>NC_044329.1:89544803-90761470 GCF_007399415.2 Gopherus evgoodei
GCACACTTTGAATGTATCCAGCTATTTCACCATGATGGCAATTTGACTAAACTATACAGGAGCAGAAAAGTAATTGCAGAATAACGGGCTTCTTATTTACAGCAATTTATACGAGGAAACAAATCTTTGTTCTGATCACCTTCTTGGCTCCTAAATCGCAATACTCATGGTGACACACAGGAAAATGTTCACGTTCCAAAATGAGTTTTTGGAAAAATCTCGGTAGCATTTCAGATATAAGGAAATGCATTTCTTGTTCTCTCTCTTTCTCCTTCCTCCTCTCCTCCCCCTTCCCTTTTGGCAGTGGGAACCTTTTAAATGTACATCCTACAGTTTATTGTTTCTGTTGTTACTTTGGTCACATGTGTTTCTGATATCTCTTCTGCGTTCAACATACTCTGTTGTGTTTAGAAAGATTTTACACTCATCTGGCTAAGAAAAAAAATCTTGCCAACACTATATGATGCCCAGTTGAACGTTGGCCAACCACCTTCACTTTTTAAAGCCTCTTTTCCTCACCCATCAGACCAGAATCTGTACAATAAACTGTAATGGAATATGTTTATTCCCCCTGACAGACCTCAGCAATGCATTTACACAAGTCCATAGCAATCACACTGAGTGCTTGCTGGAAGGAAACAATATTAAAATAATAAAGATGCCTAAAAAAAAATATTTAGAGACAGGCCTATTAAAGAGAAACTTAATAATCACTCAAACAAACAACCACTTTGGATTTAAAAAAAATCTACTCAGTGCGAATGGGCTGCAGCAGTGAAGGTGGGACAATTTCACAGTGCTTTGTGAGCCAGATGGGACAAATCCTGCCCTCAATGGGAACTTCTGTTGAAAAAGCCAGGGTACAACAAGAACCAAGATTTCTGAAAATCAAGGATTCAGGAGTGGAACTTGCTCTCTTGTGGTCCAGGGCCAGGCCGAATCTCGCTGTTTGGGAACACTGAGCATGTAGCCAGAGGTCGGTAACCTTTCAGAAGTGGTGTGCCGAATCTTCATTTATTCACTCTAATGTAAGGTTTTGTGTGCTAGTAATAAATCTTAACATTTTTAGAAGGTCTCTTTCTATAAGTCTATGATATATAATTAAACTATTGTTGTATGTAAAGTAACTAAGGTTTAAGATGCTTCATTTAAAATTAAATTAAAATGCAGAGTCGTCGTCCCCCCCCCCGCGACAGGTGGCCAGGACCCAGGCTCCCAAGTGCCACTGAAAATCAGCTCACCTGCCAAAGGCGGCACACGTGCCATAGGTTTCCTGTCCCTGGTGTGGCCTAACAAAGAGATTCACCCGGAGCCACTGCTCTTTCCAAGCAGGGCCTGGGCCGGCAGCGGGTGATCTCGGGCTGAGCTCTGCCTCGTGGAGTGGTGCTACTAGACTCTGCAGGGAAGGTGCAACTAGAAAGAGCCCACTGGTTTCTAAAAGCCCAGCTAGGCTCTTTAGCCTTCTTCCATGGAGCTTCTGCCATGCACGTGGGTGCTAGGGGCGGAATCTCCTTGTTTGTGCTGAGGGGAGAGCAGCAGTGGGGGTGGATGACCGCTTCTCACCATGGTTCAGATGCATGAGGCTGACTGCTCAGGGGCTTAGCTTAGGTTTCCCGTGTCTGCCCCTTCGAGCTTTGATTCTAGCGTCTCCTCCACTGACCACGGGACCGTGAGCTCCACCCTCCTGCCATCGGCCTAAGATAATGGAGGGGGGCAGGAACAAGTGCTCAGATTCTCCCTTGGCAGCCCTTGCTGTGTCTGGCTGGATGGCGTGAGCGTGAGGCGCAGGCCTACCTGCTCCCTCGGAGGAATGGGGTGGTGGTGACTGGCTTGCTACAGAGACACAAATAAAAGCAAACATGGACCCCCGCTGTTGGTGCAACACGCGCCACCCCTTGCCTAGTGCAGCTGCCAGCAGGTAGGAGCTGCACACACCCAGTTTGCTGGGCAGGGCACTGCAGCGTATGTTCATTTCAGCCTTGGCTTTACACAGGGCTGCTAGAAAACTCTCCAGCTACTGCGGTCTCTTGCAGGAGGGGGAGAGGGATCCCAAGGCAATGTGTGTCTCGGCCTGAAACGAGACCCCTAAAATCCCCTGGGATGACGATGATATTACCAACGTGCAAGTACAGGATGGCCTTGCGGATCCTCATGTGTCTGGTTTCAATTATTCTGTCTTGTTGGAGTAATAGCTAGAATAACTGACATGATGTAGCCATTCTGGTAATACCCCATGTCTGCCCTGGCTCAGATTGATACATATGCATAGCATAGGCCACACGATGTCCTCTAGATTTGCTCACGGAAAGCTCCTGCAGATTCCCCCCCCTTCCTATGATTTTCCCCATGATTTGGGATGAGCTGAGCCTTTTATATGGACACTGAAATATTTAACCACTCCATCACGTTGTCCCACAGCTCCCAGCCTCCGCAGAGGCGAACAATCCCCTAAGGAACTTGGCACCCTGCTGAAGACTGATTTCTAACCTTCACATTGGAGAGAATTACTGTACAGTGGCTTGTGGCATCTAGGTATTACTCAGGGTACCTGTGACTGCAGGGTATGGGAATCTTGACTCTCTTCCACTCCCTCCCCCCATTTTCTCACCACAAAATGAATCTGCATATGCATTTTTAGAGTTTTGCCTGGATAACCTTGGCATAAAACACAAATGCACAGGTTCCTTGGCAACTAAGGTAAGTGGTGGTCGTGGTTATGGGACCTCGAATCTGTTAGCATTTTAAGTTAACACAGCAAATTAGCAACTAAGCCAGGAGGATGCTCCATTTTTGAGGAGGATAATGGCTTATTATCTGATCTCATCAACTGATGTCGCCATGTATCTGTTTCAGTTAAAATGCCTGTTTGTATAAAGAAGACAGAACTGTGTATACATTTACATTTTGTATGCATAGGAGTGTTTGCTACTAGATTAGGCCTCCAATGAACAAATCTGGGGCAGTTATATTATGGCCACAGGGATAATTGCAGTGAAACATTCACACATATATATTTATGGCACCACTGTCTTTCATCATTACATAGCCTGGTGAAGAATGTGGGTAGGGACTGCCTATGATGCTGGTCAATATTGTTTCCTTGTACTCCCCCATCTGGCTGGCTGTATCCAGTTGTCTCTTGTCTTACACTTAGACTGTAAGCTCTTTGGGGGTAGGGACTGTTTTGTTCTGTGTTGTACAGTGCCTAGCACAGAGCTGGGCAAACTACGGCCCGTGGGCCACATCTGGCCCGGCCCCTGAGCTCCTGTCTAGGGAGGCTGGCCTCCAGTTCCTCCTCCTCTGTTTCCACTCCCCTGTAGTTATGCTGCTGCACGAGTAGCAGGACTGCAAGCTCCTGCCACTTAGAGCGGCATGGTAAGGGGGTGATGGCAGCGTGCGTGGTGGTGGGGGGTTGGGTAGAGGATCCTGGGGGACAGTCAGGGGACAGGGAGCTGTTAGCTGGGGTGGAGGTTCTGGGGCAGTCTGGGGTCGGGGAACAGGGGGCATTGGATAGGGCATGGGAGTCCTGGGTGGCCTGTCGGGGTGTGTGTGTGGATAGGGGCCAGGGGTCAGTCAGGGGACAAGAAGCGGGTGGGGGGGAGGTTGAATGGGTTGGGAGTTCTGAGGGGGCAGTCAGGGAGCAGGAAGTGGGGGTGGTGGATAGGGGGTTGGGTCCAGGTTGTTTGGGGGGCACAGCCTTCCCTACCTGGCCCTCCATACCATTTCACACCCTGATACGGCCCTCAGGCCAAAAAGTTTGCTCACCCTTGGCCTAGCACAGTGGGTCCTGGTCCATGATTAGGAGTAAATAACAACAATACTCTTCACCATCAGAGCACTCCATGGGGAAAAATACTATCAGTCTGCAGCATGGAGGGGAAGAGAAGCACCTTCTGGGGAGAGGAGGGAGGGTTAAAGAAAAGCAAGGAGAACACAGAGCTCCAGGAAGAGGGATAGATGTGAAGGTGGGAGTGAGATAAACCTAGACTTAATTAACCATATTATTACTTTTTTGTAGGTGTCTCAGCAGGAGTCAGTGGTGCAAGTACATTTTAACTCTTGCTGGTATGGTACCACCCCCTGCCCCTGCCCCCATCACAAAAAATGTTCCCTGACTACAGCCTTGTGTGGATGCAGATGTATACCTGCGGATGCGGATATCCGCGGATAGAAACTGGTATCAGCTGAACTGCAGGGCTCTGGCAAAAGAAGCAGAACATGGGGCTGCCAGTCCCAAGAGCCAGTGCCTCATGCTGGCAGCTCTGGCCTGGCTGTACCGCTGCCAGCCCCACCTCCAGCCCTGTCCTCCGGCAGGGCTGTACAGACCCCAGATGGGACATAGATACATGGAAAGGCTGGGGTAAGGGCTGGGGGTGGTACAGCCACACTGGAGGTGCTGCCAGCGCAGGGTGCTAGTTTTGGGAGTGGCAGCCCCACAATACTGATTTATATCCGCACCCATGGGTATAAATTTGTATCTGTGCAGGGCTCTACAATTCATTCTGGAAAATGTGTCTTTCTGGTACGGTGTACCGGCAGTAAACGTCTTAGTAGTACGGCGTACCTGAGTGTACTGGCTTAATTGCACCACTGGCAGGAGTGCTGGAACTAGGGGTGCTGGGGCTGCAAAAAACAGCTGAATATGAGCCATTGATGGGAATAGCCAAGGTTAAATGTAACCAGCTGTGTAGAGGATTATTTCTAGCCTAGGCTTAGAATCTTGGGGGAAAGTCAAAACTATAGACAAGTTGGCATTTGATGGTGATTTGGTTTTTTATCTCTATGCATGAGCTGACTTGCAGAGTATTGCAGCTTATTCTGTATCTTTTACAGGACTCTTTCATTTGCATTATGCCTCTGAATGCCAAGCCAAATGCAGCCTGGGGCAGATACAGGGGTCTACCTGTTTTAATGAAACAATACTTCCCTCCCCCACACCTGAACAAATATTTTTTCAAATAACATTATCTATATTGTCTGTGGATCAGATTCTGCCTGTTATAATCAGGCAAGTGAACCAACAGTCCTCACTGGGCCTGCCTGGTCCCCATTTCCCATAATCAATGGTCAGACATGTTTGCAGGAACATTATATGCTGAACAAACTGACACCTCTGAGCTGTGATTGCACTTGCCAGATATTTCAGACATGTTTTTCAAAAGTATTAACGACTTTGGGAGCTTCAATTTTTGGGTGCCCACATGAGAGACCTTAAAGCCTGGCCTTGAGAAAGCACTGAGAGAGCCAATCCTCTGCAAATCAGGCTCGTATAACAAGTGTCAAATTGGGCATCTTAAAACTGAGGCACTCAAAATCACTAGTCACTCTTGAAAACCTTGGCTGTCATATAGAGCTTTGAAAGAATTCCTCAGTTCCTCTGATTACTACTCTACCGGCATAATTAAGATACAAACAGACATTTTCTTAGAATATATATTACTACTTCATACCAACCCTGCTCTGGAATCTTCTGACAGAATGTCAGATGTGAAGGGCTATTCTTCTGAGGCATGTTAAAAGGCAGATTAATTTACTCTCTAGGAAGAAGTAGTCAGAGCCCTTTCCCCAGCTAATTTCCTGCCCTACATGCTGACAGGGCTGGTGTAAGGAAATTTCGAAATTTCCACCTTGCACCCCCAACCCAGCTAACCTCGCCCCCCCACGGCAGCTAACTCAGCCCCACACCTGGGGAGCCCCCCTCCCCGCAGCAGCTACCTTCCCCCCACCATGACAGCCAATCCCTCTCCACCCCGTCCCCCCAAGGCAGCTAACCCTGCCTGGGGAGACTCCCCCCGCCACGGCAACTAACCCTGCCTGAGTTTTCCCCCATCCAGCTCACCTCGGTTCTGCCTCCTCCACTGAGCACACTGGCGCCGCTCTAATTCTCCTCCCTGCCCAGGTGTGCAGCGCCAACTGGGGGAGACTTAGAGCTGGGCTATGTGCTCAGTGGAGGAGACAGAGTGGAGGTGAGCTGGGGCGGGGAGCTGTTCCCCTGTGCGCCCCCCCCGTTACTGCAGGCAGCCCTCCCTGCGCCCCCCCCCACCCAGCTCACCTCCACTCCACCTGCTCACCTGAGGGGACTTTTAGGTGCCCCCAATCACTAGGCGCCATAGGCGGTGGCCTAGTTTGCCTAAATAGTTGCACTGGCCCTGCGTGCTGATGTAACTTCCATTAGCTGTTTATTAAAAGGACCCTACACCCATTAAACAGCAGAATTTTTTAACTAGACTCCCTGACTAGGAATTATGTTGGTTATAAAGATTAATTAGCTGGAATGTTGGGAAGGAAGGCCAGGAAAAAGATCATTCAGGTAGCCAAATTAATCTCTAGTGTTCCCACTGAGTTACATCAGACATACAGTAGAACATCAAGAGTTAAAAACACCAGAGTTACTGACTGACCAGTAAACCACACACCTCAGTTGGAACCAGAAGTATACAATCAGGCAGCAGCAGAGACAAAAAACCAAAAACTAAAAAAACCAAACGCCAAATACAGTACAGTACTGTGTTAAACTTAAACTACTAAAAATAAAAAAAGGGAAAGCAGAATTTTTCTTCTGCATAGTAAAATTTCAAAGCTGTACCAAGTCAATGTTCAGCTGTAAACTTTTGAAAGAAGAATCGTAACGTTTTGTTCAGAGTTATGAACATTTCAGAATTATGAAAATCCTCCATTCCTGAGGTGTCCGTAACTCTGAGGTTCTACTGTGCATGTTGGTCAGAATTGCCAAGAGAAAAAGATTCCATACTTTGATGCCTGTGGGCTACAACCATCAAAATGTATGTATGTGTAAACAAGTAGGAAGATGTATTTAAAAGGTTTATGCCTCTGTGAGTGTTATATATGCAATGATGCTGTATTAATTTAATGCACAATATAATACTTAAAAAAAGTGGGCAGACTGCAGGCAAGTGCCTAGTTCTGATTTTTTTTTTTTGAGTGTATTTATGGTAGAAAGAAAGGATGTTAGTGTTCTCATTATGGTTTTACCTTGGCTTACGCCCATGTAAATGAGGAAAATTGGGCCTGAGGTGTACGGTTCTATAGGAGGATGAAGCACCTAGACAATGTGTTTGACACTGTAGACAGTGTTTTATATTTGGAAAGGATTTCTAATATTCCCGGGAGGGGGAAGGGATAAGGGGAAACCACCTGCAACTCCCGAGGACAGCTCCCTTTGGCTGCCTGCTTATACCTAATAGTTGTTGAAGGAGTTAAGGTTTTTATTTTTTATTTTTTACAGTGGCTTTAGGAATAGTACATAAAAGAAAAGCACATTGATCAGGATTTAAAATACACTGAAAGTGACATTGAATTCTTGGACGGACAGTGATTCTGTGCAAAAGCAATACATTGAAATACCTTAACCATTGATGTCCTAAGTAGGGGCCCAGTCCTGCTCCCTTGACACCCAGCCCACAATTTTCAGAGTGCAATAAGGAATATTTAAATACATTTATTTAATAATGTGGAGAGAATGACCATTTTAAATCTGCAATTCACACTGCATACGTGGCGGCTGATTCTACAGACTTTTGCATGTGAGTAGCTTTACCTTTCTGAGTTGACGTCAGTAGAAGGACTCACCTAAGCAAAGTTACTTGTGCTTAAGTTTCTGCAGTATTGGGTTGTTAGCGTGATCTGATGCATTGTTTTCAGTAGAACTTCCACATGTGGTCATGCAATCTCTTGTTTTTACTACCTCCACCTGGGCCAGGAAGTAGTTTGAAGCCATTCTCTTTGGGGTAGAATTTTAAAGCTGTGAGCCCTTGTGAAATAGGTGACATTTTACCTGGACTTTTAAATGTAGCTTTCTTTTGTGTTGCTTCAACTCAGCATTACAATGGGGGAGAAGAGAGTTACACAGGAAACTGCTTGGGCAAGTGTTTGTTTGGTTTAACTTTTGTAAATAAACATTCTAAAAACTGGTCAGCTCGGGCTAGTACCTGAACAAAGCTTTATACAAGGCTGCACTTCTCTGCCTTGCTATTCCTTAGTACCATCTGGGTGTAGATGCCTGGGCTGGTGAAGAATTGTTTAGGTAGCTTACCGCGAGAGGAGAAGTAGTAGTAATGGGATGAAAAGAAACTTTGTCTGAATATAAGGACAGGTCATCTGACAGTGAGCTCTGTCACGCTCTGAAAGAATCTCCTAAGGAAAGGAAGAAATGCTATCACTTGGGACACTTTAAGAGGGACTGGGAAAACCACTAGTAAATATACTGTGGGGAAAAGTCATGCTCTCATTTAGGGCCAAATTTAGCTTCCATGGAATACAGAAGAAAGATTCTCAATGATTCCAAAGGATATCGGGTCAGGCACTTACACAGCATTAACTTCCATCTCCAATTTTAAGACAAAAATATCACAGTTATTTTGGGAACCTGGGATTTTGATTAGACAAAATCATAGCGAGTTCAGAAATGGAAGGTACATTTAGCCTTTCTTAGCTGCATTCCATCTGGTGTATTGGAAGCTTTGTGCTAGCATTTTTTCGAGACATTCAGATAGATGAATATACACCAAGCTCTGGCATAGGAGTATATATGATAAGCTGTTTTGTCTCAATGTCAATGTATTATGGGATATGCCGGTCTTATTGCAGAGCTAAATCATTTCAGAGGCATGAGAAAGAGCAGAACATATGGAACCCATTCATTGAAGGAAGCTATGAAAAGTACTATTCAGCTATGAAACCTGTGACTAGATATTGCATTGAGGAGAAATGGATTCTGACCAGACAGCTATTATCCCTAAAGACCTACAAGGGAGTCATTATCACTAAGGGATCATTCCCATAATGAACGAGTAACTGAGATAAGTTTGGAATGACGAATACTGCTGCAAATGAATACATTTGCTAACATGTGCAGGGGCCACCTAGCCACAACTATGCTAACAGGAGTGTGGGAGGCACAAATTTGATAACCATTCCTCCAGCAAGAGGGCAGCCCAGCTGGTCCATGGAATTTTCTCTTGTAGGGGACACAGGACGATTCGTGGAAGCACTGGGGTCCAATTGACAACATGATTGTGAAACTGACAAATGGGCTGGCTCATTAAAAGGGATGGCTTGGTGGGAGCATGCAGGCAGATAGTAAGGAGACCTCCCACTCACACTCTTTATTAAGGCCATTTGGGGAGAGGCAGAAAGTTTTTTATAGCAGGTGGGCATGGTGCCCTGTTGTGCATGCCTGTGTAATCTCACATGTTTGCCTTCCTAGTATGTGGATGTAATCATTCAATTATCATTTCTGTTATGCTGGCATTGGTCTGCATGTCTTTCTTCCTTTGTAGCAGGCCAGTGACTGATGGGGAGGTTATCCTGCAGTGTGGATCCAAAGCATTGCTGCTGGCTCTGCCAGAGGTCTCTTCTGCCTGTCAGAGTTGGGGGTGGGGTGGGGAAATACCCATTAAACATCACTTTGGATCAATGTAGGCAGAAAGTGAAGGGTTCTCCATCTCTGGGTGAGAATAGGCAGCATTTCTGGTGTTGATGCTGTGTTTGTGCAACAACCCTTCGTTCGGGCTTGCACACACTCCATTGTACTGCAGTAAGCTCCAAAGCTTTCCTCTTTCAAATCCTGACCAAAAACAGGTGTTCTGTGGAGCTTCTCACTGTAAGCTCAGCCCTTGAAGTGCTATAATTCATTATATTCAATAAAAAACCTAATCAACACCCAAACCCTCACCTCTGCTGTACTAACAAGTGTGTGCATAGAATTATGGAATATCAGGGTTGGAAGGGACCTCAGGAGGTCATCTAGTCCAACCTCCTGCTCAAAGCAGGACCAATCCCCAAATAAATCATCCCAGCCAGGGCTTTGTCAAGCCTGACCTTAAAAACTTCTAAGGAAGGAGATTCCATCACCTCCCTAGGGATACGTCTATGCTATGAAATTAGGTCGATTTTATAGAAGTCGATTTTTAGAAACTGATTTTATACAGGCAATTGAGTATGTCCACACTAAGCACATTAATTCGGCAGAGTGCGTCTATAGCTAGCATTGACTTACAGAGTGGTGCACTGTGGATAGCTAACCCACAGTTCACATAGTCTCTGCTTCTCACTGGAATTCTGGGTTAAGCTCCCAATGCCTAAAGGGGCAAAAATATTGTCGCAGGTGGTTTTGGGTACATGTCGTCAGTCTCCCCTCCCTGCGTGAAAGCAACAGCAGACAATTGTTTCATGCCTTTTTTCTGCACAGATGCCCTACCACGGCAAGCATGCAGCCCACTTACCGACACAGCCCACTCACCGACAGCTCAGCTCACCGACACCGCCGCTGTTGTGTCCTGGGTGCTGCTGGCAGCAGATGGTGCAGTAGGACAGCTAACTGTCGTCATACTCCGCTTCTGTTGTAACTCTGCTCTGCTATTGCCTCGATAGCGAATTTCTCCTGTTGTCCGTCACGGGCTCCTGGGTATATGTGTTCTTCCTCAGGAAATGTGCACGGTGCTAACCGTCATCCTCCACTGCTTCTACTGCAACTCTGCTCTCCTGCTCTTGCCTCGATATTTAACTTCTCCATGTTGTCTGTCATAGGCTCCTGGGTACATGTGTTCTTCCTCAGGAAATGTGCGTGGTGCTAACCATCATCCTCCACCACTTTCACTGCAACTCTGCTCTCCTGGTGCCATCCACCTCACAGGTCCTCTTGCCATTCTGTATAAATATCTATTCTTGTGGCATCCGTCGTCATCCACCGATTCCACTGCAACTCTGCTTTCCTGCTCTCCTTCAGACGCCATACCACTGCAAGCATGGAGCCCGCTCAGCTCACCGCTGCTGTTGGGAGCATTATAAACACCTTGCGCATTGTCTTGCAGTATGTGCAGAATCTGCAAGAGCAGGCAACAACAGCACAATCACGATAGTGATGAAGACATGGATACACACTTCTTCAAAGCATGGGGCCTTGCAATTTGGACATCATGGTGGTAATGGGGCAGGTTCATGCCATGGAACTCCGATTCTGGACCCGGGAAACAAGCACAGACAGGTGGGACCGCATAGTGTTGCAGGTCTAGGATGATTCCCAGTGGCTGTGAAACTTTTGCATGCGTAAGGGCACTTCCATGGAACTTTGTAACTTGCTTTCCCCTGCCCTGAAGTGCAAGAATACCAAGATGAGAGCAGCCCTCACAGCTGAGAAGCGAGTGGCAATAGCCCTGTGGAAGCGTGCAACACCAGACAGCTACCAGTCAGTCGGGAATCAATTTGGAGTGGGTAAATCTACTGTTGGGGTTGCTGTGATCCAGTGCAATCACTGAGCTACTGCTATCAAGGGTAGTGACTCTGGGAAATGTGCAGGTCATAGTGGATGGCTTTGCTGCAATGGGATTCCCTAACTGTGGTGGGGCAATAGACGGAATGCATATCCCTATCTTGGGACCGGACCACCTTGGCAGCCAGTACGTAAACCGCAAGGGGTACTTTTCAATGGTGCTCCAATCACTGGTGGATCACAAGGGACGTTTCACTGACATCAGCTTGGGATGGCTGGGAAAGGTGCATGACACTCACATTTTCAGGAACTCTGGTCTGTTTGAACTTCTGCAGGAAGGAACTTACTTCCCAGACCAGAAAATTACCATTGGGGATGTTGAAATGCCTATAGTTATCCTTGGGGACCCAGCCAACCCCTTAATGCCATGGTTCATGAAGCCATACGCAGGCATCAAGGAGCAGTTCAGCTATAAGCTGAGCAAGTGCAGAATGGTGGTAGAATGTGCATTTGGACATTGAAAAGCTCGCTGGCGCAGTTTACTGACTAGGTTAGACCTCAGCAAAACCAGTATTCCCATTGTTATTGCTGCTTGCTGTGTGGTCCACAATATCTCTGAGATGAAGAGAGACTAAGGGAGAGATGTTTATAGCGGGGTGGGAGGTTGAGGCAAATCTACTGTCAGCCAATTACTTGCAGCCAGGTCCATAGTCTGTAGCAGTGCATGGGATTCTTCCATCCTAAGTACAAGACTCTGCACTTGTCCTTGTTGAACCTCATCAAATTTCTTTTGGCCCAATCCTCTAATTTGTCTACGTCCTTTTGTATCCTATCCCTACCCTCTAGTGTATCTACCACTGCTCCCAGTTTAGTGTCATCTGCAAACTTGCTGAGGGTGCAGTCCACGCCATCCTCCAGATTTTTAATGAAGAAAGTGCCATTCATTTTTTCTATTGCTTGTCTCTCTTGAGACCCTCCTTAAGACAGGATCTATGTATTTATGCATTTGGCTGCTACCCTGATGGGCAAAAAAGCATTCGGTAGAGAGGGAGAGGTTTTTGACTACCATGTTTCAGTACAACACTAAGCATACATTGCAGGAGCATAACAAGTAACTAATGCACATTATCTCTGAATTAGTCGGGTTTCCCTGCAGAATTATGAGTACCAAAAAAGAGGGAGTTGTTAGGATAGGTGAACAAAGAACCCTTTTTTGTACAGCTGTCAGAACTTCCTTCCACCAGGCTAGGGTGTCTTCATGTACAGTGTGCAGTGTAGTAAAGTTATGGCCTGCATACAGTAACCAGTTAAGTGAATAATGAGCCTGTGTTATTCATACAGGCCTCTAATAATAGTTGTTAGGTGAGTTTTTAACTATAGGCCTGATCCTGAAAAGAGCTGAGCACCATTTGCTCCATTGCAAGCAATGGGAGTGGTGGGTCCTAAGCACCTCACAGCTGAGCTGTAAGGAACATTTGTTTATCTAGATGTTTAGATTCCTGATCAGGATTTACAAGAAAGGATTTAAAATTCACCTAACAATACTTTATTTATTTTTATACGTTTTTTATTTAACAGTAGACGTATACAGATGGAAATACATTAAAACAGGAAGCATGACTCTTAATATGAGACACATAACATTAAAAATACTCAAGGCCAAAAAAAGTGTATATTATAACCTGAACCCAGACTTATTCTTGGGTGTTATTTTAAGAAAATAAGCTAATAATGTGTCATAAGCCCTGCTTTGGCTGCAATTCAAATCAATCACAAAACTCCCATTGATCTGAATGGGAGTTGATTCAGCCCTTTCTAATACCAGCTATTGGTGGGTGCGTTATGTACAGAAGTTCTAATGGCTACGTGAAACCTTGTGTAACTGAAAATCAACCAATGATAGCAGAGAAAGAGAGAATGTGTACGCTTTCGTTAGTTTCATTTGGCAACTGGATTTGCTCTTGGTCACTGTCTGCACCCACTGCAGAACGGTACGGTACAGAGTTAATTAAAATAAGGCAATTTTGCCCCCAACGGTGTGTTTTAATTTAAACTAATTCTCATTGACAACAAAATGTATTTGTCGTTTTCAAGAGCCATTTTTATACACTCATTAACAAATAATCATGTCATTTCAAAGATAAAGATCAGATGTTTACTAGTTAGGGTTCATGTTAATCCTTCAATCCCTGATGCTCTGAGGTACTGAGTCCCCCCTAGTCTCATTCAATGAGTGGAGAGTTCTTGTTGTTTTGCAGGATCTTTTGAGCCCAATCCTCCTTCCTTTGAAATCTCTGTCAAAACTCCTATTCTCATCACTGGTGCAGGACCTGTCCATTCACGTACTTCCTTTCTGTTGTTGCTGAAGACTGGTACTAAACAAGATTAAGCACAAGTACATGGATCTGATGAAAAGCATTTTAAAGACAAAATGATGTGATCAAATAGAAAACAGGAGAAGTGATACTTAAAATATATTCTGAGTTGCAAATACACACTTCCTACTATTTAAAACTCCTCACTCAAAGCAGTCATTTTAGGGAAGGCTTTGAGAAGTTAATGGATTCTGCTTAAAAGGGACTGAATAATATCTTCCTCTGAAATTAGTACACTAAAGGAAATGACAAAGAGTCCTGTGGCACCTTATAGACTAACAGATGTATTGGAGCATGAGCTTTCGTGAGTGAATACCCACTTCGTCAGATGCGTCCTGCCACAGGACTCTGTCGTTTTTTACAGATCCAGGCTAAAACAGTTACCCCTCTGATAAAGGAAAAGGTTACGTTAAGATTATATGTGTGCAATTTACAAAACTAATAAACAGTCTTGGGGACAGATTTTATAAAATGCCTTTCAGAGCCATTTAATTCATGTATTCAGCATTTGATCTTGCATCATTGGATGCAATAGAGGTTTTGCCATTGACTTCAGTGGTAGCAGGTTTGTGCCTTATATAAGAGATTAACAATCTGTAACATGCCTCTGAAAAGTTTAATTTAGACCTGGATCGGCCTCAAATTAGGTCTCATCCTGTTCACACTGAAGACAAAGAGCCTATTGATTTCAATGGGAAAAGGACTGGGCCCATTGCCATTTGCATGGAACTAAAAGTTCTCTACTTAGTTTCTAGGGCCTCTAATTGTTGTTCCTGTCACTTGACTCTCATTTGAGTTTCAGTGGGTTGGAGGTCCAGCTCATTATCCAGTTTCATAGCCTTGAATGGAAAATGTGTTCTAATACTTTAAAAGTCTTTATGGTGGGATTTTAAAGAGCACTCCATGCTGGCCTGACTCTGCTTCCATTGCAGTGGGAACAGCGTTAGGCTAACATTGAATGAGTGCTTTTGAAAATCCCACCCAATATCTTCATCTCATCCTGAGTGCATGCTTGATTTTTGTCATAGAAGAATTTTGGAGCAGGCTCTTTTTGTATTTTCAGGATAACCAGGACTGGAGTGAGCATCTTTTGCTCCTTGCTACTAGAACACTACATGTCTGTATGCCGTTTTTCTGGCATACACATATGTGGAAGGTACCAGTAAGTCAGACTAGGATGCTTGGAATGGTTCCTTTCACATAGAGGAATGGGGTGTGTGATTGTACAATTTGAATCTGTATTTATGCTGCTTTTACAATATGTACATAGACCTGTTTTACTTGGCCAGAGAGAATTTAGAGTCTTTTTGACTTATTCTATACACAACAGGCCAGGTTGTAGTTAAAATATACCTCTTGAATTAGAATCACAATGTTTTACTTAATTGCATTTTAGAATAGCTTATATTTTACTTTAGGATTAGGTGTCTTTTCCAAGAAATTTTTTTTAGCCAAGTGGTTCAATCCATATAATACAGTATCAGTATTTACATTTTAAATGCTGTTCAAAATCTGATTACACGTTTCACAACTACATCTGAAAGTGTACATGTTATAATATTTTTTAAGTTGTCCCTGTTTATGAGTTAAATCCTGCAGTTTTTGGTCTGTCAGAACCCCCACTGATTTTAGTGGGAGATTTTGACTGAATAATGGCTGCAAGATTCAGTCCTCTCTGTGAAGATTTTTAAGAGTTTCTAATGGAAACACACTTGTATGGCAATGAAACACAGATGTGAGGCTTTTTTTCCCCTGAAATTGAGTGTTTAGGTGGATATTTTAGAATATGTTACAGAAAATCCTCTGAGATGCATTAAAGATATGAAGTACAGCTGTGTGGGAACTGGACTCTTCATTATGGGGAGTCTCATAATTTTGAAATTTCTTCAGTTACAGAATGAAAACAAAACAAAAAAAATTTTCCATGCATAGAAATTTTGGGAAAAAAAATCATTTCAGGTCAAATGAAATGTTTTGCTCTGATCTCATTTTTTTAAATTTTATATTATTGATATTATAAATAGACATGGCAGAATTCAATTTCTATTTTCTTTATAATCTAAGTGGATAATATAGATATTTTTAAATATTTATTTTTATTGATTTAAATTTTCACAGTTGTGGGAAACTATGGAAAGTCTGAAAATGGTGGGGGTCAGACAATAATTATTATGATAGTAGTAACGTTCAGATTTACAGAGTTAAAGCTTTATGGCAATTAAAACACACAATGTCAATATCAGATGTCAAAATATTCAAAGTAAATATCCTTAAATCAAACTCTAAGTTCTCAAGCAGCATTTTTCTTATTTTGCCTGTCTGTAAATTTTGATTATAATCAATGGAAATATTTGGCATCACTTTGTGTGTGTATGATGAAATTGATGTTTATCAATACTTGCTGATAAAAACCTCATCCTTCCAAGCCTAAAAATAAAATAAATCAATACATCAATCAATAAATAAAAATGAAAAGTCATTTTGAAATGGAAAATCAAAACAGTCCATTCTGAAAAGTGTGAAATCGAATGTTTCACTTTTATCAAAATGCTTTCAATTTTCATTTCAGAATAAATTTACATTAATGGCAACATGTTTTTGTGAACATTTCTACTTTTGACAAATTGGCATTTGCAGGGCTGCCCAGAGGATTCAGGGGACCTGGGGCAAAGCAATTTCGGGGGCACCTTCCATAAAAATATGTGCAATATTATAGAATACTATATTCTTATGGGGTCCCCTGTGGAGCCTGGCGCAAATTGCCCTGCTTGTCCCCCTACACACCTCTGGGCGGTCCTGGGCATTTGCTGACAGAAACATGTTGCACTGGAAGATTTCCAACCAGCTCTAATATAAGGTTGTTTTTTTTTCCAAGCATGACGCCCAGATTGTTTATCACATGTGCACTTGTGGCTATTCCCAAGCACAGTCTGTAAACTCCCCACCATGTGTGAATACAGGGCTGGGTTATGTATGAACACACAAGTGGGGATTTGCCCGCCTAAATATTGACATAACTCTCTTGGAAAATTTAGGCTTAAATTTACAAGAGAATTTCTTGAAGGTTAGCAGATAAACATGGACAGATTGTGGCTTAATCTCATTTCAGTTGCTCTATAGTTTTAAAATAATTTTACATTAAGAACATATAAAATATCCGGGGTTAGAACCTGGCCCCGCTGAAGTCAATGGGAGATTTGTTGTTGACTTCAGTTGGCCAAGACTTCACCCCAGTATTATACATTCAGAAGAGCAGGGACATAGGCATTCTCCTCAAGCCCTACATCAAGCTATAAAAACACATTAAGGGCAGTGGATTGGAAGTCAGGGTATAGTTCTATTCATACGTCCACCAGACACTAGTGTGGCTTTGGACAAATTACTTAGAGCTAAAATCTGCTGTCATTACACCAGTGGAAAGCTGGGATCATTATCCCTCTAACTTCATGGAATTATTTCTGCTTTACACTAATGCAAAGCAGAGCAGTATTTGGTTCTATACCTCACTGTGCCTCTATTTTCCTATCTGTAAAATAATTCTTCCCTTGGACAGAGGGGTGTATGGAGTTTATTTCCACTGTGTTTGTAAAGTGCTTGGAGATTCTCTGATTTAAGACATGCCTTGTCCTGATCAAAAGCCTTGTAAAGTCAATGGAAAGACTTTCTTTGCCTTTAGTGGACTTTGAAACAGGCCTCCATGAAAGTGCAATGTATTAAGCCACTCGCTTCAGTAAAACAGTGCAAATGACGTGAAGTTTCTCAAAAGCTTCCAAGTAGCAGCCATCCGCCTTCCTGCAGCTTTTTTTTTTCTTTTCGGTAAAGATGTGGCTTCTGACTGGGGCATGAGATGTTAGATTTTTAAGAGCTAAAATCTATCTAAAAGGGAATCTCTAAAAGGCATAAATCTGTGTGTCACAACATATTATTTCCTCAAGACAAGCTCAATCCTATTGTCCTCCTGCCTGCAAAAACAGAACTCTCCTTATGACATTTCCCCGAGACCTTAATGAGTTTAGTCTGTAGGATTTCCTTTTTTGGTGACATTATCAGAAGAAATTACCCTGTATCATTACCTATGGCCAATGAGGCCTGACAGGCCTCCTTTCTCTTTCCTCTCCCAGGCTTCCTCTCTGAGACAGGAAAGTATCGTCTAGACGTGACCCTTTGAAGTTTCCTTTACCTCCATCGACCAACTCACTGAAATTTCAGTGCTGTACTTGCCAGTCCAAAACACTCAGAGCTTGTTGATGCTGCCGTGCTTATTATAACCATTTACTGTACTACTCTGCACTGGAGGAAACGCCAGGCTGACTGTGGAATTTGCCTGGAATTCATTCTGCTCTAGCCCTGGGTGGCCCCGGGCCAGCCTGTGGTTTTAGGCTGAAGTGGGAGGGTGTGGGACTGCAAAATGAGAAGGCCCAAGATTGTGTAGCTCTATAAATGATGTAGTAGAATTATTTCTCAAGAGAGGTGAACCTTCAAAGCAATTTAAAGAAAGAAAAAGCATGTCCTGAAAGAACGGTCACTCAAATGGTAATAAAGTAACGTCCGAGCAAAGTGCCAGATTTAGGCTTTTGAGTTATTTTCTCAGACTTCCTACCCACTTGCCAGTGCTGGAATCTGATTGTCAAAAGTCGGGCCCTCACTTTCATTTCAGTGTGACCTCCCACCTTGAGAACTATGCAGGATCAACCCTGACTCAGCACTGGGGTTCTAATATATCCAGAATTCCCCATGGGGCTATTGAAATACATAAGCAAGACCAGCATTTTTAGATGAACAAAGCAAAACTCATCGCATTCCTATCACTCAAGTACATGATTATAAGCCAGAAACTCACGGGTTCTAGTCCTGGCTTTGATATCCATTTCTTCTGTGGCTTTGGGAAAGTTGCTTTGTCATGTACTGACTTAGATATGAGTGAATGAAATGATATGCTCTAGTCCTCGGTCTACTGTGTACCCACTATTATGGGTAGTTAAGGCAGTTCTCCTGCAGCTCAAATGGCAGCAGCTAATGGTTTGGGAGCTGATGGATGAGGATTCTAATCTCTCTCTGATGTATCTATTAATTTGGCTGTTGTGAAGACGGGCTTGCATTTCAACTTCTGTGTCTGAGTTTCCCCCTCTTTAAGAAGGGAAAGTAATATTTACCCCATTCACAGAGGTATTGTGAGGCTTAATCCACGTTTTTAAAAGTTTGGAAGAAGAAGAAGAAAAGTGCTCTGATTGCTCATTATTTCTCATACTATTAACTCATGAAATTTAGGACTCTTCTTCTGTGAAAGGCTGCATGTGATTTCAGTGTAAACAGTTAGCAAAAAGAAAAATAACATTTTCCTGTTCTAGGAACTTTTTCAGCTATGACACAGTAAGACAGCCACATTGGTATACTGGCTGGGGAGGCTGGAGGGCTGAGTGGCAGCCCCGATGGGGAGCTGCAAGTGTATTAACTCCTGCAAAGCCAGTAGCCTGGATAGGCAAGCCTCTAACCTCTGTATATCCTGAAAGGCAACGAGCCTAAATGTAAATTGTTTCCAAACACCCAGTAATTGGGTTGCACCAATTTGTTCTGCCCTCCAATCACACTTTACGAATGTCGAACCCAGTGAGTGAGGACTGAATTGGAAAACAGTTCAGTAAGCTTGACAGACTCTGCATATTCCGTGCTTGTATATATGACAGTTCAATCATTTATAAACTTTCCCACAAAATCAAACAACACCCTCTTTAGGGAGTGGTTTTCTAGCTATTCTGAAAAACATGCTATGTGGCATCTAGGGTATACAAAACTGCAGCCAAATAACACTTTTGTTAGTGAGTTTTTTCCTTTCTCTAATTTTTCTTTTAAACATTTGCTCATCTCAGAGATTTCAGAGGGGCATTACTTACAGAGTTTTTTCTTTGTTTAGTTTTCTGCTGGCCTTATTTAGCACTGGGCTACAGCCAGAGCCATTCATTTTCCAGACTATGTTATGTGACTCCCAATAGTTTCAATTTGCATCCGCTTTATCATTCTGTATCTCTCATAAAATTGCTAAAGCATCAGAACTCTCTGCTATAGAATTATGCGAAGAAATAGGAACTCTCAACATGGAATCTTGGGCATTGCAAATGCCACTGTCTAGTCAGCAAAAATCAGAATGTCTTTGTAAACATTAATTGTCAGCCCTTGTTCTATAATTCTGAGATTCCCCAGAGAAGATAGGACACTCCTGTGGACTCACCCATGGGAAGGTTCAGGGAGATGTCCGGATTCTACAGAGTTTGCTGCCTCTGAGACTAGGCAGTTGTGGGATCACAGGGGATGTGAAACTTTGTGCTGCTAACTGGGCACTCATCATCATCATCATTCAAAGGCATAACTTCTGCCTTTTTTATTTTTTCCTGGCGCAAACTGCTGGATTGCTGGGGAACATGCCATGGCTCTGTTCCTGTTCTGCCTGCTCAAAAGCACCACCCTGCTGAGCCACTGAGCCCCATCCATGTGGAGTTAGCTTGGAGGGTTTTCCCTCAGCCTATTCACAGTGAGAGAGGATGCTATGCCCAGCGCTTGCTGATCCTTGCAGGGCATTTTGCCCTTTGCTTCTCTGGGTGTCTGTGAGCAGAGGGGTCTTCACTTCCTGCTCCCATTTGAGGCTAGTGAAAAACAAGAATAAATCTGTAATGGGAGGAGTCACTGTGGATTTGCACTGCTGAAACTGGTCCTCAACCTGCATTTTTCCCGGGGCTTTATTAACCCCGTTATCCAATTCACAGCTTTGATAATTAGCATGGGTGGCTTTCTCCCACCGAGAGGACTCGGGGTAAAGATTGATCTGGGTGTAATTTTCAGTAACTTCAGTAATTTTATTGGACCTCAAAGTGTTCTGTGGTTGGAGGAAATATTCTGTGTGAAACGCATAGCTTCATCTGGTAGTGATTTGTCATTTACAATGTTTTGGGCTTGCTGCCAGGTCAGCTGTTGGCAAAGGAAAGGAAGACAAGGGAATAAAATGATTATCAGGAAAAGGCTTACAAATGTAGTGAATGAAATAAACCAAGAATAACTTAAAACTAAACTAGTAGATAATATAATCAGTTACAGAAAGAACAGGGAGTGGGCAGCAAGGGAGATCATGTTCCATCTTATTCACATTCAGAATATTTAAATATTATCCTTAAAATCTATGTAATCAATTGGACCATGTGAACAGGTCGCTCCTTCAGCTCCTGGACACCTGGCAGGTAAGTGTTCTAGGTGAATTAAACAGCATATACAGTTCACAAGGTACCTTCACTTCTGGGTCCAAGAGACTGGGCTTCAGCCCGAGTCCAGATGTCTATACTGCAATTTTATAGTCCTGCAGCCCAAGCTGGTGAGCCTGAGTTAGCTGACATGGGCCAGCCACAGATATTTTATTGCAGTGTAGGCACACCCTTAGGCCTGGTCTACATTAGAAATTAGGCTGGTTTCACTACATCGCTCAGGGTGTAAAAAATTCACACCCCCGCAGACCTAAGTCCCCGTGTAGGCAGCGCTAGGTCAGTGGAAGCATTCTTCCATCAACCTACCTATCACTTCTCAGGGAGGTGGATTACCTATGCCAATGGGAGAATTCCCTCCTGTTGGTGTAGGTAGTGTCTACACTCAAGTTCTAGAGCGATGCAACTGCAGCAGCACAGCTGTGCCGCTGTAGTAATTTAAATGTAGACAAGCCCTTATTTTGCTTGCCTTCTCCCAGCCATTGAGCTGGTGAGCTAATTACTTCATTAGCCATCAGGTTCTCTGCAGGAGCAAGGGATTCCTTCTCACTTTCTAAGCCCACTCCTACCTCACCGCACCCAGGACCCAGGGGTGCTCTAAGTGACCAGAGTGCTGGCTTCCAAAAGGCTTTATTTGTAGCTGCTAACAGCACCCTTTCACAGACCACCAGGAACATATTTCCTGTGGTGATCTTGTAAAGCTGTAGTTACGTACAGGTTAGGTACGTGTGACACTCTGTACCTCAAAATAACACCCTGGAACCACCATATTCACCACTGAGATATGAGGATGATATGTTTTGTACAAAGTATGCTTTGTGAGGTATCATTTGAGAAGTCATTATGTGTTGAACATTACTATTCTATTGAATTGTATGTGTTACCATTGCATCTGAAGTTATGGAATTTTGCTACGTGTGTGTTACTGAAATATGTTGTGATCCTGGGAGATGACCACAGCTAGCTAACAAAGGAGCAACTAACACCCGCAGACAGATTTACATTAGGACTCTCCCAGTGGTCCCCTTCCAAAGCACATAGACAGTGGAGGCCCAGTGCCTTCCTACTGACCAGCCATCTTCACGATGGCCATAAGAACCAAAACAGGGCAGCATCTTCACTTTCATTTCTGTCCTATACCTGGATCTCTTTTGCGCCAACTCTCCTACTTGTACTCAGAGGTTCCTGAGTGGACTTTTCATAACTATTTAATTTATTTTTGCCTGTAGATGAGGCTTGGTTAATGGAGCAGCTGCTGGTCACTAGGAGGTGACATGGAAGATGGTGTAAGCTAGACTGGGTGAGTGTGGGTTGGGTATGTTTTTTCTTTTTGCCCTGTCTTACTAGTAATGTATTACAAGTTTTTACCAACTTTTGGTTTTCATATCTATTGGGTGTAATGTCTCAATTTGCTTGCCCTTGTGGGTGGTTCTTGAAATGGGGTTAGATTAAATGGTTTGAAATTTAGACTATCCTTGGATAGGAGTTCATGATTCCCCGTGCCTGAGATCAGAATCTGCCCGCCAAATCTGTGAATGGATCAGACGTAGCTGCCTTTGAAATGCCGGTAAGCCTGTGATGGGGCGCTGTGGAGATTGGGTGAGTATAACATTATCGACATGAACTGTGACCGTATAGATCATTGTTGCAACCAGGGTCCTATGGTTGTACCAGGTCTTGTACAGAGGAGGTCAAGTGGGGTGTCTATGGAAAGGTTGTTGTTTGTTGGTTATGATTATGCTGTCTCTATGTGTGTATCATTTTTGTATTTGAAGTTATGAACATTGGCTATATACTTGTATCTCAATGTGTTTGATTGTAAGTAGCCTTAGTGAAGCATTTGGTCAGCTTATTGAGAAAAGACTATTCTCAGTAAGTGCCCAATCAAAAAACACTTAACTGACACGGACTTTGGGAGATGCCAATCCACATTTGAGCTTTCTGGGAATGTTCAAACTAACATGTAAACAATGGCGTTGGCCTGCAAAAAGCTGAATCATTCATGGACATGTGACTTGCCTGGTGGCTACAAACTCCATCTTGTTGCTGTGACTTTGCACAGTAGGACAAAGGGGTTTCTGTTCACAAGAGAGAGAATATAAAAGGCCCTGGAAACCCCTCCATTTTGTCTGCAGCTGGCTTAAGAGATGGCCTCTCCACCCCAAAGAGATGCCTGAAAGAAACCGGAACAAAGGACAGTAACTACGGGGGTGTGAGTGATTGCTGGATCCAGACTAGGAAGGAGTCTAGTCTGTGAAAGAAGCTTATTGGAACATCTCTGAGGGTGAGATTTACCCGCATTCAGTTTCCTACTATATTAGGCTTAGACTTGCGTGTTTTTGTTTTATTTTGCTTGGTAACTTACTTTGTTCTGTCTGTTATTACTTGGAGTCACTTAAATCCTACTTTTTATATTTAATAAAATTACTTTTGCATATAAATTAACCCAGAATATAATTAATTCCCGTGGAAGCAAACAGCTGTACATATTCTCTATCAGTGTTATAGAAGGTGGACAGTTTATGAGTTTACCCTGTATAAGCTTTATATAGAGTGAAATGGATTTATTTGGGATTTGGATCCCATTGGGGTCTGGGTGCTAGAGACAGGAGCACTTCTTAAGCTGTTTTCAGTTAAGTCTGCAGCTTTTGGGGGACATGAGTCAGACCTGGGTCTGTGTTTGCAGCAGGCTAGCATGTCTGGCTCAACAAGAAAGGGTTTTGAAGTCCAGAGTTGGCAAGGAAAACAGGCTTGGAGGTAGTCTCAGCACATCAGGTGGCAGTCCCAAGGGATTCTGTGATTGAATCCGTTCTAGCGGGTATGGGGAAGAGTGGGCAAGATGGGTTAGAAGAAGAGGAAGCATGTCATCCTCTGAGTCCACAGGAGATTCCCCAGAGAAGATAATAATAGCTGATGTAACTGACACACTGAGGAGCTGGAAAGAAGGTGAAAATTAAAATAGCTTCCAAAATGCTTTAGCTTATTCCTCCCTTTTGCTGTGCAGCACCTATATTGCACCATCTTAGATTCTGAAACATTGGCAGGGTGGGTATTTGCAGGTTTAGGAGAGGCTGAGTGTAAGGAAACTGAAGGCCTGTCCCAAAGCTCAGTTTGATTAGTGGAAAAACTCGCTCTGACTACAGTGGGCTTTGGAAGAGGCCCCTAGTTAGTGTGAGGAGTCTCGCTTACACCATCTTGGATGTCACCTCTAAGTTTGGCCCCTGTATCTCTTCTCTGTGTTCCCATTTGTCTGATCCAGCTCCTACACTGCTTTTACCGTATACCCGCTGACTGTTTTTCTTCTCAGGCCCACTTCCCATGCTTTATCACCCACCCCTCCTATTTATCCATCTCTGTCACTATTGTTACTTTTCACCCCACCCTCACTTCCAAATCCATCCCTTCTCTTCCTCTCTCTAATTTTTCTCCTGCTTTGAAATGCATATTGCCACTGCTTCTTTCCCCCCCTGCTGTGCTAAATTGATACTCAAGGAAGCAGTGCCTTCCATCAGTGCATATCACTGCTGATTTCCCCTGGCTGAAAGGAGTGGCTGCCTTCTGAGGTACGTTGTAGTTGAGGGTAGGCAGCCTTTCGTCTGTTGTGGTGGTAGTGTGGTGGTAGCATGATCTGGAAGGATTTTCTTGCTCTGCTAATTTTTCTTATTCTCCATCAGTATGAGGAGAATAAGGAACTTAAACTGCGTCAGCAGCAGGCTCTCTGTAGAATTTGCATACTGGGATATAATATTGTTTTGATGAGGAGGGCAGCAAAGTGTTTACTCTTGATTAAAGATATGGGGAAGTTATCACTACCTCTTCTCCCTTCATTTAGCAGGAAGGTATCTGCAGGAAGCCTTGATGAATAATTATTACCTATGCACCTTTAAAGGTGGTGAATGGGTGACTTGCAACATTGTTTTTCAGAGGTGCTAGCGTAATGTGTTATATAGTGGGTTGAGACGAGGATTGCAAACCAGAAACCACTGAGTTTTAAACCTGGCTCTGGCATTGACTTCTGTTGTGATATTGTGCAGGGTGGCATGAGGATTAATTAGCTGATATCAGTAAAATTCTTTGAAGATTAAGTGCTCCCTTTTAATGTTGAGTATTATTAATTATTATTTTATGAATAGAAAAAAGTTTTCCTTCTACAGAAAAAGAATCCCTCCCTGTTTCAAAACTGATGTTTCCTCCAACATGTTTTCCAATCAGACATTCCAGATGACTTGTCATTTCATGCTGGCTTGTTTCAGTAGCGTGTCATACCAAGTAATACAATACAACTGATGCACTATGGTGTGTCAAGTCTTGACATAGCCCATCAGCTGCATGTTTTTCAGGAAGATTCAATTCTAACATTGTAGTTTGTAATTATTTGCCCCCTTAAGACTGAGACATGTTGTGACACGATTTGAGCACACATTTCATGGATGGTCAGTGCAGAGATATGTCTATGAGTTTGAAGCCATTCTCCAAGAAACAGCTGTAAAAGGAGGGCTTCATGTTACCCAGTCAAGGACATTAGATAATGTGGGCATTGCAAGAGAAAAACACTTTATAATAGACTCCTAAGGAATTCACTAAACTCTCCTTCCCAAAGGGTATGTTTGCCTAGAAGCCTTTCTCTAGAGACTTGGAGGAAAAGAGCTAAATCTGCTATGAAAACATGAGTTATTTTATGTTATTGTGAATAGTCAGACCTCTATCAACCAGACTGTATGCCAGGGGCTGGCAACCTTTGAGAAGTGGTGTGCCAAGTCTTCATTTATTTACTGTAATGTAAGGTTTCACGTGCCAGTAATACATTTTTCATTTATAGGGGCTGGCGGCCGGAACCCCAGCTGGCAAGGGGCTGGCGGCTGGAACCCCAGACCGGCAGTGAGCTGATCTTTAGTGGCATTCTCCTGCCAGCCGGGTCCCGGCCGCTGGCCCTGCTCAGCCCACTGCCAGCCTGGGGTTCCATTCATCCAGGCAGCAGCGGGCTGAGTAGGGCTGGTGGCCTGGACCCCAGCTGGCAGCAGAGTGTCACTAAAAATCAGCTTGCATGCTGCCTTTGGCATATGTGCCGCAGGTTGCTGACCCCTGCAGCATACTGTGCTAAAAAGGGAAGTATGTCCCAAACTGAATATGTTTTGTTGCCTTCTGAGGTACCTATAGGAAACGATAGGAAAACTCTTATCTAATTTATTTAATCTATACATATTCAGGTCTCTTAGCACTAACAAAATTCCATAAAGCAATATTCTTTCTGAAGGTTTGTATTCTCTGTCCATTCATTGTTAAAATCTCTTGCTCAGTATGTACATACATTCTTAAGTGTAAATCAGATGTTAATTGAAAAGCTGATAGGGTCTCTGGGAAAACAGGTACATTAGGAGAAAACGTTAGTTTGTTGTGCTTGAATTTTTGATAAGTTAATGAAGTGACCCTATCAAAATGGAGCCCAAGAAAGATGGATTGCCATGTTACTAACTAGATTTTACTAAGACAAATCCTGTATCAATGTTGGTTTTGTATTCCATGGCTATATTAGTGAATTTATACACCGTCAGGGAGACACTAGTTTCGTTTCTCACCTTGCACCAGACAGGCAGATTTTCTTAACTGTGATAAACATTGAGTATGTTACATATAAGATTTCTGCTGCATATCTGTTTTCTTCCATGCCATTTGGTCTGTCTGGGTCACCTGCTACCATTCCCCTTACTTGGTTCACCACGAATATTTATTTGCTATTCTGAAAATCAGATCATCTACATTAGGTCAAATCTGGAGCACCTGAAATATTTGTGGGAGATGAGCCAAGGCATTAAGTTTACTCAACCTTTGAAAGGTTCTTTTGAACAATCTGAATTGTTATTTGAGACTGGTGTTGGAAATGACTTATGAAGCCAGGTAAGGAAACAAAGGCACTTCTTGTTCTTAACCACAGAGAAGGGATTGGGTGTTGTCATGGTGGTGCTACCTGATTTATCCCAATAGTAGAGTTCACTATCACGCATCAAAGGTCAAATTAAAATAGAAATGCTTGTAGAATTCAAGACACTGAAAAGAAAGTCTGCTCAGTGTCCTAAGATCTAAGAAGCCCTAATACCATGTTACTGTGAAACTGCAAGAAAAGCTGTGGAAATGCTTACATGTCAGTTTTAGGTCAATAAAAAGTGGTTTAGGTCACAGCTAAACTGTCTGATTCTTTAGATTCACACCGATTGCTCACCCCTTCAGGACAGCTAATCTGGTTAGTGGGCAAATGCTTCAGATACATTTCTTAAGGAAGGCAAGGTGTAACCTTGCTCTTTGGTTAATAGATTAATACATGTTAAAGCCCAATTATGATCATCTTCTCTGACCTTCTGTGTAGTACTGGCCATAGAATTTCATCAAGTAATTTCTACCTGAAGCCTATGTCTTTATCTAGCATATATCCTCTTGCCATCTTGCTGACACTTCATGCTACAATAGCAATATTTTAAGGAAATAAGTTCTACCTGTTAATTTATCATGTCTGTATCTCTTCATATATCCTTATTTACTGTTGCATTTTTCTGAGACTATCCCTGTCGTGTAATGACCTACAAAGATTTGCAGACATTTATTGATACTTTTGTGACTGATCTACTCTTCCTCTTAAACCTTCAAGTTCTTTATGAACAGATTTAAAAATTTTATTAAAGGAAATGTTTGAAATGAACAGGCTAATGGAGTCCAAATACAGCAGAGGAGTGAAATTAGTGCCCAGTTAAATAATTCATTGTTATTTCTTTTTCTTTTAAGTAAAACTAAGTCTCCAAGGTTTTATTAACATTGCAGTGTTCTTAAATAGGACAGGAATGCCATTTCCTGGCCCTTAGCACTACAATAACTTACTCTGGAAACAGAGAAAATGGAGTATGTAAATATTTATCCAAACAATGTAATAGCTGTGAAAGAGACAGCACAAAGGTGTTGAGAATAATCTGTGGAATTATGTAACTATTAGGGATAACAGGAAGGTGAAGAGACTAGCCTGGTAATTTACCTGAGAGCCTAACCTGAAAGAATTTAGAACAATCTTTTTCACTTCATTGCTAGTGTAAGGAATTAACAGAACTAAAGAAAAACTAAAAAGGTCCCCAGAAATAGCTTCTGTTGACATCATGGCCTGACTTCAGGCTAACAAACAACTTTCTCCCTTTTTGTTTTCAGACAGGGAAAGCAGTTTCCTAATATGTTGGATTTTGACAAACTTGGTCCTGTCAGATGGCCAGGTTTTGCATCAGATTTGCAAAACATGATCGCAGCTCAGTTCTGTCGAACATTCACAAATCTCCAAGTGATTTCAATGGAAGTGCTTGTGTATGAGTAAGATCTGCAGGATCCTGAGTGTAAGATAGATGAGGTTTTTTTTTTTTTCATATAAGAGCTCACACAAACAGAGGTGCTGGGGGAAGATGATAGGAGTCTGGTTTGAGCTGGTTTCCTAGTTTGGAGTGATGAATTGCATGACAAAGATATCATTGCTAATAAAGGACTGGGTAGCACCTTACTCCAGAAGCAGCCCCACAGACACCAGTGGGACTATTTGTGGAAGGAAATATTATTCACTATAAGCACAGTATTGGAATTTGGCCCAAAGAAGGCTGAGTGCCTTTTCCCCCAGGGACTGAGCATTTCTTGGGAGCTGCCCCTGGGAAGCATTTCCCATTGAAGATTGTAGGAGTGGAGGGTCTCAGTATTTCACAGGGTACTGAAAGAGTAGCTTTCAGGTTTGGGCCCTTGAGCAGATTTCTAAGGACTGACTAAAGACGGGTAGGAGCGACACCATTCATTAAAGTTCTCTTGAGCCTTTTCTCTAACTCAAACCTTTCAGTATGGTAATATTGGGAATGCATACATGAGGCCACGGCCACAGTTGCCTGCTGGCCCCTTTGAACAAAGGAACTATAAACTTCCCCTGATGAACAGCAGTAGCTTAGGGGTCCCCATGCCACACAATCTGTTGGCTCTGCCCACTCTGTTGCCTCCTTAGCAACCCCCATCACAAATGGCATGTCTGTGCAGGCTGTGGTTGGGGGAGAGGTGAGCCAGAGGAGGGAGGGGCAGACTGGGGACAGGAAGCGAAGTGGCCAAGGAAGTCTTGTATCTTGGAGGTTCTGCAGCCCTGCAGGGCCCCACTACTGCTGCTTTGTGCATCTTGCTCTTCCTGGTGAAAAGAAGGAGCAGAGGGGATACAGCTAACCTGCAGCCCAAAGATCTGCTGTATGGCTGTGCAAGGCAACCCCGTAGAGCAGTGCCCCACAGCGAAGAGAGGAGTATGATGTTATAGTGGTAAAACTGCCTGTGCCCTTTCTATACTAGCTTAAGATTTGGCAAGGATTGGATTCCAGGGCCAAGAAAATAGTGGAATTTTCAGGGCTCCGCTCCTTATGTTACTCCCACCCCAGTTTGACCTATCTGTAATCAAGCAACCTTTCCAAACAGAACTGCTGCTTTCCAAAGTCCTGCATCCAGTGTGGGCCACATTCTGACCTTTGCTACACTAGTCTAAATCCAGAGTAACTCGACTGATGTCAGTTCAGTGACATGGGATTTACATCAGGGTATATGTATTCAAAATCTGCATTCAGGTGTCTAAGTTTTTTGCCTGAAAACCTATAAGGAAAATTCTTTTTTTTTTCTTCTTTTTTTAAAAATATTTTTCTGATGTAGAGAACATGAGACTTTTTTAGATCAATATATTTTAAAAAATTAACATACTTCATATATATAAAATACCCTTGAACGGTTAAAAGAATGAATCTGGTTTTAAAAAATAACCATAAAAATCAGATTCTCCTCCTGATCAGCTAACTTCTGCTAAACTATCCATGAGTTAGAGTTTGCTGCTGCAAGAGGCAAAAAGCAAATGCTATTTAAAACAAACAAAGCTACCTCCTTTTTTCCTGTTTGCTTATGCCACTATTCCCACTATGTAATGTGAGCATAAAGGAAAACACACTGCTAAATGTTTGGAAACCATCCTTTAGCATACAACATGATGAGCTTTAAAAGAAATAAAACTAATAAGTAAGATGTATATAAAGAATCTTGGAAGATTATACAACAGATAAGGAAAATGCTTAGGATATTTTTTAATGTAATTCTCCTGCAACCTCCTCACAACATTATTCCCTGTGTGAGGGCCCCCTAATTATTTCATCATGCAGCAGGAAATCCTGGTAGGTCATATATAAACAGCCTGAGGCAGGGACCTCTTCATCAGATAGATCATGACATCTGACATCTGTGCAGCCTGCCATTCGCATGCCACAATTAACCAGGAAGTGCAAACGTTAACAAATGCAAGAGCAACTGGAAGCATGGGGATAACTTGGTATGGCAAAGGTCTTCCCTAATCCAGGATTATATTTACTGGAGCACATGGCTGGTCCCTTTCTCAGTAATCACGTGGCAGGCTCTTAACCAAACCCCGGCCTCTGTTCTACACAGATGTTCCCCTCAGTGGTTGAGAGGATGGAGTTATTTTCCCATCTGATCATTATTCACCTTAAATTCATTGCATCTCCCACCTCCATGGCTGATTGGGCTCATTCAGTGTGTACAGTAGGAATGCATCTGCATTGCTGTTCTATCTCCACCCTTTCCCTAGTAAGTACCATAACCGGCACAACGAAGTTAATGGAGTTATTACGCCACTGTTGGATCTGGCTGGCTCTGCTTATACAATCTCCAGAGGGCTGCTGGAAGGAAGCCCAAGTTAATTTTTCAAAGTAGTAATGAAATAGGCCCACATATCCACATAGATACCCATGGTGATGGGGGACTTCAACTATCCAGATATATGTTGGGAAAATAACACCGCGGGGCACAGACTATCCAATAAGTTCCTGGACTGCATTGCAGACAACTTTTTATTTCAGAAAGTTGAAAAAGCTACTAGGGGGGAAGCTGTTCTAGACTTGATTTTAACAAATAGGGAGGAACTTGTTGAGAATTTGAAAGTAGAAGGAAGCTTGGGTGAAAGTGATCATGAAATCATAGAATTTGCAATTCTAAGGAAGGGTAGAAGGGAGTACAGCAGAATAGAGACAATGAATTTCAGGAAGGCGGATTTTGGCAAGCTCAGAGAGCTGATAGGCAAGGTCCCATGGGAATTAAGACTGAGGGGAAAAACAACTGAGGAAAGTTGGCAGTTTTTCAAAGGGACGCTATTAAGGGCCCAAAAGCAAGTTATTCCGATGGTTAGGAAAGATAGAAAATGTGGCAAAAGACCACCTTGGCTTACCCTTGAGATCTTGCGTGACGTACAAAATAAAAAGGCGTCATATAAAAAATGGAAACTAGGTCAGATCACGAAGGATGAATATAGGCAAATAACACAGGAATGCAGAGGCAAGATTAGAAAAGCAAAGGCACAAAATGAACTCAAACTAGCTATGGGAATAAAGGGAAACAAGAAGACTTTTTATCAATACATTAGAAGCAAGAGGATGACTAAGGACAGGATAGGCCCACTGCTCAATGAGGAGGGGGAAACAGTAACGGGAGACTTGGAAATGGCAGAGATGCTTAATGACTTCTTTGTTTCAGTCTTCACTGAGAAGTCTGAAGGACTGTCTAGTATAGTGAATGCTTACGGGAAGAGGGTAGGTTTAGAAGAGAAAATAAGAAAAGAGCAAGTAAAAAATCACTTAGAAAAGTTAGATGCCTGCAAGTCACCAGGGCCTGATGAAATGCATCCTAGAATACTCAAGGAGTTAATAGAAGAGGTATCTGAGCCTCTAGCTATTATCTTTGGGAAATCATGGGAGACGGGGGAGATTCCAGAAGACTGGAAGGGGGCAAATATAGTGCCCATCTATAAAAAGGGAAATAAAAACAACCCAGGAAACTATAGACCAGTTAGTTTAACTTCTGTGCCAGGGAAGATAATGGAGCAGGTAATCAAAGAAATCATCTGCAAATACTTGGAAGGTGGTAAGGTGATAGGGAATAGCCAGCATGGATTTGAAAAGAACAAATCGTGTCAAACTAATCTGATAGCGTTCTTTGATAGGATAACAAGCCTTGTGGATAAGGGAGAAGCAGTGGATGTGATATACCTAGACTTTAGTAAGGCATTTGATACAGTCTCGCATGATATTCTTATAGATAAACTAGGAAAGTACAATTTAGATGGGCTACTATAAGGTGGGTGCATAACTGGCTGGATAACCGTACTCAGAGAGTAGTTGTTAATGGCTCCCAATCCTGCTGGAAAGGTAAAACAAGTGGGGTTCCGCAGGGGTCTGTTTTGGGACCGGCTCTGTTCAATATCTTCATCAACGATTTAGATGTTGGCATAGAAAGTATGCTTATTAAGTTTGCGGATGATACCAAACTGGGAGGGATTGCAACTGCTTTGGAGGACAGGGTCAAAATTCAAAATGATCTGGACAAATTGGAGAAATAGTCTGAGGTAAACAGGATGAAGTTCAATAAAGATAAATGCAAAGTGCTCCACCTAGGAAGGAACAATCAGTTTCACACATACAGAATGGGAAGAGACTGTCTAGGAAGGAGTATGGCAGAAAGAGATCTAGGGGTCATAGTAGACCACAAGCTTAATATGAGTCAACAGTGTGATACTGTTGCAAAAAAAGCAAACATGATTCTGGGATGCATTAACAGGTGTGTTGTAAACAAGACACGAGAAGTCATTCTTCCGCTTTACTCTGCGCTGGTTAGGCCTCAACTGGAGTATTGTGTCCAGTTCTGGGCACCGCATTTCAAGAAGATGTGGAGAAATTGGAGAGGGTCCAGAGAAGAGCAACAAGAATGATTAAAGGTCTTGAGAACATGACCTATGAAGGAAGGCTGAAGGAATTGGGTTTGTTTAGTTTGGAAAAGAGAAGACTGAGAGGGGACCTGATAGCAGTTTTCAGGTATCTAAAAGGGTGTCATCAGGAGGAGGGAGAAAACTTGTTCACCTTAGCCTCCCATGATAGAACAAGAAGCAATGGGCTTAAACTGCAGCAAGGGAGATTTAAGTTGGACATTAGGAAAAAGTTCCTAACTGTCAGGGTAGTTAAACACTGGAATAAATTGCCTAGGGAGGTTGTGGAATCTCCATCTCTGGAGATATTTAAGAGTAGGTTAGATAAATGTCTATTAGGGATGGTCTAGACAGTATTTGGTCCTGCCATGAGGGCAGGGGACTGGACTCGATGACCTCTCGAGGTCCCTTCCAGTCCTAGAGTCTATGAGTCTATGAGTCTATGGCCTGGGGAGGAGAATGTCAGAGAGGCTACTCTGGCTTTGTGCTCCAGCGACTTGATTTCCACCAGTGCAAAGTGGGTCAGAACTGCTTCCTCATCAGAATAGATCTAATTTTGCACTGATGTCAATGATTATACAAGGTGCAAAGCGATGGGGGTTGGAGGGTGGAAACTGGGCTCATGGATCTTGATCTCTTTGAAGTTCCTACAGGAGAGCTTCTGTAGGCTACTATGGTAGGGGGAATGGTGCTACAATCGATATCCCACCAACTTCTGCACCTTGTGGTGAAATACACCTGAACAGTGCTCTCTTCCACTTGAGAGAGAGAGGGGACAGTGTCGATCATGCTTAGGAACTGGGCATTCAATGGTTTTACCCTTACTTGGGTCTCAGTCTTTAAAAGAACACCAAGAAGTAGAAAGTTTTGACAGTCTGGTAGTTTGAGCCTTTGGTTCTCACAATTGTTCTCTGAGACTTCCAGGAAGCTTCCGATGACTGAAACTTGGGATGGCAAAGTTTTTGGCATCCATTTCCTGTCCTTTCCTTTCTCTCTCATCTCACTGTTCTCTTTCCAAATTGTACATTCTGTTTGTGATGCTAAGGTAGGGAGGAAGATAAAACCTTGCAAAAGCAGATGTTAATCTTCTCAGCCCTCAATAGACTTTTCCCCATAACATTCTTACCATTAAGAAAGGAAGAAATGAGTGAGAATGAGGCTAAGTAAGTGTCATTTTGTCATATGATCTATCTTAAGATCATAACTTAGAATAGCTGATTTTTAGGGATTAGTAATATTGCTTTTTTAAAGGTCTCTTCAAGCTAAAACTAGCATGATAGTTGCATAGTACAATTGGGCTTTTTTATTTTCAGTTTAGCAAAAATCCATTTGGTTGGCTTTATCTCATATGTGCTGTTAAAATTTGTGTTCTCTACACACTGGTGCTCATATTTTGCTATAGATTTTTTTTTGTCTTTGTCCATCATTTGCACTACATTTTGCTGTGTAAAAGGGGAGGGGTCTGACTTTAAATTGAAAGGGCTAAATTTTTAGCAGTCTTATTGTATTCTTGAGTTGTCCCCTTTGATCCCTGGTAGTTTAGTGGACCTACTGAATCTCTTGCTAAACTGTATGTTACCACATATCCTAGAGATACGCAGTGGCACTTCAAGACACGGTAAGGCATGTGGCACTTTGATACACTCAAGTTTAGAAAGGTACCAGAGCTTTCAGGATATTGGTGAAACTATTAATTCTTGAAGGGATTTTTCTTTGAGAAACTTATTTTCTGAGATTTATAGTAATAGCACCTGAACTCGAGGTGGAAAAAGTAAAGCGATCCTTATACCATGTAATACAATCAATATTTTTAGTGTTGGTCATTATTCAAAATTATCAGAAGGCCCAGTGGATAGGGAGCCAGGCAGAGACTCAGGAGCAGAACTAGCTGAAATTTTTAATTCAGAACATATTTTGGTCCAAAAAAAGCTTTTTAATCAAAATGGAAATTTCTGTGGGAAATGTCCAATTTTTATGAAATTTTTCAGGTTTTTATAGGAAAAACTGAGACATTTGCCAAGCAGTCTGAGATGGAAGGATGAAAAGCTCTGTGTAAAAGTTGGGTATTAATAGTGTTTATTAAAACACTTTGACAGGAGGTTGCCATCTGTGTGAGTGAGTGGAGAATTCTGAGTTGGGGATGGTGTTCAGCCCCCATTTTGCACAGCTGTGAATGGTGACTACATAAGAGGCAATGCAGAGGAGACTCAGGCCCAGGGCTTCTTTCCACTGTTTCATCTTTTCCGATGATTTTAAAAAATCAGAACCTTTTAAAGATTAGGAATAAACTGTTCTCAAACTTTGCTAGACCTGGAAGATGCTGTTTCTGCTCCATGATAGCTGATTGCATTTCACTATAACCACAGATATCCCCTTTACAAGAATGACCTTACAGGGCTTACCAACTATTCTGAGGTTCTGGGCCCCAGCAACAGTGTCACCATCTGAACACCTGCGAGAAGTAAGTCATATGATCTATGAGCCAGACTGTTAACTCTTTGACTCCAATATGAGTACCTGGATGAGTAAGTTATCTGCCACGTGAATAGATTTTGAACCCTTTGACCCCACATCATTAGCTACTTCGAAGCTGTTGGCCTCAGTCAGTTTGCTAAATTCATTCATTTTAGCTTGTATCAACTGGAAGTGTGTCACTTCTGAGATAACTACATTTCTGAGAGACTGTGGGTGTCTTAGAGTCAGCACATGTCTCATTTTAGATAAGTTGAACAAACAGATTTTGCAGCTGACTCTTATCCCCAGTGCTCAGTTCATTTGTCAATGTAGTCAATATGACATGTGGAGCCAGATGGGAACAATACACATTCCATGTTACCTTGGTTTTCACACTATCTCCATTGCATTTTCCAGAGATTTGTTTTTAATAGAGACAGGAATGTGAAAATGATACCAATGAAACGCAGACAAATCTGTCAGATTCAAGGTATGTTATACACTGACACCCCGACTCAGTAAAGCATCCTTATTTGGGAAGGGGTATTAAAACATGCTTAAAATGCCATTGAAGTCAATGGGACCTAAACATGTGCTTAAGTGCTGTTCTGGCTAGAAACAGATTTAAGTATATGTTTAAGAACTTTCCAGAATGTGGACCTGAGGCTGGAAGATTATATCATTTTGGTTCTTATCTCATTTATGTAGGTGTAAATCTGGAATAACACCTCTTCAGGGAGATACTCCACATTTACACCAATGTAAATCAGAACAGAATCTGGCCTTTTGTGCTGAATCTCTTAAAAATCTGAAAGGAAAATTACAAACTGGTTTCACAGTGAAATTTCCACCACAGCACCTGATCCTTGTGAAATCATGGTATCTAAATGACTCTGTTTAACTGTGCCTTTAAAAAATCATTAATAAAACTTAATTAATGATTATGCTATACAGTTAAATAAAAGGGAGGAAATGCACAGAGCCAATGTGTTGAAGCACTCTGTGTAATTTATACATCACAATCATAGAAATTATATGGAAGGAGTGTGCAATGAACCCAAATGAAATATGTTCTGTAATTGTCTTATTCATGAAAATTTGTGCTCACTGAGTAATTCCTCTCTGACCTCTGCTCCACAGCCCCTTGTATAATAACTGCTGCTGAATAGAGGAGCTAGCTGTGATCCTGTGCCTCTAGTCTTTGAATTCCTTATAGATAGGGATTTCTGATCTTTGTTAGGCCAGACCCAGAATCCAAACACTCCTGGGGGCAGGTGTGCGTGTGTCTAAAATCAGAACCTGCGTCTGGACCAGAGTTTCATGAATGGTTTCTTTTTTTAATGAAGAGCAGAACCAAAATCCTGGATCCAAACACCTCTGAGCTTTGAGGTCTGAGGGGGTTGATTTGAAACCTCTAATTATTCTTAATGATAGGAATAACATTTTATTCTCCTGCTTTTCCTGCTGATGCTGATTGCCCGCTCTTTCCAAGATTATAGGAATCTCGCCACTCACGTAAATACAAACCGTGTATTTTCCTTTATTTTCTAATGATGGGTGACGTGGCCATCTTGATTCTGTGTGCAGCTATTTCAAGTTTTAGACACATTTCACAGTTGAGTCATTCCATTGTTGATTCATACACATGTTGATTGGATTCTTAGTGATGTGAAGCACAGTGATGTCATAGTCCAATAACAGATACTTAAGATGTGGGCAAATTTGTTTGCTGATTTATGCTCTCTGATGCCACAGAAGAATGGGGACCAATATCTAGTTTAGGTATCTATATAGCTCCAGTCTCTATAGTATCTAGGCTTTTTGGTGCCTTCCTATGTCCCAGGTAGAATTAAAGTTTATGGGGGGAGGGAGCAGTTTCAGCAGCATCCAAATAACCTGAGTACAAAGTCCTGTTGAAAGTCAATGGGACTTCCTCTTAATTCACTTTTGAAAATCTTACCCTGTATTCTTAGACTTGCTGAATCTCAGTTCTAAGTAATTCTACAGAGAGCACAACTAAGGAGAAATAATTCTTATTTTAAACATATTCAGGCGAAGAAATTTACAAAATGAGAGAATCCATCATGCTGAAACTATTCCCTAGGGACATTAAATGCATGCTTTCACTCAGCAAGCATAGTCATCTGAGAATCCTGGAATGTAACGATAGGTATCTCGGAGCAAATATCAGAAGGCTACAATCTCAGGAAGACTGATCCATCTCATTTGTGTAATCCCCTGTAATGTGTGTTATTCTATTCCTCATTTGCTCAATGGACATAGATATTACCATGCAATAGAGGATTATTCTTAAATATTGGCATACTTCACCATCTCGACTTAAAAATATATCTTTTATTCCTCCATTTGTTTTGTCTGCTATGAACGTATTTAATGAAACAGGAATCTTATACCTTGAAGCGAAAACTTGAAGCCAATGGCAGTAAAAATGACAAATATTTTTATTATTTATCACTTCCAGTCAATATTTATATAACTTAATCCCCTAGGAAGCTGGGGGCAAAATGACAGAAAAGGGAAAGAATCCTTGGATATATATTTTGAAGGAGTGCATCCAGTATGCAGTCATAGCAAACTGAACAAGCAGAATGAAGAGAAGAGGAATAAAGAGCAAAGCATATGAAATTCTGGAAAGAGCAATGAACAAAACAGAACTTTGAGCTCTTCTTAGAGTGACTAGGACAGAGGGCCTGCTCAAAAACCCAGGCCTAGATCCTCAACAATTTTTAGGTACTTAACTCCCATTGAAATCAATGGGAGTCAGGTGCTTTTTGGATCTGGGCCCTAGTCCCTATACTTAAGCCCAGGGGTTTACATGGAGCCTAAGTGGTGCCTTTTGCACTGAAATTTTAACGTAGAAGAGCACCATGTCTTCAGAAGCCCTGAAGGAGAATGGCCACTGAGCCACCCATAGAGACTGTGCTATTGCTGGCCCATGTGGGGAGGAAGGGGATAGTTGGACTCTGGCTCCCTCCCCAGCACACCTCCCCTGGCAGGCTAGTACCTAAAGTGGTGCTAACCTGCTGGTGTTCCTGAGAGCAGGGGCTGCTATTGTGCATTGGCCCTGCAGGGGTGTGCAAGAGGTAAGAGGATTCCTTGCACCATCTCCTCCTTCGTGTGTACCCACATTAGGCCAGACCCAACTGAGGCCTAAATCCCTCCTTGGCAGTGGGGACTCAAACTCAGCATTTAAGATGGGGATCTCAAACTTATCTTGGCTGTAAATGTGGTCACTACTGGAGGGTTCTTTTGAATTAGGTCCTCAGTCCCCCATTGTACAATGGTCTGCTGCAGCTTTGGAGCCCCTGATTGGAATGTTCATTATACATTCTGCTCAGGCACTGTGGGCAGCTGTCTCCCATGGGTTTTTCAAAGGGAGAGATTGTCTGTTTAATTAACTGCTGCGAATGGCGGGTGCCAGGCGCCTCAATGAAAGTTCACTCTTTCTTTGGGCAGGCACTGGGCCACATTTTCCCCTGAGTTACACTTGTGCAAACTCACTGACATCAGTGGGATTATGCAAGTATAATTCAGGGAAAAATTGGGCCCCACTAGTTTTAAAAGCAATGACACATGTCCTGTGGGAAGAGGAGAACCTTTGTCTCAGCAAACCTTTGTCAAACCAATAAGGCTGGATACAAGTGTGCATGTAAAGCAAGGATTTGGCATGCAGGCCAGAACAAATCATTCCTTTTATCCCTGAAAAATCCCGTGTTCATAAAATGCTAAAATTTACAAGTGATTCCCTCATTTCCTCTGTTAATCCCTGAATTTGCTAGAAAAAACTTCTGAGGCCGAGAATGCTTTGTAAATTTTGACTGGTTAGGATAAGCCTCATCCCTAGTATTCCCTGAAATTCAGTTTTTCATTCTTATTGTCATAGGCCTATATGACTACAGTGGTTTTGTTTTTAGCCATGATAGTATCCATGCTCACAAATGCTGCATATTAGTTCTCTCAAGAGGCTTTAAGTTAAGTCTTCATGAAACAAGTGGTTACGTGTAACTATGGAAGTCGCCCAAAAAGTTATTGTTTACAGTACGTGGAGTTTTCTTTGTTTTTATTCCAAGCAGAATTTGGAGTTTTGTTCTGAAATAAAACGTCTTTTGCTCAATCACAAGTGAGGGGAGCGAATGGTGGTGAGCTTATCAGGGCAAGAGCCTCCAAGTTCACAAAGAGCAGAATGTGCTTTTCAAAGGAAATTGTGCATTTGCCATGTATGTGGGCCATTGCTTTTGATGCTCAGTAAAGTGAGTAGGGCCTGATTCTGCCTTCCCATGGTCAGTGGGTGCTACGTGCACATAGGAGACAGTGGCCTTTTTTCTCTAGCAACACAATAGTTACATGGGAAGCACAATCAGTGGCTCTGTAACTTCTAAAATGCAATGGGAATACACAACATCAGAATGTGGTCCTGCCCCATTGAAATTAATGGGAGTTTGAACATGGACTTCAAGGGAAGTAGGATCAACCTCTTAGAATAGATTGGGGAAAGTAAATATGAAAATACAAGTTGAGAGAGATGGGATCTCCCTCCATGTTAAATGTAAAGGAGAAGGATTCTGTCCTTAGCAATTTCTACCATAAAGAGCAATGTCCCAGGTCTCCACCATAGTTTAATGATTCAATAATAATACCAGGTAATCACACCAAATATGGAAATACTAGGCAGCCTTTAAAAGAAAAGGGCAATTTTTTTGTGTTGGAAACAGCTCAGATCTCTTGCAGATTATCTCCACACTCCTTAACATAAAGCCCTGTGACATTAAGTTGTTTCCTTAATTCTCAGTAACCTCAAGATAAAGCATGACCCTTAACTCTCTCATGGGAACTGAAACATCCACAAATGGCTAAAATTAATTGTTTGTCATAGCAAAAATAGTACAAGAATGTAGAATAATGGCATAAACCCAGCAGAGGCACTATCTAGAGGAGTGGTTCTCAACCCTCGGCCCACGGGTCACATATGGCCCAATTAGCACACAGTGTGTGCTAAACGGTTGCGGGGTCCAAGGCTGGGGCTGCCATGTGGCGGGGTCTGGGGTCGGGGTTGCCACCCAGCTCCCTGTGGCAGGGTCTGGGGTTAGTTGTGGGGTCAGGTTGGGGCTGCTGCCCGGCCCCCTGCAGCAAGGTCCGGGGTCGGGAATGCCGCCCGGCCCCAAACAGCAGGGGATGGGGTTGGGGTTGGTAGCGGGGTCAGGTCAGGGCTGCTGCCTGGTCTCACACAACAAGGTCTGGGGTCCCTGCTACCCGGCCCTGCTGCTGGGGCTCTGCTCCTGGCCCCACCATGTGTGTGTGGGTCTCTGGGCTGGGGAGGCTGGGCATAGCAGTGGGGAGGGGGATGCTGTGGTTTTCAATCTGTGGCCCAAGTAACACATCATGGGCTGCATATGCAGCCCACAATGATTAATATCTTGAGAATCACTGATCTAAAGAGGCTGTGCGGTCCTGTGAATAAAGCAATAGATTAAGACTCAGGAGAAAAGGATTCTGTTGCTGACCCACTGTGTGACTTTGGTAAGTCACTTCACCTCTTTGTGCCTCTGGTTCCCCTCTTCCTTTTACCAGTCTTCTCTATTTAGATTGTAAACTCTTCAGGATAAGGACTGTATCTTACTACGTACAAGTATATCAGTTGGGTCCCATATGTGTTACTGTGATACAAATCATTAATAGTTATATTATTGTGAGCTGTTCTATTGTGAGCCATTACCATAGTTTATTGTAGATTTACCTAAGGAGTGGTTTATTAAAAATGAACCTTGGCTTAACCAATCCTAAAACTACCTACTGTTGAGAGCCCGTTTGGCTAATGTATAAATGCTATTGCTTGTAAAAATGATTGTCTATGTATCTATTTCTACATGGGTCATCTTAAACTTCTGTGTTGAAATAATTAAATACTTTTGTCAGGTGCTACATTTGCAGTAATATGCTTTGAGTGCACAGCCTTATCCCTATATAGCAGAAGGGCATCTGAGAAGTAGTGAGCTCCAAGGTGCATGTAGAATTGATTATTATTGTTTTGAAATGGTTGTTCTGCAGCCCACAAGAGACAGGGATCACCACAGCAAAAGGAGATCTATTTATTTTAAATATTTAGAAGATTTTTTTTTAAGAGTAATGAAGCAAAATCTACTAAATTTGGTTTTTGACAAGGATAACCCCCCCAATACAGCAAGTGACTTAAGCGCACATGTAACGTTAAGTATCTGAGCATTCTCAGTGACTTCAGTTTTGTTTGGCTTTCAGTTTATTCAACTGTATATAATACTAATAATATTTAAAATAATTGAAATAATTGGGATTACTCACACGCTTAAATTCACCATGTGCTTAAGTGCCTCGTTGAATTGGGGCCAAGGAAATCAAATAGGATATTTCAGGCTATGTCATTTTCCAGTTCCTCTAAGGGATCAGTTCTCTAGAACTCCATGACTGCCTTCTCCTCTTACTTTTTGTAGCTATTTTTGATGCCTGGAGAACTCTCTCTCACCGTCAGGTGCATGCACATTAGAGTTTGCTCTTTGGTTCCCCAGAGCAGAACAAATAATAAACATATTGCACTTCCTAGCGTAACAGTTGCAGAATTGTCAATTTTGTTGTATGGAAACCTTAGACATTGCCCAAGGGATCAAATTCCTCCTTGATTTTGAGAAAAAACCCATTAAAGTCAATGGGGGTTGCCTGGAGTGGTAGGATAGATTTTTTTTTTCCCATTTAAATTATGAAATTAAAATCTAGATTATTATACAGCAGATATTGGTCTTTTATTTCGCAGCACTGTTCTCAAAAGCATCAAATGGATGCATGGGCATGTTGTTATTATTGATTGTTTTGTATTGTGATAACACCTAGAGGCCCAAATTAGGCGTCAGAGCTTCATTGTACTTGGCACTGTCCACACATAAAATGAAAAGATGGTCCTTGTAGAGAAGTAGAGGAAACTGCTTGCTGGACTGCAGGGAATTCTTGAACTTCTTTTCCTGTTCTTTTCATTATTACTCTACCTTTCCCATTTCTCACCCACCTCTTGCCTTTTGTTTTAATGCCCTCTCAATTCTTTATGCATTGGAGTTGTACATTGTTTGTAGCAATGTGAAGTGCTGTGTTTGGTAGTAATGAGGCAAATGTAAGTGGCTAATGCAAAATGCTGTCCTTCCAGACTCTCTTCTGATGGTTTGTGCCTTGTCTTGATGTTTGTATGTGAAAGTGAACTCTGTTCCTTTTTGTTGTGGTTGCTGTAGGGCTTGGCAAAGAGTTCAGGGGCTGGACAGCAGAGAAACAGCAAAAATGAGGAAAGAAAGCAGATGAGAGACAGATGACTCTTTTGAGGCTAAGTGAGAGATGACTCTCTCTTCTGGGGGCGTAGGAATGAAAGCAGTGAACAGGATTATGGCTCCTGTGGAGCACATCTTTGCCCAGCCTATTTATTTGGGCTAGTTGTATAAGAGGGGATTTGATCCCAAGTGAGACCAAGAGCCCCCGAGGCAGAGCACCTTACAAACCCTTGTTAAATACTGCAATTCTTAAAGAGGATTGGAGTAGGTCATCACAGCCCCTCAGAAAAACCTCACAAGATACCATCTTTCTGGAACCATAAACCTTTAAAAAGAAGATGAAGTTTCCCAAGGCATGAATGGAAAATGATCTGTCTCAGCAGAACTGTGAAGTCCCTGTCCTTGATTAAAAAAAACAAAACAAAAACCACATCCTGGAAGATCCTTGCAGCATCTTTAAAAGTCTAATCAAAGACTGAATAGCTTGTTACCAAGAACAAACAAAGCCAACAAACCCAATTGATCAGGGAAACGTGCTCAGTGGTTTGAGCATTGGCCTGGATTGTGAGTTTAATCCTTGAGGGGGCCATTTAGGGAACTGACGTAAAAATCTGTCTGGGGATTGGTCCTACTTTGAGCGGGAGGTTGGACTAGATGACCTCTTGAGGTCCCTTCCGACCCTGAAATTCTATGATTCTAAACAGCTCAATATATGAGTAACTCTGTTATTATCATCTTTGTATGTACTGTAAGCTTGTCCCCAGTTGCATCAAAGGCAGGCTGAGCTTCTGAGGTAACTAATTACTGAAAACAACAGAAATTTGATAGAGTAAAATGAAACAAAACAAAGCAATTATTTGTCATAAGTAAAGTGGAAATCAGTGGTTTTAAAGACGAAGGCTGAACTCCCATATGTTTAAATTAAATCACATAAGGGATGTATCCGGTCCAAGGGCTAACGTGTCTCTGCTAGGCCATCAATCTCAATGCACTTGCAGTCACTAACACCAATTAAACGATGTATGAATACAGTCATTTTAATCATACAGCATTTTCCTCCATTGCCATGCTGCAGGTCTTCCACAGCGGGTGTCCCATACATCTGCATATAGTAAAATATATCCTTAGTAAAGGGAACCTTGTACAGGAGGATATGCCAGCCTGGAACCAAGATCTCTGGGTGGTGTTGTCTCTGCCACGTTTGTAAATAATGTAGTGGTTATTCCAAATGAATAGTGCTGCTGATATTTAGACATGGCAACGCTCTTGCCAGAATTAACATGGCAGAGTGTAAGCTGGTGGAATGGATCAGCAAGTTCAGTAACAGTAATCATAGAATCATAGAATATCAGAGTTGGAAGGGACCTCAGGAGGTCATCTAGTCCAACCCCCTGCTCAAAGCAGGACCAATTCCCAACTAAATCATCCCAGCCAGGGCTTTGTCAAGCCTGACCTTAAAAACTTCTAAGGAAGGAGATTCCACCACCTCCCTAGGTAACCCATTCTAGTGCTTCACCACTCTCTGAGTGAAAAAGTTTTTCCTAATATCCAACCTAAACCTCACACACTGTAACTTGAGACCATTACTCCTTGTTCTGTCATCAGGTACCACTGAGAACAGTCTAGATCCATCCTCTTTGGAACCCTCTTTCAGGTCTTTGAAAGCAGCTATCAAATCCCCCCTCATTCTTCTCTTCTGCAGACTAAACAATCCCAGTTCCCTCAGCCTCTCCTCATAAGTCATGTGCTCCAGCCCCCTAATCATTTTTGTTGCCCTCCGCTGGACTCTTTCCAATTTTTCCACATCCTTCTTGTAGGGTGGGGCCCAAAACTGGACAAAGTACTCACCAATGTCGAATAGAGGGGAATAACATCCCTCAATCTGCTGTCAATGGCCCCTACTTATACAGCCCAAAATGCCGTTAGCCTTCTTGGCAACAAGGGCACACTGTTGACTTATATCCAGCTTCTCGCCCACTGTAACCCTTAGGTCCTTTTCTGCAGAACTGCTTCCTAGCCATTCGGTTCCTAGTCTGTAACAGTGAATGGGATTCTTCCATCCTAAGTGCAGGACCCTGCACTTGTCCTTGTTGAACCTCATCAGGTTTCTTTTGGCCCAGTCCTCTAACAATAATAATAATAATTAATTTAAAAAAAACCCAAACTTTGTCTTACGATTTATTCCCAAGTGAGACCAAAGTCCCTATCAGGTTTGCCACAGAGATATGTCGGCATTTTCATTCAGCTAGATTTTAGTTTTGAAGATCTTTAGAGTGGATTGGTATTTTTTTTTTGTAAGCATGTTAGACAAACACCTGTCAGCGATGGTCTAGATCAGTGGTTCTCAAACTGTGGGTCTGGATCCCAAAGTGGGTCGCGATTCTGCTTTAATAAGGTCGCCAGGGTTGGCGTTAAACTTGCTGAGGTCTGAAGCCAAAACCTAAACTCCACCACCAGGGGGCCAAAGCCCAAGCCCCACAACTTGGGGCTGAAGCCGAAGCCCGAGGGTTTCAGCTTTGGGTGGTGGGACTCAGGTTACAGGCCCCTTGCCCAGGGCTGATGCCTCTTGGGCTTTGGCTTTAGCCTCTCCACCTGGGGCGGTGGGACTTGGGCTTTGCCTGCCCCCCTATCTTGGGCTGTGAGGCTCAGATGGGCTCAGGCTTTGGTCCCTCCTCTTGGGGTCATATAGTTATTTTTGTTGTCAGAAGGGGGTCATGGTACAATGAAGTTTGAGAACCCCTGCTCTAGATATTACTTGGTCCTGCCATGAGTGCAGGGGACTGGACTAGATGACCTCTCGAGGTCCCTTCCAGTCATACAATTCTATGACCGAACACAAGTATAATGGTATTATGTAACCAGGAAACAGACACCCCCAACTTAGCTTGCAGTCTAGTCCTGTACCCCCCAAAGGGGCTGAGCTTCTGCTCTCTCTCATGCTCTTCTTTCTACTGCTGACTAGCCAGTAGTTGGCAGTAGAGAGTTTCCAGTATTCCCTCTAAGAGCCTGACTGAGTCCTCAACCCCACCTCATTACTCTATCCCATACATTATACAAGGCCTAAACAGAGAATTAACCAGAGTAGGTTGACATTTTTCATTTTTTTGATAAAAAATAGTCTTTTTGTCAAATTGGACATTTAAACCAAATTGGATTTTCACTAAACAATAGAAAACAAAAATCTTTTGGCTGGAAGCTGAAACACTGTCGTTGTTGTGAGTGTGTGTGTGGGGTGATTTTTTTTTTAAATAAAACCCAACAGATTTTAAAGAAAAACTTCAAAGAAAATTAAACTTTGTTTTTGTGTATTTTTTTCTCTCTACCGCAAACCATTTTTCAGCCAGCTCTGGAATTAACTCCTTGGTTTAGGGAAAGCAAATGGGCTTCTGTACCCTAACAGCATTGCCACAGTCTTCTCAGAAGCATCAATTTCAGCAGCAGTAGTTCCAGGAATGTCCAGAAACATATGGTGGCATCACTAAGGTCATAGTCTAGGTGGTTATCAAGATACTTTTTGTCACAAATTCATCCTCGATACAACTCCATCGAAGTCAATGAATTTGGCTTCTTGATCCTGAATGCACCTGAGTTTTGCCAACTCCCTTTGGCCTATTATTGCTGTTTACGGATGATTTCAGAACCGATTCTTTTCTTTTCCCCTCCCAGCACAATCACTGTAGGAAGGTACAGGAGGCAGCAGAACCAGTTTGTGTAACTTGGTAGGTAGAGAGGAGCAGGAAACTTGCATCGAAACACATTCTGCAGCTTGGTTCTTTTATGGTGTGTCTGTTGAATACAGATGGATTTAAGGGGAAGCTACAGCTTCAAACTTTACCTGTTTTAGTTTGTTACTTTTTGATTCCATTTGTGGCTCTCTTCTGAATTGTCTGTATGGAGATGTCCATCAACTGTTGCCAATGCTCTTTCCGTGACCAGGCTGAAATCTAACAACAGGCAGGTGAAACCAAAACACTACAAGAGATGAATGATATAACCTCTCTTTTTAAATCCAAAATGGAGAGTTAGCTGTTAGAATATTTCTTTTGCTTAAAATAGAGAGAGAGCCTTATTTACTTCAATAAAAACCTATCTGGCATAAGCTTACTCCAGATCCCAGCTGTGATACAATCACCACCACCGCGACAACTAGTGATAATTGTCAGTCTCAGACTTACTAATCATAGACTTACTAAGCATACTGGCTGAGGTATGCTTGTGGTGCTTCCTTCAGGCCAGGGTTCTTCTGTTAGTATTGGAGCAGAGATGGCAAGATTGCACTGCTGCTGACATTGCAGTAGTTCCTAGAAGCCTCAGTCAAGACCAAGGCCCCATTGTGCTAGGCACTGCACAAACCTGGACTATAGACAAATAGAGGAACAGATTTTCCTCTCACACCAGTGTAAACCAGGAGTAACGCCAGTGAAATTCATGCAGTTGTATAAAATTGGTGTGCGAACAGACTCTTTGTTTAATGTTGAGCCTATAAAATGCTTTTTGTTGTTGTTCATGCCACCTTGCATCACACTGATCACTAAGCAATGTAACAGTACCCTGTTGACTGGAAACTTGTCTGACAATATAACATTAAAAGCCAAAAAAGGCAAAGCAAAATATAAATTGCTGAGCTTTCAGTGCCCTGTCTTAAATTTTCCTTTCTTGTCTTTAGGGTATAAGTTGGAGATGAGGACTCTTGTCCTAAGGGCCCAATGGATTGTTCCATACAGGCCAATCTGTATTTATCTTTTAAAAAGAGAGCCTCCTGCCAGAAAATGCAGGTATCCTTCTCCATGTGTTGCAGGAGGGACATACATATTGTTCCTGCATTTGGATGAATAATGGCTTAAATGCTTTTGGGACAAGGCAGCCCCACTTTTCTGAGGGCCAGAACTCATGTTTCTGCATTTTGTGCTGCTTTTGGTTTCCCTCACTTTTTTTTTTTATAATGCCATGCTGCATTTCCATTCTGTGTGTGTGTGTGTGTGTGTGTGTGTGTGTGTGTGTGTGTGTGTGTGTGTGTGTGTGTGTGTAGGAATGCCATTACATGCAGTAATTATGCTGTTATTCTTATTGCGTTCATATATTGCACTGTTGCACGGACTTTGAAAATATACATCCAGTCATCTGATCCTCCTCTTTTTTTTTTTGGTACTACACACATTCACTTACTTCTCAGCTCGGAAGCATATAGGCATAATTCCCTCTGTTTTCTAATGCTGTGTGAGGCTTAAACACATCCCAAGGAAGAGGTATAATTATTAAACTACAGGAAAGTTAATGATTGGTATTTGCTATTCAGCATAACGCATTTTGGTGTCCAGAGTTTGGCATGCCATCCAATGAGAAAACCAACTTAGATGAATAATCCTCAAACCACTCATGGTTTTCCCATCTGCTTTTGTATTCCAGATAGAACAATGACTTTGCTAGTCTTTATTAGACTAAAACCTTTTTGACCAAGATTCCCTGTAGTTATTGCATAGCAGATGTAGTACCTACTGTATATTCTACCCTAGAATTATCTCATGGGTCATATGGAGGAAAATGGGTATTTCATCATGTGCAAATTAGATTTTTACATACAATTTGCATGGTTGTATAAACGTTGCCTACTGTACTTGCCAGTACACAAATGCATAATTCAGGGTATTTTGTTAAATCAAGAGCTCCTAATGTACTTTGCTTATTATGTATAAAATCCTTAGATAATTGGCTAACAATTGTTCAACATTTTCTTTATTGAATAAATTACATAGCAATCTAGCAATGGCAAATGGTCTTTAGAGGCTCCCAGTATTTTTAACAAATTCTGTTTTACTGGAGATTTGTTAATCTATTTCAAATTTTGAATCAATCAAAAAATAAGAGATTGAAGATGAACAGTTCAGAGCACATTAGAGCCATTTTCACTTTTTTGTTCAGTGCCTGATATTTTGGCCAGCAAAGCAGGGTCTTCAATCAGCTCTCCATTTAGCCAATAGGTCTATATAGTTCATTTCTAAAATCCTAGCAGCCCTTTCAGTTTTTGCATCTTTATATGGCTTGCCTGACAATGCCTGAATTTAGTCCAGTTTGGAATTTGTTTCCCTACTTTGCACCATGTCCACTCAAAAAAGGAACATTAGACAGCAGATGGAGGCTTAGGAGGAGATTTGATCCCCTTACTCGTGTTTAATAGCATCTTACTTCATGAGTGATCCCAATCCAAATTAAATCAGTGGGTCACTTGTGGAGTAAAGTGCTACTCAGTATGAGTATGAGTAGAGGCATCAGAATCTGACCTTCCAAAACTGTTTAAAGGGACCGTTGATATTTCTGAAAATACTACAGATCAGAAAGTGGAGGATTAGCAATGGTTCCAAGAATGATAATGGCTGTGATTCACTTTGTTTTAATGAACTGTATAAACTGGAATTTTGCCAAGATAATGTAATATTGGCTAGTTCCATGCTGACGAATCTATCCCAGGAGCCTGTAACACTTTTACTGATGCTGGGTGTAACATTCCCCTTTCTCTGTTTGGATCAGTCTATGGTTTACTTGGATTTGTTTCTAAAAACAAATCCAAAATTCAGCACTTAATGTTAAAAGTCTGATTTTGGCCTCTCACATACAGATTTTACATGGGTGCCATTCCACCAGTGTGAGATCAGAAACAAGCCCTAAAGGCCTGACTCTCCATTGTTTCATTGACACCTGTGCAGAGTGGGTATAAAATCTTAGCAGACCAGGATGGTAGCATTTATACTCACTTTGCACAGGTGTAAATAATTAGGCAGTAGTGCATTAGGCTTTGAGAGTGAAATTCACCCTCTGCCCCTAGCACAAACACTCTCTACATTGGCTTCTGATTTCTGTGTAAGTGTCAATCCATTGACTCCATCCATGGTCCGGTCCCAATGCTGACCTTCAGGTTGGTTGATCTGGAACAGCCTCAGAGTCCCCTCCTCAGAGGAAAGGGTGTTCACACCCCCTGTGTGCAAACATACCACATGGACCCATGTACTGTGAGGGGCCCTCCCAAAGGACATGTATTCCACCTTCATGCTCTACATGGATATTTATGGGAATAGAGGTAATTGGCTTGTTGGGAGTGAAGGCCTAACAGAAGTGTGCTGTGAATTTTAAGAATCTGTTTTGATAACATTTAACAGCCTAAACAGAACTGTGTATATGTAAGAAATTGCAGCGTAATCATGTTTGTGAGAAAGAGATAAAGTAATTAAAAGCTAGAAAGGACCATTTGAACTAACATTAAACCTGCACTGATGGAGGAGAGTTAATGTGGAAATGAAAAACCAATACATATGTATAAGAAGAGATTGTGTAAGAAAGGAAGGTTAAAGCTGTATTGGCTGGTGCTGGAGGCAACTGGGATGAGATCATCCTGATGATTTTCTCATCTGTAAATAATTGATCACCACTTGCTAAATGTTTTGCCATAATAAAGATTTCTGAGACCCCTTTGCTGAGTAAGTGAATCTCCATCCAACATGGCTGAAATACTGCAAAACTGACCAGACATTCTGATAGGGTTGCTACCTCTGAGGTAGTTGCATTGGCACAATTTTTATCATGAGGATGTTGAAAACCATTGAACAAAACTGTAAACCCTGTATATAATGGAAACCCCTTCAAGCCAGGGGGTGCTGTCACACCCCTAGTTCCAGCATCCCTTCTCTGAGGTACCAAAAAAAAAAATCAGGACATCCACTATTTTAATGAGCCCATAAAACTGGGCAGCTGGAAGTGTGTACTGAGTACCCTTACCCATTTCCCAGGACTGCTACCTCAAAAAGGGACAAACCTAGGAGAACCTGGACAGGTGGCAACCCTACATTCTGACAAGTCTGTGGCTAAGTGAACGCTAAATCCGAAGGAATCAGATGACTTTGCATGGAAATGTATGTGGCATTAGATTCATCTCTATGTTTTGAGGGCATGTGAAATCTAGGAACGTACTTTTGTTTTCTTACATTTGGGGCTTGAAATAAAAGAGTCACTCAGCAAGTAAAGAAACAGTTGTTCACTGACAAAGTTTGAAAGTTGTTTTTGAAGCAGAACATAGTGGCTCCCCCCCACCACTCTATAAATAACTCTTGGCAGGCAGAAACAACCTTGATTGCATGAGATGAAGTAGAGCAACCAGCAGGCTCTACAGCAGAATAAATGGCACTGTGCCAAGAGCTTCATCAAATGAATAATAGCTTCCACTTGACAATCAGTAAAGTGCCTCTTCTCCTGTGGATTTAGTTTTTTAATGATGATTAGAGAGGATGGGCCCCTAAAATTTCTCTGGTAGAAATGACCTCCTATTAATTTCTGTTACTTGAAATGCTGAATTTCAAAGCTATTTTACAGCTGCAAAACCAAAGGCACTGACATAAAGGAACTATTATCTTTGTAATTGTAGCAACAAGTACTAGATTTGTCATTGATTAACAGAGACTTTCTAACTTTATGATTCTTTTGTTGGCTAAGTCCCCTGGATACTATTCTGAGCTTTTCAGATTTTAAAAGTCAAATGTTTGTTATAGCTACAGTGCTAAAGTACATTTGGTTAACAAAAAAAATCCCTCTAGAACACTCTTTTTATTTAATTCTTTCATAGCTTTTGCTGTAACATCCAGTACTGATAATTATGGGTGGCAGGGAATCCATTTCAATATGCACAATATATTGTGCACACTGTTTACTAAAGTATTTTGTGAGGGTATGTGCCTAGCATACACTTGTAAAGAGGTATATCTTCTCAGGTGCATGCCTCACATATATACAATAAAAACATATGTCCTATGTCATATTTAAGATGAGGAAGGGTCCTTTCCCCAATCTGGGAAAGGAATCTGGGAGGTTTAATATTCCGAGGGTTCATCATCCTGGAAAAGCTGAAACTCTAAACATGCTCCACATATATTCACTTTCCTCATCTTTCCCAGAGCAAAGTAACAGACAGAAACAGAATGCAGCCAAGTTGCTGCTTTTATCTGATGTTAAAAGGTTCAGATCTGAGCTCACCTGTTCATCGGAATGTAGAAACAAACTACAGTCCAGACTAGGCTTCTGTCCTTGGGCTGCTTAAACTAAAGGACTGGGATGATGCACGTGGCTCAATGGTCCAAAACGTAATTTAACTTTTTATAGCTACAGAAACACTTTGCTCACCTCAATATCAAATTTCTTTAAGGTACATGTTTTTTTTTTCTAATATAGGGCACATAAATGCTCAGGTACTGTGTGAATACCTAGACTAGGTTAGAGAGGCAGTGCTTATTTCCAGTGCTCTTTAACTTTCTGTGGGTACACACGAGGATCTGGGGGAAAGAAGCCAAAGACATCCTCTTCCCCACTATTGGAACCTCTCCGCATCAGTTACCAGGCCTCTGAGTGCCAGGGGAACCCCAGTGGATTCACTCCAGGGAGGAAGTGTGTGTTGACTTCTCAGCAGGGTCACAAACCCAGCTCCACTCTCCTTTTGAAGTGGTCCTCAGCCCCTGTCAGAGCAGCCATACATCACATTTCTGGGCATGTTCTCTTCCAGCCTCTTTGCCCCATGTCAGAAGGATTGTTCCTGTGTGGGGCTGACACCCTTCCCTCTTCTCAGCCTTTACGTGGCTACTCTGAGTAAGGGCAGGATTTTGCCCACAGAATAACAAAAGTAGTGGTGGTTTTTTAAATGATTTTTGTAACATGAGTGAAAGTTTTAACTAAAGTACTATTAATGGAGAAATGTGGCCACCTACCTCTGCAACAATTCCCATTCCTCACGGCAAAACATGGTTATCTGCCTGTTTTGTTCTCGAATATGGTATGGAACAAGCAAACTCAAACTTATCTCCTCTACAACAACAGATCTGAAATGTGATGAGTGTTAGGCTGGGATTCTCAAAGGTGTCTATGGGAGTAAGGAGCCCAACTCTCATTGACTTTCAACAGGAATTAGGCACCTCATTCTCCAAGGCCACTTTCAAGAGAACAGCTTCAGCCTGAAAGTATCACAAATGCATCACATTTGAGATGAATGAAAATAAATGATTTGTCACTCAGCCCAGATGTTGCAATGTTTTTGCTCTCCACAGGTAAAGATTAAGGGAGAGGAAGGATGGTCTGGTGGTTATGGAGTTTAGTCTGGGATGTGGGAAAGCCAGATTCTATCCCTGCTTTGCTATAAGCTTTCTAGGCAAGAAACTTAGGGTAAATCTACACTGCAATTGAAAACTCACAGCTGGCTCAGGGTAAGGGGCTAATTACAGTGTAGACATTTTGACTCAGGTTAGAGCCTGGACAGAGATCAAGCTGCAGCCAGAGCCCAAGTATCTATACTGCAATTAAACAGCTCATTAGCCTGAACCCAAGTCAGCGGGCATGGGCCAGCCGTGAGTGTTCACTTGCACTATAGACACACCCTTAGTACTAGATTTTCAAAGGTCTTTAGGTGCCTAAAAAGTCAGACAGACACCTGGTGGAATTTTCAAAAGCTCTTCGGTACCTAGAAGCTTTTGAAAATCACTCTGGATATGTAGCAAAGTGAGACTCACTGGCACAGCACCTCCTGCTGTTTACCCAGGAATTAACTCTTGTCCAGCCTGGAGTGCTTTCTGCAGGCTGGTGTCTCACCTGTCTCAAATCCTGTGTCCCTCCCAGACCCCAGGGCCCTTTTCCTCAGGATTCTGCTCCCAGCAGTACTCCCACACATGGGGTCTCCCCTCCCAGGGGAACCCCCAACCCTCTAAACTCACTTGGCCTCAGTGGCACTGCCAGTTATCATCTTGCCCCCACTCACTGGGGCAAACTGCACTCTGTCATGGCCACTCATCGTTGGCAAGGCAGTTGGACCAGCCACCTTTGCCTAACCCTGGGCTGCAGCCTCTACAACCCCAGTACCTGTTTTGGCCTTGAACAAGGCCCGCAGCCTGGGGATTTACCAAGCTGGAGCTCCCGAGGTCCTCTTGTCTTTCCCCAGCCCTATTCTGTACCCTGAGCTCCCAGGCAGCCACATCCTTCTCTCTTCAGAGCAAGAGAGAGACTCCCCCAGCTCCTGGCTCACCGCCCTTTTCTAGGGCCAGCTGTCTTCTAATTGGGCATCGCCCCAGCAGTGGCTGCCTCTCCAGTCAGCCTAGCTTGGCTGTTTTAACCCCTGTTCTCCAGAAGCGGGGCAGCTGCCCCACTACAGGGTGCCTAAGTGCATCTTTAGGCACCTAAATACCTTTGAAGATCTGGTCCTTAGTTTATCTGATTAAACTAGTGCAAAGTGCATTAGGAGCTCTTGTCTTACTATATACAGAATCCTTAGAAAATTTAGCTAACAATTGTTCAACATTTTCTTGACTGAAGAGATAATGGCATCCTTGACCTTGCAATGGTGTTGTGTGGATAAATACATTGAAGAATAATGGGTGCTCAGATATTATGGTGATGGGGTGCATTTAGCACCTTAGATAGAATGAACTTTTTATTGTATGCAGGAGTGGCTCTAGACATTTTGCCACCCCAAGATGGCAGGCAGGTTGCCTTCGGCGGCTTGCCTGCGGAAGGTCTGCTGGTCCCATGGCTTCAGCGGACCTTCCGCAGGCGTGTCTGCGGAGGGTCCGCTGGTCCCGCAGAAGCTGCAGGACCAGCGGACCCTTTGCAGGCAAGCTGCTGAAGGCAACCTGCCTGCCGTGCTTGGGGCGGCAAAATGCCTAGAGCCGCCCCTGTTTGCACTGAGTCAGCACAGTGCTTTGGTGACTGTTATTGGTAGTAACTAAGAAGAATGCTAGATGAGCAACAGATTGACAAGAAAAGATTTTAGAATAATCTCTATGTCTCTGAATAGGGCTGGGGTGCCAGGAGTTAAGAACTTGTGAATGGGGTGGATGCTCTGTTCTTCATACCACCATTACCTTGGTCAGGATGAATCCTCTCAAAATTACCAGTGCAAAATTATTTCAGATACTTTCCAAAAGTTTAGAAAGATTCGCAAAACAGAACCCTTTATTGATGAAAACATTTTTCCCCATGGAAAATAAATCAGATTGCACTTAAAAATGTTAATTAAATATGTTGCATATTTAATTGATGGAAAAACAGCCAGAAAAACAGACCTTCCAGGGTTAGCTTTCTCTCTCCAAGACTCATTGGCCTTGGTAGGCAGAATTCTATTTCCCTGAGCTTGGGCATTGTTAAAGGCTTCCTGCCCTCCCTATTGGCTCTGATTCCCTGTGAGTGGCTGTAAGTGGAAGTGAAATGATGCAGCTGGATTCTGTTAGAATCTCTCCCAAACTTTTGGTCTATTAAAGTTCTCTTGCAACGTGCAAAGAGCTTTTCTCTTGGGGGGCTTTGGCACATACCCTCTCCTCTCTGCCCCAAAGAAACAGACTGGCTCTTCCCTAATGATTTAAGGTGTGACATCCAGGCCCACTTGAAGTTAATGGGAATTTTGGCATTAGCTTCACTGGGGCCAGGATTTCACCTATATTCACCTCTGCCCAGATCAGTACACATTGCAGGGTTTCCTCCCAAGCTGTGGGCCAGATTGTGATTTCTCTTTCATGTTGTGCCCAAGGGGGAAAGCAGCAAAAGGAGATGCAGAGAACAGGAGGAAGCAAGAATGTCAGGGTGTGGGGTATGAAGTATTTCTCATCCCAAAGGTGGCATAGCTAGGCGGGTGCTAGGGTACGGAGGCCAGCTCTAGGGGCAGCTGCACCCTCTACCCTTCTGAAAGTCAGTACTCCAGAGTGTGCTCCCAGCACCCTTGGAAGCATTCTGTTTGTCTCAGTATTCCTGAGGTTCAGTGCTCTTGGCCAGTGCTGACTGGTAATGCACTTCCACACTCTACTGATGGGGTTGTGACTGCTTGAGGTATTCTCATAGAATTTACATAGACTAAACCAGATTAAGATCATTATGGCTGAATAGTGAATTTAAAGGGCCAGATTTTCTCATATGCCGAGATACGATCAATGCGATGTCAGGGAGCCCATTACAGCTGTCTCATTCTTAATCTACCCAGGCCCTGATGTACATTAGAGCATCCTGGAGGCTGTTTTAATTTATGACAGCTTGTTATGATCCCTAAGGGGCCATATGCCATCTAAGAACTACCACAGAGGAGGCCTGTCCCATCCCATACCTGTCTACTCCACAACCTCTATGATGTCAGGGCAAGGGAAAATTTGACCTACGAGCCTCCTCTGCCCGCTTTGTACCTACTGAGAATTTCCCTGGAGGAGGGGAAATTCTCAGTTGGCCAGATGTGGCCAGATTACATCTCTTCTGTACTGCTCAGGTGGCTCAAAGAAGACAGAACTGGGCTGAGATGTTGGCCCAAGAAATTAAAATCAAACAAACATGGAAGAGGATTAATCATTTTAGCAATGATTTTCAGTCCTACTTTCACTAAGGACAATAGCAGAGGATCAAACCTTAAATAAACAGCAAAAAAGGAGGATAGTAATAATACAAGGCAGGGCAAAGTTTTGAGGACAGTGTGTTACAATCAGCCATTGCTCACATAGAGGGAATTAAAGCATGATTTCTAAATACACTCTACATTACCCACCATGACACTTAACCAGCTCAGACGTAGAGGATGTAGCCCACGATGTGAGATTATTTATTTAAGTTTTACTCATAACATTTCAAAGACTCTAGTAACGCTGCAGGATACCTAAGGCCTAAGTTTATTTTATTGTTTTGCAGCAGCACGTGTGAGGTTGGGCCCTGTTAGCCATGTGTTAAACAGGAATGGGTCAGCAAAAGGGTTTAAAATGAACACTGCCAGCCAAACCCTGAATTACTTACTCACATGGACAGTCCTACTAAAATCAAGTGAGTGAGGGGATCAGGATAGTACTTACAGCCAACAGTGTCAGTGAGAAACTGTACAACAGCTGGGCAAAAGAATCCAAGCTAAAATACCAAAGGAAAACAAGGAAAAGTTTGTTTTATATTAAAAACCATATGTTCTTACTACTTTTCTTTTTTTCTTTTCTTTTTTCTTTCTTTGATAACACGTTCTTCATTAAAGTTGAATTTAAAGAGCTTTCCTTGCAGATTGATAAAGAAAATATCAAACACAGCTTTATACATGAGGACGAAGGGAAAAAAACGGATTGCATTTGTTTTGCACCATTTCATTCATGAGCCAATCCAAGGAAATGTTACTGTCAAATCAGATCCCATCTTGTGCTGTTAATGGCAGAAACATGTGAGGTGAGGTAGGATTATACATACGCTGGTTCTTGTAGGTTTGGCCTAAGTACAATTTGTTTTCATGTATAATCTGTAAGTCTAAAAAAAAGGGCTTTGCAATGAGCTAGGGCCAGTGTGATGTTGTGCTGCCCCAGGAGCAGCCTTGGAAGCAGATTATGAGTTGCTTCCTGGTTTCCCCCCGTTCTGTGGGGGAAGTGCCCTGCACCAGGCCTATACATGGTACAGAATACTGCCCCTGTCACTCTGGCTAGCTATGCTATCTAGTGCATTCGGGCAAGTCAAGGCCCCACCCACTACTTCCCACTTGCAGGTGAGGGGCAGTTTAGGAGCATCATGTAGGCTGATCACCTTCCCATGCTGCTACCTGCAGATTTGTGCAGCTGCACAATCTGGGCCACAGTCTGGCCTCAAATGAATTAATAACACGTTAATAATTAGGACCAAGCAGACAAGCAAAGCAGTTAGTTAATCTGATGAATTTATCATTTTTTTCTCTTTGCAAATTGTTCATGGGTAAATTGAAGAAAATCACAATTTATCCATTGTTAGAAATGCTTTGCCAAATCATTTCTGTCAGTAATATGAGCTACGTTGCCAAGTTTTGGCAGGACAAACAGATTGCACAGCATTGTTTCTGTTTTCAGAACCAATGTGATAACACTTAAGTTAGGATTTGGGAGTAAGTGTTCCCCTCATGAAGATAGAATGTGCTTTCTGTCTATATTGTCCCTACTCTTGCTTAAAAGCAGCTGTCTCTGGCCATTCCCACTGGTAGACTCACCAACTAAACTGTTCATAGAAAGTGAACCAAAAAGGAGTCTGAACACAGCCAGAACAATTTCATTTTTTGTTGGTATGGACATTGGTGGAACATTTTTGAGATATTAGCTCATTTCTCTTAATAACACATATCAAGCTGATTTGTAACTTACACAAAGAGGTATACAGTATGCACATTTATCAGTTATCCTCACCCCACTGCTAGGGGAATACCTCTTCTGCACAGCTTCTTTTCTCACCAGGGTGGAACCATGAGCATAAACCTCACCACATTAGAGACTGGAGCCAATTCCTGCTAATAACAATTGGAGTCTTTCCATTGACTTCAATAGGAGCTGGATTGGGGCCCTAAATCAGGACTGATTTGTAAGATAGGATATTTTGTGTGTGAATATGTAGTTTGCTTGGTTAACTTCTTGTAGTTATCATGGAAGTAATGAATCTTTAGGAAGGATTTGAATGTGGAAAGCATAATGGATTGGAGGGAGTAGTTCCTTGAGAACATAAAAATGACCTCACTTATTAAATAATGTCCTCAGCTTTCAGGTTTGTGCTTTCAAATCACAATCTAAGTGATTTCTATTCCTTTAGACAATATTGTATAGCTCTGTATCAGGCACTACAGTACACAAGCACATAACAAAAACATATGTAGTAATATTGTTTGTGATGGATTGACAAAATCAAGGAAATGGAAACTTCCACGGGATCACCCACTGTCAGGGCAAAATCTCTCTTATTTTTGCATACAGGATATATATGTACCTTGCCCTGGCAATGGAATAACCTCAGTGATCCAAAGATTTTCTTTTCTCATCTCTAACCATGGAGATCTGTAATAGATATTTGCATATTGGAAAGACAAGCTTGCCCTTGATTTCTCCCATTGTGGGTAGATATTGCTATTCATTTTGCATGTACTAGCCTATACTATGATCATTGAGTCCCTTATGGGTAACATGGTACACATTAATGGTGCACAGGTTACATTTTTGCAGTCCCTTTAGAGGAGTATGTGGAAACTCCTTTGGAAATTAATCAGACTGCTGAACAAGACTTTGAAAATATACTTGAGTGTTCACCTCTGGCAGCACCTCTTTTGTTTTCAGTAGATAACAGGCACTGTTCAGTAGTCAGCACTTTTCAAAAGATACTACAAAGGTTCCTGCTCTGAATACACTGCTACCCCAATGTAATGCGGCCCTATATAACATGAATTCGGATATAATGTGGTAAAGCTGTGCTCCAGGGGAGCGGGGCTACGCATTCCAGCGGATCAAAGCAAGTTCGATATAATGTGGTTTCACCTATAACTCAGTAAGATTTTTTGGCTCCCAAGGACAGAGTTATATTGGGGTAGAGGTGTATATGGGGAAAAATGGTGTCCTGGATACCGTGCTGTGGCAACAGTAGCCTGTTGGCTTGATTAGTAACAGTGGCCAGTGCATGTCCCAGAGGTCATATTTAATTAAATTACATTTTGGGATGATAAGATAATTTTAGTGTACAAACCTAGGAAAAAGAAATTTTGTGGAAAACCCCAAAACAATGTGGGGCGGGGGATGGTGGTGGTGGTGGTGTTTTTTCCCTCCAAATAGGCAATGACTGTAGAATGTCATAGATCTGCATGGTTCAGATTTAAAATATATGGCAGCAAACACATCTTCTTTTACAAAATCCCTCATGCAGACTAATTTCCCTGTGTCATATGCTCCTGTATCTTCAAGGGAGCCCAACTTTTTATTTAAATTTTGAAATAAAAAATGTCTACAGTGCTGACTGGTCCCGAGTATATCAAGCTTCAGGAAGATTTAGAAGGTACTAGTACAAGTGTGATGGGAGGCCACTGCTGCCTGGCATTTGGATGTCTCGGTGTAAAATGAAATATACCTGTGCTATCTTTAAGGCTTTGGCATTGCCTTACATATACCTCATATCTGTATAAAATCACCTAGATCTATAGGTAATATTGCACAAGGGATGTTGCCAACATTCTGAATTGAATTCCTTTAAGAAATGTTAAAGTTTGAGTTTATTGTTTCAAGGTAATGAGTATCGCTTTAAATTCAAGGCAAAGACAAGGGCTAAAACCAGATTATGTGGCTTTAAACGACACAAGAATTCCCTTGTGACATTTTTTGCTGTTTGAGTTTAGTTTGTATAAAATAATCAAAACACTCATAGACTCATAGACTCATAGGTCAGAAGGGACCAATCTGATCATCTAGTCTGACCTCCTGCACAAGGCAGGCCACAGAATCCCACCCATCCAATTTTATAACAACCCCTATCCCAGGACCGAGTTATTGAAATCCTCAAAATTGGTTTGAAGACCTCAAGCTGCAGAGGTTACAAGCTACTCTGTAGGAATTATAAGTTTTAAAGTGTTCTATCCCAGCAATGAGGTTTGGATAATTTGTGGCAGCCCAAAACTCAGAATGTGGTCACAATAATTTATTGTAAGTATTAGAAATCAAAATTAGCATTAGAAATCAACCCCTTGAGAAATTTTTCTTCTGTGATTTCAGTTTGTAGAAAACAATCATGTAGCACTCATGATCGTCCGAGGTGCTAAATTTATCACAGAGGTAGGAGTGTTTTGTGGAGCTCAGGTTTTACAATTCAATTCAGATTTATAATTAACTTTATAAACATATACATTTGTGTGTGTGTGCCTATATATTCACAATATGTATAATCTTAAAAATATTATATAACTGTAATCTGTCATGTTAGAAGACAATTCACCAATCCTATCTTCATATTGTTACTAATTTCAAGAAAAAAAGCAATCAACCCAGTGCTCACAGATGGTAACTCTCTGATATAAGATAACTGTGGAAGAGATTTGCTGGTTTTTCTAAAGTAAGTATGAGTCTGTCCTCAACTGGTGAACAGTGAAGTCTAACAAATGGTTATTCCAGTATTCCTGACTAGCTCTGAGCAACATGGAAACATTCAAGTTGCTTGCTTTGCTAATGTGACAGTAATAGTAGATGTGCACTGGGAAAGTCCTGACCAGATTTTACTGTTTTTTTCCTGATAATTTACATTACTGGTTTGTTACCATCATTAATACTGATATCACAAAATCTGGTGGCATGATTCAGCTCAGTGACTTGTACAAAAGAAAACAATAGTTAATTATATGAAATAAGTGCAGTATTCTTCAGGAAATCGGAGCCCGAAAACTGCCATCCTGAGGCAAACTGATGCATTAATGATAAAAGCCCCATAGGGGACTGTGGGAGTCTAAATGTTTGCCATGAGATATGTGTCCATAGAGTGATTGAGTAACTGACTGTTTTATGTACATGGGTGAGATTTTCAAGGGAGCTCAGGGCTGGCCTTCCCCTGATGTCACTGAAGTTAATGATTTTACCAGTGGCTGTGCCAATGGTTTTACCGTGAATTTGATAGGAGTGGAATTAGCCCAACACTGAGCACTTTTGAAAACTCTACCCCAAATGTACTTTGAAGCTGCAACACCTTAAAAGTCTGCCAACATTAGGATAATGATTTGATAATTAATTTAATGGTAGATGATCATTTTGGAAAAACCACGTCTCACCATACCGAGAACTCTCACTGACTTCAGGCCCATAATGAACTGAATTTCACCTTGTATGAATATAGTGAATTAATCCCTCTATATAAAGCTGGCACAAGGCCTATATACCATTTCAGTCTCACTTCAAAATTTCATAGGACTTGAGACAGCCTTCTCCCCAATGGAGATTTTCACCCATGTGGTACAATGGCAGCAGTACATAATGTTTCTTCTCACTAGACATCCCCTGTTCAACAAGCAAAACTCCCGAGCTACTTCCTTCCACTCTCTAATTTTCCTCTGTCCCTACTCTCAGTACCTGTTATTATCTGACACTCTGGTGGGGTGGGGAATTTAATTTAAATGTTACATCCCCAAATAACATGTTAAGGGTCACTCTACGAGTGCAGGTGTACTCCAAAGGGTTAGGTTCACCAGAAGCTTCACACTCTCGGTGTTCAAGCAGAAGGGATTCATTTTGTTTTCATAGTACCTCACCCTCATCAAAGCTCTTGGGGAGCTCTGCAGTCATTCATAATATATGAATGATAAAAGCACATCAAAATTAACAAAGCATTAAATTCATGCCCATGATGCTACACATGGATTTTAGCCACAGCCCCCTGTTGGGGGTGATGCACAGTCATGTTGTCCCAGCAGAAGTACCAGAAGCTACTGTGTTTCCTGGAGCTCCCAGGCCCACAGAGGAGAGCTTGCTCATTGCTCCATCCCTTTGAGGAAAAAGCCAACACGTTCCCGTGTGTGGCTGGTAAAAGCAGGGGTGGGCAAGGGGGACTCGCAGAAAGGGCAGGCTGATAAAATAGAAGGAGACAAAGATATTTGTTTCCCCTCAGAAATCAACCTTCCTGCTTTGTGCTGTGATTCAGGAAAGCACTTAAGTATGTGCATAACTTTACACATTCACTTCAATAGGACTTCAGCATGTGTTTAAGGTTAGGCATGTGCTTAATTGCTTTACTGAACTGGGGCCTTTGAAAGTAGAAAGTATCAAATCTCTTCCTAGAGTGAGTATCCCAAAGAGCTGTCAGCAGGACAACAGCTGGAATTCAGGATTCTGCACAGTGCCAAAGGCAGGGAGCTGAGGAACCATTGTTCAAGCCGTGGTGATCTGGCTGCACTGTTACTTAGATGGTAAGCTCTTTGGGGCAGAGACTGGCATTTGTTCTGTTTTTGTATTGTGTCTAGCCTCATGGGGCCCTGGTTACCCTAATACAAACAACAATAATAATAGGAGAGATGCCCTCTAGAAATCTAGGTTTATCTATCCAAACACCTGACCTAAAGACCACGTCTGTGTAGCTCAAAAGCTTGTCTCTCTCACCAACAGAAGTTGGTCCAATAAAAGATATTCTCACCCACCTCCTGGGATAAACATGGCTGCAACAACATTATAAAACACCTGTCCTGGCATTCATATAGTGCTAAAAAAAGTGGCATCTTAACATCTTATAAATGCAAAATGCAAACACCACAAAGGATCCTGATCTTTCCTTCTGCTCAAGTTCATGCAGTTTAATTTTTTTTATTTTAAAATGCCCCAAATTCAACCCTGGCTCAATCACATTGATTTCATTGCACTTGTGTCCACTTGCAGGCAGTCTGAATTTGACCCTTTGTTTTGGATCATTGCTCTGTCTCTCTGTGCAGAATATCTACTGCAGCTCCAACAGGTTTAGAATCTTAATGGTAATCTTCTTCTTCCTCCTAAACCAAAAGGTTTACATTTCTGATTAAAATGATGTCATGTCCAGTTTCACTCAGTATCCCCAAAGTCATTTTTAGCAATAACATTTTTATTCTAAATGTAGATTTGATGAAAGATCATCTTCTAGAAAATCCGTTCTAGCAGAACTTGGAATAGCTTCATCTAAGTTTTAAGTTTCTTTTGCTTTGCCCTTCCCTTTAATAAAAGAAATCTTTTGTCAGTTTCACTTAACAAGACATTTTTGAGAGAGAGGAGAGCCAAGTTTGCTTTAGAGGGTGTGTCTTCAAGATAGAATTCTTGACCTGAATATGTTCATCTCGGTGAGACTAGCAGCCGCTACCTGGATCTTCTTAGAAAGGAAGTCATGCGTTCATGAGGCTGTTTGGAGCAGGAGAAGGAGGGAAATCCTGTGAGGAGGCTATGTTATTCCTGCATGAGTGTTGCTTTCTCCCAAGAGTAATGTACAAATCCTATGTGGATGGCCTGTTCTAGTAGGATTGTTTAAGGGCATTCTCATGCAATTTGAACTTTCATGATACCTATTTACCAATTCTATGGGAATATCCTGTTGTGGAGAGATCTGTGGATAGTAGCATGTAACTGTTGGATATGGAATGGGAAAGAGCTGTGGGGCTGAGCTGAGTCAGGGTAAATGATTTCTGGCTGGGTTCAGGTTAGGCTGGCTCTTGTTGTAAGTTAGGATTTGTAATACCTCTTGTGTATATATATTTTGTGGATGTGTAACTGTAGAGCTCATGAGTTATTTTCTTTGCTAACAGCGGGGTCCATTGTATACCATGCTGCCCCGGCCCATAGCAATGAGAAGCCCTTGATTTCATAAGGAACACTGATAAACAGAGAAAACGCACATGGCATTAATATCATCATCATAATCTCTGGATGATGTTGAAAGTGACACATGTTGTAACACACAATTCATCTCGATACAGCAGAGACCATAGAAAAGGTCCATGAACCCCTCACTCCTATAAAATGCCAGCTGTTACAAGTGTGCTCTCTGGCTGTATACATGTACATAGTCAGTCAGTAAGGTTCCAGTAGGTGGTGCTCAAGAATATGTAGTGTAGTTCTTGTCTGACCAATGCAGCTTTTGCTGTTCACTGCAAATGTATTTCTTTGTGATCTGTTAACATTTGCTCTTAAACACCAAGTGTGGAAACTCAAATAAGGGGCTGGAATCTAAAATGCTGAATGGATTGAATTTCTACAGAGGATGCCATGACTAACAAGGGCTATGGTGATGTTGCTATGTATTGAACAGGGTATGCAGAACTGCAGTGTTTTTGAAAAATCTTTTCCATATGAGTGTTGGTGTGAGATTGTTCTTTCAGAACATTTCACTCTGTTCCTCAGTGTGTTGCAGTTTTTCACTGCTGTAGATCTGTGAGCAGGAAACTGATCTGTTTTCAATTGGTGGCTATAATGGTCACATTTAGATTGTGCATATTTTTTGGAATTGATTTATTTTGTGGGTACAGGGTTGTAGGTATGAAGTTTCAGTGCATAATCATCTCGGGTAAAGAGAAAACTCAGATGAACTGCAAAGAGGTCAGGTACCTCTGAACTTGGAGATGTTCATGGGCTATAGTTTGGGTGAGGAAACTTGGGGCCCTTTACCATTATCCTACTGGGAAAACAGCCTAGGGCACCCCATTGTCTACCTGCTAGGGAGACGTCAACTTTCAAATGAACACAGAACTTCAGGTGAGAGTGTGTAATCATTTCGTACAATGTTAGAATGTATTTATATGATTTTCTATCTCTTTTTTTAATGTAATAAAATATCCTATTTGCTTTTCTAGCCATTGCTGTGCATGAGGAGGCAGCAGAATCTAGTGGCTATGATAATGGACTGGGAACCAGAAGACATGGGCTCTAATCCCAGTTAGGTCCTTGACCTGCTATGCAACTTGAGTCCTGTCTGTGCCTGTTTTCCCTCTGTCCATGTTGTCTCTCTAGATTGTAAACATTTTAGAGGCAGAGCTTGTGTGTTAACACAGTCTCTAGTGCAAAGTAGAAGCAGGACCTTAAGCTCAGTTGGAGGCATTTGAGGGCTACTGTAATAACAATAATAACAATAATTGAAGAGGAAGGATAGCCCAGTGGTGAAGGGGCTAGTCTGGGACTCTGGAGATCTGACACAGACTTCCTGTGTGACCTTGGACAACTCACTTAGGCCCAGATCCTCCAAGGTACATAGGCTCCTAAATCCCATTGGGCACCTAAAACACATTTGAGAATCTGGGTCTCAGTTCTCCATCTGTAAAAGGGGGATAATAGTAATTCCCTATCTCACAGGGATGTCGTGAAGATAAATACATTAAAAGTTATGAGGTGTTCAGATACTATGGTAATGGGAGCCAAAAAAGTACCTAAGGAATTGGGCAGCCATCTTCTCTGAGCCCTAAACAACAGCTCCTAGGTCTTTTCCCTACTATGATTCTTCCAGCAGCCGAGAGTCTATTGGTGCAGATGAAAGGTTGGGCTTAATAATTTTCATACACCTGTGTTAAAATTCAGCTGCCTTTATTTGTTCAGTCCCTAGTCTGATAATGTCATCCATCACTTCTTCATCACTACCTTTCAGGTAAGAAGAAAACATATGGGTGAATATTTTAGCTACACATTTCTATGCTGTAGTAGAACATAGTGCATGTGTGTGTGTTTACTGACTTATTCCTTGGATGTCCGTTTATGTGGGATATTGATTAATTATTTTAGTTTTATTGCTTGCTTATTTTTAAAGCAGTTCAAAGGTAGTGTCTGCTGGGGATTGTTCTCATTGTGGCTATTGGGATTCTGGAGGTTGATGACAGTTTCTTTCACTGTATGCTTGTTACTCTGATTTATTTTGAAAGTGCATAGCTTTTTGGTTTATTTAACAGATCCCTAGCCATGGATCTCATCCCAGATTTTCTCTCAAAAAAAATTAAATTGAAAAGGAGAACACTGACATGGCAGCATTTTGGCTTCTACCTTTGCCAGGTAATGAGTAAAAGATGGTGTGGAAAATGAAAGCACGTGTTATTTATATGTACATTCAATAAGAAACAACAAGAATGGTAAGAAGAATTAGCTATTCTGCCTTTGGACATCAGGAGCCTGGTTCTGTGAGATGGTAACTTGCAGAAAGTGCTTATCGATGGCCAGATATTTAAAGGTATGTAGGTGCCTAACAACACAGATAGGCATAGGTGGTGGAATTATGGGTGCTGCACCCCATGGCTCGGAGCAGTTTCCATCATATCCAGGATTTACAGTTTGGTTCAATGGCTCTCAGCACCCCTAGTATACAAATTGGTCCAGCACCTCTGCATATAGGTGCCTAGTGAGATTTTCAAAAGCACATTGAAATCAATGGGAGCTATGCACCTAACTCACCTAGCTACTTTAGTAAATCCCACTAAGCATCTAACTGAATCTTTAGGCACCTAAATACCTTTAAAAATCTAGTCCTGAGAGCCTTTACTCCCAATGGGAGTTTCCCTGAATAAGGACAAAGTAAATACGGAGGACGGGGTTCAGGATTTAGCCTTTACTCTGTCTGTAAATATGTGTGAAGGAAGGAAGCACAATCTTTGCTGCTTTACCAGACATGGGAGGAGCGTGATCATAGGTAAATAGCTATTGCTATACCAGAGCAAATTGTCATCTGTCCAGTCTAGTATCCTGACTCTCTCAGTGGGCGGCACTAGCTTCATCACAGGAATGTGCAATAAAACCTGCAGTGGGCAATTATGAAATAAGTAGCCCATTGGGGGAGTTTCTTTCTAACACCCACCAATGTTGGACTTGTTCTCTGAAACATGAAGGTTATTTTCCCATATTTAAAAAAACAAAACTAAAACACTCAAATATTTTCCTATCTACTGGATCTCCTTATTATCTGTGACCAATCCGTTTTTGAATGCTGCTCTTGGCTCAGCAATATAATGTGGCAATGAGGTCCGCAGGCTAATTATGCGTTGCGTAAAAATAATAATTCTTCCTTTTAGCATTTTTAATCTCTGCCTTTCAATATCATCCCAGACACCCTTGGTTTGTATTGTGGAGAGGGTAAACAGGCACACCTATGGCTGATGGGTAGGAATAATTATCTCAACTTAGCATTTTCACCACCACCAAAGAAATAATAACAGTAGGTAAGAAGGAAGAAGATAGAGGAGGATGAATAATAAGACTTAAAAACTCTCCCCTAGCTGCCTTAGTGGGAGGAAGGAGGAAACTAGACTCATGAGTGTGCCTTTTTATACAGGTGCTGTTAGTTTTATTGGTAGGTGCACAGATATTGTAGTGAGGAATGTGGCAGTAGTACTTAGATGAAAAATGCATGGAGGTGTGTTTTATTCTTTATACTCCAAAGCAAAAGTGTATACCAGGGATTGGCAACCTTTGGCACATAGCCCATCAGGGAAATCTGCTGGCGGGCTGGGACAGTTTGGTAACCTGCAGAGTCCACAGGTTTGGCTGATCAGAGATCCCACTGGCCGCGGTTTGTAGCTCCAGGCCAATGGGGGCTGCGGGAAGTGGCAGCCAGCACATCTCATGGCCTGCGCCACTTCCTGCTGCCCTTATTGGCTGGAATGGTGAAGCGCGGCCAGTGGGAGCTGTGATTGGCCAAACCTGTGGACGCTGCAGGTAAACAAACCATCCCGGCCCGCCAGTGGATTTCCCTGATGGGCTGTGTGCCAAAGTTTGCTGATCCCTGGTGTATACCAAGCAGTTTAAGTCAAGAAGAAGGGCGATGCCTGGAAGATACTCTTTCAGATGAGGGCAGTATTAAAAAGAAGGCATGTGTCCACCATAATACAGATAAATGGTTCCAGGGAAATCTAGGAATAAACTGCAGCAGAAAAGTAATTTTCATGCCCCGTCCTCTTTTTAAGTTATTCTTAGTTGTCCAGTGTCTTTTGAAATCTGAAACAAATATTTAACAGGGATATTAAAAATGTGAATTGCCAGTCAAAATTTTGGTCAAAGGGCTTAACTTAGTTCAGTGTTCATTAGTAAGCTCTAAGCACCTGTGGAATTTCATTTTGAAGGGTAACACTTGTTTTAGATTAAAGTGTTGCAAACTGTCAGAAAGTTCCAAAATTAAAGCTCTTAGTTTCTCTGATTAAAAATGGGTAATTGATTTTAATTGTTTTAAACTGGATTAAAATTGTCAAATTATAAACTCCCCCAAATGGGATTTATAATAGTAGTGACAATAGCTCCTTTTTTATGGAGTTGAAAAGAACATTAGGATATATAAGTTATCTCTGTGTCTTTCATTTAATAACAAAAAGGATGTGGCACTGCTTTCTAAAGAAAGTGTGGTTTTATTTTATATTCTGCTAATGATCAGACATTGCATTTTTATGGTCCCTTCTATAGAAGGATTTAAAAGTGTATTACAAAAATTTCTTAAATTCAGGGCACAGTGTGAGGTTGGTAAATAAGATTTTGTCTGTTTTAAAGATATGGAAAGTGAGGCACAAGAGAGGTAGGTGATTTAGCCAAGATCACATAGAGAATCAATGGGAATGCAAGGGATAGACCCTTAATCTCCAAAATCCTATGCCTCAGCTATAATCACAAAATCATCTGTACTCTCATTTACATGTATTGTCATCAGGAGCTGATTTATCATGTTCTCAAAGGTCATAATGTTCCCTATAGGAAGAATGAGACAATGCAACAAGCTATTGTCTGCTCCATTTGCCATAATCTGATGATATAATTGTTTGTGTTAGCATTTATGTTTATGTATACACCTAGGAAACTCTTTTTACAGTTTACTTATGTTTCTCCAGTTGAACATTCTCACTCAAAGAACTAAACCATGATATCCCACTGGAAACCACCATCTATCCTCAAATTATGTAAACAATGATCTAAGTGTGCAAAATGATGCAGTTACAAATCCCAGATTCCCATGTCTGTGTAAGAATACCTACTTCAGATTCCATGTAGAGTTTCAGCTGCGGCCTGATGTTATTTTCCAGTTGCAAGCATAGATGTCTTATTTTGAGACTGCATAGTGGTTGTTTGTGCAATACAGATTTATGCTGCTTAAGCAACAGAAGAATTTAGTGCCACATTCCCATGTTAACTGCAGAATGAAGATCAGTATTGTTCGTTTTGTAGATTTAAACAGTCATAAGTTAAATATTCTCCTCTTGTTTTTGCCTTTAATTCTTGGTAAGGATGAAATCATGTTTGTATATTTAAAAAGATCTTATGCTGAAGCTAAGAATCCTGCACTGACAGAGGAGTGGCATTTTCTGTCTCTGATTCCTGTGATCCTATGTTTGCAGGAAAAAGTATGTATTTCCTTTACTAGTGAATGAAGTGAGGATTTCCCACTAGAATGTCTACTAAGAATCATTATATTTAAAACTCGCAGCAATAACAGCCATTATTGTTTTGACCATAATCTGTATATGAACAAGGACAGGGAGAATGTGCTTTAACGTAGCAGTAAAACACGAGGTAAATGATATTGCTAGAACACACTGTTAGCAATAATGGGCTTTGTAACTCTACTGTCTTCCATGTATAAGAGGTGGCATGTAGCTGCACTGTCCCACGAGCAGACAAATTGTGGCCCAGAGTTTCTGTTCTGCTTTCTCCTTGCTCAGGGAGGGAAGAGAGGGAGTTGCTTCACCTCTTTTCATGGGTGTGGCTCTTTTCTTACCCAGACAGCTACGTTGGCCAGCAAATAGGGAGGGTGGGACTAGGCCTCCTTCCATTCCCCATCATCCTCTGACCTCTCCTGCTGTGGGGAATATCAAGTGAGTAGCTCTTTCTCTCCCCGCTTCAGCTGAGTCAAGAGCAGGGCCAAAGAGATGTTAGCAGCTTTTCCCTCTTACTCCCTTGTGAAGCTGAGTTAAGGCTGTGATGATCTAGCTTGGACAGTCAAACACACTGATAAGTTAATAAAGACTCTGCTAGGCCATACTTTTGATGTGTTCTGCTGCAGTTTTCACTTCCCTTGACATTAGTGAGAGCTCTACATTAGACCAAAGGGTAAATAAGGACCCTCAGTTTTTAAAGAAAATGCAAGATCTGTTGCTCAGACCTGCTCTTGAACTTTCTCCACCTGAAGAGGAAGAACGAGCAGAGACTGCACAGGTGTAAATACTAGGCAAGGTGCAAAGAGGTGGGGAATCAGCCCCCATGTCTCTCTGGCCAGCAAACTATTCAACAGGAACTTGCCTAGCCAATTGTATCTCTTATTTTAAAAAAAAACCACCTCGTTTTCATAAATATGGAATAATTACAAATTTCATAGAACTCAAACACTAACAGGGAGCAGTTGTAATGCACCTCAAATGTAACTGAAGAATGAGAGGATACTATATAATCACAGAGTGATCCAACTAGATTAAAGGTCTGAGTCTGATCTCATTTAAACCACTGTATGTCAGGAATAACTCCACAGAATAGGGCACACAGGTGCAAATCAGTGTAAATGAGAGCAGAATCTGGTTCTGAGTCCTATCCTGCAAGTACTGCTTACTGAATCATTACTCAGGCAGTGGAAGCTTTTCCTGACTAATGCTTAGTGGGAAGGTCTATGACCTTCGGGGCACTCCAGCGTCTATCCTTCGGTTCGTGTATAGCAGACAATATATGAAAAGCTATGAAATATCACATAGCAGAATAATCCTGCTGGCCTTTGAACCTAGCAGAATCTTAGAATCTGAGAAAAGAGCCTCAATTTTTTTTTAAATTTGCAAGCCCTTTGTGGAGAGGCAGTTTCTGTGGTTGGAGGTCAAGGAGAGTGCTGTAGCAGTGGAGAGGCTGTGCTACATAGCACCATTCTGTATCTGTAAGCGTAAGTAAGAGCAAGTCACTAAAAAATGTAAAGGCCCTCTTTGTAACCTCAAAGTGGCTGTTTTGTAAAAGGGATCCCAATGGATATAATCTCAACAGAAGCATATGCCATCTTGTTCCACTTGTCCCAGCAATGACTGAGAAATGTATACAACCTGACTTGGAAGGATTAGATATTTATTGATAAATGTTGGTAAATGTCAATTCCCTCCCCCAAATGAAGAATAAATGTTTCCATTGGTTAATAATTGAAATGTACAGAGGCAATGTTCGAAATATGCTGTTTGAGAGCTTATTTGAGTAAGATGTAAGTATATTTCCGTAGTGCATTTTGACATGTGCTATTGACAATTTGTATTTTATGGTTCCAAAGCTTTAATTTTTTAAATCTAAAGTCTACTCTCATGAAATAATTATTGTCTGGCCACCCCAACAGTTTTGCACAACACTGAAAAATTAATTCAATAAAATGGAAAAAGTGCTTAAAAATAAACATTGATATTATCCATCAAAATTATGAAAAATAAAAATAAAATTCTGCAAAAGAAATACATCAAGAAAGCACCCAGGAAAGCTCATACAGTGCACCATGTATTGGACCCGTTATGTTCAAGTAGCTGACTTCATTTATTCAGTGTGGCTCCATATAGTAGTAAATTATCTATTTTTATGAGTGCAGAGGAACTGCACTGCTAGAATTAAAGTTCTTGCTGCTTTCTCTGGCTGGCTATTTTACCTGGGACTCTCAGAGTAGAAATAACATGGCTGAAGTAAATCGTGCTGTGGAGCTGCACAGGTTGTGAACCTGTTAACATGCCACTGCTACTCTCCTGATCTGCTCTTCAACCTGGCCTCTTGTAGCAGTGGTTCTCAACCAGGGGTACGTATACCCCTGAGGGTACTCAGAGGTCTTCCAGGGGGTACATCAACTCATCTAAATATTTGCCTCATTTTACAACGGGCTACATAAAAAGCATCAGCAAAATCAGTACAAACTAAAATTTCACACAGACAAAATGAGAAAGTAAGCAGTGTTTCAATGTGCTGTGACACTTCTGTATTTTTATGTCTGATTTTGTAAGCAAATAGTTTTTAAGTGAGGTGAAACTTGGAGTACACAAGACAAATCAGACTCCTGAAAGGGATACTGTAATCTGGAAAGGTTGAGAACGCAACCATGGAACGCAACTCGGCATCACTCATTCCTTTCCAAATCCTCCCCTACCCCCCATCACAGTGGAACTGTGACATGTCTGCTGTAATTTGGACCTACTCCATCTACTGAGAGGCCAGGAAGATTCAATACTAAATGACTGATGGACCACAGAGAGATCTTGAGCTTTTCCAAGGAGAGGTTTCAATGGATCCACTCCAGTAAAGCAAATAGTAAATCTATAATGCTGACAGAACAAGTTACCTGACATTCCAGATCCTTATGAAACATTCATGTCACTTTGTAGTGCTGGGTCAGATCCAAGAACTACATTCACTTTAAAGTCTTCAAAGTCACTTAGAGATGGGAACCCTAGAACAAACATAACTGATGGAGCTCTGGCCAGTGTCTGGCACGCAGCCACCATAGTGAAAAACACATACATCATTTCTACAGAAAGGTAAAGTTATTCTGTGTCTCTTAGCACAGAATTGTGTGACTTTTTAGATCTTGGTCATCTTATTTTCCTGTTGAATTTGTGTGCTATTGGTACTACTATCATGCATGTTCATAACTAATTCATAATAATACCTGTGGTTATTATCAAACATAGGAAGAGTCTAAGAGGTATATCTAGTGCAAATATTGGTAATAGTACTTCCTGATTCAAAATAATGGAAAAAATCATAAATAAAATCCATAGATTTGTGTTGTTTATTGTGGGAGATGGGAACCCATAATCTATTACAAGACTGCTTTATTTTCATTTGGCTTTTTCATCCAACTTGCTTTCTGCTGCATGTTCTTCTTGGTCCTGTTGTATGTCAAAGAGGGGAGAGTAGTTTTGTGGCTTTAAGCTCATGCCTTCATGGACTGTAGATTTCCCCCCCATAAATTCTCATCCAGCTTCCAGACACTGGTTTTGCCTGACAAGAAGCAGCACTATCAGCAAGAGCAGCCCGGCCCTCCTTGTGTGAGTCCTGCATTATAGTGACTTTCTCTAGTCGAGAGAAAGTTATAATGGGCCTTGGGAAAACTGCCTTCTACTTGATAGCCTCACAATACAGTAGGTCATATACTAAATAAGGGACTTTGGCTACTTCTATCTTAAATTTTGATACTTTCACTGGTAGACATGCCTCTGAATTTTGTCAGCACAGTTCCCAAGTGGTTTTTATGATCTGAGCAAGCACAGGTGCTGGGTTCCTCTGGGTTCCAGCGTGCTCAACCCCCTACTCTGTCACTGGCCCTGCCCTCACTGACCCCTTCCCTCAAGTCCCCACTCTCTCGCCACCTCTTCCCACCCCCACTCCGCCCCAGGACCCATCACACCCTTCCATGGGTGACGAGTTCTTTGGGCCCATGGTGCCTGGGCACCAGGAATATTCCTGGCCCGGGGCCTGGCTCCAACTATGTTTGAAGTCGGGTTTCTCCCTCGGCCTCACCTTCTGCCCCCAGGCGCTGCCTCCCCCCCGCATCCCCCGGGTGATTTTAAGATGGCCTGGGGCCCCCACCCACCACCGGCTTCCTGCCTGTTCCCTCCACATGGCTGCTGGCCCCTCCCTGCAGCCCCTGGGTTGGTGGGTGGGGGATGTCTCTGTGTCTACATTCTCTGCTCCCACCCCAAGCGCCCCTTTGGCCAACAGGAAGCTGTGGGGGCAGTGCCTGCAGGTAGCAGCATGCAGAGGCCCCCCCGGCCCGCCCTGCCTATGAGCCCCACGTAAGCACAGCACCCCTCATCCCCTCCCAGAGCCAGGACCTTTACTCCCTTCCCACAAACCCCCGCCTGCACCCCTTCCCTCCACACCCTTCCCATCCCCAAACTCCCTTCCAGAGCCTGCATCCCATCCCTCCATCCGAACCCCCTCCCATCCTCAAGCTCCTTCCCAGAGCCTGTGTCATAAACAGGTAGTTAAGGGTTAATGTCTCTTTTACCTGTAAAGGGTTAACAAACGGACCCAAACATCTGACCAGAGGACCAATCAGGAAACAAGATACTTTCAAATCTAGGTGGAGGGAAGCCTTTGTTTGTGGGTTTTGGGTTTGTGGGTTGTTCTCTCTGGGTCCTGGACGGGTTTCTGCCAATCTCGCTGCTACAGTCTCTTATCTATTCAAAATAGTGAGTAGGTACAAAGGCGGTTATAGTCTTTTAACTTGTTTTTCTTTATTTGCAGATGTGTACTTGCTGGAAGTAGCTTAAATTGTGTTTCTGCTGGAGAAAGCTTCTTTCTATTATCTATAAGCTAAAAAACCCTGTATATTTACCATCTTGATTACAGAGACAATTTTTATGTTTTTTTTTCTTTATTAAAGTTTTCCTCTTTTTTTTAGAATCTAATTGATTTTTTGGTTATCTTTTGTAAGACTCCAGGGAAGGGAGTCTGCACTCACCAGGGAATTGGTGGGAGAAAGGAAAGGGAGGAGGGAAGAAAAACCTGCTCTCTGGGTTTATCTCTGTATCTCTCTCTGGGGAAGAAGGGAGGGGGAAGGTAACATTCCTCTCGGGGTGGGTCTCCTAGTGTACCCAGGGTGGGAAAGAGCTGGGAGGAAGAAAGGAGGGGGAAGGGAAATGGTTTATTCTCCTTTGTGGTGAGACTCAAGGAATCTGGGTCTTGGGGGTCCCCAGGGAAGGGTTTGGGGGGACCAGAGGGTATCAGGCCCTAGAATTCCTGATTGGTGGCAGCGCTACAGAATCTAAGCTGGTAATTAAGCTTAGGGGAATTCATGCTAGTACCCATATTTTGGACCCTAAGGTTCAGATTTGGACATTATACTATGACAGCCTGCCCCACAACCCAGAGCCTGCATGCCTCACCCCCTCTTGCACTCCTACCCTCTGCCCCAGCCTGGATCCTGCACCCAAACTCCCTCCCAGAGCCTGCACCCCTCACCCCCTCCTGCATTCCCACCCCTTCCCCCAGCCCAGAGCCTGCACCCAAACTCCATCTCAGAGCCTGCACCCCTCACCTCCTCTTGCATTCCCCCTGCACCCAGTACCCAAACTCCATCCCAGAGCCTGCACCCCTTGCCTTCTCCTGCACCCCACCCCCTGCCCCAGCCTGAAGCCTGCACCCAGCACCCAAACTCCATCCCACAACCTGCACCCCAGACCTTCTCCCCGACCCAACTCCCTCCCAGAGCCCAAATTCTCACCCCATCTACTCCCAGACTCCCTCCCAGATCCTGTACCCTGCACTCAGGGCCAGCGCTTCCATATAGGAGGCCTAGGCAATCAGCTAGGGCGCCAGTATTATTGGTGGGCGGCATTTTGCCGGAGGGGGCAGCAGGCGGCTCCGGTGGAGCTGCCGCAGTCATGCCTGCAGAGGGTCCGCTGGTCCGTGGCTCTGGTGGAGCTGCCGCAGTCGTGCCTGCGGATGGTCGGCTGCTCCTGCGGCTCCGGTGGACCTCCCGCAGGCACAACTGCAGCAGCTCCACCGGAGCTGCGGACCAGGACGCGGGGCGGCGAAATTGCCATGCGCCTAGGGCACTAAAACCCTTAGCGCTGGTCCTGCCTGCACTCCTCCTGCACCCCAATCCCCTGCATGAGCCTAGGGCCTGAACCCCAGACCTCCTCCCCACACCTAAACTCCCTCACAGAGCCTTAGGCAGGTGGAGGGTGGGCTCTGGGCATTCTGTGCACCACCATAATTTCTACAAACCTACCGCCCCTGCACCCTTCCCCCAAACCCCTAAGTGTGCCCTGCCCCAGCCCCCGCTCTTCCCTGCCTCTTCCTGCCCATTCCTGCCCCCCCCTCCAAGCGTGCCATGTCCCCTCTCCTCCCACTCTCTCCTAGTGCCTCCTGCATGCCACAGAACAGCTGATTGCAGGGGGCAGGAGGTGCTGGCAGGGAGGGGGAGGGGTTGATCAGTGGGGCTGCTGGTGGATGGCAGGCTTTTGTTCCGTGGGTGCTTTAGCCCTGGAGCACTCATGGAGTCAGCGCCTATGTGACCAACAATGGCTAAATATTGCAATGTTGTTGATATAAGCCCATGCAAAGTCTTGCAAGCTAACACTTGATTAACAAACCTTTAAAAGGTGACTCTTGTATTAACCCAAAAGGTGACATTCTGAACTCAAAAAGTCCCAAGTCAGTAATGAAGGTGGATTTTTTTCTGTGTTTCACAGTCTAACAGGATTTGCCAATATGCCTTTATTATGTTAAGGGTAGATAGGTATTTTACATTGCCTAGAGTGTCCAACATAGCGTCAATTCTAGGTGTAGGGTATGAATCAGGAACTATGACAGCATTAAGCTTTCTGCAATCAACATAATGTGTTATGTTCCTTCCTTGGGAACCGCAATAACTGGAAAGGCCCATGGACTGTTTGACTCTTTAATAATCTTAATTCCCAATATGCTTTTTATCTCCTTATGAATTTTTCCTTCATTTTTCTGGTGGTCTGATATGCTCTGCTGGGGGTGGGTTGAGGCCCCACAGTGTTAATCTTATAGACTATTTTATGAGTCAAACCTGGCCTGCTAGAAAACATCTGCTGGTGATTCTGCAACACACTTCTAACCTCTGCCTTTTCAGCTGGGGTTAACTCTTCACCTACCTCAGTGCTCTCTAGTGAGGTCTCCCTTTGGCATTCAGCCACCAGATCAATGAAAGCTGACATCTGAGACACCTTCTCTGCACAGCTTCCCACATTTACACAGGCTACTCAATTGTGATGTGCTTTTAACCTGTCTACAGGGAGAGTTTGTGGAGCAACCTGGCTGTAGGGCTTTTGTACTGCATAGGTAACCTCGTTTACCCTTTCCCCCACTTCAGAAGTCCTTTCCAATTAGTTCTGGATTGTGAACACTTTCACACAGAGTAACACCAGCACCAAATCCTCTACATCAAATGATCGTTCACAGGCACTGTGGTCATACCATGGTTTCCGTGCAGCATCGCTTTCGGAGTGGTTTTGCTGAACAGTTTCCATAATAGTCTTTACATTTTTCCTAAACTTTTGTACCTATTCAGCCATTGGTTGCCCCTGCCCTGTCACCTCCCAAGAGTCCCTGAGGAGATCCAGTGGACCACTGACCTTTCTCTAGTATATGAGGTCAAATAGGATGAATCCCGTGGATTTTTGGGGTACCTCCCAGTAAGATTAAAAACAGCTAGGGCAACATTACATTGCAGTCACATGCCCTAATGGTACATACAGTCCCAGCATAGATTTGACAGTCTATTGAACCTTTCAGTTAAATCGTTTGTCTCTGGGTGATCCCGAGCAGATCACAACTGTTTTACCCCACACATCGTCCATAATTCACTAAATAACTAGGACATGAAATTTGACCCAGGAACTGATAAGATCTCCTTTGGAAAACCTACTCATCTGAATCTAGTGAACTGTGCCATTGTTTCAGCCTCTGTATTAGACAGAGCAACTGCTTCTGGGTATCTGGTGACCAATATAAATTTCTGTCCCTTTTGGGTTGGCCAGGGGATTGGCCCAACGATATCTATGGCCAACCTGAACAATGCTCCCTTGATTACTAGTAATGGGCTCAAGGAAGACTTGTGGGGTCCTACAGGCTTTTTTTGCTTCTGACATACATCACCAGGCTGCAGCAATCCTTTACCTCATTTTGAATGGTCAGCCAATACGACTTTTGCTTTAACCTTTCATGTGCCCTATCTGTTCCCAAGTTCCCTGCAAAAAGGCAGTTGTGCACTCATAACATTAACTCCACATGATGTTTAGTGGCACAATCACTTGTTTGTAAGTCTCCCCAGGACTTCTATTTTTTCCCCACTGGGGCTTCTTCATACATCCTTCCCTCGTCTGTAAAGAACCTCTCTCCATTCTCTTTATCTAAGCCATTACTAAGGATGGCTGCTTTTATCATTTCTAAGAGGAGTCTGCCTCCTGCTCTGAAACAAAATCTGTTTGGCTTTTGCTTGCAAGAGAGTGGTCACAGGTAAGCAGACACCCTCCCCCTGCTTTAGAGATGCACTATCTTTCTCTGCTGACAAGCCTGGCTTGTACATGTTAGCTATTTTGGTAGCTGCTTCTGCTATTTTAATTTTCTCCAATACAGAGGTTCCCACATCCTCAGTGCAGACCTCAAAGACCTGCATATGAAGAATCAGATTTACCAGCTTGTAATTGGGGTCTGCCCCTTTACTCTTTATCCATTTTCTCAAATAATACACCATAATATGCATGTATTCTGTGTGACTTAAGTTATCAACCTTTCTGAGGCTCCTGAATTTCAGGCAATATGCCTTTGGGGTAATCTGAAACCTTTTTTACAGAGATATTTTGAAACCATCTTATTTCATCGCCTCATTTACATCCATGTCATTAAACACCTGCAAAGCTTTACCCATTAATTTGGAGAGCAAAACAGTCATTCTCCAGTCCTCCGGGATGTTTTGTACACTGCAGATCCTTTTGAAGGTGCTTAAATATTCTTTAATGCAATCAGTCTCTCTGTAACTAGGATGTAGTTTTCCTAGGATCCTTGGAAAGGAGAAGTACCGGAACTTGTTTTTCCAAGGATACTTATGGCAGCCTCTCCTTCTCTTTTTCTTGGGCTTCTGCTTCTAGGGGCTCTTGTTTTTTATCTTCTAGATCCAGTGCTTACTGGTGGGCTGCTATCTTGGCTTCCATTTCCAGCCTTTTGGTCCACTCAGCTATTTCTGGCCCTCCATCTCAGCCAGTTTGACTTTGTAGCCACAGAAATGATGCTTGCTTATGTTACACAGAAATTTGCTGAAAAGTAAGAGAATAGATTTTTGGGCCTAAAATTGGGTTTAATAATAATAAGGCCTAGTAAAATATGAGTGAAGTGAGACAATTTAGAGGCAAGTTAGAATGTAACCCCAGACCATTTTGTAAACATGATTTGATTTTAACCAGTCTTTTAGATAGCATTTTTCCAAAACATCCAAGCTATCTCCATTGATAGTTATTGGAATGATATTTACATAGATGTTAATTAAGATGATGTTTAATGTTAAATAGCAAATGAAAAAGTAGAAGATATTGAATTATGGTGGCAAAAACATAGGTACGGTAAAAGTTAGGTTTAATGCTAATTAATTAAGGTGTGTTGATATAACTGATTAGAAAAAGGGTAGTATGCTAATTTTACATTAGCACGCTCATCTACCATCAAGGCACCATTCGAGAAAGGCTTACGTACCCGTTCTTCTCCTCCAGGGACAAATCACCAATGGTGCACCATTTCATCTTGGAATGTGAGTATCAGTGCAGTGTATGGTTATATTGTAACATCTGTTTGCATTAACTACTTATTTTATTGTAAATAAAATCTTTGATTCCATCACTCGTGTCATTCACAGCCCTACACTACATTAAGTTATCTGTAACTGCCCCAGAGGCTTGAATCTTAAAGAGCTGTTTACTTCTGTTCTTATTTTTAAACTCTTATTTAGGAACACATAAATCAAAGTTAGAACCTGTGTGGCGGCCTCACTGAGAATTGTGTCATGTTGGTTTTCTAAGCCTGTGCCACCCTTGCCTTCAGTCCCTTTCGGTGGATCAGCCTGAAAACTTTGCTGTCCATCCTTTTTACTCATCTTAACTTTCTGTTGTTCTATCTGTCTCATCCCAAAATAACCTCCCCTCCCTCCCCGAAAATAAGAAACTGTAACTTTTTATTTGTCTGCTCCCAAGCTACCCATTTGTGAATCTCTTGGAATCTAGGTTATGAATGTTTGGAGCATGATCCTTAGCTAATCAGCAAACTGGGTGTAAGATCCTATTGACTCTGATGCTCCCCGGGGTATCCAGAGTTGTGACGCACTTCACCCCCACCTTCCTTAGTGTGAAGCAATCTTGTCTGTGCCTGCTGCAGGTCAACTCCCTGAAAACCCCAGCCTCTGGCAGCATGAGCACGGCCTTGCAGACTCCCGCAGGCCTCGCTTTCTCTGTACGTGTAGCAATAGGCACACACCAGCACCTGAGTCCTTGGAGCATTCCCTGCAGTGTCCAGCCATCAGGCTTGCCATCATCAAAGGAACGGTACACACAGCTTGTAAGATTCAACTCAGGACCAGCACTTTGCTTAATTCCACACAGCGCTTAGATATATTGATAGTGAAAACAAGAATAAGTTTATCATAAAAACAAACAAACACAGACTCAAGTGATAGTGAGTAAGAATATTGGAAACAAATGGTTACATGTAAGATAAAATCAGAACATGCTTTCTAGAGACTCAGCTTAACTAACCGGTTAACCTTCTGGTTATCTTTCAACCAAAGTTTTCTCCAGTGTTTTCATCGAAGCCTGGTTGAAATTCCTTTTTCATAAAGCAAACTTACTGTCCATTTACTTCCTCACTGAAGGGTGGTAGGGTGTCTTGTTTGCCCCCCCAAATATTGTAGAGCAAACCTTTGATGTGCACATACAGATAGCATTCGCTCTTCTCTGGCTGTTTTTCTTGTCCTATTAGTTTCTCTCTGAAGTTCTTACAAGCCTTCATTAGCATTACTTCAGACTGGTGGGACAGGACCCACTGTGAACTATACAATGCTTAATTTACATGTAAACAGCAAGCTAGATAAATATTTCTTGTCTGACAGAAAATCTGTTTTACATCTTTGCTGGTGACCAGTACCTAGACACAGACTTTAAGAACATACTTTTGAGTGCATATATGTAACTCCTTATGCAACATCTATACATGTGTTTTACGATGATATTGATGACCAGCATGACACTGGCTTTTATTTGAGACCTCACGTGACACTCTCTGGAGAATGTATATACCAGACTCTGAGGATTCCTGTATCCTTATGCTCCCTTTAGGCCCTCTGCCTGTTGGCATCAAGATGTGAACTGCCTGTCACTCACCCTGAGCAAGATTCAAAGGAGGAGCAAGTATTCAAAGGAGTGGATGGAGCTTTAGCTGCTCCAGAAGCAGAGATGCACACCTGATTTTCATCTAAGTGTCTTTTAGCCACTGAGTCCTATTGAATTCACAAGACATTTCAGTGGTCTGTATTTCTCCATCTGTCACTGGCCATGACTCTGGAGATGGTGGTCTTGCCTCTTGAATGAGACCCTTCCAATGGTCATCCATTCCCATCCCAGGCTTGGCAATAGGAACATGATCTTCCTCCAGCTACACGTCGAATCCACCTGGAAGCTCCTGTCTGTGGTGAACACAGCTGCCCCCTTCCCGAGTGGCATGAGGCAGTGGAACTAATAACACCTTTGCCCTGTTTGGGTTTAGAAGCAATTCAAGGTACTGGTCATGATCTATAAAGACCTGAATAGTCTGGGATCTGGGTTATCTAAGAGATCAATTCTCACCCTAAAATTCCTCCTGGTAGTTAAGACTAGCTAGGAAGTGCTTTCTTTTGGTACTGTACCAGGGTGTGCCCAATGAATGCATTGGCTCTTAAAAGGAGACTGTGGGACAAGCATAGAGCAGTCCCAGTTCAGCATGGACCAAAGGAATTCTAGGGATGTAGTTCAGAGGGACTGATGAACAGTGGACTCCAGGATCGCATGACTAAGGAGATCATGTGATGGCAGGATTATATAATGCAAGCTGTGTGCTCAGTTTTAGAGGCAAGATTTAGGGTCTTTGGTTTGTTTCTGTAGTGGCCCAGAGAAGAGCAGCAGCTTTGTGGAAGAATGCTGAGAAGAGATTGGGGATAAGGCCCAAAAACAGAGAATGAGAGCAGGAGGGCTTAGCAGAGGCCACCTGGGAAGGGGATGGGGAGAAAGACTGAAGGGCTATTTGTTTACTTTGGATTTTTTTGATTGCCCTGGAAGAGGAAGACTTTATAGTTTGGCTGGAAGGGAAACTGAAACATGGCCACACTCGATGCTGGTAAGGTACGAATCTGTTATACAGGTACATAAGTTTGATACCTGATGATGGGTCTTTCTCTCTCTGCAGTTTCTTACCCATGCCAGGTCATTGGAATTGGTGTATCTTGACCTTCATAGTATGATACAAGTGTTAATTTATTTTGCCTAAAATTTGAACTATATTTGTTCTTGGTTAGTATTTTAATTGCTGTTGCTGAACTTCCCTGTTGCCACGATGATAGTTCAGTTGTGCTTTGTACTAGTTTTCATAGGGTACATCCAAGTTAACAGCATGAGGGATGAGAGTCATAGACTCAAGGGAAAATGGGAGAACTCCAGTCTCTGCCTCTGTTTATTTTTTCAGTTTGGAAGGCCCATACTTCTCACTATCACAATACTGCACTGCTGCCAGGTCCAATGATTTCCTTAGTATCATTCTCATCCAAGATTGAGAATATCATGCTGCTTTGTTTAAAACTGTTTGCAGCAATCGTAATGTGCTCTGGGACTTGGATCTCTGAATTACAATGTCAACAACTCCATTGTTTTAGTTTTGTTTAGCAAGCAGAGTTATCAGAACCCAGATGATTCTATCTGCTTCTGCTTTTGTTCTGTTTTCTCCAGTGAAGCTGTTCTTGCCTGTTTGTTCATGTTCTTTTGCTTCTTCCATGTTTATCTTGAGTCCATTTCTGAAGCTACCATAGATATGGTTCTGTAAACTCTTCTGCAGCTGCACTGACAGTGGCTTTGGTGATAATGTCATTATGATTCTGTGATGTTGGTGGTTCAATCATACTTTTATTTGTTTTTTTATTTATTGTAAAGATCAGCTCAAATGACAGCTGTTGCTTGTTTCCACTCCTTGCATTGATTAATCTGCTTCTCTTTGGTTTATGTTTCACTTCTGACCATGGTATTTTGTTCTGCCACAGTTATGAATCTGAAGGTTGGAGCAGATGCCTCATTATTTTGCAGTGATGATACTAATAGTTTGATGTCGCTCCTGGGACATCGTTATGGCATTTGCTTTCTTGCTTTGATTTGCAGGTAACATTCATCTTTCCTTGTGTGCCTTTAGATAGAATTATCTTAATTTGTTTTTAGATGTTATAAATGTTCCCATCAGTCTACTTTCTGAGCATATGGAAAACAAACATACTAAGCATCTTCATGAAAAACCCATTCCAGCCCACCCCCAAGTTTAATAGCAATATCTTCCCCACGACTACTGCACTCTGGGAAAAGCCTCAGATAATAGATGGGCCTCTCTTGGTGCCCTGAAGGTCAACAGACTTGGGTTCCCATGGATCAATGGCAAGAGTTAATTTCAGAGTTGGGGATCAGGAACTTCTTGCCACTGTCCCAGAATGTTTAAATCTTTGGACAATAAACAATTGGATGGTACAGAAGTTCTTAGTCACAGTTGTGTCTGCACTGCATAAGAACCTAGAACAGTGGTTCCCAAATTTGTTCTGCAGCTTATGCAGGGAAAGCCCCTGGCGGGCCGGGCCGGTTTGTTTACCTGATGCGTCCACAGGTTCGGCTGATCGCAGCTCCCAGTGGCTGTGGTTCGCTGCTCCAGGCTAATGGGAGCTGCTGGAAGTGACAGCCAGTATGTCCCTCGGTCTGCGCTGCTTCCAGTAGTTCCTATTGGCCTGGAGCAGCGAACTACGGACAGTGGGAGCCACAATCAGCTGAACCTGAGGACGTGGCAGGTAAACAAACCGGCCTGGCCCACCAGGGGGTTTCCCTGCACAAGGGGCAGAACAAGTTTGAGAACCACAGACCTAGAAAGACCCAGAGCTCTAGCCCTTTCCCTCTCTCTTCCCCATTAACTCTATCTGTTCTTTCCCTCCTGCCATTTACCCCCTTCCTTGTGGTTTCTCCTCTATCCTCCAGGAAACTAGCAAACCCTAGAGCACAGCTCTTTATTGTGTGTGACAGATTTGGACCTGCTCTGTAATAACTGATAAATATAGTATGTTGTCCCAGTTACTGGGATGTTTCCTGAATGAGTATTTTGGATTAGCTCACTAAGGGTCTATCTGGAAAAACAGACAAGAAAATAATATCTCAAGATAGCCCTTTCTCAGCAAACACCTGAGAGCTGTTGAGGGACAATGCCAGAAGCAGTGGCGCTGAGGATCCTGGCTCAGTCCCTCCTGAGCCTACAGGACTGGCTTTGACCAGGATAACCAAAGCCTGGGAACACAGATAAGACAAAAGGGCTATGGTAGGGTTTACAAAAGGCTTGAGAGCAGGAGCGGCGCCAGGGTTTTTGGCACCCTAGGCAGGGGTCCTTCTGCACCCCCGGTCGTTGGCTGCAATTCTGCGGCGGACAGGTCCTTCCACGCTCCCGGTCTTCGGGGAACTTCAGTGGCAGGTCCCAGAGCAAGTGAAGGACCCGCCGCAGAATTGCCGCCCAAGATCCGGAGCGTGGAAGGACCCCCCGCTGCTGAATTGCCTCCGAGGATGGCAAAATGCCGCCCCCCCAAATCGTGGTGCCCTAGGCGACCACCTAGGTCGCCTAAATGGAAGCGCCGGCCCTGCTTGAGAGGGAGGTAGTTGTTTGGGGGAACCAGAGTGGGTCAGAGGGACCCCAATGGGAATGTCTGAAGAAATTAGGCCTGGCCTATGTTACCATCAGGGAAGCTTTTAAGTAAGATAGACATGCATGTTTGTTGTGTTAAAATCCTTCTTCCCCCCACTCCCCATGATTTGTTCCTACTGTTAAGCAGTGCTTTTGTTCTACGAAGGCTTTTTTGTCACTGTTTACCACTGGTGACTGACTCCTGAAGGCAGGAACTACAGGAATCCAAATGCTGACAGACTGCTCCTTAAGAATGGTGGATACACAGGGTAGTATAGCCTCTTTCACTTTGTATGTATAACTTGGACAGGTGCAGCTAGTGTGTGGGTAGTTCTTTGGCAATTTGTGCTTGTTGTTTGTGAGTTGTGATTGTGCTGTGTCACACCCAGATCACTGCTCTATAATCTCCCTTTTATTCAAGGGCAAACACCTTTTCCTTAAAAAGAAGTCAAAGAAAGATAATAATTATATAAGTTTACATTAAATCATTCATTACTTATGATTAAGCTACTCAGTGGGAGGTAGGCAGCTAGGCACTCTTGCAGAACCCAGTGGGGGCCCATTTCACCCTTAGGCACCTTTTAAAACAGTCTTTAGACGCTTGCAGAATTGACTCTGGATGTTTTATTGATGCAGGATTCCTTAAGATATATAGAGATGGCTCATGAGGAAGGATGACCTCCAGTATTAGATGTTCTGATACTCATTCTTTGAAGGTGTCCCCAAAAGTTACCATAGCTTCACATTCCCAGTTCACGTGCATAAACATCAGTGTACCTTTGACATCAAATGAGAGCGTGTTCATCCCACCAGAGCTTTGGGATTCAAACCTGCAACAAGAGAGAGGGAAAATTCCAGCCATGAAAACGAAAGCATTCCTAAAAGGGTGAAGACTCTGTGGTAATATATTGCAGACACTTTACAATTAGTATAAAGGCAGGACCGGCTCCAAGCACCAGCACAGGTGCTTGGGGTGGCCAATGGAAAGGGGCAGCACGTCTGGCTCTTCGGCGGTGGGTCCCTCAGTCCCTCTCAGGGCGGTAGTGCCGCCAATCATTACTTTTATTTTTTATTTTTCCCCGCTGCTTGGGGTGGCAAAAACACTGGAGCCAGCCCTGTCTAAACAAACCTGGATAAAGAGAACCGATGCAATACAGATTCCTAACATCACAAAATAATAAGCTATAAAAAGAAGTTAAAATGAAATCAAGTTTATTAAGCACTGTAGACATGCGCTTTGTTCTCGCAGTACAAATTCGCTGGAGACTACTCTTCCACACACCAGTGCCCTTTTATTTTGCAGTCTTTTCCCACCACCACATATATACAACTATATACAATTCAATACCAGTCAGGTAGCCCCTTAGGGAACAGCTTGCTCTTACAGCAGCTGGGAGCAACAGGCCCTTCCCTCGTACCCCTTCCTACTTCCTTCCTGCTTGCTGTGTAGCTCTCAGGCTCCTTTAATGAGCCACACCCTGTCAGCTCCAGCCAGTTCCCTTTGGTGGAGGCTATGCTAACAGGTTCTGAGCTAACAGGGGCTGGTTCAGTGCCTCTTAAGCCAGCACCCTGTTACAAGCACAAATTAGAGAATGAAGCCTTGCGCCGTGTCAGCTGCTATCCATGCTTTGCATGCAGGCTGATTACAAGATTGGGCCAAATTCTCAGCTGAGTTACTCTGGGACAATTCCACTGGCTCCACTGGAGTGCACCAGTGTAACACAAGAAAATGTTTGCACAGGTTTTTAGTCATATCAAGTAGTCGCCAGTGAGACAAAGCTCCCCTTGAAGTCAGCTATTGAAAATGATGTGTCACAGAAATCACTGGCTGGAGGGGATTTGAATTCTTAGAGTTCTGCCTGAATGAGGACTTTCAGGCTTCGGTCCCTCACTTGCAGAGGAGGATCACACACCAAGGGGATCATCCAGAGCAGATCTTCAGCGTGTTAGAAGAGCATGAGCGACATTCATTAGTTTATGAATTAATTGGGCAGCATTAGCAAATCTAATTTTTCTGACAGGTTTTAGTCCACACATGTGTTTTAAGTTTGCAAGGTAAGATACCGGTAACTAGGATTTGTATTTGTTTAAATTATGTACACCAAAGGAACTGCTGACTGATTAATTGTGACCCACCACCAAACAATTGTCGTTTGACCCACCACCAAACAACTGTCGTGCAACTTAATTTGAAATACAATAGGATTATAGTGAAACATGAGTTCATCAACCTATTGGGAAGCCTTTGCATGTCAGCCTGCTTTAGGGAGCATATTACCTTGTCACAAAGCAATGAAACTTCAGCAATTGATTTCTATGATACCTCAGTGATTTCCCTTGATACCTGCAAGAAATCTATTGAACACACTCGGAAGGGCTTACTTCCTGTAACTTGTTCAATCTCCACCCTCTCACCACATAAGAAGTCCTGTTGATTTTCAGTGAGGCTATGTGCAGCTAAGGCTTGTAGGTTCAGCCCTTACATTATTTCTCAGGTCCACATATACAATTGTACAAACATGTCCAGGCAGGATGTGTGATATAAACATTCCAGCTGATACTGTAAAGGTAGAATCTTCAGAATGATGCTAGATTGCCAAAACTGTATCAAAGAACGCTAAGCCCTACAATTGCTTACTCTACTCTTTATCTGGCCTTTGGAAGAACAGAAGCTATCACAGATCTGCAGATTCATCCAGCAGAAGCTGTAGAAGTCAACAACTGAGGTTAGAGAATGACTATCTAGAAGCAAGCCTCAAAGGTTAATGCAAATATTCAGTCCCGTTTTTCCTCCATAGTAGCCTGGATGGTTGTTATCCTTGGTATACCTTTCATATATCTGATATTCTTAACCTTCTCATTGAATCACTCTTTCTCTTTAACTTAGACTTGCAAGTTCTTGGGTTATTTTTCAAGCTAGCATTATCGCCATCCGCTATTACCAAACCCCACTACACATTGCTCCAGAAGTTTGCATGGCTCTGTACAGATGTATAGGGTACCAGGTCCCTCCTCCAAGAGTATATTGAAGTCCTCTATTATCCAGAGTCGCATTTTGTTAGATATGTTGCAAGCCTTTGTATCAGCAGAGGTTGTGTATCTTGTTTGTCAGGGACAAGGAATGCCAAAAAAAGAGACCCTTTGCACTGACTTGCTGGTCTACAGCTCTGTGCATTGCCAAAATAAACCCCATATTGGTACAATATTAAAAAAAAATAAACACAGAGAAGAAAGATACTTTTATAACCAATAATAACATATTATATATGAAAAGATCTAAAGTTACAGCTGCCCACTACAAACAAAGACATAAAGCATGGGTCTAGTAAGCCTAGTTATTAAAACAATTATTCTCTTAAAATCTGTACTGCATATTGTATATGTTCTGCTTTAGGTTAATCCAAAACCAAGTCCTTGGGGCTCTGACTCATTATGTGAATGCGTACTACATAGCCAAAGCTCCACATGTTAAAGGGAGAATATAATCTACCTTACAACTTGTTTAAAATAGCACATAGTTTGATGGATGCTATTGGAACTAAACTCTCTATTGAATATATTGCAATAATCATGTCCCTAAACTTGTGTCCATACTTGCTTTGTGGGTCCAATCCTGTGCCACAGAAATGGATAAGAGTTCGATCGTTGAGCAGGACTGGACCTCTTGTCATAGAGCCAATTGTTGCGGCCCGAATGCTTTCTCGCACTCCCAATCAGCATGTGATTGAGCACTAACCTCTGCTCCAGTCTTTTAAATTGGGTGCTCAAAGGTCTACAGTTTTCCTTTGCCTTTTGATGTGATCATCAGTGTCCCTACTCCTGCCTGGCTTTGTAAGGAGTATGTGCTGGACATTACACACACAACTATGCTCAAGGGAAGGGGCCAGGTACAATCCCAGTTACACTTTAGAGGGACAATGTTCAACTGTGGGGGAGGAGGGGATGAAAGTAAAAAATGACTGTAGACCACCTTTATGCCTACTGATTCTGGGCTGGTTGAGGGGAAAACTGGGCCCTGGCTCAAGTTAGAGCAGCCACAGAGCTGCTCTAACCTGTGGTGACTAGAATGGTCCCCTAAGGGCAACGTCACCCACTGGAGATCAGGTGAGTAGACTCCAGTCAAGCCTGCCCCTGCCATGCTCCCTCCCTGCCCTGTAACACCCCCACTTTGCTCTCAGATATTGCTGACATGTCCCCTGTGCTAAGGGTAGAGAGGTGCCAGAGGCACCCACTTGAGTTACCTACTTCAGAGGAATCTTCATCAGTCCCTTTGTCAGGTTTAAGGTACCCTGACACTGGGCCAGGCTGGTGAGACTCACTAGAGTGGAGAAATAGGGTTGCTCAGGGCACGTCTTCACTACCGGCCGTATTGGCGGGTAGCAATCGATTTCTCGATCTCGTGAACGCGCTCCTGTCGACTCTGGAACTCCACCAACCTTAACGGTGGTAGCGGAGTCAACAGAGGGAGCCGCGGATGTTGATTCTGCGCCATGAGAATGGTAGGAGTTGCGATCTAAGATACTTCGACTTCAGCTACGCTATTCACATAGCTGAAGCTGCGTATCTGAGATTGATTCCCCCTACCCCTCAGTGTAGACCAGCCCACAGAGTGCAAGCAGGGAGAATCCAAAGCACCGGAAGAAATCCCAAACCTCCCCATCTTCCATTAGGGAGAAGCCTGGAGGCCGGCCTGATGGAGATACCTCCTTCCCCAAATGAGAGAAAAAACAGGAGATGCCAGAGTAGGAAACAGGTCTGCCGAGTTTCCTTGAAGGTGCTGGAAGGTGGCAGCAGGCCACTGTGCTTTTTTTTTTAGGAAGGTAGGAGTTGGCATCCCCTGTTGGCCAGGATGCAGAATGGAGAAGCCACTGGGGTAGGATGCGGGCTGGAATGGGGAAAGCGATCATATGGCATAGAAAGGAGTGGGGGCAGCTTTTGGGGAAAGAAGCAAAGACTGAGCCATGTGTCGAGGGCGGTGAGGAATGCCACATTTTTAAATGACATTTTTTAACATTTCAAATAAGCTTGAAGGGAGGGATTGGGAATTGCTGATATGTGCTGTGTGTGTTCGGATGAATGGTGGGGTTCTTTTCTTTACACATTACGAAGACAATATCTTAAAAAATCGCCTGCATACACATGCATAACCCTGTGGCAACTCGGGGAGCTGTGGCTTTCCTGGAAAGCTGACCACAGCAAAACTTTTTGCAGTGTTGACAACTATGCTCAGTCAGTATGTCCGCTGACATCACTGGGAGAATTTTGCTGATATTAGGCTTTAAACTCAAATCCTGCAGTCCTATTTAAAGACTTCCCGGGTAGAGAGTACGGGAAACAAATGTTCTCTGACCTTAGTAAATGGAAATAAGCCAATCTGGCCATCTTATAGAATATATACATACCTGCATCTAAGTTCTCTTACATACTGGGTGGGCATATGGATATCTCTGCTGTACAATTTCTTTTCAGTGTTATGAATCTCCAGTGTCTGGTTTGAATTTTATTACTGTGTATCATTTCCAGATCCAGAATTCTAAGATTTTTGGTAACTCTCATCTTCCATAAAGTTACAATTATCAAGTATGTATGGACTACATTAGATATTTTTTCCATGTGGGTTTCAAACTCTGGAAAGCTCTGCCATTGTTTAATATTCTCATTGTTCCATGGCACATTAATCACATTGTTACAAATTATTTATGAGTAAACATTTTTCAAAGTTAACAGTCTCCAGTACAATAGAACCTTCAGAGTTCACACTAACAATTGGGAGACCCACTGTAAATATTTGTGGTAAGTGCCTTTCCCATCAATTCCTCAAAGATAATTAAGACAAGTATTAGAGAGTAATTAGCAGTAAACATAAGGAACAAACCAAGGCTAATGGGTCACCAGGGTTAGCTCCAGGCACCAGCGGAGGTAGCACATGCCTGGGGCGGCACATGCTAAGGGCGGGGCATTCCGTCCATTCTTGGGGCAGCACAGTCCGAGTGACATTTTTTTTTTTTTTTGCTTTGGCAGTTCAGGCGGAAGTCCGAGCGGCTTTATTTTATTTTATTTTATTTTGCTTGGGGTGGGAAAAGATGTGGGTCACAACAGTACACTGCTCACATACTTAGCAAGTGTGGTTGATTTTATTATTTGATATTCATGCCTGTGACAGGGTGCCATCAGCAGTACCTGATCATGGACATTGCTACAGCCTGGAGAAGGCTGCAGGCCCAGCTGAGGGCAATTGTACACTTTCTGTTAGGGCAGTGATTCTCAAACTTTTGTACTGGTGACCCCTTTCACACAGCAAGCCTCTGAGTGTAACCCCCCCTTATAAATTAAAAACACTTGTTTATATATTAACACCATTATAAATACTGGAGGCAAAGCAGGGTTTGGGGGTGGAGACTGACAGCTCACGGCTCCCCACATAATAACTCACGACCCCCTGAGGGGTCCTGACCCCCAGTTTGAGAACCACTGTGTTAGGGGATTGTAGGGTGACCAGACAGCAAGTATGAAAAATCAGGACAGAGTGTGGGGGGTAATAGGTTCTCATATAAGAAAAAGCCCTGAATATCGGGACAGTCCCTATAAAATCGGGACATCTGGTCACCCTAGGGGATTGTGAGCACCTGGGTGACAATTTTTGTGCTAACAAGGTAGTTGGGGAAAATATAAGGGGGCAAAACAGGACATGATGTGCTTGCTCGGAAGGAAGCTGACAGGGGGAGCCGGGAGGAAGTGAGGACTGAGGGAAGCCTAACCTTGTTGAAAGTTTGCATTGCAGGGTATTACTGTGTAAGAGAGGACTAAATGCACACCTTGATAAAAGATAAACATCCTGGTGTGTGTTTGTGACTGTGAAGCTACCTGAACTAGCCGGGCAGCGAGGTTCATTGGGTAGCAATGGGGGTAACCTGTGGCAGTGTTGCACAATGTTCCTTGGTGTATTCTATAAAAGAAGAAAGTCTTTGGGTCCCCTGTGCAGCACTCTATTAAATCTGAGCTGAGAAATGGTGAGCAAAGTGCAAACTCCTGAAGCTCCACTGTCTGCTTCTAATAAGCCTGGGAGCAACTCCAAGGCTATGGCAGATTGCTAGGATTTTATAGAGGTAGTTTGAGCGACTATTTGAAGGCCTAAAATTTCAAGGGAATGGGAGAGCCTCCAGAAGTGAAGACCTTGTTTATTTATAGATCAAATAGATAATCCCACCTCCATGACCCTGATATCTTGTGTGTGTGTGTGTATAAACACACTAATTTCAGGACTGATCCTGTAGCTACTCAATGGGATTTTTACATGGGTGCCTGCTGCAGGATTATAGCCTAGGTTTTTCCCTCCTACCAGGCATTTCAATGCTTTGTATTAAAAATGGTCGGGGACCAGAACTTCAATTCCCATGGGAAATTCCAACAGTTCCAGTTTTGTTTTTGCTCTAAATCAAAATGTTTTGACATGAAAGTAGACAAGTTCCTGCAAAACACTTGTTTGAAAAAACTGCATTTTTCTGTGGAAAAACTATTCCATCTCAAATTTTGTCAGCTAGCTCTGCTGATCTTTGTCAGTGAAAAGATAGAAAGAGAGGATGATGGTGGATTTGGCAAACAGGATTGTTTTATAAATGTACTTAATTAAAAGGCAAAAGGTAGTTCAATAAGAACTCTTTTTAATTGGCTTAGACAAAGAAAAGTGTTGTTCTAAATAAGCCCCTAGATGAGGGGTAAAGAAAATCAATGCAGATACATTCTGCATGAACTCCCATTACCTAAATGCTCTGGACACATAAAGGTATGTCTACACTGCACTAGTAGTGAGCCTCCCAGCCTGGGTAGACTGACTCGTGCTAGGGTGGCTCGAACCCGGTGTGCTAAAAGTAGCAGTGTGGATGTTGAGGCTTGGACTGCAGCACAGGGTCTCTAGCCCGCCTGTCCCCTAGCTGTACTGTAGACATACCCTAATGACCTAGGGTATGAGATGTAAATTTGCCACTTCGTGGTGGGGGAAGTCTGATTCTGCTCTGTTACAGTGAGGTAAATTTAGAGTAATTCTGTTGACTCATTGGAGTCCTGCTGAGATAGAACTATTGTAAACATCAATGGGACCAGGCCGCACTGTGCTTGGAGTGTCTCTGCAATACCTCATTCATTACGGGAGGGTCTGTGTTATGTGCCAAACTGTACAAGTATCTGCGTGATGTGAGTCATTCCACTAGAAATAGACCTCAAACTACCAAAAGCTCATTTTACTGTGTTAGGAATAAAAATTGGACAGGAAACAGAATCCTTGGCTTTAAGCATCTGAAGTGAACCCCTTGTGAGAAGAATTTGCTGTTTCAAGTAGGATGAGTGGAGGGAGGGATATACAAATAATGCCAGAAAACAGACTCACTCTTTTTGGCACACAGAGTAAGGAACCCTTCTCAACAGATGATAGGGGACATAGAAACAATGTGGTGGGGGTGGTCAAAATTTCAATAAATGGAGTTGCCTGCCTGTTCTGGTCAACAGGGTTTTCAAAAAGATCTTGGGCAGCCTGCAGTATGTTGCAAAATCCTTTTGCATGACTACAGCAAAACAAAAAGCAGAGTCTGAGTTTCTGTCAACCACCATATATTCATATTTCACTGGTGAAAACAAACAGAACAGCTAGGCAGCTTTTTGAACTTGGTTGTAGGTGTATACAATGAGATCATGTGGGTCCAGGTGCAGTCATTAAGGAAACATCCGATATTGCTCAAAAGTTTCTTGAACTTTGAATTTTGGTACTAGTGAAAATGTTTTAGTTAATGAAAATATAAATTCCAGAAATGGAAGGGAGCTGTTTTTATAGCTTCTGGAGGTCTCATATATTCCTAACAACATGCTTGAACATGTAAAGGTTCAAGTATGTCTGTCTGTGGCCCGTTGCTACTCTCATTGTCTCTCTCCGGCACAGCAGCGTCCCTCTCAGACTGTCACAATGGCACATGGATAGATCTGGATCTTCTTAAGCTTAAGCCCCCACTACATAAGCTAAAGGAGAATCTCTGTAAGTAACGCTGATTACATCCTACGAAAGGGCAATGGCATGCATGCACGTTAACCCGTTCATTGCCATTTCATCCACTCGGTATACAAATGATGAATTTTAATCAGCCAAAAGATGCAGAATTTGTCAGATTATTCCTCTAGAACAGATTATTCCTCTGCTAACGAAGACTGTGCTGCTACTGCTCTCTTGTGACATCACCAAAACCGGCACTTTCTCTTCCTTTCTTCCCCCATTTACTACTTTAAACCCAAACCTTCTGCTCTGATAAAAGTAAGGTTTTCCATTCCCTTGTGAAACACAAATGCCTTCTTGGTGGGAGCCAGTCTTCTCTCTCTCTGCCCTCTTCAGTCTCTGTACCTTGATCTCTGAGCTTTCTTTTCAGAATCGATTTAGAAAAATGTTAAATACATTACACTTAGCTTGCCAACCTTCTTGTCAGTTTTGGCTGACAGGTTTTCAGCACTGTTCTGGTTTGCAGCCGTCACAGATGCTATGGGTGGTCTCTGTGCCTCATGGTGCAGAAGCTGACAACTGAATTCAGTACTAGGGAGCAGTGAAGCAAGAGGAGGTTATATACATTGAGGCAAATTCTTGTCTCCAATCAGTGGAGCCGCACCACTGATGAACTGGTCCATTTTATTTCCCATGTTTCTAAATCTTGGGCACATAGGAGGGGTACAAAGTAAGGTGGGAAGGGGGAACCACTCTACTGACTGACAGGCACTAGGATTTAAAGAAGGAACAGGCCTGAGATGGTGTGGAAGAGGGAAGATTATTAATAACACCATTCTTTTCTCTTGTAATGAAGAAAGGGCAGCCGCTTTGTTATCTATTTTTTTCAGCAGTAATCTAGTTATTTTCTGAACTATGAGGACTCTTAAAATGGAGAAGCCTTTCTGCTCCTTTTTAAATGAAAGGATGGGTAATATTCACTCTATTCTATGTTCAGTGCCTGTCACTGATGTGGAAGTGATCTTGGTTAGATCTTAACAAATAAAAAGACCTGGAATATTATTAAGCAGACTGCAAACATCCATTGATTTCGAAGCAGTAAGTTAGGAGTTGTTTTTTCTCTTTCAGTGTTTCAATTCTTTCCCTTTTTAAATGGCTTCCAGTTCTTAACAGCCTCTTAACATTATGCCCTTTCCCCAGTAAAGAATCAAAGCAGTAAAAATGTTTGCCTTTGCCACAGTATTAGATTCTCAGTTGATTAGTGTATTCTAAAGGCAGTTATTGGGGAGCAGAGATGGGAAGTGAAAGGCCAAATATTTATCAACAAAATCTTAGTTTAAATTAAGCCATCCACAGATATTTACACTGTGAAACTACGAGCACACGATCCCTTCAAGTCAAAATATTCCAGTATTCCTTTTTTAACAATACTCTTCAGTTCTCAGGTCCTAATATCAAACACAATCACTCAGAAATAACAGTGAGGTTCTTTCCCATTTATATTGACAGGTTTAGATCCCAACATTCATCAGTCATATCTCTTAAGTCTCTTTATAAAGCCAGAAATAAATTATCTTAGATCAAGTTTTGTTGATACAGTGGACGGTTCTTCCAGAATTACCTTCTTGATTTAATAGCTTCCTTTTGGGTGACATTTCTCCCAGAGAGAAGACAAATTGTCTAAGGTCAGCCTTCAGATCAACTCAGAGTGTAGGAGGAAATTGTAGGGGATCAGTTAAATTGCACCAGGTCTACCAACCAGCATTAGGCAGCACGCCACTAGTCAGAGGTGCACTGAAGGAATACAGCCTCCCTTCCAGGATGGCCTAACATGCAGCTAAGCATATGAAGGGCTCTTGAATTACACTTTGAAATAGAGTAGTACTTTAATTTTCCCAGTTCAGGCTGTCCTTGAATCTGATGAACTAACCTAGCACTGTGACAGAGAAATTATGTCACCAAGGTATCTCACCAGCCTAATAGTGAAGTGTGCATTTTTTCTAGATTTCTCATATAAAACATAGCAATTACTTGCCTATATTTGAAGCAGTTCGATTTCTCTGAAGATGTTACACAGTGCAATTTTCTCTGCATCTTCTCTCCCATCACTTCTGCTGCTTTTTTGTGGGAACTGTTGTCTTGTGGATCAGACTGGAAGCAGAGATCTTGGGCCTGATTCGGATCCAAGTTAGTGGAACTGCAGTGACTTCAGTGGAGTTTCTCCTAACATATACCCAGGGTAGGAATAAAACCAAGGGCATGATCTGAAGTCCACTGTCCTTTATCTTTCTATGGGACAGGCACTGCTCCTGTGGAAATCAATGATAATAAATATATGGGCTTGATTGTCCAGTCATTAGGTCAAACAAGAGTAATTCTGTTGAAGTCAATGGTATACAACTTGGGTTAAGAGAAGACAATCAGGACTGTCGATTTCAGAGTGAACAGTAAAAGTCCATGTGTATTTTGTAAATTTTCAAGTGGTTTCTATGTTTCTAGCACTAAATAAATTAATATTAGCAGAACTAAGCTAAAACAAAATGCTGTGCCTATTGGGAAATATTTTAATCCTGTTAAATAAACAGTGACTTATCCACTTCTGGTATTGAAGGTCTAGAAATAAACAATGCATTATATTCTAAATGTCACCCTAATATGCCATATATGAACTAACACAAATGAACAACTGCTCCATATTTATAAAATCATGAAGAGATTATAAGGATTTGCCAAGGGAAAAAGGTATTTTTCCTGCCTTCTAGAAAAACAAAAACAAAACCAAAACCGCACAAAAAAAAATCCAAGGCTCTTTTTAATTAAGCTTTTTATCCTTTGAAGTTATTTCTGATTTTTTTCGCATTGATGATGTAATTTATGTAAATAATCATCTATCTATGAAAGGAGTGTGTCTGTCAAAAGCTAAAATAAAAAACATCCGTCATTTTGAAGTGATTAACATTCTCCAGATGTTTAAATCATCAGATTTCAGGAGTTTCTCTTTGTTGTGATAATGATATAGTATCCAGAACAAGAATGTTTACTTTTTTGTATGGGTCAAACATAGATTTTTCACAATCCTATTAAAGCATGCAGTTCATTGTAATTGTATGTACAGATGAAAGCGTATGCAGCTATTATTATTCCCCTTAATTGTAAACTGCTGCTGGTAATTTTACTGTAAAGCTGAAACAAAAGGAGCATACTTGAAAGGACCACCACTGCCCACTTATGTAATCAATTTATAGATGTCAAGTTTGTACAAAGATGGTTATCCCTTTCTGTTACCAGACATGTGACATGCTACCTCCCTGCAGCACTGGGAAACATACACTTGGTCCATCTCTTTATTTCATGTTGCTTAAAAATACAGTAGATGTAGCTGATAATGTTAAATGACAGCTTAGAACTGTTATACCCAAGTGGGTTTGACCTTTGACTCAAAGGAGTCACCAAAACACATATTTCTCCATAAAGTGGTAGACTTAACTTTACAGGATGCGGGGTAGACTGAGAAAGCTTATCCCATTCTCTTACTGCCAGCTTGCTATGGTAACGAGATCTGCAGAAACTTTATTGAAAATTAGGTTTTTCTGTTTGTGAAAAATGGCTAAGCAGATATAATATTGCTTTGCCTTCATTCCTTTCTATAGTCCATGCACAGCTGTATATTTTAATGTGTAGCTAAAGTTGTTCTATCTACTTAAAATGTGAATGTGCTTTTATTGTTTTTATTGATTAATTTCTGATTAAATGTACAATTTAATTTAAACTCACTTGTGCTCGTGCTACATACAGTTAATAACCGGTTGAAATTATTTGAATTTACATTTTTGATGTAACTTCTTCAAAACTGAATCTTGACCAACCCCTCTGCTAGAAAAAATGTCAACTTTTAATTTTTTTTTTCAGTTTTATGACCAGCTATAGGACTGATCCAAAAGTAATATATAATATAAATGGAGAATTTTCCCCTTTCCCCTACCATCTCTAAAATATGAATAAATTACTCCCTCTGGAGGTCTGATATTATGTGATAAAAGCAGATCAATTTGTATATATATTTATTTAGCATGAAAATTTGACCCCCCCACCTGTCTTTGATCCATTCAAATCTCTCTCCCAGGGTTTAGTCTAACATTCTGACTTCCCTCTCCTATTCAATAGCTTCAAAGAGAGACTATTCAAAATAAAAATCTTCAAGAGAAATATTTCTTCCACTTTCCTCCCGAAACATGGAATTTTTTCCTAAAATTGCGCTTGCATGAAGTCCTTGAGCGGAAAGGTTCAGTCTATTATCCCACGTCCCTTGAATTGGAGAAGGAGATTTGTTTCCCAGTACGATCCAGCATTTCCTTGTCGCTGTGGATGGGCCTGAAATAACAGATAGAAATTTCAATCTACCACAAAGTTATTGTAGATAATTTTTAGAAGTTTATTAAATTTGTTTTTAATCTACCTCTTCAATTAATCTAATGTTAACTGAGACAACGTGGGGATAAAGCTACTCCCAATACAACATCTAAAAACTCTAACACATTCCTAAAGTTGGTTTTCTGTAACATGTGATCTAGAGAGTACATGACTATGTGGTTCAGCATAAAGTTTTTAACATACTTGTTAGGAATGACTGGCATAGTTTACTCACAGTCTGTTAAAACCTACAACACATACTATAGTATATTCCGGGGTCTGGATGTAATGTCTGTTGGGATAGCATGGTATTAACATATATACCATGTATTATAGGCAGAACTGGTATTGTTACCTATTATTCAAATTGCCTGACACTTCCCATTATAGCATGCTGGCTTTAGTTGCTTATAACTTTGCCAAATTTAACTGTTCAGGCTGAAACTTTCCATGCTGAGTGTCTGTCTCAGGGTGAATTTTTCCTTGGAAATTTTTAGCCCAAATGGGTCAGCTGTTTCTGAGAACAAGATTAGGGGAAAACACACTGATTTACCCTGTTAAAAAAAATTCTGACCTTTTCTTGAAACAGCTCTAGTTCCCTCATTCTTTGGAGCAGAGACTTGAAATGTGATGGATCAGTGGCCTTTGTCTCCAGTGTGTCCTTTGCTATCCCCATGCAAATCCACTCAAATTTGGCTGAACTGTAAGCCTTTGAAAAATCACCTTTCCCCACCTGTGTGAGGGAGAGATTCCACAGGCAACATTAAAAGTTAGAAAATGTCAGTTCCAAGTGCTCCAATTTGAACTTTAAACAAACATGTAATGTCTTAAGTTTAACACACATGTACGTTCTTATTACTATTTTAAAACACACACTAGTAGTTTGTTAGTAGACTACTTGAGAGAGTCCTGATCTGAAAAGTGTTTCTTTTTATCGCTGGTGAATTCTGTGCCAACAATGTTTTGATAGACCAGCTGTCTCAGTTGTTCCCAAGACAATGTGGGTGAGGTAATATCTTTTTTTGGACCAACTTCTGTTGGTCAGAAAGACAAGTTTTTGAGCTTATACAGAGCTCTTCTTCAGGTCTGGGAAACTTAGAGTGTCATGGCTAAATACAATGTGCAACAGATTGTTTAGCCTAAGGAGTTAAAACATATTTCAAGGGACTGTTGCTGGTGAAGTTGTTCCTGACAGCTAGGGTATAAGGCTGATGCTTTTGTAGTCCATCGATGTCCTTGCTCACCTCTTGTAAATGAGGCAAAAACAGTATTGCACTTATAAAATTACTCCTGTTGCACCCCAGGTGTATTTGGCACTGTATGACATGTAAAATGTGCCAAAGAAATAGCAGAGCAGTTGCCCTGAAGACGTTACAGCCTAAAGGGACATGCTGATACAATACAGAACTGTGCAAAACAGTCTGTTTTGCAAGAGTAAAACACAGGAAGCGGTGCAGCTTCTTCCACTTAAGTGCTTCTCAGAACGGCTGGATTTTCAAGAGTATTTTGGAGGAGAAGGAACACGAATTGGAACGCTGTTCCAAACATAAGCAGCAACATGAAACAGGGTCTAGAGTCAGGAGTGAGCAAAGGAGAAAAAGGGAGACATCAAGAGACAAGGGCAGAGTGTATGGAGCAAATGGGAGTGTAGGAGATTAAGAAAGATTTAGGTGAGACTAGAGCTGGACAGAGCCTTGAAAGTGAGCGTGAATAGCTTGAATACCTTTCTCTCTCATCCCTACTGTGACAAACCATGTCCCATCCTAGTACTGAGCTCCAGCTATCCCTTGTTAGATGGATGGCAATACTGCCTTCCCCCTTTCTTTGATGATGTCAAAATCACTTTCCTTTGCAGTAGTAATGAATGTACATGCGATATCTTTCCTTGCTCCTTACGCAAAACACAACTGAGTCTTTTACTCCATAGGCCAAGTCCTACTTGCCTTACTCATGTGAGCATGACACTCAGCAGGACTACTCATGTGACAAAGGTGACCTGGATTTGGCTCAACATACTGTATATTGTAAGTGTATCAACAGAATGATGCTGAATGACCACCTCTCTCTACTGCTATCCCAGGATTGCTGTCAGGAGAGCACGTAGGCTGGTGCTCTGAAAGAAAATGTCTATGTGTGTTGTGTGTTGTGGCTGTTAAGAAAGTGAATCTTGCTTATCATTCATCACATTTTGGCTTTGCTGTGCTTGCCCTGTGTGTCTGCATAGTAACAGCTTTTACAAGCTTGTCCCTGGATAATGCTGAAACAGATTCTTTACTCCTTTAAAGCAATTTCTGTTCATAAGTCTCCCATTACCTCATTCGAATAAGCGGCCTAACTGGACAGAAATATGACCCAGTTGTGAGGCTAGCTTCCCCCGGTCCCCCCGCCCCGACCCCAAATGGACTCTTAGAAATGACAGCTTTGGACAGGAAATGTAAGGCAAAGGGAAAACGAACTACAAGCTGGAAAACTAAAAGATCCGTATTCCTGTCTTAGTTCATATTTAACTTACAGTATTAAATATTACCTTTCTAATATCACATAACACTACATGGCACAATTTGGCTTGCATATTAGAGTGGCGCCTGTCACACCATTATAATCAAGGTTTTGGTAGCATTTCAATTCTAAACTGCTAGCTTTAGGGGTTATGACTAGGCCATGAACATTCATTTCAGGCTGCTCCTTGACTCCAGGTCTCTGCCTGTAAATGAACTTCTTTTAAAATCAAATTTGAAGTAAAATGCATTCAGCCATTTCTGAGCAAAAGAGATAGAAGAAAAAAGTAGGTATTTGTGACTTCCGATGCGTTTATATGCTTATATAACTCAAAAGTGGTTGAGGGTTTAGCTAAATTGGCCTCAGAGTTCATATGGGCTCTAACAAGAATAGATTATAATGTCCTTGGTTGGGTCAGGTATGGGAGCGTTTGTAATATGGGTTTACACATACAATATGAAAGCTTCCAGCTCACTGAAGAGTGAGTGCCTGAATATGCGTTGTGTCTTATTCTGCCATTCTTAATCAAGCAAAGCTCTTGAGATCTTGATCCCACAAACACTGATGTGCATGGGTAACTTCACACACATGAGAAGTCCTATTCAACTCAACTGGACTACTCACTTGTGTAAAGTGTTTGCAGGCTCAGGCCCTTTGTCCCTACTCTTGGTGTTGCAGGCCATTTATCCACAGCAATGTGAGTTTAGAGCTGGAATGTCAGCATTATATTTTACAAAGTCTATAACCCAACCGTGTTTAAACTTTACCCTTGGAATTAAAGTCCACATTCAATATTTTCTTTTTTTTTTTTTTTAAAGCAAACACAAAAAGCAGTTCTCTTAAAAATATATTCTGCTTGATAGAGGCTAAAAGGTGGCAGCTGTGCAAAAGTAGTGGACTCTAAATCGCAGAGCAAAAATGAGTGGGGAAAGCTCTGATTGCTCCTAGTACAGTAGTGAATATGCGCTCTCAGCCACAAATCAAGAAAGCTTAAAAAAAAAAAAAGACTCAATCAAGGCAATAATGGCCTCCACTTCACAATCAGACAAGTGCTTCTACTTCAGAAATCCTACCATTTATGGTTGATTGCTAACCCTGGCCTCATTTCTAATCTAAAGGGCGAGTAATAATTTGGAAAAGGAATTATAACAACTTCCCAACAATTTGGCAAATTGTTATTATTTTAAGGGGGTGTTGTGAAGCAGTTGCTGTTTGTCAGATATTTTTTCCCTGGTGCTCTACCCTTTCCACCAGATTGATTAGCATTGATGTCATACTAGAAGGAAAGGTAATGTTTGATGAAAATATATAAAAAGACCATGAGCTTTAGCACGTTAAATGAGCATCAGCATGTTAAAAGTTTCTAGGACATTATGTATTAATTATTAGTGTTTGTTTATACTGTAGCGGCACCAAAAGACCCCAGATCGAGATTAGGGCCTCACTTTGCAAAATATAGGAAAACAGAGTTTCTACAACAGATCTTGAATTATTATTTGGTTTCTGGTAGCACCTATAGTGTGCTAGTAACTTTCCAAACAAAAAATATAGTCTGTGATCCCAGAAGCTTGTGCAAGAACAGTTCTTCATTTTTTGTAAATATCCTCTAAAGTATTTAAGTAAAAGTTTTCATATATCCTCTATATTCTGAAAATTGATATAGTTAGTTCTGGCTGTGGATGGGGTTTCTATAGTCAGATATCTACCTAGGCTGCTTAGATATGATTGTGTTTTGAATCTATATTTTCTTTATGACGTAGGCTGCCTGGTAATTTCTTTACCTGGAATGATATTGACCATTTTACTGATAATGTGTCCCTACCAGAAAAACATTATGTATTTGTCTGTGTTTCTAATATCCTAATGATACCTGTTTGGGTCACAAATAAATATACTCAAGCCATACAACATACTCGGTAGATATTCGAAAATTCTCTGAAAATTCCATTGTGATTTGTAGAGACACTTTCTGGATTTTTGTGTGTGTAGAAAACAGGTTCAAGACTATGAAAAAGAATGTCACCCCAATCATTGATCTGAGTGCTTCAGAGAGTGTCACGGTCTCTCAGGATATCAGTGTAAGATTTTTGCAATTTAGAATTCTGATTCCCAGTTGAAAATATTTTAAAACTCATGCAGTTGGTCACTGAGCAAAGATCAGTTGTGACTTGTGGCAAATCTACCCGAGCTAGATAGTAATGTAAAAAATATGTCAGTGTTTTGGTAATAGCAGGCATTTCTGCTCAAAACACCACTTATTTTAGTGATTCGAGGACAAAATGATGAATAAATAAGAATTTCATGATAGAACAATGATGGAATATGCGTCACAGAAAAAAGAGCAGAGAGTATATATTGGACGATGGCAAAATTCCAGTGACTCATGAGATAAACATGGCAGCTTTAATTTGACCTTAAATAATTTACCTTTACAATACAAACCAAAGACATAGGATGTAAACCTGACTATTTATCTGTAAACAATAAATACATTTTGGAAAGAGCTTCCTGTTATATTTCATTAGGTGATTGAATATATGAATTAGCTTACATAAGACAGAAAAATAACACTCGAATCAAATTAACTACTTGGAATGTGTTTTATTAAATAATGAGTTCATCTAATATTACTATAGAGTACTATGGCTTTTGAAAGCACATTCTTGAATTTGAACATTCATATCCAGATAACAAGGAATAATGAAATGAAAATAGCCGTATATAACTGTGAATGTATTAGGTTGGGCCACACTGTGATTCCATATGCCACTAACCATAACATGTATGAACATACATTGCAGAAGTGTTAATACACTCTCAAATTCTAGTCAACTGTTCCTGTCACTGACAAGGCTAATATGAATACAGGAAACATTGTACAAGAAATTCTGCGTCACATTATTTGTCTCACAGTGCTAGCAGGTAACACCCTTCTATAAGATTAGAATTTTTGCAGTAGTGAAGAGCAAAATACATTTCAATCTCTATGAAAGAGAAGAAAATTTGGTCCAAAATATGCAACTGAAAGACTTTGTGCTACAGAGGGTAATAATCAGATATACAAAACTCTGGCATCACTTCATTTGTAAGTGTCCCTTGATTTTTGTCAGTGCCATTATGCAAGAAATATTTAAATCAGCAGATTAAAATACAAGTAATACTCTGTGATCAGTTAGATATCTGAGTGTTATAAAAGACAGAAAACTTTGTATAAAGTAATGGGATCCATTTACATCTCTGTTTAGTGGAAAATTAGTGGTCAGGTCAGTTTTTCCAGTATAGCTGTTTTCTAGGAAATGTTGTATTCTCTTAATGTTTAGTATTTCACAGCATGACTACAAGCTTAAATGACCCCTAGTGTCAGAAAACAGCATGCTTAAGACAAATCACAAGAATTGCTTTTCTCTTTTGAACATAGTAGTGTGAGTAAAAATTACTCTGAACCACATTAACAGTTAGGAATAAGAGTAACCTACTAACTGCTTCACCAGTTTTTTTAAAAGGAAAAAATGGAAAGAGAAAAAACCTCTCTTTACTTGTAACAATGAAAGAAAACAGTCATTCATTTGTCTGTCTTGAAACATCACAACCTCCTCTGGGTAAAAGGTGCCCTTTCTCTAAATTATCTTAAATATGTAATTGCTTCACAAATCCATATAGTACACATACATTTTTCAGCAAGATGAGACAAGGGATAATATCATACTATCAGGATTGCCAAGGTTGGGAGCTCTGTAAGGGATAGTAGGAAACTAAAAACTATCTCGATAAACCCGCTTAGAGAATTAAAGTAATTCTATTGTAAGATACCAAATGAGTAAAAATTCTTGTTAGTGAGCTGCAAATTCTAAAAGACTCAATTTAAAGTTTATGGAATGAAATAATTATGTAAGAGATTTGGATTTTATATTTTTTGTATTAAAATTACATGGAAAATAAATATCTTTTTAGTTTTCTTAACTGGACATGTATTTGTGTATTTTACCCAAGGAACTCTGAGACAGAGAAACACTTCACAGTGAAATAAAATGAATGGCCTAGATTGTAATGTGCAAACTGCAGGCTAGAACACATCCTTCAGCAGAATAACCCACACGGTGGATAAAATGACTTCAAAAACTCAGAGCTCACACTTCGTCAAGTTTCTGAGGAATTGTGCTAATAAGACATCAGAGTTTTTTCCCCCTTGGAAAGGAAGCAACGGTCTTGACCTAAAGAAATTATTGAATATATAGCAAAAGTGTAGAACGTTCCCAAGGAAACCACTTCTTGTGGGAAAAGTCCCATGATATTTAATAGCATACAATAACCTTTCTATAAGTATTTGACTATTAAAATTAAGTTTTTTCTAGATATCAATTGTGGAAAGACTAAAATAAATAGGACAGTTGAGTCCCTCTCAGTATTGATTAGAGCAGTCTTCTGGGTTCCTTACTGTATGTCCAGCTACCTATGGCCCTGCGGGACTTGCACTAGTTTGCAAACCCCAAGGAGACAGGACCACCTCAGCCACACCCCCTCCTACTCCAGAATGCCCAACAACACCCTGTGTCTTGTGGTTGTTTTGTGGTCAATTTGTACTGGCATAGCTGCCACAAAGTTGCCACAAGGTAGCCATGAATTGGGCCCTTGGAAAGGATATAAGACTTTTTAGAGAAATTTCTATATAACACTATAGGATTGAAATTCTATAGAATTTTTTCATAAGGGAAAGGATAGGGGGAGAAGGGAATGACTGTGAGTCTATTGACCTCATACAGGTGTAGAACAAAGAAGGAGGCTGCTTACATTGTTGGGGTACATAGGGTACACAGAGTTAACATTAAGTCACATACATATTTGTAGCATATTTTTTGCTTCCTTTTGAAGATGCTGCTGCATAGAATGGTTGTTTTTCAATTCCAGTCCCTAGCCTGACACCATCCCAAAGCCTGTGGAGCCCTGACCAGGGCGTTTCTGGGGACAGGCTTCTGTGGGTAGAGAGAGGAAAAGGACAAAACCTTTTAGTCTTTTCTTCCATCCTTATGTGCTTAGAAGACCATTTTAGGTTGTCTCTGTGCACTTTTCATCCCCTCACTCTCAAAGCCATAAGATGACCGTTGTATTGCAAGTGTAAAGGGTGTAATTTTTTGTGGGTCATAACTCAGTCAAATAAAAAAACCCATTTTCACTCAAAGGCACTTTTCAATGGAGAGTTATTTCCAGGACAAATTTTCAACTCTATCCAAAGCCATTTCAGTACTGAAAGGTCATAATTTTATAAAATGGGGAAAGTGTATTTTTGTCATTCACCTCCTGCTCAAAATAGAGCGGAACCATTTTTGGTCAACCTTTCCAAAAAATTGCCTTTGAGGGCAGACAAAGTCCCTTATGCACTTTCTTAACTTTATATCCATGAATAATCCTGAATTTCTGCTTGAAAGGTGAAATTTTGTAAAGTCGTGAGTGGCTAAAATAAATTAGAATAAAAATAGTAATCCAGCCTTCCTTATACTGGTCACTGCAGTTCCTATATAACATATTAAAAAGTAGACTTTGTTGAATGCCATGTATGTAAAGAATAAAAAAGCCTATTCTCATTATAAGCTCATAGGGATGGATTCTCATTGGTGTAAATTGTCACAGCTCCATTGACTTTAGTCGAGGGATCTGTAGCAGAAAAGTACATTATGTATTGATGATCTTATACCAGTATTGGAACACAGCTTCTTTCATTTAAATCTTTCAGATATTTTTCCATTCTCCAACTGGCACATTTGTATGTTCGTGTGATGAAGTGCTGGAACTGGAATGTCGGCCAAAGATACAAAGTGATATTAACAGTTAAACTGTCCTAATTTTTAGTCTTCAAGACTTTTAGTAAAAAAAAGCATAATTATAAGAGTTATCAAAATATAATTACTGTCACTTTTTGATGAGAAGATCTATGTTCATGTCAGAAGAAACTCCATCAGCTGTCAGGAAAATACACTTTTTTCCCCCCATTGGATGACACAGAAACTAACAGCAAAGCAAGTATTTATAGTATAAAATAGTGTCAGAAGTAGCATATTTTGTATATCTGTCCCAATCAGTTACAGTAAGTAAACTGCACCAGAATGAAAATATGCATCTGATTTTATTCTGCATATTGGGATTTGCTTTTCTTCGCTCTGCTTTGAAAACAGAATATAATATCACTTTGACTTACAGGAATTTGTGTGTTGATATCCCACAGAGTTAGTGCAGTTGAGACAGTAATTCCAACAGGTTTATTTTAAAAAAATGTATTTATCAGATGGAATGGATATCTGGGAGAATTTTTTACCATTCTGCAAGCCAAAAATTGTTCACCTTCCTGCCCGAATCTAACTTTTTATTTTTGTAATCGAATGCCCTCTCAATCAATACCATATAAAAATGTACAAGAAGCTGCACTGGAATTATTTTTAGCTCTTGGAAGACAAAACGAAAGTTAGACTCATCTTCTTTAATATCATGTTATATAAAAACTAAATTTTGCATTACATCAGTGATTGTATATTTCCAGCAGCAAACCCTGCTGAAGACCTTCCAAAAATATATCTGATATATTTAATAGTAGCAAATAATTTTTATAATCAAGACTAAATTTTAAATGATTATCACAGTTTTAAGAAATATACATATCCTAACAGAAACCCAAGCCAAAATTGCTTAATGCTTTATTAGGAGTGAAAACTGAGACCTGCTAAGATATTCTGTAATTATTAGTATTTTAACCTCATTTTAAAATATTGATTTCACTTTAAATTAATTGCAATTACCTTTTCAATTTCAGTAAACTGATTTACTTTTACTATTAAGACTAAAGTAATAGAGGGGAGGGGAAGCTGTCTTACTTATGTAAGGCAAACATTTGCACGTTTATTCGCATGAAAAGTTCCTTTAGGGTTTATAACATTAATGAAGTTACTTGCATACGTAAGTATTTGCAGGACTGGGCTCATATCATGCAATGTATTTTCAGGCAGAACTTGCGAATGCTTTGGTTCTGACTTAAAATTGATGGCATGATGTGACTTTTGGCATGTAGGCTAAAAAGTTGCAGGCAACAGGCAGAAAATAAACTAGAGGAGGGGATAAATATGTCAACTCCCCCAAAACATATGTAAGTCATAAAGCAAATGCAACATTCATAGAAAACATTTATTTATTATCACTAATCAAATAGGCAAACTGGAAAGTACAAGATATTAAGCTTATGTCAACTCCCCCAAAACATATGTAAGTCATAAAGCAAATGCAACATTCATAGAAAACATTTATTTATTATCACTAATCAAATAGGCAAACTGGAAAGTACAAGATATTAAGCTGAAATTGTTCTTTGACTAAAAATTAGCTATACATTTTTTAAAATTATAAAAATGTACCAATTTTAGGACTCTCTAGTTGCACATCAAGGACTTCCCTTCCTCCCCAGGGAACCTCAGAGGATTTTCCTCCATAATCTATGCCATTGCCTCAAACTACTTGTAAGTCTGCTCACAGGTGTGTATACTCAAAAGCTGGACAAACTGTCCATTCTAAATACAGTAATTACTATACAAGTTGTAAATAAAATACAGCTCATCAAACCTCATCCTGAATATTAGCAGAACTCCACTGAGGTTTAGGGTAACAGAATCCATTCTCCAACACACAGGCAAATTATAGGCCTATAGTGCAGCCCCCCAGATAGTGACCTCCACCCCTCTATGTCCCCTATATGATAGCTTTGAATCTGTGAAGGCTCCCAATAATCCCCCCTGTAGTGTGCCTCCATTCAAGCCCTCTGTGTTGGTGGTAGGGGTTGCACAACCCCCCTGACTAGATGCTCCATATGCATACCTTATCTGGACTACACATCATTCGGAGGGGTTTTTACAGGCCCTGTAACATAGGGTAAATGTCACCTCAAGAGAATTTGTAATGACAAAAGAGCTTTGTAAAAATAGTGCAAGATTTTGGACAACAGCTAACATACCAACCCAAATCCTGCTCTTATTCACAACCCTGCACCCTGCTTTAAACCATCCGTCTTTCTAGGGTCTTCTTATAGGATGTTTCCAACAGACTTGAATAATTGGGTTCCAGGAGTGTACACTTGAGAGGGTAAAATATGGCTAAACCTCACCAAACTCCGGGCAAAGATACAGAATAGATTTTTTAGTATAGTTTGTTTGAGAGGAACGCAGATTCTACCACAGTGATTTCTGAACACGAATAGCTTGTAAAAGTGTTATAAACACAGTACTAACTACACTAAAGTGTAGAGGTTTGAGCTGTTACTGTACTGCCTATACCATTTAAAATGAAAGTAGTGAAAACAGTATTTTTCTCAGCAATAAAATAGTTGTGTGGAATACTTCATTAACCTAAAAGCATTTACCTTCCTCATCTCAACATATGTACACATGCTGAAGTACTTTTAATGTACAATATATAACATGAAAATGCTTTTACGTGTATTATTCTAATACGAACACACTGCATGACTGCACAGTTATGAGCAAACACTTGTAACTCACGAGATACATTGCACTTTGCAGAGAGCCTCCCAAGGATTCTCAGGTGTATAAAAATCTTTGGACTAGCGATTAAACTCTGATATGGTTTAGTTGTACCCCATCATTTGCAGTTCTTTATTTTGTCTTTCAAATAGTACTGTAAGAAGGTGATATTTGTTCAAAATGTCTTTTTTAAAGCATCTGGAAACTGCATGTTCACTGACTGGATACACACCCAAACTGACTAGATGGCATTTTAGGTTTTTCATTTTAGAAACTGCATTCAGTTCAGAAAGTGGTCATGGTTTTCACAACATCCTGAATAAACCAAGTGCAAGGCCATTTTCCAAAGACCATTTTTTTTAAAGGGGGGGGGAGCATGTTTAAGCACAAATTAGCCACATAAGCAAATAAAACTTCATCTAAGTCCTAAAGCTGAAACACTGTTCACTGTGTTGACTGTGTGTAGCACCCTACCACCTAGTGGCCTGTTGTATAGATCTAAACATGTAACGGTTGGCAGTTCACTTAATCTCTCTACTGCAGATTTCTATCCAGTCACCAGCTATGTGAATTCATGAACATATCCCATCTTGTTGAAGCAGCTGTTTCTGCTAGTCTCTAGAACATGCTGGACTGCATTTAGCTCACTTCAAAGAAGAAATGCAGTTGTGCTGCAGCATGGTAACAAAGATTTATATAAATATTAGCATGGTGAATGGCTGAGGCAGACGACAATTGATGCATAACTACTATATTGATGGGAGTGGCTTATCTAGCAAGAGAGTATGCTGTCCCCAGCACAGAGGGGGCTGTAGGGGTGCTGTCCTACCCTTTCTCTGTGGAGTTGTTGCCACCTCACCCCTGCCTCTGTGGGGCTGTCAACCCCCCAGCTGCAGTGATCTCTTGGGCTTTTGCCACCATTTCTACTCACACACAATATCTAGTGTGGGGCTCCTGCCACTCTTTTTCAGTGCAGTGGGATTTGTAGAGCTGTCACTCTTCTCCACACCCCTTCCCGATGCACTATGGATGCCACTGATCCTACCTCACTAGCAGCCTGGTGGGGCTGCTCTCGATCCCCAGTTCTTCTAGCTTTCTGGGACATACACTGCCCCACCCCCTGCCACAATTGGCTCATGGAGCTGCTAGTACACACATACATCCCCATCCAGGTAAAGTTTGTGGTGAACTGAAGCTGCCTGCTGAAGTCTGTACAACTACTCATTAATGAATATCAGTCCAGATATACTTCTGTGAACTTCAGTCTCTGGCGCTATTGTTCTGGTGCCTTACATAATTATGCAATACCTTAAAGCAGTGGTTTTCAAACTAGGGTACGTGAGCTCTGGTCAGGAGGCAGGCAAGAAAAATCCTGTAATGGTAGACAACTCATTTTATTTAGTAAGACTTGGAAATCTACTCATAGGTATAGTACGACCCTAGCTCAGATGGAGGTATGCGGTGCACTACATTATTTGCTAAGGGGTACGCAGCCTAAAAAGTTTGACAAGCACTGCCTTAAAGAAATAATAAAAGCGATGCTCCGGGTCCTGTCAAATCTGAGATATCAAATCCTACCCACCTAGTTTCCCCCTCCGAGGGGATGAAAACAGCAAAAAACTATAGACCTTGCTTAAAAAGAGGTGCTATTTCTGCATGCAGTCAACTTCTAAGGACAGCACTAAGCCAATTGACATCTCATCTGGTAGCCCCAAAGAATGATTAATGGCAGTCATAGAATATCAAGGTTGGAAGGGACCATCTAGTCCAGGGGTCAGCAACCTTTCAGAAGTGGGGTGCCGAGTCTTCATTTATTCACTCTATTTTAAGGTTTCGTGTGCTGGTAATATATTTTAATGTTTTTAGAAGATCTCTTTCTATAAGTCTATAATATATAACTAAACTATTGTTGTATGTAAAGTAAATAAGGTTTTTAAAATGTTTAAGAAACTTCATTTAAAATTAAATTAAAATGCAGAGCCCCCTGGACTGGTGGCCAGGACCCGGGCAGTGTGTCACTGAAAATCAGCTCGCGTGCCAGAGGTTGCCTACTCCTGATCTAGTCCAACCCCCTGCTCAAAGCAGGACCAATCCCAACTAAATTATCCCAGCCAGGGCTTTGTCAAGCCTGACCTTAAAAACCTCTAAGGAAGGAGATTCCACCACCTCCCTAGGTAACCCACTGCAGTACTTTACCACCCTCCTAGTGAAAAAGTTTTTCCTAATATACAACCAAAGCCTCCCACACTGAACTTGAAACCATTACTCCTTGTTCTGTCATCAGGTACCACTGAGAACAGTCTAGATCCATTCTCTTTGGAACCCCCTTTCAGGTAGTTGAAAGCAGCTATCAAATCTCCCCTCATTCTTCTCTTCTGCAGACTAAAGAATCCCAGTTCCGTCAGCCTCTCCTCATAAGTTATGTGCTCTAGCCCACTAATCATTTTTGTTGCCCTCTGCTGGATTCTTTCCAATTTTTTCACATCCTTCTTATAGTGTGGGGCCCAAAACTGGACATACTCCTCCAGATGAGGCCTCACCAATGCTGAATAGAGGGGAATAATCATGTCTCTCCATCTGCTGGCAATGATCCTACTTATACAGCCCAAAATGCTGTTAACCTTCTTGGCAACAAGGGCACACTGTTGACTCATATCCAGCTTCTTGTCCACTGTAACCCCTAGGTCCTTTTCTGCAGAACTGCTGCCTAGTCACTCAGTCCCTAGTCTGTAGCAGTGCATGGGATTCTTCCATCTTAAGTGCAGGACTCTGCACTTGTCCTTGTTGAACCTCATCAGATTTCTTTTGGCCCAATCCTCTAATTTGTCTAGGTCCCTCTGTATCCTGTCACTACCCTCCAGCGTATCTATCACTCCTCCCAGTTTAGGGTCATCTGCAAACTTTCTAAGGGTAAAATCCACACCATCCACCAGATCATTAATGAAGATTGAACAAAACTAGCCCCAGGACCAACCCGTGGGGCTCCGCTTGATACCGGCTGCCAACTAGACATGGAGCCATTGATCACTACCCGTTGAGCCCGATAATCTAGCCAGCTTTCTATCTACCTTAACAGTCCTCTTACAAGAAGGCTGGTAACTGGCTGGTTCCTCTTTTCCCCATTCCAGAAGCAGGTGATGGGCCAGCATTATTTTTAGTGACTGGGCATTGGGTTTATATAATGCAAAGCTGTGGAGCTGAGTAAAGTTTAGAGGAGCACAAACACAGATACACAGGCCCGTATCTATTTTTCTTGGCATTCCTGATACTGGAAACACACCCCAACAGACTTTATTTTTAAATCTATTAAAAGTTCCCCTACATTTTCCCCCAGACTGATATCTCATATGACATATTTCAGCTAGAAGCACACTTTTCCAGTGGAATTAAAATCCCCTGAAGACGCAGGGTTATGTAACGGAAACAATGAGAGCTCCTTAACTACAATTACCTCAGAGCACTACTATCCCTCAAATAAACCATGTCCTTAGCACAGCTCTCCTGACATGGTTGTTAGAAACCATTGAATAAGTTTCATAACAGAAGTGATAACTCAGAATTCATTGTTTCTTCAATTATTAACTAATTCACTATAGCTTCATGAAAAACAAACCACTACCTTTCCCCCCATGGTCAAACGTATGAGCATGTGAATTGTAGTAGCCCAAGAATCTCTGATTTTTTTATTTAAACATTAGGTATATGTTAATATCCTAAATATAATTCAGAAAGTTCATTATTGTCTATTACAGCATCCCCCAGATTGCTTTAACTTGTGCCAAGGCAAAGGCACATCAGGAACTGCAAGACTCCCTAACAGCACCCTGCTTTGCTGCATCCAGAACTAAATCTGCTCCAATGGATTAAATTAATCTCTGGTGCTACTGGATTGATTTCAATAATATACAAAAGCTTTTGCTCCAAGAAGAAGCCTTCAGGAGAGTACTTGTATTAATAGGAAGCGAAGATGGAAGTACAAAAAATGAACACTTTAGTAGAGGTAGTGTTTTCATATGCATAGACTTCAGTCTTTTGTTTGATATTTTAAATAAGGAAAATATATATAGTAAATCAATTTTTTATTATAGAGATGTATCAGATATGGTCTGGGGTATACCTATGTACATATGAAAGCTGTTAGCTGTTCTGTTCACTGTTAATAAATATTTTATAATTTTTAAGAAGCCCATGTACTTGTTTTCCATGCGGTGTTTTTATGCAAATCAAATGACATTTCATAATTCTGTTACACTGAATTGCTTGGTTAAGTGAACACTGTCTTCAGCATAAACTTTCATGACAGCATAACTTCCTAGAGCACAGCAGTATGAAAGCTCTTATAAAGAGCAGTACAAGAAAAGCATCATTAAAGCTAGCAATCTGTGTTAACATAACTACACCTATATTAGAAAATAGGTATCCTGTATCAATAGATTTCAGGAAAAAATATTGAGATTGGCTTCTGGGTCATCTTCAATTTCTGACTCTTCCTTATTCTCTGAAGAGGTGCACACGCCAGGCTCTTTATCTGGTTTTCTTTTTCTTCTGTGAGTGTACTCAGAATGAGTCTTCTGTATCGTCTCACGAGGTGAGTTACTCATGCTGAGTTCAGTTTTCAAAGCTAACTGTAGGCAGTTGTAAAACCTGGAAAGGAACAAGTACCTATTTATTATGCTCTGCAAATAGAACATTAAGACTTTGGCAACACAAAATGTTGTGTATAACGTTTCATATAATTCTAACTAAAATCCAAAGGCCGACCTGATCAGTATTGTGCGGGGGACTCAGGAATGCCAGCACATATGTTCTGTGAATGTTCTGTTAGTTCTCTAATCTCTAACCTTCTAAGAATCTAATTGACAATTATGCCCTATGTATAATGAAAGTCCCACTCATATTGCTGAAAACTACACAACAGATGATCTCAAACACTTTTATGGTTTGCATCACATCTTAGCCCTCGTATCGGCGGGTTAAAATCGATTGCTCGGGGATGATATATCGCGTCTAATCTAGACGCGATATATCGATCCCCGAACACACTTATATCGATTCCGGAACTCCATCAACCCCAACGGAGTTCCGGAATCAACACGGAGAGCTGTGGACATCGATCCCGCGCCGTCTGGACGGGTGAGTAATTCAATGTTAGATATTCGACTTCAGCTACGTTATTCACGTAGCTGATGTTGCGTATCTAAGATCGATTCCCCCCCCTAGTCTGGACAAGCCCTCAATAGCGTCTAATGGTCAATCCTATTCACAATCAGATGCACCATCATCACTTCCGTTTGCAATTACTTTAACATCCCTGTGGCAACTACAGCAATTAATTCAGAAAAATATTTTAAAAAAAATCTAAATAAGTGTTTTGTCCTGTATCCTTTTGCTCTGTATTTCTTCTGTCCGCCCTCTCTCTTTTGTTTCTCACAACTGGAAATGAGTAGAAAAGCCAGTACTGTGTAACTAGTCACAGGCAAGTGTTCCACAGACCACAGTTTGGGAACCTTAGACTAAAATTTGTACAGCAACGTTAACGGGTGCATTCTAATCTGAATAACCTAGGAAATTATGCGTAAATTCCTGTAGAATAAAATGAGATATTCCTGGCTTCATTAAAAAGGTGAATCTCCTGTCCTTAAACATTGTAAAATCTAATCAAACACAAACTTCACATGAAGATGCAGCTGTAGAAGTTAATACTCTGAAACTAGAACCCAATGTACTATTCATGCCAGATATCTGGAGCAACAATGGAAGTCCTGTACAGACTTTTTAAAAAGCTCTGTAACAAATCTTCTCTCCACTACCTGACACTGTTGCTTATATATGGTTAAACGATCCTCTAGGGTCATCCATAATTTAAAAATACCAAAACCCTCTGAGATCAGATTTGCAATCTGTTATACTATTATTTTGTGTGGCTAATCCTCCTGGTCTACTGGTTAGCAGACAAATTTTACACTTCTCTGGATTCAGATGTAGTGACACAGGATGCAGATAATCTAACAAACCTGTCAATTCTCTTCATGTTTTCTTCCATCTTCCGATTAGCTATCTGTACCAGAAAGTCAATATATTCTTCAGTGACCATCAATTTCCCCATGTGACTTATTGGAACTTCTAAGCAATGAGTACTCCGGACAGCCTAGAGGCACACACAGATGTATTCATTTGAATTACATTAGGAGATAATAGCTCCAAAAAATAGGTGCATTCACTATAGGAAAACTACTTGAAAAGATCTGGTTGTATTTCTTTGTGAGGAGAGTGATATGCCATGTCAGGAAAGTGTCATTTTTAAATTATTATTCAAATCTCCTACATACTTAAAATGTGCTCATGTTAATAAATAATTGCTAAATTCTATAGCAAAGTAGAAAAATAGTGCATACCATCATAATTTTACCTCTTCTGCCAATTGTAATACCAGAGTTCCTGAATCCAGAATCTATAGCCACTGAGTGCTGTGAAACAAAAACATTTTAAACAGCAGTTCAGACATATTTTGTCAGACTGAAAGCTTACTGTGGATTATATTGCAAGTTAAGGTCCCAATTTTGTAAAAGCTTAAAGGGCATAGTCCCAACTGACTGCATTAAGAGCCACAATCACTAGTAAGTGTTTACAGGATCAGATGCTAATACTGTAACAAAATACTTTTAAATTAAATTTCAGTGACAAAGACAGATGGTAGTTTCAATCTTGACCCATTCCATCAAGACAAAGGGGGAAGTTCATACCTCTTTTGGCACTACATTGTTCCAGTTTAAATAGCGGCTAGTCGAAGCCAATTGTGGGATGGATATGTTCTTAGATGTAGATTCTGCAGAACTCAGCAAAGTCTGCAGAAAGAATCTAAGTAAAGATTTTCTTCATTATATTAACCAAGGCAGGATGAAGATGAGGAAGAAAATGATCCTGTGCAGGCCTACAAAGTCCCTTTTGAAAGGCAGAAGGCACAGCATTATCTACTTAGCTGAGGTCTGGGAGCAAATGGTCCCAGTCAGTAGTGAACTAATTTCTAAAGAACACTGCCATGGGTCGGGGAAAGCAACACAGATAGTTCAGATTCTCTCTAGCCAATCTGCCTCAGCTAGAAGGCTGAAGTGCATTTAAATGGTTTTATTTTCTAGAAAGCACAGCAAAATCTGCAGAAAGAATCTTAATCCTTATTTTCTCCATCAACATACTTTTACGACCCCAGTTATTAAACATACATTGCTCCTGGGACTATTTCTAAGTGTTAAAATATTGAGGGGCCAACATTTTTACTTATGCAGCAACAAATGTAAACAAAACAACACAACACTGTTGGGTCTAATTTTACCAGAAGCTGTGCATCTTGCAACTCTTGACACTGCACATGAAGAATGAATGGTTCAAATTTGAATACAGTGTCGCCAGTGGCTTTCTGCAACGCTGTCATCTGGAAAATGCAATGAACAATTATATATTAATACTACAAGGGTGAACGGTTACTATTAACGTTTCATAATAAAATAGCTAGTTTGTGAAATGTTTAAAAACACCAGGAATGATTTGGCTCAAACTATCATGTTTGTTATTATTTAATTGCTTTTAACTTCCCATTGCTCATAATGCTGAGGATCTCTGCTGATTTTTAAGTATTAAACTGATTCTCTTGCCATGAATTTCTACTGGACCTCGACTTTTTAAAAAAATTATTTGCTTCCTTGTTTGATTATTTTGGACATAAGAAAAACCAAGGATGTCAGCATAACAGAGAGAGTATTGTTTTACTACAGTCAGCAGAGGAACCTTGAGAGCACAAAATATTACTACTACTCAGTTATAGTTTGCTTTTGATTTCTTATATTATTGGATATGATCACGGACATGTTGATTCTGAAGCACATTCTTTTTAAAATGGTACAATAGGTTAAACTTGTGGCCTGAACTACTTGACCTAATTTTAATCTAGATTTCAAAAATGACTCATTAACTACTTCTATGATAATGTTAAAATAAGATAAAATAAAAGGATTTATAAACTGAAATTAAACTCATAAGGCACATCAAGGGGAAAAAATAGATGACAAACAGTTACATAGCTTTAATACTCTAAAGGATGAATTTCACCCTAAGGTCTCAGTTTTGAAGTAGGGCTCTAAGTGGAAAATCTTCCTGCAATATTTTTCATGTAGATCACTTGAATTTTGGCAAGAAGCATTTTGAACACAGAGCAATTAAAGAGAATGCTGCATAATGTACCGTTATAATTTATTATTGTATGCTATGTTTATGTAAAATAAATTTAAGGATTGGGATTATTGGTTTTAGTTTATAAAGGCTGCATTGAAACAAGTTACATTGTTCATTGCAGTTTACACCACAGTCTACTACTATATAATGTTCTAACTCTTTTGTTCTTATATCTAACTGACTTGCCCCCCCCGCCACTCCTCCCCTCAATTCCATGAGCATCTTTAAAGAAAATACTAGTAGCTACCAATTTGCTATACTTACATTTAGGGGAAAAAATTGAACTGCTGCACTGTGCTTAATTCTTTTTTGGCTAGCATCCTTCCCCAATGTTTCCTTTAAATTGAAAATATTTCTTAAATCTTTTTTTTAAATTGAGAACTGTGAAAAATTCAACTATTATCTGAAAACATCCACTCAATGTGCAGTGGCAGTCAAAAAAGTGAACAGAATGCTGAGAATAATTAAGAAAGGGATAGATAATAGGACAAAAAATATCATGTTGCCACTATACAAATCCATGGTACGCCCACATCTTGAATACGGTGTGCAGATGTGGTCACCCCATCTGAAAAAAGATATATTGGAATTGGAAAAGGTTCGGAAAAGGGCATCAAAAATGGTTAGGGGTATGGAACGGCTTCCGTATGAGGAGAGATTAATAAGACTGGGACTTTTCAGCTTGGAAAAGAGACAGCTGGGGGAGATATGATTGAGGTCTATAAAATCATGACTGGTGTAGAGAAAGTAGATAAGGAAGTGTTGTTTACTACTTCTCATAACACAAGAACTAGGGGTCACCAAATGAAATGAATAGGCAGCAGGTTTAAAACAAATAAAAGGAAATATTTCTTCACACAGTGCACAGTCAACCTGTGGAACTACTTGTCGGAGGATGTTGTGAAGGCCAAGATCATAACAGGGTTCAAAAAAGAACTAGATAAATTCATGGAAGATAGGTCCATCAATGGCTATTTGCCAGGATGGGCGGTAATGATATCCCTAGCCTCTGTTTGCCAGAAGCTGAGAATGAGCGACAAGGGATGGATCACTTGATGATTACCTGTTCTGTTCATTCCCTCTGGGGCACCTGGCACTGGCCACTGTTGGAAGACAGGATACTGGGCTAGATGGACCTTTGGTCTGATCCAGCAGGGCCATTCTTATATTTTTATTAGTTTAAGATACCAGTAATAGTGGTGTAAAATAAAACCGCTGAGGAGTCTATCTTCCCCTGAAGACTATTGTATAAGATTTAGACGTTCTTGTGTAGCATTCTTTTTCTGTAACTATCCTTGTTATTAAGGTATCAATCTTACAAATGTAGGTGCTAAAAGTCAGGCCCCTAAATAAATGGCCTCATTTTTAGATGTGCTAAGCACCCACTGCTACTAGTGGAGCCAATGGGAACTGGAGATACTCAACAATTCTTAAAAACCAGATGCCATAGGCCCTGATCCTGCATTATGCAGCATACAGGTTACCTGCCATGCCTGCATGAGCCCCACTGGCTTCCACAGAGCTTCAAATAGGCACAGCAGTCTGCCCATATATTGGGCTTACGTATGGATTTTTCAGTGTCTGAAAATTCTGTTCTATCCACCTGAGTTATATAAACAATATGCAGCTTAAGCACAGTTGACTAGTGTTCAATGTAGTAGGAAGCCAAGGTAGACAGACTTGTCTCAGAGACAAGTATTATAACAGAATTTAACATTGACTGTGATCAGACTAAGTGATGGTGGTTGGTGTACTTTTTTAAAGGGTTTCTGTTTCACTGACCAGGCTAAGTAATTTAGCAGACACTCTAGGGACATTTTTTCACCGACAGTAAACGGGCAAGAAAGTCATACTGACTGCAATGGTCTGTGTATGTTAGTAAGTCCCAAGGCCACAGTGACTTACATTGCCTGTTGCACCGAAATGCTTCCTAAATGAAATAATTGTGATGAAAGGATTTTACCTTATTGCTTCTAGACCACCAATTTCCTGTAAAAGGCTCAGAATTTAATAAGAAAATACTGAAAGTAATTTCCTATTAAGCCTACAAAGTCTGAGGCCGAGCCCTGTCCCCAATGGAATCAATAGCAAAACCCCAGTGGGAGCTGGATCAGACCCTTAGTCAGTAAACAGTGAAAACATAACTGCTGTAACTAATTAATAAAAAATGACTATCACTGATAAGATATGCGAGTGACAAAGAAAGAAGTTCCCTTATTTCAAATACGGTAATGTTTAATAAAGAATTATATAGAAAAGTTTTGTCGTGTTGATTTAATGACCATGGACAGCATGCTCACTGTCTCATTGCATTCTAAGGCTCTGAACCTACAGATGCTTGAGGTGGAGCCTTTTGGGTGCACAGATATCAATGGACTCTGTGAGGGTGCAAGAGTCTTCCTATGAAGATTTTACAGTAGTCAAACAGCAGTCCTATAAATGAGGAATATAACTACTAATACTCCTCTGTACATTCTTCAAAGAATAGGTGTGACAAAGCAATGCAGGTTTACTTTCACAGTCCATTAGGAAAAACTGTACACCACTTTGACATTGTTATATAATACTTTGCACAGTTACAATTTTAAAATATTACTTTTTAATTACATTGTAATTGTTTTCCTCTTGTTGAATAAGGCCCAGAAATCTTTTGTGAAGGGATGTTTTATAAACAACTCCCCACCCCCCACACCTTTCCTCAAAGGATCTTAAAGATAGCTATAAAAATTAATTACTCCTCAAATACCTATTCCCATTTTACACTGGTAGATACACATCAAGGCACAATGGGGTTAAGTAGCTTGCCTGCTGAAAACTCAACACAAAATCTGGGAGTTCTGACTTCCAGTCCAATTTTCTACACTTTATGTTTGTATTCTATGAAAATGTAACAATTTTAAAAGTAGTCCAGTAAAGCTTTCTCACACCTTTAATGGATGCATAAACATTTTTACCGTATCTACCAACTAGAAGTCAATACAAAAATTGAGAAGGTTCCCATTAGCAAGAGCCAATGGCAACACTCTAGTAAGCTCAGACCCCACTCCTAGTAGATGACAAATCAGAGGCTGCTGAGATTTATATGAAGGTGATATCAAGTAAACTAAGAAAAAATAAGATAGAAGGGCTTTTTTAACTTTCAGTGTATGTATATTATTGTTGTGCAGTCTTTACAGTTAATTTTTTTTTTCACAGAATAACTAGTTTCATTTTATGGGGTACAATGTAAAGAGGAGCATTTAGAGAGCAAAAGGCAGTTTTGGAAGCACAAAGTAGTTCATAAATATTCAAACTGTTCAACAGTTTCCTAAACTGATTTGATATTAGGTTTCAAAACATTTTTTTAGGATATAATTTTAATTTAAAAAACTGCATAAGAAAGCCATTGTCTTTCTGCATTAGTTCAGATTTGTAGTTGTAAACTATGGCTGTTTCAATCTTAAAATGAAAGTTGTTAAAATTAAATCATAATGGAGTTTCTGCTGCATACAAAATAACAAATATGCTTTTTCAGGAAGCATGCCTCCCTTTTAAAGAAGAGGACAGAGGTCCATTTGTGTTTGCTTCCTTATCTGCTCCCCCAGATAATCAATCATGCATGACAGAATATCCACAGCTCAGAATATTTAACTCTTGCAAGGATTAGGAAGGGTAACAAGATTATTATATGGATAGCATGAATATCTAGTTATCATAATTAATGATAAATTGTAAGGGACATTAAATTTCATGCTTCAGACAATCTCTGACTATTAGAAAGTAGGATAAAACCTAATGCAGAAGGCAGATTATCCTGCATCTGCATACTGTGGGCTTCTTACACCTTCCTCTGATGCTGGCCACTATCTGAGATAGGATACTGATGAGACATACCTTAGATATGATTCAATCTGGCAATTCCTCTGTTCCTATTACAGAGAAGTTTTGTTTCATTGCTACCATTAATTCAATTTAAACTGCTAGTGACAAAGTCATTACCATCTGAAGACTGTCTGGTCTATGGGAAGTGAGTTTATGGTGTCAGACTAGTTCCTATGGGAGGTGTCTACATCAGTCACTCTACAGCTGACATCTATGTTGTTTGCCTCAGACCACGTCCAGACTAGGGTATTAAAATCGATTTTAGATACGCAACTTCAGCTACGTGAATAACGTAGCTGAAGTCGAATTTCTAAAATCGAGGTACTCACCAGTCTGGACGGTGCGGCATCGATGTCTGCGGCTCTCTGTGTCGATTCCGGAACTCCGTTCGGGTTGATGGAGTTCCGGAATCGATGTAAGCGCGCTCGGGGATCGATACATCGCGTCCAGACTAGACGCGATATATCGATCCCTGAGCAATCGATTTTAACCCGCCGATGCCGCGGGTTAGTCTGGACGTGGGCTCAGAATTAAATGAATGGTCATGGATGCAAAAATACATTCTGACCCCAGAAGTGATCCTTCAATACAGAATTGAGGCACACTTGCCAGAAACTTGACTGTACTTATTCTATGGATAAGGAAAGGGCTTCACAAGCACTAAATTAATATTTTTAGGAGAAAAAAGGCTGATGTAGGCACAAAATGCTGGTCCTGTGCAAGCCATGCAAAATGCCTAACTAAAAACCACTGAAAGTGGTGGATTTTATAACCTGCTGACATTGTACTCTAGTTCATTATTTTAAGGAGACAATATTTTGACATTAGCCCTGTTTATATGGACCAAGGGAGCCATATTACTGACTTAAACCGTGCTCTTGCTAGAAAGGTGCTAACAGTGTCGCCAGCTAACGCAGACAGAATTTTATCCTAATAACAAACCTGTGCTCTTAAATGAACATAGTCATTCTACTAACACAAAGGAAAAATGTAAATTATTTTCTAGTTTCTATTAAAATTGTGTTTTTTGGAGGGTTGGGATGAGGAGAGGGTAAGTACTTATGCATAAATATTGTACATTATTGACATCTTACCACATCCTCTTTTGCACAGAGTTGATGCATTACCATGAGCCAAGAACAGTTTTTCTTCTGTACCTCATAGCCATTGAAACCCTAAAGAAAAACAAATTATACAGTTATAAAAACAAATGTCCTTTACATTCTTGGCTTGGGACACAAGAATATACAGAAATATTCTCTGATCAATAACCGTAACTGTATCAACAATCTTAATGTTATTTATTTATATAATCTTCATGTGATTTTTTTTTAAACTATCAAATCTAGGTACGTATTTACACCACCTAGATAACAGTAGCTAAGCAGGTAGTTTAATTTAATCCCAAATATTAATGGAGAAGTGTTCTGATTTCACCCACATTCAGCTGTAGCAATGTGAGCTAGTATTTGCAGAAAAACCCCAGAAGGATGCTAATTCAAGATCTTTGAAAGAACTTTTGTGGTGTTGTGCTGATTAATATGAAAAATCCAGTTAGATGTATCTAAGCATGAACCTCATGATAGGAAGCAACAAAATACAATCCTATATGCTTTCCCCATACCACAAAACACTGGGAATGTTCTCTATTAAAATGCATTTACATTTTGGAGTTTGAGTTATGCACACAACTAATCTAAGGACCTGTTTACAGTGGGGATATTTGTACTGATGTAGCTACACCACTGCAAAACTGCAGATGTGTTGCACTGGTGTATTATGGGATCTTAAAATTCTACATCTCTAACATTTAAAATAAGAAACTAGCATGTTCTGTGTAATCTAATCTGCACTTTGCATATAAAACTTGTGGTTTTGATAAATCTGTGGAGAGTGCATGTGATTTTTTTTTTATTATTTTTATTTAAATGGAGATATCCTATCTCCTAGAACGAGAAGGGACCCCTGAGGGGTCACTGAGTCCAGCCCCCCTGCCTTCACTAGCAGGACCAAGTATGGATTTTTGCCCCATATCCCTAGGTGACCCCCCTCAAGGATTGAACTCACAACCCTGGGTTTAGCAGGCCAATGCTCAAACCACTGAGCTATCCCTCCACCCATGAAATGATGAAAATTAAGTCCATGAAAAGTCATGTAGTATAATTTGTTAAAAGAGATTGGTTGTAATTATCATTACTACAAATCAGTGTGTCAAGACTTAACAATCAGTTGCCTGGGAATGGCTAAAGAATACTAGGATTTAGACAGAACTGCCAATTTAAAACTCTATCCTCTGAGAGAAACATTCTGACTACACTATATTTTTGGCGTTGCTCAGATCTCAAAATTATGGTTGGTTGCCAGATTAAAAACCTAGACAGATCATATGATTCAAATTTCAGATGCTGGTGTTGGGTCTAAACTTTTGGTGAACTTTGGAGCCAAAAAACACCCAGACTGGCCGTCTCTGCATAATCCTTTCTGAACCTTTTTTTGAACAAAGCACTGACCTGCAAACTACTCATGACACCCCCTTCCTCAAGTAGCCATTAGCCTTTTATCTCTATGCATTTACTTCTTAAACTTGCTCTTCCTGTAAAATCTTGATTGATTATGCATGACCATTATCTTTTGTTAATCACTTTGTTTACTTCTGTGTATAAATATTGATGCCCACCCCTAATAAAGGGGCCACACTTATTCTAAAGCTTTTGGGGTAGTGTGTGCCCGTTGATCAACGCATTTGTGTCTGGTCTCTGACAGAATTGGGGGCCCATATTCCAACTCCGCACAACCTCGGGTGTTGGAGAGGTGAGTGAGGACTTGCTTTATTACCTAACAATTTGGGGGCTCGTCCGGGATTCCTTCTGGTGCGGTACCTCTGTCCAGTGGTCAGACCACTTATATATGAATTGGCAAGGCGCCACAGGAGATTTCTCCTAGCCAATTCAATATTGAGGGGTCGTGTATTGGACAGCAGGGTAAACGCCAGTTGGAGGGCTCCTGTCAGACACCATGGGTCAAGGGACTAGCGTGCCTCTTGAGAGTCCGTTGGGGATTGTAAATAAGTTATGGAATGAAGGGAAACTCCCAGTACAGACAGGAATGTCTAGGAAGAAGTTGTACACACTATGTGTAAGGAATTGGACTGGGTATACCGCGGTATTGGCCGACTCGGAGATGAGGTGGCCTTCGTATGGCTCTTTCGAGCAGGCTGCCTTAAGAGGAGTAAAGAGCCAGATCGAAAAAGACCATCCGGGACAGTTATGTTACTGGTTTTGTTGGGACACAGCAGCAGAGCTGTGGAAATCTTTAAAAATTATGACAGTCAGGTACTCTCCCGAGAGTGAACCCCCTCCAGGTTATTTCGATGAAGGGTGTAGACCACGGCGTGTTTTGACTCGTCAGCTGGTCCCCTCTGCACCTGCCCCTATTCCTCCGCAGGGGAACTCTCTCCTTGTAGCAGAGGGGAATCTGCAGGATCCCAGATTGGAATTTGTGCAGAAGGATGAGGAGGAATTGGAGGGGCCAACCTTGGGAGGAGTAGTTACTAGGCTTAGGTCCAAGCAGGTACAGCAGGGTGCATGCCCCCCCCCCTGAGGATAGCCTAGAGGATGTCTCTGTCAAATCTCTTGCGAATAATAAAAGTATGGTTATAGAGATGCCTTTACAGGTGCACGATCAACCTTATATGAGCAATGATGGACGATTGCAACATGCTAGTATTGTGGAATATAAAGGATGGCTAGAATGGGATTTGAAAGAGTGGGGACAGTTGTCAGGGTCTTTTGGGGAAAATCCCCGAAAGATCATAGAACTTCTAGAAAGATTGTTTTTAAGTTATAATCCTACTTATACGGATGTGGATCAGTTGTTAAGTAGAGTTTTGACTGGAGAAGAACGTAGTAGATTGTGGATGGCAGAAAGGACATGGGGAGATAGCAATGCAGCTAATGTTACTTGGATGGATAGGCGGGATCTGGCCGCTGGCTGGAATCCCCTAGACTGGACTCAGCTAAGGCTGACTCAGCTGCGAACAGATAGAGAGCGATTGTTAGAGAGACTCAAGGAAATGGCTCGCCGCTCGCCTAATCAGGCTAAGTTCATGCAGATTCGGCAGGAATCTGATGAGCCGCCCAGAAAGTTCTGGTCGAGGCTATTGGAGGGGGCCCGAATGTTCACTCAGATGGATCCTGAGAGAGAAGCAGACCACCCTACTCTTATTTCATTTTTTGTGAATCAGTCGGTGCCCCCTGTAAGGGATTACTTCTTAAAGTTTCGCCCTGGTTGGGGAGGTGAGTCAGTCACTTCAGTGTTGGAAGTAGCTGATTTTGCCTGGGAGAAAGAAAGGGAAAGTAGTAAAAAGAAAGAGAAAAAGGAAGAATATAAGCTGATGGCTTTAGCTTTTCACGGTGGTGTTCGAGGCAAAGGCCGTGGCCGTGGCAGGGGATTCCAGGGTGCCCGGGGAAGAGGGTCCTGGCGACCCCAGCCATCAGGAAATTGTTTTCAGTGCGGACAGCCTGGTCACTTTAAACGTGAATGCCCCTGGGGACGCCCAGAAGGTCTGGCTGCATCCGCAGATGCTTACACAAGTGAGGAATACACCCCTGCACCACCAGCTCAGCCCATCCCCCAGGCCTGGATCAACTATGGAAAACAGCAGCAGCCGCAGCAAACTCAGCCTCCTCAATGACGGTACCCCGGGGGCGAAGGCAAACAATGTGATGGTCTTATTTCCTTAATGTCTTTAGCCGGCTCCTTTCTCACTTTCTCTCCTCCCAGCGAAGAGCCTCGTTTAACCCTTTCAGTCCAGGGACTGCCTGTCTCTTTCCTCATTGATACTGGGGCTACTTTCTCTCTTTTAAATCATGCCCCCTCTCCCTGGCTATCCTCTGAGGTTAAAACTGCGACTGGGGTGGAGGGCAACCCACAGTCTCTGGGACTCACTTTGCCTTTGAATGTTATTTATGCTGATAAATGTTTTTCTCACCGTTTTCTTTTTTCCCCAGCTTGTCCGATCCCTTTGATGGGCCGGGATTTACTCTGTAAGCTTGAGGCTACTTTAACCTGCACTCCTGAAGGGGTAGGATTATTGATGACAGTGTTAGGAGATTCGGCCCCTACTCAGGGTAATTGGGAAACACCCCCCTCTCTCTCCCCTGACCTCACTGACTTGCCTTCAACCCTCTGGGGAATTTCTGACACTGATGTTGGCCTGCTCCTTTCGGCAGAGCCCGTAAGGATTCAGGTGAAGCCTTCCTTAACCCCCCCGTCAGTCCCTCAATACCCCCTGTCGCTGGAAGCCCGGGAGGGCATCCGCCCCATTATTGAGGGATTCATTGCACAAAAGCTAGTCCGCCCTCAGCGCACTCCCTGTAACACCCCTATACTGCCTGTCAAAAAGCCTCCTAAAAAGGACGGAGACCCTGTTCGTTGGCGCTTTGTACAGGATCTACGAGTTGTTAATCAGTATGTGGTCCCTCTTCATGCAGTAGTTCCTGACCCAGCTACTATCATCAGCCAAATCCCCTGGGATGCTGAGTGGTTCACTGTTATTGACTTAAATCAGCTTTTTTCAGCATTCCTGTGCACCCAGACTCTCAGTATCTCTTTGGTTTCACCTGGGAGGGACAAAGTTATGTCTGGCAACGACTTCCTCAAGGCTACAGAGACAGCCCCACGATTTTCAGCCAGTGCCTCCGCCACGACTTGGAAGGTTTCACCAGTCCGCAGGGATCCACATTGGTCCTATACGTAGATGACATCCTATTAGGTAATCGCGAAGAAGCTGCCCTCCGCATCGATGGTAAGGCACTTTTATTATACCTACACACCAGAGGCCACAAGGTAGACCCTAAAAAGATTCAGTGGGTCTCACAGAAGGTCCGATATCTGGGCTTCCTGTTAACCCCAGAAGGAAGACAGATGGACCCAGCCCGCATAAAGACTATTCAAAACTGCCCTCTACCGAACACCAAGAAACAACTTCGAGGTTTCTTAGGATTAATTGGCTTCTGTCGCCCCTGGTTGCCGTCCTGCGGGGAGTTAAGCAAACCGCTCCACCGACTCACTGCTAACCTTGCTCCTGACCCTTTGCAGTGGTCCCCGGACACTATTCAAGCCTTTCAGTTACTCAAGGACAGTGTGGCCTCCTCCATGTCTCTCCGCCCCCCCAATTACAGCAAACCCTTTCACCTTTTTGTCCACGAGAGGGGCGGAATTGCTAGTGGTGTCCTTACCCAGCTGAGCGGGCCCCACCATTTCCCGCTTGCTTTTTACTCTCAGCAAATCGACCCTGTCGCTCAGGGAACCCCATCCTGCACCCGGACTCTGGCAGCAGCTGCCCTGCTGATCACAAAGGCAAAGAGCCTAACCCTGGGTCATTTTACCACGGTTTGGACCTCTCATGCCTTGTCAGCCCTTCTGCGTAGGGGCACAACCCAAGTCTTTTCGGCCCATCGTCAGCAACAGCTAGAGGCCGAACTCTTAGAAGACACTAACCTAATTTTTGAAAGGTGTGGACCCCTTAATCCAGCTACCTTGCTTCCTGACCTGCCAGTCCCCCAGGACCAGCACGACTGTGTGGAAGTAGTTTACAGCATCTTACAGATAAGAGACAACCTGTTTGACGTGCCACTGGACAACCCCGATTGCATCCTCTTCTCGGACGGAAGCTCCTTCTATGTTGATGGCAAGCGTTTCACTGGTTATGCTGTCACCTCTGAATGGGACATTCAAGAGGCCGCCTCACTGCCAGGCAACTGGGGAGCCCAAGCCGCTGAACTCTATGCCCTGGCCCGAGCTTGCCAGTTGGCCGCTGGTAAGACCGTTACCATTTTTACTGATAGCAAATATGCTTTTGGAGTTGTGCATTGTCATATCCACCTCTGGAAGTTTCGAGGTTTCCAGACAGCTGCCGGTAAACCCATTCAGCACCTCCCCCTCATCCACAAGCTTTTGGACGCCCTCCAAAAACCCTCCGTCCTGGCTGTAGTTCACTGCCGGGCCCATACTAAAGATAGCAGCCCCGTTACCCGTGGGAATGCCCTGGCTGACGCCTCCGCCAAGAAGGCTGCCACCTTACCTTTAGCCATGCCCACATTGGCTATTGCAACCTCCTCCTTTACTCCACCGCACCCCGTACCAGTACCCGCTGCTGAACTAAAATCATGGGAAAGCCTCGGGGCCACTCTGGTCAAAGGGACCTGGCTTATGCCAGATGGCCGAGCCTGCCTCCCTCGCTCCACATACCCTGTGGCAGTTCGCTGGCACCATGATAAAGGGGGTCACTACGGCACGCACGCCCTCGTGGACACTATCGCTCGCTTTTGGTATGCTCCAGGCATTCAACCCTATTGCCTATCAATAGTAAAAGCATGCAGCACATGTCAGCGTAATGGACCTGCTCCACCTCTTAACAAAATTAAGGGTGGAAGACCTCCGCCTGCTGCTCCATTTCAACATCTTCAAATTGATTTTGCAGATATGCCAAAGGCTTTTGGAAAAAAGCACCTCCTTGTTTTGGTTTGCCCTCTGACTTCCTGGGTCGAAGCTTTTCCTACTGCTAATTGTACTGCTGCCACAGTGGCGAAGATTCTCCTTAGAGATATTGTACCCCGTTTTGGCATCCCTCTTGTGCTCGACTCAGATCGCGGACCTCACTTTACTGGTCATGTCCTTGGCCATTTAGAACAAGGACTGGGCATTTCACACTCCTTTCATACACCCTACCACCCCCAGTCTAGCGGGAAAGTTGAGCGTATGAATAGGGAACTTAAGTTTACATTGGCTAAATACTGTCAGGAAACAGGATTAAAGTGGCCTCAGGTACTTCCCTTGGTCCTGTTTCACCTTCGTACTCGCCCAACCCGCGCATTGGGATTATCCCCCTTTGAACTGCTCTATGGACACCCCCCTTTCAAAGGCGGGGCGCTACCACGTGCTGATGTTTCACTATTGGGAGGGGATCATATGACTGCGTGTCAGTTTCTCTCCCTACAGGCTCGCCTCCGTACCCTTTGGAAAGCCTCGCAGTTTTCCCAGACCGTGCCGCTGGAGGAACAAATCCACCCGTTCCAACCAGGGGACTTCGTCTGGGCCAAAAAGTTCGTTCGTGACGACACCCTCCAGCCAAGGTTTACTGGACCCCACCAGGTTCTTTTGACAACCCAGACTGCAGTGTTCCTGGAAGGACGCAAATCTTGGATCCACCACTCCCACGTCAAGCCAGCCGTAGTGGACCACAGTGACGGACCAGCAGCTCTTGTCACCACTGAGGACACTGCCTTCGACCAGTGGACCAGCTTACCTCTCTCAGACATTAGACTTAAATTAACTCGAAAAAAATGAGAGGACCCTTTATTCTGACAACTGTATGTTTTTTATGCTTTTTCAGTTTATTTTCTGCTTATGAAGATAATGCTTTTATTAGATATTCCCATGAGGTTAAAACTCGTATTTTAGGAAATAGAAGTGATTGCTGGGTATGTACTCAATTTCCAGTAAATGCAGCACAGGGACTCCCCTTCACACCCATTCCCCTAACCACTGCTAATATGACTTGGATGCCACCGACTAGAATAAAAGATCCAGTCCAACCCAATCTTACATGGGACAAAACAGAAGTGCCAATTAACAAATATCTCAGGGTAACCAATCAAACAGGATCACTGTGTTTTGTTAAAGAAAAAGGGTCAACTTTTGTGGGAACAAGTAAATGCAACATATATTTTAATGGCACCGCCTTTAGTAAAAATCTTGGCTTCAAGCCTTGCGCATCCCACTTATCCCATATGTGGATCCCTCACCCTGATCCAACCTTTTCAACTTTTTCATGGAGGGGCAGGTTTTCAGAGTCAGTTTTTAAAAAGCCCTGCTCAGAGCTCGAGGGTGTCCAACTAATTGTTAAAGGATACACAATTGCCTTCTACAACTGCTCAAGCAGTACTACACTGCCCTTTGAGGACAACACTACCAAATTGTGCCTCTGCAGTTCACACAACGACCCCTCTGCGTTACCAGGGGAACAGTGGTACAACGGGCGGTGGGTTACCTCCTACTTTGAGAAATGGAATACCCAAAACGCATTATATGGAACATACTGGGTGTGCGGGCCCAAGGCTTATTATTTCCTCTCCCCTGATTGGGCAGGGTCATGTTATTTGGCATGGCTAGCACCGCCTTCTCGGATCTCCCTCACCCCCCCTCATTTTCCCCACGTTCGTAACATCCGTGAAACTGACAGAGATATTAATCTCCGTGATGGTTTGTCCTGGCAGCGGTGGGCTGGTCACACTAGCTTGAAGGGTGCTATCATCCGTCTACAGGGACTATTAGAATCTTTGACCAATGAAACTGCAACCCTATTTGAGAACCAGGCCGGGGAAATGTCCCAGCTGCGCCAGTTGGCTTTGCAAAACAGAATGGCTTTAGATATGATGTTAGCAGCCCAGGGAGGAACTTGCGCCCTCATAAATGAAGAATGCTGTGTTTTTGTAAATGACACCTACTCTGACACTTTTCAACGTACCAAACACCTAAGGGAAATGGCTAAAAACTACTCCTCTGGCCAGCCACCTTATGGTTGGTGGGGAGCCTTATGGAATTGGCTGCCCGGATTTGGGTGGGTTAAAAACCTCTTGGTGGGTGTTGTTGGGGCCATGGTAGTCCTTATAATACTGTGTTGCTGTATTCAGTGTGTCCCCTCCCTCATAAACTCATGTAAGTCAGTTTATTCTTTTCCCACTTCAGCTAAAAGCCTTACTCTCTTCGAATTGGCCCAGGCTGAAATTGCCAAGCGGCCCTTGAGATCTTGAAATAGGGTGTAGCTTTTTGATTAATAGTTATCTCAAAGCTACAAATGGAGGAATGTTGGGTCTAAACTTTTGGTGAACTTTGGAGCCAAAAAACACCCAGACTGGCCGTCTCTGCATAATCCTTTCTGAACCTTTTTTTGAACAAAGCACTGACCTGCAAACTACTCATGACACCCCCTTCCTCAAGTAGCCATTAGCCTTTTATCTCTATGCATTTACTTCTTAAACTTGCTCTTCCTGTAAAATCTTGATTGATTATGCATGACCATTATCTTTTGTTAATCACTTTGTTTACTTCTGTGTATAAATATTGATGCCCACCCCTAATAAAGGGGCCACACTTATTCTAAAGCTTTTGGGGTAGTGTGTGCCCGTTGATCAACGCATTTGTGTCTGGTCTCTGACAGAATTGGGGGCCCATATTCCAACTCCGCACAACCTCGGGTGTTGGAGAGGTGAGTGAGGACTTGCTTTATTACCTAACAATATGGCGCTGTGTCAATTCTACTTTTTTTTTTTTTTTGGTATACTTTAGTGTTCTGTGCTCTTAGTTTACATCACACAGATAACAACAATGAAAATGAGATCATGGTATGAAACTGAGCACCGACTATGAGATCATCATATGAAACTGAGCAAGAACTGATGCAAAGTGTTCCTACAGGGTAAGGTGGAGGGAGAAATGAATCACAAGCTTTCAGTAAAATTCTCTTCTACTCTAGTGGGCTATAAATACCATGTTGAATTTGCTATAAACACCAAAAACTTTAACTGTAATATTCCAAGAACTATTCAAAGCTGGATAAGAGACAAAGGTAGGGTGGGACCTGATATAACATCTCCATGTAACTGCAGAACAGAAAAGACTACAGCATGCACGTAACTAGGGATAACCTGGGCCAGGACGGCCACAAGCCTCGTGCCACTTGTGTGTTGTAAGTGCCATGCCTCCTGCAGGGGGCCAGTTGAGCCTGTGTGTGTTCTGGGGTGGGTTTCTGGCCCTGTGACCTCACGGGAGCCCCGGCTGGAGAACAGTGGGGCCAGAAGGGAATCCCAGCGCTGCACAGGTGATGGAGGGTCCCCAGGGGACGCAGCGCTTCAAAGGGGGCGGGGGGTTTGTCTGCGGCGCGGAGGCGCGCTCGGCGCTGTCTCCCCACTATGACACGCCGCCTTCCCTCACACCACTGCCTCACGCGGGCTTGAGGGAGAGGCGGCCCCGGGCCCGAGCAGCCAGACTCACGCGGGCGGGGGCCTGCGCGAGCAGGAGGCGGCCGGCGCAGGAGCTGGTGGTACAGAATCGCTCCTGCCCGTTGAGGAGCTGCACTAGCCCCGCGATGGCCTCGTCCACGCTGCCCTTTCTGCTCTCATCCGCCCGGGCCAGGCGCTGCTCCTTCCAGCGCCGGAAGGCGGCCATGGAGAGCCGGGCCGGGGCCAGCAAGCGGGCGAGCCCCGGGCTGTACAGCCCCCCCACTGGCTGATGGTGGCCTGGTTGGGCCAAACCTGCCGGCCCGGCTGTAAAACGCGAAGGGCACTTCCGGGCCGGGGGCGGGGCTCTGTGCCGCAGCGGCGAGTAGAAGCCGGAAGAGGCGGGTCTAACAGCCCGGCCCTGGCGCTGCCTGAGGAGATCGGTCCCGGGAGGTGAGGCGGCCGCGTGGTTGCGCTGCTAGCCGCGGGAACTGGGGGTGGTCGGAGCCGCTACGCGGGGCGGCTCGAGGCCTGGAACTGAGGGGGGCCGGTTCCGAGCGGAAGGGCGCGGAGACCCCGCCGTCTCTTGGGAGCCCCAGGGAGACCCCTGCGCCCCCGGGGCTCGCTCCCTGTGTCCGGGCCGAGGCCGCGTGCTGGGGACCGGCTAAGTCGCTCCTCAGTAGCGGGCAGGTCCGGCACGGGGCGGCGCTGAGCGGACCAGGCCTGGGGGCTCCCCCCGCTCTTCCCTCCCTGGACGCGTCCTGTCCGCCTACCCCTGGGTATCGCGGAGCTCAGAGCCGGGGTCCCCGGGACTGCTGTTCCCGTGTTCGGGCCGCTGTTTGAAACGGCGACGGCCTCCTGAGCCCTGCGCTGGAGCAATGGCGGGAAACCTGGGGCGGGGGGGAAACAGCTGTGTAACCTGGGCCGGGGGGGTGAGTCGACCACGTCATCGGACCTAGCTCTTTGGGCTCTGGTATCGGCTCCGTGGGCAAATCACGTAGCTAGAATTTGAGTGCTTAAAATTATGCACTGGAGTGTGGGGCTTAGACACCAAAAATGAAACTGCGAAAAGGCTTTAAAACTAACCCACCGCTCCACTACGAGATAGGAATTGATACCATTTTACAGATGGAGGAAGGGAGGCACAGAGATGTTAGCGTGAGAACCTTCTAATGTGAGCACTTTGCTTCCTGAAGGAGTGGCATCTAAATTCACTGTAATGCCTTACTTTTATTATGTTTAAAATGACTGTCATTTAAAATCTGTTTTGCTGGACCTGCCCCAGGGAGGCCAACTGTACAATTCAAGAACCAGTTTTCTAGAAGGCCATAATATCTTAATATGAGGATCCAATCCTTCTGAAACCCATATGGGTGGTTTTAGAGACAACAGCTTATATGTTGTCAGGTGTCACTGGAGACAGTCTTGATTCTCTTAATGGGGAGACAGTACTTTAGCAGATATAGAAAACCTACAAATATTTTATGGAATATGAAACTTCTGTACTTTTGGATTTAGGATGTTTGGATCTGAAACAATAAGCCAGTTTGGAATGATGTTTAATAATATACAGGGGCACCATTTAGTTGTTTGAGTATGGTGTTTCTTAAGCCAAACTTAATTTTCAATGTAGGACTGAAAATTAGGAGTAATTCTGAACTTTGCACCTAGAAATGGACTTTGGTTTGAAAGTATAACAAATACACTTCCAACAGAGTATAAATAAAATCTATGTACAGCCTTGCAGTCCTATATTTCCATCTCCCTTATGTGGACCCCTTTTATTCAATTGGAACTTTTAACCATAACTGCAATTTCACTTGCAGACTAGGGCCCAAGAGTATATATGTAAAATTTCTACACAGAAAATATAAAATGTGTAGTGTTCTCACAGTGTGCAGAAGAGACATTTAATGAGCACACAGCTAGTACTTTAAGAACTCTGAAGTCTGCTAGGGAACTCACTGCAGATTTAATTTATCTGGGAAAAGTGTAAATAGGCACTATAGAAAATCCTTAAATTTGGGTTTGTCTACATATGAAAATTATTCCAGATTAAGGTAGGCTGTGAATTTAAAGCCCAATAACTATTTTTGAATAACGTCATGTTTTGGTGTAGCTTAATCCAGTTCCAAAGAGGATTAAGCTAATTTGGAAAAAGGCACTCTTATTCTGGAATAACTACTGTATGTATAGATAAACTCTGAGATGAGAGAGCTAATGAGAATTAGAAGTTCTCAAACTCCCGAACTAATAAATGCATTTTGCAGTGCCCGTGGAAGCAAAACAGAACCTCCTGCCCCTTATCCAACCCCTCTGCTCCCCACCCCCTTACAGTGCTGTTCAGAGCACCAGGACTGGCAGCCATAAGTAGTACACTGTAAGTAGCACGTTCCTACGGGGAGCAATTTAATACACTATAGTGGCCCTCCATACAGTTTCAGAACCCCAATGTGGCCCTCAGGTCAAAATATTTGCCCACCACTGGCATATGGAGAAGCAGGCCCAATATTTCTGCATTGACAGTTTAAGTGAATATGGTCACTTCCACCTTTTCATGTTCTCTGTACAGTAAGTCCTCACTTAACGTACTTATGTTCCTGAAAAATGTAACTTTTTAAGTGAAACAATGTTAAACAAATCTAATTTTCCCATAAGATTTAATGTAAATTTGGGGGGTTAGGTTCCAAGGAAACTTTTTGGGGGCAGACAAGGCATTATATACTGTACAGTACTGTAGTGTGGTGGGGAGACACCTCTGGCTTATCCTACACAGGCACAGCCTGCTGCAGACAATGAGGCAGGCAAGGATGCTAGGAAGCACCTTGTGCAGCAGCAACCCCCCCCCCCCCGTCCCCCTCAGAAGAACAGGTGCTGACTTTGCTGGGGGATGCTCCAGGCCTGCCTCTTCCTGTCCCCGCTCTGCTCCAAGCCTGCTTCTTCCCACCCCCACTCCACTTCCTCCCTGGAGCACCTCGTGTCCCCGCTCCTCCCCCTTCCTCCCAGTGCTTTCCTGCCACCAAACAGCTGTTTGGCAGCATGTAGGACTTTCTGGGAGGGAGGGCTTCCCCACTCCTCCCACCAGTGGGGGATTTAGAGTTAGTGGGGCCCTCCCATGGGGGGAGCATTCTATCTTATCTCTTCTCCCCCTCTGTTTTTCATTCTTTTTTTTTCTCCATTCTCCTCCTGGGGCTCAGGGCTGGGGGTGCAGGGTCTGGGAGGGAGTTGCAGTGGGGGAGGGCACTCAGGGTGGGGGGTGTGGGAGGAGGCTCAGGCAGGAGGTGCAGAGCACTTACCTGGGGCAGCTCCTGTTTTGTGCAGGAGGTGTGCAGATGGCTCTGCGCAATGCTGCGCCACCCCCATGGTCGTGATTCTGGGAACTGCCCCTCCCCCTCAGCAGGCAGGGCCAACCAGATCTCAGGGGCTTTAGGGGCTGCAGGGCCCTGGCCTGCAGCTCTAAAGCCCCTTTTGAAATGCAGCCCTGCGAGCAGGGGCTAGAGGACTCAGGAGGAGCAGGGTGGCACTTTCCTTTCAAAGGGGAAAGCGCCGCTTCTCTCTGGCCGCTGGCTGTGCGGCTTCCCCTGCTCTTCCTGAGTCCTCCAGCCCATGCTTGCAGGGCCGCATTCTGAAAGAGACTTTAGAGCTGCAAGCCAAAGCCCCAGGGCCCACTTAGTCCAGGGCCCTGCAGCCCCTAAAGCCCCTGCATTCTGGGTGGCCCTGTTTTTTTTCAGGGGTGAGGGGCAGGGCAGCTTCCCTGCTCCCTCCTTCCCTCCCAGAAAGTCCTGAGCACTGCCAAACAGATGTTTGGCAGTGGGGGAAGCACTGGAAGGAGGGAGGAAGGGAGGGGGAGGAGACAGAAAAGATGAACTTGTGCAAGGCTCCTTTGTAAAGTGAGCTAAACGACCTTATAAGGGAGCATTGCACAACTTTAAAGGAGCATGTTCCCTAATGGAGCAGCGACGTAACTTCGAAACGTTAAGTGAGAGGACGTTAAGTGAGGAGTTACTGTATGTGTATATATATCTTCTTACTATCTGTTCCATTCTATGCATCTGATGAAGTGGGCTATAGCCCACAAAAGCTTTTGCTCAAATAAATTTGTTAGTCTCTAAGGTGCCGCCAGAACTCCTGTCCTTTTTTAAAGACTTTTTTATACAATTTTTTTTCTGTTCCCATATTCATAACTGCAAAATTACCTGTGCTTTGAGAACATGATAGTGTGGTATATATTAAAGCAGTTGTGTCTTTGTTATACTGGAAATTTTAATGTAAAGCAGTATAATGAGACATGATTTGGAAAAGATTACTGCTTCAGAGAGAAATTTTAAATTAATGTTTTCTGTGCTGTGTGATATGGTTAGGAGCCTTTTGAGATGAGAAGTCAGAATAGTAATGAAACTGTGAGATAGCTCCAGTAAAATAGCATATATTTGGTAAATAAAAGGTTATTTCTTACATACAAATACTATACTAGGATTGTAGTATCGTATATAATAACTCAAGCTGGCCAAATTTTTTCAGCAGAGTTGTTTTCAGTCAGTAGTACAATATTGTCTAAATCAAAATATTTAATGGGAATATGTTGATTTTTGTTAACTTGTGATGTGGAAAATGTCAAAGTTTCACTTCTATAATGTTGAAATGTTTTGTATAGTCTTCATTATTTTAAAACATTAATATTAACATTACATAATATTTACGTATCATTATGTAATATTACATAATATTTATATAAGCTAAAAGAAAAAATGTTGACTGTTGGAACCAATTTTTTTTTATTTTGGCATTTCCTACAGAACAGAAATTCCCATTTGCAGCCAGCTCAAAACCATGCCTGTCTACTGTGCTGGGCTCAGTACTGAGCTAGCATTTCTAGCTTAGGCCCTGATTCTGCAATCAGATTCCAGCAGGTGGATGGTGGGCCTCCATGTAGCTGCAAGAGTTTGCCGCTGTAGCTCCAGTTACAAAATCGGGGCCTTAGTTCTTATGTTTTCTGGCTTAACTTGTCCCTTCTGATTAGTGTAGAAACAGGGCATTTAGGCATGGCTGTATTTTATACATTTGTTTAGTAAACCAAATATATGGTGGTGTAAATTACCCTTTGGTAAATTGATGTAATTTATATGTTGAGGAAGAGGGCATGGGAAAGTGTAAGATTGAGTAGCCCTCTAAGACTTGGACCTTTGTCATGATCCAAAGGAAGCATTATCTTAGCTCCCTATCTGTCTGACTAATGTACCTTTGCCCTGTTTTTCCCACTTCCTGTCAGTGTATGCCTTTCTTGAGGTTCTTAAAATACTTTACAAACATGCATAGTCAAGCTAGCTTTTAGATACATTAACTGTACTCCTCAGGATACATATGTATTCAATTTTTCTGGTTTCCTCCAATATATTTTAATTCCCCATTGTATCTTTTATTTTTGAGGGCTGATGAACAAAGGAACTTTTTGTTGTCTTAAATAACAAGCAGGAAGAGAAGCTGGAAATCTACTTTTTAGACCCTGGCTGAATACTCACTGTATATGACCTGTTTGTTTTTTATCAGTGAAGCTGGAAATGCATTATGTAAAATGCAACCATGGCCCCCAAAGTATAATGCATTTCCCTTAAGATGTGATGGCATGATGTCTAATACAGGAACTACTGCACTCATATTTTTAATGTGGTTATTTACATATTTGATTCACTTTTAACGCCCACACATTCCCATGGGAGATGGTGGTAATGCTTTTCGTTTGCAAGATTTGTAAGATCATCTTTTCTATGAAAAGAAATCAGTAGTGAGCCCCTAATTTAAACTGTTGTCTAAAAGTAGGGAGTTTGATCCATTCCCTCTAATGTGAAAACTGGATTGTGAAGTTAATGCAATATTTTCTCATCATCTGATATTCAGATCACTATGGCAACTGGAAGAAATGTGATGAGAGCTGTCAGAGTTTCTGAATTTGGTGGACCTGAAGTGCTTAAGCTCCTGTCAGATGTCTTATTGCCGAATCCGAAAGAAAATCAGGTGGAAATGATAGCTGTAAACTAAGATAATTGCACTGAATGGTAATGACTTGAGTATGATTTGAGTGAGTGTCCAAAGCAGAATCATCTTAATTCTGAATATGAGTAGGTTGAGCAGCATATACATAAATAAAGCCACAGGCATCAGATTTAACTAACTAGTTTTGTTATTCTAATGCAGTCTATATATTGAATACAAAAGACTTTCCAAAATTGTTTCACATCCATACTAAGGGCTCTTTAATAGTCAAGCCAATTGCTTTAATAATACTAAGCTGTTGATGCAAAATTATGATGATTGTAATGATATGTAACAAATAACATTTTCTCTTCAGGTCTTAATCAAAGTCCATGCATGTGGTGTAAATCCAGTGGAGACATATATTCGTTCTGGTACTCATGCTAGAAAACCAGCTTTACCTTACACTCCTGGGACAGATGTTGCTGGAGTAATTGAAGCTGTTGGGGCGCATGTAACTGTATTCAAGGTATTACATTCTGTTTCTTCTTTAATTGATTGCTTATGCTTTCCCTACATTATTGTTACAGTACTTACTGCTACCTCTATAATTTATGGCTTGTCAGAATTTCCTCTGGGTTTTGGGGACCTCTAACTGGTGGTGAAAAGCATGCAACCAGGTCAAATTAGTGGCCTTAATCCTACAAGCTGCTCTGCAGGGCCGTCCCTTACACCCATACGGAGCTGCATAGAGATCTGTAGAGTTCAGCACCGGTGCAGGAGCCTGACTGCATGGTGCTGGTTGCAAGATTGGGGTTTTGTTTACACAGTCTTGGTCCAGAAACATTTTTACAGCATTGTAGACGTATTAGAAATGTCAAGATTGCTGTAATTATTGTCATCGTCATCTGGACTGACAGGAAGGACCCTGAATTTATTTTGCTGATATTTTTAATATTCAGACTTACAATGAAGGGGGAAAAATGCAAGGTATATCTACTGATAACAATGTTTAAATGCTCAGCTGCTGTCTCATAGTGGTTATATTTTACCCGCTGCCCTTTTGGTTAAACCATTTCTTCTTGAGGAAGGGGAAAAAGTGGGCTGTTAAAAGATAAATGTGTGGGGTTTTTTTAGTTGGCCTTCCCTTTTATTTCCTTACAGGTCAGTAAGAGTCTTGGCCAAAGACTAACAGCAGAATATGTGTTGTTTAAAAACTATTGGGGTAGAGATCTGGGATTCTCTTATTCTGAAGTCATATATGACAGTTATTGAGGAGACAAGAGCCTTGCTGGCCTGGAGATGGAAAATTAAGGCAGAGGTGTTAACTTTTAAAAATAAACAAAACACTTTCTGTTTCAGCAGATTGACAGCTCCGTTTTCTTTGCTTTTAGTTTTTCATGTAAATTTTGGCATTTCCTGCTTAAACTGAAGGGAAAGAAGATGAGAGTAATAGTTGCAGACAAACAGCTTGAAAGGGCTGAATAGAGGAGCCAATCAGAATAAAGAGATTTGCATATTGATGGTATGTAGGAAATAGCCACAGTGCCAAAATCTGCAGAATTGCTAATAGGTGTCAGCAAATCAAAGGGCAGGGGTTTACATACTATGCAGGTGCTAAGATAATCATACAGTGATTTTGAAAGTCAGACACCCATAACTGGTCAGAATGTACGGAATTGAGGAAAAACTGTACAAAACATGAAATTACCATGTTGTAAGAATTGGGATGTGCTATATGCAGCTCACAGCCAGTACCAAAGTAGTTGATACTGGTTAGCTGCCAGGGCTGGAAATAAGTATTGGAATTATATTGTTCCATGTTTCTCACTTGGTGATTGTGTGGAGGTTGTGATTTTATCCTGTTGAAGGACTCCAACAATAACTATTACCAATAACTATTCCTGTTAAGAATGTATACTTCTCAGGCTTCAAAAACTGCTTAAGTGCTTTTCATAAGCTTGTAAAATGTTTCTGATGTTTTCCTTGTGGAGTCCAGCTGGATGAATTTAGGTTCATTAAGTATCACTTTAATCATGCAGTAGTTTTGTGTTTGACAGTATAGAACCTAGGATGTAATCTACACACACACCTTTGGAAATCTGGATATACAAAAATGTGTTGCAGAGACTTCACTTCCTTGATTTTTATAAAATCCTACTGCCTTCCTTTCGGGAAGATAATTTTATATATATTATATAAAATTATCTTCCCGAAAGGAAAGAAAAATAAAAAAAAACTTTTACCAAAGTGTTACATAATAAACTTTGACTGAAGTACTTGGAACTTGTGTTTAAACCTTTTTTTATTTTTTCCTGCCAGAAAGGTGACAGGGTTTTTACTAATGGTACCATCTCTGGTGGCTATGCAGATTATACAGTTGCTGCAGCTGACACAGTCTTCCCCTTGTCAGATAAATTAGACTTCAAGCAAGGTGCTGCCATTGGAATTCCATATTTCACTGCCTACCGTGCACTCTTCCAAAAGTAAGATGCCAAGCTCTGTTTGTATCTTCTGCTTTTGAAGACTTTAAAATACAAACTATAGAGCAGACATGCCATCCATAATAGCCAGCTACATGGCTTACATTTTCAGGCACACTGCAAGGCCTGTTTTATCTCTTTCGTAAAGAGATGGGAGACTTCTTGGGTAGGGTCGTGATAAGAGGAGGACTTTGGTGGGGATTCCGTTGGAGGGTTAAATTAAATGTATTGTCAGAGGGTTGTGATCTGGAGGTAATTGACAGTCTTTTTCTTTTTAAGAATGTATATTTAAGAGTGCATCTGGGGCACCCAGAACTGGGATGGGCACTCTATATAATAAAAAAGTGCATACAATGAAAGAAATGAGTCAATTATTTTCCTCCTCCTACCCCTCTTTACCTTCACCACTATCCTTAAGAAGGACTAGATAGGACTTGTTTCAGTCAAAATTTCTGCTTCTTGATTGAACTGAGGGGTTGCAGTTGCGTAACCTATCTTTCCATCACCTCTGTCTTCAGGAGATGTTGGCAGAACTCCTACTAGCTCATCTAGCTAAGTGTTTAACCCTGTCAATCACCATGGTATTGATTAATAAATCTGTACTATAGTGATAGGCAAGAGTGCCTTGTCAGAGGATAAGTGATCAGGACTGGGAATCCAGTCTAGATAAATGCGTAGAACAAAGCACAGGGCAATCTAGTTTATCCTTTGAAAAAGTATGGGTAGATTATTTTAAAACCCAGAAGACTAAAGTATTCAAAACAACATTTTTTTCAACTAGGCTGGTGTTAATACACACCTATACCAACCATGAAACTGATACTCCCATTGTTGTAGCTTATAACTATGTTTACATTCAGGAATGAGAGCTTTTAAAAACCAGGAATTATTAAGAGATGAGACCCAATTCTCTTCTCTAATCCCATATTGAATCAGGACTAACTCAGTGTAAAACTAAAGAGAGGAAAATTACGCGCATTGAATGTGTTTTAAAAAGATTTATATTGAATTCATGTAACCCAACTACATCTTATGGCTGGACAATGCATATGATCTGCTAAAGTTATAATGTATTAAAGAGTTCAATATCTGTCATTTTGTCTTCTAGAGGGCATGCCAAACCAGGGGAAACTGTGCTAGTCCATGGGGCAAGTGGAGGAGTAAGTATTTTGAAAAGACTTAAGTTAGCAAGTATTTTGTGTGTCTATTTTTGTGTATGGTTCTAAGGCAAATGGTTCTCTGTCATGAAGGCTCTTTTCACTTAAAAGTTAAATCCTATCATCCAGAATATAGCAGCCTGAAACAGCACAAATTACCACATATGGCCTCAAATGCTGATGTCATATGAACTTAAATAGATCATATGTAGGGCATCCCGTGGTGTGATCACAAAGTGGAGAATGATCTGAAGCTGGTTCAGCAGCCATACAGCTAGTCTGCCTCAGAGAAAAGTTAAAGGAAAAGTTACGTTTTGAAAAGTTAGGCAAACTGTCCTTAGTTGTGCAAGAAATGCTCACTGGCTGGATAGGGACTCTCTGTGCTGTTTCTCGCCCATTAACTGTAACATAGCTAGAAAATGGGAGATGTTGGAGGAGATAAAGTCCATTCAGGTTTGAGATTAAGTTTTCCCAACTAGCTTCTGTATTTACAAAAGGCTAACCTTTGGCTCTGCTGAATAAACAAGAAGGCTGAGGTAGCGTAAGAGGGAATAGTTAAAGTTTAAGTGGCCCCTATTTCCCCTTTCCAGTGGCTGGAAAAAACTACTGTGAGCTGGCCAAGTTTTGTTGAGTTACTTGGTTGGCTGCAAAAGGCTGATTATGAAAGTCTCACATGAAAGAAAACTCAGCTCTTTTGTAATATACTAGACTAGAAGGACATTCAGCAATATGTTTTTTCTTTATTTTAATAAATTGAGTTTTGATTTTCTGTTTCCACTTCTTTTATATGCTTCTGGGAACACACACACGTTTTTGCTTTACAGTGGCATGGTCCACAAATAAGATTATCCTCTATAGATTTGCAGACTGTTACAAAAACATTTTCAAGTGCAGTGAGAAGAGAGTAGGCAAAGGGACACATAACATAGTGATAAGCATGGATGTCTGTATGTCTTTCATTGACAAAGGCTTCTACAATGATCCTTTAATCTTGCATTCTTTTCAGGTTGTTCATTGAACAACTTTTGGATGTTGAGATAATCTAGTCATGCCGTGTGTTAGTTTGAAATGTAAATGTCAAAGGTGACTTTGGTTTTTCAAATAGTCAGTTGATAAGCACCTGGCAAGAGTGATGGTCATGAGGATTTCTTATGGGGAAGGTAGTTTGTTTACTTTACATAACACTACTGGGTGCAAGTCTCATTAGCAGAGCCATAAATGGCAGCAGATGGCATTCTGTTGGTAACAGAAGTGGAATGAGGTACTTTGCTACCAGTAGAAGAGAATAGCAGCACTTAAATTAGCGGAGGAAGTGTCTGTCTCCAGGGCTGGTCAGGATAGATTGCAGAACCTGCCTTCACGGGAGGAACCAGATTGAGAGTAACCCCAAAAGAGAGGCAGAGTTTTGTGCATGCTTGTTCTTCTTTTCTCTTTTGCATTCTGCACACCATGTAAGCAGTTGAGTGTGAGCCAGCTGAGTCTGTGATGTGCCTCATGGGCTTGAAGCCTTCTTGTCCTCCGGCACTAACAAGACTTTACATCTGCTTGGCACTAATAAAACACCTCTCACCACCAACTGAAATATAGAGCACGGATGAGAGGATGTGGTGGTAGAGAATACAGATGTTTGTTTGGCAGGATCAGTGTCTGACCAGGCTTCCAGTGGTTTTACATGCTGCATAAGAATGGAAGCTCATGTGCTTACTTCCTCCTTCAAAATCTACTACACTATGAGGCTTCCCTGCTTGGGAGTTTTCCCTGGGGTCCCCACAATATCTGGCAACTATGCTTTGCAGGGCTTCCTTTGGCTTTCTGAAACTAGAGTGTGGTTTCTCAGGACTCAGCAGAAGGGGCAGTGAGACTAGGGAGTCTCATCTGTTTATGGTAATGTTGGGAGTCTGGGGAATGAGATGCTAAATGGACCTCTTCTGTGGTTAAGAGTCAAGGTTGTGATACATTCTGTGGTATATGATGATCATGTTAGTGTGTTTGTGTGAAGAAAAGATAATATATACTGTTACACGGCTTAACTTTTCACTTCCTTGGTTTTGTGTCAGGTGTGTTGTGTGTGCAGCACCTCTACTAGTACACAGTGTTGTGTGTGTGAATGTAAATCAAAATACTGTTTCAGTTATGTTAGTAATTTGTTATGCATAAAAACATATTAAGTTATTTTAACAGGTTAAGTACTGAGTCTCTGGTAGGTGATATTTATATTAAGAGTGGGAAAACCAATGGTAAAGGGAAATGTAACTCATTTTTCCAGGTTGGAATAGCAACATGCCAGATTGCCAGAGCTTATGGTTTAAAGGTTTTAGGCACAGCTGGAACTGAAGAAGGAATGAATCTAGTTTTGAGAAATGGAGCCCACAAAATGTTTAATCACAGAGAAGCTGATTACGTTGATAAGATTAAGGTAATTTGCTACCAGATTGAAGGTTTCATAGATCTTTCAGCCTCTTTCTCCTTCCATTAAAATATTCAAAATCCATTTTGGTTTCTATTAATTATCTTCCATTTAATTGAGTAGAAAATGTACTATAGATGGCAATCCTGTGCTGGCAGCCAGATGAACTAGATAGATATTTTCTATTCGTAACTTTTATGAAATGAAACATTTGGTAAACAGCTCTTTAAATTTTAGATTAGGGGTCTGCCACTGGAGCAGAGTCTACACAACCTTTTAATTTCTGCTCAAAGGAGAATTGTTAATTTTAACTGTATGGATACCAAGAATATTAAATCATAACTAAGGCTGCGATTCTTTCACAGACATCACAGAAGTCATGGATTCTGCGACCTCCATGACTTCCTGCTGTTCGGGCACCCAGTGGCCAGCTGCTTCTGGAGTGAGCTGGGGCCAGCTGCTCTGGCAGTCCCCAGGGCCAGCCATACCGGCCAGCTGGCTTCAGGGATTGCCTAAGCAGTGGCCGGTGTGGCTGGTCCCACAGACTGCCCAAGCAGCAGTCCTGAGGGAAGCCCCAGAGAATGACCAAGCAGCGGTCCCGGGAGTCCCCTGGAGCCAGCCACACTGGCCTCTGCTCGGGCAGTCCCAGGCAGCTGACTCTGGGGACTGCTGGAACAACAGCTGGTGTGGTTGGCTCCAGGGACTACCTAAGTAGCAGTCCTAGGGGGTGTCCTGGGGGCTGCCCGAGCAGTGGTCCCAGGGCAGCAGTCAACCCCCAGCACTGGAGCAGGCTGCCCCCTGCCCCGTAGCAGGGGCCCCCAGACAAATGAAGTAGAGTTTTAGTCAGGGGTATTTTTGATAAAAGTAATGGACAGGTCATGGGCTGTGAATTTGTATTTATTGCCCGTGACCTGTCCATGATTTATACCAAAAATACCCATGACTAAATCTTAGCTTTAATCATAACTAGGGCTGTCAGTTAATCGCAGTTAGCTCATGCGATTAACTCAAAAAAATTAATTGTGGTTAACCGCACTGTTAAACAATAGAATACCAATTGAAATTTATTAAATATTTTTAGATGTTTTCTACATTTTCAAATATATTGATTTCAGTGACAACACAGAATACAAAGTGTACAGTGTCGCTTCTTATTTATTTTTGATTACAAGTATTTGCGCTGTAAAAAACAAAAGAAATCGTATTTTTCAATTAATCTAAGTACTGTAATGCAATCTCTTTTATCATGAAAGTTGAACTTACAAATCTAGAATTATGTCCAAAAAATACTGCATTCAAAAAGAAAACAATGTAAAACTTTAGAGCCTGGAAGTCCACTCAATCGTACTTCAGCCAATCGCTCAGACGAACAAGTTTGGTTAAAATTTGCAGGAGATAATGCTTCCCGCTTCTTGTTTACAATGTCACCTGAAAGTGAGAACAGGTGTTCACATGGCACTGTTGTAGTTCTGTTAGATATGCTAAACGTTCGTATGCCCCTTCATTCTTTGGCCACCATTCCAGAGGACATGCTGCTGATGCTCAGTGTAAAAAAAAAAAAAAAAAAGCGTTAATTACATTGTGATTGAACTCCTTGGGGGAGAATTGTATGTCTCCTGTTCTGGTTTACCTGCATTCTGCCATATATTTCACATCATAGCAGTCTCGGATGATGAGCTAGCACATGCTTGTTTTAGGAACACTTTCATAGCAAATTTGACAAAGCGCAAAGAAAGTACCAATGTGAGATTTCTAAAAATAGCTACAGCACTCAACCCAAAAGTTTAAGAATCTGAAGTGTTTTCTAAAATCTGAAGGGGACGAGGTGTGGAGCATGCTTTCAGAAGACTTAAAAGAGCAGCACTCAGATACAGAAACTACAGAACCCGAACCACCAAAAAAGAAAAATCAACGTTCTGCTGGTGGCATCTGACTCATGATGAAAATGAACATGCATTGGTCTGCTGTGCTTTGGATTGTTATGGAGCAGAACCCATCATCAGCATGGACGCATGTCCTCTGGAATGGTGCTTAAAGCATGAAGGGACATATGAATCTTTAGCGCATCTGGCACATCAATATCTTGTGGCACCAGCTACAACAGTGCCATGTGAATGCCTGTTCTCACTTTCAGGTGACATTGTAAACAAGAAGTGGGCAGCATTATCTCCTGCAAATTTTAACCAAACTTGTTTGTCTGAGCGATTGGCTGGAGTAGGACTGAGTGGACTTGCAGGTTCTAAAATTTTACAAAGATTTATTTTTGGAAGCAGCTATTTTTTTTGTACGTAATTCTACATTTGTAAGTTCAAGTTTTGTGATAAAGAGATTGCACTATAGTACTTGTATTAGCTGTGTTTCTTATTTGTTTTACTATGTCATGAAGGGAAGGGAGCATTTAGAAACTCGGATCCGAGCAAGTCACAGTAAGATGAAGATGGACTTTCAGAATTGCATTAGATATGTCAGACTTAACATGTAGAAACCCCAGGTTACCTACAGCCTGTGAAATATACACAGACACCCAAATATGAACTTTTCTCAATTGCTTATCTCTTTTTATATTCTGTGTAGGAATTCAGTGCTGTGCAGGGAGTTGATGTGATAATAGAAATGCTAGCTAATGTTAATCTCGCCACTGATTTACAACTACTGTCACCTGGAGGAAGGGTGATGGTAAGTATTTTCTCTGTCATTGCCTTCAAATTAAATTTATAATTTGTTGAACAATGTTTGGATTAAGTGTCTCTTTTGTATCAGATCGTGGGGAGTAGAGGTCCAATTGAAATATATCCCAGGGACACTATGATGAAAGAATCCAGCATAATAGGAGTTAGTCTGTTTTGTGCAACTAAGGTAAGGCATTTTTAGTTCAAAGAATTCACTTAGATGAGCTATTCTAATAATTTATAAACTTTTAGTTTAAGCAAATTAGATGTTTAGCAAAATAGCATAGGGTTTGATTTGTGGTGTAAGGGTACAAATTTTATAAGATTATATGCATTTTATTTTTCTAAATGAACAAGTAGAAGAATTAAGAAATCTCAGAAATGTAATAAAATGCATTTTAATTGTGAAATTTGAATTAAAACTTTGTATAAACATCTAATATACTTACAGTAAATACTATCTTCACTATACAGAAGTCGATGCACGAATGTGAAACGGCGCTTCTTGCTGGTATAGAAGCTGGCTGGCTTAAACCTGTAGTTGGCCCTGAATATCCATTGGAAAAAGTGGCTAAGGCTCATGAACTCCTTATTAACAGCAGTGGTGCTTTGGGAAAGATGGTACTCCTTATATGATAAGTCATGTAATAAAGTTTCTTTCCACTTATATTGTGGCTGTTCTAATTACACCCTTGCTTATATGGTTCATTTAGCATGTTTTACAAAACAGTTGATCACAGATATTCTGTAGTAATAGTAAGTCTAATTTAGACAGGGAGGATGCCTTAAATGAAAATGCTTTATTATGTAATGAGAAGCAGAGAGTCAGATTTAAGCTTCTAAGGGCTTGTCTACATCAGAAAGTTGCAGCGCTGGTGAGGGAGTTACAGCGCTGCAACTTTGAAGGTGTACACATCTGCAGGGCATCACCAGCGCTGCAACTCCCTGTTTGCAGCGCTGGCCGTACTCCCGTTTTGTCTCGGGTGTAGAGGATCCAGCGCTGGTGATCCAGCGCTGGTAATCCAATGTAGACACTTACCAGCGCTTTTCTTGACCTCCGTGGAAGGAGGAAACCTCTGGTAATCAAGCTGGTCTCCTTCCCTGCGGTTTGCTGGGTGGCTCCGGGAACGCGAGAGCAAACCGCGGCGAAGCTGGTCTCCTTCCCCGATTTGCTCTCTCGTTCCCGGAGCCCCGAGCAAGCAGGTCTCCTTCCCTGCGGTTTGCTGGGTGGCTCCGGGAACGCGAGAGCAAACCGCGGCGAAGCTGGTCTCCTTTCCCGATTTGCTCTCTAGTTCCCGGAGCCCCGAGCAAGCAGGTCTCCTTCCCTGCGGTTTGCTGGGTGGCTTCGGGAACGCGAGAGCAAACCGCGGCGAAGCGGGTCTCCTTTCCCGGTTTGCTCTCTCGTTCCCGGAACCCCGAGCAAGCAGGTCTCCTTCCCTGCGGTTTGCTGGGTGGCTCCGGGAACGCGAGAGCAAACCGCGGCGAAGCTGGTCTCCTTTCCCGGTTTGCTCTCGCGTTCCCGGAACCCCCCTTGAAGCCGCCCAACAGCGCTGCAGTGTGGCCACATCTAACACCACTTGCAGCGCTGGTTGCTGTAAGTGTGGCCACTCTGCAGCGCTGGCCCTATACAGCTGTAACAACCAGCGCTGCAAAATTTTAGATGTAGACATGGCCTAAGTACTCTTTTCCTCCCCCCTCCCCACCATTTGGGTGACCTGGAAATTGCATCTTTTTCCTTATTGCGTTGGAATATTGTTCTGTCCTGTCTAGGTTGGAATATTGTACAATGCTGTACTTACTGCTTCCCTTGAATACTACAGGGAAGCTTTAGCTAGTGCAGAATGTGGCTTTCAGCCTGCCTTTTAAAGTGTAGCGACGTATATGTGTAAGTAGGGCTCCATGTATTCTGTAGCCACAAAATATTTTGCTATTCACCATCTGCCACAGAAGTGTGCTTTAGAATCCAAACTTTGATTTTAAAATCATTAACTTTCTGGCCCTTATGATTGCTAAGAATTGAATGTAAACAGGGGCAGCATTGTGTTCCTGAATCTGCCTCAAACAATATCCTGAGAGGTGTAATTGCCCAAATTATCACAATGGGATGATGACTCTGAAGCGCAGTGTCTTCATTCATTATTTTACTACTGATCTCATTTTAGCAGAAATAGCCAGATAAAGCCTGATTCCTTGCTATTGAAAGGGAGGGCAGTGAGGAGTTCAATCCTCTCCCTCTTTCTTTTGAATTTAAAGTCAGTTCCTTCATAATGGGAGGGAAAGAGGACCTGGCTCCCTCCTGGGTGCCAAGAATTCAAGCCGTCTTTTGCTAATCATCAGTCCCCTTCATGGATACAAAAAATGCAGCATATTGAAAATGTGACCACTCTGTAAAACAAATGAATGTACTATGAAATGAGGACCTCTGTACTGATTGTATTACTCTTCATATCTAATGCAATAGAAATCTCAGTTTTTCAATCTGCAGCAGAAATTTGCATTTGCCACACCAGAATGCTATAGAAACCAGGGGAACTTGCAGCAGAATCCAGGTCTAGCTTGCCTCCATTTTGTAGTCCTGTTTGATGGTCATTTCTTGAATGAATTTAATCTCTTTATCTTGTGGCCCAGGACAAGTACTAATAATCAAACGTGGCTATTTTGATTTAACTGCTAGTCGGTGTTCTTGGTTGGCAGTATCAATAAAGAGTAAACAAACTGTTATACAAGTGTGGATTTGTTTTTGCATGCTTACTTTTTTGTTATTTTCTGTTACCACATTCTGTATTTTATTAAACTAGTGAACAGAGCAGAGAACGGTCCTCCCCATTCCTCCAGGACATGCCAACGATAATTTAATCATGATATGAGCACGTGTTTTGGATCAATATATCCCTATCCTGGGGTTAGTCCACTAATGAAGTTGGTAGTACCATGTTGTCCATACTCTCACTTTACATGCAGATATGAAATATTTTGGTCATTGATTCTAAATAACAGCAGATCTTGACATGGATTCAAATTGTATTATCTAGTTCTTGATATGCCAGAAGAGAGTCTTACTCTAAAAATCTGCACTATTTTCTAACATTTTGTGTGTAATCTGTTTTGAATTCCATAGGGGTAAAAGTAGCAACATTTGTTTTATGTACGTAATACAATTATCATTCAAGAGACAGGAAAAACATTTGTTACAGTGAATTAAACTGGAACATTGCCAGTTGAAAGCTGTCACTGAGATGCTATCGTGGCTCACCGAAGGCCTTTCTTGGTTCTGAGGAGCCTACAGTAAGTACAGTTAGCTGACATCAATCATTTATACTTGTTCTTTGGTTCAGTGCTCTTCCTTTTTTAAATGGATTCCCGTCAGTGTATCTGTATAGGCTCCCCAGGCATCCTACTGTGAAACAAATAAATTTCATATCCAAAAGCTACCATTTATATTTGTAACTTTGAATCAATGAAAGGGCCTGTGATTATTAAAACATTGTTCATCTAACAGCATGTTTTACCCATTTAATTGAAGACCCAAGCAAATAAACTAGTCCACATCACTTCCTTTGTTCTCACTATCCTTTTAACTTTTTATAGGCTGGTGAAGTCATTCAGCAAAAACCTACCGGGTTAATCATTTGATAACCTGTTCATGTGTGGGCAAATTTCATGTTTTGGGCAATACACAACCATTTAAAACATCAGATTGTAACAGTGTTTCCCAGGTCATGAAACTCACAATTGTGGCCCCAAATTAATCATACTGTCTTCTAAATAGCCTCTCCCACCTAGGCCTGTTTGTAAGCCTGGTTAATTCATTTGCCAGGGACAAAGAAGTGCCTCTGCACCCTTTCACAGTGCTCCAAACAACTTTCTGGCCTTATTAATCTCAGTTAAATACAGAGTAGATTACACTGCTAATATAATTAAGACTGTTCAAGATATACTCCAAGTAATATAAAATACATTGTGTTTGTGATACGTGGACATTTGCAGCTTAGACTTCAATGTACTGTTTGATATTACTGGAGCTTCCCTTAGTGAGATGATTTCCCAATGATACTATTTGACCTATATCAGAACATTTCTACCAAGATTAAGGAAGAGTTCTCATAATTGTAGTCTGCTCATCTGTACAGTGGTGAGTATTGAAAGGTCTCCATTAGAAAGGAATTTGTAGCAATTCCACTGTAAAAAAATTTCATCTGTTATATTAAATATATAGCCTGAATTTGTCTGGTTCAACCCATCTTAACTTAAAATCCCCCTATATCCTTCAAACAGATGCACAAGTTTCTCTAAAAGCCTTAAAGAGTAGTGGTCCCATTACACTTCTGTTTTCTACTCTTTGCTTTCTTTGAATAGCCACTTATTCCTACTGACATTTATCTTATTCTAAAATAATATAGAAAAACCAGTGAAACAATCTTCTAAAACATGTAAATCTCCCTTGCTTTTGGGAGTACTCATTAAACTGTTTTGTTGGCTTGTCCTCGCAGCTCACTAAAATACCATATGTTTTATAAACCTATAATTCATGTTCCTTTTCAACATCTTGATCTGTAGTGTTTTAAATTAATGCACCACAGTTATCTCAGGGTGTGCAATTGGGGAAGAATAACCCACTGACTCATTAAGTGTCCTGGGCATGGAATTATTTAGCTGGCTTACCTGTGTGTCATGAAGGAACAGTTGCCCTCATTTCAGAAAGGCATTATTAGTATTGAGCTGTTTGACTTTCTAAAAGCTCTCATTGAACTGCTGAGGACACCCGTTTTAAAAAAAAAAATAAAAATCTGCGCTCACCAGATGTTTTTTCAGTCTTGCTCTAAGTAATTGGAATCAAGTTTTATTTGCTAAGCTGCAGCGGTAGCAGTGGTTCAGAAGAATACGAGATATGTAAGCACATAAGCCATTTGAGCACTTGGCAATCGAGAAGAGTGATATGAATGATAACAAATGTCAATCATCAGACTCTTCTGCTCCATTCTCTACTCCAATGAAATTTGAAACAACTTGTGTATTGGAATAGACTACACTGAGAGTGTCACCTCAGGGCAACAATCCCCACAAACTGGTGGTTTATTCTATAATTAGCAAACCAGTAGCAAAAGAGCTTCTGTAGCACCAGACTGTGTTAAGCTTCCTGTTAACCAGTCCCTTTTATGCATTCTGGTCCTGGGCTCCTATCCAGACAAACAGGTCTAATATAGTGAGAGGTTACTGAAAACCTAATTCACCGTATGCGAAGGTCTACTCCTCTCAAAGGATCAGATGCTTACCTGCCATGTCAATATGTATCTCAGGCCATAGCTACACTGGCGCTTTACAGCGTGCAACTTTCGCGCTCGGGTGTGAAACCCTCCCCCCCCCGAGCGCTGCAAGATACAGCGCTGTAAAGCCTCAGTGTAATCAGTGCCGCAGCGCTGGGAGCGCGGCTCCCAGCGCTGCAAGCTATACCCATAAAGGATGTGGTTTACGTGCAGTGCTGGGAGAGCTCTCTCCCAGCGCTGGCGCTCCAACGACACGCACACAGCGCTTTGAAATTTCAAGTGTAGCCATGCCCTCAGATCTTACCCAAATATCACACTGGCAGACAATCCTTAGTAAACTAACTGAAGATTTTATTAAGAAAAGAATAAAATGATTGCTAAGTCCTTATGTTTGTAGCAGTGATTGAATAGACTGCTGGCTTGCAAACATCTCTCTGGTAACTTCCAAAAGATTGGATGGTCCTCAGTCCATTGTTCAAAATAAGCATTTTAGGTGTAAATCCGCAGTCCAGAGAATTTGTATAGGAATGAGGCAAAATGGAGATGTCTCAGGTGTCTTTTAAATCCTCTGCCATGTACATGGAAATTCACTGTCCCAAACAAACCCCACAGCCCCTTTGCATAGAAAATTACTGACAGAGATTGAGTCTGAGGTCACATGTCCACATCACATGATCTTACATCTTTTGCTGAATAACGGGTGGCCCTAGGCTCCTTGCTGCCTGAGGCAGCTGCAGGAAGACTCTTTGAAGAGCTGATCTCCCTGAATGGTTCATCAACATTGGGCTGGCTAGACAGGATGTAAAACTACCTTGTGGGTGTCACCCAAGAACAAAACATGTTTGAGATACAAATAACAAAGTCATTACTTCAGATACAAAGATGAAATATGCATATAAGTAGGATTAACATACTTAGCAGATTACAACTTTTCCATTGATATTTTACATGACTTACTTCATATAAGATTTTTTGCAATTGTATAACAGTGGTAGCAACAATGATATAAATGCTCATCAATCATACAGCATCGTGGGTAACTATTCGTTTTAAACCTCCATTTCAGAAAGTATACTAGACTCCTGTGGCTTGATTTCTCCACTGCCTAATCACTCATCTCTCTGCAAAGGGAGCTGTAGAATGCTGTCAGATCAGAATGTGCAAGGCAGTGAAGAATCTGGCTGCCTACTCATTTTCCAAGTGTAGAGAGGGGCCTTACTGTAGTGGTGAAGTCTATTAATTTAGTAGGCCTGATTATCTCTTTTGTTGCACCTTGTATAGTCATCTACGCCAATATAAAGTATTGCCAGATCAGAATGGCAGCATTTTGTGTGTCCTTTCTGCAGTGGTATTAATGACTGCAGTAGGTGAAGGGCAATCCAGAACTGGTTCCCATGGCTCTAACAATAAATATTGTGGGAGAGCCCAGCAATACTTTGCTAGCCATAAGAGTATTTTAAACATCTTTTTTTTTCTTTTTTTTAATTTCTGATTTTTTCCTTGTAGACAGAGGGGCCCAAGTTCAGAATCAATGCAAGTGAGTATGAATCAATTGATTTAATCCTTGCTCCCATTTACACTAGGACTGAATTTGGGCCAGTGTTTGTAACAGACTGAGCTAATTAGACCAATAAGCCCTCTGAACCAGCAAAACAGTTAACCAATAGCAGGTTCCTTGTAACAGATGGTACATCATCTGTCAAGATTTCATATTTGATTCAGGGTAGAAATTGGTAAAATAGAATTACTGGAAAGTCTGGGTCATGTCTCATTAAATTTTGGGTCCAGAGAGGATGTGATAAATTCCTTCAGGCACAGTCCAAAATCAACGCAATGGAAAGCAAATTGGCATCTAAAAGGACATTAGTTGGGAAAGACAGTTGATACTTGTCTAGATTAACTTTCCCCAACTTCAGGCTAGAGATGTTTTCATATGGTTGATTCTATGTTCATCTAAATTTCTCTTTTCCTAACAAACCTCATTTACTTACAATCATTGTGCTTTTGGTTTCTTTATGATAGATTGACACACAGCCATCCTGTAGAGGGAACCAACCTTTAGATTCTGAGGAGGTGTAGTACAGAAGACTTACGTTTGAGGGTCTGTGGGATTTGGGTCACTGACGTGTGTATGTGTTTGCCATTTTGGGGAGCACAGATCTGAAAAGATGGAGAGGATGGGAGCTTGTTGGGAAAACAGCTAGTTTTGTTGGCATGGTCCGGCACCCAGCTCCAGGACTTCGGAAGTGCTATTATAAGAGGTTGTAAAGCTGGCTTCATAGTCCCTTGATTTCCTTGCCCCAGAACTGAGCCCTATGTGTTTGGGGGGGCAAGGTCAGACAGAGGAAATGCTGGATGTTGCTGAAGCGGGGGCAGAAATACTGCCCCAGTTCTAGTTACCTGGGAATTTTGCTGCTCTCAGCTGGAATGTTTACTGTAAACAAAGTGTGAAATAACTTCACCTGAAGTAATGAATTAATTCAGCAGTAGAGCAACAACTTGAATTACCTATTGTACTTATAAGGAAGGTCCAATACAAAAGTTCAGTGTTTGAGGTTCTTGGTTAATTTTAAATCTGCATGCACATTTTGCTATGCCTATGTAATTTTATGGGCATATATTAATAGGCTAGGCAAACCTGTGTCCTAATTTACTTGGAAATGTTGATTTTTGGTTTATGCTGGTGACATGATCCTTAAGAACTGCATTATGATTATTTTGTAACGTGGTATATTGAATGGATGTTTGGTAGAGTTTTGCTGCCTGACTTATTTCTGTAATAATACTTACTGTAGTTACAGTGCTTTGCTGGTTCAAAGCATGATTCATACATTAACTGAGTAGTCCTCACAACACCTCTGTAAATGCAAATAAGTATTATCCCCATTTTACAGAGGGGGAAACTGATGCAGAAAGGTGAAGTGACTTTTCCAAGGCTACACAGTGAATCAGCAGCAGGTCTGGGATTAGAACTCGAGACCTCTTCATTCCCAGCCCTGCTGTTTTCTCTGGATTACACTAGTCCGTGAGTATTTTCAATTTGTAGGAAGAAAATGAGCAATAATTTATTGATATTAGCACAGAACTTCTCTTATGCTAAAACTTTCATGAAAAACTAGACTTGTTTCCAGACATGATAAATGGGAAATGTGGTTCATACGCAATCATGTCTTGTCTGGCAATATCCCCTAAACTAGATTTTAATCAACTAATTTTATCTTTGTATGCCTTTTATGCCACTTGTGTTGTGCAATTATAAGATATTTCACATTGAAGTGACTTTGTTTTGATTATAGCTTGTATTTTTATGTGCAAACGTAACTTTCACCTTATCATAGATAACTTATCTATATTCAATTTGCATAATCATTTAATATAATTATTAACCTTGTGAAAAGTCATGTTATAGGTTAATAAGTTTAGATTTTATTTGGATTAAGTTTGTGTGTTGTTCATGTCCTCTTAAACATAAGGATAAAGGACTTAAATCTCTTACAACTATGGTAGATTTAATGACTTTTAAGCAATTTCTTTTACAAGATGCACTGTTCGATATGTTGGGCACTATTGGGTCGTTAAAACAATTAGCTGAGTTAACTGCATCCATTGTGCAATAGTTCTAATGCCTGGGAAAAGGATAAAGCGTTGTCTTAGAGTTAATGATGTCAGACTAATATTTCAATGCTTCCTTTTGGAAATGCTTGAGAGGAGGATAGCTGGAGGTTCCAGTTCACATTCCTCAAAGGTATAGTATGTCACTTACCCCGTTTTGCACCCTATGTTCTGTTCTAGAATGCTGTGCAGATGCCCAAAGGAATAGAAGCAGCTCATTCCACTTTTCTTTCCACTGCAATGGGGAGCTTCTGCTCTACTCAGTCTGAATTGGAAGGTGTAAGAAAAATTACTACTTCTATTTTTAGCCACATAAGTGATGTGGATGACTAATTGGCTAGCGCTAAAAGTTGCTGTTTATTGTTCCCATTCATTTAGTCAGAATGTAGTTTTGCATTTGGAGTCTGTAATTACACATCTTAAAAACCCCTGGGTGAGGAAATACTTCTGGTCTGATTAACATACTGACTGGAAAATAAGAGCAGCAGTTGATACATGTGACAGTGGTGAAGGCCATTGCTGGAGGTGACATGCTGGTCACACACAATTTTGAGTCTTTGGCCATTTAGGGCTACTTTTTTAAAATGGCCTCTGTTTTTCTGTTCATACTACAGGATCACAAATGACAGCAGGTGCCAGAGATGGTATTTCAATATCTATCTCATTAGACCTACAGATCAGATTAGATTAAGAACGCTCTCATTTTCACTTGCAAATAATTGTGGGTGCAAAATAAAGGCTGGATTGAGGCCTATTAAAAAGTTAGCATTTGGGGCCAAATTTTCAAGGAGGATTCACCCAGCCTTTAAATCTGTGCCAGCACGAGTCACATGCAGAATTGTTTGCATATGCAGCCTGGATTTATGTGTGCAAACAGAATAGCTAAATGTGGGTTGTCTATGCAAGCCATTCTGAATGCAAATTTACAAGTGTCTTTTCAAAATATGGTTCTCTGGGTATATTATGTGATAGCTAGACATGGGTCTTATAAAATCCATATATCAACACTCCAGCTTGCTTTTGCACCAAAGAATTACCATTCAAATAAACAGCTTTCAGCTACAGCAAGAAAGGGGAAAGCAATCAATCTTGTTTCTAATGATCCTTCCCCAAATAATTTTAGGAGACTTGTAAAGTGTTAGCCACTTCAAGAATTCTCATAAATTTGTTTGTAAATAAGCACTCACAAATATGTCAGCAAGTGTCTCTCTCAAGACTAAATATTAAAGTGTGGTACAAAAAGGAGGTAACCCTCTCACCATCACTTTGAAGCAGGTAAATATGAGTAAAGAGACATTGTCAGAACTGGGATTAGAAATGGGATTTTCTGGCTTTTATGAAAAACTAGAAAATAGAAATGATAAAACATTTTAAAATATAAATGGATGTGGTTTTGAGGACACTTGCTGATATTGTAAGGGAGTGTGTCTACATGTTTGCGCATTTTTGGACTAGTAACATGACTAGATTCATTTGTGAAAGGCATATTATAGACTATTAAACGTTATCTTCTCATTGCAGTTGACAGCTGCTTAGTACGGTGGTTATTCTTCGGTGAAAATCTATACCAGTCAAGTGACTCTCAAACATGAATGAGATTCCAAGTCAAACTGAGTTTCTTACATTTTAGGATCAGATTTATGTTCAGGATGTATATGACTCGTCCCACCTGCTTCCTCCTTTAAAAGAGTTCATTGTAAGTGTTCCGATTGCCTATTTGTTCTCTGATGTTCTTGACTGCATCAGTTTGTTACATTCAGTCATATTGGATTTTTATTACTCTGTACAACTTTGAACGTATTCAATTCACATTTTACTCTTGAAAGAGGCATTGTCTATTATCATTGACAGGATGGAGCATGTAATAAGTGAAACATCAAGCATAAGTGAGAAAAATGGTAGCAGCGGTGTACATAGATAGCAAGAGCACAAATGTATCTTTCAACCTACAGGTCCCCCATATATCAGTGACACTTATTTTTGACATCTTCTGTTAATTTGCAAACTTGCCTCTGGCAAGAGGACAAGGAAGCAGTAGCACAGTGAGATGAATGAAAATACCCAGCTATAATAATGAGGTGCACAATGATTATAAGCTGTAAGAACAAAGGGGTTTAGTATGGAAGATCTGCTTGTTGGGATCCTAATTATCAGAGCTCCTTCTGCAGCTTTGGTAGGGAAACTGTTTCCTTTAGATTGGACAGAGCACTGAAAATGGCACTTAGGAAATGGTGCCATTGTGTGAATGCACTTCAATTGGTAACATTTAGTCCTTGTTTGGATGAGGGAGTCCAGTAAGAGATTAGAGCACAGGAATTCCTGGTTCCCATTAGACCAGGTTTGTCTGTTATTATCAGGCCCTTCTAGCTATCATAAGACTTTTTGATTTTGCCGTGAGTCTGAAAGTATTGTATTAGCTTTGATCTTTTCTGACCCCTTACTATAGTTCTGTTTCTTATTTTTAAATATTCCCTATACTAGTTTTTCCCTCCATTCTACCTTCACCAGTGCCATTCTAATCAGACAAGATGGATTACATGGACAAAAGGTGCATTAATTGCTTTTGCTATCTCATTTGCTTTGTGACACCACTGTACTGAGCTAACTTTGAGTCTTTTAAGATCAATGTACTGAGGTAATGTTTCTGTCCATCAGTTGTGGCTGCTGTTAACAGTTTATTTCAGGGTTTCTTGCCAGCAGGTGTCATACTAGTTCTGCCACTTTTGATATAGTTCATGCTTCACCCTTGCCATTGTTTGAAAGGGAATAATAACAATAAATTAAACAGAGTTTGAAGAAACATAACCTTTAATTATTTTGCCCATTGCTTAATGAACCACACAAATAAGAGGGAAATTTTTAATGTTAAAAGCAAATTGAGTATAATGAACAAAAAAGAGCTCAACATATAACTGAAAATAAAGGAGAGAGAGAGGGAGGAAGCCAGCCTGCAACAGAAAGGAAGAATGTTCTCATAGGATGGGACTGGGGTTCAGGAGACCTGGGTTCTAATCCTGCCTCTGTCACACACTCCTGCTTGTCCTTGAGCAAGCTGCTTCACTACTTCAGCTGTAAACTGAGGATACTGAATCTAATTCTCTAGGACACCAGGTTATTGTGAAGATAAATCCATTAATCTCTGTATGGGTCTTGAATATTCGGAGACTGTCAAATCCTATAAATAAAAAGAAATTGAATATTATACCATAAAGACATTGTATATGTGCTGTTCCAGAACAATTATGATCAATGCTTTAAGGATTGATAACTGCAAGTGCAACTGCTTTTGGACACTGTTAAATCATCCTCAAGCCTTAAAGTTTCCTTGGTTTATTCTGAAGCAGAAAATGAGACTCCTTGAGTCAGATTCTCAGATGTATCTGGGTTATGCTGACGGCACCACCCAGAGAGTCCTTTATGTTGGGGAGTCCCCAGCTGTCCCCTTAGCATAGCTTTCTGTCCTTTTGTAGAGCAAAGGGGATAGAATGAGATCTGGGGATCCAGCTCACAGCACCTTACTAAAGAGCCCTCTGAATGAAGCAGAGTAGTCCTTTCAGCAGAGTTTGTGATTTGGGGTAGTTTGCTCAGGTGAGGCTAAGTGTTTCTGAAGCAAAAAGAGGGAGCTGTGCTGGAAGATAATACTTGTTGCTTTTACTATGCCTGGAAGCAGTGCCGACTCTGCACGTCACTTCCCTCTGTAGCAATTTGTGCAAGACTATATTCTTTTTGATTTCTTCCTTCTGATGGTAAAGTAGCCTTTCTATGTAGTAACAGCTGTTAGCCATACTTTCCAAATCTTGACTTATTTCTCTAGGGTGTGATCTCCGTTGCTGTGTTTTACTAGAGCCCAAATCAAGGGGTCTGAGTCAATAAGATCTTGTATTTCTAGAGTGTGGAACTGCCAATAGAAAGGGTGTCAGCTCCAGCAGGCAGTTTACATTGGATGGGGTAGAGAGATGCATGGTAGGTTTTGTGAGATGGAAGAAACAAACCATATGCTCCTGATCTTGGTTTCTTCCCAAGACTACAGAGTTTTAATACATGCCAGATGGGAAGAACAAACCCAAAAGAATCTTCCTCCTACAAAGTTGGTTCAGTTACTGGACATTTTCACTTGTACTCCAAGATGTGGTTTGAGCATGTAAAGTTTTTCCCACGGATTACTGAACGGACACAAGCTGTGGGCATGTTTGGGAAACCAGGGGGGTTTTAAAAAACCTGCTCGTATGGGGCCTAATCCTGCAAGTAACTGAGGGTCTGTCTGCACATTGAGCCTCCAAACCAAGTTGACAGAAGTGGGCTAGTGGGGTTTGCAACAGTGCTTTAAAAATAGCTGTATAGACAGTGCTTTGAAGTTGTGGCTTGGGCTGGAGCGAGGGCTCTGAAATCCATCTCCCCCACTCCCTAGGCTTCAGAGCCTGAGTGCAACTTCAAAGTGCTATCTTAACAGCTGTTTTTAGAGTGCTAGCGTGAGCCCTGTTTGCCCAAGTCTGTTCACTCCAAAATGCTGTGTTAGTTGTACCCTATGGGCCTTCAACTCCCATTCAGCATGTCGCGGGATCTGGCCATTGATGCATAGTGTATGCTTTTCATGTGCTTGGTTGCCGTGTACAAGACTCCCCTGAGAAAAGCTAGCCTTTCACTTTATTTTTATCCCCTTCTTAACAACCTTTCTTTTACTTCCTTTCTTTAGATGACTTTTTATAATGTGTACACAAAACCTATTTTGCACTTTAACTCTTTGGAACTTTTTAGACAGCAAAAGTCACGTTTTCATTATTTTCCCCTCACAAACACAGCAGGTGAGCATATATCAAAGATAACCATCTCAAAGTGGGTTTGTTCTTGGCTTGACTGCTGCTCAGAGGTCAGGTAAAAGACTGTAAGAGCAATGTCAGCCAGGTTTGGGCTTTGTTTTAGGCCATGTCTACATCTAAAATTTTGCAGCGCTGGTTGTTACAGCTGTATTAGTACAGCTGTATAGGGCCAGCGCTGCAGAGTGGCCACACTTACAGCAACCAGCGCTGCAAGTGGTGTTAGATGTGGCCACAGTGCAGCGCTGTTGGGCGGCTTCAAGGGGGGTTCCGGGACCGAGAGAGCAAACCGGGAAAGGAAACCAGCTTCGCCGCGGTTTGCTCTCTCGGTCCCGGTGCCAGCCAGCAAACCGCGGGGAAGGAGACCTGCTTGCTCGGGGTTCCGGGACGGAGAGAGCAAACCGGGAACGCCGCGGTTTGCTCTCTCGGTCCCGGAGCCAGCCAGCAAACCGCGGGGAAGGAGACCTGCTTGCTCGGGGTTCCGGGACCGAGAGAGCAAACCGGGAACGCCGCGGTTTGCTCTCTCGGTCCCGGAGCCAGCCAGCAAACCGCGGGGAAGGAGACCTGCTTGCTCGGGGTTCCGGGACCGAGAGAGCAAACCGGGAACGCCGCGGTTTGCTCTCTCGGTCCCGGAGCCAGCCAGCAAACCGCGGGGAAGGAGACCTGCTTGCTCGGGGTTCCGGGACCGAGAGAGCAAACCGGGAACGCCGCGGTTTGCTCTCTCGGTCCCGGAGCCAGCCAGCAAACCGCGGGGAAGGAGACCTGCTTGCTCGGGGTTCCGGGACCGAGAGAGCAAACCGGGAACGCCGCGGTTTGCTCTCTCGGTCCCGGAGCCAGCCAGCAAACCGCGGGGAAGGAGACCTGCTTGCTCGGGGTTCCGGGACCGAGAGAGCAAACCGCGGCGAAGCTGGTTTCCTTTCCCGGTTTGCTCTCTCGGTCCCGGAACCCCGAGCAAGCAGGTCTCCTTCCCTGCGGTTTGCTGGCTGGCTCCGGGACCGAGAGAGCAAACCGCGGCGTTCCCGGTTTGCTCTCTCGGTCCCGGAACCCCGAGCAAGCAGGTCTCCTTCCCTGCGGTTTGCTGGCTGGCTCCGGGACCGAGAGAGCAAACCGGGAAAGGAAACCAGCTTGATTACCAGAGGCTTCCTCCTTCCACGGAGGTCAAGAAAAGCGCTGGTAACTGTCTACATTGGATTACCAGCGCTGGATCACCAGCGCTGGATCCTCTACACCCGAGACAAAACGGGAGTACGGCCAGCGCTGCAAACAGGGAGTTGCAGCGCTGGTGATGCCCTGCAGATGTGGACACTCTCAAAGTTGCAGCGCTGTAACTCCCTCACCAGCGCTGCAACTTTCTGATGTAGACAAGCCCATTGGTTCTCAATAGATCTTCAAGGTTCCAGACCTTGTGATGTATTTTTATGCAACACGACTACTGTCGAACACTACTATAAGAGAAACTGTGTTTTGACATAAGGCTTACTTTAGATTTTATCCCCAATCCAATGGTTTCCATATTTTACGATGTCTGTTACTTCTCTCATATTTGGTTGCCTTGTGAGTAGCTAAAACGTTTGTAGAAAATTATTACTATTAAAAAAGGTTAGGGTATTTTGTTGCTTCAAAGGTCTTCAGTTGCTCCAGGTCCCCGCCCTCCTACCTGCTCACTTAATACACAGTAAACAAAATGGAGTATCAGGAACCTGTGCGAAACCTGTCTAAAAGCAGATGAATTGCTTATCCCAGAGCAGAGTTTACCCTTTCCTTGTTCTTGAAAGTAACCTCCATAGAACTGTTACAAATCCATTTTCTCTAAAGAACTGGGGTGTCTTTTTTGTTTCTTTTCAAGGCTAAAGTATCTGAGAATGAATACAAAGGGCTTAATTCAGTCTCAGGCACACCGGTTTTACACATCTGTAACTCCACTGGCTTCAGGAATTGCTTCTGATTTACACCAATGTGAGAGCTATATCAGTCCTGCAATGTGAAGCTGAATCCTGAGGCATTCACCGAAAACCTTGTGAATCATGGTTGCCAGTTCCCTTCAGGTTGAAGAGGACAAAGTTGAAGAGTCCAAGTTTTTGTTACTGGTTTTATGTGGACAACAAAGAAATTTCTTGTACGGTTCTTGATAGACAACTAGATTGGCATGAGGAATTAGGGGAAGGTATACATTTACTTCTGATAAAATATGTAAACTTGTTAACAAATTAGGTGTTGCTTCAGGCTCCTGGCATGGTTTGGGCAATCTTGACTTCAGGCCTTGGTCCATAAGTCAGATAACAGATGAGTAATGGTTTAGAGAAGGCATGTGTTAGAAAATCATGAGTTCATATGGGTCAGCAGTAATATCTCCTGACATAAAGCTCCACATCACAACAACCTATTGGTGTGAACGTCAAACTGTACAAACACATCTCTGCCTGTCTGAGCTCTGATGTGCCCATCACTGAGGTAGTGAGCCACCAATGCTAAGCACAGATGTACTCCAGTGAAGATTCTCTGAAGTCATTAAGCACATGCACTGTTGCCGACACTAAGCTGAACTCTGTCCAGCTCCAGGTAGGTAGCTACAACCTTCTCTTTAGTACAGTCTATTCACTTTTATTTTTTGATCTTTTGCTGTTTTCTGCTTTAAAAAGTTCCTTGGCACCTCATCCTCATGTCATATACAATAAATGAATATATAACATACAAAGCAGTTTCCAATTTATTTTTTCCTGACTTTTGATGTGACTGAAAAATTAATGAAAAAAAGATAAAATATGGTCTGACTTATTTCTTTCCTTCCCCGGGCTTGTATTTTCAGGCTTTTCACCATCTGGTCCCCTACCTCCATCAGCAGAGCTACATTGTGGCTTTTCTTTGGTAAATAGCTTGATGTATTACTCTTATTTTTGGTGCAGACCACTAAGGTGGGTCAGGCATATTTCTCTTGATCCAGTTGTTTTGATGCAAAAATTGCAGTATACCAGCCTAACTGCCAGAGTAGCCCTGCCAAAAGCTGCTTCCCAGATAATGCTCTCAGAAGTGAAATATAATGATCATGTTATAAAAGTGAAACTGCTACTTGGACTATGGTTTCTCGTTGCAGCCATGATTGCATGGGGCCAAGATTCCATGTCCACAGGACAGCCCTAAGTTAAGCACTCATGATGAAGGAAGGGTGAGGGTCAGTTGTAGGGGTAACAGTGGTGAAATAAACATGGTTGTACTTTACTTTTGATCGGATAGTCTTCATCCTTGTGTTTCCCTCCCCAACTGTGGAGCCTGTGGACATACAGAAATTGTACAAATTAAAATCTGTTTCTAAATCAAATTTAGTTAAATTTGTGCAACTGTCTTCTATGGACACTGCTTAATCATTTTAACAGAGAATAAAATTTATTTTAGCTTAATTTAGTTTTTACCAAATATTCCCATTGGTTTCAAAGGGATTTGGATGAGGCCCTTAAAAAAGTGCAAACATACACTAAAAGACAAGAAAGCATGCAGCAGCGGCTTCAGTGCAAACATAGTTGATGTTTAGGAACTTGGGAGTAGGTTGGTGGATGTTAGAAAAGACAAGCCAGAAAATGAGATTAAACTGGCTAGAGACATAAAAGGTTTTAAAAAAAACCCTACAAATACCTTTAGAAGCAAGAGGAAGACCAAGGATAAGGTAGGCCTGTTACTCAATGAGGTGGGAGGGAAGAAACTAACAGAAAATGTGGAAATGGGGGAAGTGCTAAATGACTGTTTCAGTTTTCACCAAAAGGGTTAGTAGCAATTGGCTGTTTAACACAGTGAGTGCTGGTGAAAATGAAGGCAATCAGAGGCTAAAATAGGGAAAGAAGAAGTTTAAAAATTACTTAGACAAGTTAGATATTTTCAAGTCCCAAGGGCCTCACGAAATACCTAGAATACTCAAGAAGCTGACTAAGGAGATACCTGAGCCATTAGCAATTATCTTTAAAAAATCATGGAAGATGGGAGAGAGTCCAGAGGACTGGAAAAAGACAAATCAAGTGCTAGTCCATAAAAGGAAATAAGGACAACCCTGGGAAATACAGACCAATCATCTTAAATTCATTATGCCAAAAGATAATGGAGCAAATAATTATGCAATCACCTGGAAGATAATAAGGTGATTAGTAACAGCATGGATTTGTCAAGAATAAATGTTAAACCAATCTGATAGCTTTTTTTGACAGGGTAACAAGCCTTATAGGTAGGAGTAGATGTGGTATACCTTGACTTTAGTAAGGCTTTTGCTATGATCTCACATGACTTCATAATCTAGGGGAATACATTCTAGATGGAGCTCCTATAAGGTGGGTGCATAACTGGTTGGAAAACTGTTCCCAAAGAGTAGTTATCAGTGGTTCATAGTTAAGCTGGAAGGGCATATTGAGTAGGGTGCCACAGCAATCAGTTCTGCTTCTGTTCAATATCTTCATCAATGATTTAGATAATAGCATAGAGAGTATACCTATAAAGTTTGTGGACTATACCAAGCTGGGAGGGGTTGCAAGTGCTTTGGAGGATAGGATCAAAATTCAAAATGATTTGGACAAACTGGATAAATGGTCTGAAGTAAATAAGATGAAATTCAATAAGGACAAATGCAAATTACTCCACTTAGGAAGGGACAATCAGCTGCACACATACAAAATCACTGCCTGGGAAGGAGTACTGCTGAAAGGGATCTGAGAGTTCTAGTGAATCACAAGCTACATACAACTCAACACTTGCAAAAAAAGCAATCATCATTCTGGGATGTATTAGCAGAACTATTGTAAGCAAGACAAGTAATTCTTCTGCTCTACTCAATGCTGATTAGACCTCAACTGAAGTATTGTATCCAAGTCTGGGTGCCACATTTCAGAAAAGATGTGGAGAAAGTCCAGAGAAGAAGAAGAAAAACAAAAAGATTAAAGGTCTAGAAAACATGACCTTGGAGGGAAGATTGAAAAAATTGGGTTTGTTTAATGTGGACAAGACTGAGTGGGGACAGGATAACAGTTTTCAAGTATGTAAAGGGTGGTTACAAAGACAAGGGAGAAAAATTGTTCTCAATCTCTGAGAATAGGACAAGATGCAATGGGCTTAAATTGCAGCAAGGGCAATTTAGATTGGACAGGAAGAAAAACTTTGACTGTCCAGAAAGCTAAGCACTGGAATAAATTGCTAGGGAGGTTGTGAAAAATCTCCAATGATGGAGATTCAAGAGCAGTTTAGATAAACACTTCTCAGGGATGGTCTAATATTTAACCCCGGTCTACATGGGGTGGGCAATTGATCTAAGTTATGCAACTTCAGCTGTGTTGACTTACTTAGATCGACTTACTATGGTGTCTTCACCGCGGTGAGTCAACTGCTGCTGCTGCTCCCCTGTTGACTCTGCTTGCACCTCTGGTGGTGCTGGAGTACAGGAGTTGACAAGAGAGGGCTCGGCTGTCGATTTATCATGTCTAGACTAGACATGATAAATCAATCCCTGCTGGCTCGATTGCTGCCTGCCAATCTGGCGGGTAGTATAGAGGTACCCTTAGATCTGCCATGAGTGCAGGGCACTGGACTAGATGGCTTCTCAAGGTCCATTCCAGACCTGTGATTCTATGTTGCAAGGTTGTGTGGATTTAGTATGGCACTATGGGATTGGGTGGGAGGCTAGCAGATCTGCTCTCCTTTGCTCCAGTGCATTCTAATTCTATTGCTAGTCCAGAGAATCAGACTTCTAGGCTATGCGTAGGAGGGTATTGGTAGAGATGGCACAGAGACCTACTGTGATCCAATATTTGTATGGATTAATTCTTTGATCTAGAAGGACTCTTACACACAATTTAAGCACATGGAACTACACACATGCTTAAAAGTAAGCAAATGTGGAAGAGTGTTACTGCATCAGCATCTTAAATTTTCTAACATATTTGGTCTGAAGCAGGATTTCCATTGACTTTATCAATGCAGGTAGGCAAGACACTTTAATACAGATTTGATTATATTGCCTGCCAAATGACATCTTGGCTCTTGTCCGCCTACGTAAGAGCCTCTGCTATCAATTCAGAGGGAGGCAGAGAACTGCACCTAATGTATATAGATCAGAATGTGTTGCCCACAAAGAATAGGTCTCAGTACCTCCTGTCAGCTAGCTCTGTTTATTCTAAGGTGCCTGATCATTTTGATTAAAGAAAAATCCTAATTAACTAGAATTGTATAGAAGCAGGCAACTCCAACTGCTTTCCTTAAAACCTGAGAGCTGCCACCCCATCCTCATTTACTGTTGTCCGTCTGCTCTTCCCGATGGGTCTGACCCTTGCTGAGCATGATGACTTGTGTGATCTGTAGGATATAGAGAATTCCCAACGATACTAATGACGTGTACGCGCCTGAGGGCCAGGACTGCATCATCTTATATGACTGCAAAGCTTTATGCCACCTGGGGGCAATACAAACCAGTACCAATAGCCCAGCTGACTGCTTGGATCAAGGGGCAGTGCCGGCCCGGTGAAGGTCAAAATGATCAAGGAGTCTCAGTTGGCACAGAGCCCACGTTACTCTTCTGCATTTATTACCCCATACAATGATTAAACTCTGTCAGCCCCCGTGCTATGAAATCCAGAGCGCTGGAGCCATATTTGCCACCCGCAATGTCTAAACGCTCCCCCAATGGTACTAGGGGGCAGCTCAGAGAGAGGAGCGAGCCCTGGGTCTGTGTGTGCCTGTCTGTGTCCGGTTACGGGAGCCTGGGGAACCTGCCTATAACACAGCATGAGTGGCAGCCCAGATCCCCCACCCATCGGGGCCCTGGGAGAGAGGAGAGCCATTGGGCTAAGCTCGTCTTTCTGCCCGCCTCCGCCAAAGCATCACCACGTGGTCCTCCCCTAGCAACCGGAGGGGATGTCTTGGTACTGGCAGCTAGGGGCAGAGAGAAGGCTCGGCAAGCTGAGGCCAGAGGGGTATTGGCTGGGCTGGGGTATTTGTGTTAGGTAGGTGTAAGGCTACCTGAACTCTCTAGCGTGAGCTGTGACAGCTGCCTTCTCCTAAGCACCCAGCCATTAGCGCAGCAATCTGCAGCTCACTTTGCATTTCCTGCACGATCAAAAAGGCATCCTGCAAAAATGAGTCACTCTCACCCTGGGTAAGTGAGAACTGAGGTTTTCAGCTATGCAGCCAGGGGATTGGGCCAGCTGTGCTTCCACTGGCTGGAGAAGCCGAAGGTGGCGGATTAATTAATGAATAGGGGTTGTGGGCCAATGCTTAATGGAAGGAAAACTATTGCAGAGTGCACAAAAATACCTTTCAGATTATTCCTTTGCTGAAGATTCTGAAGCCTTTTCTGTTTTAAGATGTCATTTCTTTTTAAATAAAGAATTGTCACAAGCAGCATCCGTCACAGGTATCAGAACCTCAGTCACAGGAGTTGGTAGTTGCAGGATAATGTTTGCATGGACAATTATAAATAGAAAAAAAAATGCTAGTTGGGAGAATTAGGACTAACCTATTTCACATTCTCCAGGAGTATGGCAATGGGAAGGAGAGTGGGGTAATCCAGTATTAAAAAGCTGTATTGATGCTAGAGCTTCTATAGCGTGGTTGTTTTTTAATAGAGATTTTGACTCTCTTTGGATCTCTTATTGTTGCTTAACCATTGCTACCTCTTACTAAAAAGAACTGCAGTCCTTAACAGAAAAAAAAAAAGACCCAAACCAATAATAGGAATCTAGTATTCTCAGATTCCCTTCTGTATTACACAGTGGAATGTATTAGACTAGTCCCTCCCGCCCATCAAAAATAAAAATAATAGGCAGCTATACCATAACTTTATTTTACAAATAATTTAAATATGCTCTTTCCCTTTAATTGTATCTGTTATACATTTTAAAGAGTTGAACAGCCTAGTTAAAATCAGTTGATGTTCCTCATGTTTGAAATAAGACTCTAATCTTTGTTTACGGTTATTTGGCTTTCTAATTAATTTTATGGGAATAATGGAATAAAATTCAGTGAAGCAAACAACCTAAAAGAATTTAGGGCCTGCTCTTGCATTCAGATTTAGATGAAACTCCCAGTAACTTCAGTTACTAAGCTCTATAAGCCTTTGTACAACTGAGCCCTTATCTGGCATTTCTAGGTAGAGCATATCCATAGATCTCAGAGCTCTTTGCAATGGTGGGTAAGTATTCCTATGTTATGTATAGGGAAACTGATACACAGAGAGATTAAGGCCAACATTGTCAAGAGCATCCCATATTTTGGGTCCCTCAATTTTTGGGTATGCAACTTGAGACACCTAGGGCCTGATTTTGAAGGTACACACTGCTCCTGTTTCAGTTCCTGTTTAAATCACAGGGAGCTGTAGGTATTCTGAATCTCTGCAAATCAGGCCCTATGTGTTGAAGTGACTTGCACAAGATCTCAGTGCAAATTAATAGCAGAGCTGGGATTAGAACCCAGATTGCTAAATTCCCATTCCTGTACCTATCCACTGGACCTGCTGTAAAAGGTGTAACTGTAACATAGTTTGGTGATAATTTAAAAACCTTTGGAAACATTTGTATCCTGTATTTGTGAATCTGTGTGGTTTGTACAGTTGATAGGCTATAAGCAAAAATGTCTGAAAACCCCTTGTTTTTGGAGGGTTGTGTGGCATGAGTTATTGCACAAGGGAGCCTGGTGTTACAACTGGTATCAATTGTACTTAGGGCTACAGACAAATGAATGCCTCAGTCATGGCTGTCTTAATATACTTCTCAAAATACTTGTGAAGTAGTCTGATTAGACTGGGTAATCATCTGTTTAGTGAAAACAGTGAAAATTACAGCACTGTGGATAATTAAGATCAGTGACTATAATTTAGGAAAAATATATACTTAAAATAAATGAAGGCATTTTCAACAAGAACAATATGGATGGTAAAATCTTTAATGTATTCTGTCATTATCAAAACCACAACTCCTTAATGAAGCAGGGAGGTAAAGCTGATCCACAGCCAGCTGAAGTCAGTGGAAAGTCTCCACTGGATATCAGTGGGCTGTGGATCAGATCTGAAGGCCTTGCCTTGCTCTTGCAAACATTTAAGTAGCATATGTAAATTTACTCATGTAAGTAGTCACACTGCTTTCCCATTGGCTCCATGGAATTATGTGAATTATATTATCTGCAGGTGTTTGCAGGATTGGGGCAAAGTGATCAACTATCTGCCTGTTGACTTCAGTGGGTTTTGGATCAGCAAACCAACCATGTTATAGCCAGTGTTTAAAGTGGTCTTTAAAAAGTGTGTGTGTAGGGGGAGGTGGGATATCTATCATTTCCTACAAAAGTAAAAAGCAACATCACATTTGTTCTGCTTCTCCCTCCAGCCCCCACATCAATTCTGTGCCCCTGCCTCTAGCCTCACCTCTGCTCCTTCCACAACTCCTGATGTTCTTTACTTCCCTTGGTGTGAGGGGGGTGCAGCAGAGTCTCTCCTCCCTCTGCCCAGGCCCGGTGTAGCAGAGTGGGAGGAGCCAACCCATTGCTTACAGGAAGGGAGAAGCTGCTGGACTCTTTCTGCTGTCTCCTCCAACTACCTACCTGTGAGAACAGCTTTGACTACAGGAGGGAACAGGAGATAGCACTACCTGCAACAGCACTGATTGGCTGCTCTTCCTAGGAGATGGGATGAGGAGGAAAGAAGCAAGTTACAAGGGTTTTACTCCCCAGGCAGGGTTTAAATGTTTACCCCTCAGCAACATTGTTCATGATTTTATAGATTTCTATCATATTCATCCCCCTTCCCCTGGTCATTTTTTCAGCCCAAGTCTTTTTAATCTCGCCTTGTATGGAAGCTATTCCATGCCCCTTTGCATTTTTGTTGCTCTTCTCTGCACCTTTTCCAATTCTAATTTCTCTTTTGAGATGGGGTGATCAGAGCTGCACACAGTATTCAAGGTGTGGGTGTACCATTGATTTATATAGCAGCGTTACTATTTTTTTTGTCTTATTATCGATCCCTTTCCTAATCATTCTTAACATTGGTAGCTTTTTTGACTGCTGCTGCTGCACATTGAGTGGATATTTTCGGAGAACTATCCACAGTGACTCTAGGATCTTTGTCTTGAGTGATAACAGCTAATTTGGACCCCATCATTTTCTGTGTATTGCTGGAATCATTTTTTCCCAGTGTTCATTACTTTGCACTTACCAATATTGAATTTCATCTGCAACTGTGTTGCCCAGTGTAGTGATATCACTTTGTAATTCTTCACAGCAAGCTTTGGACTTTTAACTATCTTGTGTAATTTTGTATAATCTGCAAATGTGGCCACCTCACTGTTTACCCCCTTGTCCAGATAATTTATAACCCTGGTCCGCTCAAGCGGACTGCTGCTGTTTTCAGAGATATGGCCTTAGGGCATGTTGCTAGGGACAGGTGGAGAGAGAATCTCCCCAACAAAGCAAAATAACAATTCATCTATGAGGTTTCAGAGTTATTTCACAAGATTCTTTTTCAACAAATGATCCCTTCCCCACTCCAAAAATAGAAACAAATTGCAAACCCATCTCAGTCATTGGCCACATTTCCTTCTGTAGTTTAAGTTCATAAACACCAAATGATATAACCATCTGTAAATATACAAACAATATGATCAAGGCAGCTGTTCTGACTCTGGAGTGCCCCGTCCTGGCTTATAGACGGCAAAATCCATTTCTCTGTGAAGGATGAGAGTAGCCCAGCTCTTTGTTGGGTAATAAGGCTCAGCTGCACATGATTATCTCAGTTCAGGCAGACATTTCCAGCTGGGACACTGAAATTCTCTGCTGCTGGGATTTAACATCAGCTTTCCCCTTTCCAAAAAAGAAGCCCCTAAAAGCATACCTCTGGTTTGGCAGGGCATCCTGTGCCAAGGAGCCCCATTGCCATTGGGGTCATGATGGCTGCAGAGCTTCCGTTGAGGTATGGCAAGATTTCATTTCAGTCTTGATTCTGCAAAATCTTACTCGCTTGAGAAGTTCCTACCTCCACAAGAAGTTGCTCACAAATCACTTCAGTGGGACTTCTTGTAGGAGTCAGGGCTGTAGGGTTTGGCTCTTTTGTGTTGCAGTGTTGAGTAAGCTGTTCGTGGCTGATAATTAATGCATAAAGATAACACACTTCTCTTAGATTTCTTCTGTTTGCAAGATAAATAAGAATGGGGAGAATCCGTGTATATCACCAGCTGGAAATAATGCAAGATTCCATAGCTTATTAAAATTTTTATTAAAGCTGAGAATGCATCTCCATTGTGGCTAGAATGGTTTGTTCTCATTATGGTTTAAGTGGAAAAGTGGCAATAAACTGCAATTGTACAATATAAAGCAGGAATTGTAATTCCCAGTGACTCTGCCAATCAATAAATAAGGCATTGATGCTCTCTTAGTCTATTTCTTTGGTAGAATATCACTAACTTAACTACACCATGAACAATTAACCATGGAGATTTGATTTATAAAAAGAACATTACAAGCCTACACAGACTTTGTTCATATACACTTATGAATCAATAAAAATGGTCATAAAATCATTACTACAGAGACAACGTTGTTTGTCTCTAAGTTACAGTATACTGTAAACTGGTAAACGCCAAATATTGCTGAAAAATATCCAGCACTGATGTTGCAAATGAAAACCCTGTAGAGTAGAAAATTCCAAGTGAACAATCCCTTAATTCACTAAATGCTCAGTGGGCTGATGGTTTAACCAGGCTGTGCTGGGTGCTTGGGTGAAAATGACATGGTTCTAATGGGTACCCCATGGCAGTAAGAGAAACTTATCTGAAGTCATGTGCAATATGAATGAGCAGCACATACTCTGGTATTTGAATAACTTAAGTCTTAATTGCAGGGTATTTTGGAGAACTGCAAACTTTGTTAGCTTGATAAATAATTTTTTTTAAAAGGCAAAATTCTGTGTCTTGGTTTCTATACATGTAGTTGTAGCTGTGTCAGTCCCAGGATATTAGAGAGACACGGTGGGTGTTGGTTTCTAGGCATTTGTCCAGTCTGAGTATTTGTACTTTATTAATTTATTACTTTTCTTAATGGTAAAAAGGAGAGAGGGCTCCAGTGACAGCACTTTATTTTCTTTAACAGACTGTTAAGATGTTATCCTAACAGTATAAAAGATACTGAAGTGTGAGTTGTAAGCAAATGAAATGATGCATATTCTGGATCATGTAAGGCCAAGCTGTCTGTGGCTGCCCCCAAACAGCTTTGCTGGAAATAAGGAAATTTGCTAAAATGCTCGAGTTTATTGTAGGCCAGGTTGTGTGTGCTCTCTGTGCAGGTATACAAGAGTGAGAAGAGGGTACATGATTTTTATGACCATTTTTATTGATTGGAAAGTATATTTGAACAAGGTCTGTGTATACCTCTAACATTATTTTGATTGATCAAATCTTTATCGTTAATTGTTCATGGTGTAATAAAGTTAGTGACATTGCATCAAATAAACAGACTAAGAGCATCAATGCCTTATTTATTGATTGTTAGAATCACTAGGAATTTTTCAAAAATTTTGTCTAAATATTTTTCAATTTTTTTTCAAATTCTACATGCTCTAATTCCTTATTATAAGCAAGATAAAACACTATTTATGTTAAATGGTATTTGTACATTGAAAGATTGTAAAGTGGGCCAGGGGTTTTCCATGTTTACTGTCTCTCAGTAACTCCACAGCAAAAAGTTCTTTGTCCTGAGTATTATTCCATGACTGGAAGTTAGTTAAGAAGTTAATGCATGATGCATGAGCCAGAAAAGAATCCAGTTCAATCTCCTGTTTATATTTTGCAGTGCTAACAAGAATCAAAAGTAAAATAAAACAAAACACCCTTGCTCAGCAAAGTGAGCAGAGATGACTCCAAATATGTGCAGATCTCTCCCATGGTACTTCAGATGGTTGCCCTAGTGCATTTACCCATAATTTCCTTTCTGGTAGGCAGCATCCTCTGTCAGTTATCTGGCTGGCTGCAATTTGCCACTGTACTTCAGTGGTTCTGACAGATTCACAGCTGTGAAGGTCCTTTTCTTAGTGGAGCCACTGAGGTTCTGCCACACAAAGTGGGAGGAAATGGAACTTGCAGAGATAGCACATGGCTCTGTGATATGAGGTCCTAGTTAGACTATCAGGGTTGGAAGGGATCTTAGGAGATCATTTAGTCCAACTCCCTGCTGAAAGTAGGACCAATCCCCAGACTTTTACCCCAGTTCCCTGATTGGCCCCCTGGGTTTAGCAGGCCAATGCACAAACCACTGAGCTATCCCTGGGGCTCCCCGCAAATGAGCGTGCAAGAAGTGGTTAGGAGCATGGCCAGAAGACCTTTCCTGCACAGATCCTCTGCTGCTCCTTTCCCTGGGTAGGTTGGTTGCTTGAGGACTGAATTGTGGCTACTTTTGGACATGAGATAAAAACCTATATGGATCCTTCTGGAATGGCAATGCTAAGCCTTCTGTAGTAAACATCTGAAAAATGAATGCAAATATATGGCAGTCTAATTTCCTAGCATAGATGCCTTAATAGGATATTCATCTGTTTTTCAGCACTCAAATAGGCATTTACACATGTAAATTCCTAACTACTGAAATGAATGTTCACATATGGGATCTGGGCATTCTAATTTGGCCAATAGAGAAATTACAAATCAAAATTAAATATAGAATAAAACAATGAGACCAATGAACTAGAGAAAAAAATAGATATAGCAAGCAACGTAGCACATATGAAATAGCAAAGAAAAGGGAAATGGTAGTAAAATTTCCAGAGGAGATGGGCTTTAGAGCTTTTTAAGTCATAGCAGTAACAAGCTGTGTGAATATACCTGTAGCAGAAGACCAGTGGTACTAACTTGTTTATGTTGTGTCTCTGTCACAAATTGTTTGTTCACTTCTGCTCGATTTTCTGCATCTAATTTATGCATTTTGTCCTCCATAAAGGAGCTTTGGGTGACATTTGTCTGTAGCTTCTTAAATATCTTAATCTTTGGAATGTGGCCTTTGAAACATAACAACAGCGAACACACTAACATCTCCTTCCTCACAATATTTAGGAGTCCAGGGACACAGGAATTGCTGTACTAGATCAGATCACTGGGCCATCTCATTCAGTAGCCTGTCTCTGACAGTGGCCAATACAAAGTACTTCATAGGAGGAGATCCTACAATAGCTAGTCATGGGAGAACCTGCTTCCAGGGAAAGTTTCAGCCTCACTCCCCAAAGTTAGAGGTTGCCTTATGCCCTAAAGCTAATTAATAACTCATCATAAAATATTTGCTGGTATCTAAACCTACGTCTACAGTGATGCGATATTGTTACTTAATCTTTCTTGACTGTTTCCACCACAACCGATAAACGTTTTCCTGAATCTTATCTCCAGAGATGATTAGTGCATTAGCTGGTGCTGGAGGTAAATAGCACTCCATAGAGTGGGAGAGGTAACGTGAGAAGACTGCTGCTGGTGCCCTTGTCACAACAATGAACACATTATATCTGTGCCATAGGTAGCTTTCAGCACCTGAGAACACAATCCTAGTCTGAAATTTAGGCCTTTCAATAAACGGTGTGCCTTTTCATTTGGAAGGTAAAGTCTTACATGGAATACATTCCATATGAACAATATGCATGCACACAATCCTTTTGGAGTGCTAACAGGGCCTGATCCAAGGCCTACTGATTTATTTCAGTGGGCTTTGGGGCCAGCCCCTACACAGTGTTAGTATTGCTCACGTCTGCATAGTCTTAAGCAATAGCAACCACCCTTGGTCATGTATGTAGTTCACTATTTACCAGAGGTTAGATGACTCTCCTGAGCAAGGCTTTGTAGAATCAGGCCCATACTCCATGCATGGGACTCAAATCTGAATTCCAGTTGATGTCTCACCACACGGTATGGATCAGTTACATGCTAACTTTTTTTTTTTTTTTTTTTTACAAATCAGACCCCAATCAGGGTAGGAAGCACAGGCTTTGGGTGAGCACTATGGGCCTGATCCCAAGCCTGTTAAAGTCAGTGGGACTCTTTCCCTTGATTTCAATGCGCTTTTAATTAGGCCCCCAAAGAACATCTCTGCCCCCCACCCCTCTCCAGTATCCAATTGAACTCTGAATTTGAATTAATTATTTTTGAGAACTGTCTGTTCATAATTCAAAGGAGACTTAAGAACATAAGTCTACCAAGAGCTAGGTTTGGTACATGCCCAGAGATCAGGTGTATTCTGACTTGTTATATGACTCATGAAATACTAAATGGAAGGAAGTAAATAAAAGGATATTAGGTTAAGTTTCTCTTCTGTCTTTACTAATACGGTACAGCATTGCCAAGTGATTGTGTAAATCAATACTTGGCATAATCGCTATAATCTGGCAGTTTCAAATGCAAATGCAAACAAGGGATAAAGAAAGTAACATAAAACAGTTGCTATAGTACCAGTGTTTAATTTCCATGCATAACATGGTAAACTAAATTGTTTGTTTAAAGTGTAATTTGTCTGGTGTAGGCCACCCTGTGAGATTATTGTGAAACCGAACAATATATTGCTGAAAATTCTGTTACCTTCCTCATGGTTTTCTCAGGATAATTCCCCCCCGTCTTCCCCCCATCTCCCTGAGCGCTCTTTTGTATATAATACTTCACCACTGTGTAATAGAAATGAAGCCTGTTTAAACCAATTGAAAGTTACAGGCAAAAACGTACTTCCCGGCTCACATTAAAACAAAAGCAACTATTCAACAGATTGCTCATTCATCTACTGCGTCTCCATCAGACTGCCAAGGTATTACACAAATATTAATGAGCTAATTAGTCTCAACCTTTCTCCTCCCTTGAGGTAAATATTGCTAGTCCCATTTTACAGAAGGAGGAACTGAGAAACAAAGGTGCTAAATTTTCATAAATATTTACTAATAGATGCCTCAGTTTTTGGTGCCTAGTTGGGACACCGTAGGTTAGATTTTCAGAACTTCTGAGCACTTGCAGCTCCTATTGAGTTCTAATGGAGCTGTGAGCACTCAGCCCCGAGTTATCTCAGACTGTGCACCCCAAAATGGAGGTGCCTACAGTTAGTGGAGACTTTCCCAAGGTCACCCAACATGTCTGGGATAGAGGAAGGCACAGAAGCCCCATTTCTTGGCTCCCTGACCATCCTCCTTCACTTGTTTAATAATGAAAAACTGAAAGAATGACAAGAGACACATTCATTGGTTATTCTGGATGGTCATGTGCATTAAAAAGGATGTTTAATATATAGAAAATAGAGATGGAAGAGAGCCACTAGGTTAAATTATCTTGGATCAGATCCTGGACCATACTGGGACCACTTTGTGCTTCTCTAGTGACATGAAGGGGACTTGAAGTTGCCCCAAATGGAGCCCTATGACACACTGCCCCCAAACCACTAATGTATTGGGGCAGAAGCTGGTGTAGCCCAAGCACTTTGCACGCCATCAATCATGAGCCAGCACAATGGCCTGTGAGGGGCTGTTAGAAGCAAGTGCAGTTCAGAGCAGTTGTGAAGCTGCTCACATTGCACTGGGGCTGAATCATTTCCAGTATGGGAGGAAGAATGGGTGATGCATACCCATCTTTGCTTCTGCTTCCTCCCATGTATCAAGTGTAGCGCGGTGCACCTGATGCTTGAGCTCTCCTCTGTTCTGCTAGTGGAATCTTGTTCCCTGTAATATCTTTTGAAGCTCTTTGTTGGGCTGTTCTAATTTTAAACATCCCAAGTAATGGGTTTTCCACCTTTTTCTCTTAGGACAGTGTGCTAAAATAGGCTTGGACCTTATTTACTATCCCACAGTCTGGAAGGAAAATAATTTTCCTGATATTCAGCCCACATATTCTTTCTGTCATGTTTAATCCCATAAGGAATCAATGAGTAAGTGCAGGCTGGGAGTCAGGAGGTTCTGAATTATAATACTGGCTCTGCTGCTGATTCATTGTGTGGCTCTATACAAATCTCTTTGCTTCAGTTTCCCCATCTATAAAATGATTCTCATAGATTCTTCCTAGGGATGCTGTAATAATTAATGTTAGTTTACTATATTAGAACTGTCATATGTGCTTATAAATGCTGTGTATTATTACTTCATAATGCCACTAAGCTTGGTTATACCCTAAATAATTCTCCATTCCTTAGTGCTCACACACTAAAATATGTGTAGAGGTTTATTATGTACACCCTTACGGCTCACTTACCTGCGCTATATGTATTTAGACTGAGCTTTTCATTGGAGTCTAAGCATGTTAGGAGCCCGATTCCCATTTAAATTCAATGGGCTATGGCTATCCAGCTTCCTTGGGTCCTTTAAATATCCCAGTATTAGCTTCTGTAATCATCTATTGTAGTTATTACTAGTTAAAACAAACAAAAGGAAGTACTTCTTCACAGAACACAGTCAACCTGTGGAACTCATTGCCAGGGGATGTTGTGAAGGCCAAAATTATAGCAGTGTTCAATAAATAATTAGGTACATTTATGGAGGAGAGGTCCATCAATGGCTATTAGTCAAGATGGTTAGGAATGCAACACCATGCTCTGGGTGTCCTTAGTTTCTGATTGCCACAAACTGGGAGTGGACGACAAGGGATGGATCACTCAATGATTTCCTGTTCTGTTCATTCCCACTGAAGCACCTGGCATTGGTCACTGTTTGAAGACAAGATACTGGGCTTGGACCATATGTCTGACCCAGTATGGCTGCTCTTATGTAGTTATTACTTCTATTGCAGCAGCATTTAGGTGCTCCAGTCATGGACCAGGGTCCCATTGTGCTAGGTGCTGTACAAACAAAATGAAAAGACAGTCTCTGCCCTGAAGAGCTTACAATTTAGGTAGCTGCTCTCCTTAAAATCTCAAGGCCAGAGTACAGCACAGGAGAGATGGGATATCTAACTACTTTCTCCTTGCAAGATCCACTTTGTACATCAAGGTGTGTTGTTCTGTATCTTGAGCTTTCAAGGCTAGTAGCACTTACATTCTTGAAAGGCTAGTGACAATCTTTCACCATGTCTTCTTCTGTATTAGTGTTTGGCCTTAGATGAGGGTCCTTGTCCAACCTCTTGGACACGCAGCATATTCCTAGACCAAGGAGAGTACAAAGCTGATCTTCCAAATATGATGATAACATTTGATATCAGTTTTTTGAGGGGACAGTAGGAAGGCCTACTATTCCCTTTCCTATTACCTGCTTCTGGTTTAAAATGTGTGTCTGCAGTTCTCAGGATGTCCGTACAATGGCAGGTTCAGATTCTGATTCATGCAGACAGAACACTCATGAGAGATGAGTGTGCACGTTGGCCTTTTGTACCAGCTCTCCAGTGGCTTGTGGAGTAAATTGACTTCCTTATTTAGCTTGAGATTCTCAACCTTGCAGAGTGGATCTAATGATTTTCTGTAATGGGCTGTAGCTACAGTAAGGGAAAGACAGAAGGAGCAATCTCACTATTATCAGCTGCACTTTTAACAAACAGCTGCCATATGGGGAGTGCAGACTAAAGCATGGTACCATAGCATCATGATCTTGTAATGTCATGAAATGTGTGAATATGATGCAGTGCAAATTCTGTGCAGATGAATTCAGGCATATTTATATGGGACATGTAGGCTTGTGTGTCTTGTTTAAATAATATATTCTAGATGCATTGATGTACGTTTGAATTTTTTTAAACAGCTCCTAAAATAGATGGGACAGATACTAATCCTGTTGCCATGAATTAGTCATCTCATCCCATACAGAGCTTGAGTTCTGCCACTTTTAAGGCCCAATGCAGGACTCATTTCTTTAAACAAGCCTTTCCTCATTAGCGAAGTAGCCTGCTGGCCTGGCAACATTTCCTCCTAGGAAACAACCACGTAGCTGAATCCTTGTGGAGAGAGTGGTTTAAAATAAAGAGAAAGACTGGGCTCTTCTTTTGGACGCACGCAGCTGTGACCTTTAGTTTTCGAAACTAAATGTCCTAAATAATGTCTATGGGCATTGCAGTAGTGGAAGAATTAGAACTAGAGATACTCTAGAAAGACAGATGGATTCATAACTCCAGAAGAAACACTCAAGAAAAATGCTAAGGTGGAGACTTAAACTAATAGACCATTTTTAGAAAAGAGATTTGCATCTTGGACTGACACCTTGTATGTTAATTTTCAAACCAGCACAAGTAAAAAGGGTCCAGGGTTTATTATAGAAACAGTATATAAGGATGCCAATGGCATGACTCTCATGGGTAGTGATTATATGGACACTACCTGGAAAGAAGAAAAAGAGCATGACCTAGAGAAACATTTTGCAGAGCAATAGAGAAAGAAGCCAAATCCCTTAACAAGATACTCAGAAGCCTGAACATATCAGCACAAAACTGAAATAAATGGTGGAAACTGGCAGATGCCCTATTCACCTGCGGGAGGGAAAAGAAAGACAGACTGACTCATGTTCTTTATATTTAGTGAGGCTAGAAATGGCTGCTTTGATTGTATATATTGAAAGAGGCAGATTCTTTGCTCTGCTATCTCCATTTTGGGCTAGGTAAGTAGCACAAAGAGGACTTAAATCAGCTGGAGAAGGCCAGTGGAGTTTTCCCCCTGTGTAGGTGAACTCTGGCTGCATAAACTGGGCAGAGACCACCTTATGCACCATCCCCTTCCAGCGCCAGTGTAAAAGGATGGTGGGTGCATGTTGGAGGTGTGCTGGAGACAAGGACAGGGGTGTATGGAAGCAGATTTCTAGTATGCTTGATCTTCCACTGATGCAAATTAGAACTGTTCCTCTGTTACTCTAGCTTGCACCAGGGCCAGACATGTTGGGATTAGAGAGCTGCAACTGGCTCATTGAAACTTCCCCTCCCGATCTCACTGTACTCAAACTACAAGCAGCCCAATCTGGCCCCAAATTACTTATGTCTGAATGTTCTTTGGTGCTATGGGTATGATATTAAGCTACCATAAATCCAGCCATTTCTTACTCTGGCAGACATCTCATGGGAATTTTGTCTGAACAAGAACTGTGGCTTGGAGTCCACAGTGTAAACAGTCTTTACTGGTTGATATTTTATCTTATGTTATGCAAAAAAAAGGCCTGTGTATCACAGGATGAGTGATTTCTGGAGAGGATGTAAATCATAGAACAGGAGGATGTTACCTCCATGGAACATTTGAAGGTTATTTATCTGACAAAATGCCTGAATTGATTCTTCAAGACAGCACTTGGTGCATCTAAATTTCACCACAGATTATTTATAACGTCAACACTAAACTCTGGGTTTACATAATGTCTCCATGGTGACTTCATTTATTGGTTTCAGGTCACTCGCAACCTACAACAGCCTTACAGACAGACACTTGGCTGGATACTTCAGCAATACAAGGATAAGACGACATCTTCAGCGCTCAGGGCTGGTAGGCTTTAAAGGCTTCCTTTTTGTTACTTTTACCTCACACTGCTGGATATTTTTGCTTTTCAGTACAGAGGTAGGGTTGCCACTTTTTAAAAGTTTGCCCATCTAGACAGACACATATCATGGTGTCATCCCATGCTTGCATGATGTAATGTGACCTTTTCATTGCATCAGAAGGTCGTTCACTGCTTTACCAACCAGCATCACAGTGTGATCACATATGGCAGGACCCTATGGGATTTGGGGTCCTGTAAATATAGCATGGTTGTGGGACACAGGGCTGTGCTGCTAAAATCTGGACAATTGTAGAGAATCAAGGACAGGTGCTAATCCTGGGCCTGATACTGCAGTGTGCTAAGTGGCAACAAAGACTTCATTGGGAGTTGAGGAAGTTGCAGTTAATACATGGCTGGAGGTACTTAGCGCATTGCAGCATTGGAGGCCGAGAGATGCACAGCACCACTATATGTGATTGAGCTGTAAATGTGTTAACTTGTTATTGGTAGGGGGCGTGCGCGTGACAAGGCGATGTTAACTGATTCTGTTCATACCACGTGTGAAACAATTCTCATACCTAAGTTAGGTATTAACTTAATACAAATCATTCATTTTCTCCCAATTTAATATTATTGGATTAAATTAATAATTTGTGGAGACTGGAGGAGAGGACACTGGTGGAATTCCAGCAGGAAAAATTCCAACAGCAATTAAAAAAAAAACATACCTCCTTATGACCCAGTTCGGATTTTATAGTATTATGAAAATTCCCCAAGTGATATTAGCAGCAGAATAAAACTGCTTCTGAATGCTGAGGATCCTGAACTTTGATTGGCTCGTGATGAGCTGTTAATTGAAACTGAGGCATTGTCCCTTAATAATAAACGATTGTCTATCAGTCATCTGTCTCCATGGCGTTGGAGACCATTATTGGCATGGATCAATTCTGTACATAAACCCTGGGTAATCTTAGCATAGCCCTGAGCTTGTGGCAGAGTTGCAGTAAGTCATTACCACACATGAATGGCAGTGCATTACCACACAGTAAGGCTGCTATTAAGACGTGTCACTGTACTTGTATTTCAAATCTATTGTGAGGAGAACTTTTCTTTGAACGATTACAATAGACCCAGTATGTCTTTGCTGCATATTTCTGGTTGTTCTTCTTAGAATCTGTAAATCATAATTAAATGCTATTAGATGATTGACTTGTTTTTAAAAAACAGTGTCAAAGTTAACCTATTGCCTATAAAGTCGATTAGCAAATCTACAAAATTCCAATTCAAAATTAAGTTAATACCTTTAATTTTATTTTTCAGCAATCTCTATTTAATTGTTTCATGCAGTCTTGTTGTAGCTGGGTTGGTCCCAGGATATTGAGAGGCAAGGGGGGTGAGGTAATATCTTTTATTGGACCAACTTCTGTTGGTGAGAGAGACAAGCTTTCACAGAGCTCTTCTTCAGGCCTCCATGCCTCTCTGTGCTGCCTTCAGACCTGAAGAAGAACTCTGTGTAAGCTCGACAGCTTGTCTCTCTCACCAACAGAAGTTGATCCAGTAGAAGATACTATCTCACCCACCTTGTCTCTCTATGGTCTCTAGTGGAAATGAGGGACATAATAAAGGTGCAGAAATTTTGTATGTGTTCAAGTAGTTTTGCTCTCCTTTTGTACGTGGCTTTATTTAGAATACACCTTGTTCTCTCTTCTCTTTTTCTCTATATTTATATTTTATTTGCTTATGGCAGATCTCAAGAAGTGGAAGAATAATATCTGAGAAGGAGTATCGGCTAAATGCTATGAGGAGGGATCACCAAAGATACGTACGGGAATGCCTAGCTCAGGCCATATTTCACAAAGTCCTTGATATGGAGGTATGAACACATATAGACCTTTTAGAATAGTTCCCTAGTCATGTCTGAGGGCTGTTTACTAATGCTGGTGTGTCATGGGGCTGCCCCCAAGAAGAGGGGTATTTGGTGGAAAGGAGGGCGTGGAGTCTCCACTCTTGATGACTCCAACCAGGAGAATGTTTCTGGAACACCCCCAAACTCAACACTCATCCCTCCATCCACAAGATTCTGTGTGTGGTGGTGGAAGATGTGCCTAGCGTGCTGCCACCAGCCATGTGAAGAGGAGAGGAAGCCACCTCAGCACTCAGACAGAGTCCCAAGGTCACGAGGGTCAGATAAATCACAACCCCTCGTGTGTGCCAAAAGATCTAGTCACCTCAGTATATTTTACTTATTAGCTTTAGTTAGAACTGAGAACTGGAATGTTGTTATACACTCTTCTGTGTTTTTTCTGAACTGTGGATCTGGGTAAGGACAGCCCTTTGAAACTCTCCAGCCCTCACCATCTGTAGCTCAGTTTCCATTCTCGAAAATGAAAAAAAAATGACTAACATCTGTTTAAACACAATTATCTCCATAATCGTGTTGCATTTAGCTCAAGCTCACTAGCCCCTTAAAGAATCTGATCTTAAATTGATCCCAAGCTTCAGCTGCAAATTCAAATGGGTTGCAGAGCCTGGCATTTAAATAGCTGCCCTTGTCACTCTTGTTCGTGTTGCCCAGCTTGGCTTCTTAACAAATATTCAATTAATGGTTTTCTGATTAACATCATTCTTAAATCTGAATATTCAAATAATCCGATTCATTGTTCAAGTCTGCACCATGCAGCTTGTAGTGTCAAGCGTTAAAGCATCTGCTTCAGTCCTGTTTTTTGAGACCACAAATCTTATTGTCTACACCAAACAACACAACATTGGAGTAGAAAATTTGCCTTCTGAAATTCATAACTCGATGGAATCAACAGACTGTCAGTAACACCGCCCCACACAGTTTTGGGGGCAAGGACTGTCGTCCTGTTCTGCGCCTAGCAAAATGGGGTCCTGGTCCATGGTGAGAGCTCATAGATGCTCCCACAACAGATTACACATGTGGATCCACTTCCATTTTATAAAATCCATTCTAGATAGAAGGCCCAATCCTAAGAGGGGCATGGCTGTGAGTATCCAGTCAGAGTTTCTCCACTGCATGATCCCCTCACTCACACAGGTGGAAGGGAGCATGGCCATGGCTTAGTAGGTCAGAGATCAGCTGGCAAATGTGCAGCCTCTTAGATCCCCAACAGATCTGCAGAGCAGGCCATCCGCATGCCCTAGGTCTTGGTGTCCTTGCTGGTAGCTGGTTCTCTTGCCATGTTGCTACTGGAGTGCTCGGTGCAGCTTCCCTTTGTCACTTTTACATAGAAGGGAGGATGCTGCAGTTGGGGAATTACTGCTACCTCATTGCCTTCCACCTGGTGTAGTTGTTTACACTAGTGCACAGTGAGGTAAAAAGCTGCTGCTGGTGTAAGTGCGTGTGGAATTCTGATTTGGCAGCGCACTTACAGGTGTAAATGCCTGCACAAAGTGCAGGGCAGTGAGGAATCAGGCCCTGGCTGCTCACTGAGTGATTGCCTAGATCTTGTAGCCTGCCTCTGTAAGCTGTGGAGTGCCTCCGGAGGGACTCCACGCTCCCTCGGCTTTGAAGTGAGGGGGCTCAGCACATTTACAGGCACTCTCACCCAGTCCATATGGAGCTCCTGTAGCACACAGGTGCTTGCTTCCTAATAAACATCAGGTAGGAGCAAGATTCTCTCTTGCCCCCTGCTTCGACACAGAGGAATCAGACTGGTCCCCCTCCTGCCTCCTTGGAGTGCAGTCGCTCCCCCTCTCCCATGCAGCATTCTCCAGGAAGCTGAGACTCTCAGCTTTCCTTGCAAAGCATCTGTTCAACTGGTACCTAAGTGACATGATGGATGAGACCAGACCCAGTATCTTACTCAGCAGCCCCCTAAATCTCTGGCTCCTGGCCTCTCTCCAGCCTGTTTCCCACTAGGTAAGTGCAGGCTCTACGCGATGGCACTGTGCAACAGGAGAAGAACGGGCACAGCAAAGGCGTTGCTCCCTATCTCCGTCCCACCCCCCAAACGAGTGGAGGAGGAAGGAATCTGTTACAATTATAGTCCAGTAGCAATTACTTCCCCCTGGAGTAAGAGGGAGCCCTGGGCCGTTCCTGAGGCAGTACAACTATGTGCTACCTGCCCCTTCCCCCACCCTCGTCAAGGCAGATTGCAAGGTCGTTTCCGCAGGCACATACCATCTCCTATAGGAGAGCAGTTCAGGTTAATATAAATAATGAAACACGTTTATGGCTGTGGTATTCACTAAGCTGATTGTCATGCAACTTTTCTAAGCAAAAGAGAGGGAAAAAACCCATCAACGTTCCCTCTGGCCATACAATTCTGCCCTTTATATTCTGCCCTGGCCGGGGGAATAGTCTCTGCAGAAGTAAAAGCTGACTGGGCCACTATAGCTTTAAAAATGTTAATGTTGGAAAGGGAAGATTTCACATGCTGAAGTGTAAGGCAAGTCAGTGATAGTTACTGAGCAGTGATCAATGGGTGTAATAACCAGGAGGGCAGATGAGAAATACCCAAAGCTGGAGCTCAGCCTTGTGTTCACTGACACCTCATTATGGTAATTAATAGGCTTTCTTGCACTGGCAGCGTCATCATCAGCTAGAAATAAAAAGAAAACTGGAAAATGTTGTGAGGAAGGAGCGGGTTCAGAGAATCAAGGTAAGGATGCGTCACGTGAGTGTACTGAGCCACTTGGCAAACTTGCTCTTTGTTACTTGCCTCAGCATGATTTTTATCAGAACCAGCCCCACGATGGGGTAGAGTCCCTTCAGGAGTCCTTATTCTGGAACCACTGTGTTTGGGCTAGATGGTGCAGCCACTGGGTTTGTGGAAATCCCCTGGAAGTCAGTTTCTGTTCTAGCCTAGAAACCATAGACCTCACATGGTATGAATATCTCTCCAGCTGAATTTCTTCAACTCCTAGCTGGAGCACTTAGAAGACCGTACTGGGGATCCCATCTTCTCAGTTGGTCTCTTATTCTTTATCAGTAAGAATGCACACACAGCAGAGGGCATGCAGTATTTCCAGTCCCACATGTTAAAAAATTAGGAGATTGGCTTTAAAATCATGAGAGTATGTAAAAATAATAGATTGGGTGTTCTGTTTTGGGAGGAGGGATAGCTCAGTGGTTTGAGCATTGGCCTATTAAACCCAGGGTTGTGAGTTCATTCTTTAAGGGGGCCAAAAATCTGTCAGGGATGGTACTTGGTCCTGCTGTGAAGGCAGGGGACCAGACTCAATGACCTTTCAGAGTCCCTTCCAGTTCTATGAGATAGGTATATCTCTATATATTTTTTTTATTTGCCTTTTGCTTTTTGGTCGCTTAGGGTGCACTGGGGTCACATTTTGAAACTTTCTCCACAGCCATGAGGGCTAGAAACTGACTTTTTCTTTAAGAATGAAGGCTGAAATCACATATCCTCTTGACTCCAGGAGCTGAGTCTCTAAGGAAAACAATAATTATTGTGAGACTCATGACAATCATGAGAGTTGGCAACATTGGGGATGTTAAGAAGCTGTCTGGTCCTTTGATGACTTGCAGAAAGAATGCAAACCTCTTAGGGGTTTGAATTTCACTTTTCTCTGCATTCCAGTTGCGACAGGGAGAAGGAAAAATAAATGAAAATACCAATCCTGTGATATTTACAGCCTCGGTTCCAGTCCAGGAAGTACTGGAGAGAAGCTGTGGTTTTAAAGTTTGCCCAAGTTTATATTCAGGACCCTTTATGGCACAATGCCCGCTGCAGTGCTGGGTAATTTTGGACTTCTGACCAGGAACTAAAACGCTCCCCTCTGTGGGAACCCTACGGTTGGTTCTGGTTGTCTTCTGTCCATTGGGGTTAATTCCCTTTGAGAGTCAAGAGACAGGCTGATGCAGGAAGGTGTAATTTACATCTTTCTCCACCATCTTCCACTAATCTGGCCAGCAACTGATCTGAGATTAGACAGTAAAAGGGATAAGGGGTAAAGGCACATCCAACCCTTCACTGCCAGAGGGAGAATCACCACAATATGGAGACTTTAAGAGGAAACAGATGTCAAAGGAAGGAAGTAGGGGATTGCAGAAGATCCTCTAACTTCAGAAAAGAAACGAGGCTTCAAACAAAACAAAGTGTAAGAGACTGAAATACAGAGGGAGAGACCAGAGATTCAAAACATACATGGAAACAAGGGGTGGAGGAGTGGAACTGATAGGATTCATCAGGTGTTTGGACAAGACTGGAAGGGGAGGGAGAAGGGGAAGGACAGAAAGATGGGAAAGAAGCAACAGACCCAGGAATCAAAAGGAATGGGCGATTCTCATTCTCTCTTTTCTCCTTGCTTCTCTCCCATTCTATTCATCTGCCCCTTCCTCCTGCTCTGGTGTCAGACCTGGATCTCTTCTTCCATTTAAAGGATAATGATCTAAGCACCTGCCAAAGCTGATAGTTATTCGTGGATGCAGAAGGCTGGGTTAATGTTCCATGAAGGATCTATAGCCTCCTCTCCCACCAAGAGCTCAGATGTATAACTTTCTCTTCCTCTAGGTGGGACGATCAAGAAGATCAGTGGAAGATATTAATCCTCTGCTCTCTCCACATCCACCTGCTGGCGCAAGAAATCACTATGGGCGCCATGCTTTAGTTGATGGAGAGCAATCCAGCCCCTCGCTATCAGTGAGTCTTATCAACTACCCCTAATCCTATACCATTCTACAGACACCTATTACATCTCTACTTTGTAGTACTGACTGTCCTGATTGCTCCAAGGGGAGTAGGATCAGGCCCTTATTGAGGAGAACGGCATGTCAGTTCTGAGAGAACGGTGGATTTGTTTCATGATAAACTTGTTTTAATACCTTTAATTCCCTCTTTTTATTTGCACTACCGTCCAAGATCACTACACTACGTATTAGAGAGACAGTGGGCATGTCTACTCGCATGGCTGTGCCACCACTGCACATCTGCTGAAGACGCTCCATGCCAATGGCAGAGTGCTCGTCCATCAGCCAAATAAAACCATCTCCGTGAGTGGCGGTAGCTATGTCAATGGGAGAAGCTCTTCTGCCGACAAAGCACTGTCCACACTGGCTCTTAGGTCGGTGTAACTTACGACGCTCACAGGGGGTGGTTTATTCACACCTCTGAGCAACATAACTTATATCAACCTAAGCTGTAGTGTGTACAAAGCCTAAGTGGTCTAAATTTTGGACATCTTTATCCAATGCCAAAGCTGGGAGAGTGGCAATAAGCTCGTTATAATCACAAGTGGGCAGCATTGTTAACTGACAATAGAAAAAGCTAGATTACAGTCAAGACTTTTCAGAAGTGAATAGAGAGACACGGTGGGTGAGGTAATATCTTCTATTGCAGTGGTGCCCAGCCTTATTACACAGGAGGGCCACATAAACCTAAGCACAATCTTGTGTGGGCCAAACAGATTTTACATATTTTAATAAGGACTTGTTAATGTTGGCATAAGTTATGTCACTGAGGGGTGTGAATAAACCATTCCCGAGTGACGTAAGTTACACCGATCTAAGAGCTGGTGTGGACAGCGCAATGTCAGTGGGAGAGCTTCTCCTGCCCACATAGCTACTGCCTCTTGTGGAGGTGGTTTTATTATACTGATGGGAAAGCTCTCTCCCATCGGCATAGAACATTGGCACCAGATGCATTACATCTGTGCTACTAGTGTAGTCTAGTCCTAAGATTTAAAGTCCTCTGTACTGATTGATATTTTAAGTTCAGGTTAGTGTCTATTTTCACACGTGTGTAAACTAAAATGGTGTAAACAAGACGACCATATGCGACTGAACCAGCCACTAGTATGTCGTGCTGAAGCAGGCCGCTGTTCATAAGTTGGGCACCCCTGTTCCATTAGACCAACAGAAGTTGGCCCATTGGACGATATTACCTCACCCACCTTACCTCTCGAATACCCTGGGACAGACACAGCTACAACTACACTGCATACAGAAGTGAATAGTGATTTTGGGTGCTCCAGGTTTTGGGTGCCCAATTTGAGACACCTTAAGGGGACATGATCTTCAGAGGGAAGGTTTTCAGCTCTTTCTGAAAGTCATGATTTCTTAATGTCTCTCAACTTAGGGACCCATATTTTATTGTCAGTTTTTAAAATTTTGATCAATAACTTTTTTGTGTCCTCAAGAGATTTGTATTTTGGGATTATGCACTTTCTACCCTGTTGTAAGGCCTATTTTCGTAAAGACACGTTTCTACTCACCTTTATTTTACAAGAAATCTACATGTCAAATTTCAAGGGCTTGATTAAATAACAGGTTAAAGGTTCATCTATAATGGTACTGAGTCCCTTATTGCAGTGGTTCTCCACCAGCGGTACATGTACCCCTGGGGGTGCACAGAGATCTTCCGGGGGTACATCAACTCATCTAGATATTTGCCTAGTTTTACAGCAGGCTACATAAAAAGCACCAGCAAAGTCAGTGCAAGCTAAAATGTAATACAGACAATGACTTGTTTATACTGCTCTGTATACTATATCATTGTTTCTCAACCTGGGAGAGCTGACCCCTGGGGGGTCACAGGATGGGTTTAGGCAGGGCCACAATTACAGGGCTGGCGTTATGGGGTGGCAAGCAGGGGCCTCACAAAGCTAAGATACACGCTGAAGCCAAAGCCCCACAGCCTAGGGCTGAAATCAGACTTCTGAAAGGGTACAGTAGTATGGAAAGGTTGAGACCCACTGCCTTATTGGATTACTTCTAGGTTCTGGAATGTGCATGAATGCTCATTTTAAAGAGCTCTTCTCTTATTTCAATTGTCCAGTCTTCCTCTCCTCGGCCAAACACAGCACTAGGAAATATGCAACGCCCCGTCCGACTACAGCCACTTCCTGGATATCCTACAGCAGGATCCACACTCAGGACTTCTTCCAGATCCAAACAAAAGCTCTTGGAACTTGAACATGATCATCAGTTTCCTAATGGGGTTAGCCCTTGTTTGTTTATTTTTATGAGAATTACATAGTTTCAGGAACGCATCAGAAAGAATGACTTAAAAGTAGACTAATACTGTACATCTCAGAATCGTGAACCACAGACTGTGTTTAATGCATAATTATTTATCATCAGCTTTTTGTTCAGACTTTCCTTCTTTCCCTTCCTTTTGTTTTGCAAAAGACATTGTCCTACTGACTTCATATTCAGACCTGGATCACAGCACTGAAAAACACAGTGGATGCTTTTTCTATAGAGTAGTCTTTGCATATAAGTTTTTCACTCTCTGTGGAGATTTTCTATAGGGGGAGTGCCTACCTCTTAACAAGGACAGCTGAGGGTATTTGTAGAGGATCTAGATGGAGCTACTGTAAGATAGGTGCATAATTGGTTGAAAACCATTCCCAGAGAGTAGTTATCAGTTGTTCATAGTCAAGGTGGAAGGCACATATCAAGTGGGGTCCCGCAGGGATCAGGTCTGGGTCTGGTTCTGTTCAATATCTTCATCAATGATTTAGGTAATAGTAGAGAGAGTACACTTATAAAGTTTGCAGATGATGCCCTGCTGGAAGGGCTTGCAAGTACTTTGGAGGATAGGATTATAATTCAAAATAATCTGGACAAACTGGAGAAGTGGTCTGAAGAAAATAAGATGAAATTCAATAAGGACAAATGCAAAGTACTCCACTTAGGATAGGACAACCACTTGCACACATACAAAATAGGAAATGACTGCCTAGACTGTGGAAAGGGACCTAGGGGTCCTAGTGGATCACGCGCTAAATATGAGTCAACAGTGTAACACCGTTGCAAAAAAACCCAAACCACATTCTAGGATGTATTACCAGGAGTGTTGTAAGAAAGATGCAAGAAGTAATTCTTCCACTCTACTCAGTGCTGATTAGGCCTCAGCTGGGGAATTGTGTCCAGTTCTGGGTGCCACATTTCAGGAAAGATGTGGTCAAATTGGAGAAAGTCCAGAGAAAAGCAACAAAAATGATTAATAACCTAAAAAACATGACCTATGAGGGAAGATTGAAAAAATTGGGTTCATTTAGTATGGAGAAGAGAAGACTGGAGGGGGGGAGAAGGGGGACGGATGGACATGATAACACTTTTCAAGCACACTTTTCAAACACTTAAAAGGATGTTACAAGGAGGAGGGAGAGAAATTAACCTCTGAGGATAGGACAAGAAGCAATGGGCTTAAATTACAGCAAGGACAGTTAGGTTGGACATTAGGAAAAACTTCCTAACTATCAGGGTAGTTAACCACTGGGTTAAATTGCTTAGGGAGGTTGTGGAATCTCCATCACTGGAGATTTTAAGGAGCAGGTTAGACAAACACCTGTCAGGGATGGTCTAGATAATACTTAGTCCTGCTGTGAGTGCAGGGGACTGGACTAGATAACCTCTCAAGGTCACTTCCAGTCCTATATTGTATGATCCCAGCAAAGCCTCCCCTTCACCATACACAGCTGTAAAGGAGCAGCAACCTCCTCTCCTTTCCTCACCACAACTCCTCCTAAGCCAAAGAAGTAGGAATAGAGAAGGGGAGCTGCTCAGACTAGTGGAACCTGCTCACATGGATATGTAATTACCTAAAGGGGGAAATTCAGCCCTTCTCCCATAGCTTTGAAAAAAATGAAGTTAATAGGATTTATGTTGGTAAAGGTATGAGTGGTTCGGGGGCTGTGACCCTTGTGCAGGCACTGGAAGGTACTACAGTAAGTTATCATGGACCATCAGCCCTTCTCCCAGCCGGCTCCCATGACTGCCAGCTCTCAGATGGGATGGTTTATGTGGACCTGCTGCAGAGCCCAGTTCCAACACCTGCAAGGGTCTGAGTTACTTCTGTACACCTGCCTCCTGCTCCAGGGCCTTTGGCTCCTGTGCCTTTGGATGAATTTCATCCTGGAGGAGAAGTAAAGTCATTTGAAAAACACTGAGATAATTTTGTGCCCAATAATTTTATGAAACTCCTTAGTTTCTGCCCCACAAATGAAAGGAAATTAGTACTGCAAAAGCACTGTTAATTCATTCACTATTCTGGCTGGCTGTGGTTAAGAGTCTGCTAGGATCATAAGTAATACACAATTTAAAATTTTTTTAATCAGTTCTTGGGTTAAATTTTCAAGGGACCTGGACCCAGGTCCTCTAGCTGTGCTTCCAGATTCATATTCAGGGTTTTGCTTGCACGAATCATTTCGCAAGCAAATTTGTGGGCACCGATTTAGAGGCCCCTGTTTGAAAATGTGAATGTAAAATGGAAGGAAGAGTCAGATCATGTACATCCAGGATGGTCCCGAGTTGTGCTGAGCAGGCTCAGTGTTTGCACAAACTTGGGTTTGACGTGGTTAAATGTGATTGCAGGGAGAGAAAAGCATGATGAGGCTTATGAACTCAGTGGATTATTCACCTGGATTATCCCCATATCAACTTCCCATCATTAACAATTACGTGATACCGGTGCCACCTCCACCCCAAAAAGGAGATAACGTAAAGGGAGTTAGGCATGGGACTTCCAGGGGCAGGCGCTTTCGCCCGACCACTGCACCAAATGGCTTCGAGCAGCTGTTAACAAAGGTACAGTATGTGATCTCTTTTCCACCCCCTCACCCCGATGGCTATATTTCTTGCTCCAGAGGTGGTTTTACCAGATATACTGTCTTGAGAGCATGAAGAGGCAGTGAAGTGATTCAAGACATGCTGAATCTGGTTAGCAGTGGAAGTAGTGCCAGCCTCCTCAAGGGGCCAGAGAGCGGCAAGATCAGCAGACCAGGGCCAGTGCTGGGGGCACATACCCAAGGCTGTGCACCCTCAGAGTTTTGTCAGTGCCAGAGTTACAGTGCAAATCTGAGTTGGAGCTCTAGTTTGGAGAGTGCTTGATGGCACAATCTGTTCCTACATGTTTGCTTTCATGCTGTGCTGAGATATTGTATTGTCTTCTATTCAATGCAGTAGCCTGGAATTGTTTTCCACAGTCAAATTAGTTTAATCAAATATATTAATAACCAGGCAGGCACTAATTCAACTGAGCAGGACTGAAATCATCACTTGGAAGTGAACCAACTCAAAAACTAGAAGCAGCAGCTAGACCCTGCCTGTTTTTGTCCTCCTCCCCACCCCTATTTAAAGCTTGGTGTACTCCTGAAAACCCAACTTTTGATTGTTTTGTTTTGTGAGCTCTTTCCAAGGATCCATCTATAAAGCATTTCCAGTGAAGAGAGTGGTTTTACATGTGTTCACAGACATGAATCTAAAATCATTTGTTAAAGCGAATCAAGTGTATCAAACCATTTAACAAGTAGGTGTGTTCACAGAATCAAGATCAGAATGTTGGGAGAATAATCTACTCATGATTTGTCGTTGTACCCCACCGAACCCATTGATAGCCCCATTCAGCTAAACAATGTATTAGGTTTCCATGCCACAGAAGAACTGAAAAATTGGCTTTTATGGTGCAGGTCCCTGGCGTAAAGGACTCAGTCCTTTCTCAGGCAGAACTACCATTAACTTCCATAAGAGCTTGCCAGTATGGGGGCTTCATGCTTAAGCCCACATTATAGTCAGAATAATACAAGGCAAATGTGGAACAGACGGATTGGATCATCTGGTCCATCTCCCTACCAGGGCAAGATTGTTCTTAAAAGCCCTCAGTCAGCAGCTGTGCTGGAAAATGCCCCATCCCTTTCTACGATGTCATAAGAGAGAGCAGAAACAGATTAAATTTGCGGTCTACCTACATGCTTGAAGTTAGCCACATACTTGTGTGTCTTGCTGAATCAGGACCATAGTGAATCATGAAGAGCTCAGAGGCTGAACCTTTTTTTTCCCACATAAAACCCTAATCAAAGAATTTTTAATAGTGTACAAATTAATAACAATCAAAGGCTGCTTGCAGAGCATTCACAAATGGAAACATGAAATTAAATACATGCTTTGCTATGTAAAGTTCACGCTGCTCTAACTAGAATTTCTTTGCAAAGAGAAGGGAGGAATTTTAAATGGATTCTGTTCGAAAAGTAAACTGACATACAGGAACTATTTAGATGTTAGATCTATAGCTGGGAGGACAGCTGATTTGGGTTTTGGATACCAAATACAGGTTTGGTAATTTCAGATTTGGATAAGCATTTGCCAGATCAAAGGAAATATAATTCATCTATCTGGACAGTCTATGTTTGGTAAAGACACACAAGACCTGATCCTTGGGTCTGGTGGAGCTGTGCTCAATGCAGGACCCTAGGTGATGGGCAAACCTAGCTGTATGCTACCTTTGCACATCCCTGATCTGCTGGGTTGCCCAAGTGTGTGTAAGAGCAGCCACAGTGCTTTTTTTTAGCAAATTCCAGCTAGATTGGCCTAAGGGTCTATTACGCCATCTGGGGACTGCTGGAGTCCAGCAGTGCTCTGGCCATGCCCCCTTCTCCCATGTACATTCGTGATATGCCCAATGTCCCCATGCCAGGGAATCCTCAGCTGACTCAGTAAGGCAGCCGGAAGGCCCCTTCGCACCACTGGAGTGTTACATAGAGTCTGAATCAAGGCCCTGGATTAGACACAACAATTTGATCTGTTTGCAGTTCAGGAAGGTTAAATTCAGTGAGAGAAAAAGAGGTGAATGAACACTTTAAAAATGTCTCACCAGTGCTGCCCCTTTGTTCACCTCTAGTTAGGAGTCTGGTTATTGAATGCATTTTTTGTGCTCCTGTTGTAGGACTCGGGAAAATTCCATAAGCCCTCATTACACAGCAATGCATCTGTTACAATGATCTACTTAGGAAAAAGTGTGCACTTGTCTCATGATGACACTGATTACAGAGATGAAATCAAAGTCTATCAGCAACATTGTGGAGGAGAAAACCTTTGTGTCTACAAAGGCAAGCTACTGGAAGGAGGTAAGGATTAAAAGTTGAGGCGTTCATTTTAATTCTGGCAACATCTTATTTTCTGGATACACTGTTGATGTGATATCAAAGTCATTTCAGCTGAGCTCACTCAAGATATGCACATCCAGGGACTTATAAACCAGCTGCCTCCAACCTAAATCGAGATTTACTGTTCCATGATTGAAAATGAGGCTGCAATTACTTTTGCAAATTATGGAAGAAGGAATTTAGAGGAGTGATTTAACAAAATACTGTGGGTTAGATTAATTTGTGGATAGAGATGTATGGTCAATAAAAGCTTTGCAGGAGTAAACTGTCCCTGAATACTAAATTATCTGTTTCTGAGTAGCAGTAATACATCAGTGTATGCTTTTTATTGTTCCAGAAGGAAAATTATATTCTGGGAGTCTGATTCTGAGCCGTTTTATGCTGGTGTGACTCCATAGACTTCACTAGAGTTACTCTGGTGTATCAAGAGTGAGAGGAGAATCAGCCCTGGGAATCTACTATTCCTGATAGCTGAAAATCCCTCTAGGTTAAGATCAGAAGTCCTCAGATGCAATGAAATCACAGTTGTTCTCCTGCATGAGTGGTTGTGGTGCAGGCACAAGGGAGTTCTCCACAATCACTATACATCACACAATTGTACACGGTTTCGGTTCTGCCTAGCTGACTGTGGAGGAAGGAGGGGCATCTAAAATTAAGGAGGGGAGGATTACCACAGATCACAATCCTTATTCCAGCCTGGGGATTGGAGGAAGACTTCTTCCCATCACTGCCAATGTTATGGAGTTCCTCTGCATAAAGCCTATACCCAGGAGCAGCACAGCCCACCCATGGTGCCATGCTAATGAGTCTCTGTAACCTGAAATGATGACTACTATTGCTGAAGGGGTGATTTTAGTCTTCCAATTGAGAGAAGCATTTGAACCAGCAGTTCTGTTTCACTCAATCAGTTGTATGTAACTGATTGTGTTTTGCTTCTGATTTTCACTGAATATGATAAAGAGCTATGTATGTGTGCTACTGCCATTTGCTGGAGAGAATTAGCACTGTTCAGCTGTGTGTCATAAGCCCTGTACCGCTAGCTAATAGCTAATGGATATCTTTCTGCAAATCAGGTAGTAGGGGCCTGAGTTTTTGAGATGGGAGGCTCAGGGTTCTATCCTTCCTGCAGCTGTGAAGGTTTGCATGGCTGCAGTGACACTGTCCTAGCTGACCACGGTTATGTTACAGCACCTGCAGGATGCTGCGCTGGGGGTGAGGACAAGCATGATTTTTGTGGATATCAGCAGGTGGAATTTCACAACATAATGGTCTTTAATGCAGATGAGAGGCATAGAGCCTGATCTCACAGGATCCATAGTTTTGGCACATATGCAGACAAAATGGAGGTCACTGGACGCAGACTGTCAATAAAGCATTAACCCCATTCTCTCCCCAATTACAGAGACTTTTCACTTTACCTCAAAGCGGCATCATGGTTTCCCCTTCAGTCTCACCTTTTTCCTCAATGGGATACAGATGGACAGGCTGAGCTCCTGCTGCGAATACAAGCATCGGAAGGGTGTGAGATTGGGAGGCAAGCATGGATACTTTGGCTTTGTGAATGTGGATAGAGCATCTCCTTGCTATAGGTATGCTCACAAGTGTTTAGACCACAAAACTTTCCCCGCTTTTTTAAAGCATCTATCAAACATTTCACCCATTGCTCTCTCCAGAGCCCAGGCCACATCTCAGATGAATGGGGATCTATTGCCTCCCATGTCTTGAAACCAGTTATATCATCTGAATATTGGATCTACTCTTGCAATCTTCCCATAGGCAATCTCCTATTGAAGTCAGTTGATTTTTTTTACATTGTCCCCATTATGACAGTTCTCAGGGTCCCCAGGACTGAGTCACCATGTTACCTCCCATGCCTCCAGTGTGAGGAGACTTGCTTGTGTTGAACTGGGTATCTGTTCCTTGACACCACAAGCCTTCTCCTCTGGGCTACGCCAGTCCTCACTTTGCCATGCAGGTTAACAGTTGGTGTACCCCAGTCCCTGAGCCCCTTTGCAGCATTCCCCTGTAGTATCCAGCCCCCTTGCCACTCACAGAAATACCAAGGTTGGTTGTCCCCAAGGGAACAGTGTACACATCAGCTTGTAGGATTCAACTCAGGATCAGCTTCTTGCTTAATACCACAGCATTGATAATGAAAACAACAAGAAGTTTATTATCAAAGATTCAAGAGACTGTGAGTAAGGATAATGGAAACGAGGGTTTACCTATAAAATAAAACCATCACACACTTTCTAGAGGTTAAACTTAACTAGTAGATTAACCTCCTGTTTAATGAAGTTCATCTCACCCGAAGCCTTTTGCAGCGTGTTCAACCCAGGCTGGTGGGGCTCCTGTTTTCATGAATGTCTACACACTGCCCGTTCGGAGGATCTTCTTTGTTCCTCAAATATAGTTCAGCAAACCTTTTGAAGTTTATCTCAAGATAAAGTTCTTTTCCTCTGCTGTGTGTTCTTCCTTGTTGACTTCACATCTTTCTGTTGACTTTGTATGTAAATACCCTCCAATGTGTTAGCTTACCATGCTTAATTTACACACCAACAGAAAGACAGGTGAATAAACATTTTTTGACTGGCAAGAAACCTGTTTTTTCACCTCTGCTGTGATACAGAATCTAAATATATTTTCAGTATTCCCACATAGCTCTTTACATAGTAACTGTCCACACATTTCACAACAATATTAACAATGTGTGTGACCCTGACTTTCATTTAAGACCTCACATGACATTCTTTGTTGAACCAGAATGCACAGACCAGAATCAGGATATTCTTTTAACCCCCTTTCCTAGTTGATACTGAGGGGTTTTGGGGTTACAACCATGTTTTCTGTTTTCAATATGCCAGAGAGTTTTGAACTGAAGATGTATAGCTACATCAGAGCATTTGTCAGGGGGAAGTTGGAATATATGTTTGCATGGGAAGGAGCAAAAAGGGCCTTTTGTCAACCAGAGAGGCATAGAAGGTGGTTTGGCGTTGTTGGATAAGTATGTCAGCTGGATGTTTAGGCTAAAAATGATAAGCAGTGACGTAGTTTAATGGTGCCATTGTTACTTATCTGTAGGTTCCAGAGTTAACAATCCATTCCTCTCAGTGAGTCATTCCTGTCTCTCAGACCTATTGTTGACTCAGGCAGACATCACTAAATCAGTTTACACTCAGTTGTATTCTTAAGGTTTTTCTAGGCCAACATGCAAGCTAGATACATAATTAAAACAACAAGAACAAAATCTTAGATGCAGGAGCACAACTCTGCCTCAGCATTTGAAGTCCACAGTAATTTCCCTGGCTGCAGAGTAGCCAATATAGGACATTGCCCAGGACGCAGAAAACAAATATGAGCACAACAGAGCATTTTGTTTGTTCATGGCCAAAGACAATGCCATGATCAACAGCTGCAGCGCATGCCAAGAAGTTTCAGTTTTAATTAAAAAAAAAAATCTTCTGGATTTTCAAGGCAGTGTCACACAATAGAACTGCTGCTGCCACGTATAATTATTATTCTTTTCATAATATATTTTTAAAACAACAATAAGCAGTTGGATGCAGTGGGGGAAGCGGAGAGAGGGGAACCCCCCATAGAGCCAAACTAACTTTTTAGATAAACACTAAATTCTGAGGAAAAATTCCATGTCTTTCCACTTCAGACTAACATTTACATGATTTATGTAAATGTTCTGCTATAGTTCCCGTGACAAGGTTTTCTGAGGAGTGAAAAGCAGCTGAATTAGGATGGAGGTACTGTTTCAGTAAATAGCCAAACTAGCTCAAATCTCAGCCTTTCTGTGTGCACATGTGTGTGGCAAGAAAGTGAATTCTTTTTATCTAAAATGATATGAGCCTGGAGAAATGGTGCAGATTCATTCATATTGGAAAAAACCCAATGATTAATGAAATTCTTCTTTCTTCCACCAGCCCACCCAAATCTAGCTATTGACCTAAAGATGCCCGTTTGTAGGTTCCTTTCCCAGCAGTTACAGCTGTATTTTCATGTCCCCAACAAGTCACATCCCATAAAGTCCTGCTTTACCCTTGTACGTTTAGAGGGGCAAAATTGTGAGCACAAATAATTTTGGGCGTGATTTTGTGTCCACAGATGTCATGCTCAGTGAAGTTTCCCATTGATTTCCATGGGTTTTCAGTCAAGCCCTGAGTGACTTTGCCCCTGATTCCACAATAGGTTCTGCCTGGATGCTGGGGTTAATCTATGCAGAGCTCACTGTAAACTTGAAGCCCTAGATAGCTGGGCACATGCACATAGGAACTCCAATATCTCAATGACCTTTAGGAAACTATGGGCACTAATAATGGAGAGGACAGAATGCCTAACACAATTATTCGCACCTACATTTTGTGTTCACAAAATTGGAAGTCAGTTTCTGAAATTCTAGCCTTGGAAGTCTCTAGGATATCTCACGGCAGGTTAGAAGCAGCGGTAGAAAGGGTTAGCATGAGGGATTGCTGTATGAAAGCTTTATGTAAGAAGAGCTGTTGGAGAGGTCATAGTGTTCTAGGAAGGGAATGAAAGGTATAGGAAGGGGTTCATGGCTATGGGGAGAACTGCTGAGAGTAAGGGAGAGGGATCAGCTCTAGAAGAGTTGTCTTGAGGAAAGAAAAAGGAATAAGCAGAGTGGGGTTTTCATTCTTCACTAGGCCTTGGCACTGAGCCTCTGGGTAATGTCTACACTACAGTGGCACAGCTACAGCACTGTGCCATTGTGGTGATGTAATGTAGGTACTTGCTACAGTGACAGGTTTTTTTTCCATTTTTGTAGTTAATCCGCCTGCTTGAGACGTGGTAGCTAAGTTGACCGAAGAATTGCTTGCAGCCTCTGTACTGGGCCTTGGTCAGCTTAACTGCATCTCTCAGGGGTGTGAATTCTTTTCACACCCTTAAATGATGTAGCTAGTTTGATCTATGTTTTATGTGTAGATCAGGCCCCAAAATATCCCCAGGATCCATATTATGTTGTGCAAAATTTCCTGTATTGTACCAGAATTCTGAAGCAAACGCCATCTGCTATGAACTAAGAAATCTTTCAATATGTGGGAGGCAGGTGAGGAAGCAGGGTTGGTTGGTGGAGGTTAAAGCAGCATTAAGAATTGTTTAAAAAAAAAACTAGCGGGAGGGAGAAAAAGAGGAATTGGGCTTGGTCTACACTTAAGTTATATTGGCATAGCTGCAATGTTCAGAGGTGTTAAGGAGGGAAGCAAGTAGGGAGCGTTCTGTCTCTCAGCAGCATGGTCCCAGATCTCTGTTCAGCCCATTGCTAGTTGGCCAAAGTGCACCTATAAAGATGCAATTTGGGGCTTGTCTACCCAGCAAGTAGCTGTACGGCAAGCCAGGGTGTGAATCTACAGCAACATGACAATAACATGCTGTGTGGACACTGCCGCAGTGCAGTGAAAGTCCTGGAGAGTAGCTCAGTGCAGTAGCAGTACTGATGCAGTACTGTATGGGAGAGCAGGACCAGGATTTGCTTCAAAGGGTTTTTTAACCCTTTGGATTCAAAAGTGCTTTACAGAAGAGGGTAAATGTTATTGTCCCATATTTAGAGGTGGTGAACCTGAGGCACAGGACAATGTATTTAATTTTATTTTTAACTCACTAGGCATATGGCAGGTTATGGAAGGACAAATGTGTAGTTTCCAAGTTTCTCGTGTTGTTTTTGTTAGGTGTATTATTGCAATGGGCCTGGACAAAAAACCCTCTCCTCCAAAGAAAAAGATGAAGGAAGACTATGGAGAAAAGCAAGAGGATTCCATGAAGGATGAAGAGAACAATGAGCCAAGTGAGGGCAGCATTGAGCAAGAGGTGACCAAACACTCGACAGTTGAAATTTCATCAGCTCACGGAGAGGGTCAGGAGCCTGCAGAGGACAGCGTGGAAATTGGAGAGGAGGAAAGAGAAGAAGAAACACAAGAAGGACCTGAGGATGAGTCTGAAGATGACCAGGAAACTGCTAGTAAAGATGGTACAGTATGAAAAAGCCCTGTTAAGGAACACAAATGGGGAGGCAGAATTGTCTAATGGTTGAGGGCATAGCACTGCTAGTCAGGAGACCTGGGCTCTATTCCCAGCTCCCAGCCTATGTCTAGCTTGTCCGTTTGGACAGGATGATTTTACGGCAAGGATTGACTCTTGCAGTGTGTTTGTGCCTCGCACCAAGGGTCTTGATGCACTCCCTGTGGTTCTGGGCTACAGAAAGTAACAACAGCAAATATGATTTCAAAATCTTTCATAATCTAAGTTTAAGGTTTTGTTTACACTGTGACTTTAGCAACCAGTGTAAGTGCATTGATACAGACAGTTTACTCTGGCAAAGTAGGAATTGCCCCACTCCAGATTACTCTGGTAATGAAGGACAGAGATTTAAGAAGTGTGTGTGTGTGTGTGTGTGTGTGTGTGTGTGTGTGTGTGTGTGTGTGTGTGTGTGTGTGTGTGTGAGAGTGAGGGGGGGGGCAGCAGGGAGGAGAGAGAGAGAGAGAAAGCATAGGCAGTGCAGGTAACAATGCCTATAGTTAAGGTTGAAGGAGCCATGGGATATATAGGAGCTGAGTGGGAGAAAGGGACAGAAAATGTGGGGGGTTAGGAGGGAGACAGAAGACAGTGGAGATGCAACAGAGGGGGAGGGGAACCAGAGCTGATGATGGAAGGGAACAGAGAGGGAGCTGGGTTGTATGTAGACACAGAGGAGGAGGTGGGGTAGCAGCTAAGGGGTGGGAGATGGTGGAGGATAGGAGCAGAACAGGGGGTGGTGGTCAGGAGCTGAGGCTTGAGATGGGTGCATACGAGCAGAATGGGGACGTGGCAGGAGTGGAGGGGTTAGAGGGTTAATAAAAGGATGGGGTGGGGGCAGGAGTGGAGGTTTTGGGGGTGTATAGAAGGATGGGGCAGGAGTGGAGGGGCTATAGGAGGTGGGGGAAGGGGCAGGAGTGGAGAGGCTGGGGGTTTATAGAAGGCTGGGGGTTTATAGAAGGTTGGGGCAGGGGCAGGAGTGGTGGGATTGGGGGTTTATAGAAGGATGGAGGGGCAGGAGCGGAGGTTGGGGGTTAATAGAAGGATGGTGAGGGTGTGGAGGAGTTGGGGATTATAGAAGGATGGGGAAGGGGTTGGGAATTTATAGAAGGATGGAGGGGGCAGGAGTGGAGGGGTTGGGGGTTATAGGATGGGGAAGGGAGGGGTTGGAGTTATAGAAGGATTGAGGGGCAGGAGTGGATGGGCTGGGTGTTTGTAGAAGGATGGAGGGGGCATGGAGGAGTTGGGGGTTATAGAGGGATGGGGTGGATGGGTTGGGGGTTTGTAGAAGGATGGAGGGGGCGTGGAGGAGTTGGGGGTTATAGAGGGGTGAGGTGGAGGAGTTGGGGGCTTATAGAAGGATAGAGGGGGCAGGAGTGGAGGGGTTGGGGGTTTATAGAAGGATGGGGCAGGAGCGGAGGGGCTGGGGGTTTATAGAAGGATGGCGAGGGGCTGGGACTTTATAGAAGGCTGGGGAGGGGCCAGGAGCAGTGGGTCTGTGGGTTATAGAAGGATGGGGAGGGGGGGGAGGGGTTGGGGGCAGGAGTGGAGGATCTATCTGCAGTAGATTATAATTTTGAGTTGCAGAGTTCATTCATTCTTTGCATTTGTGATCAGCATCTGACTTTCAGGGTCATTCTTGTTCTGCTTAGATTTATAGTATCTCTTTCTAAGGTCAAATCTAACACAGAAGTTTATGTCTTGAATACAGTATATCCTCATTCTATCATTGCTACTGGGGCTATAGCACTAAAAGCTGCCTATGTGGAGTGAAATAAATCTGTTCACCTCTTGGTTAGAGTCCTTTCTTGTTTTTAAGCTGGCAGTTTTCTTGTACCATATAACCACCAATGCCTTTTCCATCTTTTGTTTGGCATGTGCATATCTACCTATCTGTCAATACAAAAATTGTTAGCATCTCCTGTTTATTCATTTACTTATTTAAGAGAAGACTTTTTTCATAATATATCATATTATTTCTCCATAAATCTTTTCCCACTTTCTACTCCTGTCCTCACTTTCATGAGTTTTCTGTACCCACACAAAACTTTCTCATTCGGCACTAGGAATACGTTTTTGTGATTAGCCAGGCCTTTTTCCCTTCAGGGGATGGACACCTCTCTGGCAATTACTGAGAAGGCTTGCCACCTCAGAGGCAGCTGGGATTTCAATTGAATGTAGAAAATAAATTTGCTCATTGTCTTAATTCTCATTGTGGAGTAATTGTTTATTTGCCTAATTGGTTCCACATCAGATACTCTTCCTTTCTGTCTTTGGCATTTTGTCACTTCAACAAGAAAAAGAGGTGAACAATTAAATTTGAAAGGTGAGAAATTATCGCCCCAAGGGACAGCTGGAGCGTGTCTGATATGACAATTTTCTTTCATGATAGAGTTTTGTTGCCTCTCTGCAGACTGTGCAACAAATTAATGGTTGCAAAGTAAATATTTTATTGTGAAAGGGATTTAGGTATGTTCTAGTTTGTGGGAATATAATTAGTCTGTTTCTGGGTGGAGCGGAGAACATTTTCTGATACACACATGATTTCAATTTTGAATTACATATAAAGCCCTGATGTTATCAAATGTTCCTAATCAAATTCTCAGTAAGAGACTTCGGTTTAAATCCTGTACACACTGAAGTCAGAATGGGAGTTTTGCCAATAGAATGGAGCTAAGAATTCATCCTGTAACCAAATGAATATTTTAGAAGAACCATGCAATAATCACAGTATTCATCTGCAGTGTCCTTTGGCTGAGTCTGAATAATTTAATTTATTTTGTAGGACACTCCTCTGTTAATTAGCCTTGTCAGTCCACCTTTCCCTTACTTCCCATTATATAAAAAACTTGCTGCAAGGAAAATTAATTTAAGCAATGGATAAACCATCAGAAGGACAATATGTTCTGTGGGATCTCTTCCCTTTATATGTTATTCCTGCTTTTGTCTATCCGACCTACCTTTGTTGATTTTATTCTTTACACTTGAATGACACCTGCTAGATCATTGAGTAGCTTTGTTCCATTTCTGTTACTCTAGATTTAAAGAAAATGATTTGTTTTTTTGAGGTAATGTACTTTTGCAATCCCTCCTGTGGCCAAATATATTCACTTGTTGTAAAAAGAAGTGAGGAAATGCAAAGAGAAAAGAGGATTAATGGAGTTAACCTCTCTCTGGTTAATAAGAACTTTAAGTAGTTATGAATTCCATTTTCTGTCTCATGCTAGAGGTCTTCTTTTATTTCAGAGTATGGTGAAGATTTTGAAGCAGATGAAGAGAAATCAGATGAGAAAGTTAATGAAGAAGGACAGGCCGATGATCAAATGAATGGAATGTCAAAGTCACCCTCAGATGATGAAAAAGATAATTTAGACCATGAAAAGGAGAGTAAAAGCTCATCACAGAAGGCGCTGCAGGCCTCTGACAGCGAGAAAGATGAAAGTGATGGATACTCAAACAGTGACTCAGAGGAAGATAAACAAGGTTAGTTATTTTTTTCTTACCTTGGTGCAGGATACTTGACCCGATCTGTGTTTTACATTTTATGTATGCCCTATTGTGTACATCTAGCCTGCATTTATGTTGAGCTACACATTACACTGTCATGAAAGTGACACTTAGGGCATCATCCATCACAAAATTTCCTTGGCACAATCCTTGGCACAGAAAGCTATGGATCCAGTCTCCCCCGCCTGTTTGCCAGGCTGTCCACAGGTAGTCTAGCTCTGCAACAGCATGCTGTGGAGCTAACCAGAAGTGAAGAACACACGCCGACTCTCTTCCATTTTAGTTGCAATATTCCTGATTCTCAAGACCCTTCGTCTCTCCCCGCTCCATCCATTCAGTTAATCCAGCTCTGGTCTGCAATAATATTACTGCACAGCCATGGACGAGTAGAAAGAAAGAAGGGCATGTTATTAGCCACGTCACAGCATTGTAACACTTTACACTGCCATAGTGCCTTTCATCTGAGAATCTCAAATGTTAATTATACCCAGCGATATTCCTCTGATGTATTTAACAGGTAAGAGACATAGAAGAATCACTTCACACCCCATGTAGAAATACAGTCATCTCTGGAATGCAATGCAACAACTCATAGCAATGTTGCAGAACAGTTCAGGATCAGAAATGAAGATGTAGCTACTAGGGGAATTTAGGGAGGAATTTTGGCAAACTAAATCTTTGGAGGCAGATCTTCAGCTTGTGTAAATGTTCATATCTCCATTGACTTCAGTGGACCTATGGCAATTTACATCAACTTGGAATCTGTTCTTTTAGCTGTAATTTGGCCAGCAGACCTTGGTCCAAGACTCCCACTCTTATGAGGTGTGTGTATGGTGACCAGCTGTCCCAGTTTTATAGGGACAGTCAAAATTTTTGGGTCTTTTTCTTATTAAGGTTCCTATTGCCCCCCACTCCGTCCCGATTTTTCACACTTGCTGTCTGGTCACCCTAGGTGTGTGTAGTCTTTAACACATCAGGTGTTTTTCCATATGACCGTCCTTATATGTGAGCTATTTGCTCAAGTTAAATGTAAACATTACTTTCATGTTTGTATTTCTATGTGAAATAGGCAAAGATAAAGCAGCTCTTGGGGAAAAAATTGCAGCTTTCTACAGAAAGACTAAAAATCTTCAGACACTCAAACCAGGTTTGAAACATGTTTGCATATAAAAATCACCACAATGATCAGAAAGAATCTTAATTTTTCATTTCTCTAATGATTATCAGGAATAATTTATTTACTGATTCCTGGACAATTAGTACACTTTTAAAAATGATTTTCTGCTTATTAGTATCTTGCCTAATCAGCTTTCTTGTGAACAAATTAGTTGCTTCTTGAGCTGCATCAATTTTGTTATGGTCAGGAGAGAGAGAGAATGTAAAGATAGCTAACATAACAGTGAGAGTCCTTGGTTCTTCCTAAATTAATATACTTCTTATTTGACTATTAAATACTACAACACTGATAACGTAGTGTAGTTAAGGTGTAGTGAGGTGTTTCCATTAACTTTGTTTCATGCCACCATTTGAAATACAATAGAACCTCAAAGATACAAACACCAGAGTTAGGGACTGGCCCCTCAACTTGACACCATGTGAAACCAGAAGTAACCAATCAGGCAGCAGCAGAGCCAAAAAAAATGCAAATACTGTACTGTTCCTGTATTGTATCTTAAAGGTAGGCACATCTGAACTGCCTGTCTCTCCCCCCCCACACCCCAGGGTCAGCCACTCAGCAAGACGCTGAGACTGCCAGCCCAAAGCAGCGGGCCTTCCCTCCATCCTGGGAGGAGTGATACACTGTTTTCTCTCTCTCTCTCTCTCACACTCAGCTCTCATGCTGGAGCTGAGTAGGGAGCTCAGCTGCTGCTGAAGCCTGGCCTGGAGTGTTAGCTCCTGGATCTGGAGCCTGAACTGGGCTTTGTTCAGCGTTATGAACATTTCAGAGTTACAGACGACCTCCATTCCCGAGATGTTTGTAACTCTGAGGTTCTACTGTATATTAATACACACTGTTTGTGAGTTGTGCACATGGGTAAGGCATGGTATGGCCATTCAGAAATGCCTGACATTCTTTTATAATTGACAAAATGCTTTCAAAAGTATGTGCACTGTAATTCTCACATTCCATCCCTTAAACTCTTTTAATTTGCTTTGCTTTAATTGCAGTTTTTAATTAAACTGGGTAAATTCTATCATTTAGTAGCAGAAATTGTATTTCCTGGAAAACTCCCAGCATCATGCAAATAAATAGACACACTGAATTTTTCCCAAGATCAACTTTCAAATCAGTTGCTTTTTAAATGTAGCTTCTTACTGATTTTGTGGGCTAGTAATTGATCTCTTCCTCATGCAACCCTAATGAGAAATTATTTTTGGCAGAATGATCACACTAATCAGATAGCTATGAGACTCTTTACTGAAGTGCAGTTAGTGGGTTTGCTTTTGTTCTTCGTGGATAGTACTCACATTGCATGAACCATAGCTCAGAGAGTCAATATTTCTTTCTCTGTGGTTAAAAAAAATAAAGAGAAAAGGCTATTAGGATGCCATTAGAAACATGAAGACTGGTCAAGAAAGATGCATGTTTAGCACCATCGTAATGGAGGGGGTTAGAAATATTTGTGAGAGAGCCTTATTTTCTGGCCATTGGTTGGTGCTGTAAATGCTTTTCAAGCTCTAGCTCGCCTCTCCCTGTCGACATGGAAGTGCTTGTCGACAAGATTTACGGTTGCACTGGCATTTGTATACTGAGGGTGGAAAGTCTGAAAGAGTCCTGTAGTTTTTATTTAGCAGCAGTCAATAGAGGGCTGTAGCACTGCACTTGGGTACAGCTAGAGATGGACCCAAACTGGAACAATGAATCCAAAAGCTCTTGGATTTCTAGCGGGTCTGGATTTGAATTCTTTGATCCAAAGCCAAAGTCTTTTGGTTCTGGCTGCAATGCATTCAAAGTCTCTGGAGAATGACTGGTCTCCTTAAAGAGATTTCTCCCATTCAAGATGGCAGAAATAACCAGAAATGAGTTTGTCTTATGAGATTTTCATCATTGTGGGCTAGAATCTCACAAAAACAGCTTGTGAGATTTCACCACCATTGAACCCAAACTCAGTGTTCTTTCAAACATTTCTTTCTACTTAGAACTAAAAGTCTACCACAGGAAAGATTTATCTGCTCCTAGCATCCGTTTACTTTATTGGCATCATAATCCTTAGCCATTTTTATCTACCTCCAGTGTGCTGAGCACAGGGTTTTGTTCTTAGAGAGCCAGCTAGCAATAGCTCATTCAAGCAGGGCTCTTTTGCTATTGAAGTGAAAAGCTGTGTTTATTGAAAATGAATGCTGAAAAAGAGGCAGCTTTTCAATGGACAAGATTCTGGTTCAACAATACGAAACAGAAGATGACATTGTGGCAGTGGAATTCAAGCCATCAGTAAATCCTTTCCATTGCACATGATTAACTATCTAGTTATTCATTCTTTGGCTAGGCTTAGTTTTGCCTAGATGACACATGCTCCTTGAGGGCAAGAAGTTACAAAATATGTTACAAAACTGTGAAAAGTATGGAAAATTTGAACTGTTGGCTAACAATTGAAGCTGATGCATTTGTTAAATACCCATGCTGGGTGACACAAGTGTAAGATACAGTAGTGTGAGACTGGTAAGAAAAGAAGAATCTAGCTTAGGAATGGTGGATGAGATTTGTTTTTAATCATCAGAAAAGAGTGACAGCTTTTCTTATTGTGTTTTTGTTAATCATCCCAGGCACTGACTCACCTGTTGAGAGTGTATTGTGATTGTCAGCAATGAATGATGGGCAGGAAAGCAGACTGTAAACAGACAATTCACTAGGATACTGCTTGTGATCAGTGTAGATGACCACTGCTAAAAATGATTGGCGCAAGAGCTGTGAAGTGAAAACCAAAAAAATCCACATTCATTTAAAAAAATATGTTTAAAGAAGAGGCTTTATAAGCTAGTGGAAGAAAATCCACTTTTTTGTAGTTAGTTATGAGACATACTGAGTCAAATTCTGCTCTCAATTACATCCATACAATTCTGTTCGAGGTCGCAGTGAGGATTTTTTTTAATATATATTTGCCATCTTGGCAATCATGGACTCATATAAAGCAGAGAAGAAAAGTATCTATTTTATATCCTGTTCCTCTCAAATATTAATGCAGGATTTGTTTCCTGCAGCACTGTAGCAATGCTCTTGTTTGTAGGGATTGAATGCAGTACCTTTTGATCTAAAAGCACGGGCATCTACTTCTTTAGTTAAGGGGTTGTCATAAATGTACAGTTAAGGGTTAATTCCTCTTTTACCTGTAAAGGGTTAAGAAGCTCCCATAACCTAGCTGACACCTGACCACAAGGACTAATAAAGGGACAAGATACTTTAAAATCTGGAAGGGGGAAAATGTCTTTTGTGTGTGCTATATGTCTGCTTTTGCTGGAGACAGAAAAAGAAGGAGCCACTCCCATAAAGTAGTGAGTATTTAGAGAAGGAATGTATTAGATTACTTTTATTTTCTTGTTTGTGAGTTCTTTTGCAACTAAGAGGGAGGATAAATTTGGGTTCTTTGTGTAACTTTAAAATTTTGTGCAGAGAGAAACCCTCTGTGTTTGGATTCTGATTATCTGTGAGATTATCTTTCATTCTAATCTTACAGAGGTACTCCTTTTACCATTTTTCTTTAATTAAAATTCTTCTTTTAAGAACCTGCTTGATTATTTCATTGTTTTAAGATCCAAGGGTTTAGATCTATGTTCACCAGGACTAAGTGGTGATGGGATATTCTCAAGCCTTCCTGGGGAAAGGAGTGTAGCGGTTTGAGGAGGATTATTCTCAAGCCTGCCCAAGAAAGGGGGGTTAGGGACTTGGGAGATGTTTGGGGGAAGGCAGAGTTCCAAGTGGCTCTCCCTAAATATTTGGTTAACACTTAGTGGTGGCAGCGTACTGTTAACCCAAGCTGGTAAAAAGAAGCTTAGGGGGTCTTTCATGTGGGTCCCCACATCTGTACCCTAAATTTCAGAGTGGGGCGGGAACCTTGATAGGGGCCAAGTCAGTTAATTTGGGAACAGTAGTAGACTCCTAAGCCCTTTTATGTAGTCCCACCACTATAGGAGGATAGAGATCCACAATGGGTTAATGCAGGGTACAATTAGAGATGGGCAGGGAATGGTTTCCCCATCCTGTGAAAATGTTTCAGATTTCAAACATTTGCCTGTTCCACACTGGGACAAAAATCAGAGTGAATGAAAGAGAGAGCGAGAGACCAGAATAGTCAATAGTGTGTGGGTTAGGGCACCTTCTGAATCAGGCAGAGCAGGCACTTGAACTTGTTTTTCTCCCACAGGCCTGGATTAACCAGCATGCATTAAGTGCGCTCGCACTGGGCCTCCAGTCACCGGGGAGCCCCCTCCCTGACTAGGTACGGGCTGGCCGCCCTTCCCATTATGACGGAGGGACAGCTGGGCCAAATTGAGTGGTAGTGGGGGGGGACACTGAGGTTTTGACCCACCTGCATGCTGTAGTGAGAGTCAGTGGGCTGGAGCAAGCAGCCAGGCCAGCCATGAGGGGGCCTGAGCTGCTGTAGGATGTGTGCAGGGCAGGCTCGCTCTCTTACCCCCACCCCTTGAAACCCATACCTGTCTTCTTGGGGTAGGATCCAACCCCCTGTGGCACACACTGCTTGGAGGCAGCACCCAAATCCCCCCACCTTCCTCTGGATTTCTAAACCCCTAGGGGCAGGATATCTAGGATCACATCCTGCCCCATGCTATGGTCACTTCATGCCACCAGAGTGCTGCAAAGGGGATTGGAAATCCCCCCAAAATGGGCAGCTAAAGGTTTCCTTGCTCAGAGACAGTCCTTGGCAGGTGTAGAGATTTCACCATCTCCCAGCCCCCTCCAGTGTAGGTGGCATGGACAGAGCACTCTAGCATTCCAGAAATCCCGCTCTAACTTTCAACTGCCTTTGTTCTCCTGAGCTCTCAAGACCTGAGAATCAGGGCCCATGACTAGAACAAGTGCTATTCTCTACTCTTACATTAGAATTTTTTCAGGGTAGGGGAATATGTCTCTCTGTATTGGCTAAATTCTGTCATACTGGTGATGTGGGTGGAAGCCAAGTTTTCTTGCAGGGAGCTTCGCCCTCATTCTCTTTGTGCATTAATCATAGAATAATCAGGGTTGGAAGGGACGTCAGGAGGTCATCTAGTCCAACCCCCTGCTCAAAGCAGGACAAATCCCCAACTATTTTTTGTCCCCCATCTCTAAATGGCCTCCTCAAGGATTGAACTCACAACCCTGGGTTTAGTAGGCCAATGCTCAAGCCACTGGGCTATCCTGTGCAGAGTGCTGGTGCTGTTACTCCTGGAGCACGGAAGATGTGGGGCTGGTATGATGTCAAGCACCTTACAGCTCCAGTGGGGCATAGCTTTTAGGGCAGTGGTGTGGAGTGGGCAGCCTGCAGGCCACATGCGGCCCATCAGGGTAAGCTGATTGCGAGCCGCGAGACATTTTGCAGACGTTGACCATCCACAGGCACGGCCCCTCACAGCTCCCAGTGGCTGTGGTTTGCTGTTCCCGGCCAATGGGAGCCGCAGAAAGCTGCGGCTGCAAAATGTCTTGTGGCTCACAATCACTTACGCCGATGGGCTGCAGGTTGCTCACCATTGCTTTGGGGCCTCTCCAACACTCCTTGCAGACTGCAGGCGTGGGTGATGGGGTCGGGTCGGGGGCACCCAGAGAGCTCTTTCAAAATGGCACTAAGTGCTGAGTTCACTCTGCTAATGCCCCACCTTGAAACATTCTGCATGTTTGCAGGTATGGTGCTGTGTCCATTATGAATAATCACTGTCATCATTAATTAAACTTGGTACTGCTAGCCCATCTCCAGGAGTGGAGAGGGGTGTGTGTGGGAGAGGTAAGGAAGGAGAAACGTAATTTATTGAGCAGCAACGTGAGTTCTTCAGCTACATTATCTTTCAGCCACATGGTCACCTCCCACCCCCGATCTTCCTCTTGTGTTTAAAAATCCTGTTAACTCCTGAACAGGCAGGGCATTGCAACTGAGGGGGAGCTATCATGCCTCAGCATTTCTACTTTCACCCCCTGGCGTGGCATATGTAGACCGAACTATCATGGTTAAAATGTTGACACTATTGTTCAAACGGCTCCTGGAATCACACGGCACAGCATACTGTTCACTAACCCGAGAAATGTGGATATTTTGTGGGGCACGCTATTGGAGAACTCATAGTTCTGGTAAGTGGTTTACTTCCTCTTTGCTTCTAGATAAATGTGGAACATAACAGGGATGTGGGTCTTGTTCTGGAAACAATTGCTAGTGTTCTTAAACCAGTAGCCTATAGTAATTTGCTGAATTCATATTTAGGCACATAAATAAGTGACCTACTTTTCATAGGTGCTGAACACCTATAGATCCCATTAATTTCAGTGGGTGCTCTGAACCTTTCAAATCAGGCCACTGATTTAGGTCTCCAAATATGGAGTTAGGTGCCCAACTTTGAAAAGGTTATTTTAAAAGATCTTGAAAAGCTACATGTGCAGGGGAAAGAAGCTTGTCAAATGAAGTCTTATAGGTTTTCTCTGAGTGAATTTTTGCTATTTTGTTAATTTGAATGCAGACTTTGTATGACTAAGGTATGTGTTCAGGCTTGTTACATGGAATGGACTTTGGCCTAAACTAGTACTGTGACTCACTGGTCATTTTCAGGACAAGTTTCCTTTTTGGTAAAATCCTAATGGCAAAACTCTCATTACCATAACAAAACCACCAAGATCTGCAAATTACCCAGCTGGCTAGTTTACATAACCAAATTCTTTTATTACTTATTTTATTTTATTATCATCTTCCTTTCCCCTCCATCCTAACTACTGTGTGCAAAATTCATTTATGTCTTGAATTTATCTATGCCATGGTCCTGCAGACCCTTAGTCTCATTTTGTACTCAATGGGACTTCTCAATTGTTTAAAGTTACACACATGTGTGACTGTTAGCAGGATCAAGACCTTAGATTGCAAACTATTTGAGGCAGGGACTCTATATTTATAATCTGCCAACTCCTGTTGGGATCCCTGGGTGCTACTGTATTATGAGTAATGTATGATGATGATAATGGGACAAAGAATAATACAGGAGGATCAAATCTTATCTGATTTCATCTTATCTCTGCATTTATATTGCACTCATCACCATAGTGCCTGAATTCAACAGAATTGCATAGGTATATCTGAAGGCAGAATTTCACCCTGTGTGTAGAGATTTAAAAACATATCCCGATAACTGAGGAGCCTAAGTCCTTATTTTTGCATGTAGTGTTATGGGTTAGGCAGAAATAAAGCAAGTAAGAAAGACTTTGGCACTCAAATCCTTATGGCCCATAAGCCGATGAGTACATTGTAAAGAATCATTGGTCGGTGCTCCTGGAAAGAAACATACACTGCTTATCTAAATGTATGAGATATTTTTTCTCAACTGGCCTGTTTATGCTCTTGTTAGTGTCTTTAATAATTTTATAATGTTGCTAGGGAGCTGGGTGGCCATGGGGATTCAGAACTTTTTACCTCTAGGTTGCAGGTTCAGATCCAGTACAGACAGATAGCAACTGGAAGTCACTACCATGGGATTGGTGTTCTGTAGTGTGAAATGTCTCTCAGTAAAGGCACAAGCAGGCAGATTCCACATCACAACTGATACTAATTGTCATTTTTGCTGTCAATCTCAGTGAAGATGACAAAACTTGAATGGGCAGGTGATCTGAGCTAATACAGTGATGGCCTGTCTAGAACAGAGTTGAGGCACCCTGGAATTGCTCTGTGGGGATGTTTGTACTGTCCTGTATCTTCTCTATGATAAATAGAAGACTTTAGCCTCTCAGGCTGATAATCTGTCACCTTTAACAAGCATTATATTAATTTAGGACCACATTCCCCCCACAAATATACCCTCACAATTCTACTGAAGTTAATGGGAGTTATATCTGCATATCTGAAAGAAATTTTTAGCTCCTGTAAAAATATTATACTTCAGTTTAAAAAAAAAACCCCAAAAAACCACCTTCGGAATATTCATAACAGCGCATTTGGAAAGAATAATTAAAGATGTGAGCACAGTTGCCAGCTTTCACAGGGTAAATAAGCACCCCGACTTTCACAATAAGCCAAAAATAAAGCTAATCCTATTTCAAAACAAGGCCAAAACAAGCCAATCCCTAAGAACCCCAATGCTCTATGTGACTAGATCCCCCCCGGTGTGCACTCTGGGACTGTGGTGGGCCCGCTGTGTAGCCCTGACTCTCCCCCTGCCCTTGCCCCTGCTTGCCCCGCCTTCCCCCTGCTTGCTGGGAGCCGATCAAAAAAAAGAAGCAATGAGCTAGAAGCCAAAAACTAGCTGATGAGCAACTCACAAGCCAATTAAGCCAAAAACAAGCCCAATTTCTGCATTTTTTCCATGAGTTTGGCGTGTCTGGATGTGAGGGGTGCGAAAAAACCAGAACTACATTGTTAACAGCAAGGATTAATACTACATGGTGTTGATTCCTGGGTGGTTCACAAGAGATTTCTAATAGATCCACCAAGATGTTATGAATGTGCCGAAGAACTCTGACTGTTGAAACTTCTTGTCGAATGCAGCAGGAGTTTGTTGTCACCCCTTTCCAACTGCTTTCAGAGGTGGCCTTGGAAGCAGATCTCATGTACCACTGGTAGAGATTTCCTGTGGCATGGTTACATTATCCAAAATAAAATATGTTAAGTGGCTTTGATTAACTGTTTGTTGTTAGTTTCAGGTAATGGGCCTATCTGTATCATTACTGGGCATTTTGTGCCAGATCCTCAGCTGATCTAAAGCTGAACAACAGCACTTTACCCCAGATGAGGACCTGGCTCTTCTGGCACAGCTAGATGAACTGGTGCACAGTGAAGACAGATGCTTTATAGAAAAATATTAAAATGAAATTATGTTTACTGTTTGTAGATAGGAAGTCTGCATCCTCTCTCTCATCCAGCAGTACTCTGTATAGCAGTGAAGACGACTCTGAAGCTGAAAAGATGAAAGACCATGTTAAGGGCAATGAAAAGGAAGACATTGACGGGACAGCTACACGTGAGAAGTATGGCAATGAGACTTGGGAAAGCAAACCTGAGGAAAATCAGGAAATGGATGCAGTGGAGGAGGAAGAAATGGATGAAGCAGAAGAGACAAAAGCAGAGGCTGTGATGAGGGAAGAAATTGAGGTTCTTCATGGACATATGGAAATACATCATCAAAGCACAGATGAACTCAATGGGGAACTCAGACATGTAGGGTCAATAGAAAATAATGCAAGGGAAGAGGGGGAGAAGGATGGAAGCAACACGAGGGAAGATGGGGAGGAGGTTGTTCTAGTGCATTTGGAAGGCAGTACTATGGAAGCAGAGGCTACAAACAAGGATCCTCCTGAGGTTGATGAAGGAGGTGGTAAGTATAGTCTCTTGGTGGAGATGTGATGTGTCCAGTGCATGTAAGTGTTGTGTCATTTGCTCTTACCCTTAGTGACTGAGATGGCATTTTGATATAGCATGAGAAATTCAGTTATTGGACTATTCTTAGTGTACAATGTAAAACTGTTAGAATGTCATTTTGCTGTGTGTGCCAAATAACCACCAGTGATGTGCTGTAAGTTCAATGTTTGTTTGATTTTATGGGTTTTCCAATGTAAGGTTTGGCTATTCTTTTTTCATCTCTATCACTCGTTGGGGCAGTATGTGATAATAGATTTGTATTTTTTTTCATGGACCGCAATACCCTTAAGTTTGACATCTCATGTAATTTTATAAAGCTTAGTGCCCGTTTAGATCAGAAGCATAGGAAGTCCTAGAGAATTCATATGCCAGCTCAGATGAACTGGTTTGTCATTCTTATAATTCCAGTTTCCATAAGGACTCCTAAAAATCTCTTGTAAATCATGGTGCAGTGCATAGGCAACCAGACTGGGAGTCAACAGACATGGTTTCTGTCTCCGGCTCTGTCACTGACACACTGGCTCACCAGGAGTAAATCACTTAACCTCCCTGTGCCTCAGTTTGGCAGCTTGTAAAATGGGGATATTTGTGCTCCAATCTCACAGCTATTGAGGGATGTTTTGGGGGCTGGGCAAGGAGTATAGCTATACCCACATGAGTGAGGCTGTGCAGGATTGCATACTTGGGTGGGAAGAATATAAGTACTTGGTGTGGAATTTCATCTGGATAGCGGGGAGAGTATCCTGATAATACTGAGAATTTCAATGTAAAGTAATGAAGTGGCCTTCTTAGTGATGCAGATGTGAAGAAAGGGAGTCATAAGCCATGCTAGACAGTATTTCTGACTGTATTTCTACGGATGTCGATTTTGCAGTGGATTATGTAATGCTCTCATTTAGTTTTAATAGATTTTGTGGTTTGTTTCTATTGCTTTCTGCTCGAGTGCAGCATGTATCAAATAGCACCGTGTGTGTAAAGCAAACACTGTTGAACGCTATGCTGTATTGTTTGCAAGTCTCTTGGTGTTGGATTGCTTTGGATTGCACTGTGCTTTGGTTTTGCTATGTGATGCATTCAGAATTGAAGCAGAGGGAATAATTTATTATTCAGGGATTATATTGAATTATTTATAGGTGTGTGTTTCTTGAAATGTTCCTTTCACTTGCATAAGGCATCTCAGCTTAAGCAACTTCACCATTAGACTGTTACATAAGTATTAAGTGTGGTTGAAGATTGCTAATGATATCAATCATACAGGTAGGATGAAGTGCTGTAATTAAAAAAAAAAAAAAAAAAAAGAAAGGGAAGAAAGGGATAATCATATGTACTGAGCTAATGACCTGCCACAGTTTTGGCACAAAATAAGACCATTGTTCTTATTTGATCAAATTCCTGGGTGCTGACATTTAATGGTCATTTTATACTGTAGTTATAGATTTGAATGATCATCGCATTTGGGATGACTTCTCTCTTTAGGAGGCCCTATTTCAGTTGTCAGGATGAGTAAGTGACAGATGGGATAAGCGTAGTACAGATAAAAGAATGTATACTTCTCCATCAAATCTTACAGCATCTTTACTGCCTGGAGAATGTCTAAGACTCGGGCAGACTACGGAAAATGAGGACAAAACAAGGGCTATGTGGACAAAAATAAATAATCACTTAATCATAGAAGTTAGAGATAGGAAAGACCTAGTAGATCCCATCCCAGCCAGCTCCTGACCGGTACAGTATTGTCATGGTGAATTTGGGAGAAAATAAAGAAATTGTCAAGGAATGATATGTGAGTAATGAAAAAATAAGGGCAAGGACCTCTTTGAAAGGAAACTAACATTGTGAAAAAAGGATTTGATGAGTAGCACATGCCACATTGGGAATCAAACTTTCTTTAGGGCCTGATCCCACAATCAGCCCCTGCTCACTAATCTAGGAAATCTTGGACCAGTCCTAAAAATTGCTGATTGGCTTCCACTTTTGGAGCAAGCCAATGAGAGGTGAGCAGTTCAGCATCTTAAAGCAGTTGCAAAATTAGGCTCTTAGCTCTTTTATTTCCTTGTTAAACTTTCTGTTGCCACTGTCCTTCCTCCTATATCAAGTGTTTCTGCCCTGTTGCCTGGTAGCAGATCCAGTTACTGACTATGCTTCTGCTAACCAGTCTGGTTTTAGATGTTGCAGAAATATTAACCAGAGATGAATTTATATGTAAAGGAGACCATAAGTGAAAAAGCTTGTGTGGGCTTATTCAGTTGCCAGCTGAGGCTGGGGAAGGCACCATAAACGTGGGAATTAGGATTTTAGAAGGTATCTAAATACCTGCTGTGTATTTTCTGATCTTGTGGTGGACTTTGTGACAAGAGGGAGATGTCACTCATTCCAAGAGACAGAATTACTGTGCGCTGTATTTGCCATCCTGCTTGGGGCTCTGTGTTTTGACTGGCTGTCAATACTCCCTCTTGTCATATATGTAAACTGGGAAGAATGGAAACTGCCAGCTAATCAAATGGCAGGACTATAAGCAGGTCAAAGTAATAAGGTATGGACCATATTTAAGAAAACTTATGGGGCTTCAGTGAGCCTGAAGAAAATGCTGTCTATGCTTCTTTATTCTGATGCAGCAAAGGAGTCTCCTGGGGGTGAAGGTTTCTCCTCTTGTTTGCAGAGTTTAATCATCGTTGTTCTTTACTATTGATATTGCAATAGTACCCAGAGACCCTAGTCAGGACCCTGCCCTGAAGTGCTGAAGGGGGTCTGTATAGTGTCCAAATATCCAGGGAAGTGCAGTGGCTTCATGCTGGGGCCAGTACATTATTTAACCAGAACAAGAGTTGGTGGAGGTAAGGCCTGAGGAGAGAGAACAGAGAAGATGGAGAGAAGAAGCGGAGCAGGAAGGCCGAGGTGTGGGGAAGAGATGAGAAAAAAACAAGGAGGAGGAAGAAAAAATAATCATCTAATCACAGATTCAGAGACAGGAAGGACCTAGTAGGTTTCATCTGGTCCACCTCCCTGCCTGCATGGGATTGTCCTCTGCAGTATGGTTTGTTCAGGCTCCATTTAAAAGCCTTAAGTGAAGATGTCTCTCATCTCCCTTGGGAGGCTGTTGTGCAGCCTGAAACCGATCATGCTTGGAAAGCTTTCCCTGCCATTCAGACTAAATTTGTCTTTCCTTGATTTTGTCCTATTGCTCCTGGGAGCTAGGGATGCAGGGAACTGGAGGAGAAGGAGAGAAGGAAACAGTGTGGGGGAAGGAAAGGAAGGAAGACACTGAGAAGACTGTGGTGGGGAGGAGAAGCAGGAGATGTTGCAGATAAATGGCAGATAAAGGAATAATAAAAGGAAAATATAAAGGAAACAAAGTAGAATGGCAAGATATGGGGAGAGAATGGGGGAAACGAAGAATATAAGAATGGGGGGGGAGGAGGAGTTTGACTAGCAACCATCTTGTCCCTAATCTCCCCTGAAAATCAATTGGACATAAATGTGTCACCTTTAGTCCTTCCAATGGAGTCCCTCATTGCCATGTGTAATTCTGAAATACCAGGCATCTTAAGCCCCATTATATACACAGAAGGTTAAACAATGTTGGTGTTTATTCTCCAGTCTCAAAAGCATTAATAGCTGTTGTTTTCCCTGCATAGCTAGGAGGAACCTCTCCCTTCCATACACTCCCTCCTCCCAATGGTTTTATTTTTCTCACGGAGCATTTTCTTTGCATTTGCCATAACGCAGTAGCATTATCTGAAAGCAGGAAAGTTCGCTGTGTTGGTTTGGAAATGGGGCTAGATTGACAGAAATGCAGTGGTGGTAATACATCTCCCTTAATAAAAATTAAATGCAATATAACCATATTATATAACTCTTGAAATTGAAGCTATAATTGTAGCAACCTGCGTGGTATTTGGAAGGAAAAGCCCAGTTTGCAGGAAGGGAGAGTTTGGAGGAGGCACCAGGAAGTTAATTGTATACACGGCTAGAACCAATGCTAGCTGCCATTACAGCATCTCTGTAAATAGTTCTTTTAACAAAGAGCTAGTGTAGTTTTACAAGTATATTATCCTCTAATTTTATTCCTTAGCACCTGGTACATGCAACACTAATGGAAGGGATAGCACAACCTTAACTATAATGCTGCAAATGTAACAAGTAGATCTTGACTATGAAACAAAATCTTAAACATCATAGATGTTGCTTTTAGGGGGAGCAAATATTTCTCTGCCTATATATAGGGATTTACATTCATGTATGACCGTGCATCAAGATAAGACGATGTCTTCAGCCAATTTTACTACTGTGAGGAATTTAAAGAATCATCAGAACTGTATATGGAAACTTTAGTATGTAAAAATATGGTATAATTTTTTTGTAAAGTAGGCACAGGACAATAAAAGGTTTCTGTTCATCAGACAATTTTGTTGCTTGTTGCATGAAATGCATCTTAACAAAGGTAGTTTTGTGTCTTTGTGATGATTTTGTGGCTGATTTCTGCATGTATGTTTTTGTAGATCCTCCTGCATGAATTTTTATAATGGGTTGCCATTTGATTTTAATATACTTCAAAGCATTATTACTGGTGAAGGCTTACTACATTTTAATTAACCCTGCACTGATAATATGGCTCTCGTTAAGCCAATTTCAGACAACTGAATGATTCCCTTTTCCCTTAAGCTTTCGATTATTTTTCTTCCTTGCTCCTCGTTTAATAATTTTGTGATTTTTTTTAAGATTGCAAATCAGTCCAAGAGAAAATAGCAGAGGCAATTGAAAATGGTCATCGTTTGAGTTCTGAACCTGAGCCCAGTGATTCCAGTTCAGATGAAGAAGAGGAGAACTTAACAAGTATAGCTCATGATATAAAAGAAGGTGAGGTCAACTAATATGATCAGGTGCCTGGATTAAATTTCACTCTGCATTGAAAAGCCATTTATAGAACAGTTAGTTCCCTCCTTCACCTTCCTTTTCATACTGGCATCTCTGCCTTCTGTTTTCCTTTTCTTTCCTCCCCTGAATAAAATTGTTGCACTGATTAGTTAGCCTCTAAAGCTGTAAAGCTTGTAAAACTGATACCATTTAGGAGCTGACAGTGATTCTGGATAAAGAGTTGAGGCCATGAAAATGTGATTGCTAGTGGAGACTGCTTCAAAAAATAGGAATCTGGTAAGTTTCACTTTGCTTCCAGCCTGTCAACCTGTATGTTAATATGAGGCCTAGGGGGAAATGCAGTCTTAAGACAGGATGCTTCTATTTCTATGAATGGAAAAGGTATCACCGTTCACTGGAATGATCGTCAATATGAATGAAAGTGCCAGTGGTCTGAGTCCCAGCCTAGAGTTCAACAGACTATATTATGTCCCCAACTCACCTTCCTAGAGGTTGGCATTATTGACAGTAACACAACAAAACCTCAGTTGGACCTTGTCTTTTCCAAGGGTTTCCATCCAGGATTTTCTCTGGGCTCACCAGTTCCTGCTTGGAATCTTAATCCAGGAATTTAACATCAGAACCAAGGATTGCTGAAAGGAAGAGCCCAGCATTTTTATTCTGGGTTTTAGAGTCGGCCAAGTTATGTTTGTAACAAACTTTTTAATGAATGTAAGTGTTAAGGTTCTTCTTCAAAATAGAAGTGAGGTTCAGAGACACATAGTGGAAAAAAGAATAAGGCCATAAATTGTTTGACTTTAACTTCCCTGGTTGTATCTGATTATCACAGAATATATCACGGTGGCCTCTCAAATGCCTGGAATATTCTGTCCCCAAAGACAGAAAGAGTTCACTTGTAGAGTAATGATGCTGCAGTATCCTCTGGAATAGCAGAGTGCTTTGCATCAGATGAATGCTTGGACTGAGAGTTTGGAACCCACCATTTCTGGTGGATTCAATTTTCTTTTTCATTCACTAGGGCCAAAATTTTCAAAATTTTGGGTGCCAAGTTTCAGACACTTTAAAGGGAGCTTGATTTTCAGGAGGCTTAGGTTGGGCACCCAGAGATTGAGATACCCATAGGCACTAATGACTATTTGAAACCTTGGCCTAGATGTTTATCTAGCTTTATTACACAAGACATTGCTTTTAGGCATTAGCAAAATGCGGCTGGTTTGTGAGTAAAGCACATAGGCATAGACAACTTACTGTAACTGTGAAAAATAACACACATTTGGCTACTCAAATAAATATAGACAATGTTTCTGTTCTTTGTGATAGTACCTTTCTTTACTCCTGTTCTCCTCCTTCATGAATTACAGAAGCTTTCAGATTCCAAAATCTGTCAGGTTTGATTGTGTTGTTCTGTGAACTTTAAATATAATGGCACAGATGGATGCCATCAGCACTTCAGCTCCCAGAATTTTTGCTGCAGCCTGTTAAATTACACAGGCATATGGGCCAAAAATCACTATCTTTTTGTGGATTCTATGATGTTTTTTAAATTAACCTATAAATATAAGGCCCAGTTATTAAAAATAATTGCTAATGGATAGTGGGTGTCTGGCAAAATTGCCATGGAGTTTGTTTCCTTACAAACTACAGCCAGAATATCTCCAATTAAAGAACAAAAACTGTTTAACACATCAGTCTGTTGAAAGAGCATATGTTCATACCTGGATTTTTGTCCATTTCCTAACTCAATATAATATTAGTTGCTGGTTAGTTGTGTTGCCACCGGCAACAAAGGTGGTTTCAAAGAGCTGTATTGCTGCATTCAGACACTTCAGTTGTGCTTTGCAGCCTCTGCCAGGAAATAAAACATTCTCTGGGCCTGACTCTGTTCTCACAGCATGGAGAACAGAGTTGAAGTCAATGGAATGACACTGATGTAGACCAGCATGAGCTCAGAATCAGACCCTCAGGGTTTTATCCCAGTTGTACAAAGGAGCCATGTTTCAATATGAGATTGCTGTCAAACAGGTGACCAGACTGGAACAGGATCAGAACTAGAGACACTTTCTAGCCCTGACTTCGCCTACAGTGCACTTCACAGCTCGTTCGGTGGCCAGTGCTAAGATGAGAGCTGAAGCGTATATGGATGTGCATATATGTGTGTGTGTTGCAGGTGGCGAAGCGTAAATGTGCATGTTGCAGGTGGCAGAGCTCTGCCCTGCCCTAGCCTGCTCTGCCCAGCTGTGTAATTCCAGTTGGTATTTTGAATGAGATACGTTCAGAATGAAAGCTATTCTTTGGAGAGGGACCCCCTCTCATGGAACAGCCAGCTGACTGACTGTTTTTAAATGCTATTTTAAATAAATACATACAGTTTATTTTTTCTGCATTGAAAATCAAATATTAGCAGCCTCTGTCTTATGGATCAATTACATATTCAGAGCAAAATACTGAATTAGTCCTAAGCAGGGGACAAGAAAAGCAGCTCTCTACAAGCTCTTTTAGCAGAGGATGAAAGGAGGTGGAATATGCTGACTGCAGTGAACAAAACTGAATGCATAACCAATCGGTTATAATTGAGTGATGATGACACTAAACTATCATCATTCATTGTACTCATAGCATACACTATTTTTTCACCTAAGGGTTCAGGTTCACATTAGCAGAGGAAAAGAAAAAGGGTTATTGTATTAGCTACTTCCAACCCAGAATACTTTGTCCAGTGCCAGCTACTATTTAGTAAAATAGAAAGGAGATTATTGCCTCAAGGACAGTGCAGCATATGACATAAGACATTATTCACACTGCAAATGAAACTTAAAGATGATTTATTAGACATTTTAAGAATTATTGGCAATTGGACTGAATTTGGATGAAGATTTGAAGTGACCCAAATTCAGGAGTGCCTGGATGTGGTATTTTTGGTCTGAGCCCCTTTTCTACAAATTATGATGGAGATTGATAAATGAATGGAGAGGCAGGTTGTTTTTTTTTTAACACTGCTAAAAGTCTAAAACCTGAGGGACATATAAAAATGAGGAAGCTGGCAGTAAATATAAATAACTCACTGCAAAGCACATCTATCTTAGAGGGTATTGGCGGAGGATGGAGGGCAGGATTTCTGTCAGGTAGCAAAGTGCAATGTGGGAGTTTTAAGCTGTATTGGTCACATGACTAGAGATCATATTATGTGTGGTAAGGTGAGAGGAAAAAAGTGCTGCTGCTTCAATTGATTTTTATTTAGATTTCTCTCTTGCACGCCTTCCAACTCAACCCCTTTTTCTGTCTCTCTTCTTCCACCCATCCCTGATCTCTGTCTAGGGTGACCACATGTCCCAATATTATTGGGATCATCTCGACATTAGGGGCTTTGTCTTACATATGCGACTATATCCCCTGGTCCCCCCCAAAAAAGTATCCTGATTTTTCACACTTGTCCTCTACTCTGTCCACTCCAGAGCACTCCCTTTCTCCCCTATTCTATCACTGCCATCCTGTTCCCCGTCTGCTCTCAGCCTCTCCAGCTGCACAATGCTTTCCCTGGTTTCTGCTCAAATGGACCTGCTTACAGCAGGAAACTCTAGCCTCCTGATCTCAGTATCACCTGCAGGACAGGATGAAACACTGCAGCATGTAGGTTCATTCACTGATTCCTCTCTTATGTCAGTGCTGATATAGAGTGAGGAAAGTAACGTTGGGAAGTTGGCCAGGCTGGCAGAAGGCCCTGGGAGAGCCAAATGGGGAAGGTGAGAACCCATCCATCTTCCTGTGCCAAGACTGTGGCCCACAGAACAATGTGCTTCAGGCCAGGGAGCTGAACCATCTCTAGGTAGACATTTTAGAGATGGCTGATGCAGCATGAACACATGTTTAGGTCTAGCCAGGCTAAAGAACACAGTGACTGAGGGTTGTGGAAATATAAGAAGGTGACAGTAGAATAAATCAAATAAAAGCAGGTATTATGGGTGGCCTTCCCCCACTTTGGATTTTTCATATGTCCCACCAGAGCACAGTTTCTGGAAAGCATGATTTTTTTTATTCGCTTCAATGACGTTTAGACCAGTTTTTCCAAAAATATGACCAGATCCTGAATAATGTGTACAGACACAGGGGCACTGGCACAAATAGATAATTGTGCTTGCCAAAGGCTTGATTCTGCGCCACTGAATTCAATGAAAGCTTTGGCCATTGATTTCAAAGAGGATAGGATCAAGCCCCAAACGTGCATAAGCCATTACCCATTTTTGCATGCAGACAGGGGCGGCTCCAGACACTTCGTCACCCCAAGCACGGTGGCATGCAGCAAAGGGTGCTCTGCCGGTCACCAGTCCCGCGGCGCCGGTGGACCTCCCGCAGGCGTGCCTGCGGAGGGTCCACTGATCCCGTGGCTTCGGGATCAGTGGACCCTCCGCAGACATGCCGCTGAAGGCTGCCTGCCTGCCGCCCTCCCGGCGACCGGCAGAGCGCCCCCCACGGCATGCTGCCCCAAGCACGCACTTGGCATGCTGGGGCCTGGAGCCACCTCTGCATGCACAGATGTATATTCTGTCTCCTGTACATGATTATTTTGCATGACCTATTTCTGCATATTTAAATCTCCTATGGCTACTTCCTCTATTTACCCTGAGGTCACTTCTGGGCCATGCGACATCATTTTTGTTTCTATTATTTGTGCCTGATGCCAGAATGGCAACACTGGAAACAGCCACAGGACAGGTGCATCCTGGGAAGCAGCAGGTCAAGTTTCCCTCCACATTACCCAGCCTAAAATCCTTTCACTGATTTGGAACAATGGCATCGCTAATAATCACTTCATAAAAAGCCTTAAAATTAACGTATTTATTACAATAAAACTAATGTTTTGATTATTTCCTCAGATGGAGCCTTCTTGGCAGAAGCAGCAACAGCATGTGAAAAGCAAAAGGCAGCAGAGCAAGGGGTACAAGAGGGGCAGATGGTGGATGATGAAAAAGCACTTGAGGAGCAGGAGGAGTTTGTAGCTGAGGAAGAAGCCACTGACACTGAAGAAGCAGGCAATCCAACAGCTCTGGAGTTAGATTTACTGGCTAAGAAAGAAGAAGCAGCTGTGATGGGACAGACAGTGGAGAATGTACTTACTGTAAAAGAAGAAGCATCTGAGGAGAAGGCTATAATGGAAGAAGATCTGGAAGAGAGTAGGGTAGGAAAGGAAATGGCATTTCAGGGAGAGGAGGCATCTGAGGGAAATATAGCTCTGGAGGAAGACGTAAATGAAGGAGAGGAGGCAATGGAAAAGGCAGCTTATGAGGGAAAGGTGGTGGAGGAAGTATCACCTGAAGGAGAGGAGGTTGTTGAGGAGGGGCCTGAGGGAGAGGAGGCTGTGGAGGAAGCAGAATCTGAGGCAGAGGAGGCTGTGGGGATGGCAGGAGGTGTGGGAAAAGAAGATGTGGGGGAGGCAGCATCTGAGGCAGAGGAGACTGTGGAGGAGGCAGCATCTGAGGCAGAGGAGGTTGCGGAGAATTCAGTTGCAGAGGCAGAGAAGGCTATGGAGAAGGCAGACTCCAGAGGAAACGAAGTTGCAGAGGGGATAGAATTGGAGAGAGAGGAAGTTGTGCAGGAGGCAGCTCCTGAGGGATGGGAGACTATGGGAGAGACAGAATTTGTTCTGGAGGAGTCAGTAGAATCAGTGAAGGTTCCCATACTGGGAGCAGCAACTGAAATGGAGGAATCAGTAGAATCAAGAAAGGTTCCCGTCGGTGAAACAGTGTCTGAAGTGGAGGAGGCAGCAGCAGCAAAAACATCTGAGGAGGAGGAGGATGTAATGGAAACAACCCCAGAGGAGAGAGAGACAAGAAATGAGGCCTCAGACGTAGAGAAATCACCACCTTTGATGGAAGAAACCTCATTGGACAGGGAAATAAAAAGGGACACTGCAATAGAGGAAGGAGCACACAAAGATGCGGGGAGCATAGTGGAAGCATCTGAAGAGGAAGCAGCAGCAGAAGATCCAGAATCTGAAGAGGAGGTAGTAGAAGAAGGAACAGACATAGGGGAGTCAGTGCCTGAGGAAATACCATATATGGGAGAAGAACCGGTGAAAGCTAGTGAGGAGAAAGTGACAGAGGAATCAGAAAAAAAAGTGGTGTCCCAAATAGCAGTTCCTGAAAAGAAGTTGGTAATATTAAAAAAGGTACCTATTGCTGAAGAGGCAGTAGATAAATCCACAATAAATGTAGAGGAGGTGGCTGAGGGAGCAGCAGTGGAGGGTGTGGTGGTAACTGAGGGGATGGCAATGGAGGAACTGGAGGTGGCTGAGGAATCAGCAGAGAGAGAGGGAATGTCAGAAATAGAATCTGAGGCGGCAATGTCAGTGGACACAGGAGGCAATGGGACAGTAATGGGCAAAGAAACACCACCACGAAGGGAGGAGATAGTAGAGAAATCAGAAGTTGGTGAGAAAGAAAATGCAGAAGTATTATCAGACTGGGAGATTCAGACAGAGGATGGAGGACATGAGGAGGGCATGGAAGAGGAGAAGGCAGGATCGGAAGAGCAGAAGGTGATGACAGAGGGGATAATACCCGAAGAAGATATGAGATCAGAGAGAACATTGCCTGAGGTGGAGAAACTGATGACACCATCATCTCTGAGGGATGAAGTGGAAGCTGTGGAAGCAGCACCTGAGGTAGAAGGCATGACACAGGAAATGGCATATCACCTGGATGTAGTGGAGAAGGAAGCAGTCCTTGTGGAAGAGATAATGGCAAAAGTGAGACACACAGGTGGGAATGACAGAACAGAGGAGCAAGAGATGGAGACAGTGGAGGAGAAAATCACACTGAAACAATTAGACACAAATGAAAAAATAAAAACAGGAAAGACAGAGACTTTGGCTGAATATCCACAAGGGATTCATGAGCGTACGGATCTGCTTGAAGTCCAGCACAAGGAAGAAAGCCTTGCACATATAAAACAGACACCATAAAAACGTCCATTACAGAAGAGAGAAACTAAGGGGCTCTGTGGCACATGGTGAGTATCTGTATGAGCCAGATTGCTACCTGAAAGAGGAATTGATTTTACTTTTATTACATTCCTTTGTAAGGTTTCCAAAGCTGCAGTACCTAGGCTAGTGCTATCAAAGCATCAGCTCTACTGGATGGTGAAATGGAGGAGCTAGAAAGCCATGATTTTCTTCAACTATTTATTATATTCTTCATTTTCGCTTCAATGGTTTCCTGAGGGTTTTTATTGCAAAGTCAAAAGTGACTTTGAGTTGCATCATGAACATTCACAGCTCTATTTAATGTCTGTGTCTCATACCTTCATTCATACTAAGTGGTACTGTCGTCCATGGGTAGTGCCATTGGTTACACTGAGACTGTGTATAGGAAAAAAATGTACTTATGGCTGACAAGGCAATAGATAAAGTCACAATGAATGTAGAGGAGATGGCTGAGGTAGCAGCAATGGAGGTAGTGGCAGTGACTGAGGCGGTGGCCATGGCCCAGTGGTGGTGGTTGAGGGGGTGACAATGGAGGAAGTGAGTAAATGAGCAAGAATGGTAGCCTCTGGCCATAACACTTCAAATGATTTTGATATTATGGAGCTATAGCAATAATCAGCCCCTGTGTTTCTGCTTGCAATCTATCTCTCTAAGAACTTGTATGGCTCATATTACACTAGTAGCCAAGCACCTCACAATCTTTAATATACCTGTTTACCATACAACTAATACTTTGCTTGATGTTTCCCAGAATGCTCTAAAGCTGGACATAATTATTTTGCCTTAGATACAATCCCTGGATGGGGGAGAAAGATACGTCTGAGCATCCTCTGCAGTTCCTTCAATGATCTTATTTTAGTAACATTTTTTTTACAAATCACTGTAGATTTGTGTGGGTTGGGACATTCCCTCCCCCTCTTCATTTGACTTGATGAGTAGCATAACCATCTGTTTGTTTACTAGACCAGCTCTGGAATGTGCAACAGATAACTGAACTAAGCTTACAGAGCTAGTGTGGGAAATCACACTCTTTTATCATTATGACTACAATAATAATAAGGAACTTTCCACAGCTGTCATGAATTTCTTTTCAGACTACAGAGAATTCTTACATTGGTTAAACTGAAATTCCCCAGCCCCAAAGAACTCAGTGGGTTTGTGATGACTAGCTTGAAAGGAGGAGGAGGCTTGCTGGCACTTTATGTATAATAATAGAAAGTGCAGTGTACGTATGTATATAAAATTGTATGTATGTGATTGTATCCTCCCCCCACACACATCTTTTGTGTGTCAATTGCATTTGTAGATTGTAAACTCTTTAATACAGTGGCTATGTCCTCATGTATGTATATGTGGTTTCCCAGCACAATAAGGTCTGGATTCTGATTGGAGCATCAAGGTGGCATTGTAATGTAAATAGTAGCAATAACAATAAGAAGCCCAGTTCTGATCTCACACATCGATGCCACTGGGAACTGTGCTATCTAATGGAGGAAAGAATTGGGGGCTGTAAGGGTAATTCCTTCCCTCCTGTTGCATGCATCCATTAGGGAGAAAATGGCCAGAGAGAGGATTTTCCCCCCCCCCTTCTACATCCAGAGGAGCAGGTCAGAATTGGACTTCAGAGAGCATTAGATAGGGGGAGGAGTCAACACATGAGTGCACCTTGGCTGCAGCTCTAATGAAATCTAGTCAGGCTCCAGATCCTCACCTGTGCACATGCTGGGGTACAGAACATACAGTAGGTGGGCATGCATACTGCCTTGCTGCTACTGCTTAAAGGCATAAAGAATGGCCCACCAGGCAGGCTCCTGCTGCTCTATGCCCACGCTAAGCCAGCCTCTGCATCTGGGCCCCATCTGTGTTTGACTGCTGCGGAAGTGGTCACATAAATCTGACTGTGTTTCACTGGCATTTCCAGCCAAGTTTGATTTGCTTCCCATGACCATTCACAGAGGCAGATTTTGATTTGGAAGAAAGTTTCTGGAAAGAGAGTTGTGCATGCTTGAATGTCCATACACTTGAGCATTCACTCGGGGAGGGGCGGTTTGGCTATCTTTAAAGCTATCAGTGGGCTTGGAAGTGGTCAGGAACCAGGACCTGCACCACATGACCCATGTGACCAGTCACTTAGCATGAATAGCAAATAACATGAAGCAGTAGGTATGTTAAACAGCCCGCAAGCAAATCAAAGGCTGAAATATTTTCCCAAACCATTCACCCAATGGCTGAATGTCAGAGAAATGGGTACCAACAGGTAAGTCAGACACAGCAAAGGTGTCATTGGCACTGAAGAGATGAATAGCTGGGAATACGTTGCTCAGCTCTACTCAGCACCCCTGGCACCAGTCTGCTTTACCCACCTCTGGGGCTCCAAAGAGTAAGGCCAAGATTTTTTTTTTCCCCAGCATGTAGTAGTGTTTGTGTGGAGTGAATGCCATGTATTGTTTTATGAGGCTTACTGAACAGCACCAACCTATTTGAAATGTAGCTCCCAATAGTTGTTTTAGTCACCTGAAGGCCTCCTCCCCTCCCCCCATCTGCTCTTAGATGCCATTTAGTAACAGTTAGTAAGAACTTGATTGTGTCTTGTCAGCATGGCCTGGCTCTGAGGAACAGTGCGGAGCTGCCCTAGCCAGAGGGAGCTCTGGGACCTCCCAAGTATGCCCAGGATGTACACCTGCTCATATTCCCTTTCTAGACTGGGGCTTTAATGTCCATACCTCTGTGTGGCTGGCCAGTTCTATGGAGTGAGGTGGCAGTGAAGGTGGAACCATGACCCAGCCCACGCTGGCTCCCTTGAGAGTGCTTTGCATTCCCATGGATACAGGGACAGAGCAGTCCCTACACTCCCCTAGGTAAAGCAGCTGGAATTCTGCCTGGTCTTTACACAGGCCCAGCTAAGTTCTATGCTAAGTTCTATGATGGTTTGTCCAGTGGCCTGGCATTTCCAGACGCTTCACTTCAACATAAAAAGATACGTAAACTGCAATCAGGGCTCTGAACAAAATAACTGATATTAAATATCCTACTAGATTAGGACAGAAAAAAATAAAGCGATCAAACCCCTACAATAAACCCAACAGCCAGCAGATTCCTTCAGAGTGAAAATTGAAAACAAGCACCATAATTTCCATGTCCGTTATACAAGTGAATAAATACAAACTTTGGATTCAAAACAACACAGGTTTAGTTATAAACAGCGGGCCCAATCCTCCTTTCACTTACCTTGCAATCAACCAGTAATAACCCGATGGGTGTTATACTGGCATAACACTGGTGGAAGTGAGAGAACACCACTTGGCAACAACTGATTTTTCTGATTTACATAATATTAATCAGGCCACTCCTTTTTCAAAGCCTTACCTTCAAAGGCATCCCACATTGGTGGCAGCTTTACCAGTGAGCCAGGCTACACATAGCATCTTTAAGAGCCTATGTGTGGCATGCATTCACAATTCGGCATTGCTAGTGAGTGCTGAGAAATGCTCTCTCTATGGCTTCCCACATGCTGGGCATGCTACAAGTTTTATTTTCCATCTTAGGCAATGGAATAAAATCAAATGGCTTTGCAATGCTTCATTATACTGCATTATTTTGGGTTTCCACATGTGGTAATGAATGTAAACATGGTCAAATATCTTGTGATGGTTTTAATAGATAGTTGGATTTGTGTTTCTGGGCCAGAGTCCCTAATATGCACTTTGAGAAAGAAAAGTACCCAAGATAAATAAGCTAAATGCATTTATTGTAGTAAAAAAGGAATTTAGTGTGATTAAACAAGAATAATGCCAGATTATATTTGTCAGTAATTTAAATTGAGGCACTGTGTCCAGTGAATCTGTGCTGTATAATTTAAATCCTTATTCTCGTGCAATTTGTGCAATACTTTGCTTTGAAAGCATGTACCTGAGTTGCGACCCTCTTGGTCTCTTTTTAATCCAAGGAATGTCCATAAAATATGAAACAGTCTCTTCCATGGACTACTATGTTTTCAAATTTGTGCTGTTAGTATTGAACAGTAAATGGATAATATATGTTTATGCCTTCTACATGTGAATAATTTTGGGATGTTAATTGTTCTGAATTAAAACTTTTCTTTGTGACCATCCATTAAAGATTTTCTTTGGGGGTGTGTGTCAGGGGGGAGACATAGGGAGGGGGGATATGTGCGCACACTCGTGTATGTTCATAGACTCACATATTTGCTTTAGTTTATCTCAGTGATGCCATATTTCAGTCTAGGTAGCTGTTGGATTTTTGGAGCTATCTTCAATGTAAGGATACTAATACTTAGCATTCATATAAGGGCCTGATCCAAAGCCCCTTGAAGTGGTGATCTTTCCACTGCCTGTAACTGGCTTTGAACCAAGTTTGATACATCTTCAAAGCATTGCTCATACATTAACTAATTAATCGTCATAATACCCTGTGACACAAGTACGCCTAACAGCTGAACTTAGCCTCATTTCCTGCCCCACAGACTAGCCACAAACAGAATGAAAATGGATTACTTTTTTGAAATGATGAGCTATTTTTTTGTCAGCAGTTTTTTTAAAACTCTTTGGTGAACTCTTTGTAAGCATTCAATAGTTGAACTGGGTCGAGGAATAAGTCACATGATAGTTGTTGCTGTTCTCGGATTGAATGAGTGCCCAAGTACTACATCTGTATTAAAAATGTGGTGGGGGTGAATATTTGTGCCAGGAAAATTTTTATCACAGGAATGTTTGCAGCAAACAGCAGCCGTAGGAATCTGAGCATTGCACACACAAATCCATTTATGTGTTCGTGGAAAACTTGTTCCAGTCTTTCCCAGCTCTAGTATGTGCCATTATCCAAATGTAATGGACAGACAAATTAAAGCACACAGGAATAAAGTGATTTGCTTGCACAGCAAGAGCCAGGACTAGAACTAAGCCTGTGCTGAGTTCACAAGGCCGCCTTGTCTCTTTGTCGTCAGTTGTTGCTTTACTGAACACAATGCGCTAGATTCACAAAGGGACATAGGTGCCTAAGTGCCAGTTTAGGAGCCCAAAGCTGGGACTTAGGTGCCTCTGGTATTCATATAATCCCCACTCAACTGCTGCCTACCCTGTAGATGTCAAAACTCACTGAGTCCCTACGTTTTGTAGGAAAAGCTCCCTAAGCACCTGTGTTTCTGTCTCTAATCATGTGCACTACGGCCTCACTCTGGGCACCTGGATGCCTGTCTCCTGCCGAAGCCCCAGAACCATTTACAAACCAAGGAAAGAGAGATGCTCAGTCACCTACTTCACCTGTGACTCCCATTCCGGTAGGTGCATGCTGAGTGCACCTCATGCCATACAGAAGCGGAGCAGGAGGACATCCCTTTTAGCCTTTAGCCCAGTGATTAGGATACTCGCCTAGAAAAAGAGAGCACCACCCATGAGCCTGGATTCAGGTGTTGAACTCTCTGAGATGCAGGACTTAGAACACACATATCCCATTGGCTAGGTTGGGGAGCCACCTAGCCTGTTGTGAATTTTTCTGTCCAACAGTGCTTATTGCTTTAGTCTCTATTTTTACAAGATAAATACATTTTGCACTCTGTTTCTAAATCAAAGGAGCTGAGTCAAATTTTGGATAATCATTATGGCGCTGGATAAAATTGATCATTTCAAATTCAGATCATCATTTGACTTTTTTTTAAACCGTGCTCCATTGGCTGTAAAGCTGGCTAGGTCAGATAAAGTCATAATGTGGCTATATCAGGAATCCAGGCAGGTAGAATTTTGATAAGGAAAACAGGTGAAATTACAGCATTTTGTAAAATGTTAGCTATATGCTCCCTTGCTTGCTTGTAGTTAGGTCACAAAGGAAACCTGAAGGACACTTTTAGACAAAAAAAAATAGTATAAACGAGACTAATGATTAGATGAAAAATGTGAGCCCATCAAAATATTTAACTGTGTTGCCACTGGCATAACGCATCCCTGGCTCAGCAAAGAAATCTTTAGTGTTCGCTATAACAGATCAGTGGACAATGGCTACTGTACTTCAGACGTACCATTGCTGGCTTTCGCAGCTGAAATTGAATCTGTGTAATTTGCCAGAGTTAAATCCCAGCAGTGAATTATATGTTTTGTATGCAAAAAAGCCTCTTTGAATTCCAGCAACTGGAGAGTATGATTACAACAAGCCTGTGTCATCACGCGTGGGAGCATAATGCGGTGTGCTTGATTTTTTTTGGGTGTTGTTTCCATTTCTATTTCTTGAATGGGGAACAGTGTAGAGGAGTCCACTGAAGTTAATGGAAACATTTATCTTATATGGAATATCTAAAGTGCGCACGATGAAAGGAAAGGTTTTATTTCTGATTTGTACTATGTCTGCTTGTTCCTTTATCTGTTTTTAATGTGGATCCTCCGATAATTATCTGATTATCATTCATGTAACAATTTGTAATATTGCTGTAGCTATCATGGACTGTATGGTATTGAAAATAAGGCAATTTATCTCAGCAGGGGCTCATCCTTTACAAATATTTCAAATGAAGTGGGTTCTCTGGGTTTGTCCGGGAAAGGTAATACTAATTTGGCTTCTGAAAGCCACTTCTGGAGCATGTTCTAATCAGTATTTCAATTTTGCAGAACTTCTATTTGTATTAATAACTGATCACTATGTTTTCTCCCCTAAGGCCTGATGTTTCATCTATAGAGACCAATTAACAGGGAGATTGTTTTCTTCAAGTACCAGTTATTTTAATTACTGGTAAAAACTGTTTGCTGTGCATAGATTCGATCAGGTGGATGTGTCTAATACATTACATTTAAAAGTTTGCTTTCATAGACTCTCAAAATTACTTTCCTGATACTAGCAAATATCCCCAAATAACACATTGGGGTAAAAGTCCCACATGTAGTACTACAGCTCAGATAGCATCAGTCTCATAGGGCTATTAAAACAAAGGCATTTTCCTTGATGAGTCCTTTTTTCTTTTTCTAATCCAGATTCATTTCCAGATTTGACATGGAGCCACTCTGTTAATGGAGGGTCATTAAGCATTTGCTGCAAGTTAGGGTGCCATACAATACTGTCATGTACTGTGTGAAAACTTTCACATCTATGAGAAAACTATTGGATGCAACAACAGAATTTTCAGATGAGCCTGTGGGTTCATTTACCACAGTATCCTGCCTACTGCACTGGCCAATGCAATTACTTGATGCCTGAAAGCAGAAGTTTTCAATCTTTTTCTTTCTAAACCCCTACCCCTTCCCCCCTCTCCCCCCCCGCCAAACATGCTATAAAAAACTCCAGGACCCACCTGTGCCACAATGACTGGTTTTCTGCATATAAAAGCCAGGGCTGGTGTTAGGGGGTAGCAAGCAGGGCAATTGCCTAGGGCCCCACGCCACTAAGTTGCTCAGACTTCTGCTTCAGCCCCAGGCGGCGGAGCTCAGGATCCCGGAGTTCAGCCCCATGCAGTGGGACTTCGGCTTTCTACCCTGGGCCCCAGCAAGTCTAACACTGGTCCAGCTTGGCAGACCCCCTGAAACCTGCTTGAGGCCCCCACCCCAAAGGGGGCCCTGTGTACCTGGTTAAGAACCACTGCCTTAAAGGACTGTGATATCTCTGTATTTACTCCCTACTCTCACTCTCAGCCCACCTCCATAATACTCCCAGACAGTTTTATAATCAAGCAGTGCCCTTCCAGTTTCCCTAAGAGAATCAGCATCTTCCTCCTTTCAGCATCCTCTGCCCTAATGCCCTTACTCAGCCCCGGTACCACTTTTGTGTCTGGAAAAAGGCACTGCCACCCATCCCTTGAGGAACCCTTTCATTTCATTTTTCAAGGGTCTGTTTGTAACTTTTTGCTTTTTGAATAAAATGGAGGTACAAGTTGAAATGTCATTTTGAACTGAAAATTCAAAAGCATTTAATTTTGAAAATGACAAAACAACATGTTTCAACTTTTGGATTTGTTTCCTCCAAAAAATTCAGTGACTGTGACACAAATTTGAAAATGTTTCACTCTCCCTAAACATGCATTTTTAGCAAAATTTTGCCCAGCTCTATGGCCACACTAGTTATGCCTGAATGAGTCTGTTTGGAAATGTTTCATGCAGACACAGCCATTCTCCCATCTCTGCTGTTTCCCTACAGGAGGTTAGGATAGACCATGCACAGCTGTTACCATCGTGTTGTCTAGCCCTGCGCCGTGCAGGGAGCTGCACTGACTGTAGCAGTGGGGAGAGAATCTCTAGAAATGTTCAGTATAGACAAGGCCTGTGAGCAATACAAAGCCAGTAATGTAGATTTCACAGTCTTTTGCTGGGATGGTTAATGGTCTCTTTCTAGCAAGAGACAAGGCCGAAGACTTCATGCTCTTTTAATTAGTTTTTAGCAGTGGCTTTATGTAGCACTAACCACATGAGGGCCTTGACTCACTCCTAGGGCCTACTAGTGATGGCTGTGGGACAGGTTGTTAGTGGGGGAGGGGGGGGGTCAGTCCTTTCTTTCCTGAATAGTTCAGAGGATGGTTCAGTGCACTTACTCACCTTCTGTGGGGTCATATCCATGTCACTGCTCCTGTTCAGCTATGAGATACTCAGGGCTGCAGTGGCAACACTGTGCTGACCGTGCTCAGCTCTGCTTTTCATTGGATCCAGAGTCCACAGTCTCATGGCTTTCCCAGTGTCAGAGATCCAGATGGAAGTGAACTAGCTGTGACTCAGCCGAGATATGGCAGACACAGTGCAGGTTGGTAGGCAGGAGGATTCAGATGTTACCTATTTAATGAGTAAGAGGAGTGGAAGCTTTCTGATTTTGGCTTAGAAAAATGTCTCAAAGAGATAGTTAAAAATGAGAGCAATGCTTTGTGGGCCTGCTCCAGCTTCCATGGAAATCAGTGTAAAAACAGATAGTAGCTACAATATAAGCAGGAGGACATGAGCTCTTATGAACACAAACTGCATTGGTGAGTTGTGAACCTTCGTGCCTCATGGGAATTATGATGGCAAGCAACATCGCTCCACCTCTTTCCTTGTGCTAGGGGTCCTAGGCAGGGAAGCTGCTGTCTTGATAGAGAGGCCCAGGAGTAGGTGTGTCATGTTTGGAAGTCTAGAGGGGGCTAATCAGCTATTGGGCTGGTGTTCCTGGTGGAGAAGAGCTTTCATTTCTATGGAGGGAAATGCTATTCTGATGCTTAATCCTCTTGGTGAGGAGCTGGAATCTCAACAATTCTCTGTATGACTAGCCATAACATTTACATTTACCTAATTGGGTTGTTTTTGTAAATGAAGCCTCACAAGCCAAAGTAGTTGCTCAGGGGATGCCTTGGGGATGAGAGTGAGGGAGGGAAGCTGCATCCTGATGATGTTAATATTTCAGTTTTGTTTTTCCCCAGAATGCATCAGATAACTCTGAAGTAAAACAAATAATAAAACACTACGCCACCTACAAAACACTCCGCATTTTTATTGCTACAGGATCCTGAAACTAACAACATGCAGAGAAGACTCAAGTCAATAAAATGTATTACACATTTATAGGCTAAGTGCTATAGCACTTACAATGCCTAATCACAGAGCTCAAAATCAAACACTAGTCATGAGAAACAAACCTACAGAATATTCTCAGAAAGCCACAAATCTTGAATATGAGTGTCTACTCAGCCTGACAGTTATGTAATGCAGCTAAGAAAAAAATATTATAGCAACAGAATCTCTCTGCTAAATTTTATTTTCCAAACAATACTAAGTAGTTACTAAAGGATTTAACCTTGCATTAGCTCCCAAAACAATAGTTGAAGTTCTTTTTCTTTCTTTTTTAGTGTGTATGTGTGGAATAAAAATGAGTTCCCGGTAATTAAAATTTTGTCAATCAACGGATTGAAACACTTGCTGTGAAAACGCTGGAACCCAATACTAATGTGTGTATCCTAGAATCACTAGATGGCACTGCAGAGTAGTTTTGCTTTGGAGGAGTGAAAATGTAACCTTTTGTCTTGCTGCAAGGTTATTACATTTGTGACATAAAAATTTTATATGGCTACATTAAACTTAGATGGGTTGGGGTTTAGTTTCTTATCTCTCTCTACCTGGTTAAATTTTTTTTAACATAAGCATAAGGGAACTAGAGAGCATTTTCTATGTAATTTGAGGATGTAAGGCACACAGCCTGAAGTAAAAAGCAGATATGAAAAAAAAAATCTGTTCAGGAGCCAATTAGGACAGTCAGCTGAGGATTTCTTCATTCTCATACAGAGGGGTTAAAGCATCCAGGACCCGGGATTGAGAAGAACTACAGGACTGAGGGCCTGGAGAACTACAGCTGTGCAACATAAGGAATTGGAGAACTGGAAGTATCAAAACACAGACAAACCCTAAAAGAAAATGAGGAAAATGTTAGGAAGCTGGCACAACATTGGCTGTGCTGTGTCCTGCTGTGGCTGCAGCAATTATGAGTTGATCCTTTCCTGTGGTACAGGCTGGCTTTGTTGTTACTTTCTTTGTATCAGTCGGGAAGTTTGTGACATCTGCCCAAGCCTTACTGCAGTCCAAAGTAAAACAACTTGCCCTAGAACTCTGTAACTTGAACAGATTTATTTTTGCTTTAATCTCTTTTCTCAAATTATTAATGTTCAAGTTTAAGGTGCAGCATTCCTTGTGGACATTTGCTTTTATTAAGGAAAGACAAATGTGCATCACCAGAAAACCCTATGCAGGCTGGCAGGAAAAATCGGTTGCAGTATAATTTATGATAGAAATGTTCACCATCAGTAAATAAACAAGCCAATTTAGGCATCTTTGGTGTAATGTATGCTGACTGGGAGCTACGCTGACACAGTAAGAATTGCTGCTGTCAGTTTATGGGGAATTTCTCTCCAGGTAGATGGTTCATGCTGTCAGCTGCTGTCTTCAAAGCTGCCACTGTTACTGCAGGAATGAAATCGCATAGAACTCATGGGATCAGACACGTAACCTGCATAAAGCAGAGAGAAGTTCACGTGTTATTCACAATCACCTCTCAAACACTTTTCTCCTTTCCAGCCAGTGACCATGTCATAAAGATAATGCAAATGTCTTTTGGAGATAAATAAGCAATGCACATGCTGATGTCTTTTTGCTGCCTACGAACCCCAAGTCAATATAATCTTCCGAGGAAAATTTCAGAAATAAAACACAAAGCCTACAGATCCTATCATTCATGCAAGGAATTCACAGCAATCAGGCACAGTAAAACATTAATACTTGACACAAAACTTGAGTCCAAGTATTTTAATAATACAGTGCATGTTTTATATTAAAACATCTTTTTTGACCTTTCAAATTGGCGTCCAAAAGGTGCCAAGACAGCAGCCTGTTATGAATAATTCTTTATGCTTTAATTCTTGGAGGTTATCAAGAAGGGATCTACTGCCATTGCATTATGTTTCCAGTTAAAGGTGAACTGGTTTGCTGGCCAATAGTTATGGCTGTTCTTATGGCTCTGCTGTAACTTGTCTAAATCTGACCCAATCAGCTCAGATTTCTGGCTACTGAGGCATTATATAGCTCTAGTCAGATGTCACGTAATAGAAATAAGTTAATAACCCAAATATTACTTGGCAAAAGATAAAACATATAGTAAAGAAGGAGAAAAAATAATCAGACAAAAACCTCAACAGCTAAGCTCAGCACCACTGCACATTAGCAGCCTGGAGAAGAATGGGCCAAAAGGGGCCTAAGCAAACTCTGGCTTTAAATTGATTTCGAGAATTTGAATGAGCACTAGGCTCAAAGCAAGTGACCAAAGAATAAGATCACATGAAAGAAAAGTTGTTTGCATTAAATGTGTAATGGCTTTGGAAATAGCTGTGTCATCTTACTGAAGCTCTGTGCTGATCTAATAGAAATATAGGAAACCTGGTTCACTGGGCACCAGGGACAGGGTTTAGCCCTAAAACTCCCTTTTGTATCTTTGACTAGAGCCCAATAACCAGTGATAAGATTACTTTTTTGTTTAGTGTATAAAAAGCAAGGATTTGAGAAGTTTTATTGTCAGAGCTTTTTCCTTCCCCCTTGACGGGAAGGAATCTCCTGGGCCTGGTTCTGTTGTGAGTATTTTGGCCAATACTTATAACTGTATTGCTGCTAGGACATAAAATCTAAGTGTGTATGTGCTTGTACTGGCATTTTGGATGTAATTAGAACCACGTGGCCTTTGGACTAATAAAGGAATTCTTGTGTGGAATCATGGTACACTTTCATATATTTAAAAGGGAAATGATTTCCAACCCAGCCCTATCTATGAGTATAGCTGGGTTAGAATCAGTTTTGTAGACATAGCCAAGCTAGCTTTATCTAGGTAGCTCAGGTGCCAGAGCAGTGAAGCCACATACAGTGTGTGCTGGCCACTCAAGTTATTACCCAGGGTTCTGGGTGGGCTAGTACAGTCACTGCTGAAACACATGCTGCTGTGGCTTTACTGCTCCAAGACCCAAGCTAGCTAGGTTGAAGCTTGAGTACATCTACATGTGCTGCCATCACAACCCTTGATTGCAATTTAGAGCAGTGGGCCCCAAACTTTTCCCAGTCATGCCCTCCCTTATCCTTGTCTGCACTCCCTTCCGTCCCCGGAGCCAGGAGTGTGACTGCGACTCCTGGCGGGGAAGGAGGGGTCATGGACAAGGGTAAGCAGGCCGAGGCTGGGGCTGCAGCTGGGGGCAGGGCTGGGGCAGGAAGCCTAGCCACAGACGGGTGGGGCTGGGGCCAGGAATGGAGATGCAGCTGGGCCGATGCTGGGGGGGTGGGCCTGGGAGCTGGGACTGAGGCTGGAGCAGAGTAGGTCTGGGTGGTGGAGTGGGGCTGGGTGGCCAGCACATCCCTTGGCCCGCGTCGCTTCCCGCAGCCCCCATTGGCCTGGTACGGCGAACTGCGGCCAGTGGGAGCCGTGATCGGCTGAACCTGTGGACGTGGCAGGCAAACAAACCAGCCCAGACCGCCGAAGGCTTTCCCTGAACAAGCGGTGGACCGGCTTTGAGATGCACTGGGCTAGGGGACTGATTGGCAAGATGTGTGTGGGTGGACAGACAGGAAGTCAAGAAAGCGAGGAGCCAGTGAGAAAAGCAGTCATGAGTGTGGCCCTGAGAGGAAGCAGAGAGACAGTCATCCCTGGGCACAGAACTAACTGGAGAAGCAGCTTGTAAATTGCAAACAAGGAAACTGCCTGCTGTTGTTTGTTTCTACTGTGTTCAGGGAAACAGGGACTTTGTACATTCCCTGTAAATAAACTGGATTGCACCAATGAATATACCAGACTCCTATAATCAATTTTTGCACCTAATGAAAACAAACAAATCCAATTACTAACTATGCGCTCAGACCAGAAGGGTGACAATAATATGAACCCTCCACTTATATTACACCTAGACTTTCAAAAAATGAAAGCCTAAAACCTGGCTCTGAACTCCATATTTTGGCACTTAAATAAGTGTGCACATTTTCCAATGTGCTGAGCAGCCAGCACCTCTCATTAGGGGACTTCAGTGGGAACTGCGGGTGCTCAGCATGTTTGAAAATCTGGCCACTTATTCATGTCATGATCTGCATTCAGGAACATCACTTCAGGCACCTGCTTTTGAGAGTCTAGTCTCCAGTAGCTATATAACTGCATCCTGCTGCTTTTAATTGCTGCTGTGGTCTGGGGGAAGAAAGCACAGGAGACCTGGGTTATGTTCACATCCTTGTTGTGTCACTTTGGTCAAGTCAGTTCAACTTTCTGAGCTCCAGTTACCCTATTTGTAATACATGGGGGATAATCCCACTGGCTCTTCTTAGTAAAGTGCTATGGAAGAAGTGTGCCACATGTTATTTATTCTTAGCGTTATTTCCCGTGGAACTTTTTAGTGCTATTGCCATCGATAGCGCTCGTTCTTGATAACACCTCTGTGTTATTGACACAACCATTCTCTACTGCCAGTGGGCTAAGGCTGTTTCTGGGCAGCATACTTTCTTTTGACAACATTCTAGGTTTTACAGTTGTCCCGTGACCCCCCTGCAACTCTGAGTAAGTCTCACATTTAAAGCAAAGGGTGAGAATATCACATGTGGATCTCTAATTTCTTCTAAGAAGAATCTGTTCCCAGACCAGCCTGTGACATACCAGGATCCTTCTGACAAACTGAGCTGTACCACAAGAAGTGGCAACAAGTCTGAGGTACTTAAGCTTCTTTCCTTAAATGTTTCCATTTACTCTAGCACCATAAACCTGTTTTTACAACTATTGTTATTTTTTATTTGCACTACAGCCGTGCTGAAAGGCCCCAGTCAGGGCTCAGGGTATGCTAGGCAAGGGACTTTACACTAGGGTGACCAGACAGCAAATGTGAAAAATCGGGACGGGGTGGGGGGTAATAGGAGCCTATATAAGAAAAAGCCCCAAATATTGGGACTGTCCCTATAAAATCGGGACATCTGGTCACCCTACTTTACACACTTATAATGAACAGACAGTCCCTGCCCCAAAGAGCTCAGGGCTAGATTTTTAAAGGTATATAGGCCTCTAGCTGCCTTTGATTTCACTTGATACCTTTAATAAAATACCTTTAAAAATCTGGACCGTACGGTTTCAGTATATGACCAAAGAAAACAGGTAAGGTAACAGTGTGACATTGGTGATTAGTTGTAATAAGCAGCTGTCACAGCAAATGCCTTTTCAAAGAATTTGTTGATGCCTTAGGTGACTATAGCACTGTATGCTTAAATGCATCTAGAAGGCCATTAGGGAACAAGTCCTCATGCTTGTGTCTCCTTCAGCTGTAAATTTTAATCCCCAATGAATATCTGCCAGGGGACCTCCATGAGAAGGGAGTGACAATGCTGCCAAGGTGGCACTCCCCTCTACTAAGAGCCACCCCCAAGAGCTACTGAAGCTTTGGTCTTATTTGCTGACATGATTTGGCTCCCGTAAGGGCTGATCATTTTCAGCTTGGAGTGAAAAATGCCTCTCATCACTCATGCCACTTAAATTCAAAGGCAAGTATATCAGTCCCAAGGAAAACAAGTACAATTAAGCTCAGTTTTTGCTGAAGATGAGAATTCTGCTTGGACTCACCGTTTCTGTCAATAGGTGGGTACTGGAAATTCCTCCTCATGTCGTCCAAGGACAGGCCTTGAGAAGGGTGTTGACCAGTGCTGTAAAATTGACATGACACCTCAGTTATGGTGACCAAAATGAGTTGCATCAGATTTCCATTAATAAACTTTGAGGCAAAAGACAGTAGCATGAAATATACATGCTTGGGTGCCCTGCTACCAACATTCACAATAAAACCTTTGCCATGAAGCGCTTTTATTCAGGATCGTGAATCAAACACATGTACACACCCCTCACATTCCCAGAGTAACTGTCTCCAAATATCTTGTTTTGGCTTCACAACTGCTTGTAAATTGCTATTTTAGTAGCAATTCTAGGCATCAATATTTTATGCATCACTGCTATCAGGTTCCTGCAAATTAGTTTATCTGACAAAGAACATCCCCAAGCTGTCTTTCAGTGGTATTGACCACCACCATCACACTGCCAATGGGTTTATTTATCCTCGATCGTCCAAAGCTATCAGGTAAAGATTGTCCTTTAGCGGCTCTTCTCAGATAACAGGCAGGCAGAAATTGAGCATGCCCAGAGAAAAGAAAACAAGAAGCCCCAAGAGAATTGTATTTCCAGGGAAACATAAAAGAATAAGGCAAGATATATAGTGATTTGCATTGGTTACGGTGACATAGCATCTCCAGGCACACTGGTTGGAGACATCGCTGGAAAGGACACTTGAGATTATTTGCAACAATGCAGTTTCCTTGGTGATTTCAGTGAGGCAAGCTGCTAACTAATGGCAGGTAAGGTTGTCACAACCGGGCTGATTTTACCCCAGAAAGACTTAGATGACTTTCAAGAATGGTTAGACAGTGGTAATATTTTATCCTTTAGTCTCCATTGTACCAAAGCTGATTTTAGATCAGATCTTTTTCATTTTTAAAATCTCTCTGCTTTTCTGTTATAACCTTTATTACATGAACGAAATGACTTTTCTCCTTCAAAAGGACACACTGACTAATAAAAACATAAAAGATGTTCCTTTCTTCCCTGAGATAGATAGCAACTTATTTTTTGTATGTATAATGATACTTGACATTTTTATTCTGCATTGGATGAGCTTTTATAGGGAAGGAGACAAAAAATTGGTTTTGGGAGCAGCTCATCCATGGTTTCTTTGGAGAAAAAACTTTTTGGGGATGAGGGAGTTTAAATAATAGTATAAGCATTATCCTGAAAGTCTTTATTAATTTGTTGCCTCTCTGTAACCACTCAAATCCATAATGTCTTACAAATATTGATCAGCCCACTGTGATAACTATGAGCTACATTATTATACACATTTTACAGATGGGCAAACTGTAGCAGAGAAAAGTTAAGTGGCTTGCTAAAGGTTACATAGCATGTAAGCAGGAGAACTAAGAATAGAACCCAGGACATATGCCTCCCAGCACCTGTACTAAACACTAGACCATACTCCGCCTTTTTAGAACTCTGGACATAAACAGAGCTTTGCTGTCATTGATAAAATGTCCTAGTAAATATTCTGCAATTGAACTGTGAAACCATTGCATATCTTAGACCAGAGGCTCTCAAATTTGAGTCCGTGGACTCCTGGGGGTCCACAGGGGTACTCCAGGGGGTCTGTGAGTTATGTCCTGGGTTGCTGGCCCCGCTGATTAACTCTTCCCCCTCCCTCCAAGTGCCTCCTGTATGCTGTGGAGTAGCTTTTCAGCAGCGTGCAGGAGGTGCTGGGAGGGAGGAGGAGGAGTGGGGATGGGGAGTGATCGAGGAAGGGGGTGGAAAGAGGTAGGGAAGAGGAGGGGCGGGGTGAAGTGGGGGTGGGAAGAGGTGGGGTAGGGCATTGGGGAAAGGGCTGGAGTAGGGGCTGGGGCCTGAGGCTGAGCAGGGTTGAGTACCCCCAGGGAAAACTAGAAGCTGGCTTTGGGGGTTTGTGAAAAATTTTAAATCAAAATGGGGGTGGGGGGGAACTTGAGTAGCTAAAGTTTGAGAACTACTGTTTTAGGTGGTTAATTCAATTGGCTTTTAACTTTGTGCCTTACACCAACTAGCGTGCTTTAATTAGAGAGGATCCTGAACCAGATCTAACTTTCCCCAAGATTGCGGATGTCTGACCCAAGATTTTGGTTGGTCCAGCCATTAACGTCAGATCCAGATCTGAATTTTCCCAAAGGACTGGCATTCTTATTCAGGCCTGACTCCAATTACAATCATCAAGAAATCCACTCAGCACTCAGTATATGGAAGATTTATATTTTAAAAAAGGGAATACATTTCCATGCCACATTTCCCTACAGCATGTCTCCTCCATGACCCCAGCAGCGAAGCTGCAGTTCTGTGGGACAGAGGAAAGAGAAAACCTTTCCTCCAAAATTCCTATTCTGAGTTGAATAGAAATTTTTACTAATTTATCCACTAACCTCAACTCATGGCTTCATTCTGGCTATTTACAGAAACAATAAGCTGTCTCTGTCACTGCTCCATCTCCACAGTATCTTAAATTAATGCTAATTTATAGCCCCCCAAACAGTGCCTGGGCAATGATACCTAATTTGTGTTGTGGTCAAAATGCAAAATATACAATTTCAATAGCATCCAAATCGGTCCCAGCAGTTTTCATAAAAGAAACAATGTCTCAAAGCTACATTTACCCAGGCAACTTATATAGCAGGAGCATCAGCCTGCTAATAAAGTGCACTCATTTGAATGATGAGCTCAGAAGGCACAGCCATGGAGAAACATAAGTCACAAAAAAGAATAAATGCTTAGAGACCATTTTGTGTTCTTGTTAAAGTCAATGAGCACCATTTTCAGAAATGCCTAAGGCTTCACCAGTTAACGCAGTATAACACCTCACTGTGTGATTGCTATAAATGTGCTTAGACCAGTACAGTTTATTCTCATATAGGAAGAGGAATAAGTTACATTGGTTGGTGTAAGGCACCTTTATACCAATGCAGCCACCCTAGGGGTTGTACCAATATAACTGTGCTGGTTAAAAAAATCGTACCCCTAACCAACATTGTTATATCAGTACAAAAACGGTGTGTAGCCCAGGCCTCAGTCACTTCAGAGTCCTGCAGTGTGAACTGTGGGGTGTGAATTGCAGTGCACACTAGCTTGATGTGCTGTACCTCCCCCATGTGGATGCTGCGGGCACAAACTAAAAGGTAGCTACTTCATGCTCCCTTAGTCCTGTTCAGAGAGGACTACATTAACCCAAACTAGGTACCTGTTAGTTTGTACCAGCAGTATTCACACAGGGCAGTTACCAAGCACCACTCTGGTGCATGCTGCATTCATAGCCCTGTATTATGAACTGCAGAGCCATGCAAACCTAGCCTAAATCCCCTGGAAAGTCAATAGCAGTTAGACTAATAAGTGATCAGGGTGCTTTTGAATATTTTACCCTCATAAATAGTTGGCAAACTGTTCAAAGTGTGTGCCCACCATTCCAGGGAATGCTGCCAAAGTAAGACAGCTAGATTCCTCAGCTGCCATATTAATCACATATAGTCTCACAATAGCAGGGAAGGTGCATTTGTACAGTTCACCAGATATAATATGTGCTGTATGTCTGGGATCCAACATTTTGACCTTCTATTTCCCTTCACTCAAGCATTATAAGTGTATACATATATGTATGTTCATAGAGAGAAACAAAAGTTTGTCTCTGATCACCTCACTTCTATGTGTTGGACCCTGAATATACATGACATGTCACGTCCAGTGAGTGGAATACAGATATTATGCATTAAGCCTGTGGCTGGGGTTTTTCAAAGGAATGCAAGGGAGTTAGGTGAATTTCAATTGGAGTGGGGCACCAAATTCCCTGAGATTCCTTTGAAAATTCCAGCCTACATTGATACAATGGCTTAGAGAAACATAGTAACTCTGTAAAGCACAAGTCCACTTCTGTGAAGCACATTGGTTTGAGCTTCCTGTACAGAATACTGTTTCTTTTTTTTCTGAGTGCAGAGAACTCATCTTTATTTACCTCAGTGTCCTGTACTGGGTCACAAGAATTCTTCGAAGGAATCTCATGCTGCTTTGCTGTTGAGACAGGCTGGTATGAATGTAATGATTTAAAACTAGAGAATTCCTTCAACGTGCAAAACATGGATCACTGCCAAGTATTTGAACTATTCCACAGAGGCTACAAACTTCTAACTAAAGTTTTGTTTTTGAGTAAAAAGCATATTGAATTTTCGGGGATGTTTGCATTAATACATGACTTTATAAAGCCAGACTCTCTCTCTCACTCTCTTTGTGTGCATGTATGGTGGGTACATACAAAAGAAAACAATATATATGTTACTGTATTTACTCTGCACAAAAAAATGTACAAAGGATCACTCTTAATATACCCCCAGTCTTAAGAAAATAACACTTCCGTTGAGCACCAATTTTTATCAGTCCTTTGAGAGGTTGCTTATGATGGCTTTCTCTGTGTGTGTGTGTGTGTGTGTGTGTGTGTGTGTGTGTGTAAAACAGAACGAGGTGGATGCTGCAGAAATGAACATCAATTTTAATAAAAAAATTTATATTGTATTTTGAACCTTTTCATTCATTTCCCATAGACATTAGAATTTAGGATTTTTTGGTTGCTAGGGTGTCCATAGAAAGAGACAATGTCATGAAAGCTCATAGAAAGACATGCAGGAACAGTCCTGCAGGCCCTTTGGAAGAGTCCTACAGAACTATATAACAATGAAAAAACAGGTTTTGATAGAAGTTATGTGAAATACAGACTTTAATCATGAATAAGCTCCTTTCCATAGGTTTCTTGGAGCAATCTACAGAATTCTATCTCACAAAGATATGAATTTCTATTTAATTCTATAGGATGGTTTAAAAAACACATAGAAAGGCTATCATTTTCTATTATGTCCTGTAAGACTTTTCTGTAAAGAGGAAGCATTTGGTGATCCTTGCAAAGTCTCTTTGTGGAGCTGAGGGCTGGTCTACACTGGGAGTGGGGGAGATCGATCTAAAATACACAACGTCAGCTATGTGAAAAGCATAGCTGAAGTCGATGTATCTTAGATCGAGTTATCTACTGTCCTCATGGCGCAGGATCAATGTCTGCGGCTCCCCCTGTCGACTCCCCTACCACTGTTCGCGTTGGTGGAGTTCTGGAGTCAACAGGAGCGTGTTCAGGGATTGATATATCATGTCTAGATGAGATGCGATATATCGATCCTGGAGAAATCGATTGCTACCCGCTGATACGGCCGGTAGTGAACACGTACCCTGAGAATCCTCCAGCCCAGAGGCAGAAACAATACCATGCCATTTAGCAGTAGGCATACAAATCTAACTATGAATAGCAATTATCTGAAGCAACCAAGCCCTGATCCAAAGCCCATCAAAATAAATGGGAGTCCTTCCATTGACTTCAAGGGACTTTGGATCAGGGCTTAGTTGAAGTGAACCATTTCTGAGCAATCCACAGAATGAAATATGTTCACATAACCCATTTGTTAAACAATTTTGGACCACTAGCAAATTTGTGTACTTTATGTCTGTTCATGGATAATACAAATAGAAAAAGAAGCTAAATTAATCTAATGACTTGCAAATAGTTGTCCTGGCTCTAATCTCATTGCATCTACCATGCCATCATCTAAACTAATGTTTCGTATAATTAATATTCCATTTTAAATACAAATCAAAATTGGTTTGGTACTAAAGAACAAAATTTTATTTTTTTAAAAATGAGCTTGCTATAGAAACAATATCTTAATTGTGTAAACCAGACCACCTAGAATACACAAATCAAGAACAAAGTATATATCTGCAATATTGACTAAGCACATGGTTCATACTGCAGCTAGTTATTCCACTGTGCAGCCTTTGATGATAGAGCTTTTCTGTAGAAATTCTTTAGCTCCTTGGATAGAAGATACTGTTAGGGTAGCACCCACCTCAATACTGGATACAAACTATTCACAGAGACGGCTTCTAGATCAGGAAGCGGAAAACTTCTCTGAACTTGAAGAATATTTTTAAGAACCCTTCAGAACAGAGGACAGATTTTTGACTTCCTGAAGGCCCATATATTATTAAGTATTGATATTTTTTATTGCTATTACAGTAGCACTGAGAGGTGCTAACCAGGATTTGACTCCATTGTGCTAGTATTTGTTCAAACACATAGTAAGAATCAGTCCCTGTCCCAAAGAGCTGTTAGGTATATGCAGTAGTAAAGTTTTATTTTAAATCTGTTTATTTTGTGCAGAATAAGGAGTAGATGGATTCCTATAATGATTTTCTGGTGCTTTCCCCACGCTGAAATTTTAGGGGATAAACACACAATAGAAAGTCCTCAAATTACACTTGCAAAATTCTACTCATCCAATCAGCTGTGATAAAATAATATTTATTGGTGGGTGGGTATGTCACACATTTTTCTTTCATCATCATCATCATCCAATGTAGGTGAACCTGTGTCTGCACTGATATTTCTCCATGACATTTTTGCAAATCTGTTTTAAACAATTTGGTTTGTAAGAAGGGCAGTCAGCCTATTGTTCAGAATTTAAGGTCATGTTACAAATGAATTGGTTATGGGATAAATCTTAAGTATGTTCTTCAGTGAGCTAAGAAGCATAATTCCACATGCACTGCTCTGAAAATGTACCCTGAAGTCTACAATTCTCTATGAGAAACTAGACTGAAAGGAAACCCTAGCTGAGGAATAGGTAATCTAATATTGCAAAGGTTCCCATAGGAACACATTTCTCTTATTTGGAACAGCTGCCTCATTTGGAGTCTGGCTCTTGGAAAGTGCAGACACATGCCCCTAGGGTAGAGCTGCAGTAAACTAGTCTCCCTGCTGGCAAACAAACTCTTCAAAGCTCTTGAGTCTACTGCCTGTCATTTGTGTCTTGTATCTCACTGTACACTGTGGGCCTGAGCGCAGCAACTTTAGACTCACAACAAACAGCCAGGCAAAAAAATGGCCAAAGAATCTTGGTATAAAAGGAAAAGCCAAGCAGAATATGATCTGAGTCACTCCTTCCCTTGCCTCCCCTCTTTGGACAGCTGCAGAGCAGAGGGATCAGGATACAAATCCTCCACAGGTAGTATGTTTTCAAGTGTGTGATTGGCGTCCCTGTGTCCACTGTGTTTCATCTCAGACACAGCAATGGGAATGAAACAGTGATCGTTTGAAGTTTACTGTCATTATTACTGAGCCATTGTCAGATGGTTGGAACTCTCATAAATTTCAGCTGAGTTCTGCTCACAAGAGCCATTTCAAACAGCACCTACACCCATAGGTCTTACAACTACAATTCACCCAGTACTCAAGGGCTGAAATCCTGGTCCCATTAAAGTCAATGGCAAAGGTCTGAAAATCTGTGGTATTTTTACTTGGAAGTATACATAAACCGTGTGAATGTGTGTGCAAGAGTTATCGTTTACACCCATGAAATCCACTGGGCAAATGCATTTTTTCAGTGCAAATTCTGAGTGGTCTGTGTATGCTGAGGTTGGAATTTTTGATCTATCTGCAGCTGGATGTGCAAATATGTGCATTGCAATTTTGTGACTGCAGAGGTGGAGGAGAAGCTGAAACCCTGACCATATACCAAGCAAGCCAATTAGTTGTAATGATTATTCTCGCACAGTTGGACATATTAGTTCCTGATGACAATGGCAGTTCTGTACAGGGACCAATTGCATGATAGGATATATGTTACAATCTGGAGAACTAATACACTTTATTCGTGTCTTCTGCCTGTCACATACATACAGTGCTGCAGCTGCACCGCTGCTGTGTGTCTGGTGAAAACGCGCTATGCTGATGAGAGAGAGAGCAAGCTCTCCTGTTGGCATAATGAAACCACATCTGCTAGGGGCGGTAGCTACGCTGGTGGGAGAAGCTCTCCCGCCAACATAGCACTGTCCAAACTGGCGCTTATGTTGGTGTAACTTGTTTCACTCAGTGGGGTGGTTTATTCCCGCTCCTGAGCAGCATAATTTATGCCGACACAAGCAGTAGTGTAGACTTAGCCTCAGATCCAGAGACATTCTGTTTACACTGGACTAGAATCTGGACTAGAATGAAAGTAACTAAGTGTTCCAATGCACAGCAATACGGAAATTGCAATTCCAGTGACAGTGAAATTTCACCCAATGTGAAATTGTTCTGTGAAGATTTAAAAAAGGACCATACGAGGGTTCTACTGTATTGGTACATATATGCACATATATGTAAGCCAGCCATGGTGAGAACCTAGCAAATAATCATCTTCTTTTATGTTTTCAAACTATACTGTTCAGTGTGGGTACCCTTGGCAAACAGAGAATTTACTGAAATGCTTTTGAACTGTTCTAGGCATGAAAGTGAGCCTACCTCTATCAGACCATATCTGATACTCAGTTGGGAGAATAAACAAGGGTTGTTGGGTTTAAATGCTCCATAAAAACTGCATTTCAGTTCTGTACTTAAAAAAGAAGCTTTTTCATTTGGTTTGCCTTCAGTGAATATGCTTACGTAAACCTTGAGAAGCCTTTGAATTGAAAATATCATTAGCCATGGCTCTAGGACTCTTGACACTTTTCGAAGTGCAGGCAGAAGCCGCATTACTAAATAGAACTTTATTTAAACTTAATTAGTCTTTGGGGATATTATTTACTTCACAGCGTAAAGGAAAACAAATGTCTGTCACCACTAGACATATCTGAACTTAGCAGATGTATTCATGGCTCCTGGCTTCTATTAAGGATCTTCTAAAAATATGCTTTCAGGTCTTCCTTTTGTGAAACTTTGACAGGATAATAGAATGAGATTTGCTGAATTCCACTAAACTGTAAAGTAACGTGTCATCAGCTTCACTTACTCTTCAAAAGTTTTTCTCTGGCAAAGCTCATCAATCCAGCTTTTCAACCTCTAAAACACAAAGCCATGAAACAAAAAGGGTGACTCAATCACTTGTCCAAGTGACAGAACATGAAATGTTTAACATTAGCTACCAATGGCAGGATACTGGCTGCTTGTTTTAGGTTTGCTTAGAGTTTGTCTGTATTTCCAGCCTCAATGCAAATATTATTCTAGGGCTGAGGTGAGTGTTGTGAGGCTCAGGCCTGTTCCTGGGGCTCTTGCTTTCGCAGCTGCTATGAGACGTGCATTAAAAAGACAAAGTACTTTGCTCCGGGGACTGACAGATGCAGTTTTCTTAGAGTGCCACCGCTTGCTGATGCATGGAGTGGCACTGCCATGGCTCTGGAGGAAGCTAAGCACCAGCATCCAATACAGCTCGGAAGCAGAAAGAGAACAGGGACAGAGAGAGATTGCTGTAAAGAGGCAAGGAAAGCTCAGTCTGTTTAAGCCTAATATCCTCAGTATTCTTCTTCTGCCTTTTGTCTGCCTTACTCTCCCCATAGGCTCCTCCTGTCCCTTCTCTGTGCCCCAGCATCCCTTCTCACTGCAACATGTGTCCCTTTTGCCCAATACCCACAGTGTCTTTTCATGCCACCCTATATTCCTGGGATAAGCTCTCTGCTCTGCACGCAAAGTTCTCTTCATCTCCTCCATGGAACGACTACGACTTTTCTGTGAACCATCCGATAATGGCCATGCTCCCCCCTTCTCCCACATTTATGTTCTGCTCTATCTTGCTTGTGTGCCTGTCTTTAGATTAGAAGATCTTTGGGGCTGACCTACCACAGTATAAAGTCATGTACATTAGTGGTCCTAGAGACATTATTAATATTAATTTGTAATTTATAGCAAACCTCCCCTTGCGTTTGTGGATGAGCACACTAGGGGCAAAGACTACTGCAAAACATAAAATCATAGAAAGATAAATATGCATCTGAAAAGAACATAGCAACCCTTCTGTGTGTCTGCATGCTATTAGGGTGCAGCTCCAACAAAACTTGGGGGAAACTTGGCTTGAATCACTTAGTGCAGCATCTCACAAAATTAATACCGAGGCACTAGCCTAGAGAAACGGGCCGAGATCCTCACATCTGGCCAACTGTGTTTTATACAGAATCAGTTGGGAGCAGGGGTAGCAAAGCTTGCTTTAAGGAGCTTTGTATCCCTGGTCCAAGACCTGATCTCTGTCAGGCCAGACTCCAGGCAAAAGTCAGTGTAGCATTAGCAGTGGAAATCCTCAAACTGGCTGAAGGGCCACTTTCTACTTTCACGCCAAAGCAGCCAGAGGGGACCGAGAAGCTCATGAATTTTAAATATCTACAAAAACCACAGAGCTGCTGAGAATTCAGCTGTTGGTAGGAGGACTACAATACAAGTACACGCTTGCATGAAAAGTTACAACCCTGTACCATGGCCCTGATTTCACAGGAGGTAGAAAAGCTAAATCTCTAAAGCTGCTCATCCTTAGAACATCTTTCTTAGCTCCATCCACACAGACACTTCACTGAAAGGATGACTTGGCAAGTTGTTGTCAATTGGATAAAAGATTATAATAAACAACTAGAATAACAGAAACGTTAACAAATCACTTAACACAGCCTCTCTGGATGTCAGGTTTGAGTGGGGGGAAACAGCAGCTTAAGGAAAGCAGAAGAAGCGATAAAGCTTGGAAAAATGACCTTTCCCTTGATAAAAATGTAAGGCCTTTTCCTTAGGGATTGTGTGGGGAAGAATTTCAACTTGGCTTTTCTCCCCTGCTCCCTCCTCTTTTTAGATCAGAGCTCTGATCCTTACTCCAAGTGAACAGCTACCTGGGAAAAAGCTCAGTGGTGCCAGGGATGGAAAGAAGCTGGGTGGGGGATACAGAGCTGGTGTTTTAGTCTATGCTATTTAACAAAATAGAGACGAGTCTTCTTGCTGGAGGAGATCAATCACTCAAAAATGCCTTGGTTTTGCACAGCTGCTTCCTGGATGTATCACGTTTCTTTTTCAAACCTGTGCTGAGTCACTGCAAGTAGAATCTCCCATCCTGTGGCTGGAATCTCAATGCGTGTGTGTGTGTCCTACACGTACACTGCCCAGATTCAAAATAGAAGCTCTGTGGTTTGCTAGTGGCACCACTGCCTTCTTACGCTTCAATCTTTGAAAGACGTCCACAAGCAGACTCCTTTAGCTACAAGCCCTTTCGCTGGCTTGGCTTGAGATGTATTTCTATGGCTTTCACAGGGTATTAATTATGAGGCTATGCATGGGCATATAGGTCTGACTGCATGCATATCTTTGCAGGATGGAGGCTATCTGGGGCAAGGATTGCATCTTTCCTATGTATGCATGGATCGCACAAAGTGCAATGTGGTGAAGATTCTGACTGGGGTCTCTGGCGCTTCTGTACTATCAATAATATATAGAAATAAATAGTAGCATGCGAGTGATATTAAATGTGTCTATAGTCAGGTCAAGCCAACGCAACACAATACAATACAAGGTGGGCCAAGTTCTGCATAGGAGGAAGCTATCCATGCATACATTAAACAAATATGTAGGTCCTGCCCACACTGCAGATTGAACTATGTTGGTAGCAACCTTATTCAGAAGCAGTTATCAAACAAGGTTCTGTTTGAATGGTGCCAGGGAACTGTTCTTGTAGCACGTTTCTGGTGTGACTCCCATGTCCAGAATGCAGAGGGAATTCATTTAGTACCATGACAGGTCACACCAGGCTCTACATAGAAATCTTTGGCCACCTGAGCTGGCCTATAGCATGGTTTCAAACACATCTACACCACAGTTTTTAACCAATGCCTAAGAATGTGTTAATTTCACACTTCAAAGAAAACGAGGCACAAAATCATTCTGATTCATCCTAACTCCTTTGGGTCTGGGTTCTACTTAGAATAAGAGGAATGTTATTTTTCTGCAAATTTGCCCTTATATAAGAAGAGCTAAAGGTGTAAAGAAGTAGAAAATCAACTGTTAAAGCTTCTACTGTGTGATGGGTTGATACATTAAACAGCCTGATTAGACAGGCAATCAGAATGCATTGCTATTGCACCCAATTCATTACGAGGGCGCTGTGACCCGCCTCTTATTACTTCACACATGGTAACCGCTGCCATGCAGGAGAGAGACTCACTAAACACAAACACTAAAGTTACAAGGCAAGAAGCAAGCAAATAACTTCAGTGTCATGCCTGTTTAACTAAATGTATGGGACAGGGAGATTTCATTAGATGAATTGTCTCAGCTGCATTACCAGACTGCATACTGCACAGTATTTCAGAGAATATGAAGTGGTCAGAACTGAGAAAGTAGAAGAGATGGAGAAATATTCCAGTATAATGCAGCCAGAAATGCAGAGCCCCTCTTTGTTCCAAATGTATACATTTCCCAAAATTAAAACCTTCAGAAACTCTTGTCATTAGAAAGTCAAGTCATTAATCATCTCAGTATGTTGTATAATTGAAAAACTGCAGAAATCATTATCATTTTATTGTACATTTTGCCTCTAGGTGAAGCTTTCTAAGTTCTATTTATAGGGTAGCATTTAGTTAATTTTTGTTGCAGAGAAATTGAGAGGGGGGAGAGGGGACTTTCAATAACCCTTTGGGTTATAGAGGAATCCATTCAGTGAACTAAAGAGCATGGCTGGCACATTGAGAATACTAAATTATAGGAGCAGGCAGGCTGTAGCAATAGCTTCTTCACTCTCTCGGGTGTCTGCAGTGTAACCTAAATATGTCACTCCCTCATTCGTTTCATGCAAAACTATTAAATTCCACAGCACTATCTGGTTCTTTACGGAAGAAGGATTAAAGCAGGGTCTCTCTTCCTTTCTCCTGACCCCAATCCCTACCTTCACTTCCCTCTCACATTTAAAGCAGATCTTTTATTTCACCAGATGAGGATTTCTATTTTTAATATGGAAAGCCTTCACATCAAAGTGCAGGTGTGCGGTCCCTCTCTCCCCATCTGGGGCCACTACTTTCCAGCTCAGGCCTTTCACTCCCCATAAGAGCCAGGAGGGCAGGATGTCCAGGTGGTTTCTCTGCTGTTACAGTTTTTGACTGCTTGGTGGTGCTAGAGAGTAAAGCATAAATCTGTGTCTTCTTGCAGAAATTAAGTGCCATTTCATTTCAGCAGTGCTCTCAGTCCCCAGGAGACTGAAAAGGGAGATTGTTAAATTTGCCCTCAAACCCAGGTCTCCCAAGTGGTAGCACAGACTACTTCAGATATGAACCTTAATGTTACAATAACACAGAGAACATAGATCTCAGACAGCCACAGAAAATTCTGTAATGGCTTCTCTTCTGTAAAGAAATGTACCACATACATTAGCATCAGTCATTATACCATTTACTGTTCCTCTGTTTTGATTTAATTGTAGCATATATTAGGGGTGAAGTCCTGACCCTACTGAAGTCATTGGGAGTTTTACTATTACTGCCAGGGGGTCAGGATTTCATCTGATGTCTTTTGAACACTAAGGACTAAATGCTCACTCTAGACAGAACCCTGGGCAACTCAGGGGCAGGCCCAGGAAGCCCCGTGACTTGGATACACATTTGGAGGCACAATTCCTTCCTTGCTTCCTCCCTCTGTGGGAGGAAGGAGGCAGGGTCAGGAGAGAATAATTTGCTCCTGGCGTATAGCGGCAGTGAATTGCAACACCCTTCATGCAGGCTGCCCATTGGGCAGAGCCAAGACTCCACCCACTCCACGGATGTGTCCAGACGCAGAATACCCTTGGACAGGTGGCCCACGCAGGTTCTCCTGCAGCATAGTTCTAGTCACAGTCTAGCCCTGCTGATACCATTTAATATCAGTGCACCATCATCAGCTCAATAATTTTGTCCGCAGGCCTCACTTCAGTCCTTTCATTTCGCTCAGATCACAATTTAAATTAAAACAAACAAATTAACAAACAAAAAAAAAGAGAGCCTAGCAATAAGAAGTATATTGCAAAACCACAGCAGCTTACTTTGCTTTTGTACTGCAGCCTTCTCCCACTACCTCAAACCTCTGTCTACTTAGAGTGTAAGCTGTTCGAGGCAGGGAGTTGGGCATTTTTTATGTCTGTGAAATCCAAATTTAGTACATACATACATTCATACATACATACTACTACTACTAGTAATTTACTGGAGATGATGGCATTTTATTGCTGTTGAATGCCACTGTGAGGAAAGAGTGTTCAAACACCACTCCAGATAATGGCTACACACTTCATATTAAAGTAATCTTAACGTTAAGCAAGGGCAGAGGAAGGTTTCCTGGTAACACAAATAATAATATAACTTTCTCCCCAAGCCTGGCTGTATGTAGTGTTCCCTGAAGGAATGACTCTCTCTGCCTCTAGTTCCCACTGGCCAGAAGGCCACGCCCATGTCTCTTATATCTTGGCAGAGTGCACAAGCTATGTTTGTCATAGGGAGTCAGTGGAATCTACTTGGCAGATCTATGCAGGGTTTTGCTGCCTGCTAACTGGGTAAGCCACCAGGAAAGCCCTGACTTCTACTAGCTTGTTTTCATGAATGTGTCTCACATGAACACAGTTCCCTCTAGTGGCTAGATAATGTATAGACGTTTATGAATCTGCTATTGTCTCCAAGGTACAGACCTGGTCCTTTAGCTCAAGCAACTCAAACTTGCCACAGTTCCCCTAATAAGAAATCGAATCATATAACTGATGATAAAGCCTATTTTCAAAGACTGAACAATGCTCCCATGCTAAGAAAAAAACTTGACGAACTATATGTAACAGCACCAACTGGCTACACCCACCTGTTGAAATGTTTGTCAGCTATCTAACCTGGCTTTTCCATCTTGTAGCCAGAAGCTCCTATCATTGTAGTTTACATACACTCTATTAATTATTCACTATTGTTTTGCTAAGATAAGCATTTTGATTGCTTAACTTTTCTTCGCTCAGAATTTCAAATGCAAACAACAAACTATAATGTAAAAATCCACGGGGTCCTGCGGGTTCACTTACAGGTAGTGGAAATATGTGTGTTTACCTACTGAACACTTGTAATGACACCCCTTGATGGGCAGTCATCATTCTTTGTTGTCCTATGGTACAGCAGTGTTGCTGTGTCGGCAGTCCAGCCAGTGCAGGCAATTGTCTAAATACCCCCATCACTGTTTTTATTTTTTTACATCATAAACAAAATCTATATTAATATTAGATTTTGTGAAACCTTTAGAATGAAGCATCCACTTGTGGCCTACCCAATCAGATAGATACCATCACATTTTAAACACCTCGGGCTCATCATACTGTTGTAGTACTGTCTGAGAAGCTAGGATTCCGAAACACTTTTCAAACCTTTATACAGCAGCAACTATATATCATATGAGCAGCAAAAATCCTGTGGCACCTTATAGACTAACAGACATTTTGGAACATCGTGGGTGAATACCCACTTCGTCGGATGCATGTATTTATATTGCCCACTATTTACAAGGTGCTTACCAAATACCCAAGAAGAGTGGTCCCTAATCTGGAAATCTCACAGTCTATGGAGGATGATGGATGTCTCCTTGGATGCACTTTCTTGATGCTGCCCACCACACTGTCCCATAGTAAGAGCTAGTCCAACATCACTTACCTTTGTGACCAAACAGCATAAGCTCTTGCATTCAAGGCATATTCCAGCTCAAACCGGCTACGTAAAGCTGCAACATGGCTACGGCCAGGACCTCCTCGTGCAATGAGACAGTCAGAAGAAGAGGAAGGTGACAAAGAGCCACTGCTGTTGCTGGAGGCTGGAGACATCAACTGGATTAAAAAAGAGCATTGTCAACATTTGCTCATGAGCCTTAATAGTGTTAAAGAGGCTTCAACGCACTGAGCATGTGCAACAGAACACAAAAATTTTGCTGCAGTCCTGGATTATTTTTATTCGCCTCTTTCTCATTAATATTTGTGTCTAGGGTGACCAGATGTCCTGATTTTATAGGGACAGTCCTGCTTTTGGGGGCTTTTTCTTATATAGGCTCCTATTACCCCCACCCCCTGTCCCAATTTTTCACACTTGCCCTCTGGTCACCCTATTTGTGTCCCTTCTTTCTTCTGCTGCATTGGCTGAAAAAAGCAGTGCCTCCTGACTTTGATCAGCAGCAGATGAGAGCTGCATGCAGCTTACCGAGGGAAGGGTAAATTCATCATCTCTTGGAGTCTTTAAATCGAGATTGGATGTGCTTCTAAAAGATATGCTCCAGTTCAGCTGTGAGTTATTGGGCTTGATAGTGTTCACTTACGTAGCAGGGAACAACAATTCCTTCCACTTCAGGAATTATTGGGTGAAATTCTATGGCCTGTGTTCTATAGGAAGTTATGCTAGATGAGCATAGCAGTTAGGGTGACCAGACAGCAAGTGTGAAAAATCGGGATGGGGGTGGGGGATAATAGGAACCTATATAAGAAAAGGACCCAAAAATCGGGACTGTCCCAATAAAATCGGGACATCTGGTCACCCTAATAGAAGTCTCTTCTGGCCTTATAATTCACGAATCTCTAAGTACAAACCCAGAATGGCAGGGCAAGCGTGTAGTGCTAGGACACATCAAAAAGTTTTAAAAGGAACAAAATTAATTTTTGGAGTGAGGGGAGAGGAAACAAAAAGGACAAAAAATCTTATCACCCTAGATTTCATCCTTTGTTGCCTGTAGCACTTAACAACTCTCCACAGATTTTGTTCCTTAAAACTCTCCTAAACAGGGTTTTGTCATGGAGACAATGGAGCTTAAGACTAACTCCTTAGATAAATAAAGCTTCTTTTTTTGGTTCATAGCCCAGATTTCATCCTACATGCACTGCTGCCTATGTATCACAGAAGCCAGTTCTCCCGTGAGACAGCACGGTTACTTGTGATATAGTACTTCACTTGTTCTAAAAACTTAAAAGCTTCCACCTACACATAAAGCAACCTGCTGCAGTCAGAGCATGAAGAAATGTAATAGATTATGGGAGTCTGCTCTGAACCTTTAGCTGAAGAGCAGTGATACATTTTAAAGAAAAGGGGGAATTTTTGTGCACACACACACACAAAATTCAGGGCTGGAGTCCCTAATCAAGCTCACTTCCTGTTTGATCAGTTATCTTCATTGGGCTGACTGCTGATAGATCCAATTGTTTATTAGCCAAGAGAGAAGCAGAAATGTAGCGTTGTATTTCTCTTTTTATGTTTGATCTTTTAATCTCCCTCCCGAAAATCCATGTCAGATTCTTCTTTCTAGCCAAGCAGTCCTGGGATTTCTGGGTGGGGAGAAGTGGGTCCACCTAAGACTACTGCAAGCTACATCCTTGCAATGCTGAATAGTCTTTCTCTGCAGCATTATCATCTCTGGAAATGCAGGGAGCCAAGAGCAAGTGAGAGACCTGATCTCATATCATACTCACAGCAGTGTGTTCTGTCAGGCTGACTTTTGGCCTTCTTCTTCTTAGGGCACTCATGGGGCTATTGTTTACTGTATCACCTTAAAATTTAATGGGGGAGGTTACAACTGGGTGAAGCAGGTCAACAAATTCTATGGTCTCTTTCACACTTGTGTTGCTCGGCAACTTGCATTCACATTACTTAACTGCAGGAGCTTATATTCTTACCTCAATATTACATAGGCATTCTTCTAATTTTGTGACTACTTCAGAAAATTCTGGTCTTCCCTGTGAATACGAGAGAGAGAGAGAGAGAGAGAGAGAGAGAGAGAGAGAGAGAGAGAGAGAGAGAGAGAGAGAGAGAGAGAGAGAGAGAGCATATGCACATTTTGTATTGCAAATAAAAGAGGAGCTGTAGCTGCAGTTTTGATTTTTAAAATGTGGATATCTGCGTTTGTAGGAGACTCTGACCAGGAAAGCTGACACCATTTACAGATAAGCCTGTTCGCGTACAGCCAGTTCTAACCTTCCTTCTAGACACTATACCCAGGACCGGCTCCAGGCACCAGCACAGCAAGCAGGTGCTTGGGGCGCCAACCGAAAATGGTGGCACGTCCGGCTCTTCATGAAGCAGCGGCAGTAGAGCTGCCGCCAATGTGCCACCAATTGCGGGTTGTTGTTTGTTTTTTTTTGGCTGCTTGGGGCAGCAAAAATGATGGAGCCGGCCCTGACTATACAGATAAAAAAAAGGGGGAGGGTGATTGTGGAGCCTCTCCACTTCTCTCTGCATTCCTTGGTGCCACCGTGAGTATACTGGCATGTCCTATATGAATGGCATGTTTAGATCTTATAGCATGAGCATTTTCTTGAAGTCACAGGCGCAGTACTTCTGGCTTTTATAGGGCCTGCCAGTGTGTAACTTATCAGATGTGCACTTAAGAAGACTTTAATGCCAAGACAGGGATCAATTCTTGGGCTGGTGGCAACTCCTCCCCTCCTGCTTCCCACTTTAAGAGTCTTAGGATCAGTCCCTGCAGCTCTTACTCACATGAGTAGTCACACTGACAGCAGCCAGACAACACACATGAGCAGGACTTCAGAATTTTACTCTAAATCTCAATGTTAGATTTAGTGGGGTTGTAGCCATACTATGCTAATAGGCTCTTATGGCTAATCTAAGGGCCTTGTGACACACTGTGCAATGTGTCCCCAGCAAAGGGCCAACTTGCGTGATGCTAAGAGCTTCTGTTACATGCTCCAAGCTGAGAAGTAGTGGGGACGCTTTTGAAAGCTGTTGTGTCTCATATTTCTGAGTGCCTTGCATTAATACAACTAGACTCAGTAGTTAAAAACCTATTCACTTTATTGAATAGCTTTTCTCTTCTATGTTAACACTGAATGGATTAAATTTTTCCAATGTATCCTGACCCCAGTGCACAAAGTCTTTTTTTTAAAACCAAATATGGGTCTTGAAGACTGTCTCTTCTTCAGTTGTTCTATGGCAGTGGTCAGGAGCATGGAGAGGATATTCTCCTGGCATTACAGAAGGCCTGGATATGAAATTATTTCATGGGGTTTGCTTGATATCTCAATCTATTCATTATATTAAATGGACTGTAATTATGGAGATATCTGTCTGCCTGTCTTCTTGTACTGAGCCTGACAACATCATCTCTGTGGCCGTAGTTCTGCAAAGCACATAATCACATCTTACAGAGTGATTAAATCCCGTTGACATAAATGATCCAAAGCCTATTGGAGTTGAGGGAAGGACTCCCATTGACTTCAATGAACATGGATTAGGCCCATAATTTTTAACGTTAAGCATGTGTTTATGTACTTTGCTGAATCAGGACCTGATAGAATCAAATAGTTTTATTTGATCAAAACACAAGAACTAGCTAAATATAAAAAGAACTGATTATGAGTCGATGTCTTTTATTTTCTGGGAACAAACGTGCCTTTGAAACAACCACAATTATAGTTTGCAGCATGTAGATGTCTAAGTACCTGCAACATGGATACAGTCTGGTGGTTAGGCGAGATGAGCCATGAGTTTGCCTTAAATTAATTGCAAATGCTAAACTGTGCCCTCTAAATTTGAGGCCCTTTTAAGAACTGGACCAAGCTATCACATAAACATACACTGTTGTCTTACTTGTACTGTATCTTTAATAAACCAGGAGTAACGGAAAATTTCAGTCATAAGTGCTGTCCACTGGACATCTTTCAGGCCGTAAAATTCACCATTCTCTCATGACAAACTAAAATTTCCTTAAAAAATGCAGAGGCCACTAATGTACTTAATTAGCCACTTGCAATTAATCTCTGAATAATAAATGTCAATACCATGAAATATATGCTCTTTTTCTTGTAGGTACATTGCTCATTCTACTTGCTATGGTGATTCAGTTAATAACATCATGTCCCTCCTCATGCCTGGTACGCTCAGAAAATGTAACTCTGTGTCAAGGATTAACATATATACCAGGTAATGAAGTAAGACACTCCAAGAGAACTGATATTTATTATATACAGTGAGCTCACTGCAGTCCTCTAATTGTATTGACTGTTTCTGGACTCTGCTTCTGAAAGCAAATCTCTGCACATGCTGTCTAAAGAGTGATAACATTGTTTTATTTCTCTTTGCCTAGCGGCCTTACCAAAACTATTCTAAGGCCTTCAGAGGTAATTGAAAACCTTTGTTACTGAGAAAGGAGTCATTTCATGCAGTAAGACACTTAAAAAAAAAAGATTGTTTTAATAAGTTATTGTTCACATATTGTGCAAAGTTCAAGCCTTACACTGGCTGAACGAACTTTGGATTGCCAGGCAATTCTACAGCATTAGTGAGATTAAGTGATATACCAGCGTTAGAGATTAGAATCAAAGTGCATTATGACATTATAATTCTGAAACAATGGTTTCTTTTTATTGGGGCTAAATGAGCTGTGGAAATGCTACCAAGATATGTTGACTGTATTCATTACATATTGCTTGCTTAAGTCAACAATTTAATAAGACACCTTATTAACAAATTTAAACCGAATGTGACTTTCATACTGATGCTAAATAACATACTTTGTTTATTGCTAAAAGCAGCAAACCTCTAATACTAGCTCAGAAAACAGAAAGGCATTATCGGCTTAAGAAACCAGAAGTACTAATAGCCATAAAATTAAATAACACTTGGCACTTAAACCGTCTTTCATCCATAGTTCTCAAAGTGCTTCACTAAGGTGGGTAAGTGTTATTAAGTCCAGTTTACACAGAGGGATGCTAAATCAAAGAGAGGTTAAGGTCTGGATGTAAAGCCCAGTGAAATCAACAGGCTGCCAGTGACTTGTCCAAAGTCATATAGGTCTTGATTCAGAAAAGTATTACATATACCTAAGTGCCATTGAATCAGTTAAGCAGGTTCTTAAGTGGTATCCTGAATCAGGATAGACTTCAGCCAACTTAATTTTCTTGTGTAGGCCAGGCCAGAGAAGATTAATGTTATTAATGTTACTATTCTATTCTATGATAATATTGCTATGTGAACCTATTACACAGATTGTATTTTGAATTCCCAGAATGTAACATTTGTAGGATCTGATTGTCTAAAGGTGACATCACCTGATGCCATGTACAATTGCCATAATGTATGTGCTACCACATAATTAGTAAGTCAGTCAGTCAGTCAATAAATGTTTTCTGTTAAAGCAGCATATTTTCCTTAATGCAGAAACAGGAACAAATCTCACAAACAAAAATAAAATGAGACTTTTTTCTACACCATTTTATGTTATCAGAAGAAAATTTTTCATTTACTTTATTTGCTTGAATGTTACTGTACAGTCTGTTGATTGTCATTTTAAAACCTGTCATAAGAGTCCAATAACGTAAGTATGTTGGAGAGATGCTGCAATAACTTATTGTGATATCTCTTTTATCATGCAAACACTGCTGGACTCCCGAAGATAACATTCCAAGTCACTCTCAAGTGATAATTCCAATGGGATTGACCATAGTTTGAAGTTGAGAGGACGTTTTCCTTTTATCACACAGAGGAGTTTATTTAATGCAACACGTATCTGATAGGGGTCTGTGCTCACCAGCGCATATGGGACTGCCATGTGGAAATCCTCAGGGCATCCATAACAGAAAAGGCCCCCTTCATGTTTATTAGTTTTAGTCACAGGACAGGAATGAGGCCTGCTGACAGAGCTGTATGTGGGAAGCAAGCATAGCGCTTTGCCTGCACTGTCTGGCACAAAAATGTTAGTTTCGCACTTCCATAAGCAATGAAAAGTTCCTCCCAAAATAACAACAGTGACAGTAGTAAGCAATACATTAACTTTGACGTCTAGTGGAACAGATGGTTTTCTGTTTCTTGAACCAATATGTCATGTCAGTGCACAGCTAAAAAAATAAAATAAAAAATCTAATGTTCTGATGCATGTGAAATGACATGCAGGTTATGATGAATAACCCAGCACGTAGATGAGCTCGGATGAGGGCTAGCTGGCTGCAATGTAATCTAGGCAAGACAAAGATTATGCTGGTGGGTTGGTGGAAGCAGCTGGAAGAGCTGGCAGAATTTCCTTTGGTGCCCCAGACTGAGGGAGTGTTGTTACTGCAGTTTGTAACACAGGTGTGCAACTTGGTGTGTTAAATTCTGGGCTGCTCCTGGATGCCCAAGCAGGGCCGAGGGCCAGTAGCTCCTCCCCCACCATCTATGCCTGGCAAGAAGAATGTGACCTTTTCTCCCTGCTGCAGGGACCTTGCCACAATTATCCCCCTTTTTTCATATTCAGATTGATTGCTGCAATGTCCTCTACATGGGGCCGAACCTTGAGATCACTTGGAAACAGAATGCTGCAGCCTGCTTATTATGTGGAGTTTCATGCGGCAAGCATGTTACATCAATGCTCTGGAGACCAAAACATTTCTGGGTGGAATGCAAAGGGTTGGTATTAACCTTGGAAGCTAGTCATTTAATGTAGAGACCTGGCAAATCCCCCAGGCACTGGTGCCATAGCTGAGACCAGTGAGGGTACTAGAGCTGGAGTGCCATTGCTGTAACTGGGAGAGAGTTGGCAGCAGACTGTTCTCCGTGAGGGGCTCAGCCCTTTGGTCCACCAGAGGCTGGATCAGTTAATCATCCAAGTACACTGCAAAGTCCATCTTTCCTCCAGGTTTCTGGGCATGGGAGAGGGCTGAGGGGTTTGGATCTATTTTAATACCCTCAATACATTTGCTTGTGAATATTCATGTACTTGTCAAGCTGGGATGAGCAGTCTTTTATCTCACAGTATTAATTTATTGAAGGGGTGCCTATAAAGGATTTCAGAAATCTAAATAAATAAAATATGAAGCATTTCCTTAAAATCAGAAGTGAAAAAAAAATTATTGTGCCATCAGTAACAGCCTTTGTTAGTATTAAGATATTGATTGAGACCCAGCCCATGCCTACAGCCTGTAGATAATGCCTTTATTCCTTTTTTACAGCTGCTCCTGTAACCACAAAAGCATTAATTGTCATTGATGGAAATATCACTTCAGTAGAAAGCTTCAACTTGTCCCTCCTGTTCAATGTAACTCTACTAAGGCTGAGCAGCAACAGAATTACAGACATTAAAGAAAATGCATTTAATGGCCTTCGAGATCTGAGGACTCTACTGCTAGACCAAAACCAAATATCGAGCTCTTCTATCAGTGATAATAGCTTCAGTGAGCTTCGAAAGCTGCAAGTCCTGGTGCTAAGCAACAATGCTTTGAGGAACATCTATGGGACCTGGTTCAAAAATATGAAGGACCTTATGAGACTGCAGCTAAATGGGAATCAAATCACTAATCTTACGGACAGCAGCTTTGGAACCGCATGTCTTCATAGGCTTAGGAGTCTGGATTTATCTAACAATTTCATTAGTTACATTGAGAAAAATGCCTTCCAACACCTACCTCAGCTGAAAGAAATGGATCTTTCCCGAAACAGGCTGACGCTCATTCCAGATACGTTTTCTCACCTCCCTCAGCTAATTCTTCTTAGCTTAGATCAAAATCAATGGAATTGCACGTGCAAACTGTGTGATCTAGCTTTCTTCTTAAGGAGCTATGTGAATTCTTCAACCAGGTTGCTCAAAAATGCTAATGATATAAACTGCAGAGCTTCCAAAAACCCTGCAGTTCACAATGTGCTTGAACTAACTGAGGCCAACTGTAACTCAGATCCTCAGAACTTTACTGTTGTTCTAAAAAACAAAAAGATTAATTCCTATTGGCGGGATGTTATTCTGGTAGCTCTGTTTTGCTTTGTAGGTAATGTATACTCTGGCCCTCTTTTTTTGTGCACATGAACTTAATATCAAAAAAATACAGGCCAAAATTTTCAAACTTGGGCGCCTAATGTTAAAGGCCTACATTTATAGCTAGGCTCTTAAATAAGCGGTCTGATTTTCTGGAGTGCTGAATGCACTCTGATCCTATTTGTCAACTGTGGGTTTAGTTACCCAACTTTGGGCACCTAATTTTGAAAATTATGTCAACAGTGTTTATTAATTGGCCAGACTTTTACAAACCTTCATGTTCTAAGAACATAAGAATGGCTGCATGGGATCAGACCAATAGTCCATCTAACTCAGGATCCTCTCTCTGACAGTGACCAGTGCCAAATGCTTCTGGCAGCTGGAGGTTTAAGGACACTCACAGCATGGGGTTGTGTCCCTGACCATCTCGGCTAACAGCCATTGCTGGATCTACCCTCCAGGAACTTATCGAATTTTTTTGAACCCGGTTATACTTCTGGCCATCACAACATCCTATGGCAATGAGTTGATTGTGCATTGTGTGAAGCAGCACTTCCTTTTGTTTGTTTTAAACCCGCTGCCTATTAATTTCATTGGGTGACCCTTAGCTCTTGTGTTTGTGAAGGAGAGATAACATTTCTCCATTCACTTTCTCCATACATTCATGATTTTATAGACCTCTTTCATATCCCCTCTTAGCCATCTCTTTTCTAAACTGAACAGTTCCAGTCTTTTAATTGTTCCATGTATGGAAGCTGTTCCAAACGCATGATCATTTTTGCTGCCCTTTTCTGCAACTTTTCCAATTCTAATATATCTTTTCTGAGATGGGACAACCAGAACTGAATGCAGTATTCAAGGTGTGGAGGTATCATGATTTATATTGCCACATTAGGATATTTTCTCTATTATCTATCCCTTTCCTAACATTCTGTTGGCTTTTTTGACTGCTGCTACACACTGTGCAGATGTTTCTAGAGAATTATCCATGACTTCAAGAGCTCTTTCTTGAGCAGTAACAGCTAATCTGGTTGCCATCATTTCATATGCATATTTGGGATTATTTTTCCAATGTGAATTACTTTGCACTTATTAACATTGAATTTTATTTGTATAATTCAGTAGAACTTTGGATGAACATTTTATCACTTAGCCTAATATTCAGTATTGATTCAAACTGGGACACAGCAGGCAACATTAGTAGCAGCCACTGTCACAAATCATTTGATTGGAATGGGTTGGTTACAGTGTTTTTCTCCTCTCCGTTAAATTCCATCAAATACATAAAGAGTGTTGCCATCCTCCCTAAGGAATGAAGGAACAATTGTGCCTGATATGTCACACAGATTCCTGTGCAGCTGGCAACTGCTGTCCTTGTACATACATATGTACAGTTTTACCTTATAATCTAAAGTCTAGCCTGCAGACATACCATTGCCTGAAGTCATACCACCTCAAGTGTGATCTCGTTTGATTTCACAAGCTAAGAAAGGTTAGACCTAGTCAGTGCTTGGATAGAAGACTGCCAAGGAAAACAAACAAAACCAATCACAAGGGGTTTGCGGGCAATGGTAGGTGATAATTCTCCCGCTGAGTACAGAGAGAACCAATGCCCTGGAATATTGCTTGGGGCACCATGCAGCTGGAGATGCCATCAGGCCTTACATTCATCTGCTCAGGTTCCTTGAAAAAGCCCTCAACTGCTTACCTATCACTTGGATTAACCATTTGCTGCTTCATTGATGTGTTACCCATGACCATATGCCAGCCTCTGAATGGCCGTTTGGACCCACGAGGCATGTGCCACAAATTCAGGAACTTGATCTTAGTTTTTGGAAAGCCATTATATTAAAAATTAGCATTGTTTGTAATGTGCCCCGCTCTGTAGAGGTGCTGCTTTCCCTCTACCCTAGAGAGGCAAAACCTCAGTAAAGACTGTATTGAGCTACACACAAACACTCAGCCCTATCTTGGCAGGGCGGTGTGTGTGGGGGGTCAACAGAGTGGAGTAATCCTCTCTCTGTGACCACAGACACAACCCCAACCTAATGGTGTAGGCATCTGCAATCCTAGCACCCACCATCCATAGCCTGGAGGAAATGTCCCAGAGTGTCTGCACATTAGTGGATCCTGTGACCTGGCCCCTCGGCCAACCATCACCTATGCCCTGCTACAGACTGAGGCCCTAAGGAGCTACCAACCCACCCCCATATACAGCTCCCCCACATCGCACATTTAATACAAGATGACATATTTAGCTAAGGCTGTAAAAAACTCATATGACTTTATACTGTCCTGTTGGAGATAGTGATGATGTAATTAAACATAGTATGGTAATGCATTTGCAGAAGCAGGCAGAGTTAAGGTTGTGGCTTAATTTTGGCATTTCCTGATTTTGAGAGCTTAAAGATACCACCTTAATACTTTCTGAATGTCAGTTTTCAGTACAGAATTTTATATATGACTTATCCTTTCTTGTCTACGTGTCGCGTTTGTTGTAGAGTTGCTCATTCTAGGTGGTTGGGTTTTTCGAGCTGTTTTTAACTTCATTTTGAAGAGTTTATATAAAGCTTCCTTCATTTGGCAGTCAGTGGGTGGCATTTCAAAATGGTAAAATGACCTTTCTAGAAAAAGGCAAGGGAATTTGAACCTATCAGACTTGACAGCACCCTTTAATTCAGTAATTGTACCACAGAAGGAATGGAGTCTCAGCCTCTCCCTTCTGCTAAAGAACTCTCAGACATATCCCCAGCCATTACAATGTATTTGCTTCTTGAATAATTGCTATAGAAAAAGTTGCATGAGCTATCTCTACAGAAAGATGGAATAATACAGATACAATTATTCACTGCTTAATTGGATATTTTTTCTATATTTTAAAAACCCTGTAAGGCAGGAAAGCTATCATACCAGTTATAATTAATTACATTCCTACATGTATGTTTAACATTGGATGATTTATACCTTTATGTACGTGATTGTGTCTTTGACGAACCTTGTATCTGTCGCAGGAGCTGTTGGTCTCACTTGCCTAGTTTTAGCCCTCCTTAACTGGAAACTTCAACAAGGCAAAGCAAATGAACACACATCAGAAAACTGCTGTTGCAGAACTCTAGATGAATCCCAGTGTGGTCATGAGCCAAGAAATTACCTCACTGAGGGAGCCTGTAACTGCCACTTAACTCAGGAAAATGAAATAAAGGCCACGTCCATTGTGGGGTCTGGCAGGGAAATGCCACTTTTACAGGAAAACAGGCATCGAGCAACAGTAAAGGCAGACGCTCTGTCCATAGGGCTAGACGCACCACTCAGAAGCATTCAGAGAGCGAATGAATATAAAAAGAGTGGCTCATTTTTATGCCTTAAATGCAGAATGGTAGAATCATGTCCTCAAGAGCCTTGTGAGACTATGTCGATAACAAATGAAGCAGGGTCCCTAACAAAAGATTTCCACAGGAGCATTACAAAACCAAGCGCCTTTGATCAGTGGGAAGATCTACAGACTACAGTGCTGCAGGAACTTTCAAAGACTGATAAAGGTGAGTTTCCTTTTTAAAGACAGTACTGACAGGATCCAATGGTAATGAAATATGAGACACAAAAGTAAGTGTCCTGGGCTTGTTTCTCCACTGCCATGTACCTTGGGCAGCAATTGATAAGTGGACAAAGTGGGTGATTTGGTAACATTTTACACCCACTCGGCATGGGTATAAATGACTGTAACAAACGCAATATAGTGAAGAATCAGGCCCAGACACAAGATGGTGAAAGTTTCCTGTGTCTGAAATTGGTGTAAGCTCCCTAACACTCATCTATCATGTCTCCCTAGTACCCCTTCACACTCCCAAAGCTTTTTTCTCAATAGCAAGCTTGTCTTTAAGAAGAAACACCCCCTCCCCACACACGCAAATGACAATAATGGGAGGATACTGGTATTTGATATTGACATTTGACTGACTCCAACTCTAGAGTGGCTATCCATCTTGTTGTAATGATATCGCAGCTAATACTCCTCATGGAACGTGAAAAATCAATACAGTGATCTTGCATTGCCCTTTCATGATGACAAGAAAGGCACACTGATTTTGTGGCTGGTGTTGGAAAATACCTGCATCTGCCACAATCCCAGCCAGTGATGTAAATTTTCTTGCATTAACAAGTTTTTAAAAAGGAAACACAACAAACTTCTGATGTTTGGGGAAATCCTAAAATAATGCATTCATGCTATTGACCAGGTCTCCATGCCCTCTCACAATCAGGGAATCTGGTCCCTAGATGAATCTTCTTTCTGGAGACAAAGCTTTCTCTCAGTAAATGAAGTCCTTCTAGATCTCTCTCTTCATGTCCTTTGCTCCCTCTTCTCTGCTTCCGTACTGTTCCCTAGGTATGGACTTCCCTCCTTAGCCTACCGAGGCAACACTCATCTTGCAAATTCATACGGTAACATTCACTGCTCTCAGGAAGCCTCACAAACACTCAAGCACAATAAAATCCTGCCAATCTGCCTCTACATTAAACATAACTCTAGGCAGGCTATTCCTCTGGTTCTCCCTCTTCATTTTGTGATCTCTCTTTATTTAGGTGAATTACGCAGAACAACATGAAGCACATTAGCTGCTTTGAGAGCTCCTACGACAACAGCTCATATCCAGCAATTTATGGGTTTAGTTCATAACATGTATGAAACAAATATATTACAACAACATTTCTGGTTATCTGCTTTCCTTTTTTAATGTAGAGATTTATTACCCAAGGCTTCCAGGTTATTCTTCAGATGCCACATGTTTATTAATTTATTTTCTTAAGTTGCTACTTATTTTAAATTAGGATTTTTAAGCTCTTTTATGACAGGAAACAAATCTGGATTTATTCATTTGCTTTCAGAAGTGTCACTAAACTAATTGCTTTTTATGAAATATTCAGGGCTAAAGGCAGAGCTTTGGGAGAGATATTCCAAAAGGTAAAAGTTATGGAGATAGATCATGAGAGGTGCTGAGCAAAATGGAGTTAATGGCAGATGCAGATTCTCAGCAACTTTCAATAGAGTTGTGTGAATAATGGATTTTCCAGTTTGTTAGCAATTCCAAAAAATCTGAAAAAAACCTGGTTTTCAGCAAATTAAAAAGTAGAAAAAAAAAAGATTTTAGGTAGAAATGTTTTGTTTGACCCAAAACAAAATGTTTCATCTCAGTTTTGACCATTTTAAAGGTTTTGGATTTTCAAAAACATTTTAAAGGAAAAGTTGTTTCAAACCAAAAGATTAATGTTTCATGTCAAAATGTGTTGCAATGCAGTGTTTGATGGTGGGTTTAGTTTTTTGGTTTTTTGACACAAACGATTTTGCAAAACCAACACAAATTGGAAAAAAGTGTCAGTGTTGCCAAATATGTATTTTTCACCAAAAAAAGTTTTGCTGAAAAAAATTTCACCTAGAAGTACCCTCAAGGCTTGATGAGAAGGAAATTTAGCATTAGATTCCAAGGCCTTTATTCACATTAGTGAGCAAGTTTCACAAATAGCCCCACTGACTTTAATTGGGCTACTGCTCTCCTGAGTATTGATTAAAGATTTCACAATTTGGCCCCTGGTTTGCTGGCTGCAGGTAATTCTGATCCTCCCACCCCCCCGTCATCGTCACTGTGGGCTCTTTACTAACCTAAAGGATGATCTACAAGGACACTACTGCTTGCTGTCATTCTATTGTCTGAGGTTTCACCCTCTCCACCTCTCTTCTTATACCAGGCAGGGAGGACAGGACAGGTGTGTTGTAAACAAGACACGAGAAGTCATTCTTCCGCTTTACTCTGCGCTGGTTAGGCCTCAACTGGAGTATTGTGTCCAGTTCTGGGCACCGCATTTCAAGAAAGATGTGGAGAAATTGGAGAGGGTCCAGAGAAGAGCAACAAGAATGATTAAAGGTCTTGAGAACATGACCTATGAAGGAAGGCTGAAGGAATTGGGTTTGTTTAGTTTGGAAAAGAGAAGACTGAGAGGGGACCTGATAGCAGTTTTTAGGTATCTAAAAGGGTGTCATCAGGAGGAGGGAGAAAACTTGTTCACCTTAGCCTCCAATGATAGAACAAGAAGCAATGGGCTTAAACTGCAGCAAGGGAGATTTAGGTTGGACATTAGGAAAAAGTTCCTAACTGTCAGGGTAGTTAAACACTGGAATAGATTGCCTAGGGAAGTTGTGGAATCTCCATCGCTGGAGATATTTAAGAGTAGGTTAGATAAATGTCTATCAGGGATGGTCTAGACAGTATTTGGTCCTGCCATGAGGGCAGGGGACTGGACTCGATGACCTCTCGAGGTCCCTTCCAGTCCTAGAGTCTATGAGTCTATGAGTCTATAAAACATAAATATTGTGTGAATTGGCTCACTGAAGGAAATGGGGAAATGGTTCCTATGGTACTTTCTGCATGGAGTCTGACTGCATGATGCAGCCAAGTTCTATCAGTCTAGGCACTAGAGGTAACATTTTCAAAAGCACTTAAGTGACTTAAAAGCCTAAGTATCATTTTCCAAAGTAATTTAGGTAGTTAGGAACCTAAGTTCCATTGACTTTCAATGAGACATAAGCTTCTAAATCTTTTTTGAAAATGGGTCTTAAGCACTTCTGAAAATTTTGCCATAAAGATTCTTTCATTTCCTTCCAAACTCAAAATTCCCATATGACAAAGCATCTCGCTGTCCCAAGACACAAGGTTGGTAAGAGGAGGGAAATGTCACTGAAGAAAAAACAAATACAATTGTACAAAGGAAAACTGAATATAAAGATAAACTGGAAGGAAGTGGGGTTACTACCCCTTCTTTTGGTTGACCTTTATTATTTCACTTAAATAACAACAAGAAAACAAAGACTTAATCAAAGCTTTCTCCTGAGCTTGACTATTCCTAGCATTTTCCCTGCAGATCACCTCCCTAGTTCCCTGTGCAGACACCTAACTCATTGATATTTTGGGTGGCACTAACAAAATATATCTGTTGGCATGAGTCAGAAAAATACTGTTGCATCTTTATGCAGTATTTTACGTGCCAGACAGTATGGCATATCAGCAGAAGAGCCTTGTATTGCTATACCCAGTCTCTGAATATACTGCCTGTTACCCTGCTTTAACAAAACTATAATCACACACATTATTATATGGACAGATCTGATTAAGATTGAAGTTTTCTAAACTTCTATCAGTTAATTTTAATTCAACTGTGACCACAGTGTGTGAGTGTAATTGCCACAGCACTGTAGAGTTAAAATGTTTTACCCAGGCTGGACTGAGGTGTTAGCTAAATGTTGATGTTATGCCACAAACAGAGAGAGCTTTTTGGCACTATACACATAGTTCCAAACATGCACTTAATCAGTGTAATAAAACTCTTACATGTGCTAAATTCTAACATTTATTATTCAGCAGATATAAGGCAGGACACATTTACTAGAAGATGTGCAACTCCTACGCCTGCCTTAGCAAAAGAGAGACTTGAAAAGCATTTAACAAATGAATCGTGGCAGTCTCCACCAGAAGCAGAAGACAAGTGTTTAAAACCTCATAGGCAAAGATATTTTATTACCAGCTCATCAGCAGCACCTAACACATCAGTGGAGTCAAAGGAACATTGTATGCAAAAGATTTTACAAAGTCATAGATCACAACATGATGATCAATGTGGATTGCTGGAAAGGAGCAAAAATATTTCTTTGCAGCTACACAACTCCCTTATCTGTAAATATGTGAACTGTGATAAATTCCAGGGCTATACAAAAGAAAAGAAAGAAAATCACAGGGAAAATTTAAAGTTGGAGAAAGAACAAACCAAAACTAATAGAAGAGTAGGAGAAGATTGCTTTATGAGTGATGAAGAGATGCCTTTATCGCCAGAAGTCAAGAAAAGATATATACCAAAGAGTGTTAGCTTTTATGTACCTGACTTGGCAACGGTAAACAGGTTGGATGTGACGATGATGGACTCAAGTGAGGTAGGATCTCATAAGAAGAATGTTCAAAAAAACCAAGATATCACCTTGGAAAGCAGAGAGCACAGCAATTCAGAAACAAGAAGTGAAGGAGGTAAACTGTCTTCTGCTAAGGGAGATATTGGAAGGAAAACCTGGTTGAGGAAAGATGAAGCCAACTGGAAGAGTAAAATGAAAACTAAAGGACAAGACTTTTTAACTGTAAAATTAAATGTACATCCCTTCAGAAAAGTGAGAATCCACCCAGAGAAATCACATTGCAGTGAAAAAACACAACAAAAATCCAACCATCAACACAAAGAACCACCAATTGAATCCAAGAAGAAACTGTTACAGGCTTCCAACAAAGAGTTGACAAGAAAAGAAAGAAAATCAAACCAAGGGTCTTCTGCAGTTCCTCAAAATCATCCAGGTACCAGAGAACAGAAGGAGATTTATTCCAGAAAAGTTGTTTCTCAATTCTCTGACAAGCAGACCTTGGCTAAGAGCAAAAATGCCAAAAGTGAAGCTATTATAACAAGTACTGATGCAACAGAATTGTCTGAAGAAAAGTGCAATAATCCAATAGTGAGTGTTCCTCAGCTGTTCAAGAACATTTCTCATGTAAGAAATTCTAAAGATCTCACATCTGTGCTTGCAGAAGCTGTTATGTACAACAGTAACTTACCTCCACCCTCAAAGGAAACTGCGAGAAGTATTACTCCAACTGTATGTCTTGCAACTCAAAATTTGGCAAGTATTTCACAAAATGGGGCAAAAGATATTTCCATATCCCTGTATCCTAGAGAAGTAAAAGACGACGACACAGGGGCTACAGAGTCATATGGGTACCAAAATTCACAGATGACTACAAGAAAGGAAAAGGATTGGGATTCTTCTTCAGCTCTTATTATCCAAACACAAATCACAGGCAACTTGCAGACAAAAAATCCCAGCAGTGAATGTGATTTGGAACTAAAGTCAGTTATGGAGGATACAGTGAAAAATGGCAATCAAGGCCAGATGGACAACCGAGTATTAAAAAGCCAGAGTGAAAACTTAAACAGGATAGAAAGATTGGAGAGCCGTGAAAAGGCTAAAGAACATGAATCATTAGAAGGAAATCTACTTGCTGTGGACTCTTATACTTTCACTGTTATACCACAGATTCCCCCAGATATCAACCCAACTTCAACAGAAACATATTTTGTTCCCAAACAAAGTAGCACAGAGCCTCCAAATCACATCAGTAGTTTGCTTCTGTATACTGAAGCCAGTGAGCATTTAACTCGTAGTAGCAAAGATGGAACTGACAGTACTGATAACCCGCATGGAACAGTTAGCACTGAAGACAATGGGGTAAAAATAGAAGAGAGAGAAAATAAACAGCCACCTAATAACAGTGAGTCATTGGCTGAAGTGCTAATCCCAGACACACAAATGAACTCGGATGGTCTAGCCGAAGACATACCACAAACTCAGAATGATGTGGAGAGTGAAAAATGTAAATTATTTTGTACAAGCACTGTCAAAGTATCTATTATGTCTAATACATCCAGTATCCCCAGTTCTCCTAAAACTAGAAATATACTACCATGTAGTGACATCAATTTTCAAACAAACAATAATAGGCACGTGAAGAATGTGCAGAATTTGCAACACATTTCAAAACAATCAACCTGATGAAGATAACAATATACATGAAGAAGGTGAAATGCCACTGGGAGAGCACAAAGAGCCTTAACCAGAGTTAAAAGACATTAGTTTTGAGGCAGAAAAGGAGGTGCCTTTAATTCCTAGCAGAATAAATGATGCTGAAAACTCTGCTCCAAAAGCTACACTGTACCCACCATCTGCTGGATATGCTAATACATCACCTTTAGAGTCAGAACAAAGTGAGGAAAATAACTCAAACAACAATCACATTCCTCTTTTGCTTTCTTCAAAACTACAGACAAACAACCCCAGCCTTTCTGAAAATTCAAAATTCATTATTGTGGCAGAAAATTTGAACAAGTCAATGAACATAACACAATATTTGATTGAATGTGATGAAAAAATGCAAGACCAACCAACTAGAGACATTTTACTTGATTAACTGAATGCCATTTCTGGGGAAAGGAGAAGTCAGAAGAGAGAAGAGAGAGACGCATGTCTGGTATTGTCAGAGCAGCCAAACAGTAGAATTCAGGACAAGAAACTCAGAAAAACAAACAACAGAAAGATAAAACAGGGAACTGTTAACTGATCAGAGAAGCAATTGACATTTATGATTTGGAATATATAGGGTGTATTTCAGGCAATGTACAAAATTACATTTACAACTACTATAAACACTAGTGCTTCCTACTACACACAGGTTACATTATTTAAAATATTTCTGTGATCCATTTATTACAGTCTTTGTTGAAAATTATGTAAAACCTTCTTTTTATCTGTAACTGTTACATTCTATTTTAAATTCACCTAGATCTCTAAGATTTCTGGTCTCCTGGAGCTGTAAAACCTTTTATATCCATTGAATTACTTTTTGGGGAAAGGAACGAATTGAAATTTGGCCCAGACTTTGGGGGCGTCTGTATAAAGCCTGGTAAATTATATTTAACCACTAGGTGGAGATCTCTGCTTCAATCTTTTCAGACTCAGAGCAATTAACTAGAATAGATACAAGAACACAATGGTTTCTGTACAGAAAGGGGGTCAAGCAGCTCCAAGAGACTTGCATCTCCTCATTGTTATGAATTCAAGGTTTTGAAAAATAAATATCTCATTAAAATATCAGCTTCCTAGGACTGATCTCTTGGGCTAGACAACACATTATCATTCGGTTTTAGCAATCCTTCTTACGAGCGAAGAATGGGCCTTGGAAAGCAGGAAACAAAATAAAAAAGAAAATGTATATTTATGACAATGACATTTCATGGAATGTACAGAAAAAAAATCCTACTTAAGAGACGTATCAAGTTAAGAAAAGTAGAAAGCACTCAGAAGCATAGAACACTAGGGGCCAAGTCCATAAATCCCTTGCATAAAAATATGTCCCAAATAACTGGGATACTGTTTCCCATTTCCTTCAGACACAAGAGTTATGAAAACTCATAACACACGATTGCTGGCCATTTACTCTGTTTCAACCAACTCACAGTGCATCCCATACTATTGTGCACATTGGGGACTCTTTAAAGTATTAATTTCCCTAGAAGTTAACTGGAAATTTAACATCTAGCTTGCTTTCTCTTGTTCTGACTTCTACACATCTCATTTTTTTAGAACTGTACTAATTCAGAGGCAGGGGAGGTTGGACAGTAGCATCAGGGCACCGTAAAAATATAACAGCACCTGTGGAGTACCTGAATCCTCTTTGAATATATGGATTTCATTTTGTCCAGAGAAGAGAAACCCAACAATTTAAAAGAGGATTTAGAAATGGGCCATCAGAACAGGTTACAACCTCCCACTTCTTTGATATAAGTTACAACACTGGCCTCATATTGGAAAGGTTTTTGTTGCATGCCTAAATAATTATTTTCTTCTCCACATAATCCATCTACTATTTTCCTTTTCCCTCCTTTATTTGCAGATTCTTGTAGATCCACTTCCCCTCTCTTTGCAGACCTCTTTTCTGCCACACCTTTCTCCTGCATTTCAATCAGTCTCCTTTCCTTTCTAGTTTTTCAGCCCTTTGGTTTCTTTCTTTTCCTTTCCTTCTCCTAGTCTTCCTTTTGTGTCTGGCTGCAAGATTAAATAAAATACTCCTTCTCCCACTCAATAGAAAGACAAAACATATGATTAATTTGGGACTGAAAAACAAAATAAAGCAGAACCCCTTCCAACCATAAAGTAAGCGCAATGAGCAAAAGGAAAGATGTTTTTAGCATCGCCCCCAAGTAGTTAGTGTGTAGCAGATGTATGGTATATCTACCCAGATTGCCCTCACATCATTACTGTCAATCTCTTTTATATGTGAAGTTCAAATATTAAACAAATTAAGGGCTCGATTGAGACTTTAGGCAAGAGCGATGCATAAGCAACATTGCCCTAGTATTAGCCCTAGAAGGCTTTGTGACTCAGAGACACGCTGTTGAGTCTTAAATCCTTCCTTACTACCACCTTGTTCCTGGGCAAAGGTCTAGCAGTTTGCTGATGGCTTGTGTCAACAGTAAATACAAAACCTGTTATACAGGCTCAGCTGTGTTTGCCAGTGCATGGAAGAGGGACTTCTAGAGCCAAGGTCATGCCCACTACTCAACCCTCCCAGCCCACTCTCCAACCCCCTGCGACGGAGGGTGGAGTAAACAGTGCCCTCTTAGTCATATGTGCCCACACTGCTGGTTCAGGCAGCCCATGCAGAGGTATAATGGGAGTCCTTACTCCCTCATATGCACACACAGGCTAAGTCACAATTTAGCCCTAATGAGAAGTTGTAAGAGCAAAATCCTGTCTATGGGCTATGCAGAAGCCAAGCTCATAGAGGGGATCGAGAGAGCAAAGTGTTCTTCCTTCTTTCAGTCTTCTCTAAAACCACTGAGAGGCTGCTTTACAAGCTGTCTGCCTGTCTGTAAGTGCTCCGTGAATGGTGTTTCTGAAAGGCATTCTAGGTTACGAGTCAGGGGTGTACTTCCTGAGGAGGAAGGATGGTCCAGTGATTAGGGGCACAAGCCTAGAACTTGGGAGGTCTGGATTCAAGTCCCTGCTCTGTCACAGATCTCCTGTATGACCTTGGGCAAGTTGATTGGCATCTCTGGACCTCAGTTCTCCATCTATAAAATGGGGATAATTGCACTTCCCTCCCTAACAGGAACTCTGGGAGGATTAATATAATGAGGTGCTCAGATACTAGGCACCATCTAAATACCTTAGATAGATATCTAGCAGATAGTGTGTGGCACTTACATACCTGGTCAAATCCTGAGACCCACTTCTTTCAATCTGCTCTGCAGTGGTGCTCCTCGTAGAGCCCTACTGAAGATAGTAATGCTTGGTGTCTGCCAGTGCAGAATAGCTTGCAGGAATGGGGAGCTAGAGTCCCACAGCCTGGCCTTGAAGATTTAAAGCCATTTACTGATATAGATACCCAGCTTGTATTTAGGAATCAAAACAGAAGATGATGTTAATTATGATACCAGTTAGGTTTCTTTGTGAAGGGAGTAAGGACCAGCAATCCCAGCCTGCACTGTTTCATGACACTGGGGACTTGTCTACATATACCGTGCTGCAGCTGTGCTGCTGTAGGGCTTAGTGAAGATGCGCCTACGCTGATGGGATAAACTTCTCCCATCAGTGTAGGTACTCTACCTTCCTGAGAAGCGGTAGCTATGTTGATGGAAGAAGCCTTCTATTCAATGTAGTTCTGTCTACACCGGGGGCTAGGGTCATTCAGCACACCCCAAGCTATGCCGGTAAAACTACATAAGTTCCAAGCCTGAATCAATATTCCCTGCAGAGGTTTATGCTGGGATAGAGATTTGTCCACAGGAATTCATTTGTAAGAGATTCCTCAAAACAAGTGTGAGCATTTCTGTCATAGCACTTTTTATATTGTCAGGTCAATAACTAGGAGCCTTCTAAAGCCGGAAAAATGGAAGGTGGCAAATATAAAAATACCCACTTTCTCACCTTCTCTCTGAGGCTCTCAGCAAAATAGCCATTTACACATGACAAACATTGATAATCACAACTTCATAGGTCAAAGAAGGAGAGTACTTACCTCAGGACATGCATTCCAGCCCCTCATTAACAGTGATGATATGGGCTTGGGAATTGAATACCCTATTGGAGGCCGGATGTGATGATAGGCCATATCTGCTGCTGCTGCAGCTACAAATAAAACAGTATAACAATGCTTAATTACAATTCAGATATAAAAAACATTCATATGCCAACACGTTTTACTTTAGTATTTGAATGAAAAACGTATGAACAGATGGAAATACTTAAGTATTAAACTTGCAAATGGAGTGGGACAAAGCTTTCAAAACCATCAAAGCTAGACTAGACTAGATGACCTCCTGAGGTCTCTTCCAACCCTAATATTCTATGATTCTGTGAAAGCACTATTTTTAATGCACCAGGTTAAATCAGCCAACTGCCCTGTACATTGATGTTGACACATTTCTGCCGATGTTTAGCCTGGCTGAAAATGATCTGATTCAGGTGTAAACCCTTAAACAATAACCTTTGAAAAAAATATCAACTGACCCTCACCTCATATGTGACATAATAATAAAGAGAGAATGACTGAGCAGCTTTCAATAACATGCATTAGATGCATTTGTCTTACAGATATATTGGTGTCAGATTCTGACTTCCTAAAATAACCTCTAGTTAGCTCTGGTATGGCTGAAGACTAAAAGTAATTCCAAGCATTCATTTAACAAAAACAAAACAAAACAAAACAAACTGGAGTGCCTTTTTATATGTGCTAGTTGCGACTGACTAAGAAAAAATTGCCAGAATGTTTCCCTAATTGTGTTTATATATACAGTGATTTAAAAAACATAATTAATCCCACTGCATTCTTTTAAAACAGCTTAGCTGTGGAAAGTCAAAGCAAACGTATGCCAGCCTCATTGCAGGAGCTAAGCAAAATTCTTTGTTAAACTGACACGATTAAGTGATACATCACCGGAGTATATAGCATTTGAGGGGGACCAGGAGATTGCAATCTTGAGATTGTAACAAGAATGGTTAAAAAAAATTAAACCATATCCCATTCTCATTACAGTCTTTGTCACAAGAATAGATTAATTTGTGTCATTGTCTGTTCTCATTGGAATCTTTGTCAATGTAATGAAGTTTCAGAATGTTAATATCAGATACATTCCGTGAAATGTTGCAGTACGCAGTAGGGATGGGGAAACACATTTTGCCTAAGTTTGACCCCATTCTAATGTGGGTTTGAAAGTGTGATTCAAACATTACTGGGTTCATGTTCTGCTTAATAGAGACAGTGAACAGGAGCAGATGGGGGAAAAAAGATGTTAATGAAAAATAAATATAACCTATCTATCTATCTATCTATCTACACTCTCCTTCTCTTTTCCCACAGTATACTACAGGGAAGACTGTGCTATGTATTAGGGATAGAAGAACACCCAAAAATGTTGGTTTACACAAGTAGACTACACATGGTATGATATATATATACACACACACACAACAGAGTAGTGTGATCTCTCTCTCCCTCTGTGTGTGTGTGTGTGTGTGTGTATCATACACTCAGAGGATAGTATGTGTGTGCATGTAAAGAGAACTAGGTGCATGATGCAAAAAAAGCATTGATAAACATCAATTTTTATTAAAATTGCAAATTTTTGGATCTTATTTGACCCTTTTTATTCATTTCCCATAGACATTAGTAATAGGATATTTTTTTGCTTTCAAAGATGTTCATAGAAAGAAACTGTCCATGGAAATTCAGAGAAATACTTGCATGAACAGTCATGTAGATACTTTGGAAGAGTCCTGTATAATTTTATAACAATGAAAAATAGGTTTCTATATAAGTTATGTGAAATACCGTAGATTTAATCAAGAATAGTCTCCTTTCTATATGTTACACAAACCATTTTACTGACATTATAAACAATGGGAGATACTAAGGTATATATATATTTTTTTTACTATAAAACTGAGGGAACAGTTGTATTTAAAAATCAGCCTTCTGACTCGGGAATGCAGTTCACCATATTAAAAAGTCATGACACATCAAAGATGTATACACTTGGACTGAGACTGAGATAGAAATAGACTTGTTGAAAGTCTCTCATAAGGATAAAGGGGGTAACAAACAAGAGTGATGTCATGGAAGGGGTCTACTATAGGCCACCCAACCAGGAAGAAGAGGTGGCTGTGGCTTTTTTTAAACAACTAACAAAATCATCTGAAGCACAGGACTTGGTGGTGATGGGGGACATCAACTACCCAGAAGAAGGCAAACTTTAGCAAACTCAGGGAGTTGGTAGATAAGATCCCATGGGAAGCAACTGTAAGAGGAAAAACAGTTTAAGAGAGTTGGCAGTTTTTCAAAGATGTTATTAAAGGCACCAGAGCTAACTATCTCACTGCACAGGAAAGACATGAAATATGGCAGGAGACCACCATGGCTTAACCAGGAAATCTTCAATAATCTGAAACTCAAAGAAGAGTCCTACAAAAAGTGGAAACTAGGTCAAATTACAGTGGATGAACACAAACACACACCACAAGCATGTAGGGATAAAGTTAGAAAGGCGAAGACACAAAAGAAATGTAAACAAACTAGAGACATAAAGGGTAACAAGAAAACATTCTGCAAATACATTAGAAGCAAAAGGGAGATCAAGGACAGAGTAGGCTCATTACTTGATGAGGCGGGGGGAAGACAAATAATAAAAAATGTAGAAATGGCAGAAATGCTAAATGACTTTTTTGTTTCAGTTTTCACCAAAAAAGTTAGTAGTAATTGGATGTCCAAAATAGTAATGCCACTGAAAATCAGAGGGTAAAATAGGAAAGAACATGTTAAAAATTACTTAGACAAGTTAGATGTCTTCAGGTTGAGAGGGCCTGATGAAATACATCCTAGAATACTCAAGGAGCTGACTGAGAAGATATCTGAGCCATTAGTGACTATCTTCAAAAACTTATGGAAGATGGGAGAGATTCCAGAGGACTGGAAGAGGGCAAATATAGTTTCAATCTATAAAAAGGGGATATAAGGACAACTCTGGGAATTCCAAACCAGTCAGCTTAACTTCAGTACCTGAAAAAATAACGGAGCAAATAATCAAGCAAGCAATTTGCAAACACCTAGAACAGTGGTGGGCAACCTACGGTCTGTGGGCTGCACGCCACCCGTAGGTTGCCCACCACTGACTTAGAAGATAAAAAAGTGAAAAGTAACAGTCAACATGGATTTGTCAAGAAAAATTATGTCGAACGAATCTAATAGCTTTATTTGACAGGGTAACAAGCCTTGTGGAGGGGGGATGCAGTAGATGTGGAATATCTAGACTTTAGTATCAAAAGCCTTACTAAAGTAACTAGGGAAATACAACCTAGATAGAGCTACTATAAGGTGGGTGCATAACAGGTTGGAAAACCATTCCCAGAAAGTAGTTATCAGTGGTTCACAGTCAAGCTGGAAGGGCATCTCGAGTGGGGTTCTGCAAGGATCGGTCCTTGGTCTGGTTCAGTTCAACATCTTCATAAATGATTTAGACAATGGCATAGAGAGTACACTATAGTTTGCAGATAATATCAAGATGGAAGGGGTTGCAAGGACTTTGGAGGATAGGATTAAAATTCAAAGTGATCTGGACAAACTGGAGAAATGATCTGAAGTAAATAGGATGAAATTTAACACAGAAAAATGCAAAGTCCTCCACTTAGGATGGAATAATCAGTTGCTCACATACAAAATTGGAAATGACTGCCTAGAAAGGAGTACTGCAGAAAGGGATCTGGGAGTCATAGTGCATCACAAGTTAAACATGGAGTCAACAGTGTAACACTGTTGCAAAAAAGAGCAAACATTATTCTGAGAGGAATTGGCAGGAATGTTGTAAGCAAGATGCAAGAAGTAACTCTTCTGCTCTACTCTGTTCTGATAAGGCCTCATCTGGAGTATTGCATGTAATTCTGGTTCTTCTTCGAGTGATTGCTCACATCCATTCCAGTTAGGTGTGCGCGCCGCGCGTGCACGTTCGTCGGAAACTTTTTTACCCTAGCAACTCCAGTGGGCCGGCAGGTCGCCCCCTAGAGTGGCGCCGCCATGGCGCTCTATATATACCCCTGCCGGCCCGCCCGCTCCTCAGTTCCTTCTTACCGCCGTGTCGGTCGTTGGAACTGTGGAGCGCGGCTTAGCTGTCCTCCACGTCCCTAGCTCTCCTAGTTTTCAATCGCTTATCTCTAGTTCTATATAGTGTTAATTAGTGTTGTTAAGTAAATAGTTTAGTCAATAGTTGTTAAATAGTTCTTGGCCGGGGGCTTAGCCCTTCCCGGCACCCGGCGCCAGGCTCATGCCTGTTTCGCCGGGCTTCAAGCAGTGTGCGGCCTGCAAGAAGCCCATGCCCACCAGCGATCCCCACGAAGCGTGCCTGAAGTGCCTCGGGGAATCGCACAGGTCTGACAAGTGCCGCATCTGTAAGGCTTTCAAGCCGAGGACAAAAAAGGAGAGAGATCAGAGGCTCCGAACTCTCCTAATGGAGGCGGCACTTGACCCGTCGACTTCGCGGACCGTGGTCTCGGCACCGGCACCGGATCGCTCCGGCACCGAGAAGACTCCTCGGCACCGACCTTCTCCGGCACCGGAATCACAGCCTAGGCCGTCGAAGTCTGCTACTCCGGCCAGGCAGACCCGGCTTGAGCGCCCGGCCTCGACATCGGCCGCGGCACCGCCGGCACCGTCAGCACCGTTGACTCCGGGCCTGGCGGGTCCGTTGAGTCCGGTGCCGCCGAGCTCCCCCATGAGATCTGGGGTTGAGATAGTGGTCCCGTCAACACCGGAGACCTTCGCCTCGGCTCGGGACCTTATTGCCCTGACGGAGCCCACTCGGCTGCCACCCCCGGTACCTCCGGTGCGGGTCGTGTCCAGGGGCAAGCCCATGATGTCGGCGCCGCCCAGAGACAGTCCTTCGCCATCTAGGTCCCGACGTCTTGGGCGCTCCAGATCCCGACGCCGCTCGCAGTCCCGGCACCGCTCCCCTCAGCGGCACCGGTCGCACTCGCGGCAACGGTCGACCTCCGGACGGTCGCGGTCAAGCTCCAGTCGGCGTCACCGGCACCGCGACTCCAGGAGCAGGTCCCATCGCTACTCGCCGCACCGGTCGACCTCCCGGCACCGAGCTGGTGGCAGGTCCCGGTCTCGGTCGACCTCCCGGCGCCGAGCCGGTGGTAGGTCCCGGTCGACCTCCCGGCACCGAGATGGTGGCAGGTCCCGGTCCCGGTCTCGGTCGACCTCCCGGCGCCGAGCCGGTGGTAGGTCCCGGTCGACCTCCCGGCACCGAGCCGGTGGCAGGTCCCGCTACCGAAGCGACACCCGGTACCGATCAGGATCCCGGCACCGTGACAGATCCCGGTCCCGGTCCCGATCCCGGCACCGATACGACTCCCGGCACCGGTCCCCGGTACCGAGACGATCCTCCGTGCCGACCCGCGCCGGCCCGTACCATCCGGGGTCGGCCCCGCCGTGGCCCTCGAGACAGCCGTCCGTATCTTCGCAGGCGGACAGTGCGTATGCGCTCGGCACCGACCGGCAGGCGGCGCTCTTCGGGGATCCGCCGCTGGAACACCAAGGCCCACCACAGTGGGGATTCTGGACACCCTGGGCATACCATCAGGCCCAGGGCCCCCAGCAGCTCCCTCCCACACCGGCGAATGCGGAGCGTAGGGCCCCTGAAGCCTCCTTGTCTCGCCCCCCTCCCTCCCCGGAGGCGGAGGAAGGGTCCAAACAGCAGGACTCCGCTGTGGCTCCGGAGGTAGAGGCGAGGGCTGAGGAAGACCCTCAGTTGGACACTATCGTGCCTGGGGTCTCCTCATCCTCCTCCCCGGATGAGGCGGTGGCGGGTACCTCCTCCAACAGTCCCCCCCCGCTGGATCTCAGGGCGCACCAGGACCTCCTCAGGCGGGTGGCCCAAAACCTGAGTCTGCAGGCAGAGGAGGTCTCGGAGATAGAGGACCCGATTGTTACCATCCTCTCTTCGGATGCTCCCACCAGGGTCGCCCTGCCCTTTGTACGGACCATTCAGGCCAATGCCAATACTATCTGGCAGTCCCCGGCCTCCATCCCTCCGACAGCGAAAGGAGTCGAGAGAAAGTACATGGCCCCTTCCAAGGGGTATGAATACTTGCACGTTCACCCGACTCCCGGTTCACTGGTGGTGCAGTCGGTGAACGATAGGGAGCGTCACGGCCAGGAGGCTCCGGCCCCCAAATCCAGAGAGGCCAGGCGGATGGACCTCCTTGGCCGTAAGGTATATTCGGCTGGGGCCCTGCAGCTCAGGGTCTCTAATCAGCAGGCCCTGCTGAGCAGGTACGCTTTTAACTCCTGGGTGGCAGTGGACAAATTTAAAGAGCTGCTGCCACAGGATGCTCGCCAGGAGTTTACGGCCATCCTGGACGAGGGCAAAAAGGTCGCGCGCACGGCCTTACAAGCATCCTTGGACGCTGCGGACTCGGCTGCCCGTACCCTCGCGTCGGGAGTTACGATGCGTCGCATCTCCTGGCTGCAGGTTTCCGGCCTTCCGCCAGAGCTCCAGCACACGATACAGGACCTTCCTTTCGAAGGCCAGGGCCTGTTTTCGGAAAAGACAGACCCCAGACTCAAGAGTCTGAAGGACAACCGGGTCATTGCGCGGTCCCTCGGGATGCACACCCCCGTGACGCAGCGTAGACCCTTTAGGCCACAGCAGCAGCCGTACCGTAGGCCGTTTTCCCAGTTCCGCCAGCGGCAGGACCCTTACAGGCGCCGCGGCAGGAACGGCAGGCGCAGGCAGTCTGGGAACCAAGGGGGGCAGAACCAAGGCTCCTCGAAACCCCCGCCTGGTCCTAAGCCTTCATTTTGAAGGTGCGCCCGAGGGCGCTGTAGCAGTTTCCCCTATGGATCCTTTCCCCCCGTTTTCAAACCGCCTTTCGTTTTTCCTCCCGGCGTGGTACCAAATAACATCGGACCGCTGGGTCTTAAACCTGGTGCGGACGGGATACCGCCTGCAGTTTGTTTCGTTTCCTCCTTCCCGCCCTCCTTCCTCGTCCCTCTTCAGGGACCCCTCTCACGAGCAATTCCTTCGACAGGAGGTGCAGACGCTCCTCAGCAAAGGAGCCATAGAGGCGGTTCCGGAAAACGAGAAAGGCAAGGGGTTTTATTCCCGCTACTTTCTGATCCCCAAGGCCAAGGGGGGCCTCAGGCCTATCCTCGACCTGCGAGAACTCAACAAATACCTCGTGAAGTTGAAGTTCCGCATGGTATCCCTGGGGACCATTATTCCATCCCTGGATCCGGGAGACTGGTACGCCGCCCTCGACATGCAGGACGCGTATTTTCATATTGCCATTTGGCCGCGCCACAGACGCTTTCTCCGCTTCGTTGTGGGGGCTCTTCATTATCAGTTTGCAGTCCTCCCTTTCGGCCTGTCCACGGCCCCAAGGGTGTTTACAAAATGCATGGCAGTTGTCGTGGCGCATCTTCGACGCAACCGTGTCCACGTGTTCCCTTATCTGGACGACTGGTTGATTCGGGGCACGTCAGAGCAGCAGGTCAGCAGCCATGTCCGCCTGATCACCGCCGTATTTGCAAGTCTGGGCCTCCTGATAAACACAGACAAATCCACTCTGAGGCCCACGCAAAAGGTGGAATTTATCGGGGCGGTCTTGGACGCCACGATGGGCAGGGCCTCGCTGCCTCTGCAACGGTTCCAGACCATGGCGGCGATCGTTCAGCGTTTGCGGTCAGCCCCGTTGACGTCAGTAAGGACATGTCTAACCCTGTTAGGCCACATGGCAGCGTGCACTTTTGTGACCGGCTACGCTCGGCTCCACATGAGGCCTCTCCAGCTGTGGCTTATCAGCCGTTACAGGCCGCAAAGGCAACCTTTAGACATGTTAGTCACAATCCCCCAGAAGGTCTTGGACTCTCTCGGCTGGTGGTTGGACCAGTCCGTGTTATGTGCGGGTCTTCCCTTTCACCCCTCTCAGCCATCGGTATCCCTGACAACGGATGCCTCAGATCTGGGCTGGGGGGCCCACCTGGGGACCCTGCGGACACAGGGCCTGTGGTCCCAGGAGGAGGTGGGGCTCCACATCAACATACGGGAGTTGAGAGCGGTCCGCCTTGCTTGTCAAGCGTTTTGTCATCAGCTTCAGGGTCGTTGTGTCGCCGTGTTTACGGACAACACGACGACGATGTACTATATCAACAAGCAGGGCGGCACCAGGTCCTCCTCCCTGTGCCACGAGGCGATACGTCTCTGGGACTTTTGCGTAGCCCACTCCGTTCACCTCAGGGCTTCCTTCCTCCCTGGAGTACGGAACACTCTGGCAGATCGACTGAGCAGATCCTTCCTGTCGCACGAGTGGTCCCTTCGCCCGGATGTCGCTCTCTCCATTTTCCGGAGGTGGGGTTATCCCCGGGTGGACCTCTTTGCGTCCAGGGGGAACAGGAAGTGCCCAGCATTCTGCTCCTTTCAGGGCAGGGAACCGGGGTCGATAGGGGACGCCTTCCTCATCCGGTGGTCGACCCACCTGTACTATGCATTTCCCCCGTTCCCTCTGGTCCACAAGGTCCTCCTGAAGGTGCGCAGGGACAAGGCGCTCGTGATCATGGTAGCCCCGGCGTGGCCCAGGCAGCACTGGTACACCATGCTGCTGGACTTGGCCATAGCCGACCCAGTTCCCCTGCCCCTTCATCCGGACCTGATTACCCAGGACCACGGGACCCTTTGTCACCCAGACCTGCAGTCGCTGCACCTAGCGGCGTGGCTCCTGCGTGGCTGACTGGCCCAGAGCTGCGATGCTCCACGCCTGTGAGAGAGGTGCTCTTGAGTAGCAGGAAACCGTCCACAAGAGCCACGTATTCGGCGAAATGGAAGCGCTTCTCCTGTTGGTGCGTAGAGAGAAATCTCCGCCCTATGGAAGTTTCGGTTTCCGAAATATTAGACTACGTTTTGTCCCTCAAAGGGCAAGGTCTGGCCTTATCGTCGTTGCGAGTCCACCTAGCTGCTATCTCCACCTTTCACCCGGGTGCGGACGGTCGCTCCGTTTTTTCTCACCCGACGGTGTCGAGATTCCTTAAAGGGCTGGAACGTTTATTCCCTAACGTCCGTCCCCCTGCTCCCACCTGGGATCTTAACCTGGTGTTGTCCCGACTCATGGGGCCCCCCTTTGAGCCGTTAGCTACTTGCTCCCTGCTCTACCTCTCTTGGAAAACTGCCTTTCTAGTGGCTGTCACCTCAGCTAGACGGGTGTCGGAGCTCCGAGCTCTTGTGGTAGACCCCCCATATACGGTCTTCCACAAGGACAAGGTGCAGCTGAGACCACACCCTGCTTTTCTGCCCAAGGTGGTCTCAGCCTTCCATGTCAACCAAGAGATTTTCCTTCCGGTTTTTTTCCCAAAACCTCACTCCTCAGGCAGGGAGCAGCAGCTCCACTCGCTGGATGTCCGTAGGGCTCTCGCGTTCTACATAGACAGGACTAAGCCCTTCCGAAAATCCCCCCAGCTTTTCGTGGCGGTAGTAGATCGTATGAAAGGTCTTCCTATCTCCTCCCAGAGGATATCCTCTTGGGTTACGTCCTGTATCAGGACTTGTTATGACTTGGCCCATGTCCCTGCGGGCCGTGTGACTGCGCATTCTACCAGGGCGCAGGCGTCATCGCTGGCTTTCCTAGCCCGTGTGCCCATCCAGGAAATCTGTCGGGCAGCGACCTGGTCATCGGTCCACACTTTTGCTTCCCACTACGCCCTGGTCCAGCAGTCGAGGGAGGATGCGGCCTTCGGAACTGCGGTGCTCCGGGCCGCGACTTCTCACTCCGACCCCACCGCCTAGGTATGGCTTGGGAGTCACCTAACTGGAATGGATGTGAGCAATCACTCGAAGAAGAAAAGACGGTTACTCACCTTTGTAACTGTTGTTCTTCGAGATGTGTTGCTCACATCCATTCCACACCCGCCCTCCTTCCCCACTGTCGGAGTAGCCGGCAAGAAGGAACTGAGGAGCGGGCGGGCCGGCAGGGGTATATATAGAGCGCCATGGCGGCGCCACTCTAGGGGGCGACCTGCCGGCCCACTGGAGTTGCTAGGGTAAAAAAGTTTCCGACGAACGTGCACGCGCGGCGCGCACACCTAACTGGAATGGATGTGAGCAACACATCTCGAAGAACAACAGTTACAAAGGTGAGTAACCGTCTTTTACCACATTTCAGAAAAGATGTGGAAAAATTAGAGAAAGGAGAACAAAAATGATAAAGGCCTAGAAAACATGACCTATGAAGAAAGATTGAAAACATTGGATTTATTTAGTCTGGAGAAGAGAAGCTTGAGGAGGGGACATGATAACAATTTTCAAGTACATAAATGGTTGTTACAAGGAGGAGAGTGAAAAAATGCTCTCGTGAACCTCTGAAGACAGGACAAGAAGCAATGGGTTTAAATTGCAGTAAGGGAGGTTTAGGTTGGACATTAGAAAACCTTCTTAATTGTCCGGGTGGTTAAGTACTGGAACAAATTGCAAAGGGAGGTTGTGGAATCTCTTTCACTGGAGGTTTTAAAAACCAGGTTAGACAAACACCTGTCAGGAATGATCTAGTCATTACCTAGTCCTGCCTTGAGTGCAGAGGACTGGACTAGATGACCTCTCAAGGTCCCTTCCCGCCCTACACTTCTATGATTCTATGACAGTCAGTTTTCCTGTGCACTCATGCTCCCAGAATAGTGGTGCTCTTATGGGCCAGGCAGGACATATGTGTTCAGTTTCTGCTTCCAGTTTCACATCCATAGTTTTAAAATACCTGTGACACTGTGCTTTCAAATTCTTCCCATAAATATACGCAAAGCTGGTTCATAGGCCTGGGCCAGAATAAATTTGTATAAGAGAAAACTATTCAAGAAGACCTTGTACCACATTAGGATGCATTCCTTCCTCCAAGGCCTTACATGAACTCTCTGAAGCTAGGGATGTTGCCCATTAGCCCACATCTACCACTGCCTTTGAACATCACCTAAAAATGCAATAGGGTATTTTTAAAATGGAGAATCATGACTGTATTTATGAGAGACTCAGAATACTTGGACAAGGACAACAGACTTGCAGGAAGTGGTGCGGGCTGAAGGATGTGCTGTCCGCTGCTTTCTGCAGCCACCATTGGCCTGGAATGGCGAACTGCGACCAGTGGGAGCTGCAACTGGCCGAATCTGTGGACGATGCAGGTAAACAAGCCAGCCCGGCCCACCAGTGGATTTCCTTGACAGGCCACGTGCCAAAGGTTGCCGATCCCCGGATTATAAGGTCCTTAGAGCAGAGATCACTTCTGTGCTCATTAAATACTAGCAATGAGTGCATTTTCTGATAACTCCTCAGTATACTTATTTCAGTTCTATGTTGTATACTGTTATCTCACCTGTTTTGGGAGTTGGCATTATTGAACACATATAGTAGTTTTTCATTACTGACCATGGGACATGCTGCAGTCTTCGGTACTATAGAATTACATGATATGGTATTCAGCAAATATTATATTTGACTTAATACTGAAATGATTTCACTGGGGATTCCGTTTGATTCAATAGATGCTCCATTTGATATAATAAGTAGTGATTTTGGTTGAATAGCCCCGAGACTCTTTATACAATCTGAAAAATGGATATCTAATTTTGTATACAGCATACCCTTACTGAATTGAATAATATACTTGATACACTAGGGGATATAGAGGTGTAATTACTGCAAAAATTACATCCATTTCAAGGGATGATGTATAGATTTTACAAAGGCTAAGTTTTTTATTTAGGTATTCTTTCCAACATCTAAGTATTCCAATGTACTTGACCTGAATGGCTTCCTATACTTCTGTGCCTGTACAAAGGTCAATATTAGACAGAGGGAAGGTTAAGAGTATGTAAGTAATGCTACAGAGCTCCACAGACAGCATACATTTTCTTTTAAAACTTTTTTGTATTTCTCATCATCTGAAAATGTATAGTTGGTGAAAAATATGGGATTTATGTTTTAAACACTCATCTGAATTTATGTAATAATGAGGGTGGAATTTGTATATAGGCTATGAAAGATGCCTCATCCCCACAATAAGTGTTTGCAAGATTTGGCCCTAAATCAGATGTACACAATGAAGTTCAAACATAGTTTTCATATTTAAATATACTATACTTTTCTTAGTCAGTATGGGTTGAGAGGCAGTGGAGTCTAGGAGAAGAGGCTATATGACTACTCAGTTCTAATCCTGAATCTGACACTGATCTGCTTTGTGGCCTTGTGCAAGTCCTTTCATTTTCTGTCTTAGTTTCCCCAACTGTAAGCTGGGGACAATAAATTTCCCCTACCTTACAGGGCAATTGGGAGGGTTAATTAGTTGATATTTTGAAAAATCTAAGTGTTATATAAGGGTGATGATGATGGTGATGATGGATAGATGGGATTTTCAAAAGTGCTCATTGACTTTCATGGGAGTAGAATTAGGTCAGCACTTACCACTGAAAAGCCTTGTGGAAGTACCTTTTAAGATGGGGTTCAAACAAAGAGGGAGATCTTTTGATTAGTAAGCAGGGAGTCATCAAAGAGACTAGGGCATTAACTCAGAAGGAGTGTACTGAGACTGAAAATGGACCTCTGAGATGCTGCAATAACAGAAAGAGAAATCAGTGAACCCATTCTCATCTAGCTGAAGGGGCATGTGGTTCAGCAGGTGAATATAAACAGAATAAAATTACCAAAGCAAAGGATACTGGACAGGGAAGAAAAAGATTAAATCATGACCCCTTTCAGAAACATGGTGTGACATTCTGTACCTTGGGAGAGCACTCTGTAACCCCCATAGTCCTCATTTATATACGAGTGTGATCTTGCATATAAAGCAGGCCATGTGAGGTATTAGGGGAAAGATTATGATCTGCTGAATGTAATTTTTCTATCCATATATATCATTAATGCATATGAAGTTATGAGAATTGTGTTGTATGGTTGTCACTAAAACATGCTGTAAATTGGGGAATCAGCCAGATATTAGCCCCCCAGAGACAACAGCAAGGAGAGTAACCAACACCTGGGTGGGGTGTCAAACAACCCATCAACAGCAATTGTCCAGCAAGGGAGCTACAATTCAATGACTCACCTGCATGAGGCCACACCAGGGGAACTGCTCAACATTGCCTGGAGACTCAGCAATGCACCCAGACATGTCTGGACTTGTGTTCTACAAGCACACGGGACTGAGGATATAAAACAGAACACAGGGCCCCATGCTTGGCCTTTTCTCCTGCTCCCACCTATGCTGCAAGCAACAAGGACACTGAAGACTTGAGACTTCAACAGAGGACACTGGCCCAGATTTCAAGGGTGAAATCTGTGTACTATGAACTGCAATATACAGTGGGGTGAGAAACTGCTAATCTAGATGTTGCCCAGTCTATGAGAGGTTAGACTGCATGCTTATATTTTCTTTTCTTTTGGTAATTAATTCAAACTTTTTGCCTATCACTTAAAATCTATTTTTGTAGTCGATACTTTTAAAATTTTATCTTTATCAGTGAGTTTGCTTGAAGTGTGTGGCAAATCTGCTCAGGTTTGCAAAGGCTGGTGTATGTCCACTTTCCATTGATGAAATGGTGAACCAATTAATAAATTTGCACTGCTCAAAATGAGCAGTGCAAGACAGTATATTCATAAAATCATAGGACTGGAAAGGACCTCAAGAGGTCATCTAGTCCAGTCCCCTGCACTCATGGCAGGACTAGGTATTATCTAGACTATTCCTGGCAGGTGTTTGTCTAAACAGCTCTTAAAAATCTCCAATGATGGAGATTCCACAACCTCCCTAGGCAATTTATTCCAGTGCTTAACCATGCCTGACAGTTAGGAAGTTTTTCCCTAATGTCCACCCCAAACCTCCCTTGCTGCAATTTAAGCCCATTGCTTCTTGTCCTATCCTCAGAGGTTAAGAACAATTTTTCTCCCTCCTCTTTGTAACAATCTTCTGTGTACTTGAAAACTGTTATCATGTCCCCTCCCAGTCTCTTCTCTTCCAGACTAAACTAACCAAATTTTTTCAATCTTCCCTCATTGGTCATGTTTTCTAGATCTTTAAATCATTTTTGTTGCTCTTCTCTGGACATTTCTTTTCTGAAATGTGGTGCCCAGAACTGGACACAATACTCCAGTTGAGGCCTAGACTAGAACTACTTCTCGTGTCTTAGGGTATGTCCAGACTACCCGCTGTATCGGCGGGTAGCAATAGATTTTTCGGGGATCGATATATCATGTCTCATCTAGACGCGATATATCGATCCCTGAACGTGCTCCTGTCTACTCCGGAACTCCACCAGAGTGAGCGGCGGTAGTGGAGTCGACAAGGGGAGCCACGGACGTCGATCCTGAGCCATGAGGACCTGAGGTAAATTGATCTAAGATACTTTGACTTCAGCTACGCTATTCATGTAGCTGAAGTTGCATATCTTAGATCGATAACCTCCCCCCCCAGTGTAGACCAGCCCTTACTTACAACACTCCTGCTAAATACATCCCAGAATGATGTTCACTTTTTTTGCAACAGTGTTACACTGTAGACTCATATTTAGCTTATGGTCCACTATGATGCCCAGATCCCTTTCTGCAGTACTCCTTCCTAGGCAGTCATTTCCCATATTGTATGTGTGCAAATTTTGTATATTTTTGAGGTACATTGCTGGGGATTTGGCTGGTGCCTTTCCCAGTGTGATTCATGAGTGGTTCTGGGAGCATTCATGCAATATTGTTGGGTGTAGGGCTCCACATGCGGTTGTGCTGAGTGATAACAGTACCTGGAGGAGTTTGTTGCTGTTCACTAGCAAGGCATTGTGAGAGACAGCCCAAGCTGGAGAGAGTTCAGGTGGGCACAGTAGTCCCATAGTCCCAGGCTGTACCCTGGGGATCCCATCACACATGGGTTTCATGTTTCCCTTTCTTTTGTTCTTTCTCCTATTCATCCATCTACTTAGAATGCTTCCATCACTCTGGTAGCTGCTGAGCAGCAAGGTATACTTCTCTATACCATTCTGTTGGTGTATTACGCTCTAGCTTATGCGCAGTGGAATACCGATGACATACCTAGTATATTTGGAGTGTTTTCTTCACACATCTGGTATCTTATACAGTAGACAAATGGTTAACACAGACTGAAATGGGATAAATGGCAGGAATAGTCATGTCACGCAGAAGCAGATGAAGATTTGGGCTACAGGGCACTGGAGCTATGTCCTAGATGGATCTTCAATTAAATGATCAGAAAACAAGGTACTGCAACTGGTGGAAATGGAGGAATGAGACTCAGGTTTGGAATCTGGGTTGACAATTAATAGTGTATATTACTAGAAACTGAAGTAGGATTGAGTCAGATATTCAAATGTCAGCAGAGATAGAAATGAATGACTAGGAAGCTATAAATAGCTAATGCCGCTCAGAAACTCCACACCATATACTGAATTGGAATGCCCCTTGTTATTGATGTAATGACAGCTACACCGTCTGTATAAGAGAACTTGACTTTTTGAACAGCGTCCTCCAAAGGACTGTAGAAGTAGCATAAAAGTAGCATAATTGTACAAAGGGCAGAGGAGAAATGAATCTGGATTTAATAAGATCTCAGAGGAAAGGGAACAGGGAAACTTCCCCCAACAAACACCAAAAATAGTACCAGACTCTGAGATCAATAAATATAACTTTAAGTGTATCAGAAATAAGGCCCTGAAAAGTTAAGCACTCTCTATTAAAGAGAGAAAGATAGACAAGAAAGCCTAATTAAACAGGAAACAAAGGATTTACACTTAGACTAGGGAAATGTGAGTGTTAATGTGTGGCTACCACAGCATGACTGCTAGAGAAGAAATAGATACAAGAAAAAGAAAAGGAGCTGTTACTATTTGGGTTAATTCACTTAGCAAGGAGTCCTCCCTTCCCCATCTCCAATAAATTCCACTTTAGTTCAGAACGCTTCCCCCAGCTCTCTTCACTTCTTAACGCTGGTATTAGAGCTACCCATGGTGCAATGCTCTCTGTGTCAAGGCCAAAGCTGCTACTGTGGATGCATTCTGCCGATACAAGAAACATAGTGCGGATATGCAACAGTGGTTTAATTACAGAGGCGACTGTACATCAACGTAATTTAAATCCACTTGACTTTGTAGTGTAGCTATAGCCTTAATCTCATTTATGAGCTGAGTGGTGTGCTGCACTTGTGCCGACCCTATGCTCATTAGTGAATTTCACCCTCAGAGCTGAAACAGGATTTAACTGGCATGGAACGCTTTTCATGAGCGCACTGTGTAGGGGGTGAATTTCACATAGAGGAAGCAGGGTTAAATAGCAATGGGTAAAGTTACCTGAAAGTGGTTAATACTGTAGAACATTAAGAATGTGAAGATTTGCAAGAAGCACATTAGGTATCTCAACCCAGGTGATATTTTTAGCATTGATGGATTCTAGTGAATTTCCAATTAAAAGTTAATACTATATCAGCACACAGTAATGTAGGATTTATTGTCACCATCACCAGGACACAGAACAGCATGAAACACCAAGATGTTATCTTCCTGCCTGGAACATACTGCGGAGGAAGGGGAAATGAATAAATTGCGCTTTTCAATTCAGGAAAAAACAGGTGCATTACTCAAAAGAGGGACCAGGGTACCATGCCTCAATACATAAGCCAAGATAGGGAGCAATGTGTGGCTACTGTGTACAGAGCCTGTGCTAGAAAAGGTGGTAAAGGAGTGAGAGAAACCATAAAAGTGGTACAGGAAAAGAAAGAGACAGCGCAGATGATGCAAGTAACAGAACAACGGATGATTTTGCACAGCTTCTGAAACTCAGCAAGGGTGGACAGCAATAGAATGGACATCCATTCCTTAGCAGGCCTGGAAGCAGGACTTCTGAAATGCTACAGTTGCTAGGATGCTGCTAAGAAACTGAATTGATGGGTATTACTGTCTGCGCTTAATATGGCGAAGCTAAAGTCAGGAGATGGAAAGAGAGACTGATGAAAACTACTGATGTGTGAACCTTGATATGCTGATCTGAATTTATCTCAAACTCTTTGTTCTGAAAATCAGATTAGAAATCACGTGAGACTAGATATTCTTACAAGAGCTCCTGCAATTACTGCTTTTGACTCCAAGATAAGCTGTCATGTGATGTTTGGTACTTCCAATTCCAGGCCTGGCATAAATTATATATAAAAATAATTACCCCAATTGTTTTAAAAAAGAAGTGATTAGTTAAATTCCACTTAAAAAATGTAATCAAGAGGAATAAAAGATAGGTTACTTCTACAGGATTCCATAAAAAAAAATCAATCACTTCAAACTTAAAGAATATCAGAAAATTGGAGGCACTTGAAGAACCAAACCTAAACAGATCTATGTTAGCAACAGCTTTACAGCCATTTCACAGATAAGAGAGCTTCCAGGAAACTGTTTCCAAAGTTGATGTTTCAATTACTGTCTGGTATATCATTGTTAACAAGTTGCTTATATAATGCTACATACCACACAATACTTTTAATTTAATGTTCATTTTAATAATGTGGGGATGAAATTTATTTAATAAGTCATGTATGAGATTTCATTTAGCATTTGAATTATGATTTTATAAAGTAATTGACCTAATCAGGAGCTCCTGATACAACAGGGATAGGCACCTTTGAAACAAGCAGGATGATAGATAGATAGATAGATAGATAGATAGATAGATAGATAGATAGATAGATAGATGTACACAATTGTTGATGGTTATATTGTATTGGGTAAAGAATTCAATACAATACAAGTGAAAACTACTTTTTCCTACAAAAAAAAATTTCATGCATAGACCTTTCTTCTTCCAATTGGTAAGAAAGCTATTTGAAGTCCCTGTTCGATAGACCTTGCAGATATCACAGCTCTTGTCCTAACTACCATCCTTTTCCTCCACTCCCAACTCCAAGAAAAAAATCCCCTACACATCCATGGCTTAACAGTTTCTGGAGTGGACATTCCTTCATTCCCCAGAGTTCCACCCAAATCCACAAGCACACTGAATTCCCTGTGTTTCCTGCTACCTTAACAAAGCTGGATTTTTAGGTGAATACTGCCTAATATGAATTCTAGTAAAATACGGATTAATAATTCTATGAAAGGCAGCTACTTTATTACAGTTCAGAGATATAAGCAGTGTTCATGTTAGTTCAGTGAGCATCTTACCTGGTTTGAGGTGAGCAAATGGAATTTCACCTGTTAACAGTTCCCAGAGACACAAAGCATAGCTGAAAACATCAGCTTTTATAGTGTATCGAGTACACTGAGTGAATACCTCAGGGGCCATCCAGCGTAGGTTCTGTGCATCAAAAAACATCAATAATATGTTAATGGAGTGTTTTGTTCCTTTACAGAGGATTTTTCTTTCCTTCTTTCACAACAAGCTAACAGATAAATCTTCTAATAACAAATAGTTATGATAGCATACACAATTCGTGCAGTAAATCACCATACATCATGCTGTGTCTCCAGGATTAGCATGGAATTCATTTTACCCACATAAAGCTAGCATAATCAGGCTTTAGGTAAGAGAAGAGTAGCGTTGAGAGTGGTGCAGGAGTCAGGACTGGCTCTACGCTCCAGCATAGCAAGCATGTGCTTGGGGCAGCACAATTCCAGGGGCAGCATTCCGGCCATTCTTTTTATTTGTTTGGGGAGTTGCACTCTTGGAGCTTGGGGTGGCAAAAACCCTAGAGCTGGCCCTGGCAGGAGTTGAAATCTACACTTCCAGTCTGAGACCAGGGTACAGAGATTTAGCATGTCTAACTCCCTTTAACTACTATTCCAATTTAGGAGCTGGAATAATGATAATGACAACTATGCAGGGTATTAAAACGACTGGATTGGTGTATACATTAATCCTTTGGCTTCTCTCCTGGGCTATCATTGCATTTTGCAGGCACACATCTATGTGGCTGCTTCACAAACAACCTGCCACCCACTGCGCTCATGAGGAGTAGTGGGTCTTACTCTGCTCCTCTGCTACAGGGTATTGTCTTTTAAAAAGTTTGGCCCATATGAGCAATTTATTTGAAATAACTATACTGAGAAAAGAACTCAGAAAGAAAATCCATGTTGGATAACTGATTCCCTGTCGGAAATTCAGACTATCAGAAAGCTATATATATATATATATATATATATATATATATATATATATATATATATATATATATGGGATGGTTTGCATGTTATGCCTAAGAATTCAGGGGTGATAGTGCAAAAATGAGAACCATATAATAATATTGTTTTTTGGGTACACAGTAGGGAGCTCATTTGTGAGTTCATAGTGTGCATATTTTGTATCCAATAATTTCTGCTATTATAAAGGCTGATCTGAAACACTAAGAAAAAATTAGCATACAAAAGAAACAAAGCATTACACTGTCACTATACAACATCATAGATTCCAGCAAAAAACATGTCTAATCTCATCATTTTCTTCTAGGCTGAGTTTGCACATAAATAGTATACTAATTAAATGGAAAAGAACAAGAAGGAAACCCCAGGTTGTTTTGTCATGTTGTCTTCATCCAGGGACTGTAGAAATCTAGATTCTGAGACAAAAAAAGGAAAGCTTTTTAAATAAACAACACTATAGATAAACCTCATTTTACAGAAGTCTTGGTGGAAACCCAGGACTTCCATAAAATTGGGGTTTTGTAAAATCAAGAGGAAATACAATATCCCACTATTAGACAAGGATACATGAAGGTATTCCCGATAAAATGGAACTTCTTACATCAGCAAGCCAGACCTTCAGCTGCTATAAATTGACATATCTTCATTGGCTTTCATGGCAATTTATACCAGCTGAGGATCCATCTCAGAGTTTCTAAACTCAGGGTTAACCGTACTGGTGTGTCTAACTTCATTTAGATTCAAAACAAACACCACCAAAAACCTATACTAAAATTCAAAGGCACAGAAGACTGGCACTCTGATTTAATGTCATACTTCCTTTCAGCTAGCTGGTGATATGAAAGCTACAGGCTGCTCTGGTAGACTTCAGTTTCATAAAATCTTTTGTGACTATAGCAAAGGCAATATATGAAATATTGATTGATTTATTTAGATGTAAATGATACATAAGCGCCTACCCAGAACTTTGGTACTTCGAGACACGTTAAAAGTACACTCCTACCTGTACAAACAAGAACACACCTAGCAATGTCCCCAACCAGAATATAACCAGCCGAAAAGAAAAATATTTATCTGCTCAGCCATCCCTACAACTACCAGACCCCAGTGCATCCCTCCTTCTCCAGTAGCCTAGGAAAGTAGGTGGGATTTGCAAAGTGCCTTACTCTAATTTGGACTATTTCAAAGTTAAGGGCTCCTCACAGATGCTGTCCAGAGCATCGCCTTCCTCTCTCTCTTTAAAATCATGCTCAGGTACCTCTGCTGATTACAACTGCACTGATGTGGCACAGCGACTGAGTTGGTATCTCAGATAGGCAGGTCCCAGGACATTTAGGGCTTTATAGGTGGAAACCAACTCCTTAAATTTCACTCAACACCTACAGGCAGCCACATGTGCCTCAGCCAGAAAATCTACTTAATTAGTGAGCCATTGCATTTGGCATCAGCCTCAGATCATTACGGGGAAGCCCGGTCAAAATTTGTCACGACAAGAGGTACGATTACACTGCGAACACGCCCACCCTTCACAAACCTGGGGCTGCGAGTCTCAAAGCCTGGTCAGCTGACTTGGGCTCATGCTATGGGGCTGAAAATAGCAGTGTCGATCAAAAGGTGGTGGGTCACAGAACCTTGGAATCCAGCCTGAGTGGCAACATCTGCACAGCTATTTTTACTCCCACAGCATAAGCCCTGATAGCCTATGTCAGTTGACCTGGGCTCTGAGACTAGCTCTCATGGGTGGTTTTGTTTTGCAGTGTAGACATACCCAAAGTTCCATATCTGAATGGAATAGCCACAATCTCTTCTCCAGATGAAGATGAAAGAAAGCTATCCTGGCCCCTGCTGCTCTAGGATTCTGTGATAACAGCAGGGCTCCAACCCTACCCCTGGACTGTGAACTCTAGTAATAAAAAGATAGGAACACATCCTCAATTAAAGGGGCAGACAAAACCCTTGCCATTTTCCCCCGTTTCTTCTTCCATCCTACCAGCACAACTGCCTTCTGATCTAGATTGAGGCCATGCCATTAGAACCTCATCCAGGCTCCAGTCTTGGCTAGACACTGGTAAAGTGTTCAACTGCACAGGTTGAGTTAAATGAGATATGTGGAGCAGGGGCTTATTGGCATTCTGAAAGTACTGTAGCTTGTACATGGACTGCAGCCTTGCCTTCTCTCTTACTCTCCATACAACAATATATGCACCTTTAATAAGAGAGAGTACAAGATGGAACCCTGCAGAACTCAGCAGGACAGAACTGCAATTGCCCAAATCTACTCTCTGGGATATTTTTCAGAGAGATAATGAAGCAAAGTACAGCCTCATTAACTTTCTGATTCAGCAGAGAAAACAGAGCCCTAGTTTTTGAGAACTTGCTGACATTTTTCAGATTAATCACCAACACCTCACCTCCAAAATCAGCAACAACAGCATGGCCATCTTCATAGAGAAGAATATTGTGGCTGTAAAGAAAGACAATTGTTAGCATAGATAATAGTATGATAATGCCCTGAAACAATAGTGCATTTTAAGGTTCTGCCTCTTTTAGGGTGACCAGACAGCAAATGTGAAAACTCAGGACAGGGATGGGGGGGAGGCTGTAAATAGGAGCCGATATAAGAAAAAGACCCAAAAATCGGGACTGTCCCAATAAAATCAGGACATCTGGACACCCTAGCCTCTTTATTGTGCTTGCTAGTATCTCAACCCCTTTTTAAAGCAGAGGCTTGTCACCTCGTACGACAGAGTATACCTACCCCCACTCAGAGGACTAAAAAAAGGCAAACCTGACAATTTTATAAATCAAAATGTCAGAGTCATTTTCTAATTAGTTGTGGAACAAATACATTTTCTCATTAGTAGTAGAGCAAATATAACAGATTTATGAATTACCGGTATCTGCACAGCATTACTAAAGTGAAAAAGATGACATTTGAAGATGAACCCAATGGTAGCCTTTAAATAAAATTATAAGGCCTGATACTCCTCTCACACTGGTTTTCCACCACTGTAACTCCATTAAATTAATCCCTAATTTACATGGATGGAAGAGCAGAAGCAGGCCTGAAGAAGCTAAATATTAGGGGATAACTGCTAGGAGGCACTGGAGCCTCATGAGGATGAGAAAATATAAATACATATTTGAAAATATTTTAGACTGATTTTCAAAAGGTTCTTTCCCTTTGCATCATGAAGGCCTTATTTAAATTTGCCTAGAATTACATTCCACTTTGCTCTGATTTTCATCAGCTCTAAATGGAAAAGTGCCAAATTGGTATTGCTCACCTAGATTTCAGATTGTTATGATGCTGTCTGAGGAGGTGGAAAAATGGGGGTCTTTATCATATTTCTGCACAAAAGGACCCTAGGCTACACTGATCACAAAGGAAGTATGGTACAAACTTCACTGTTATGAGACACAAGCTACCTTACCTTTTACCTTAGATTTTTAAAAATGTCTGTGAAGACATTATTTGTGTATAATTTCTCAAATGTTTTCGGTACTTAAGTTTAGACACAGTCTTTCCTTCAACAGCAGATATACTGTGTACCTCCTAATTATGCCTGGTTTATTTTAACTGTCTGATGCTCACAGACCAGATGCCAAAAGATGGGGTACCAGCATGAATTCCTCTAAGCTTAATTACCAGCTTAGAACTTGTAGCGCTGCCACCAACCAGGAATTCCAGTGCCTGGTACCCTCTAGCCCCCCCCCCCCAAACCTTGCCTGGGGACCCCCAAGACCCAGACCCTCTGGATCTCAACACAAGGAAAGTAAACCCTTTCCCTCACTGTTGCCTCTCCCAGGCTTCCCCTCCCTGGGTTACCCTGAAAGATCACTGTGATTCAAACTCCTTGAATCTTACAACAGAGAGGAAAATCCACATTCCCCCCTCCTTCTCTCTCCCCCTCCCAGACTCTCCCTGAGAGAGAAAGTAATCCTAACACACAGAGAAATTAACCTTTCTCTCCCCCTTCCCTCCTTTCTCCCCACCAATTCCCTGGTGAATCCAGACCCAGTCTCCTGGTGTCTCACCAGAATAAAAAAAACCAATCAGGTTCTTAAACAAGAAAAGCTTTTAATTAAAGAAAGAAAAAACAGTAAAAATTATCTTTGTAAATTTAAAATGGAATAGGTACAGGGTCTTTCAGCTATAGACATTGGGAATACCCTCCCAGCCTAAGTATACAAGTACAAATTAAAATCCTTTCAGCAAAATACAAATTTGAACTCCTTCCAGCCAAATACACATTTGTAAATAAAGAAAACAAACATAAGCCTAACTTGCCTTATCACCTTGTACTTACTATTTTGAATCTATAAGAACCTGTATCAGGGAGCTTGGAGAGAAACTTGGTTGCACGTCTGGTCACTCTCAGAACCCAGAGAGAACAACCACCAAATTCTAACAGCACACACACAAACTTCCCTCCCTCAAGATTTGAAAGTATCCGTCCCCTGATTGGTCCTCTGGTCAGGTGACAGCCAGGCTCACAGATCTTGTTAACCCTTTACAGGCAAAAGAGATATGAAGTACTTCTGTTCTATTAACTCTTACTTATCTGTTTATGACAAATGCAAAATGATGGTCTCTAACAAGAAGTTAAATCCTGTTCATTAAATGCAAATGAGCTATAGTGTGAGGTCAAGGATCAAAGACTTTATTAAATGCATTCCTCCTCCCGCTCCCACACCATGAAGAAGGGATCTTCATGGGAACTGTTGATGTCAGCTTTGTTTCTATGAGAATACGACACATGGAAAAATTCTACATCTCTTTGCTGTTTGAATTCACATGGAGCCAGAGACTCTAAACTGAAGTGAGAGATCACCCAATTATCCCTGGGTTTGCCCTGAAAGACACTTTGAATTGACAGATCACTACAACTCTGCCACTCTTAGGATTTAGATTGCAACTTATTTGTGTTATATGCCTGTTTGCTTTAAACTGTAAATAACTCATTTCCTTTTCCAACTTTAGACAGCTTATTACAGGATTGGATACAGGCTTTGTCTTTGGTGTAAAATCTAGGGTGTACCAATTGATCTGGGGTAAGCGACTGGTCTTTTGGGACCGGAAGCAACCTGAATATTCTGTGATGTTTGGTATAAGTGACCATTTTTTCCACTAAGTCCAGCTTGCCTGGATGGCAAGAAAGACTGGAGAACCTAAGGGGACTGTCTATGATTCTGTGGTAAGACTGATACAGTGATCCAGGAGTTCACATTTGTTACTGGGTGGATGAAATCTAATTATAGAACATACCACCAGTTTTGGGTGTCTGCCTGGTGTTTGACAGTCTACCCTGAGGTAGGCATTCACAGTCATCAGTCACTCCAGACAATGTGACAGACTGAACATTCATACTACTATAACTTATGCAAACAAACTCCAAGGTGAAATCCTGGTCTCATTGAAGTTAACAGGAGTTTTGCGATTAATTTTAATGAGTCCAGGATTTCACCTCTACACTCTATTCATGTTTGAGCTCCATGGTGTCTCTGTTTATAGTATCTCAGGGAATTAAATATGGAACAACTCATGACTTTTGTCAAAACTTTTTTGACAGAAAGGGCTAAATCCACATCTGGTGTAAATCGACATTGCTCCATTGACTTCAGGAGTGTTAGTACCACTTAGTGCAGTGGTTTTCAAGACTTTTCATTTGTGGACCCCTCAAAAATGTCTAATGGGAATCTTAGACATAGTCTGCAGACGCCCAGGTGTTTGTGGAGCACAGGTTGAAAACCAGTGACTTTATGTATTACTGCTTTATCTTCTGAGTAGTGAAATCAATTTTCCTTGTCACTGTGTGACTCTGGGGTGATTACATTTGTAATATAGTATTCATTACTGGACACCACATTACCAGAAAACTATTGAAAAAAACTAGGGGGAGAATAGTAAAGATGCCATATATTCTGTCTACTCTGCTGAGCACAGTATATGGGATAAATTTACAAAAATGCTTAAGAACCAGAGTCTTGAAAGTATTTAGGCCCAAATAAGTAGACAGGTAGGAGTTAAGAAAGGAACTGATTTCAATGAGGATTAAGTGCCTTGGCATCTTTGAAAATCCGACTAGGTGCTTATCTGCATCTTTAGGCACCAAAATACTTTTTAAAAATGTGCTCGTTACAAGCCTATGTCCCATTGACTTTCAATGGTACTTAGAATCCTTAAAAACCTAAGAAACTTTAAAAAAGGAACTTAGGATCCTAAGTCTCTTAGGCACTTTTGAAATTTTTACCTTAGATCTTTAAAATTTGGGAGGTACAATAGCTTACTGGTTAGCACCCATGGTAGGGAGTTAGTGTACCCAAGTTCCACTCCCATTGATACACTAACTTGCTCTACAGACTTGGGATACCATATGCCCTGTCTATGCCTCAGTTTCCTCATCTGTAAAATGAAGATAATGTTTACTCTGCTCTTACTTTCCTGGGTGCTGGCTGGTGAGTCTTGCCCACATGCTCAGGGTTTAACTGATCGTCATATTTGGGGTCGGGAAGGAATTTTCTTCCAGGACAGATTGGCAGAGGCCCTGGAGGTTTTTTGCCTTCCTCTGCAGCATGGGTCACGGGGTTACTTGCTGGAGGATTCTCTGCACCTTGAGGTCTTTAAACCACAATTTGAGGACTTCAATAACTCAAACACAGGTTTCGGGTTTGTTACAGCAGTGGGTGGGTAAGATTCTGTGGCCTGCATTGTGCAGGGGGTCAAACTAGATGATCATAATGGTCCCTTCTGACCTTAAAGTCTATGAAAAGTGCTTTGAGATCTACAGATAAAAAGAGATATTCAAGTATCTATGTAGGTCTTTGCATCAAGCCAAACACCAGGACATCTGAGTATTATTATTAGATAAAGGCACAAAAATGGTTCGGGGACTGACTTAAAAGGAAAGATTTCAAGAATTATAAAGACGTAGCTTGTTAAACAAAAGGTAAAAGGGGAGCATGATAAGTCTATACATTTTTTTAAGATGTCGACACTATGAATAGAGAGTAATCATGGGATGGGAGGCAGGAGGGAGTACAATTAGGAGTGATGTGATGAAATGTAAGAGGTCACAGTAGCATTAGATCACCTTCCAGTGAAGTTAGTAGCAAAACTCCCCTGAACTTCAGTGGGAGTAGGATCATAGCATTGGCTTGCACTGCAGGAATCAGTATTTAGACTATCACTTAGAACTCTCCCCTTAATCACAGCATTTCCATGGTTTGATTTACACTTTTTGAAGATTCAATGTAAGAAAAATTACTTTTTCATTATTTTGTGAGTGAAAAGCCAAACTTTTGGGTTTCACTTGTCATAGCAAGCTTGTCTCACAGTTCTAGTGGAAAGGACCAGCACTGGCTGATTTTTGGAACAACATATCAGTCAGTGGATCTCAATTATTTATGTGTGTTCTGAATATATTGAACTCAAACGTGACAAATCTATGTGACAGACCATTGGAAGTTCAAGCCAATGCCAACTGAAAAAGATGGACTATATGCAATACTTAGATACCACAGATGACTGCCACTGTATCGTCTCTTTTCTCTAAAGCCAGTCTCAGGGTTCAGGGGACTCTGGCAACAGGACTCAAGCGTGGTTCTGTTCACCTAAGAATATTGAGGGCATTGATCTGGATCTAAGTGAAATGAGGAGATTCCCTTTTAAAAATACCTTCTGCCATTGCTCGGGATTACTACCAAATACTCACAGTACTCATAGGCATCATCACCCATCATGCAATTTCATTATTCCCAGATGTACTATTTCCAAAAGGCACTTACCACTTGCCTATCATACTGAGAAAATGATGTCTCCAATGAAGTAGGAGCACTTTGTGATACATCAGTGAAAGTGATTAACTTGCATGATGAGAGAGGCATAGCCATAGACATGCCTGGAAGCATTCCAAGGGTTAAATATACTGAGCTAATTAGGCTTCATTTTTAATCTCATCACATCATTAAAGCCATTCGTTTACAAACACATCTGCCTGATGTGAAATCACTCATATAATTAAAAACCAAGACAATATATGGACGCTGGCTGTTAGTAGCTTGATAAAGTGCAGGAGACTCAGGTCTGGAGGTGAAGCAGGATTTCTTGATGCCTACACTAGCAGATCAGAGGCGCCAAAGAAATTATGTGCTAGGGTTTGGGGCTGGGGATGCGGGAGCATGCTGCAGCGGCTTACAAAAGAGGGTTCATGAGAGGGAAATAATGCTGTTCAGAATGAAGGGGTGGAGACTCCTTAATAATTGGCATTTGGTCACCTAGTGGCATGGGATAATCCCTGCTCAGAGCCGGACAACTGCAGAGTTATTTGTAAAAGCTCATTAGCTGTACTGACATATGTAAAAAATTTATTTTCAGTGAAATCTTTGAAACCATAGCAACTGAAAACTCCAATAAATGTGAAGGATTGCAGAACTATGACGTTACCTCAGACTGTCAGCAGAGGTATATTTGAAGGCTTACAGCTAAGCCTTGGATTTGTCCAATAACCACTGGGATTCAAGAGGTGAATTATGAGATTTGTATCATAGTTAAACCCATTTATTGAGGCTAATGTGAACAAAACACTGCCCTCTTTACCGACTATTTGTTCAACACCAGGGAATGCAATGGGGGTCAGTGATAATGTCTATGAATAAATCTAACTATACACATGTATCCTATCGATAATGGGATTCCTACAAATAAGTTCCCAAGAATCAACAAATCAGCTACAAAGTAAATTTCTATGTATGGTTATAAATACTTATCTATTTTATAGGAGTGTGATCTCGTGAGCAGTTAGGTAACAGAGCCACAAAGCAAAACAAAGCAGAGCAGTTCTGATACTGAAACTGTGAGTGAGATGATGCTCTAATTAGATAAGAACCAAATGGGCTTTCTTTTTATATTTTCACTTCGATAGCTTCAAATGAGAAGAAATGGTACTTCACTCTTGGAAAGGAATGAATTTTGATTTGGGGGCAACTCACTGCTGGAACTTGACTGAACAGAAAAGGGACAGTGTGACACAATGGGTGAGCATGTTAGCCTTTTATGTCTGGAGATTTTGGCTCAAATCCTATTGTAATAGGCTGTTTTTGTGTTTATGAGTGATATTGTGCTATTGTCGCTGGCCCATAGAGAATCTGTGAGTCCTACTAATAGGGTTAGCTAAAGGCATCATTCTTTAGCTCAAGTAGGAGAGGCCTGTATTTTTGGATGTGAAGAACTAGAATTCTAGGCCCTAGCCACCTGTGTTTGTGCAGCTCATTTATATATTTATATTTACAATAAATATCTAATTCAGCCTAATTCCTGGGGGACAATTACTCACATAAACAATAAAAATACAACTCAATTCAGTGTGTCTGACAGTTTCTGCTTAGGAGAAACCCAGGACAAGGACTGATAAGGGATGCTGTAGTGTGGGATTTTGATGCAGGATGCCACAGAGATTTGAGCTTTGTATATAGAGCTTCATAGGGGAAGTTTGTCGCCAGCTCTCACTATACCTAATCATAGCCAGTTCCATCAGCTCTTCAATTTTAGGAGTACCAAACTCACCCACAAAATGTAAGAAAATCAAAATAAAGTTAGCTGTATTTCCAGTATGTTATTTACCTCCTTTATCGGTTTGTCAGTTTATCACTTAAACTTCCTAGGTCAACATTCTGATTGCTGGAACCATCACTCATCCCAGTTAAAGTTATAAAGAGAAGAGAAAGTTCAATAGCGAAATGAGAAAGGAAAGGAAGGAAATCAGGTTAAAATGCTAGAAATCTGAACATTCTTACAGAGCCATTTTCTCATTAAGAGACATGAGGGGGAGAAGCATTTGTAAGTTTTAGAGTCAAATGTAAGAGCGCTCCCAGAGAAAAGCAGCTGAGAAGAGCTGTGATTGATTAAGAACAAGGCTTTATGTAGTTTATCAAAATAGATCAGACTCTGGCAACTCTATGACACTGGGATGGCTTAACTTTATCTCTCAGAAACAAACTTCACTCATGCAGTTCCTCAGCCTTCAAGGATTTGAAATTGCTAAATCTGAAGACGTGCTGTGAATTACTACAAAAAATACTGGCTCAAGGATATTTGTCTCACCCATCCACAGGAAGCTGAGATGTGTAACATCTTTAAATATACATACACAGAGATAACCCAGCAAAAGGAGCTGATGCTACTAACCTACAACTACTGTATGTTTGTACCTACAGTTCTCTCAGTAGGTTTCTCTTGAAATTTGAACTGAATCAAGATTTTAGAATTGGGTTCTGAGGGCTAGATCCAATTCTCACTGAAGTAATTGGAAAGCTCCTATTGATTTCAATGACAGCAAGATCAAGGCCTTTGTGCATAAAACAGGATTTAGTGCAGTTATGCAGTGATGGAGGTGGTAGTTTACTGTTGTTTTGCAAAATATTATCAATAACGGACCAAGTTTTTACTAAACAATACGAGAATTAAACTTTTATTTAAAAGTAAATGCTGGGCAATTCCACATATCAGAGATAATCCAATGCACATCCTATGGCTCTCCGTTTCTAAGTTACTTAGACCTGAATCCAGAGTCCAGCACAAATTCTGAGTAGCCACACTGGGCATGAGGATATATGCAGGATGGGTAGGAATGCTCCCACAAGTCATGGAGTTGCTGCATAGCTGTTTTGTGGTGTCTATTCCAACCCAATGGATGTGGTGGACTCCTGTAGCCCTTTAAGCAGATTGGAAAATGGGTGATTCTGCATAGCAATGAATACTATGGTATCTTGCCTACTCCTACCCCTATACATTGCCACACACAGAATTCATGCGCAACTGAGCTCTATGCAGTTCAGGTGTCTCACTGGAACTGAATTGGTCCTGGCGGAGGGGCCTAGATTTGTTGTGCAATGCTGAGTTCCTAAGAGGCAGCTCACAGGAAGACTGGAGTGCCTTAGGATCTTCAGAAATAAGAGGAGATGATTGATTATGTGGCTCTAGGAAGAAGGATGAAAGTGTGTTCTTGTCCATTCTCCCTGTTGAAGGAACAGGCCCAGGCAGGGACCATTGAATGGTGGAAGTAAATGCATGGCCAGAGAGGTGGTGTTAGTGAGAGGGCTCTGACTTCTACAATGAGCTGATGTTCCAGGAGAGAGGATTACTGTGCTGGGACGGGCTCCATCTATCAAATACTGGGAAGAGCATTGTGATGGGGTGCCTGCCCCACACTGGCCTGTTAGAAGTTAATAGAGCTCTATGGTGGCTGCGTGAAAGCAGCCAATAGGAAAGGAGCTGTGACAAGTCAAGGCTGGACAGGCCCATATAAGAAGAGCTGCAGGGCACATTAAGTTCAGTAGTGTCCTGGAGCTCAAGGTGGGAAGATCAGGCTCTTAGCAGGAGGAAGGAGAGCCAGAACCCTGGATAGAGCAGTGCTCCTAGCAGCAACCGGGCGGTGGCGGGGGGGCAAGGGGACCAAGGAGCTAAAGGCCACTCTGGGGTTGGCTGCAGGAATTCACAGTCTGAGGCCCGAGGCAAAGGCAAAGAGGGTGCTGAGGCCATATGGAAGTGGCCCAGGGAAAGATACTGAGAGGTTGGAGGGGATACAGCATGCGGCTGCCATCTACAAGGTTCCTGGGTCGGGACTCAGAGTAGTGGGCAGGTTGCATCCCCCCTCACCACGGAGCAAATGGCCAGACAATTGGCTGCAGTTGCAACTGAGGGAAATGGCTGGACAGCAAACTCCCTGGAAGTGGGGGAGAACAGAGTGGGCCATGGCCAGAGGGCTGTGTCATGAAGAGGATGACGCAGTCCTGGAAGTGATGTGGGTCCTGGAGCAGAAGTGACAGCAGCGAGAAATCACCAGAAGAAGGTGTACTGGCAAATACAGCTAATTCCCAAGACAGCCAGCAGGAGGCGCTAGCATGGTGAGTCCCACCACATCACAAGCATCCTTTGGACATTGTCTGGCTAACCTGAGCTTTAAACTAGATCCTATGGGGGATGGTGACAAAAATCCAGCTAATGCGCATGTAGGTTCAAATAATGAAGACAAGGGGAAGAGGTTAATTTCTGGAGATGGAACTAGAAACCAGAACTTCATTAAAAAAGCAAGAAGAAAGGCAACAGAGCAGTCTGAATAATATTTTTGATGCCTGTAGACACATGCCAGGAGTATGGGGAACAAGCAGGATGAACTGGAAGTTATGGTACATGAAAAAAATTATGACAATTGGCATTACAGAGACTTGGTGGGACAACTCCCATGATTGGAATACCAGTACTGAGGCATATAGCCTTTTACGAAAGGATATGTCTGGGGGGAAAGGAGGCGGTATTGTGGGGGTCTATTACTGACCACCAAATAAGGAAGAAGTGGATGAGTCATTCTATAAACAGGTAACAAGATTAGCTAACACACATGAGCTAGTATTAATGGGGGATTTTAACTTCCATGTTATTTGTTGGAATACTGTTACAGCAAAACCTATATCCCGCAAATTCTTAGCATGCATAGGGGACAACTTTCTGATTCAATCAGCTTGGAGAAATAATAGACAAGGTCCCATGGGAAGACCAATTAGGAAGAAAAGGAGTTGAAGGGGGCTGGCAGTTTTTAAAAGACATAATACTAGAGGCTCAGCATCAAGCTATTCTGAGGCAGAGGATAGATAAGAAGAGCCACAGCCCACGCCTTAGCATTCAGGCCCACCCAAATCTGAGCACAGGTGTAGTGCTAACACATCAGCCTGGAGTGTCACTTGGGCACCTGAAATCCAGGACGAAGTGATGCACCTACCCTTCAGAAAGCTATGCTCTGGCAGCTCTGCCCTGCCATTTTCTGAACCGCCCCATGTGTGTGCCCAGCTTGGCAGATGAAACCCTGTGTCTGGGGGCACCAGGGTTAGGAAGAGGGCGTGGCGTTAGGGGAGAAGCTAAGCTAGCACAGTCTTTCATTACGTGTCCACCCTAAAGTTGGGGCTCATCCAAATTTCCACTCTTAGCTACTCTACCGTTATGCCGGGAGGGGGAATTTCACTCACAATGTAATAAACATTTCACATGATTATTGTACTGAGCATTCAGTTAAGTATTACAGCATGATTGTAACACATGACTGGATGGCCTCACTTCCCAGCATCAGCATGGCTTGTATTTGGAATCCAGTGCAGAGGCAAAAGCACCTCTGTGGGCATGGCCCTGGCTCGCAGCAGATCACCCAAGATCTATAGGTTTTCAGGAGCTGGGCTGCCTTTTAGTTTTGGTGGGTCAAGCCCCTGATAGCATAACCAAGTGGAAAGCCAGTGAGTGAAAACTTGTGGAATTTCTATTCTCCTTCCTGGAAACTATCCATGTAGGTGACGATTTAGCTCTCTATTTAAGCAGGTTGCGCATTAATCTTACATCAAAGAAGGGAAATGGCAGTTGAGCGCAATGTCATTTTCTCCAGCTATATCCTGCTTTTTGCACAGAGCTCCAGAGACTTTGAAGACCATATTCAAGTTGCAAATAGTTAGTATTCTAAAGATGTCCATGTCTTCAGACTACATTGCACGTTGTGAATACTTTGTATTCTGCACTTACCCAGCAGTTCAGAATTCTTTGTTTGCCAAGAATTTATTTTTTCTTATTTGGTAACTATGATATTTAACCTTCAAACAGTAGATACAATAATCCTGCTGAAGCTATGAATGCATCACACATACTTTAGAAACTGATTTCTGAGTGGGTCTGGCCACTGATTCTCTAAAAATGAAGTTTTTGAATACAACTAAAAACTACTAGGCAGCTGTGGTTTAGTTCATCCCCAAAGCAATGCTGCAGAGGGTGTGGGAGAGTCATTTCATTTCTTACTAGTCACAGATAGACATTGTACAAAGCATGCAATTGAAATGATTATTTTTTTACAAGATTTAATATGAAAATTTATAGTCAAGCTAATTAAAATGTCAGACAAAGTCAATTTATAATAAACTTTCTGTTTTCAGGCCAACTCCCACTCTCAGTTACACAATTGCAACATCACCGACAAAGTAAAATGGAGGGATTCAGTATAAGCAATTAAATTAACAACAGTTATTTACAGAAGATTTCTAATTACTGTCAAAATGTCTCATATCTGAACATTCAGTGGAGTGTATTTTACCTCTTTTGCTTACTTTTCTATTTCTAAAACCATCTGGTAAATTAGAGATTACTACTGAACTTATTTTATTATAGCTTGACCTCAGACATTTTTATTAGAACATAGCTGGTTTATGATGAGATAAGACATGCAGACCACTGCAGTGCTTGTTTGCTGGTTTTTTTCTTGACACAGTTGTGGGAAAGTTTGACCCTAAGAGCACCCCAATGCCAGTGGGCACACTGTTATCATGATATTTACCCCAAAGATGGCATGTAATATATCATTGAGAAAACTAATGACTCACTGATCATTAATATTCCTGCATGACGTATGTGCTGTCAACCCACAAAGGATTTAACAGAGGCGCTGGAAATATGTGACTAAAATGTGTTTAAACCAGGCATGTTAGGGAAGTTGATAAACAGGCTTTTTCCAGACAAAAGAAAGAGGCCAACAGCTCACATCAGGTGCAGCCAAATTCATTTATATTGGATGTTGTGGGAAGAGATCACTTGCACTGTAAAAATCACCAGTAAGGGAGGAACCAGCATGGTGACCATCTAGACTCAGCAGAGAAAAGGAACTTTTTCTGGGGATACCCTTCAGAAGAATATATATCAAAAATGTACTGGACTATAAAGAGAGGGGGCCAGTACCTCTATACTATCCTTCACCTGAAGAGACAAAGTAACCAAACACTTTGAGCTCTGTGAAGGGCCCTGGCCAGAGAGTCTGGTCAGCCATGTTGGAAAAGAAACTTGGTGAGAAACAGTTCTTTGAACAAGAGACTCTAGTTTGTTAAATCAGGTTTTAGTCATAGAAGCATATTCTTATGTTTGTAACCATCTCTATTCTTACTCCTGATATCAAGCCTGTTTCCTTTATTAATAACCATACTTTACTTTTACTACTATCCAATTCAGTGCTTTGATTTTAATAGAGTGTTTGTTAACACCAGGTAAGGTAGCAAGCTGCTCTCAGTACTCTCTTTAAAGGATCAGCACATTTGATAAGGTTTTGTGAGTGTTACAGTAAGGAGGAGCAGTGCACTGCAAAAAGACTTCTATGAGGAACTTGGGAACTGGGGTTTACTGATTGTTACTGGCTTGACAAGGTTTGGATGGGCAGAGTCTGCTGGCAAGGCAGACAAGCTGGGGTGTCAGGAAGCTGGCATATACCTTAGCAGCAGCAAAACTCTCACTTGCTGAGGCTGAGGGGGTTATAGAGGGGCCACAATTTTGGGAAGCCCAGCAAAGTGTCACAGTAAAGTACAGGAATAGATTATGGAGCCGCAGCACCTGGCATAATTTAGACTCACTCCATTTATAGTGGTTTTCTCCAGAACCACCAGTGAACTGCTCTGGTTCCCTAAGATTGGCTGAGGGTACAGTAATCTGTTTGTCTGGTCTGTTGCTACCCTGGAACATTACTCCACTGCTTCTGCAGTGGGATAGCATAGGATGGCCAACTCTGGTCCAATGCTGGGGGAATTTCCCAGGGAGCCTTTCTGCCTACTTCATGCCCCCTGTGCACTCTCAGAGCAAGGGACACACAATAGGGAGTAGAATCTGCCATAATTTTGTATTTCTATTTTTTAAAGTTCTGAGTGGTTACACACACCTGGCTGGTTAGCAAACTCTGTTTGCAAAGCTCTGCTAGCTCACCAAAGCCCTGTGTCTTTAAGCATGCAACGTCAATGAAGAAAAGGTGGATTGTAATTCTTTGGTCTAATTTTGGTTGCTAGGTTTAGTGTGTGGGTGCTGGGTGGTGGTGGTGGTGGCCCATGATATACAGGAGATTAGACTAGATACTCCATGGTCAATTCTGGCCTTAAACTCTATGACCCCATAGAGTCTCAGAGCCTGAGTTAGCTGATTTGGGGTGCAGGGCTAAAAATAGCATTTTAGATGTTCAGGCTCAAGCTGGAGCCTGAGCTTTGAGACCCTTCCCCATCATAGGGCCTCAGAGCATGAATGTCTATCTCTGCAATTTTATAGCCCTACAGCCCAAGCTCTGTGAGCCTGAGTCAGCTACTGCAGTGTAGACATACTGTGTGACTCTAAAACTTCAAGAAAAGAAAGCTAAGCACTTACAGTAACTCTTCACTTAAAAAGTCATCCCAGTTAATGTTGTTATGTTGCCGATCAATTAAGGAACATGCTCGTTTAAAGTTGTGCAATGTTCCCTTCTAATGTCTTTTGGCAGCCGCCTGCTTTGTCTACTGCTTGCAGAAAGAGAAGCCTGTTGCAGCTAGCTGGTGGGGGCTTGGAACCAGGCGGGACCGGCAGCCCCCCTAAGTTCTTTGTGCAGCAGCTGCCCAGCAGTCTAACAATTGCCGGCAGTTCAACTGTCCCTCCTGCCACTGCCATATACTGCTTCTGCCCTCTGCCTTGGAGCTGCTCCCTGAGACTCCTGCTTGCTGTGTGTGTGTGTGGGAGGAATACAGGGGGGCTGTCAGGGTGTCCCCCTCCCCCTTGCTCCTGCACCCCACTTACCCCATCTTCCATAGAGCAGGGGGATCACACAACAGGGCTCAGGATAAAGGGAGCTTGCTGGTAGCAGCTGCAATTTCAGCAAGCTGATCTAATTAACATAGGGTCAGTGTATTTAAAGGGGAAATACCCATCTCTCCCTCATATACGGTGTGTGTCTCTGTCTGTGATGCTGTCTCCCTTCTCTCCATTCCTGCTGCCTTGTAGAGTGTGAGAGTTAACCCTTGAGGGCTCAGCCAATTGGGTGGGATATTCCCTGGGAAATATCCCACCTGCTGACTCCTCCATGTCAACCAAGCTTCACAATCATCATCATTGTGTACCAGTATTAAATTGTTTGTTTAAAACTTATACTGTGTGTGTGTGTGTATGTGTAAAATATAGTCTTTTGTCTGGTGAAAAAAAATTCCCTGGAATCTAACCCCCTCATTTATATTAATTCTTATGGGGAAATTGGATTTGCTTAAAATAGTTTTGCTTAAAGTCGCATTTTTCAGGAACATAACTACAAAGTAAAGTGAGGATTACATAAACAAAGATGACACTCTGTTTCTCTGACTGGTCTGACTTTCAAGTAAAATGCTCAGGGCATGAGTCTGATTTCGCAGTGGTTAAATAAGGGGTGATTCCATGAAGTCATAGCTCTTCAGCTAATAGTTCTCCTCCAACCTCTCTTGAAACATAACAGAGAGGCAAGCAGAGGAGGGGAGTTATTACCTGTGGAAACGTAGGGAGAGCAGCCATCAGCTCCATTTCTTCTCAAGCAATCCCAGCCAGTGACACAACTATGGTTTTCTGTCTTATAGACTCTATTAGGAGAGCCGGAAGCAGCTTGGCAAACCAAGATTGCAAGTATGGGTGGGCTTAAATGTCTGGGACCCGGGGTCATCCTTTTCAGTGGAGGACCAATCTGGAGCATGGATTTCTGAGGACAGAAAAAACTATGATCCACCAGCTAACGATTTACTGTTTTCAATGTGTGCTACTGTGACCTCTAACTCCTGTTCCACAGAGCTGGAGACAGGAGTAGGCCATGCAAGCCTAGAACATGGCTGGCTGGTTTTGGAGGTGCAGGCTCTCATACTGGTGAATAACAACAGTGTCACTTTAATGTTTATTCCCTGTACATTTTCTAAGCATTCTTCCCTACAGGGGGCCTTTCTAAACTTTGGTGTGAAATCTGAGCTTCCTGGGAGTTTTCATTCTCCTATGGAAGGCTTCCACCAAAAACAGGGTGAGACACTGTCAGGACATCGAAGCAATCAGCTGTGGCTGGAGCAGGAGTAGTGTGTCAAAACTAGCAGGGAGCAACCCCAACAAGGGTTAAGGAGACCAGAGAGACTACTTTCTATGCCCTTGTATATCTGCACTGGGGTCACCTGGTTAGACTCTTGCCTGCTTGTGGATTGGCTGGGTCCTTAGGCCTCTCAGGTAATTATCTCAAATGACTTATCAAGCTCAGAACACTCAGGCTCCAGGATGACTCATCAGCTTCAGAACACTCATCTCAGACATAATATTCTGAAATTCCAGAAACACTCTTTCCTCCCACCCGTTAACTAATTCCAGGTAGGGCCCCCACTGTTGCTGAGTAAATCCTGGATAGTACAAATGTACTTTAAAAACTCATACAAAATACAAATATTACTTCCCACTTTTCAATTTCCTTAATAGCAGTAAAGTATGTTTATTAGGGAGGTTGCTATAGTCTCTCAAAGATGAGACTTAGTATTCTTAACAATGGTGCCATTCAGTAAACAATACTATCTAGCTTTTTATAGCACTTTCTATTAGTAGATCTCAAAGTGGTTTACCAAGGAGGTAAGTACCCTCAACTCCATTTTACAGACAGGGAAACTGAGGCACACAAAGGTGAAATGACTTGCCCAAGGTCACCTGGCATGTTATTGGCAGAGCTTGAAGTAGAACTCAGATCTGCTGAATCCCAGTCCAATGGTCTGTCCATTAAGCCCCATCAACCTATCTACCCACTCCCAGTGTGAATACATGTGCATATGAGTGATGGACTCTATCTTGACTGATACAAATGGGGGTGCCTGGAGTTAAAAAGAATAGGCTACAACAGCTTGAGCTTAAGAGCCAAAACAAGCTAGTTGGAACTATAATAAGCTCACATCTCCTGTGGATCAGGCACAGAGGGGGATCTGTAACATGCATATTAATGACTAGCTACAAGTATGTGAGTAACTCACTTTCCACAAGCATTTGTGCTATTACAGTTTGACTACTTGTACATTTGCAGAAAGTGAATACAAAGGGGCCTGGACAGGGCAGAAATGAGCTCATGTTTTTAGCTGACTAAGTATCTGTGGCTGTATCTTTGCCCTGTGTAGTTCTGATTTAAACTAGCAATATTGCTAAAGTCACATGTTCCCTCATCTTTCCCAAACAATCTCGCACCAAACAAAAAATCAGACTGAGAATGAGATTACACAGCCAGGGTCTCATGTTGAGCCCTGTCTCATCTTGTTTTGGCAGCATGGTTATTAGCTGGTGGAGCAGTATGAATTCTGAAGGTCACCGGTAGGTCAGGATAATTCTTGGCAGCATTTCTGCTTGTTTTTGAGCTCAAACATAATGGGCAAGCAGCAGTCAGTTCACAGCTATGACCCTAAAGTAGCTTGTTTGCCAGAGTTTGAATCTCTGGCAAACAGCTTGATGCTGCATTTAATAAGTAACACATAACTTTACTTGAAAGCTTTAGATATCTTCGTTCCACAGTATGCAAGTTGACCAACATTTCCCTCATAAACATCCCCATTTCAATGGTTTATAGCACAGTCAAAAACATTAAAGCTGTACTGGAACTTGGTTCACAGACAACCAGGTATAAGAGCTTAAATTAAAAAATTCTATTCCCTTGTATTTTCTACTTCTATTGTGACTTGGATGTGTAGCCAGATAGCAATGGCACCTTTCATATGTATATCAAGGGCTATATATAACTCCAGAACAACAATATTATAAGCACTTTGGGGGGGCTTGCATTACTTGGAGATGGTTTTGTCTTAAGAAGGGAAATTATGGGAGCCACATCACCTGGGACATTTAAAATAAGACTGGATGAGTCCCTAGTAAATGGACAACTGGGAACAATGCTGCATTGGTTGGGACATAAATTCATAGATTTTTAAGGACTTGGGGGAACCACCGTGATCATCTAGTCAGACCTCCTGCACAGCAAAGGCCATAGGACTTCCCTGAATTATTTCCTGCTTCAAGGTTAATAGCTGTAGTTGAATTAGAACAAACTATTTTTTTTAGAAAAACAAAACATGACCTTCAAGGGCCAAGTTGCTGCTCCTGTTCTGAGGGTGCAAAGCAGCCAAAAGGCCAGTTCCTACATGAGTATTCCTGTGCAGCTGGCCTAGTACCTCTATGGCACCTGTGCATCAGGTCTCCAGCACAGGGACCATTTCTAAGGAGAAAAGCCTGGGTCAGGTGCCTCTGAGCTCTGGTATTCTCAGCTGGAATGGCTCCTCGGTCCTGTGGTCAGCCGGATTGCTCTAATTTACACCAGAGACCAGACTCCGGATCCAGGGCCTGCACTGTACCTACTGGTTAGAACAGGAGCTGGGAATCTAGCTGACTTTTTATGGCTGACTCTTACTCTTCTACTCAGTGGCTTACAGTGAAAATGTGAGCAAGTCACATAACCTGCCCATGCCTCAATTTACCTCTTTATAAAATAGGGATAATAATCATTCCATTGCAAACATGAAAGAATGCTTGTGAGATTCAATCCATGTGTATAAAGTTTTGAGTTCCTTTGAGGAAAGAAGCTATATGTATGCAAAATGAAGAGAAGTTGCCTAAAATGACACAGGGCTCTATTGTGCCTTTAAAGTAGAGCCTCTGACCCATAGTGGGGCTGAGCAATACTTCTCAGAGTGCTAGGAAGCACCGTTGCTTTGCCACCCTTGAAGAAGCTGCAGTGTCTGATCAGCTCTTCTAGTGAGTGCACAGGGGACGGTGGTGGTGACAGGGGAAATGTGCCTTGTCCCTGCACTCCTTGCCATGGAGAGATTAATGCTAGCGCCTGCTCTAACTTTCCACCCTTTGTGATCAGGGTAAAGTACTGGTCACATTGTGGCCAATTGCTCTGCTATTGCAGATGAGTGGGGACAAAGAATGACTCTATACCTCCGACCTTAGCTGTGTATGATCAAAAAAGACAATAATAGCCAGCACCATGCAAATCCCGATGCTGTACCTTTATTGCAATAAAAATTTCTTAAGGATTTTTAGCATGCACTCCTATCACACATGCCCAGCACAGGCATTGAGCTAATAAACCATAACAGCTCCATAGCAGATCTGTTACTGTCTATCGACTCAATGATCCATGAAATAAAAAATCCAACATAGACTTTGATCAGAGAGAATGAAGGCCCTTTCAGAGCACTGATAGCCTCTCACAAACCTGGTACCTATTTAAAAAGGGATGGTAGTTTGTAAGCACTGCAAAAAAAATTAGTATGCATCTTCTCAAAATCTATAATCATGTCAGTAATAAACAAAAATTTTAAAGCACCTCTAATTTTATATTCTCACAACACTGGCTACATCACAATAGTCTGTATTCAGGTTCATCTGCTGATGTGATAAATATTGGGGAGGCTTCCCCCCCCCCCCCGACTTTTTCTTATTTATTTATGTTTGGACTTCCACATAACATAGTCTTTAGAATAAAACCCAACGTATTTCAGCAGTAAATCACCAATGCTAAGAGACAAGTTATGGGCCAAAGTCTGCCTTCAGTAAGGCCTCAGTCCTGTATTCTGATCTGCAGGGTGATGATGGCTGTGCTGTCAGCTCCATGTGTACATAGGAGACCATGTACTCATTAACTGCAGGATTGGGGTCAGAGGTATGTCGTTGTCTAATCTTGAGTAGCTTTGGATGAATGCAATGAAATGTAATGTCATGGGACTCTGGGATTGTTTGCTTTTGGTTTTTTACCTTGATGGAAGTCAAGGCTTTAAGGCAGTGGTGGGAAACCTGCAGACCGTCAGAGTAATCCACTGATGGGCTGCGAGACAGTTTGTTTACATTGACTGTCCACAGGCACGGCCATCCGCAGCGCCTAGTGGCCTTGGTTTGCCATTCCCCACTACTGGGAGCTGCGGGAAGCGGTGCAGGTCGCAGGGATGTGCTGTCTGCTGCTTCCTGCAACTCACAATGGCCGGGAATGGCAAACTGTGGCCACTGGGCGCTATGGGCAGCCATTCCTGTGGACAGTCAATGTAAAACTGTCTCACAGCCTGGCAGATGATTACCTTGACAGGCTGCGTGCGGCTTGTGGGCTACAGGTTGCCTACCACTGCTTTAAGGGATCTCTTTGTGATATTCAGCCTCCACTTATACACAGATATATCATATATGTGCATAGGTGTTAGAATTGATCAAGCTTCAGAGGGATGTGTGTGTGTGTATGTGTCTATGTGCATGCTGAAGAAAAGTGCACAGGCATGTGTGCCTGTGCAGAAAATAATGAATGCACAAAGTGGAAGTCAGGTTGAGGCCGCAAAGAAAATCAGCCTTTAAGAGTTACTGAAACAGGCTTCACTTCATGTCATGAGTAGAGCTGGTAAGAAAATGGAATTTTCATTCTGAATCAGAAAAAAAAAGTCAACATTTTAAAATGTACTGGAAAAACAAAAATTCCAAATATTTTGTTTCAGAAACATTAAACACAAGAATAGCCAAACTGGCTCAGAACAATGGTCCATCTAGCCCAAGATCCTGTCTTCTGATGGTGGCCAATGCCAGAAGCTTCAGAGGGAATGAACCGAACATGGCAATTTATCAAGTGATCCAGTCCCAGCTTCTGGCAGTCAGAGGTTTAAGGACACCCAGTGCATAGGGTTGCATCCTTGACCATCTTGGCTAATATCCATTGATAGACCTATCCTCCAGGAACGTATCTAATCCTTTTTTGAACTCAGTTATACTTTTTGCCTTCACAACATCTCCCGACAAAGAGTTCCACATGTTGACGGTGTACTCTGTGAAGAAGTACTTATGTATAACCTCCTGCCTATTAATTTCATTGGGTGACCCCCTGGTGCTTGTGTTATGTGAAAGGGTAAATAACACTTCCTTATTCACCTTCTCCACACCATTCGTGACTTTATAGAACCCCTTAGTTGGCCCTTTTCTACGATGAACAGTTCCACTCTTTTTAATCTCTCCTCGTAGGGAAGTTGTTCCATACCCCTACTTATTTTTGTTACCCTTCTGTGTACTTTTCCCAATTCTAATATAGCTTTTTTGAGATAAAGTGACCAGAACTGAACAGTGTTCAAGGTGTGGGCACACCATGGATTTACATAATAGCACTATATTTTCTATTTTATTATCTATCCCTTTCCTAATGGCCCTTAATGATGTTAGCTTTTTTGACTGCTGCTGTACATTGAGCAGATGTTTTCAGAGGACTATCCACAATGACTCCAAGATCATGTTTTTGAGTGGTAACAGCTAATTTAGACCCCATTATTTTGTATGCATAGTTGGGATTTTCCAGTGTGCATTACTTTGTATTTATCAACATTTAATTTTACCTGCCATTTTGTTGCCCAGTCACCCAGTTTTGTGAGATCCCTTTGCAACTCTTCATGGTCAGCTCTGGACTTAACTATCTTGAGTAATTTTGTATGGTCTGCAAGCTTTGCCCCCTCATTGTTTACTCCTTTTTCCAGACTGTTTATGAATATGTTGAACAGCACTGATTCCAGCACAGATCCTTGGGGGGGACCTCGCTATTTACCTCTCTCCATTCTGAAAACTGACCATTTATTTCTATCCTTTGTTTCCTATTTTTTAACCAGTTATTGATCCATGAGAAAACTTTCTCTCTTATCCCATGAATGTTTACTTTATTTAAGAGCCTTTGGTATGAGACCTTGTCAAAGGCTTTCTCAAAGTCCAAATAGGCTACATCGACTGGATCTCCCAAATTCACGTTTGTTGGCACCACGAAAGAATTCTAATAAATTGATCAGGCAATAAATTGGTCTTTTTACAAAAGTTGTGTTGATTCTTCCCCTATGTATCATGTTTATGTGCGTGTTTGATAATTCTGTTCTTTATAGGTTCAACCAATTTGCCTGGTACTAAAGTTAGACTTATTGGCCTGTAATTGCCAAGATCACCTCTGGAACCATTTAAAAAAAAATCAGCATTACATTAGCTATTCTCCAGTCACCTGGTACAGATGTGAGTGATATGTTATACACCAGAGTTAGTAGTTCTGCATTTTCATAAACATAAAAATACTCATAAATAACATATTTTAAAATGATAGTCAAAACTAAACATTTGCCCATATCAAAATAAATCATTCTGATAATTTTCCATTGAAAATCTTGATGAAATACATTCCTTCAAAATGTATTTAATCTAATCAGCATTTTCTGATGGAAAACTAGCGGTGAGCAGGTTTTATATGCGGACTAGCCACTAGAGGGGGATGCAATGCACACTTTACAAGCATGTCACATTATCTCTGAATTTTTCTTCATCTATGGGTTGCTGTGCTTTTAAAGATATAGATTAGTTATACCCTTCAGTTACACTTTTAAAATTTAATTGAACATGTTCATTTTAGAGAGATACTTCAAATTATATTTACTTTACCAATAATAAGTAGTGCTGTGTAAAGAAGCAAAGTAAACAGTTAACAAGCCTGGGAACTGTCAGAGCAGATAAAACCATGTTTTTGCCAACTATTTTATCATATACAGTATTGTAATTTTCTGATAGTTTTGCCCATCACTAATACTTGTGAGTGCTTTTCTGGATCAAAAGCTTAGCACACAGTGGGTGTTCTGTGGTGTAACTGCTTTTAAAAAAATATAAAAAGACCACCAACCCCTCAACCCCTTCTCCCTCTGAAACACATGCACACTACCCTTTAATTGTCAAAAGGAAAACAAGAGAGAGATCTCTTTCTCACAATCTCTTAATCCCCACAGGATGAGAGTGAGCAGTGAATGAAATCAGTCTGTTTGACACTCTTGGCTATATCCCTCAAAGACAGACACATCCTGTGATCATTTACACTTACAAGACACTACTGATTTTAAGAGTACCGTGATCCTGTAGGTAGGGCTTAGCAATTCTTCAAAAAATTAATCTCATTTGAAGATCTCTCTTTCTCCCACATCATCAGTGTTGGTGTCCTGACTTTTAAATGTTTGAGGGTACTTAAACTAGCACTGTTAGCTGTATTCCTTCCTTCCTTCCTTCCCACAGAGGGTAGAGAATATAGGAAAGGGCAGTGGCCTCAGAGCTGAGGTGATCCATTCCATGGTACCTACACTTTATAGGATTAGAGTGACCATATTTCCTATGCTGAATACGGGACAAGTGGTAAAATTACTCATATTCAGGCAAGTTCAACAGCAATCAATCAGAACTATGCAGTACAAACATTCAAATTAACATCAAGTTGACTGAGCCCCTGTTAAAAAGAAATACTGTGTAGTCGGATTCTTTTTTTATTTACCTTCTTATCTTTAAGGCTTTAGAGTTCACACGGGGAAGGGTGACACACAGCCCTCCTCCCGCAGTGCCATGTACCTCTCTGACTGACCTACCCGACCCTCCCTGCTCAGCTCTCTCTGTGGCTTGGCGCCTGGGATGGACCCACTTCTTCAGAGACCTGGCTCTGTGTCTTCCTGAGGCAACACATAGGGTGTGTGGACACAGGGTCACATGCTCCCCTCCCCAGATTTCTGCCAGGGTTCACACCAGAATGTGGCCAATAGCAACCTTTTGGCACTGTGTGGGAGGGAAGTGGTGGGAGCTGCTTCCAGCCACAGGGGAAGGGGAGGGAAGGGATCACCTGACCAATGTCTTTGCAGAGTTCATTTCTTCTTCCTGCTCCCTTTCTCTTATGTGGCTGGAAGCAGCTTGTCCCTTCCTGCCTGCAGAGTGTCGAAAGGCAGCTAACATCTTCAGGCTGCTGCTGACCACCGACATAACCCAGACGCCTCCAGGTACAGCATGAGCAGGAAGAGGTTAAGCCCTAAGGCTGCATTGTGCACCAGGGCCCAGGGAACCTGGCCAGAGAGGAGGCTCAGCAGGGGAGGGTGCCTAGGGGAGAGAACAGCCCCACACTCCTTGGGGGCAGGACCCAGGGTGGGATGGGGGAGGGGAGGGTGAACAGGGTGCTAAGCCCCTGCCCCGGGGGCTGCTGTGAAGCCTGTAGGTTTGGGGCAGGAATAGGCTGGAAATTGCTTCCCCTCACACACTACAGAGCTTAGCTGAAAGGTGGAGAGGCTTCCTTGTGCCAGCGCTATGCAGGGGCTTTGGCACATGCAGGGCTCAGCTCCTCCTGGCCAGTGCCCAGGCCAGAGGGTCTTGGTCTTTCCTGGGGCAACAGCCCAGCCAGAGGCAGTGGGGGAAGGAAGGCTTGCCGGCCAGGCTGTTGGTGAGCTGAGCAATCTGACCATGGCTGGTTCTCCACCCAGCGCTGGGAGTGGGATGCAAGCCACTGGGTGGGATATGGAGGTGTAGTGGGGCCTGGGGCAGGGGGGCAAAGAGGTAAAGTATGGAGAAGACAGTGAGAGGGGGAGCATGTAAAGGGCCAATGGGTGGGCAGCAATGGTGACACGTAACTGGCCGCAGCCTGGCATCTGACCATACTCACCGGTCACTGCAGCTCACAATGCGCAGCCAGCACCAGCTGGAAATGGGATGGAGCCCAAGAGCCAGCACGCAGAAGGGACTGTGCTGACGGACCAGCACAGGGAGCGGCTGGCCCCATGTGATACATCTTTGCCCCGCTACCAGCCTTGCACACCCACTCCCATCGCTGGCCACTGGACCGCCCCCACTCACCACTGGTGGGCAGGTGGCTAGTGAGCAGGGATCTGGCCAGCAGCAGGATCCACCAGTACTAATGTGGGGGAGAGAGAAACTACGGGACAATTTGCCCATTTTAAAGAAAAAGTCGGAACACCTGCAGGAGGGCTTAAATATGGGACTGACCCTTTAAAAACAGGACATCTGGTCATCCTATATAAGATCTATAAGAGCAGTGGGTTCAATTATGTCCTGTGAGTTGAAATATTCTGTCAGAAATTAAGATTCAAAGTTGGCATAGTGTAGTGACACATTATTATCCCTTTGGCGATGTAGTTTACCATTTCTCAGCATATAATGAACTTTGTTCTTTCGGTGAGTGAACCCCCCCCACCATATCTCCTCCTCAAACGACTAGCTTTGTGCAGGGAACTATCGACCACCCAGCAAATTATCCATCTCCCAGCCTTTGAACAGGTACATATGCTCAGATGCACAGACACATACTTTTGCTCAGCCGGCTATGGGGCTGCCTGGGGACATGAACTCCTTTCAGATACATTTATTCCCTTGTCTCCAATGTCATACACATGTCCTGAGCACATGACATCATATGACGGCATATAGTCACCAGAACTGAAGAGCTTGATCTTCTATTTTCATACTTTAATCATTGGTACTGAGTCACTAACCTCACTGAAAGGTTGCTGCTTTCATATTATTGCAACAAATTAGGGATGCTGAACCATTGACCAGTTCCTTAACATCAGTTCAACAAGTTAGATGTGCTGAGCCAATGATCTCAAAAGGCCTGTGCTGTGACACCATCCCATCAAGTTTGAGTTGTTAAGGCAGAGACCACACAGAAGACCATTACTGGAACACCATGTCCAGTTCTGGGGCCCACACTTAAAAAAAAATGATGTTGAAAAACTGGAGAGGGTTCAGAAAAGAGCAACAAGGATGATTCTGAGGTCTTGAAAATGTGCCTTACAGTGTAAGAATTGTAAGAATTTAAATCTTTTGACTTATCCAAGAGAAGGTTAAAACATAACTTAATCATAACCAATAGGTATCTAAATGGGGAGAAAATTTCTGATAGTAGAGAGCTCTATAACCTAGCAGACAGATGCATAACATGAGCCAATGTCTAGAAGCTGAAAGTAGACAAATTCAAATTTGAAATAAAGTGCAAATTTTTAACAGAGAGGGTAATCAACCATTGGAACAGCTTAGCTAGAGAGTCTATGCATTTTCTGCAAAAACAACAAGGAGTTTGGCGGCACCTTAAAGACTAACAGATTTATTTGGGCATAAGTTTTCATGGGTAAAAAATCCACTTCTTCGGATGCATGGAGTCAAAATTATAGATGCAGGCATAAATGTATTGACACATGAAGAGAAGGGAATATCTATCACTTGAAGTCTTTAAATCAAGATTGGATGTCTTTCTAAAAGATCTATATTTAGATCAACAAGAAGTTATGGCGGCATTATACAAGAGATCAGACTAGATGATTATAATGATCCTTTCTGGCCTTAAAGTCTAGGAATCTACCTGAACAAGTACAATTTAGCAGTTGCAAGTCCCAAGTACTGGAAAGTGGTACCTCCCAAATGCAAAAAACAACGTGGTTCCATTCCCTGCTGTATAGAAACAGATTACCGTGGATCTTAGGCCTGGTCTACAGTCCAAGGTTAAGTCAACGAAAACTGCCTTGCGTTGTTGACCTAGCTGTGGAAGTGTTTTCACTTAAATTGGGCTCCTGCTGATATGAGGGTCTCTCTATGCAGATACAGTAATACCACCTCCGTGAGCAGTGTAGAGTTACAATCGATGTAATTGACACAGTGTAGAGTTACAATCGATGTAATTTACACAGTGTGTAAATGACACTGCATTGCTTACATCGACTGTTACTGGCTTTCAGGAGTTGTCCCACAAAACCCCACACTGACAATATAATTGATACAAGTGCTCCTAATGAGGATGTGCACCGCCAAGACAAGAAGCTAAGCATGTGCACTCACAAGTGATTTAATAACTGCGGGAGCTGTATGCTGACGTAAGTTAGCTTGACATAATTTTGTAGTGTCGACTTTGTTTTACAGGCTTTTTTAGGGTTAGTCTGGCTCAAAAACAGTGAAGCCCTGAAGTGAACTCTTTTTATAGGGGAGGTAAAAGTTGAATGTTTAGGCATAAGGCATAAAGCTTTCCTGATGTCCTTACCTTAAGGCACAGGAAAACACCCAATTGTGAAAAATAATGTGCAATTCCTTTCAAATAAAAGAAAATTACTTGTTAGGATAAAAGATAATCTGTTTCATGCATCCGACGAAGTGGGTATTCACCCACAAAAGTTCATGCTCCAAAAGGTCTGTTAGTCTATAAGGTGCCACAGGACTCTTTGCTGCTCTTTCATTTTAGTGTATTCATATCTTGACTCCATTTAAAGATCCCTTATTCTTAACTGAGTAGTGGATCATTACAACTGCAATGCAAGGTATAAATGGTAACACCTTGCAAGGAGCTTGTCATTTAATAGGATATTATTCTATACAGACTTCTGATGTGAGCCATAGTACATACTGACCTCATCAATGTTTGAATTACTTTTCTGCTAATATTGACTTTTCTGCAAAACTATACAAGCATGGGCAGAATAGTCTTCCCATTAAAGTGTCCAGCTTTCAAAACAGTTAAAACCAATTTCCGTGCTGTCCTTTTGACACCCGGGCAATGTTCCTGAATTACAAATCTCAGGACTGTAGGTAGCTAAAAAGGTAAGTTAAATAAATCACGTGAGGCACTATCTGACATTTGATTTCTACACACGGCCCGCATTGACTTCAGTGGGAGTTGTGGGTTTTCAGCACCTCTGAAAATCAGGCTGCTTGTTCAAGTGTCTAAATATACATTTAATTGTCAAACTCTAGGCACTCAAGTTTAAAAATGTGGTTATAATTCTTAGTTTCTTCCCATCCCCCCCATTTTTAAAGATGCAAAGAAACTAGGTTAATGCACCATTAATGTGGATATAATTTCTAACAACTCAGAAAATTCAGTGTTAAGGTTTCTAGTAGCAACCTGAGTGCTAGTCTGTTTAAGGGAGGGAGCAGACTAGAGATCAGAACATAGTTACAACTCTAGGTTCCTATTTCTGGCTCTCTCTAATTCTGTGTGATCCTTGGTAACTCATTTTTTCCTTCCTACGTCTCTTTATAGTTCATATGTGACATGGGTTTAAAAATACATTTATAGTACCTAGGGCAGGAAGCTTAATGATTGTTTGTAAAGCACCTCCAGATTCTTAGGGGGAGAATGCTATAGAATTATTAATATTCCAGCAGGGGAAGGTTCAAGAGGGCATATGAAGAAAGATACAAAGTTACCATTTCTGCCAGTTTGCTCCAGTTCAATACAGTAGTGTTTGCTGGGGTATCATTTGCTGTTCGGAGAGCCATGATCATGTCAGGTTTCCCTCTCCCCCCAGTGAGCTTAGGATGTTTCATCTTGACCTTTTCTTTCTCCCCTCTCTGTTCTTCTGCCTCCTGAGGGATCAATCACTAATCAGCAGTGGGGGTGTTTATTTCTCCTGTGTGCACCATGAGAGAATGGGATTGATCCACCACTTCATCTTTTTTTTCCTCAGGAGTTCTGCTTCACTGTATTCTGTGAATACATGTTGGCAGCAACATAACTTGAAGATGACAATTTAATGGACAGTTACATATTCCTATAGATAGGAAGAAACAGCAAAAAGATAACTGTGTTCTACCCAGTGCTTTATAACAAGTCACAGGGGATTGGACTGAGGAGGGGAAATATTCCAAAGGAAGGCCTACAATTTACACTTAGATCATCCATTTGGAACAATTCCCCAGGACTGGTAGGATGGAATAGAAGGATGTAGGCATTGCTACCAAAATTATCTTGAAGATGATCTGAGAACTAACTCATTCACTCAAATGATTTACCAGCCATGGGTACTGAATACATGCAACTTCCACTGACTTCTCAGGATTTGCAATATTAAAATTGAAATTACAAATCTGCAGTTGGAGGTTAATAGTACTTCATTTTTAGCTCTAAGTATTGCTGCTAAAGCAGATAGCATAGTCTAGCTAGTAAAATAATGGTGGTAGCTTAGGAAAACACTGCTAAATCTAAGAATACTGGGTTCACTGAAAGACTTGATAGATCATATTTACTCCCTATTATACTAGCAGAAAGTCTGGACAATTAAGTTTTTTTCCCAGTAAACACCAAACAAGCTTTAGAAATTCTAACTTCCTAGGAGAGATTTTTGTAAAAGCACATAAAAAAAAATGGACAGCAAACTTGTGAGGAGCAGATACTGGGGATTAATACAACTGAAGCTTTGATTGTTTTTCTTTGGTTGGTTTTGGCTCTATGTTTGATCAAGATAAAGCATTGCCAACCGCCAAATGAAAAGAAAGTTCAGTGCATGTTCAAAATAGAACATTACATATATCCCATTTTGAAGAGATATGTTCAAGCATTTTGTCAAAAATTTGTGAAGTCAGGTTAACACTGCAATCATTATTTTACATGCAGCACAAGTTAGGATAATTTTAAAAAGGCGTTTATGACACACTAATGATTAGGAAAAGAATCTGCATGCACAGATGGAGTTAGAATACTATTCTAGTCAGATGTTTATACTGCACTCATCACAACAGTATCTGAGCACCTTCCAGTAGAGCATTAAGCAATGCCAGATATTGTTTGTTCTCTCATCCTTTGGCCTGGTCTACACTACGGGTTTATACCAAATTTAGCAGCATTAAACCGAATTAACCCTGCACCCGTCCACACAATGAAGCCCTTTATATCGATATAAAGGGCTCTTAATATCGATATCTGTACTCCTCCCCGATAAGGAGCGCTCAAATCAGTATTGTCATTTCGGAATAGGGTTAGTGTGGCTGCAATTCGACAGTATTGGCCTCTGGGAGCTATCCCATAGTGCACCATTGTGACCGCTCTGGACAGCAATCTGGAGTCGGATGCACTGGCCAGGTAGACAGATAAAGCCCCGCGAACTTTTGAATTTCATTTCCTGTTTGCCCAGCGTGGAGCGCTGATCAGCATGGACTGTATGGGAGATACTGGATCTGATCGCTTCATGGGGAGACAAATCTGTTCTATCAGAGCTCCGTTTCAGAAGACGAAATGCCAAAGCATTTGAAAAAATCTCCAGACAGAGGCCACAGCAGGGACTCAACACAGTGCTGCATGACAAGTGTAACGGAAAGCCAAAGAATCAAATGGACGCTCATGGAGGGAGGGAGAGAGGGGGGACTGGATATATCTCATCAATTTACCCCCATCCCTCTCCCCCATGAAAGAAAAGGGGAAAAAAATAGTTTCTCGCCTTTTTTCAATGTCACTGTATGTCTACTGCATGCTGCTGGTAAATGCAGTGCTGCGGCGCTGAACAGCAGCATCCCCTCCCCTTCCTTTCCTGATGGCAGACGGTACAAAATGGTGGAAAACTGTCCTCATCATCCCATGAGTGCTCCTGGCTGGCCTCGGTGTGGTTGGCCCGGGGCGCCTGGCCAAAAATAGGAATGACTCCTGGTCATTCCTGGCAGATGGTGCAAAAGGATTGAAAACCGTCCTCTTCATAGCAACTGGGGGCTGAGCTCCTCACCTCCCCCTTTCATGTCTAATGAAGATTCTGTACTGCCTGGACTATCATAGCAGCAGGAGGCTGCCTCCCCCTCATTTTATCTCACTAAAAAGTCAGTGTTTCTTATTCCTGTATTCTTTATTACTTCATCACACAAATGGGGGGACCCTGCAACAGTAGCCCAGAAGGGTTGGGGGAGGAGGGAAGCAACGGGTGAGGTTGTTGCAGGGGCACCCGCTAGAATGGCATGCAGCTCATCATTTCTGCGGGATCTCTAGGGCTCTGACCCGGAGCGGCTGTGTTCTCTGGTTCTTTAGTACACTTGCCCCATATTCTAGGCAGGACTGACTCTATTTTTAGACAAAACATAAAGAAGGGAATGACCCGGGGAGTCATTCCCATTTTTGTCTATGCACCCCCGGCCGACATCAGCGAGGCCAGCCGGGAGCACCGTTGACAGCAGCAGACAGTACAAAAGGATTGATAACCGTCATTGCCAATTTCCAAATGCAAACGGTGCAAAATGACTGATATCCATCATCTCATCGCCAATTTACAATGGCAGACGGTGCAATAGGAATGGTAACCGTCTTTGCTGCCTTACAAAGGCAAATGAATGCTGCTGTGTAGAACTGCAGTACCACATCTGTCAGCAGCATCCAGTACACATACGCTGACAGTGACAAAAGGCAAAACAGGCTCCATGGTTGCCATGCCAGGGCAATCCAGGGAAAAAGGAAGCGAAATGATTGTGTGCCGTTGCTTTCATGGAGGAAGAATTGAGTGACGACATTTACCCAGAATCACCCGCGACACTGTTTTTGCATTGGGATCTCAACCCAGAATTCCAATGGGCGGGGGAGACTGCGGGAACTATGGGATAGCTATGGGATAGCTACTCACAGTGCAAGCTCAGGAAATCGACGCTAGCCTCGGTACATGGACGCACACCGCCGAAATAATTTGCTTAGTGTGGCCGCATGCACTCGACTTTATACAATCTGTTTTACAAAATTGGTTTATGTAAAATCAGAATAATCTTGTAGCGTAGACATACCGTTAGAAGAAGAAGCATGTGGAGTAGAATGCCTTTTTGGTAGGGTTTGTCAATATTATTTTATTTGTTAGATGTACCTATTGCTATGTGTTTATGCTAGAGAAGGAAGGTCCAAGAAAGGTGCCTTGTACTTAGAGCACAAAGTGGTGACTTGTGTGCTAGTCCTCAGCTCCCAGGGGAGTTAATTCAAGAGGTTCTGTGTCCCACACAGACAAGCTTCACTCTTACAGTTAAATGTTGGGAGGGAAGAAGGCAGGATCCACAGAGTAGCAAAGTCTTTAGCTTTGGGGCTTCAACCCCACCTGCCTCTATAGAGTGTTCTGTGCCATAGAAGGACTCTGCACCCACAACATGGTCCCGCAAATCCTGCACAGCGTAGTCACAGTGGTCTTGTTACCAGGCATTCCTCTGTAGCCATGGATTCCCAATGTAAGAATCACATGAATGTGCCTACATCTCTCTCTCTCTCTCTCTCTCATATACACACACACATATATTATATATGGGTTGCTTAAAATGTTTTCAACAAAAAAATTATGTCAAAAATGAAGTTTAGTTGAAAATACATTTTTTCCATGAAAAAAAATCATTTTTGCCTAAATGTATTGTTTTTGGAGCCTTTTTGCATCCTCCTGATCCTGGGCTCCTCTGGGGGCAGGCAAGACCGCGAGGGCAATCTGGACAGTCTGGAAAGCCTGTCTAAGTTATGACAACTTCTCTGAGACTGCCCTAGAAACTGCAGTCCTGCCCTGACACACCCCTTTCACTCCCAGGTCAGCCCTGCCCTGGCACACTTCCTACACCAGTGCTTTAAGGGGCTCCAGAGAAGGCAGCCTTATGGTTGTCTTGCTCAGCTCCTGAGCTGGAAGTGGGGCTTTTAGAGCCTTTTCACAGTGCTCCACCCTTTTTCTGGCACAAAGGGGCCAGATTAAGTGTCAAGATCTCACCTGTAATGTGCTGCAGTTACCATCACTTTATTTCTTTAAAAATTAAGAGGGGGGAAATTAGAATCTCTCCTCCACATATTTCAATAAGCACTCTGTTTTGTCAAAGAAACCCAAACATATTCACTTGACTGTCTGATTCTCAGAAATGTTGGAGAAAATAAAACACTTCAAAGCCTGATGCAGGAAAGTAACCAAATGAGTAGGTATCAAATAAAGGATTATGCTTATTTGTGAGGACCTGTGTCTGAAAACAGAAAGGCTACCTACTGAGCTAACGGTGAATCTGCTTTTTCTGTCAGTAGTAGTTCTATGATAGTCTGGGAGAACAACCATGCATGTCTTCCAGATTCATCTTGTCTTCCAGATCTGTCCAAGAACTGATTAGGCCTGAACCCAAACCACAGATATGAGCCCCTTCCTGCAGTAAGGAGGCATGTGACTATCAGATGGATGTGAATATAGCAAATGGTCACTGGGCCTGATTCTGCTCTTGCTTATACTGTTTTTGCCATAGTGAAACTCCTTATTCACAGCACAATGAATGAGAGGAGAATCAGGTTCCTTTTCTTTACAATGAACTGAAATTAAGTTCCTAGGTTGAATGCTGGCTCCACTGAATTAAATGGGGCCAGGATTTCACTCTAGATCCCAGCATCTCTGGTGCCCACCCAGACCCTCCTCTCCTACAGGTTCCGTGTAACTCCCATTAAAGCCCAATAGTTACTCATAGCTGTGATAGGTGGGTGAGAATGGTGCCCTGAACGTTAGACCCATATTTAGTTTTAAAGCCAGGTATTATTAAGCATATTTGGACTAATACAGCTGTACTTTCCCCAAGCGTGCAGCTCACATGACTTCAACTGAAACATTTTGAGACTTCCACAGATTTCTCATCCCAGAATACACTCAACATCTGTTGACCGTTAATTTGGGAATGCTCTGAACCACTCTGCAGGTGACAAGGAGAGAGGTGAAAGAGAATTGTAATGGCCAGAAGAGGATGTTGGGCAATGTCCACTCTGGATAAAAGTTCCATAAGTAAGTCAACTTGCCAGATGATCCTTAAAATACAACTCAAGAGCTCTTTCCCTTTTCCCTCTTAGAACCTGATCCTAAAAGTTGCTGAGCACTAATAGCTCTTCCTGAAGTCAACATGATTTCTTAACTATAGTCAGCATCTAGCCCTCAGCAATAACTACATTTTCAGGCATTCACAGCAATATGTTTCAATACATTGTTATGAAGCAGAGAACAGTATCCTCCTACTAATGACTATAACTTTGTTATTACCAAACTAAATTCTTTCAAACAGGGCAAAGCACATCCTTCCTTTTCAAGGGGAGTATGTATAGGATATTTGAAGCTTCAATATTTAAAGTTGAACTCAACTCTAAAAAGTGACTATGTGAAAACATCTCCTTCTTACTCATCAGATCCTCTTGCTTTCATACCTTCTCACTATATTGACAAAAATAAGTTTTGACTGTTTTTTTTTAAACTTGAGATAACACTGAAGAGCTACCGCAGCTATGGGAGAGGGTAAGCTGGGTTGAATTCTTTCTTGTGCATCATAAACATATTTGTTTATAACTTGCAATTGCTTACACCCATGTTACCTCAAGGAAAACACTGAAATTGCACAAGAATCACTTACAAAATATCCTGTACGGCAAATGTTCTACTTCTGGCAATAAAGTGCAACAAGGAAAGAACCTAGCTTGTCTTGAAGAGTTAAGGTTGAGTTTAGATGGTTAGTGGTTTAAAAAAACCCTAAATGTTTTTTTTTCATTTGTACACTGAGGCCATTTGACCTGTAAGTCATTGAGACAATAAATTTTGAATCCCACTACGCAATATTTTTTTTACAGAGTTCCTCTTCAAAGTAGAACCACACTTTAAAACAAAACCACCTTTGAGTTACTAAGGAGGGGAAAAAACAAAAAGGAAGAAAAAGCATCTGACTAATACTTAACTTAACTCTGAATAATACTTTTTTCCCCCACATTTGGGTAATACAAATGGAGCTCTACTGCTCAATGGTGTTTTATAAAACTTTCACATAAAAATGTTCTTCTGGGATAAGAATAAGCATGAGAAATTTCAGTCTAAACAGTAATTTACTGAAATAGTTATAAGTGACTGGAAGGAGGGATTTACAATGGAAGTGAATTCTAAACCATGACTACAGCATTGCTCCGGCATCACTGTAAGGATTTACTGAATAACATGTTACCACTATTGAATGCATATTTAGGCTGTTCACGAACCTTTTCATACTACTTTCAACTCCCATTGTCAATATTTCTCTTAATCATGGGTATACCTTGCTAATACAGAAGCTCAAGTGATTATTTTAAATATTTAATAAAACATTTATCACCTGGACATGTGGCATACACTGCTGGCTAACTGGCAATGGTCTTGGCTGCAGTGTTGTGACCACAAGCTCACATAGCCCTATGAATAATAGAACTATTTCAGGGGTGAAATAAAATGAAGTATACAGAATGTAAATCTGCACTTCTGTGGTATGTTAGATATGTACTTCAGCATTTCTCAGTACCTTCAAAACAGGATCAAGTAACTTGTTTAATTCAGACGCTGGATGAAAAAAATACTCAAGAGATATGCAAAGGAAGTGTGGAATGGCATCTTTCTAATTATGAAAGGAAAGTTTGCCATTTTTAAGTCATAAAAGCGATGCAATAGCCACTTGCAAAGAAATCTCATCTAAGATATCAAAAGCAATTCATATAAAATGAAAGGAGTTGACATTAGTGAATTGGAAAAAAGAAGGTTTACTTTGATACTGTCACAGAATGCTAATGTGTATTGCTACAAGGACAAGCCATCTGCTATAAATGTTAGCATCCACAAAAGCTGAAAACTGATAGGAAGAGAGAGGAAGATTGTGCAGGATTGTGCATCCAGTACTAGATTCAGTTAAACAAGGTCTAGTCAGATACAAACAACATGTTCAGATATTTTAATATTCTGTAATGAAATGTGGAAATGTCTTGTTCTATTGAGGAAAATTATTGAGAGAGGAAACCTTTAAAATAAATGAAAAAATTGAATGTTGTCAGGGTTGCATACATTTAAGACTTCTGGAAAATTTGGAGCAAACTGAAATCACATATATAGAGAAAATGCACCTAAAAAACTTACTGGTTAAAGCAATGTACTGTATCTAAGAGGCAGTGCAAAATTGTAGATCATGGCCATACAGCTAAAATGGATTTTGCCTTTTGCAAAATGTCATTTAGGAATAAAAGCATCTACAGAAACTAATGAAAATTGATGTACTGACTTGGGAAAGCTATTACAATTGATTTAATTTGAAGCAAAGAACACGCAAGAGGAAGCACAAAAACACAGGTTGCATGCAACAAATACACAAAAGGCAAGGCTTCTGGAAATTAGAACTATAATTGCTACGAGGATTTGGAAACCTAAGCTGTGAATATGGCTAAGGATTTAGAAAATGATATTGTATATGCCAAAAACTTCAAGAAACTGTGAAGATCAAAGTGTTTAGAAAGTTTTCATGTGCCAGCTACTGTACTATATGTTCATGGCATAGGGCTTGTGAAAGGCAGAGCAAATTATAACATAAAGAGATATGAATGTGGACACAGCAATGCTCTTATGATATTTATCAAAGTGGTGACTGATCCAAGTAGATTTAGGGGAGTGAAAAGTATTGGAAAAGAAAGAAATGAACTAGCTGGCACCAGTACACGTGATAAAGAGAAAATGAAAGTAATATTGATGGTCTCCACAAAAAAGCATAACATGCCCATATTTGATCTGTTGATAGGAGAACAATCAAGTGAGGAACACAAATTCTTGCCAGAGAATAGTTTTCAAGACAGATAAAATTTAAACTCCCCCAACCAGGACTCCCACAAATCACTGTCTTCAAGATTTTTAGCGTCACATAAACCAAAACCACAGGATGATAAATTTAATCATAAAAATGTAATGGGTTCATACAATGTTCCCACGATTCTTTGAGTCTCTAGTGAATTTGATTTCAGCTCCCATACTTTCCATCAGAATACGTAAGTGATTTGAATATGACAAGTAGAATCATTTTGAGACCCCATGAGATGTCAAATGAAAATATAAATCAAATGCAAAACTAAGCCAGACACACTGAAGAATGGTGTATGCTGGTAGTAATGTAAGCAAAAAAAAATCAGTATAGAATTACAGACGCATCTAAATTCTTGGTTCAAATCTAGTCTTGGTCAGTAGATCATAGTGGATAGGTTGGCAGTGGCGGCGACCCCTCAAAGTCGAGGCTGATCTCTTTCACAGGTTTTCTCTTTCATGGGTTCTTTGGTGAGTGAAGAGTTCAATTCTTGAGCCACAGACTTTTCGGCAGATGTTGCCGGTGGTGTTGGAAGATAGGGTTGGACTGCGATTGCTGCATGACTATTGTCTTTCCTTTCTTTTCTGGTGTTTTTCTGTGATCAGGGCAAGGCAATTTTCCTCAAAAGTGGATGTTCCCTCTCTGACAAGTCTTCGCCAGTTATCCCTATCCTGGGCTGCTGTCTCCCAGTGTGTGGTGGCGATGCCACATCTCTTGATGGTTATCTTGAGGGTGTCTTTAAAGTGTTTCTTTTGGCCTTCTCATTTCCTTTCTCCTTTGGTGAGTTGGGCATACAGCAGTTGTTTTGGTAAGCATACATCAGGCATATGCATACAGTGCCCATTCCACCTCAGCTGGTGCTGGATAATCAGGGCCTCAACACTGAAGATGCTGGCCTCTGTGAGGACACTGACATTAGTGCGATGATCCTCCCACTTTATGCTGAGGATCTTCCAAAGAAAGTGCTGGTGCTGGCATTCCAAGTTTTTCATGTGTTTTCTGTAGGTCACCCAAGTCTCACAGCCATAGAGGAGAGCTGGGATTACCATCGCTTCGTAAACTAACATCTTAGTATGTGCTCTGATGTTGTGATTGTTGAACATCCAGTGAGACAGTCTGCCAAAGGCGAGGCTGGCACAGCAAATTCTGTGCAGAATCTTGATGTCTATGTCTGCTCTCTGTGAGAGATGGCTGTCAAGATAGGCAAAGTGTTCTACATTTTCCAGTTCTTCTTTGTCGATGTAGATCTTCCTTGCTGGATCTGATGATTGACCAGGGACTGGCTGATGGAGAACTTTGGTTCTGCCGATGTTCAGAGTTAGCACTAGGCTTTTGTAAGCTTCAGAGAAGCAATTAAGGGCTATTTGAAGATTCTCCTTTGAGTGTAAGAACACGGGATCTAAGAGCTGTAAGAACACAGTGGACAGATATGCATTAAATCAAAACAGCCCAGGAACTGGTGCTGTCTGGAACCCATATAACAGTTTATGCAGAGAGGTTCAATAGACATAGAGACAGTACAATGCTGTCATCCCCCTCAACTTAAAATTAAGGCACCTTAACAAGACAATATTGGATAACCTGTCTTGCCCCTGTGCTGAATCCATTCTCTGGAAAAACAGAAGAGTTTGCTCTAGAGGAGTCAATCTGGCACCTACCATCAGTACTACATGCACTAATTTTTCTACTTTAAAGAAAAAAAGAAATAGCCCATAGAAACAGAGCTCAGATCAAAGAGCGCACAAACGGTATTGCCACCTCAATGACACTTAGAACTTGGAAAAGTGCAGACAGAGAGAAAGGAATCCTTAAGCTGCAGACTCGGGAAAGACAAGAGAAGATACTTCAGTAGAGCCAAGAGAAGGTTAATAAAGAGTTCAGAGGAATCAGGAGTAAATTGTCTGATGTCAAGGCCTCATGCAGCTCGAGATGGTGAGACCAAGAATATCTTTTTCATTCTTTCACTTGTGGATTGAAAGAAATTAGAAAAAGAATTAGAAGAACTTGTAATCAATCCTGTCCTTTACAAAATCCAGTAGTTGTGCTGGACTGCCAGATTCAAGAGCATCTTTCAGAGCAAAAGACAGGCAAAGCCTATTAAATGTGTGTTCCTTTTCCAAACAAAGGGTCACTAAAAGATCCTTCTACCCTTAATACACTGAAGATTTAATGAAAGGCAATGCTATTTTAAGATTTCGTAAGGGGCTTTTTGTAACAAAGAAGACTTGCAGACACCATCCTCATTATTGCCAAGCTGCCATCCACTTTCATCTGTATCACCAAGCCCGATCTTAAGAAGCTTTTTATAGATAGTTAAAGCCATCAAATGAAGCTCAGTCGCTAAAAAGACAGATTCTAACATGGTCAGCTGTTACGGTTTAAATGATACCAATACCCTGTCTACATTTTTATTAAAGTGCTTTAATCATACTGGTTGAGCTTGCTCACAAAAGTAATATTTGGTCAATCTGGCACAAAGGTGGAGTTCACCCCCAATGCTGGTAACCATCAAAACCTTGAAGGTTAATTGGAAAAGCAAAATCAAAAATCCAAATTATTCTATAAATGGTACAAAGGAGACAACCTCTAATCCAGGATACTGAATATGAGAGATGCATTTTATCCTCAGCTTCCCTCACCTCATGTTGCGGTTTCATTTAATTTATTATGTGAGACATTATGTGATTTCCAGAGATGAAAGTAAGGTGGTCCGGTCTGGCGCACTGACAAGAGCCAGTACACAGCTGACCGTAATGGCCGGGGGAAGCTTCCCCAGGCCAACAATTTAAAAGAGACCTGGGCTCCCAGCAGTGGCCAGAGCCCCTAGGGTAGCAGCAGCGGCCGGCAGCCCTTGGGCTCCAGCAGTGATTTAAAAGGCCTGGGGATTTAAAAGCCCCACCCCTTCTGCCTGAGGCCCTGCCTCTTCTACCCGAGTTGCCACTCCCCCTTTTCCCCCCTTGCTTAGGACCTTGGCCCTACGTACCGGCAAGTCTCTTAAGTTCCTTTCACCCCTGGTGATTTCTGAATTTACAAAGATGATTATAACTGATGAACAAATTTGAGGTGAACAAATTTCCACTGACTTAACTTGAGTCAAGATTACATGCTTGGTGATTTGCTTCATCTACGACCAGGGAGCAATTCCCTGGACTTTCACCCCAGGCTGAATGGGATTCATGCTGGGGAATGGGATGCATGCTTGTAAAAGTAAAAGTAAAAGTTTCAAAGTTCAAGCTACTCTAGCAGCGGCAGGCATCACCAAAAAACTGCAAACATGCCTTTCACATCATTGACATGAAAGCAAAATGTCACCTTTTGGCAAGTGACTTGATAGAGATTCCAGCATGGCAATTATATGATCTATGGCCTTTTTGTGGGAGGTCATTTTGCATTTGGATTTGAGGTTTTGGTCTGTGTCACTGTAAACAGGAACCTAAGGGGGCAACAGTTGTGCTTCCCTTACAGAACAGGGCTGCCCCTCTGTGCTCTCTGGTTGGGAAACTGGACAGGGAAGTATTAGGAGACAGAAGTATGTGGGGTACTTCAGGGAGACTCACAGGAGGGACAAGAGAATATGGGGGCTCGGAAGGAGAGAGACAGAGGAAGTGAAGGGGGAGCATATGGAGGGGAAGATGGAAATATGGAGTGCAGGAGGGAGAGCAAAGGGTGACAGAGGAATGCGGACTGTGGGAGAGAGAGTAGGGAGGTGTAAGTGAATACGGGTGCAGGAGGAAGACTGTGAGGGGTGAAGGGATGTGAGACAAAGGAATAACTATTCTCTCTGAGGGGGCAGCAATGTAAAGGAATAAGCAACTGTTTAATTGTTTAACAGTTGTTGGTATCTGTCTTTCCAGGACAAGGGAAGACAGTATTTCCCTAAATCAGAAATCAGATCAACAAGGACAGAAACTGATGATTTAGGTGTCCAGAATATCATTCAGATGTAATATTAAAACTCTTAAACTTGTCAGGGTGTCAAGACTAGTGAGCATAGTGTACACAAGAGAAATAGTGAGAGTGTAGGACAGAAACTGAAGAAGCCATAGCTGACACTTTCAAGAGCTAACTTAATTCAGGACATATCCCTGAACATTGGAAAAGAGCAATGTAAAGGAGCAGTAACACACTAGGAAATTAGAGGCTAGGTAGTTCACTGCCAATTGTAGAGAAAACATTTGGAAATGTTTTTGAAGATCAAGAGGTGTAACATTTACTGCACTAAAAGCACTGCCTGGTGAAGAGTAGCCAACACAGTTGCAAGAAAGGAATATCATGCCTCAGTGACTTGCTGCAATTCTCTGAGGATGCTTCTGGCAGGGTAGATGAAACTGCAGTGAAGTGGACATCAGATGATTTTTTTTAAAGAATGCCTTCTACCAATTTCCACACTGAAGAGTAATGTGTAAGGTGAGAAGTCATTGAAATCTGCCTGACTGGATTACAAGATGGCTAGACATGGGACTTTTTCAAGCTGGAGAAATGGAATGGGGATGCCACGGGGTTAGGGTTGCATCTACAGCTTGTACTTGACACAATAAGGATTTTAAAATATAAGGGTTTAGAGTTTACAAATGAGAAACTGGGAGAGAAAAAAAAACAAATGTGCAGTATGCCATAGGGACTTCCTCTAACAGCTCATATGGAAACATGGCTTTTTGCATTGTGATAAACATTTCCCCAGTTCATTTTTTTCTTTCCCTTTGAGGTGCAGAGATCAGTGCCTTTGCATTGTACAGAGCTAGTTATTGCAAAGCTTTACTGTCAAGCATTCCAACTTGTTTGATAAATGAGCTGCAATTAGTACAGAATGCAATAGACAGGCGTTCGACTTATTCTCAGAGTCTGGTTCCCATGATACCAATGTTCCTGCTCTACTACTTAGTAATAAAGTTGCACAGTAAGTCTCAAATTTGCAGCTGGCCTCCACTCATATGCCTATAAACATTGGTCTATTTGTATTTGGAAATCCCCAAATCTGCACAGTCAACTCAAGTGATTCTGCATGCAGTCAGGCAACTGGTGCGTAGCTATCCACTTCTGCATCGTAATACAGGTATTTGCATGTACAGACAGATGCACTCAGACATTTGGTAGGTGTAATCAAAGCATGCTGATCATTTGAGACAAAGTGTAAGGCAGAATTTATGCCAGGATTGCCATCCTGAAGCATCTAAAAATAATGAGTCAGGCCTCATGTGATTGGCTTAAATATCATGAGATTTTAAAAATAATTCAGTTGTTTTCTGGTTTTTGAGACTTTATGGTTCATAATATCAAGCTTTTATCATGAGAGTTGGCCACACTGCTCATGCTTACTTTTAAAAGGACCAAACTTGATAGATGGGGATGGGGGGCACGGGGAGAATTGTCATGGGCACAAAGGGTAGTTAGACTCCTGACTTCCATTGAAAGTCAGTGGGCATCCAACTCCCATTTATTCCTTTGAAAATCCCCCACCACCACCATTTCCCTGACTAAGATAACCTGGCTTACACCTCTTATAATCTTTCATTGATAGAATGTGTTGCATTGACTTGTAATTATTTGTAGGTACTGTGCATATACTGTGTGGACCTTATTATCCATATTCTAAATCTTTGGTTCCTCCTAAGTATCCTTTGCACCAGCCTGGTGGCACAAAGTAGACTTACAGTTACTGCTAGGCAGCACCTGAAGATTTTCTTAGGGCAGGGGAATCTTCAGCTGGGGTATGTCCGCCATATCTACTTCGTCTCTCCACCCCTGCCATGGTCTAGCGAGTATTCTAGGGTGGGATGGAGACATGTCAGGGAAGGTGAACCAGAGCAGGGCCTGAGTCCAATGCAATGCACTCCAGTTATCCCATGTGGTGGAATGGCTCCTTATGAGCTATTATCTGCCAGAACAATTTAGAACAGCTTTGAGGGCTGGAAAAGTGGCAGAACCACATGAGAGCCAAGTGCTGCTCTTGAGGATTTTGGTCTATTTTTTTGTTGGGCTTCATATGTTACCATTCAAAATAGGTATACAAGTAAAGTCAGAACTTAAAAAAGCCCAAAGGGTTAAATGTTACATTTGAAAGTCCTCAGTTTAAGTATGGATGGAAGCAAGACAAAATTACAGATGTTTTCAAATATTAAATCCATACAATTAATTCTCTTGATGCTAGCCCTGACAACATCCAGAAAAGCTATTGCTGCCTCAGTCTCCTCTTGTTGGCACTGACTTGGGAGACAATACAATGAACACTTCTATTTCTTCACAAAGCAAGAGGAGAAAAGTCCAGTTCCATCCCCCAGAGAAAGTAGAACTGGCACAGGAAGCTTTTAGTGTAGCCACCAGTTACAGTAGGACATGAAAGCTTTGAGCAAGGATCAAAAGATTATTCAGAAAATGAGATGTGTGTGGAACACAGTTCTGTATTACAGTGGCACTAGGCTGGAAGACTGGAAGTGGGTCATTGGGGAACACAAACGAAAATGAATACTGTAATTTCATTTACCAAAAATGCTTATTTAGTAACTGGAGAAGAGAAAAGAAGGTATATATGCCTGATATGGAAGCAAATCCTTTCTGTGCCTAATCAGGTCTTAGCCCTTTACAGTTTTTCATGTAAGGGATTTATTGTTTTACAGGGTGAATTCCATTGACTTAACAGCAAGTTCCTGTATAAAAATCATTTCCTTCCCTCCTTCAAGAGAGGATGAACTTTAAAAGACCAGGATTGTACATTGGAGAGAATATAGTTGTTGAACAGCTGCATCCTTTTGGAAAGATTACCTTCAGAATTCAACAGACATCACCACGAGCAGTGGTTAGATATGGAATATATGCTAGAAGTGTGATGGGCGGTTGACAGTTTTCAAATCTGTTCCAACATTTACATACATGAATTTGCATAACCAGGTCTTTCATACTCGAGCCTCTCCTGTCACTTTGTATGTATACAACAGCTGACTACTCCACTGAATGTCAAGTAACTATATTAAGGGATGCAACTTAGTGTAAATTACACAACAGATGTGTATTTCCCATGTCAATTTTATTCTTACTAGATGCATATAAATCATAAATCATTTCAGAATATGACACATTGCTGTGAAATAGGTATTAGTATAAACGATAAATAAAATGTATCAAATAAATATTTCAAAATAAAGGTGTTAAAGCATTCAACAACACTGACACACTTAGGCCCCATGATTCAATCTGATCCACACAGGTAGACCCATGTGCCTGTTCAGAGCCCCACAGATTTAAATGAGATTTTGCACAGGTACAGGTCTGGGTGTGCAGAATCAGACTGCAGAATACTGTATTTATTTTAGGGCTACATCCTCCACTGAATTTGAGGGACAAGGAGAGAAACTTACCTGTTCAAGTCCCGATGTATGATTGGCTGTGTAAGATTATGAAGATACTCCATACCTTTGGCAACATCTACAGCAATGATTAATTTAGACTGCAGGTCGAGATTCCTAGATTTAAAACATACAGTACTGGTCAAAACGGACAGATATAAGACAAATTTACTTGCAATGTTCTGAAGAGCCAACAGTAACCTGAAAGTTGTGTCATATGCAAATCAGAACTGCCTTTTTAGTTGGTTTATTGTAATTTGAATACAAAATCTCACCAAGTAAAATGATAATTAACTAGCTAATAGTTTTGTGATTAATTGATTGTCTACTTCATATACCAAATTGTCTGGATTAAAACAATGATTTGGTACATTCCTCTAACTGAAGTGAATAATAAATATTTGCACCAGTGGAGTTCTTATCGTCAGAATTATTTATAATAGGGTCATACAAAGAGTTAATCAGATACCTCTTCTGTTCATGCAGCAGAGAAAACAGTGATCCTCCAGAAATATATTGAGTGACTATAGCAAACTGACTTGGATCATCTAAGCAAGCGCCAACAAACTGGATGACGCAAGGATGATTGAGTCGACAGAGGATAGAAACTTCACGGCAAAACATGTCCACATCTGATTTGGAACAGTAGGTATTGGCTCTGTAGCTAATAATTGACATGAAGAGAAATCAAAAGTAAGCGAAAAGTAGCATGAAAATTATGTGGTATGATTTTTTTGTACTCTAAATTAGGATATTAAAGAAGTAAAATGGAAAAATATTTGCAAGCTTACCGTTTAATTGCTACGATTTTATTTCTGCATTTTCCCTTATACACTTTTCCAAAAGACCCTAAAATGATTAAAAACAAATAAGCACAAAGATATTTTCTGTGTGTATCAAACTTCTAAAATGGATGCATTCTGCTTTTTGGTACCTGAGCCAATAATCTCATGGAACTCTATTTCAGAGAGCTGAAGATGGAAATGTGATGGCAAACCAGCACGGAGGAGGAGAACATCTGCCTTTTCTGCAAAAGAAAATTGTTATCCTTTTTTGTAAAATGCATGTGTGAAGGGGGAAATAAAAGCACTTAAATTGACAAAAACATTACACAGTAGCAGCTGATTTTCCTACCATAAATTGGTTAACTGGTAATCCCATTTCTTTTTGTTTCAAAACCCACGATATACCCCAATAATAAACAAGGATTTGCAACATTACACCTGCCTCAGGGTTTCTTGGCTGTAAAGCCTTATCACTGATGAACACTGTCCCATAAGCATATTCTGTCTGGATCATGTGATTATTGCATAAAATTCTTTATATAAGGAATTTGTTCCCTATTCTGTGTATCCAGCACTCACTACCAATGCTGTGGTTTTTATTTGTGATCTGATCTACTGTTCAATGGCACTTGGAATCTGAACTCTGATGTGCAATTGAATTCACACACCAAACATCTCTAAACTGTTGATCCATGTCGTCTACCACAATGTGCTTATACGAATATTTCTAAATAGAACATTTTAATATGCATGGTGATTACATGTAAAGAATATAAGCAGGAGAGTAAACCCAGAGCTAACATTTGAAATGGAAAATCAAAAGGATCTCAAAAAATGAAATACTTTTAAATATAAATATGCAGCTGAATTTTTTGGCTATGTCTGCTTCAATACAACACCATTCATTTTCGGATAGCATCTTTCTTACAAAAGTATCCCCGAACATTTCACAGCAGATTTCATTCTAACGTTTGTTAGCTCTGCATTCATCTATTCATGTTTGTTTCTTTAGTATCAATTCACAGTGTCATATTTTTTCTCAAAACAAGAGATTTTGGTTTGAATCTTAAAAAAAAAAGTCAATTTCTCTGGAAATTTAAAAGTTTAAAGAAAATAAAGAGACATGGTGGGTGAGGTAATATCTTTTATTGGACCAATTTCTTCAGCTCTGTGTATGCTTGAAAATGTCTCTCTCTCAGCTACAGAAGTTGGTCCAATCAAAGGTATTGCCTCACCCATTTTGCCTCACTAATATCCTGGGACCAACAGGGCTACAACAACACTGAGTAAAAAGAAAACAAATTAAGACCTAAATAGTATGGCTTTGTTCCTGCCAGAAACTGAGCACCTCTGTCTCCACTAAAGTCAATAACTCAGGGTAAGTAAATTGCTTTCCAAAATGCTCTCATAGGAATACTGCTCCTGTTTCATCACATTTTCTTTACATTTCTAAATTTAAAAAAAGCAGATAAAATTGATCATGTGCCGTATATTCAGGATGCTTAACACCTTTAGCAACAGAATATAAAATTTGTCCCCCCCCCCCATTATAATACCTTTTGTCATGCTTTTAATCTTCCCTAGAGGGGATGGAACAGAGACGTAAGAACCATCTGAAATCAAAGAAGAGAATGAAGTTTATGGACTTTTCTGAGAACAGTATAAATGCCTTTCTTGATCAAAGAAGTAAGGCAATTTTTACTTAAAAAGTAGAGAAAAAGTGGGCAAAAATATCACTTTAAAAAACCTGACAGACTGTAGGCATGTATTTTTAAACACACATGCTAGGCCAGATCCTCAGCAGGTGTATTGGCATAGCTCCATTGGTGCCCATTAGAGCTACGGTAATTTATACTCACAGAAGATATGGCCTAATACAGTTACATATATGGACTGAATTTTCTAAAGAGCTTTGGGTCATATTTGCATGTGCTCAGCATCAACCACTGGAGACAAGCTTTCCAAAACATTCACCACTCAGAAGATCACTCTTTTGACAATTTTTGGCCAGATTCCCAAGAGCATTCACTCTGCACTGAAAATGTGGCCACTTGTTTAGATGCTCAAATCAGAGCTGAGCTCTTTTTTAAGATTTGGCCTTGATTGTGGATGCTGAACTTTTAAAAACATGACCCTCACCATACAGTATACATGGAGGTATCAAAAGAGGTGATGAACTGATGAAAAAACCTGGGATTTAGCTGTTCCGAGCAGATTTAATTTCTGTGTCTGCATGTGTTTGTAGCTTGCTGGAGTTAAAATTCAATGATTTGTGCAAGCTCAGCCCTCTGGAGATACACATGCTTCGGAAATGCAGTGTACCCAAAGAGGAGCACAATGCACTTGGGCGATCTGGGCTTTCAGGGCCCAATATTAGTCCTATGGATATCAGTGGGAATTTTTCCATTCACTGAGAGCAAATTCTTGCCCTAGGTATAAATCCATAGAATTTAAGCAAGGATGCTTCATGTCTCATTTTCTCTGTAGATACTTTTCTTAACAAAATATAAAACTTTTGTGAGCCCATCCCACTGCTGAGATTAGCAAATTTACTTCTTGCCACTTGTCATTTAATCAGCAATAGAGAGTGATATTTTTCTAACAAAAAGAGTAATTAATCCTTGATATGGGGCAATTAGGTAGCTAAAGACATTCAAAAATATGAAGGATTGGGTTGAATACAGAAACTTCCTGCATGCGAATCATCAGACAGACATCAAAGGAAGATAAAACAAAGAGAATGCCTAAACAAGGTATTAAATATGTAGAAAGGTATGTGTAATGATTATTAAGGAATGATTTTTATTTCAAAGTTCAGTTTTTAATCTCTTACCAGTATCAAAGTGACAACACTGCTCTAAGATAAAGGAGAAGTTTGGACACACATCAGAGACGCATAGTACCTGAAAAACCAGGACACTCATGCCATTAAATTACCTTCAAATATAAACTTACTGTACCAGATAGGGCCTGATCCAAAGCTCACTGATGGCACAGGAAAGATTATCATATATTTCAATGGGCTTTCAATGGCTCTTCAGACTATAAAGTGACTAGCTTATCAAACTGTACCTCCTCCAGGTTGGGAGTATTCATTACAGGGTGAGTCATCCTGGGGTCTTTTATAATGCTTCAGAAGGGTAACAATGGCATCATGTCCTAAAGGAGGAGGAATGATGGATTTGCATATTAAATGTCAATATTCATTACTTATTATTTATTTATACAAAATTAAGAGAGTTTTAAAATAAACAGTGCTTCTGTTTTTGAAAACATATAAAGAACTCATTCAGTGACTGTGATCAGAAACGTTATGTGATTTTGAGCTAGGTGAACATGGGAAAAATCTGGCTGAATAAACAAATGTAATTTTTCACCACAGGTTAGAATGGCATGCTGGGTTTGATTACACTAAAAAAAAAAAAAAGAACTATACATGGCAGCAAGTCTCAGACCCTAGGTCAACTGACGGGCTCCTGGGGCTTGCGCTATGGGGTTAAAAATAGCAGTGTAGATGTTCAGATTTTCACAGGACTTCAAGAGCTGGGACTTCAAGAAACACACCATGAGACACGAGATTTGCTATGAAGTCATGAGAGTTTGCAATACTGAGCAACTGCTTCCATTCCATATTTCAGGGGGGGGAGAAGTCATATTAGACTAAAGCTGGAGCCCAAAGTCTGAAACCCGGAGACAGGGGAGGGTCTCACAGCCTCGGTTCTAGCGCAAGACTGCACATCTGCACTGCTATTTTTAGCCCTGTAGCTTGAGCCCTGTGTGCCCAAGTCAATTGACCCAAGCTGTGAGACTTGCTATTGTGAGTTTCTTTGTTTGTTTCTTTTTGCAGTATACACATATCCACAAATACTACAGTGACAGATAGATGCCAGTATAAAATCCCAAGTAAAAGCTGAGAACAATCTTCATTAAAGTCAATGGGGAAAAAACTAAGACTGAAAATATTTCAGCTATTAAAGTCTCAGTAGGCAAACATATTCTCCATTTTTTTGGTGAATATTTGTCACTCTGTTTCAGCAAGGAAGCAGAGGGGAATAGTACATGCACAGATTAGTCACTGTATTATACTCTCAGTCTCTCAGATGCTTTGGTGATTAAAAAATCTCCTCAGCACTTCAAAGTGACGTTTGGGGTTCCATTCTGCACACTCAGATCACTCAGAACTGCAGTTTGAGCTCTCCCTCCTGTTCTCTCCTCTTTACCTATCTCAGATTTTTGAATACTCTTTTAAAAGGAGGAATCTCTTATTCTTTTGAGGCTTTGCTCTTGGTTAATTAGATGCATTTTCAACATTGTGTTTTTAAGGCTTTTTTGGACTCTCAGAATCCCCATTCCATTATTTCCACTTCTTCCAGTCCAACGGAAAATGTTTGGGGGAAATAGCAATTTTATCATGGTTTCTTGCTCCAGGCATCAGCAAGATTTTCTGTTTGCCTCTCACAAAGAGGAGAGCAGAAAAAACAGATACATTCAGAATGAGATTGTGAGGCAATGCTCACATACCAAATGCTACCTTTCATTTGAACAGCTCTCTTGGCTCTGTTTGCTTGGAAATATTTTAATTCCCTGCCAACTCAGTGGCACAATTTGTTGGCATTTTCTTAGGGATATTCTTCATCAACAGCCTAATGAGTGCAAGGAAACAGACATAACACTACCTTTGTGCAAAACTGGCTGGTATTTTAATACAGTTGTTGAGGAGGCAAAAATTTCTGCTTGGAGCAAATCTTGAGTAGAGCTATTGGCAGCTGATCAATCAAGACAACCTACAACCTACTGATTGATGAGATGGTGTTACTTATAACTGTAGCTATTGTATCTCTATATCTACTGTAACTGAACTTCCTATAATTCCAGTAAGTGATTGACTGCATGCAAGTATTCTTCAAAACCTGGGTCATACAGTTATCAAAATGGAGTTAAGGAAAATGACAATAGTTTATTTACTCTGCACTGCAGAAAGATTAACTGAACACTCATCATCTTAATAATTTGGTTATAAAGACACAATAGTAAGTCAAGGGTATAATGGCAACTAGTGTCACATGTAAAAACATACTTGATATATTCATAAAACCCCCCACTAAGGATTGTATGTAAGAGTCCTGCTGACTCATCCTGTGGTGCAGTGCTAGTGTTGCCCTGGATTTGAGGGGTGGGTATACCCCAGAATGTGATCAAGCTCATTGCAACCATATTGTGTGCATTCAGCCATCCTGAAGTAATGATATAGAACACAATATAGTTAAGGGTTAATTAGAGATAGGCTTTCAGAAGCAAGGTCAAAACTAGCTATAGTTTCTGCTAATCAGAATGGGAGGAAGGGACAAATAAGTAAACAACCGAGACTGAAAAACCTTGGCGGATGGAAAACCTTGAGTCTAGACACCTGTGATATTAAAAGTTTATTGAAAGTTAGAAAAGTGATGATACAGGAGGGGTCATTATGACCTACATGTTCCGTAGAAGTTAGTTATAAAAGATTTGCTAATAGAGCGTACTTTGGAGAAGTCCTCTGAAGACATCTTGCAAAATGTTTTTCCTGATACTCTTTCTCCCCAGTGGGTGAGCAACTGGCGACTGCAAGCCTGCTGTTTATTCCTCAATACCGTTCCAGATGTTAGGTAAATATCTGGAATGTTCTAAACCTCTTGCTTAATTTGTGTGTGCTTAAATCTAATGAACTGCAGTTTTAGATAGAGCACGCTTACTCGCATGAATCTTATCAGACGGAAGTGCCGTGTTCCTGCTGATTTATTCCTTATACTGCCTATAGTGAAATAGTTAAGTTGCCCCTGCTGGGGGTTCTGAAAACCCTGGATAACACTAGGATTCTGACCAGAGAAGTTCTGCTGACTCACCTGCCCCCACAGTTAGTTCCAACCAACGAATATAAATGTGTTTGAGTGTCTCTGTAATGTAGAAGAATCCAAGAATAAGAATGGGATCCTACAGGTAGCAAGCCTATGAGCAATGAAACTCAGAAAATGTTTAGACTGAGGTTTGTGATTTGATGCTGTATAACAGAGGTTCTCAAACTAGGGCTGCCGCTTGTTCTGGGAAAGCCCTTGGCGGACCAGGCCAGTTTGTTTGTCTGCTGCATCCGCAGGTTCAGTCTATCGCAGCTCCCAGTGGTCGCGGTTCACTGCTCCAGGCCAATGGGGGCTGCGGGAAGTGGCAGCCAGTAAGTCCCCCAGCCTGCGCAACTTCCCGCAGCCCCCATTGGCCTGGAATGGCAAACCGTGGCCAGTGGGAGATGCAGTTGGCCAAACCTGCGGATGTGGCAGGTAAACAAACCAGCCTGGCCCACCAGGAGCTTTCCATGAACAAGGAGTGGCCCTAGTTTGAGAACCACTGTTCTATAGTGTAACACAAAGGCAAGGAAGTGGGTGAATTTGGACTAGATTCAATGTATGTTAGGAGCAGAATAGGAGAAACACCTGCATACACAGTGCCTCTAGAATTCATTGGCATTTCTGGGCCAAAGCTACAGCTGCTCTTGTAGGATTCTAATACATTCATGAGACTGTTCCTGTGCATGCCCAAGTCTGTTTCATCATAAAATGCTATATACATTGCATTGTATTTTGTTCAGCTGCTTATAGATCCTTTTCTTCTGGAAATAGCAAACTAGTAAAATTTGAGGGTTACCCAGAGTAGCAGTGCAAAGCAGAACAAAAAGAATATACTGCACATATCATCCCTTTATACACAAATCATTTGACCTTCACTATAGTTACTCTAGGGGTAAATTAGAAATCTATTCTCTCCTTGATCTCTGGACACAGGTACCACTGACATCAACAGGAGCACCGTACACAGAAGACAAGGAGAAAAAGAATATGCCCTATAGTATTTTCTCTATTCCTGCACTCACAGTATGTGCTTACACTGAGGGAAACAAACATATGTTGGGAGCTAAAAGGGCCATGGTCATTTTGTACCAATTATATTTATGCAGATAAATATTAATAACATATTAATGATTTAGAACTATTTTTGATTCGTTTTGGTTGGTCTGTAAAACTGCTGTAATCTTTCTTGATCATTCTATAATTCTGGAGCAATTTACTGACTGGTCTTTGAATTAGAGCTGGGCAAAATTTTTTGACTGAGACTGCTTTTGGCAAAAAAAAATGAAGATTCAGCGACATTGAACATTTTGAGAATTCATGTCAATTTTGCTGAATTCTTTTATTAAAAACAAAACAATACCTCCACAGCCTAAAAAAATTCCAAAATGTTTCCTCATTTTCTAAATAAAACATTTTGACTTTTTTATTGAAACTAAATTTTTTGTTTAGAAAAATTCCTTTGATTATATTTAAAAAATGCACAAATGTTAAAAAATGCTCAAAATTGAGACAAAACATTTTGTTAGAAACAAAATGGTGGGGTGGTTTTTTTTGGACTTTTTATTCACTGAACATTTTGAAAATTTTCATTGTGTCTACTCGAAACTTTTATTTTTGGATTTTGCAGAATTGCTAGTGAACGGAAAAATCCATTATTCTCCCAGCTCTAGTTTGCACATATTGCTTAGTGGTGGCAGAAAAAGTGTGGACATGAGGGCTTATCTAGGCTGGGAAGTTATATGCAGTAAGCTAGTGTGTGAATTTAAAGAGCACTAGCCATTCCGCACTATCTCCCCAGGTGGACACTCCTACTGCACACTGAATGTGCCCTTGGGCAGATTAGCTTAATTTACTTCCAAAGTGCAGTAAACTAAAAACTTGTCTACACTGTGAATTACTGAGCACTAGCAAGAGTGTAAATTTTAGTGCACACCAGGGTGTCGTGCACTAACTGTCCGTGTGTGGGCTCTGCAGGCATGAACTAAAACCTCCCTAGTGCACACTGATGTAGTCCTGTTTCAAAGACTACTATATCAATGTGCACTAAGGACCTTTCAGTGGACGCTAGCAGGGGCCACACAGACAGTATGTGACATGCTGGTGCACACTAGAATTTACACCCCAGCTGGTGTGCACTGATGCAGCATGTACACAAGCACGTTGGCAGTCTTAGTGAGCAGTGAGAGTGTCCACTTGGGGAAACAGTGCTGAGTAGCTAGTGTTCACTAACTACTGTGGGCTTGTCCACATGTGGGAAAAGCCCTGAGGAATTTTTCCACTTGAATTCTGATTGCTCACCAAACCCACAGAGAGACTACTCCACTAGCCCTCAGTGCCATGAGCCATGGAGTGGTGCTATATGCAGGGGTGGAGGAAGGGGACTCACACATTTTTACACCTGCAGCCCCCCGCAGTCCAACGATGGTTGTGCACAACTGGAAAAATTTTCAGCAAGAAACAAAGCTTTTGGGTTGAATAGGAAAATGAAAGAAAAACAGACCACAAATATGACATGTTAGTGAGATGATTCTGTGAGACACATATGGGAAAGTATAGTAGGAACCACTGAAAAGTGCTCTGCTCTGAGGGATTTTTGCAGGAAATCAAGGACTGCTATATTCTAATGCACTGCTTCTTATAATGCGTCTTCCAGTCATAAAAGACAAACCCTCATCTATATAAAATACTTCAGAAATTGCATTTTCTGAACTGTCTTTCTGGAAAAAAATGGATTTCTTTTACTTTAGCAGCATATTTTTCAGCTGAGTTTGTGTGGAACCAAAGCGATGTTTAGCAGTCTAGAATATCTGAGAAGATAAACTCCAGCTTGGTTTTCATAACCCTTGATGCCAGGAGCCGGCATGCAGATAGTGGGAGTTCCCAATCTACTGATGCTGCAGGATTATTTTGTGCTATTATCTTCTACCTGTGGTGTTCCTACATATTTGCAGCAGAAAGTGGAGAAATGAAATACCTTTCTCATAAGCCCACATCAAACAGGTCTGCTCATCTTTTTCTCCACTAGACCTGCTGGGATCACAGGCTACCAGATTCATATCAGCTCCATTATCCAGTAAAAACTGTACTAGACGAATGTGACCATGGTAGCAAGCACAGTGTAATCCTAGAACATCAGAGAAGAAAGAACAGCCAATGTGGTAAGCACAGTTGTTACAACATAATTGAACTTGTAGTAATAGCTATAAAACTGGAATTGATTTCCTTGATAAATGAATATATTATCAGACAAAAGACTGGGCACTGTAAGAACAGAGAATATTATTCTACAAGAGCCAATCTATTTCATGCCCTACTGTACTTATTTTACCATGTGCAATTCACTACCACAAACCGAGGTTAGCAACTTGATAAGGATGTAAGAACAAACAGAAAGAGAAAGGGCTCCTGTCATAAACAGATAGCTAAGGGTTAATGTCTCTTTCACCTGGAAAGAAGTAACCTGAAACACCTGACCAGAGGACCAATCAGGAAACAAGACTTTTTCAAATCTGGGTGGAGGGAAGTTTGTGTGTGAGTCCTTTGTTCTGGTCTTGTGCCTATCTCTCTCTCGGCTATGAGAGGATCTCTGTTTCCTGCCTTTCTAATCTTCTGTTTCCCAGTTGTAAGTACAAAAGATCAGATAGTGATTTATATGTTTTTTTTTTGTATTTACATGTGTGTAGTTGCTGGAGTGTTTTGAATTGTATTCTTTTTGAATAAGGCTGTTTATTCATATTTCTTTTAAGCAATTGACCCTGTATTTGTCACCTTAATACAGAGAGACCATTTTTATGTATTTTTCTTTCTTTTTACATAAAGCTTTCTTTTAAGACCTGTTGGAGTTTTTCTTTGGGGGGGGGGAACTCCAGGGAATTGAGTCTGTACTCACCAGGGAATTGGTGGGAAGGAGGAGTCAGGGGGAAAAATCTCTGTGTGTTAGATTTACTAGCCTGACTTTGCATATCCTCTGGGTGAAGAGGGAAGTGCTTGTGTTTTCCAGGACTGGAAATAGAGAGGGTGGAATCCCTCTGTTTAGATTCACGGAGCTTGCTTTTGTGTCTCTCTCCAGGAACCTGGAAGGGAGAAGGGAAGGGAAATAGTTTATTCCCCTTTGTTGTAAGACTCAAGGAATTTGGGTCTTGGGGTCCCCAGGGAAGGTTTTTGGGGGGATCAGAGTGCCCCAAAACACTCTAATTTTTTGGGCGGTGGCAGCTTTACCAGGTCCAAGCTGATAACTAAGCTTGGAGGTTTTCATGCTAATCCCCATATTTTGGACGCTAAGGTCCAAATCTGGGAATAGGTTATGACATGGTGTGCAGTGGTCAGATAGATAGACTCCAGAAGCCAGTAGGAATATTATATTTTTCTTTTCTCTGCTAGGGGCTCTTCAGCAGAGAGGATTTGGTTTTAAAGGGAACCAGAGAGAATTTTTTTTTCTTTCTCTCTTTCTCTGCTCTCTCTTGCAGTTTCTGGCTTGCATATTAAGCAAGGAACCATTAAGAAGCTATTAAGGGTCTTTTGTGACAATAGCACTCCCATTGAGAGTCATTACCAGCACAATACACATGCAAATAAAGTGGTTTTTCTGGTTTACATTACATTGAAAAGATTAGCTAGAGGAAGAAAGGGAAAAAGGCACTGTTGCTAGGCAGACCCCAGGAGGCAACACAGCCTGAAGTTCAGACAATAAACACCAGAGGGCACCCCAACACAAGAAAACAGGAACCATGCCTTCCAATACAAAAATGGAAGCCGAAGAACAAATCAAAGAAGCTGAACACAGGCGACAACTGGAAAAAAGACAAAAAGAGGTGGAGCTGAAAGAAAAGGAAGAAAGCATCAAACCGGCAGCCTACAAAAGAGAACAAGCAGCCAAAGAGGCAGCCCACAAAAGAAAACTAGAAGAAGAAGAGGTGGCCCACCGAAGGAAACAAGAAGAAGAAGAGGCGGCCCACCGCCGAGACATGGAAAAACAACAAAAAGAAAGTGAAGAGAAGGAAAAACAGAGAAAACATGAACTGGACTTAGCGCAGGCTGGGCAGCATGCGCCAGCCAATCCTAACAACCCTTCACCAATTATGGTTCCACATCACAGGAAATTTCCCACCGACAAGGCAGATGATGACACCGAGGCCTTCTTGGAAAATTTTGAAAGAGCCTGTCTTGGGTACAGCATCCCTGAAGGCCAGTACATGGTAGAATTGAGGCCACAGCTCAGTGGACCTTTAGCAGAGGTGGCAGCTGAAATGCCTAAGGAGCAAATGAACGACTATAAACTTTTTCAAACCAAGGCCAGATACAGAATGGGGATAACCCTGGATCATGCCCGTCGGCGTTTCAGAACCCAAAAGTGGAAACCAGATATATTATTTCCCAAACACGCCTACTACGTTGGGAAAAATTATGAGGCCTGGATATCAGGACACAGTGTTAAATCCTTGGAAGAACTGCACCTCCTCATACAAATGGAGCAGTTCTTGGATGGTGTTCCTGAGGACATAACACGGTACATACAAGATGGAAAACCCAAAAATCTCACCGAGGCGGGGGAGATTGGAGCCAGATGGATGGAAGTGGCAGAAAGCAAGAAAGCTACTGTCAAGGGGAACGAATACCCCAGAGGGCACACCGACCATAAACCCTACAACCGAGGACAGCCAAAGACCCCACATACAACCCAAGAAAAGCCACAGATGTCCTATTCTTCCACCTCACCAGTCTCCAGTAACTCACCTGGACCCAGTGACCCATCAGATGGAAGATGCTTTAAGTGTAATGAACTGGGACATATCAAGGACAACTGCCCAAAGACCACCAACTGAGTGCAGTTCATTACACCTCCATCACACCAAAGATCCCCAAGCCCAGATGCCTCTCAAATACCCTTGGAGCGAAGGGAAAATTTGAGAGTGGGCGGAAAGAAGGTTACTGCGTGGAGAGACACGGGGGCACAAGTGTCAGCTATCCACCAATCCTTCGTAGACCCCAAATTCATCAACCCAAAGGCCCAAGTGACAATTTACCCCTTCATGTCACAAGCTGTAGACTTGCCTACAGCTGAACTGCCTGTCCAGTACAAAGGCTGGTCAGGAATGTGGACTTTTGCAGTCTATGACAATTATCCTATCCCCATGCTACTGGGGGAAGACTTGGCCAACCAGGTGAAGCGGGCCAAGCGAGTGGGAATGGTTACACGTAGCCAAACCAGGCAAGCTTCCAGACCCATTCCTGTTCCTGAGCCGTCCACAGACGCCCCGGCTGTGTTACCAGAGACCCAGACAGAGGCAGTGGACCCGGATTCCATGCCAACCACTGAAACGGCCACAGCGCCTCCAGTCCCAGGCCCGGAACTGGAACAGCAACCAGCACCAGCAATTGCAACCACATCTTCAAACTCAACGCCAGAGGGCGCCAGCAAGCCAGAACTGGCAGAAGCAACCGATAGCCATATCCAAAAGTCTCAGCCAGAGCCTGAAATACCCTCAGGTGCACCAGCGGAGAGCAGTTCACCAGCAACGGAAACAACCCCATCACCTACATCGCTTCCAGAAGGACCAAGCCCAAGTCCACAGTCTGAGGAAGAACTGGTAACCACAGCCTCAAGGGAACAGTTCCAGACTGAGCAGGAAGCAGATGACAGCCTTCAGAAAGCGTGGGCAGCGGCACGGAGCACCCCACCGCCTCTCAGCTCTTCTAATCGATCCCGGTTTGTTATAGACCAAGGACTTTTATATAAGGACATTCTTTCTGGTGGACACCGGAAAGAATGGCAGCCGCAAAAACAGTTGGTGGTTCCAACTAAGTACCGGGAGAAGCTCTTAAGCTTAGCCCATGATCATCCCAGTGGCCATGCTGGGGTGAACAGAACCAAGGACCGGTTGGGGAAGTCCTTCCACTGAGAGGGGATGGGCAAGGATGTTGCCAAGTATGTCCGGTCTTGTGAGGTATGCCAAAGAGTGGGAAAACCCCGAGACCAGGTCAAGGCCCCTCTCCAGCCACTCCCCATAATTGAGGTCCCATTTCAGCGAGTAGCTGTGGATATTCTGGGTCCTTTCCCAAAAAAGACGCCCAGAGGAAAGCAGTATGTACTGACTTTCGTGGACTTTGCTACCCGATGGCCGGAAGCTGTAGCTCTAGGCAACACCAGGGCTAACACTGTGTGCCTGGCCCTAACAAACATTTTTGCCAGGGTAGGTTGGCCCTCCGACATCCTTACAGATTCAGGATCTAATTTCCTGGCAGGGACCATGCAAAAACTGTGGGAAACTCATGGGGTGAACCACTTGGTTGCCACCATCAAACCAAACCAAACCAATGGCCTGGTCGAAAGGTTTAATGGAACTTTGGGGGCCATGATATGTAAGTTTGTCAATGAACACTCCAATAATTGGGATCTAGTGTTGCAGCAGTTGCTGTTTGCCTACAGGGCTGTATCACATCCCAGTTTAGGGTTTTCACCGTTTGAACTTGTGTATGGTCACGAGGTTAAGGGGCCATTACAGTTGGTGAAGCAGCAATGGGAGGGGTTTACGCCTTCTCCAGGAACTAACATTCTGGATTTTGTAAGCAACCTACAAAGCACCCTCCAACACTCTTTAGCCCTTGCTAGAGAAAACCTAAAGGATGCTCAGGAAGAGCAAAAGGCCTGGTATGACAAACATATCAGAGAACGTTCCTTCAAGGTAGGAGACCAGGTTATGGTCTTGAAGGCGCAACAGGCCCATAAGATGGAAGCATCATGGGAAGGGCCATTCACGGTCCAAGAGCGCCTGGGAACTGTGAACTACCTCATAGCATTTCCCAATTCCTCACTAAAGCCCAGAGTGTACCATGTTAATTCTCTCAAGCCTTTCTATTCCAGAGACTTACAGGTTTGTCAGTTTACAGTCCAGGAAGATGATGCTGAGTGGCCTGACGGTGTCTACTACGACGGGAAAAAAGAGGGTGGCGTGGAAGAGGTGAACCTCTCAACCACCCTGGAACGTCTGCAGCGGCGACAAATCAAGGAGCTGTGCACTAGCTTCGCCCCATTGTTCTCAGCCACCCCAGGACAGACTGAACGTGCATACCACTCCATTGACACAGGTAATGCTCATCCCATTAGAACCCCACCCTACCGGGTGTCTCCTCATGCCTAAGCTGCTATAGAACGGGAGATCCAGAACATGCTACAGATGGGTATAATCCGCTCATCTACCAGTGCATGGGCATCTCCAGTGGTTCTGGTACCCAAACCAGATGGGGAAATAACGCTTTTGCATGGACTACCGTAAGCTAAATGCGGTAACTTGTCCGGACAACTATCCAATGCCACGCACCGATGAGCTATTGGAGAAGTTGGGACATGCCCAGTTCATCTCTACAATAGACTTAACCAAGGGGTACTGGCAAGTACCAATAGATGAACCTGCCTAGGAAAGGTCAGCATTTGTCACCCATGCGGGGGTGTATGAATTCAATGTCCTTCCTTTCGGGCTTCAAAATGCACCTGCCACCTTTCAGAGGCTGGTAGATGGTCTACTAGTAGGACTGGGAGAATATGCAGTTGCCTACCTCGATGATGTGGCCATTTTTTCGGACTCCTGGCCCGAACACCTACTACACCTGGAAAAGATCTTTGAGCGCATCAGGCAGGCCGGACTAACTGTTAAGGCCAAAAAGTGTCAAATAGGCCAAAACAGAGTGACTTACCTGGGGCACCAGGTGGGTCAAGGAACCATAAACCCCCTACAGGCCAAGGTGGATGCTATCCAAAAGTGGCCTGTCCCAAGGTCAAAGAAACAGGTCCAATCCTTCTTAGGCTTGGCCGGGTACTACAGGCGATTTGTACCACACTACAGCCAAATCGCTGCCCCACTGACCGACCTGACCAAAAAGACCCAGCCAAATGCAGTTAACTGGACTGACGAGTGTCAAAAGGCCTTTACCCAGCTTAAGGCAACGCTCATTTCTGACCCTGTGCTCAGGGCCCCGGATTTTGACAAGCCATTCCTAGTAACCACGGATGCATCTGAGCATGGTATAGGAGCACTTCTCATGCAGGAAGCAACAGATCACAACTTCCATCCTGTCGTGTTTCTCAGCAAGAAACTGTCTGAGAGGGAAAGTCACTGGTCAGTCAGTGAAAAGGAATGCTATGCCATTGTGTATGCCCTGGAAAAGCTATGCCCATATGTTTGGGGACGGCGGTTCCAGCTACAAACTGACCATGCTGCACTAAAGTGGCTTCATACTGCCAAGGGGAACAACAAGAAACTTCTTCGTTGGAGTTTAGCTCTCCAAGATTTTGATTTTGAAATTCAGCACATCTCAGGAGCTTCTAACAAAGTAGCTGATGCTCTCTCCCGTGAGAGTTTCCCAGAATCCAGTAGTTAAAAAGTGTTCTTAAAATGTAGAAGTCTGTTAGTTATATACTTAGTGGTATATGTAAAGGTGCATGTGTTGTATTAATCTGTTTATTTTACAGTTCTAGGAGGAAATCGCCGCCAGTGAGCTTCCCCACTGTCTGCAATTTGGGGGGCGTGTCATAAACAGATAGCTAAGGGTTAATGTCTCTTTCACCTGGAAAGAAGTAACCTGAAACACCTGACCAGAGGACCAATCAGGAAACAAGACTTTTTCAAATCTGGGTGGAGGGAAGTTTGTTGTGTGAGTCCTTTGTTCTGGTCTTGTGCCTATCTCTCTCTCGGCTATGAGAGGATCTCTGTTTCCTGCCTTTCTAATCTTCTGTTTCCCAGTTGTAAGTACAAAAGATCAGATAGTGATTTATATATTTTTTTGTATTTACATGTGTGTAGTTGCTGGAGTGTTTTGACTTGTATTCTTTTTGAATAAGGCTGTTTATTCATATTTAAGCAATTGACCCTGTATTTGTCACCTTAATACAGAGAGACCATTTTTATGTATTTTTCTTTCTTTTTACATAAAGCTTTCTTTTAAGACCTGTTGGAGTTTTTCTTTGGGGGAGGGAACTCCAGGGAATTGAGTCTGTACTCACCAGGGAATTGGTGGGAGGAAGGAATCAGGGGGGGAAATCTCTGTGTGTTAGATTTACTAGCCTGACTTTGCATACCCTCTGGGTGAAGAGGGAAGTGCTTGTGTTTTCCAGGACTGGAAATAGAGAGGGTGGAACCCCTCTGTTTAGATTCACGGAGCTTGCTTTTGTGTATCTCTCCAGGAACCTGGAAGGGAGAAGGGAAGGGAAATGGTTTATTCCCCTTTGTTGTAAGACTCAAGGAATTTGGGTCTTGGGGTCCCCAGGGAAGGTTTTTGGGGGGACCAGAGTGCCCCAAAACACTCTAATTTTTTGGGTGGTGGCAGCTTTACCAGGTCCAAGCTGGTAACTAAGCTTGGAGGTTTTCATGCTAACCCCCATATTTTGGACGCTAAGGTCCAAATCTGGGAATAGGTTATGACAGCTCCCCGACCTAGTTTGAGCAGGTCTCCTCCCTTCTTGTATCTCTGCACAGGTTCTCCATCTATTCAGTGTTCTCCTCTGCACTTTCAAAGCACTTCACACCCCCTCTGCCTATCTCTGTCCACAATCCTTATCCACCCAACTTTTTCTCAGGAATGATGCTTTCATCTCCTTAAGCCACTGCCCTCTTTGCACCCTCTTCCATGTAGCAATGCTTATTTGGAACAACCACACAATTAATGTAGTACTCCCCCCCGCACACGTGCTGCCAACATTTTCTAAAAAATCACTTGTTCTGTGAAGTGTGCTAGTTATAAAAACCACATGCTGCTTTGTGTTTGGTCACTGTTCTGTATCTGCTCCTGCTTTAAGGCACTATACTGTCAGGTGCTCTATGCTCTCAATGCCTATTGACTTCAATGGGAGCTGAGAATGCTCCGTCCCTTGCAGAATTGGGTACTTAGTCTGTAAAGCTGGAATTTCCAAAGGAGCCTAAGGGTGTGAGAATCTCTTTGAAATTCAGTGGGAGACTGACGGCCTCACTCCCACAGGCAGGCACCTTTGGAAATCTCGGCCTAACCACTTCAGGTTGGAAACATGTCCTCTGCTTAGTATATTTTACCTGTTAAAAAGTGTGGTGTTATCTATATATACAAATAATAAATCACAGTCCTCACGATCGTACCTGTATGCCCATCTCTTCCTTGATGATTGATGCTTAAAACATTCTGGTCAAGAAGAAATTTGACTAGTTCTATGTTCTTGCCATAGGTACAGGCACTGCAAGAAATAAACAACAAAATAAAAAAGAACTCCCCAGCCCCCAGAAATAGCAAAATTAATGTTGGTTACCTAAAGATTTCAAGGGAGTTACATTGACATAAAACCCATGTAACAGAATGGAGAATCTAAATGAAGGATTTATCTATTAAAACAAGTATGTGCTTTTCTGTTAAATTGGAAGTATCCTGAATATCCTGGTGCCAATATCAGACACAGTTGTGCAAAATTAATTAGGTCTGTTCTGCAAGTGCTTTTAAAGAACTCTACATTTTCATAAAATTGTGGCCAAAAATATTTAGAACAAAATTTCACACAAATTTTGCTGTGCCACCTTGTTAGATGAAAAGTCTGGAGGACAAGTGGATTTTGGGTATAATGTGGTCCAAGCTTAGATTCCCTTGGTCAGAAAAAGGAAAAGAAGCAATGCTTTATACAGCTGTTGATGAACTTTCAACATCTTTCTCATGCCTGCTATTACCATCTGGTTCTACCTCTTTTCTCTTTCTCCACTGTCTCCTTTGTGGCACTTAACTCTAGCCTTGCCTCTCTCTCTGACATGAGTCTAGCATCCATACTGTCCTGCAGTCCTGCCCCCGCTTAGGTTGAAGTGGCTGCTACTTCCAATTTTGCATGCATTTGTAAGCAGCAGTCTATTGACAATCGTGTTTAAAATGTCCTACCTGTGAAAAGCTGTTTCACTGAATATGTTTTCCTTACTCAGACTTTCTGTTCCTGACAGCTGGATTATTTCCTTGACAACTTCAAACTTTCCATTGTAACAAGCACTGAAAACAAAGTCAGCAGAGTATTATTGATAATGCTATGAATTACACCAATGCAATGCAAAGCAGTGCTTCTGTACGTTACTCACAGGTGTAAAGGTGTGTCTCCATAAATATTGGCCACATGGGGCTGAACTTCAAAATTGCTTTGGAGTAGGAACTTCACTATTTCATGATGTCCAAATCGAGAACAGAAGTGTAGAGGAACATGGTCTTCATTGTCCTGAGCATTCACTATCATTTGAATCAGACAGAGGAAAGTGAACTGTTTATACTCACTTTTTCAGAGACAGCGAGAGAGAGTTTGCGCATGCACACTATGAAATCCCAAGACAGTTAACTGATGAAATATTTATGGACATACTGAAGTTAATGGGAGCTTTTCCATTGACTTCAATGGATGCAGGATCAGACTATGTAATCTGACACTGTTCATAATAAGTCACCAAGGCCAATTATTCAGGATGTAATTAGTTATTGTAACAGCAGGTTTACTGAATCGTTCAATAAAGTTTTCAGTGAAGAAAAGAGGAAGGTATTAATGAATTAGTGGCCCTTAGAAAATGGATTACTGACAGTGTATTAAGAATGTGAAACAAAACTATGATCCAAAGACATTAGTTATAAGAAAACAACCACCGGAGTTATTTCAAATGAGTGGAATAAAATTCATTCACTATAAAAATCTGGAAGAAAATCTTTCATTGCTGTGGAATCCAGAGTTATTTTTAAATAATATATTAGGCTCCTTAAGTACCAGCATTAGAACCATGGAACCAAGAGCAGTTACAGAGTGACAGAAAAAAATCAAAAAAAGATGTACAGGAGACACAAGTAAGGATATAATGTTTCATGCACATTAATAAAAATCATTTATAAAAAGCAAACAAAGAAAAATGGTATTTCCCACTTCTGGATCTCCGAAGTTTTCCCTTTTCTCTTATGGCTATGTTTTAGGTTTCAATCCTGCAAAGTCTTAGAGTCATAGAGTTTAAGGCCAGAAGGGTCCACCTGAGCATCTAGTCTGACCTCCTGTACCATATGGGGGTGCCGTGGCATGCTAATCCCGAATCCCAATATTAGACCAAGGACCATAGGAGACTAGACTATTATGAGCCACAAGCAGAGAATGGGAAGGACTGAGGTGCACCAGAGCTTGAGGCCCCCACAATGGCAGAGAAATGATTATGTGAGATATACTCAGATAATCCTGCCAAGTGACCTGTACCCACACACTGCAGAGGAAGGTAAAAACCTCCCAAGGACATTGCCAATCTGACTGAGGAGAAAATTCCTTCCTACTCCCACATATGGTGATCAGTTAGACCCTGAGCCTGTGAGCAAGAACCAGCCAAGTACTTGTGAGAAAAGACACTTGGCCACTTCAGAGCCCTGACCCTCCCACCTCCAATGTCTCATCTCTAGCCATGGACATTCCTGATGCTTCAGAGGAAAGAGATTAAAAAAACAAAGAAAAGAAAAAAAAAGAAAGGTACACATATTTAACTTTACACCCAGCAACGGTGCAAGATATGGCACTACTTCTTTGAGTGATGTTAAGCAGGTATGCAAATCTTTGCAGGATTGGGATAAGAAATTTTCAGGTTGGGACAGTCTCTCTCTCTCTGTCTCTTGTACATAATTATATACGGAAGACATATGATTCTGTGCGAGTTTGGGATGGTTGCACTATTCCTGAAAGGAAAGAACGTTTTATAGCAGTGTCATGGATTTTCTATGTGGTGGCATATATTTTACAAAAGATATAATCTACAGATGTTTTAGAAAGAATTTAAAAAAATTTATTGAGACAATTTCTTGTCTTCCTCCACGTGTAAAGCCAGTTGCCTTAGTTACCATGCAACTGTATAAGCCTGAGAAGGAAAGCAAAATTAAAATGAATTAATTTAAAATACCTCTAAACATCACTCAGATTCGCCAAGGGTCCTGTTGTTATACCAATGCCCTAAACTTCTGTAGGATTATGATTTCCCAGTTTAATTAATATATTTTTCTTAAAAAATACTAGGGGACAGACTGCACTAATTAGCAATTGGTGCACTTCAGAAAAGTTGAGGTGAAATCCTGGTCCCACTGAAATCCAGGGCAAAACTCCCATTGATGTGAATCAGGGCTTTGTTTTCGTTAGCACTCAAAAGATTAGCAAAAATGCTATTTTCACTGAAAGACAATATCCCACAAAATCTTCCTCCTGTAAGTAGTAACTTCTACAGGGGAAGTTTCTTTCTAATCCTCTCAAATTAGCAGCTGGTTTATACTCTGAAGCGTGAGAGTTTATATAAATTCTTTTTATCTAAACCAGTGATACTCAAACTGAGGCTTGGGAGCCACAAATTACCTTTAATGTGTCTCCTATGGCTCTTCACAACACATGATATTAAAACACTGTGATTTAATTATTAACCAATGTAAGTTATTAACCAGCCAGGATGCTTTTACTATGTTATTAACCAACTGTAAAATACTTGGTCAGTCATTTTGCTATGAGTGTATGTGTGTGTGTCTAAACAAATTGTTTCATTTACAATTTATATACTGTATATAGTAAATGAAACGATGAATTCACACTACTGTGGCTCTTTTGGGTAATGTTGATCGCTAATTTGGCTCCTGAACCACTGAGGTCTGAGTATCACTGATCTAAAGTAACTGTGGATGTTCACAGTACCCATATAAATTGTCCATCACTCTTTTGGAGCCAATAAACTCTTGACTTCAATGATATATTGTGGCAATAAGTTTCATGGATTAGTTCTGCATTGTGCAAAATCAGTATTAAGTTTGTTGCTTTCCAGTTCCATCAACTGTCCTTCTGTTTTTATAGTCTGAGAAGGGGTAAATAGCCTACAATTTCATTTCTCTCTAGACCATTCATTATTTTGTATAGCTCTACTGTGTCACCCTTGAGTTCTTACTATTGTCACCTGTCATCCTGCCAGAGGCTAACTCATTTGGAACTAGCATAAATAAGAGGGAAATAAAATGTCAAAGTTCAACTCTCCTAGAAGACTTTCAGTCTGATAAGCCCACCAAGTGACCTGAGAGGCAGGAGTACTTCCGCACATTACAAACCACAACAAAAAGCAAGCATGGAGAGCGGTGAAGCAGAGGTTGGCACATTCATTTATGCCCTGAAGAGTGAAGCTGAAACTATTTATAAAGCATTTCCTTTTGCTGAAGTGGGAGATAAGAATAACATTGACATTGTTTTTTTAAAAAATGCAATCAGCATTTTCATTCCCAAAAGGAATGTAATAGACAAACAGGGATATATTCCCCAAGAGAGCAGAGGCCCAGAAAAAGCGTGAAAGCTTTCATAAGGTAATTATAGGAACAGGGAGAGCATTGTGATTTTGGCATCAGGAAAGAGGAATGTATAGAGATCTTCTAATAGTTGGATTTTAAACAAGGAACTTTTAGAAAAATCACAGGTAATGTCTGAGCTAACTCTGGGACAGCTGGTGCCACTAGCATGGCAGTCTGAGATAGCAAAATGCAAGTCAGACAGCAAGAAAATAGTAGATGCATGGTAAATAAAGAAGAAAAAAATAAATTCCAATTGGGGGAAAAAGAGAAGCACTTTCAGACCATCAAGTAACCTGGGCAGAAATATGACAGGTATGGCAATTGCCAACTAGCAGAATCAAGAAAAATAAGCCAAGGCAATAGCCCGCGTGAGGGTGAGCATTCAAAAACAAGCAGGCTTGTCCTGTTAATCTTAAAATCAGATATCTAATTTCAATATGACCTTAATTGGCAGAGGTGATTGTGATTTGCAGAGAGACTTTTAAGATGAGCCAGAACCCAGGATAATGTTCAGTAGTCCGAAGGGGCAGATAAGTTTCTTTGGTTAATTAAAAACCCATTGGACCTATACAGGCAATGAATACCTGTTCGACAACCACTGCAGCAATCTACTAGATGAAACTATGGTCACTGATATGGGCTTCATAAAAGGCAGAAGAAAAAAAATGCATTATACCTGGTGAAGATAAAGGACATACTTGTCTACTAGCTACTGACTACTTTTCTAGATTTGTAGAGATTCTACTTCTTACTATACCCACTAGGTTGCAAAACAGATAAAAGGCATTTTTTTCTCATTTTGGAGGCATAGTCACCCATAACAGACCACAGTCTGCCAATTTAGAGTTCCAAGCTTTTGAGAAACAATGATTTCAAAAATATTACTTCCAGCTCCCACCACTGTCAAGGAAATAGGATCTAGAAGAGAGCATTCTAAAAAAGTAACCTGAATCTTGCCTCCATGTTCTGCTGAGTTAATAGGGAAACCCCCACATCAGGCACCAAAGTAAGACAGTTCAGCTGGTTATGAGTCCACAAGTAAGAATAATATTGTCAAACTCAGAGGCAAATCTTCAACCTAAGTGGCCCTGTTTAAAGGATGTGAAGCTGAGAAACAATAAATATAAAAGGTCTCAGTCTTTCTTCTTCAGCCATCAGAATGAATATCAAAGTTTATCCAATCTTAAATTAGGAGACCCAGTCTTGATAATCCTGGAGACAGAACAAAATTGGACAGCATCAGCTGTTGTTATAGGGCATAGTTGCACCAATATTCCACATGAGTCTTCATTCTGCACCCAAGAGGGAGATTGACCAAGATACTCAGGAGCATGGAAGAAATAGGTGGCATCTTCAGATGGTTCCAAACCCAGCAGAATTGTTATATGACTCTACTTGAAATGCTCCTTTAGTGAACAGAGATAATGCCGTTGAGAATAACCTGAAGATTATTAAACTGGAGTCTACAGTCCTAGAATTTGATCAGCTAAATTAATCAGCTGGACAAACTCTCTTGAAGAGATGTGTTGTGTTTCTTTCAATCTGTAGCAGAAAGAGAGGCAGCAGGGAGATGAGGAACATTCTAGGAAGACGTTTTATAGTGAAACATGATGGGGGTGTGTGTTATTTTAAGGATAATTCTCTCTTCTTATTCTAAGAAAGTTCCTTGTTCAGTGTTAAAAGAAAGTGATTCTTTACCATTGTCACATGACAGAAGGATCAAGTTACATGAATTGTTGTATTGACTGACATGAAGAAGTGTTTGCGGGATCTGATCCAAAATCCGTATGCTTTGTATTGTAACCTAATAATAAAGAATTTACTACTATCATACAGTTTTATTTGGATTTTTTAAAATAGAACTTACTGAGATACTACATAATGCAAATAGGTAAAAATAATGAATGCATAAATAATACAAACTGATATTAAAATAATGGGAGCACAGTGGGAGTCAAAAGAGGAGAGAGAGATAAAAATATGAAAAAAAATACAAAAATGAGATTTTTCATGCTAAACAAATCAAGGTCAGCAATTAGATGTTTCCAATATTAAGGGAATTTCAAGTGATAATAGTTCATAAAGGTAAATTAGACTTTTAAAATGTATTAGTGGCCTAAAATAAATTGAGAGTTTATAAGAATCTGATCAAAATGCACAGCCACTGTCTTGGTAGGGTCACAATATTTAAGAAAAATGTTTTATTTATCTGGTTATTCTACTAAGAGTTCCTTTCCAATAGCGTTCATATTGCATGTTAGGGAATTCCATGTAAACAAACTATAGGACTAGCATTTGGAGAGAGAGTGCACTGTGCTTGCAGCCTATTGGTTACAATATAAAATACATGAATAATGCATTTGTGTATTTCCTTTTATGTATCTTTGTGATGGGGATGAAGCAGAACATTGGCACTCCCTAGATTTTGTAAATGTTAGTAAAGTTTGGCCATGCTTTGACTTTTTTACTATGTTGCAATGGTCACTGCTTTTCTTTCTCCATTTCAGAGACATGAGAGACAGGAATTGAATGTCCAAGCAGTCAATATACATTAAAATGAATAGGTCAAACTCATGAAACATATTGCTGAATTTCAGAGAATGTTTTCAGATTCCTTTGGCTAATTTTATATCATAAATTATTTTCATTCTTAAATGTTTGAGTTCTTCCTCTGTTGCCATGGTGATTTCAAGTTTCAAAATGTGTTACTTTGGGGGTAAGACATTTTCAGCTTTCTTTGATTTTTCTATTGAGGAATGTACAAATTTTAAAATAAATAATCTTGAATGGGGCCCTAATTTCCTCTTCTTTTGGAATAAATTAACTAAGTGATGATGATAAGCCTTTTACAGCCTTGTATGGTGAATGCACATCTCTTCTCCACTCCCTCTCCCCCTTTATTATAATTATATTGGTTCAGTGTGCACATATCAAGACTTAAATATCAAGGGCTCACTGTTCAAAAAAAACTTACAAATCTAAGTCATACTGTTTCCATTTTTACCTAATGAGTGAGTAGGAGGGATGTAATACATTCATGACTCTCAGAGAACATGTTAAATTTATACGCCCAGATACCAGTAAGTAGGAGGAGTGTGGGTGCAGACGCAGTTACAGTGTAACTTGCAGAACAGGTCTATGACACTGAGGAAATCATGTATATGAACGATGCTGCTTTTGGAACCACTGGTTTTGGAGCTGTGCACAGAAAACCTGAGTCCTGTGTGAAATGATCAAATGAAAAAGATATATGGAATGTTGCCTTTTGTACAGTGTGGTTATTTAGCAAAGGAAAGTATATTGATAGATATGAGAGCGAGATTGATATTAGAATAGATATAGATATACCCATGCACATATATAGACCCAGTTCAGGACAACATTTCTATTCAGAACAGCACTGGATCATGTGTTTAACTCTAAGCATGTGCTCATACTCCATTGAAGTCAATGTAAGTTATGCATATGCTTAATTGCTGTCATGAATAGGGATGGATTTCAGTACAAGCTCACGTGCTGTCCTGAACTTAGGATTTAGAATTTAGGCCATTTACTGCAGGCTTGAGAATGCAGTACTCCCACATACAAAACTCCCACAATGACCACTTCCCACTGAAATTAACTGAAAGATTCCCATTGACTTCAAAGGGCATTGGATCAGGAACTGACTAAGGATGCCGCTTGTGTAGGGAAAGCCCCTGGCGGGCTGGGCTAGTTCGTTTACCTGCCACGTCCACAGGTCCAGCCGGTTCGCTGCTTCAGGCCAATGGGAGCTGCAGGAAGTGGCTCGGCCCAAGGGACGGGGCAGGTAAACAAACTGGCCTGGCCTACCAGGGGCTTTCCCTACACAAGCCGCATCCCAAGCTTGGGAAACACTGAACTAAGGATTGCAAGACTGGAATTTTATATGATTTTCAAATATGAATAGATAGAATCCTTTTTATGCTTTGCCTGATGTGCTCCATTGTGTTAATTAATGACTAGCTATGAATATTAATTGGCAGAAGACATTGAATGGGGTTTTAGATTGTGAGACTGAAGTAGAATAATTTTGATAAGTTTGTTCTTACTATAGTATGTAGGATTCTTGTAGCAAATGCCAATTGCCCCTGTCCCCTTCCGTTTTGCTTTTTATTAGGCCTCTCAAAATCATATGGAGATTGTCTCCCTGGGCAAAATCCTGACTCAACAGAAATCAATGGAAGTTTTCCCACTGACTTCTGTGGAGCCAGGAATGTATGCAATGTATTTGGGATATAAGTGTGTTAACAGTAGTAATATTAAAGTAAATCGCTTTATTAAAAATAAGTACTTTTTTCAGACCATATGCTGTCACTTTTTGAAAGCTCTTTTTTTGTCCTATATCTGAAGGTGAGAAATATCCCTTTGAACAACTTGAATATAGGGCTGTGTCCAATTTGCCTACAAGAACATCTGAACTAATACATTTCACATACATTTTTTAGCTAGTTAATTACAAGTTTTAGTATTCATAATATTTTTCAAGGTGGCTACAGATACACACACAAGTATCTATCACATGCGTATCACAAAGACAGATATGTAGTAGAGGCATCCTCAAGATAAACTGCAGAGTCGTGATGAATTGCAATATCCAGTTGCAGTATCCAATATATTGCAGTTATCACGTACCATTGACTGTTTCATCCACATTCTGCTCACCACTTAAACTGTCTGACTTCCTCTGACATCCCAAATCTCTGAGCAGCTTCAAAGAGACCCCATTTAATAAGACAAAAATCAGCCTACCAGAAAAATGCTTACGTCTCTTTCTCCCTCCCAAAATTGTACAGCCCTAATGTCCAGAAGAGGCAGTAGTCGGTCCCGCACAGACATCAGGATTAAGATTCAACATCTCATGATTCTGCAGAGCTAGACATGGGAGCTTTATGCTCTCGGCAAGAGCAGAGTCCCCCTCAAAGAGACACAGCACTTGCTGCTAGCACTGGAAGCTCCCAGGATGGCGAGGATGCCACAACAATTTCATGTGTAGAAAGACTAGCTTAGGTTATTTTAGAAGAGGTTTTACAAATGTATTATTTATAGTACTCCTCTCCCCAGAGGCCCTTTACTAACAGACTCATGGGACAAGCCATTCCTTTCCTCCCACGTGACACTAAGCTCAGGAAATGAGGGAGGTGGTAGTGGGGTAGGGAAGATGTCATTGAGCCACTTTGGTGTCTGCTGAGTTTTCAGCTTTAGGGCTGTTCTACTGTATGCTTAGCTGCAACAGCCCCCTAGCAGCTGTTCCGCAGTGGAGAACAGTTGGAGCAGAGCAGTACTCTGCCCTCCCACCCCAAATAGGTCCCACCCCAACAAAGGTTTGGAGAGGGATTGATAAAGAGTCATTTTCCTGTCTCTGCACTGTACAGGGAACCTCCTTACACAGGGAGTTTTACCGTGAGACTTTTTTGGTAAGTTTTGTGCCCTTTATGTTATTGAAGGTGTATAAAGGAGCTGACATAGAACAAGAAATCCAGTCCATGGTAACTAAAGCACATGGTTTTACAACAACTGGGATGAAAGAAACCCTGACATATATTTCCACAACACATTTTTATTCTTTTGCTTAATCTATGGCACTATGGCATATACAGAATATATAATGATGTGGAATTGTGTAGCAATTTTATTGGCATTAGCTTGGTATGACCTGTAAAACTCACTCAGAGATTTTGAGTTTGGGAATAATGCAAACATTTATGCCGATAAACCTTTACACTGTTCCATCTGGTCATGTATTAAACACACACAGACACACAAACTTATATCACACGTGAACATTTTATAATGAATAATGAGTTATAAAAATTCCATTTCTTTTTCCGTTCACAAATTGTGTGTGAATAGATTATGGTTTTTCTCTATATTATTACTTGAAAATATTTACTACATAATTTCTACTTAATATCCTTCATCTGTAGCTCGTTCACTAACAGTTTATTGTGGGTCTTTGATAGCCAAAATCTGAATTGTTTAGATTGGACAAATACATCACATGGTTTCTTTCTGTTCTCCGGTTGGACCAGCATATCTCTTAGAAACAAATCTCCACTGTGAGTACTTGTGACTAAGAATTTCAAATTTGTTTACTCCTAATATTCTCCAGTATTCACTTGCAACTCGTCGTTTCTATGAGCACTTTTGCCAATAAGCTAATTCTCTAGCTTATTCAACAGAAGCAACACAAAGAGGGCAGAAACATAGACAAAGCATATTTAGAATGTGAATAAATATTCCCAGAATTTTTTTTTGCACTAGTCACCAACTTCAAAACACAAACACACATACACACACCATATCAGAAAACAAAATCCAAGGCTGGTGCAAAGTATGTGTCAGCATTTGACACTATATACAAAATATAATTGGAATGTGCTTATAAAATCTTTCCTTACCATCTGCCTTGCTGCCCTCTTCCATCAAGAGTTTTGCAATATTAAGAAACCCTTTGGCAGAAGCTAAGTGGAGGGGCCTGTCTCCAACTTCCCCACTCACATTCACATCAGCACCAAACTTCAGCAAGAGGTGGGTAACCTAAATATTTCATCAATGTAAATTAGAACATCAAGTGAAAACAAACATTTCAATGAAACCAAAACATAAGAACAGCCATATTGGGTCAGACCAAAGGTCCATCTAGTCCAGTATCCTGTCTTCCGACAGTGGCCAATGCCAGGTGCCTCAGAGGGAATGAACAGAACAGGGAATTATCAAGTGATCCATTACTTGTCGCCCATTCCCAGCTTCTGGCAAACAAAAGCTGGGGACACCATCCCTGCCTATCCTGGCTAATAGCCACTGATGGACCCAGCCTCCAGGAACTTATCTAGTTCTTTTTTGAACCCTGTTATAGTCTTGGCCTTTGCAACATCCTCTGGCAAGGAGTTCCACAGGTTGACTGTGCGTTGTGTGAAGAAATACTTTCTTTTATTTGTTTTAAACCTGTTACCGATTAATTTCATTTGGTAATCCATAGTTCTTATGTTGAAGTTTACTCTGTGTTGGATTTCTTAACATTTTGAGTGAGAAAGATCTATTTTTTAAAATTAAAACTGGGTTATGTAAGTATATATAATTTATTTTCATTAAACTCATTATAAATTCCATTTTTAAGTTATATATCTATAAAATATTATATTGTTCACTATCAAAGGTCAGTTCATTTTTTAAAATGATATGGATAGCAAGGAGTTAGGAAAAAGACATTTGTTTAACTGACCTAGTCAGCATAATACAGTAGATGTCCTTAACATCCATAAATTAGCTATGTCAGAGCCATAGCTTCCTTCAGAAAGTAGAGTCCCTTATCACTAAAGCACCATATGCATTTTAGCATAATTTCACAAGACTGTGACTATTTGTTCAAAAGTGGTTCACGGGAAATAAGCAAACTAATCTCTCAGCCCAACATGTAAAGAGTTTCTTAATGTTACTGGATGATGAAGTGAATATATAAAAAAGGAGGGTGCAGGAATGCATGCTTTGTGCACATTCTTACTGTTATTGAACCATAGAAGTATAGAGTTTTCAATCATCTGTTCTCTTGGAGTCTGTCCTTTCAAAAGCATTTTCCTGGGAATGACTCTTCAACGTACTCTAAATAAACTTCAGTGAAATGAAAAATATACTCTACCTAGAGGTCATGCTTTGAAACTCTGAAAATGTCCCAACATATGCATGTTTCCAGGAAAAGAAAGGCACAGGGACTGACTCACATAAGCCAACACAGACACAAGGCTATTTTTGAACCAAAGGATCTCCTGCAGTGCAAACGAGTATATGGCCCACTAAGCCACAGACACTTCTATATTAGCAAAGAGAAATGGAATTAGGAGGGTTTGATGATAACTTAGGGCCAAGGCTTCAGTGCTTTTTAAAAATTTCCCTGCTGGTGAGAGTAAGACAAGCAAGATTTGGCCCTCTGCAGCCACAACACACTGGGTGAAATCCTGGCTCCATTGGATCCACTAGGAGTTTTCCCATGAACTTCCATGGAGCGTGGATTTCACCCATTAAATCCCAGGTGCCCCAATCTGTTTATTACTGAGTGCTATGAGCCATTTATACACATTTCTGTAGAGGTATTTAAACTGATACACCTAATGCAGTGTTTCCCAAACTTGGGATGCTGCTTGTGTAAGGAAAGTCCCTGGCAGGCCCGACTGGTTTGTTTACCTGCTGGGTCCACAGGTCCGGCCGATCGCAGCTCCCACTGGCCGCGGTTCCCTGCTCGAGGCCAATGGAAACTGCAGGAAGTGGCGCGGGCCAAGGGATGTACTGATAAACAAACCGGCCCAGCCCACCAGAGGCTTTCCCTACATAAGCGACATCCCAAGTTTGGGAAACACTGAACTAATGGCTACAAGACAGCTTCAAGGTTCAGCATTGTATTAATTGTATCTCTGGGTGAGAAGCCCTTTTATAGGTTAGAAAAACTCTCTCTCATGAATGGCAACTAATTTCAATAACTCTTTTGGGGGATAGTAAATTTGGCTGGTGATCCTAGCAGTGAGTAGTTAAAACATGAATACCCACATTCCTATGAGCTTTCAAATACCTGAAAATGTCAGATATAGTTAAAGGCATAACTTAAGGATGTGAAAGCCTCGCTCTAGTAGGACCCTTCCAAATATAAAGACAGGCTGGCTGACAGTAAACCTACATATGGCTCGTAGTGTCAGTGCACTCTTTCATCTTTGTCAGATTCTGCCTATTTAAATTACCTGTTCATGGCCATAGTATGCGGCAATGTGTAATGGGGTGAAGAACACTGCATCTTGAACATTGACATAAGCTCCATGCTGCAAAAGTATATCCACAGCCTAGAGGAAAAAGAAATAAAAGATTCCAATTAGAAGCTCTGTACATGGTCACCTTATAATAAAATTCTATAACATTATGCCAAGAAAGAACAGACACCAACCTATAAAGGCAGAGAACTCTGTACATCATATAAAAGTGATTAACTTACAGTACTATAACTGAACACTGAATGTCACTGATGCCTTATAAATAACCTGAAAATGTATTTGCCAATAAAATGCCTGATTTGTGAAGGGAAAGCCCCAGAAATGACTGACTCAGAAAGCTCAGACTAGCCTTTAATTTTCTTTTAGGCTTCATGAAAAAACAACAATAAACATATCACAGTTCTTAAAATAAAATAAAATAAAATAAAAGACCCCTTTAAATGTAAATGCATGCAGGTAAATTCACAAGTATAATTCACTCAATGTATAAAGACTTCAGTGTATTTAGAAGATAATAGGCCTTAGACTTCAATAAATAACCAAAGTGGTTTCTTTCAAATTTTCACTCTTATCATTCTGAAGGCCAATTGTTTGGTAGAGCAGCTATTAATTTTGAAGCATTGGCCTTCTGAATAACTGTCAAAATGGAAATTTGAATTAAACCATTTTGGATTATTTATTGAAGCCTAAACACTGTTATTTTTTTGAAGCCCAAGGGTGTCTTTATATCCACTCAGGGTCTTGTGCCACAGATCATTTGCATAAATCTACATACAATTTTATGGAATGTAGCCTACACATGAGTCTAATGATTGTGAAAGGTGCTGGAGTGACAGCCCTAGAAATTATCCACAGCATGGAGAGCAGCATGGAAAACACATTCCAGCTCAACCTACCCATATGTCTCAATGGTGACATAAAGGGACCACCTCTAGTGAGAGGATGAGTGGATAGTGTCGATTCCACTGCTGTTCACTCATCCTCACTGCCAGTGATGGTCCCAACTAGTGCCAGACATGATGAATCATTTGTGATGTGGGCTCCTGTCAACTAGTAACTGGACTGAGACCACAAATTCATTTCACATGGGCAACAAAGAGGCCAGTCATTTGAATCCGTCACTCACAAGTACTGACAAAACTAAGACCTGTTACCAGGCAACATTAGTGTTCAGGGATTATTTCTTTAGACTATTTAAATTGAAAAAAATATTTTGTCAATGTACTTCACTGAGTGAATTTTCTGTGTAAAGCCCTTTCCATACCACACTTGATGCATTTTCTCTTATGTTTAATTATTTCACACTAACATTGGCTGTAAGCCTCCCTAGGACTAGTGTTTTAGGGACTACTCCTGCCACGTACAGAGCCTCCTCAAATCCCATTAACTTCAATAGGATCTGAAGGCATTTATCACCTTCTAAAAATGTCCCAAACACTGGAAGGCCCAAATGCTCTTGAGCAGAAGAGAACCTGAATTTGCAGGTCTGAGAACAGGATGCATGGAAGGGTATGTTCCCCTAGCACATGGAAGCCCCTCTGCAGGGGCTCTGCTGATGTGGAGGGAGGGAAGATGTTGGCCTTGCTTTACCCCCAGGGCTATGGAAACCAGTCCAAGGGAACACAGATGGCAGCCAGTGGCGGATGGTGATGTTAGCATCACAGTTCCTCAAGCCGTATTGTCCAGGGGATCAAGGAGTTAGTAGGTAGCAGTGCAGAAGCAACGTGCCTCCTTATGGAAGATGCTTTCCCCTCTGGAATATCCTCTGAGAGCCTCATGTATCTTGGGGGAGTCATTCATTTAGGGGTCTAAAGTCCTTAGCCTGACCTCCAGCAGGGGCAACTCAGTATAGCTCCACTGACTTCAGTGGAGCTTCTTGTGACTCATCTCACTCACCCATAAATGATAAGGCGGGGAGACAGAGGAACAATATTGTTAGATTCACAGATAGTAATTCTTGTAAGAGAGAAGAATGGACTCTTAGAAAAAACACAAAAGCTTTTAATTACTCTCAGAAATTGTAAATTCTAGGGTGATATATATATGGATAGGCTTGTGCTTCCGAGAGAGCTTTGGATGAGAAGATAGTTTCAGAAACTCATATAAACAGCAGAGAGAGAGAGAGAGAGAGAGAGAGAGAGAGAGAGAGGAAGCAGGCACTGTGAATAAAGGTTTGACTCTGATATCATAAGAAGTTTTCATGCAGATCTGAGAGAGAAGCTCCCACTGATTTCATTTGGGGTTGTGGGTGTTCAATATCTGTGGAAATTAGACCATAGGTATTTAAAGGTACCCAAATTATAAGCCAGTTTGGAAAAACTGAGCCTTAACTGCTAAGTGTCTCAGTTTCATCATCTATCACCAGCGGGAATTGTAAAGCACCTTGAAATCTCTGGATTAAAAACACTACACAAGTGTTAGCTAAATCATCATTACTGACAAAAAAAAATCACACAAGAATAGCGTTCCTATGAGATTTTGCCTGTATTTGAACCAAATCAGAAATTAGGTTCTTTCTGGTTTTAGGTTTGAACCAGAAGGAAAATAGTAAGAGCGGAGATTTGCATCCTTACAACCCAATATTCAAAGGGAGTTAGAGCTGAGATTCCAGTTTTAATGCTATGATACATATAGTATTTTCCTGCAATATTGTTGGAGATTTTACCGTATTAAGTTATTGATCATTGTGGGCAAGGGATTGTACATAATTCTAGGAGGAAGAGTGACTGCAGCTTCTCCAGGAATTAAGAAGGGGGAGGGAATGGGAGTGCATAGGCAAATTCAATTGCATGTAACACCTCTAGAGAAGTACCACCTGGAGATGCCTGCAAATACTAGTTCAAACTAGATTCTCCAGAGACCAACAGACAAAAAACTTTTGGATCAATAACCTGAGTTTAGACTGACTCATGTCCTTCTTTCTGATCAAGAAAATGGACAAGACCTTCTGGACAGGACCAGTTCTTCCTGAGATGGGATGGAAGGACTTTATCCTACTGAGGTCAGCCATCATTGCCCTGTATTGCAACAGATCCATCCCTAATTTAAAAATGTCTGCAGTTTCTCACAATTGTTCTTAACTAATTGAAAATACTTAGTGCAATCAGTAATCTTCAGCAGCTTATTACCCGCTTTCTCCTCCAAAGCTTTAGTTTATTAAATAAGACTGACCTTCGTGGTGCCCCACTATTAACTTGCTTTCCACTCTGAAGAGTAATCATTCAGTACGACTCTATTTCTATTTCTTCTTGCTTAACCAGTTTTTAATTCACAACATGACTTTTCCCTTTACCCTCTTGTTATTTACCTTAATAGTCTTTTATAAAAACCTTTATCCAAAGCTTTTTGAAAATTCAAGTAAATTATGTCCACTTCAAACAGAGACTATTAATTAAGGTAACTTTGAAGGTTAGAGAGAGTCAACAAATGGAACATAAAATGGACTACATCAAGATTTTGTCTCTTAGAGAAGGGCAGGAGATAAGGATTCTTCTAACAAAATTCAATCAATGGATATTGACTTTCTAGTAGGTAAAATTAAAATGAGAAAGACAACTTCAACAATTAAGCCATATGCATCCGCATTAGCCTATGTATATCCCTGTGTTAACACATCTAAAGAATCTGCAATGCTTTTCAGAGCTTCTTTATTAATTAAGCCATTAAAACCTAAATAAGAGGAGCATCAAGCACTGCCTACTTCTTTCCAAATGAGCAGATATAGATATAATCAGTCATGTCCTGTAAAGATCCTTTGTACAAAACAGGCAAGTCTCTTAACTCTTTGCTGGTCTGTAAGAATTGTGCAATTAACGTTAAACAGAATGAAGCAGTAAATGCTTAAAGAAGCTTCCAAATGGTTGTGAAACACTAATTGACAGATGTAAGATACAATTAAAGGAGCTGTCTAACTAAGGAAGAAGTCTATTGAAATGTTTCAACATATTCTTTTTTGTTAGACTTGGGGACAGAAGACAAAATTGAGACAAGGTATCTGTATGTTCTCCTAGCCTTATTGGAATAGATAAGATAAATACAGTTGGGTCACAGATAAAATCAATAATGAAAGATACATAAGAACGACCGTACTGGGTCAGACCAAACTCTCCATCACCTAGTCTGCGACAGGCCTCCTTTAATCAAATCCATCTGGGGGACTGGACAATTTCTGCTAGAATGGCTGCTGTATCAAGTCTCATTAATTCAGGTCTCTCTCCTCCCACTCCTCAGGGTTCAGACGGGCTTGGCTACACTGGAGAGTTGCAGCGCTGGAGGTGGGTTTACAGCACTGCAACATACTCACCGTCCACACTTGCAAGGCACATACAGCGCTGCATCTCCCTGGCTGCAGCGCTGGCTGTACTCCTGCTCTGCCTGGGGTATAACGATTGTAGCGCTGGTGATGCAGCGCTGCTCCACCAGTGTGGCCAGCAAAAGCGCTGTAATTGGCTTCCAGAGGTATTCGGAGGTATCCCAGAATGCCTATTCAGCCACTCCCAACAGCACTGCAAATGCTGCAAGTGTGGTCACACTGCAGCGCTTTCCCTACACAGCTGTATGAAGACAGCTGTAACTCCCAGCGCTGTACAGCTGCAAGTGTAGCCATACCCAAAGGCAAATTCTGGAGAAGACCTAGGCCTGATTCACCGTTTCCCCTGCAATTTGTGTAGTCATATACATCTATGCAAAGTGGGTATAGTCTTACTATCCTGGTTTGGTAGCATTTTACATTGACTTTGCACCAGCATAAATGACTACAAAAAAGCTTCAGACAAGTTGCAGGGCTGTGAAGATTAGGGGCTTGGCTACACTCGAAACTTCAAAGCGCTGCCACGGAAGCGCTGCCACGGCAGCGCTTTGAAGTGTGAGTGTGGTCACAGTGCCAGCGCTGGGAGAGAGCTCTCCCAGCACTGCACGTACTCCATCTCCTCATGGGGATTAGCTTGCAGTGCTGGGAGCCATGCTTCCAGCGCTGCGGCACTGTTTACACTGGCGCTTTACAGCGCTGTATCTTGCAGCGCTCAGGGGGGTGTTTTTTTCACACCCCTGAACGAGAAAGTTGCAGCGCTGTAAAGCGCCAGTGCAGCCAGTGTCCCTGAATTCATGAGATTAGATTTTTCTAGCCAGCCAGACTGTAACAGAGATATAAAATAAAATTTCAGACTAGACCTCTCCATTCATGACATATGAAAGGGAGGAGGCATACTGGATGTAAGGTGGAGAAAACAGGAGATGCCTGAGACTGAGAGTCAGGAGACAAATAGAATTAGGAGGAAGGGAAAATATGTAACTGTAAAAGTTGGAAGGATTAATGTAGAATGGTGAGAAAGATGAAGGAAAATGAGGACTTTGAAATATTCAGATAAGTTTCAAATAAATATGCAAACTTTCCAAGGTTTCTCAAGTTGTTTGAGGTTCACCCACAACTAGTAATAAAACTCATTCAAGGGAAAACTAGAGATGAAAAATATTCCATTGTAAAATAGGATTTACATGTGAAAATCTACATTTTATTCTTTGAAAGCTATCTTTATAAGACAAACTCCGTGTTTATCAACAAGTCCTTGTTGCAAGAAAACAAATGCATTCACTCATTAGAGTGTCAACTGTACATTTGGCAAAATGAAATAACACTCTTCTATCCCAACTGGAATCTCAGCTAAGTTCACAAACCTCTCTGCATTGTAATCTGCAAATGCCAATTTTAATTTATAAAATGAAATAGGCCACAATACTAGTTTTCCAGTGTGGAAATATTGTATAACATATCAATGCATATTAAAAATGTATTATTAATTCAACAGTGACCTCTCTGGGCTTGAAACATTTAATGTTTTTAAAACACCAGGTTTAGGAATGGTTTTTTTAAACTCATCTGGGTATCTAATTTGGTTTCCAGTATCTCTTATTTTTCTCAAATTCTGTACACTTCTGAGGACTCCAGTCCTGGGACTGTGCTCTGAAAATGTCCACTAAAAGATAAAACAAACCAGCAAACTAGTTTTGCCAAAGTAAACAAATATGACAGAAAATACAGAGAAAATGAAATATTTATGTACCAAGCTGGCTCAGCTGAGTTGGAACATCTCATTTACAGCAGTGTCCTTCAATCTCCCAGTTTTATAGAGGTGATTACCATCGTTGTTTCAGGAGGTGTGGAGATTGAGCCAAGGTCACAAACTGGCCCTGCAGCAGAATTGAGAATCAAAGCTAGATTCTCCAGTTGCTCTTTGTCTGGCTCTGAAATATAATGAGTATCTTTTCTCAAGAAATGGAAAAGTCAAATAATATGTATAATAGGCTGGTGTGTATGTTTCTTTTATTTATTTAACTGAATAAATAATGTTTTTTTCTTATTTTATTGAAATGGAGGAAATGTCAAAAATATATTTTCCCTCTCTGACTTACATTTCACTGCACTTTTTAGTTTTTTTATAGTTCCAATTTCCATGAATATTAATGAAATTCTGTGCAAAGTAAGCTATTTAACCTAGCAGAAGAGATTCTCACTAGACTGACAATTTCAAAGTTCTATAAAAAAGGGAAAGAAAAAAGTAGAACTATAAATCTTCAGGTTCCAAATGAACAACAGAACCAAATGAGGTATATGGAGTACAACTCTCTGTAGGGGATGTTTCTGGCAAAGAGCTGATCATTACTAACAGAGAAAACAATGGGTCTTTTCTAAATTGCTCTCAAATAATGATTCCTCATCAAATTAGGGGCTTTATCCTTGCAAGGAGCTGAGTATCCTCAGTTTTTATTGACTTCAGTTGGAGTTGAGGGCACTCTGCACATTGCAGCAGGTGCTCTGCCACTCATAGGATCAGCCAAAAAGTTTTAAAAAAGCAACTTGAAAAAGTAAAATAAAGCAAGGTATTTTGTATTTTCTGCTCATCGTTCTTCATTTTAATGATCAGATCTGAAGCACATATTTACTTTATGTTCTTGTGCATCTTATACGTATTATTTACATTAGAGCATTTTTCTGTTGAGCAACAGAAAATACAGAATTATGCAAAATCACCACCCCCACAGGTTTAAACTTAATACTTCGATCCTTCAATAAACTCTGTCATGAGGAGTGTATTGTAGGATTGGTGCCTTATTTGTATAATTTTCTAAGGGAAAAAACATTGACAGAAGTAGACATGGGAAACAATAGAAATGGGGAGAGAAATGGAGGTTTGGAGGGCCAGAATTTCAAAATATGGACTCTAATCTGAAAAATTCTTTTCCGCTAGCACATACTGCAATTTACCTGCTTAAAAAAGCTAAGTTAGATCTCATCCTGATACAGATATATTGAAAAATCATGTATAATTGGATCAATGATTTTTTGTTTCATTTAATCAACTAATGATAATTAAGTAACAAAGAACTCAAAGTTGCATGTGAAAAATCTATTCTGGAAAGCTAAGAACCTGCAAACTGTAAATTAATCTGTCTCCTTATCCAGAAATCAAAATTTATTAGTGTAGCTGATTCTGTGTTAGTAAAAGGGAAATAATGAAAAAAGTTGCATTTGCAAGAAGAATGATTTTGAACTCAATACACAGTATTTTTCTGCAAGTAATATAAAGAAACCAATCAACATTATGTGCTTAAATTTATAGCCCAGCGTCAGTATTTGTTCATAAATATTTTATGTAACAACATCCACACGTTAAGTATTAAATTATTTGATTTGTGCAAATGTGGGATTTGTGAATGCAATATTTTTCTGCCCATATTGATAGGACAGACTGAAAATATGGCTTTCATGTTGTAAAATATTAAGGGAGAAACCCTGGCCACTTTAAAGTAATTGGACATTTTCCCATTGACTTTGATGGGGTCAGGATGTCACCCTATATGTGTCTCATTAATATTAGGGCCCCTTTACACCACTTTGGAAGTTTGCATAAATTACATTTATACTAGTTTTAAGCCATCTTTTACAATATCAGAGTGGTAGAAAGGGGTCTTAGACTCATAGACTCATAGACTCTAGGACTGGAAAGGACCTCGAGAGGTCATCGAGTCCAGTCCCCTGCCCTCATGGCAGGACCAAATACTGTCTAGACCATCCCTGATAGACATTTATCTAACCTACTCTTAAATATCTCCCGAGATGGAGATTCCACAACTTCCCTAGGCAATCTATTCCAGTGTTTAACTACCCTGACAGTTAGGAACTTTTTCCTAACATCCAACCTAAATCTCCCTTGCTGCAGTTTAAGCCCATTGCTTCTTGTTCTATCATTGGAGGCTAAGGTGAACAAGTTTTCTCCCTCCTCCTGATGACACCCTTTTAGATACCTGAAAACTGCTATCAGGTCCCCTCTCAGTCTTCTCTTTTCCAAACTAAACAAACCCAATTCCTTCAGCCTTCCTTCATAGGTCATGTTCTCAAGACCTTTAATCATTCTTGTTGCTCTTCTCTGGACCCTCTCCAATTTCTCCACATCTTTCTTGAAATGCGATGGCCAGAACTGGACACAATACTCCAGTTGAGGCCTAACCAGCGCAGAGTAAAGCGGAAGAATGACTTCTCGTGTCTTGTTTACAACACACCTGTTAATGCATCCCAGAATCACGTTTGCTTTTTTTGCAACAGTATCACACTGTTGACTCATATTAAGCTTGTGGTCCACTATAACACCTAGATCTCTTTCTGCCATACTCCTTCCTAGACAGTCTCTTCCCATTCTGTATGTGTGATACTGATTGTTCCTTCCTAAGTGGAGCACATTGCATTTATCTTTATTGAACTTCATCCTGTTTACCTCAGACCATTTCTCCAATTTGTCCAGATCATTTTGAATTTTGACCCTGTCCTCCAGAGCAGTTGCAATCCCTCCCAGTTTGGTATCATCCGCAAACTTAATAAGCGTACTTTCTATGCCAACATCTAAATCGTTGATGAAGATACAGAGCCGGTCCCAAAACAGACCCCTGCGGAACCTCACTTGTTATACCTTTCCAGTAGGATTGGGAGCCATTAATAACTACTCTCTGAGTACGGTTATCCAGCCAGTTATGCACCCACCTTATAGTAGCCCCATCTAAATTGTACTTTCCTAGTTTATCTATAAGAATATCATGCGAGACCGTATCAAATGCCTTACTAAAGTTTAGGTATATCACATCCACCGCTTCTCCTTTATCCACAAGGCTCGTTATCCTATCAAAGAATGCTATCAGATTAGTTTGACATGATTTGTTCTTTACAAATCCATGCTGGCTATTCCCTATCACCTTACCACCTTCCAAGTGTTTGCAGATGATTTCTTTAATTACCTGCTCCATTATCTTCCCTGGCACAGAAGTTAGACTAACTGGTCTGTAGTTTCCTGGGTTGTTTTTATTTCCCTTTTTATAGATGGGCACCATATTTGCCCCCTTCCAGTCTTCTGGAATCTCCCCCGTCTCCCATGATTTCCCAAAGATAATAGCTAGAGGCTCAGATACCTCCTCTATTAACTCCTTGAGTATTCTAGGATGCATTTCATTAGGCCCTGGTGACTTGGAGGCATCTAACTTTTCTAAGTGATTTTTTACTTGCTCTTTTTTTATTTTATCTTCTAAACCTACCCTCTTCCCGTAAGCATTCACTATATTGGACATTCCTTCAGACTTCTCAGTGAAGACCGAAATAAAGAAGTCATTAAGCATCTCTGCTATTTCCAAGTCTCCCGTTACTGTTTCCCCCTCCTCACTGAGCAGTGGGCCTACCGTGTCCTTGGTCTTCCTCTTGCTTCTAATATATTGATAAAAAGTCTTCTTGTTTCCCTTTATTCCCATAGTTGGTTTGAGCTCATTTTGTGCCTTTGCCTTTCTAATCTTGCCTCTGCATTCCTGTGTTATTTGCCTATATTCGTCCTTTGTAATCTGACCTAGTTTCCATTTTTTATATGACGTCTTTTTATTTTGTAGGTCACGCAAGATCTCGTGGTTAAGCCAAGGTGGTCTTTTGCCACATTTTCTATCTTTCCTAACCATCGGAATAGCTTGCTTTTGGGCCCTTAATAGCGTCCCTTTGAAAAACTGCCAGCTCTCCTCAGTTGTTTTTCCCCTCAGTCTTGATTTCCATGGGACCTTACCTATCAGCTCTCTGAGCTTACCAAAATCCGCCTTCCTGAAATCCATTGTCTCTATTTTGCTGTACTCCCTTCTACCCTTCCTTAGAATTGCAAACTCTATGATTTCATGATCACTTTCACCCAAGCTTCCTTCTACTTTCAATTTCTCAACGAGTTCCTCCCTATTTGTTAAAAATATAAATGTAGTATAAATGACAATCAGGCTTCCATTATTTATATTTAATATATAACTATTTCTTCACTAATGAGTGATTCTAACTTTTATGTTGCCTTTCTGTAACTTCTGAACTGCTCTCACTATATCTTTTAAAATACATTGACAAGTTGTTCTCTCTGCATGTCCTGTCTTGTCATTTTGTACAAGCAAAAAAACCCTTAAGAATTACAAGGTCGAATTGACTCAAACCAGCTCTTGTTTTTGTTTGACAAATGCAGTTTCCTTATATAGGTTCCATCATACTTACTATTTTCCTTGAGTTTGAACTGGCTGCTCAGCACTTGTTCACATGATGCTGATAATGAACGACTGCACTTGCTCCAAAATTAGGGCTACTTGGACTGGAATTTCCAAACATCAGCGCATTCAGTCCACATGCCAGAGAGATAATCAGCAGGTTGAAATACATTGAACTGAAGCAAAACCTTTGAAAGTGTGCAGGGAAACAATGACTCTTCTAGATTTATTTGGAAATTATCTGGAATGGCAAAGTACTTTTTATTCACAGCTGGAGACTATGAATCTTCCTCACTTCTGCCTAGAAGCATTTATAGAAATGGTCAAAAGCCACAAAATTCATGGCTGGATCTGATTTTCCCAGGTTTCCAGATCAGAGATGAGGAGCAGACAATTCAGCCAATTATAACAGAGGCCAGCCACAAGTTTAGATCCAAATAAGAGGGTACGTCTACACTACAGGATTATTCTGATTTTACATAAACCGTTTTTTAAAAACAGATTGTATAAAGTCGAGTGCATGTGACCACACAAAGCACAGTAATTCTGCAGGGTGTGTCCATGTATCGAGGCTAGCATCGATTTCTGGAGTGTTGCATTGTGGGTAGCTATCCCGTAGCTATCCCATAGTTCCCACAGTCTCCCCCGCCCATTGGAATTCTGGGTTGAGATCCAAATGCATGATGGTGCAAAAACAGTGTCGCGGGTGATTCTGGGTAAATGTCATCACTCATTCCTTCCTCCATGAAAGCAACGGCAGACAATCATTTAGCGCCCTTTTTCCCTGGATTGCCTTAGCAGACGCCATAGCATGGCAACCATGGAGCCTGTTTTGCCTTTTGTTACTGTCACCGTATGTGTACTGGATGCCGCTGACAGAGGTGGTACTGCAGTGCTACACAGCAGCATTCATTTGCCTTTGCAAGGTAGCAGAGACGGTTACCAGTTGTTCTGTACCGTTTCCTGTGCCATTGTAAATTGGCGATGAGATGACGGTTATCAGTTGTTCTGTACTGTCTGCTGCTGTCATGGGTGCTCCTGGCTGGCCTTCGCTAAGGTTGGCCGGGGGCGCAAAGATAAAAACGGGAATGGGTCATTCCTTCCTTTATATTTTATCTAAAAATAGAGTCAGTCCTGCCTAGAATATGGGGCAAGTGTACTAGAGAGCCAGTGTATCAGAGAACCAGAGAGCACAGCCGCTCCGTGTCAGATCCTGCAGAAATGATGAGCTGCATGCCATTCTAGGGGGTGCCCCTGCAACAACCCCACCCATTGCTTCCCTTCTCCCCCAACCCTCCTGGGCTACCGCGGCAGTGTCCCCCCATTTGTGTGATGAAGTAATAAAGAATGCAGGAATAAGAAACACTGAGTTTTTAGTGAGATAAAATGAGGGGGAGGCAGCCTCCAGCTGCTATGATAGTCCAGGCAGGACATTAAACAGTGCGGGGGGAGAGGAGCCCAGCATCCCACTGCTATGATAGTCCAGGCAGTACAGAATCTTTTCTTTAGACATGAAAGGAGGCAGCTGATGGAGCTCAGCCCCAGTTGCTATGATGAGGATGGTTACCAGCTGTTCCGTACCATCTGCCGGGAACGACCAGGAATCATTCCTATTTTTACCCAGGTGCCCCTGGCCGACCTCACCTGAGGCCAGCCAGGAGCACTCACGGGATGATGACGAGGACGGCTATCAGTTCTTTTGTACTGTACCATCTGCCACCGGGGAGGGAAGGGGAGAGGATGCTGCTGTTCAATGCTGCAGCACCGCGTCTACCAGCAGCATGCAGTAGACATACGGTGACAGTTTTCTTTCACTGGGGGGGAGAAGGGGAGGTAAATTGACGAGATATACCTTGAACCACCCCAGACAATGTGTTTGACCATACAGGCATTGGGAGCTCAGTCAAGAATGCAAATACTTTTCGGAGACTGCGGGGACTGTGGGATAGCTGGAGTCCTCAGTCCCCCCTCCTTCCCTCCATGAGCGTCCATTTGATTCTTTGGTTTTCCGTTATGCTTGTCACACAGCACTGTGCTGTGGACTCTGTATCATAGCCTGGAGATTTTTTTCAAATGCTTTGGCATTTCATCTTCTGTAATGGAGCTCAGATAGAACAGATTTATCTTCCCATACAGTGATCAGATCCAGTATCTCCCGTATGGTCCATGCTGGAGCTCTTTTTGGATTTGGGACTGAATCATCACCTGTGCTGATCAGAGCTCCACGCTGGGCAAAAAGGAAATGAAATTCAAAAGTTCGCGGGGCTTTTCCTGTCTACCTGGCCAGTGCATCTGAGTTCAGATTGCTTTCCAGAGCGTTCACAATGGTGCACTGTGGGATACCACCCGGAGGCCAATACCGTCGATTTGTGGCCACACTAACCCTAATCCGACATGGCAATACCGATTTCAGAGCTACTCTTCTCATCGAGGAGGAGTACAGAAACCGGTTTAAAGAGCCCTTTATATCGATATTAAGGGCCTCGTTGTGTGGATGGGTACAGGGTTAAATCGGTTTAACGCTGCTAAATTCAGTTAAAACACATAGTGTAGACCAGACCTGAGTGTTCATACCTTGGCTTGTTTTTCAGGCTCTTCTCTAGCTATCTGGTACATGACTAGAAGCCAGCGCACAAGATTTCAAGGCCTCCTTTACTTTACTTAACATTTCTTTTGACATGCCTATCAGTATGTCTTTTCCCACCTCCTATGTCTTTCAGAAAGTATAGTTAGACCTATTTTATATCAAATTGAGTAGTACACTGTCACATCAGAAAATCTTTTGCAATTGTCACACCAGTTTTTATATAGCTACAAAATTTTTATTAAAGGTGGATCAGAGATGAATTTGCCACTTCTTTCTTACTTATTGCACCCAAAAAATTGACAGGTTTTGATATTTACTTTGTAACAAAATAGGCAAAACACCACCTGAGCAATATAAGTTTCACTGGCATAAACAGCAGTGTGCACAATGCTATGTTAGCAGATGAGCTTCTCCCACCAACATAGCTACTGCTGCTCATTGGAGGTGGTTTAATTATGTTGATCGTAGAGGTCCTTCCCATCAGCATAGAGCAGCTACATGAGAGATCTTACAGTGGCACAGCTGCATCAGTACAGCTGTGCCTCTGTAAGCTTGCTAGGGTAGACACAGACTAGGAAACCTGAGTTTGGAAGAAATGTTCATTCTTTTTGCTGGTGGTGTCAGAGTTCATGTAAGTGTTAGAGGTGGTATGTATTTGTTTTCTAGGGAAACACTACACAGCTTCTTAGAACTTCTAAACAGATGACCAGATAATCAGAATAACCTTCTGAATTTTCAGTGAATATAATCTACCCACTTAGCCCACCAAGATAATAGCACTTTCATTAGTGCGCAAACGTGGGGTCATGTCCATCATGAGCAATTTTATTCAAAATTTCACTGTGGATATCTCCCTTAATGATGCCTCTTCTTGAGAAAATAAGAGTTCTGGGATGAGACATCTGCACAGATGTGTGGAAGATTTCTAGAGATTTCACAATGCTTATTAAACAGAAGGTTTTTTCCAACTTTGCCATAATTGTTTATTATTGGTCAGTGAATTTAGTGCAGATTAAAATATTGGAAAGAACCAGGCACAGTGCAGGTAAATGCTGTGCAAGATTCCACAGACAGTTCTATCTATGGATCTCAGTCCCTGCTCCCAGTCAATATGAGCACTGCCAAACTGTGACTAGTTTCCCAATATTGTCAAATAATGACTAAGGCATGACCATCAAAAACAGTTTAAATTGTTACCAAGGTCAGGATTTGAACTGACATTTCCAGAGGAAAAGACCAGTGCACAAACCCACTGAAACACCTATTAAAATAAACTTTAATCAAGATTCACTCTTGGGAAGAACAAATAACTACTGGCAACAGTTTTGGGGTTACTTGCTGGAGCCAGTAAAAATGTGCGTTTTCTGCCAGGAGGGCAGAACAATTTTATGTGACTACATTGTTTAGTGAATGTGCATGTGTACGTATGTATGTTTATAGGCTTTCAACGACATCCATTACTGCGGAGGTAGGGACTCTCCACTCACATTACTATCCCCATTTTAGATCATCAGAAGTGGCACTTTCTTCTGTTGTGGAATTGATATTTCACACACATGGTCCAACGATATTCTCCATTTGGGGCCTGATTCTCATTTACCCTAAAACTCCCTTCTTTGGTAGTGTAAAGTGGCCTTAAAGTAGATGTAAATGTAATTTCCCCTTCAAGTATAAGGGATCTCTCATATCAACAGAATCTTCCAAAAATGGACAAAAGATTTTAAGTGCAACATTATACACACACACACACACACACACCCCTGTATCTCTTCAACACAGCAAAAATTAGGTCTAGGTACTATAATTCTATACGGTAAACAACCGTTTTGAGTATAAAGTATACCTATAGCTATTATCTAAATAATAGATAATAATCCTTTTTTTCATCTCAGCTATGTACTGTATACACCTTTATTTAAAAACGTCTTGATATCATAATGGTTTGCAAACATATCCTTGCTGCAGCTGTTCGAGAACTTACAATAGCACAAGGCTCTGACTCAGTGAATGATTTTATGCCAGACTACTCCTTCAGTGAACACATTTCTTGTGTCGCAGAGAGGACTGTGATGAAGAGGATGAGGTAACTATAAAAATGAATCAGAGTCTGATGCACAAGGTAGGCCATTAATGTAAGAAACTCAAATGTAAGAGTCTACGGGCTACCCAGTAATAATCCCAAAATGATGGTGAACAATGCTCCTATGACTCACTAAAAGTCACTTTTTCTCATTGCAGTACACCTGAAACATGAACAACAAAGCAGGGTACCCTAAGATATTAGCTCATTTGTTGATTTAATTAAAATTAATAAGTTTTCCTACAGTAAGCTTTCATTCTTATCACTGGGTTGAATCAAATCACTCTCACTTCCCCCCAGCATCAACCACAAAGAGCGACTGCAGCACAAATACAATGGGTGAAATCCTACTAGAGTGACCAGACAGCAAGTGTGAAAAATCAGGACGGGAGCAATGGGTGCCTATATAAGAAAAAGACCTAAAAATCAGGACTGTCCCTATAAAATTGGGACATCTGGTCACCCTAAATCCTACCCACCTGAAATCAATGGCAAAATGCCCATTGATGTTCAAGGTCAATGCTGGAGTCACACATTGTCAAACTTAATTGACTAGGCCTGACAAGCCTACCCTACCAATAGGGGGGTGTGAAGCAGTCCTCCCGCTCCTGTGTCCATTCCTGACAGGTATCATTTTCTCTTTGTTCTTCTAACTAGGGAAAACTTTATTAATGTTAATCTAACGAATCAAAAAGAAAATAGCCCTTGAAAGGACAGAAGCAAAAAGAAACAGAAGAATGAACCATTGACACCACTACCTGTGAGCCGAGTTCATTGTATCTTCAGTGACTTGAAAGTAACTGAAGAGTGGATGGGGTCACACCCCAGTGGATGGAGTCACTGTCAGAATCCTCTCCAGAGAGGAGGGAGGAGCCAGTGACTCAAGGACATTGCTCTCTAGCATATTCCACTGCTCAATGTCAGGAGGCACCAATCACAGAAGTGGAAATATGCAGAGGCCACTCAACAAAACAACACTATGTACGTGCCAGATTGATCATGTGCGATTTTCCATAAATATTGAAATCCAGTAATTATCATCAAAAGCATTTGTTACTTTTGAGTTTCACTGTAGAGGAAAATTATTTTTGGTAATTTTTGAAGCATTGGGTCTCTTGTTCCAAAGTCATATACAGTGGTGGCTTTCAACCTTTCCAGACTACTGTATCCCTTTCAGGAGACTGATGTGTCTTGCATACCCCAAGTTTCACCTCACTTAAAAACTACTTCCTTACAAAATCAGACATAAAAATATAGTCACAGCACACTGTTACTGAAAAATTACTTACTTTCTCATTTTTACCATGTAATTATAAAATAAATCAATTGGAATGTAAATATTGTACTTCCATTTCAGTGTATAGTAAATAGAGCAGTATAAACAAATCATTGTATGAAATTTTAGTTTGTACTGACTTTGCTAGTGCTTTTCATGTAGCCTGTTGTAAAACTAGCCAAATATCTAGATGAGTTGATTTACTCCCTGGAAAATCTCTGCGTACTCTTAGTTGAGAATGACTGACAAATAGTGTTAAGTATGTCACCTATGCACCAATATAGCATAGTTTTCAACTGAAAACACCTTTTTTATTTTTAATATATAAAAATATTTGTAGCTACAGCTGATTATTATGCCTTCTGCATTTGAAAAACATAATTTTTTTAAATAGTATATTTTCAGACATAGGTGAAGTTCCACACTGGAAAGAGGATGTCCCTAAGAATTATTCATCTCTGTCCCCAGTAAATCCTATTCTGAGTGCCTAAGTGGAAATAAAATGGTGCATAGTTCCTCTGCACTGGGATGAATAACACCCATACATGCATACAAGTATACAGTACTGTGACATGCACCTATTTTAATATTTTAAAAATGCATAAAGATCAAACCTTAATTATTCCACAATCTCAATTAAAAGAGTCTTTGCTTCAGTCCTTAGCTCAGTACACTGTCAGGGGATAGATAAATCAACTTGCAGCAATCTTGGATTGGTATTTAGGTCCAGGGCCTGAACAGCTTAATACTCATCCAATTTTGTACAGATACTACATAGCTGGCATCTTCCCTACCATCATCAAAAAAAATGATGTACAGTACAGTATAAAGTTATTCACTAAACAATTCCCAAAGATCACCTTTACTATTGACTATGAAATAGATCCAGGACACCTCTTTTTGGATGTCAAAGCCTTAAAGACCAGTGACAAGGACAATGCTTCAGGTGAATATGAAGTTTGCCCACCCTATGTAAATAAAAATCATTTGGTTATGGGACTGTCTAGCAAAATATGACCCTGATCCTGCATCAAGATACAGCGTAGTCAATTTAGTTACACACAGAGAGAGGGAACCACACTAGCACATCTGAGTGCAACATTGGGGCCTATTTATGGTAGAAAAAGGGATTCTATAAAAGGTCTACCTGGCAATGTATCAGCTGTGAATAACACTTCTAGGATATAATGAGCTATTAAAATGACTCCAGTAAATAACCCAATCTAATGAGCGTCCAGCATAATGAGGAAGACAACATAATCAATAAGATAATATGATCAGACAGTCTTACTTTATATGCATGGACTTTTTGAAAAAGATAGACACTGTTTTATTAAGAATATATACTACAGATTGTACCTTAGATCAGGGATTGGCAACCTTTGGCATGCAGCTTGCCAGGGTAAGCCCCTTAGTGGGCTGCGCCAGTTAGTTTACCTGCCGCGTCCGCAGGTTCATCAGATCACGGCTCCCACTGGCCACGGTTCTCTGCTCCAGGCCAGGGAGCTGCGGGAAGCAGTGCGGGCCGAGGGATGTGCTGGCTGCTGCTTCCTGCCGCCCCCATTGGCCTAGAGTGGAAAACTGTGGCTCATGGGAGCTGCAATCAGCCAAACCTGCAGATGCGGCAGCCCGGCCCGCCAGGGGGCTTACCCTGGCGAGTTGCATGCCAAAGGTTGCCGATCCGTGCCTTAAATACTTGGGGCTCCATTAAAAAATACATACACATTTCCTTAATGCCATGCTCCCAGCAAGGCAAAATATCACTCCGTACATAGGATCATTACCAAGTAACACACAGTCCACACACAAAACACAATGCACATTTCAGAGAAGATGAAAGGATCATAAAATAAATAAGAATGTTGATAACTTGTCTATTATAATTCTTGCACAGAATGATTGGATATATATTTTTTACATTGTAAACAGCAACAACTTTTTTGAAACAGGAAATGCTAGGGAGCATTTCTAGTGAGTAAACAAGAGGACCCAGGAATATACTTGACTAATGAAGAGAATGACATGATGTCTCATAAGTTTAAGAACGTAATGCTAAAAAACAAACACCAAAACCACCAGCAAAACAGTCCCTGGAAAGCTAACCTTCAAAATAAAGTATTTAATGTCAGTCTGTTCTATTAGCATGCTTCTCCATCCACAGACTTAAACAGTTGCCTACAGATGCTGCAAATTGATTTGTCCCTTGATAACTGTTGGAGTTGCTGACCGAAACATTGAAGAATAACAGCTTTTTAATTGAGTTTTTGTGTGTGACTAACTGTACAGTGCTTTATCCTTTTTCTCACTTTGTCACATCTGCACAGATTTCAGAGGTAACACTAGGCTTTCGTGTGACTTATCTTTATGGCTTCTATCTCGAGCGCCCAATCAATCAATGCAAAAGTAACATTTGGAGTTATTCTCATTTTGGTGTCTTTTGTATTCACCGTTTCTAAATATTTAGAGGATACAAACATGAGGCAAGAATCAGCCAGAGTCTGCACTGGCTTCTCCTGGCCCAAACCTTGAGGAGGATCCCCAACGGCAGAAAGTCTGACCAGGTGGAGGGATGAAACAGCACACTGCACCCTCATCCTGCCCTGCCCACACCAAGATTTGCAGAGTGGGGGATGAGGCAGCCAGCACATCTTAAAATGTGAGTGATGCTGGTGACAGAGGAAAGTGGCTGGGATATGGTGATTTAGCTCCTCCACGAGGCATCTTTTGCCAGTAGGGCTCCTATGGAGTATGGTCAGATCATGAATCTGTACAGAGCTTAACAGAGCACAGAATTTCCACTCCCAGTGGAAATGTTGAGGAAGTGCAGATTACTCAGGCTGGCTTTGCAAAGTGCCTTTGAATCGCCCTGGGACAAGATTACTGTAGTTATTATTTAAGCGTTAAGCTCCCCTTGATTTCAAAGGGAGATAGGAGTCTAACTTTGGTTTGATAGTAAAGACATATTTAAGCTGACTATGCCTTCAGTGTAAACAGAGATGTTTCAAAGGTTTACAAGTGGAGAGAGGTCAAGATGGCAGCCACATGAAAGTGTAAGCACAGTTTTGTTGCTTCTGCAATTTCAAAGCCTGTGGGACTAGCAGTTCTGTTACACTCTCCAAGTGGCAGTACTGTCAATTCTGGTGATGTTGACACTTTTCTACTAGGAACTGACTTGAAGTCTGAGTTGCTTTCTAATAAAATTCTTTTAAAAATATCAGGTTTAGAAAGAAAGTCCATTACTTAAAGCAAATGTTTTCCCCAGGGCAGTCTCAGTGCCTGGTCCTCCCCATAAATTGTGAGTGGGTCCCAGCTAGATCAGAGAGGAACCCCATATGGAAGAAGGTTGAGAAATATCAGCCTAATATAATATGAGCCAAAGTTTCAACATGGCTTCTTAACTGTATCACACAGTTGTTTGCAGAAGCCTCCAGTTACACAGATAATTCCTATACTGACACCAACAAGTGGATATTTTTGAATGCAAATGAGGTGACTGTGACTGCACAACTGATTACACAACTGCAAATATAGTCGTCAATGTGCTCTATATTACCTTCTTTGTAACTTCTTGTTGTTATCCTGTATTTCTTGCCCACCAGCCCTATTTCAGGAAATCTGAAGTGTCTGTTTCCGTAAGTTAGCCTAGTTTTGTTGTTTTGTAAAAGTCAGTAATTTCTACTTAATCAGCAGAATTGAGAACACAAATAGTTGTGCATTTATGATTATGTTTGCAATTGTGAATCCTTCATTACGAAAGTTATTCTGCATAATATTAAACGCTTGAAGAAATATATTTAAAAAAAAATAAATGAGATTGAGTTAATTGTTGCCAGGGCAATGCAAAGGAGATGATATGAGAAGTGATTGAAATGAGGCTGGAAAGTGATAGGTTAACAGGTTCATGACTAAAAGCATGTTTAGATAAGGAGGGGCTGGACTGCAGCCTCCAGTGGAACTCCTCTCCCCACCCCCCACCACCTCAGTAGCAGATTCTGCAGGAAGAAATCCTTTCAAGGGTCCCCTCACTGAATTCCTCCAGATCATTCTGTCATGGAGGGAGAACCATAGGGCTCACACCCAAGCTTGGCGGAACCCTAGGAGTCCATAGAAAGCAACGGCTGACGCTGGACCTCAACAGCTGCATGGCTCGGTTGCATTCACATACTAGGGGCTTCCCCTGACTGCAGCTGCTCCTGGGATCCCCAGACAGAACTCACAGAGAAGATAATACAACTCTAAGAAAAGAATATCTGAGTAGGCCAAATCTCTGCCCCCTCCCTGAGTGCAGAACATGCACTCAGCTTGTGGAGCATAATCTACAGGATCTGGAGAAGTGGATGAAACAGTGCCACAGAACCCTCACTTCCACACTGGAAAGGAGCTTCCCTTCCATACAGAGTTCTGTGGAGGAAGCAATGATCCCACTAAGAGTATTCATATGCATTCACGTCACCACACATCTTTTGTTAAATTACACTGGTCTACAATTTTTGAGAAGTCGTCTGCTTCAGAGATAAAATGTGATATTTATTATGTATTTTGATGTGCTGAATTCAAATATGACAATTAAAACAACTGATTGGCTACTGTTTCTAAGCTATTTAAGTTTTTACATTTTATGTCTATGTATATTGTGTAGATAGTAGAGGTTTAATCATAAATTGTAAACCTAGGTCTTTTCATGTATTTATGGTTGCTTTACATGATAATATTTCACCTGTCCTGTTTATGTAACACTTTAAAAATCAGCAAAAGGGTTATATAAATAAAATTTATTATGAAACAAAAGGCAAAAAACTATTACGTACATAGTTTAGTCCTATTCAGTGCCTACTTGGCGCTTCTTGGCTTGTCTCTTGTATTCATTAAATGGAGCATCTCTTGTCACTGTCCAGCAATAGTCTGCAAACATTGATGGGCTCCATTTGCCCTGATAGCCTGCCAGGAGATTCCATTGCTGTAGTCTGGAGCCCAACAGCTCTGCCTTACTCTTGGGTAGTTCCAAATCCCTGACAAGGTCATTCAGTTCACCTTGTGTTATGAGGTGTGGTTCAGAGGAGGAGGATGGGAGAAAATGTGGGTCCTGTGACATTGATGGTTCAGGACCAGAAGTTTCATCCTCTTCCTCTTCCTCGTCTGACTCAAGTGAGAATGATTCTGGTGCATCAGAAACCAGCAGTCCTTCTCCGTGGGGTACTGGGCGTATAGCTGATGGAATGTTTGGATAATGCACAGTCCACTTTTTCTTCTTTGACATACCTTTCCCAACTGGAGGCACTATGCAGAAGTAACAATTGCTGGTATGATCTGTTGGCTCTCTCCAAATCATTGGCACCGCAAAAGGCATAGATTTCCTTTTCCTGTTCAACCACTGGCCAAGATTTGTTGCACAAGTGTTGCAGCATATGTGTGGGGCCCACCTCTTGTCCTGATCTCCAATTTTGCAGCCAAAATAAAGGTGATAGGCTTTCTTAACCATAGTACTTATACTGCGCTTTTGTGATGCAAAAGTCACTTCACCACAAACATAGCAGAAGTTATCTGCACTGTTCACACAAGTACCAGGCATCTCTGCTCACTTTGGCTAAACAGAAATGTGTCCCTTTGCAAAATCAAACACTGACAAATAAGAGAGCACGACATTGTATGATTTCTAGAGCTGATATAGAGCAATTTGTTCAGCAGAGTGACGTAAGCTTCCTTATGATTGCATCATTCATGACTTCTAGGAATAACATGATGCAAAATCAAACACTGACAAATAAGAGAGCACGACACTGTATGATTTCTAGAGCTGATATAGAGCAATTTGTTCAGCAGAGTGACGTAAGCTTCCTTATGATTGCATCATTCATGACTTCTAGGAATAACATGATGCAATTCATATCATGTATGACGCAATAGCTTCAGATTGCATCATTCATTGTTTTTCCTCAAAAGCAAGTACTGTCCAAACCCAGTCATAGATTTCTTCATAGATCCAGTCAAAGATGTATTTTAGTCATTTCTGGTTTAAATTGAGATCTCTTCCCTTTATAACTCACTTATCCTCACCCATTCCCAAGTCAAGGGTCGTATATACTGACCCAATAGCATATCTTGAAAACTAGAGCCAATCAACAATTTTAAGCATCATTTTCGTTCTCAGTGACCCAGAATTAGTAAAGTTGGACTACATTTATTTCAGAAGCATTTTGGCTGTAGAGCAGTGTTATTTGATATTAATAAAGGAAAAGCACTGGTTTCCAAAAAGACTTTAAAGACATTTTATACAAAGAGCAGGAGATGTATGAATATGTCTGGTACATTTACTCATGTGTATTCTATGTACACAGAAACCAAGAGACACTTTTTTAATCCTAATAGCCTCTCCAAGGGGTTATGAAGTGCCAGTAAATGAAGCTTGGATATACTGAGTTATCGACGTGCTGTTTTGTCTGTGTTTTAAGCAGTAACACGCTAAAAGATAAATGAGCTGATTAATCATGCCATTCACTCTCACCATTTCCTGTGTAGAAGAGGAAAAAAGTACCTCATGATGACCAGCTATTGTAGCAATATGAAGCGCCGTAAGAGCTCCGTATCCAACTTGCTGAATGTCAGCTCCACCATGCAGCAGGGCTGTCACAAGTTCTGCACTGTCCTACAATGCACACATTTCAAATGTTTTTGTTAGGCTGATAGACATCTCTAAAGCTGTGTCTCTCCCTGATTTTATGAGCTATTTAAATATCACTTAGCCTCAGAACCATTTTTAAATGCTCGAATGGACTATTTTAAATATCAGAACCGTTAGAGTGTCAAACCCAGAAGAAGGGCACATTAGGACTTCTCCGGATCTACAATGGAAATTCCACAAATACACAGGATGGTGTGCTGAATATCAGATTTATGATTTTGGTATTTTGGATGAGTCTCCTTGTTGACAACATAATGGGCTAAAGCACTGCTGATATTCCTGAGAGATATAACAATGGCAATGCAAATCATAGTAATAATAACAATTTATTGAGACTCTAAGATCAGTTCACCAACTGTGTGTTAAGAGGGACAACATCCAGTTGAGGTGGATACTATTGAACTCATTTACAAAGGGATAAACTTATGCACAGAGAAATGAAGTAGCTTGCCTGGGGTCATTCAGTGAATCAATGGCAGAACCATGAACAGAAGCCAGGACATCTTGGAAATAAAACATCTTCAAATGGCTATTCAGCATCCAATAGCAGCACACACAACATTGCCTGTCATTCTGACTAGTACTGTCCCATTGTTTCCTTGTACTTCACTGTCTGTCTGTATCCATCCATTGTCTCATATCTTAGACTTAGATTGTACTCTCTTTGGGACAGGGACCAGCTCTTTGTTGTTGCTGTTCTGTGTTGATCTGCTTAGCATAATGGGGTCCTGTCTATACCTAGGGCTCCTAAATGCTACAGTAAAAAATCATAAATAAGAAGATCACAACAGCAAGAGACGCTCAAGCTTGTGCCGCCATCACAGCTCCTTCTCCCTGTATTGTATACAAAAATGAGCATAGACCATGAATGAATCAGCATTACAGAACATACAGTGGAGATGTGACTGCTGACCCAAGCCATCTTGTTGGTGTTTAAAATATGTGTATTCAACTTATTGGAGCAATTATCAACTTCCATGTTTTCCCTAACACCACCCTCCTTACCAAATTTTAATTCAAAAAAGAAAAGCAAACTTTTTAGGCCCAAGACTATGAAAGAAGGTTCTGTATAACTGAATGTGATATTTTGCCCTGAATTTAGTGAGGCAAAAACCCCTGAAAATAAAATGGCCTAAACTAGGAATTCCTTGGAGAATTCCTTTCCCAAGTGATGACTTGGTCCAGCCTACTAAACTCTGCCGTGATCTCATCAAATCTCACAAGATAATCTGGCCACAGTCCAGATACAGGTAGCGCCATTAAAAAGTCATCCTTTACCAGCACTTACCACACCATTGTATCTGGCATCTCTATATTTCCCTATGCATTCCATATACAATAGAAGTTATGGTATGTTAACTGTTGGTAAATCCTGCAGCCTTAACATTTCAAATGTCCTGCAAAAGAAATTTCAGATTGTACATTTGATTCCGAAATTCACAGTTTGCAATGGTTTGCTTAGCTTCATGGAATCCAGTCAGAGCACAGAAAAAGCATTGTGTGACTTGGGTGACTAACTAAGATCCTGATTCAAAAAATCACTTAAGCATATGCTTAACTTTAAGTATAATCCTAAATTTCATTGGCTTCACTGTATGCATTGAAAAATGTGAGCAGACAATGCAGCATTTACTAAAGAAACTCGGAAATTAGTCCCATCTAACAAATGCTTGAGAATAAGGCAACAAAATTCCTATAAGGCACTTAGCTAATTGTTCATCACTGCACGAGTGCAAGTTTTCTTTATGACTGCTATAGAGCATCATCCTACATTCTGAAGCATAAGACTTGATTACCCTTATTATTTTGGTTGGCACATGTCAATGTAATTGTTATCAGTGGTCATAAAATTAAACTAGTATAAAAATTACAGAAATAAACAAAGAAATAGCAAGTTATCATAGTCAGGGCTGTCCCTGGGGCGATGTGGGGCCCGGGGTGGAAGTGACGAATCCGTCACTTCCAGGATCAACTGCGCCTGGTGCTGGCCAATCGCACCGGCCTGCAGGGTCCCCCAAAGCACAGGGCCTGAAGCAGTTGGTCCGATTTGCCATACCCATAAGATAGCTCTGATCACATTACAATAATTAGGAAAGAAAAGACCGTCTTGTGATGAGCTAATAGAAAGTTAAGCCAGAACTTTCAGTTCCAGCTCTGTCAATAGATTTACTGTATAACTTTGGGCAAGTCACTTACTCTCTCTGTGCATTAAGTTTCTCTGTCTGTAAAATGCGGATAATAACAGTGCTTCTGGGCATGTGTGGTCTTTATATTTCTGCTTCATTAATCGCCAATCACAATGTCAGTTCTTAACAACAGATAAAATAAAAAGTAAAATAAAATAAACAACTATTACTGCTGACTGGGAAACTTTAGCTGAAACAAAATTGTGACAAAAAACAAGGCAGAGAAGCAGCAAAGTTTTTGTGAAAATGTTTTTCTTTCTGTAACCGTAATCATAACAATACTTCTCTAACTCACAGACATGTTGTGAGGTTTAATTAAATAGCATTCGTGAAAGATGCTAAGTCCATAGTATGTGTGCAAGCATTTATACGTAATTTTCCTATATATTGTATGCAAGGCATAAAGATTTTCATTGGGATTAGTAATTTAGAGAGAGCAGACTACCAAACATACCGACTTTTCATTTCTAATTTACCTTGTAAGCTGCCAAATGCAGAGCTGTAAATCCATTTCTTGTTAACCTGGATGGACGCAACCCTTTTAGCATAAGAGTTCTAATATGGGATTTGTTACCTTTATAATAAAAATTGGAAAGAGAAGTCATTTACAGGAAAGAACATGCAAATGAAGGCAATCAGCTAAGAGCTTCCACACTTAGTGTGTGGCTACAGACTTGTCAGTTTCTTATTATTAAGCTCAGATCAGATCTCAACACTTTTATTCACATTTGCAGTACTCAAAATGCAAGCAATAGTCCTTGTAACAGACAGTGTTACTCGGATTTAGAATTAAATGGTAGAGACTGTGGTGGCCTTTGCATGGGTGTACAATGAGAAGGGAACGGATTGCTCTCTGTCCTAGCATCCCCTGACTTTCTAGTGACTCCAAAGTGGACAGGGGAATGATGACACCTTCTACACGTGGCAGGCACCATCTAGCCATTAACAGGAACACTTGTGGCACTGGGCATCTATTTGCTTGCTAATCTCATTCACATCTTTGAGGGAGGACTTTTTAGAGATATTTGAGGTGCTATAGAGCACAAACTCCTCTTTCAGCATGAGACTCCCTCCCTTCCTCCCTCCCTGCCTTACAAGTTGGGTTTCCTGGACACCTACCTTGTCAATTGATCCTTCCAAAAGTGATGCTCCACCTGGTGCCTTTACAGTTTATTGTTACTGGGATAGTAGTTTATAGGAATACTAGTGAACCATAACATGAAGACACTCATCTCCTGCCACCTTTGTCTTATTCACTTTAGTGCTGTGATCCATATTATGGCTGCCTCCTGCACAGCTATGCTAGAAGAAGGGTGGCCACAATTTAGCTCACATTGTGACTACACAATAACCCATTTCTTAATGAACTCTCAACATGTAGCAGGGCACCACCCCCTCATGGTACCAGTCGGCGTCAGGCACAATTTAGCCATTAATGGGAACAGACTGCTCTAAAACTGCCTAAAACAACCCTGGTGTTCTCTCAGGTCTTGCAGGAACTAGAAGCTAATGGAAAGCTCCCACTGATTTCAACGGTGCATAATCAAGGTCTCACTAATTATACATCTGGGCCCAGATTCAGCAAACCATTTAAATGTATGTTTAAGTGCCCTGTGGCACTGAAGCCTTAGGGTACAATTCTCTTTGATTCTGAATGCTGACCTCTGTCGCATATTGTGGAACAAGTGCAAAATGCATGAGCACAGTGTGGACAAGAGATCTGCAGTATGGAGTGCCCAGATGATCTCTCACATGACTTTTCTTGTTCTCCTGGTTTGCTGTCTGCAAGAATCCCATCAGAGAACATTCTGGGCTAGAAAATCTGATTTTTATTTTATCATCATCATTATTATTATTTTAATTCGCCATGTTGTAAAACATTTTCACAATATTAAAAAAAGGAAATGTTATTTCTGTGGGCAAAGAATATCAAAAATTCAACCTTCATACCAGTCTACAATGTGTATATTTCATATAGAATTATACTATCCCTTGATTACAAAATAAATATAACAACTAATTTAAAGTTAGTTGCACATCTGTACTTAAATATGCATCAGAGTTTATCGGCATTTTTGCTCCATTGAAGAATGGTTTAGAAAGGAGCTCAAAGTTTACTTGGAGCCACTCCACCTTGTCACGACAGTTTAGAGTATTGTAACTAATGCTTACCTGAGCATCAGCAAGGACAATGCAAAGAAGGCAAATAGTTTAAAAATATAAATGTTCCTGTGGGTTATTAAACAGACCAAATCACTAACCATGTAAATAACATGCTTAAAGAGTATGAAAGTTCAAACACTTACCACCGCAAATACAACATAAATGAAGAAGAGATAGCCCATTTTCTGTGCGGTAATTTAAATTGACTTTGCTGAAGGCTTCATCAGAGCTGAAAAAAAGAGATTTTACAGATGATCAGTTTTCAACTTTTAGCATATTTTCTTTTATTTGAAAAATTTGAAAAGAGAAATCTCACTATAGTTTCTCTCATTTACAACACTGTAAATCCAAAGGTACTTCACTGATGTCAATGGATTAATCTACGTTTCTACTGTTGCAAGTGAAATCAGAATCCAACCCTTACTTTTTCCTGAGCTATATTTCTATTTTGATATTATTTCTATACATACATACACAAACAGTTACATTATAAGAACAAAGGGAGAAGAAAACTTCTTTTAAGAAAAAAAAAACTGCTATAAGTAGAAAGATTCCTTCTTCCCCCTCCACTCCATCTTTCAGCTACAGCAGCACAGGAGCCAGAAAACAGAGCTGTAAACAGGGGAGTTTGAGTGGGAGTTTGGGGGGAAGACCAAGAGGCAGGCAGCGGAACAGACAGTCTAGTGAAGGGAGTGTGTGGTGTTCTAGCAGTGTTTTGGTGCTCGTTGGGGTGGGTTTTTTTTTTGTTTGTTTGTTTGTTTGTTTTTGCTGTGCGTGGTGGTGTTGTGGTTTGCTTTGTTTCCCAGATTTACAAGATATAGGTGGGAAGCCTATGACAGATACAGAGGCAGCAGTGACAGTGACCCAAGCAGTGGAAGAGACAATGAAGATGACTGGATGTGGAAGCAGCGGCATGTACATGATCCTGGAGGGGGTACCTGAAAAAAGTTTCATCTGCATTAAATGCCACCTGATAGAGCTGCTGGAGGAAAAGATCCAAGGACTGGAGATGCAGGTGGAAACTCTGGTTGAGTTTAGAAGGGGGTTCAAGCAGATGATGAAGGAAAGACATGAGGAGTCTGAAGGGAAAAGCTCAGACTTGCAGATGGAAGCAGAACCAAAGAACTCTCAGGGAAGACTGCTGGGTGAGGAAAGTGGACAGTGGAAGCATGTGACTAAGAGAACCAGGCAGAGCAAAAGACGGACTAGTGAAGGAGAAATAGGGTCAGGAACAGGTTTGTGGAGTTGGAAAATGAAGAAGAGGCACAGCAGGTGGACACTGAAGGTGAGAAGGCAAGGAAGAAGAGAAGAGCAGCTAGTCCTATAGGAAGAGGGGAAGAGTCAATGGAGATAACAACACCAAATATGATCCCGAGGAGGATACAGGATGGGTTGCGGAGAATTGCAAGGGTGAATAGGAATCAAGAGGATTTGCAGCCAGAGGAACCAGAAGATAAACCGGAGAATCGCACCATCACCAGGAAAAGGCAGGTCTACGTGACTGGGGACTCCTTACTGAGAATAACAGACAGGCCTGTAACCAGAGCTGATCCAGAGAACAGAAGGGTGTGCTGTCTGACAGGTGCTAAGATACGAGATGTGGACCTGAAGCTGAAGAGGATCCTAATGGGAGCAGGAAAGAAGCCTTCACGTGGGAATGAATGATATGGCTAGATTCTCACTGAAACACATCAAGGGAGACTATGCCAGGCTGGGGAAGATGCTTAAGGAAATTGAGGCTCAGGTGATCTTCAGTGGGATTCTACCTGTTCCTAGAGAAGGCCAACACAGGTGTGACAAGATTATGATGATCAACAGATGGCACAGGTAGTGGTGCTATAAGGAGGACTTTGGGATGTACGGCCACTGAGAGGCATTCATGGACAGAGGACTGTTCTCTCGGGATGGACTTCACCAGAGTAGGGAGTGAAATAGAGTTCTAGGATGGAGGCTGGCACAAATGATTAAGAAAGCTTTAAACTAGGAATTGGGGGGACATGGTTGGGAGATGTCCAGGTAATCGCCACGATGGATTTTAACATTGAGAGGGAAGAACACGAAGTAAGAAAGGATACTGCCATGGATAGGAGAATGGACATAAGGAGGAAGGGTAGTGTAGATACCATTCTAATAGGTGATACTGGGGGCAGAATGTCTGGGCCTAATAGGGCAAAGAATGTGAGCGAAGCCAAATGCGAGGACCCTAGGTAATAAAATGGAGGAACTAGAGTTACTGGTGCAGGAAGTGAAACTGGATATTATAGGGATAACAGAAATATGGTGGAATAGTAGCCATGACTGGAGTACAGGTATTGAAGGGTATGTGCTGTTTAGGAAAGACAGAAATAAAGGCAAAGATGGTGGAGTAGCATTGTATATCAATGATGAGGTAGACTGTAAAGAAATAAGAAGGGATGGAATGGATAAGACAGAGTCTGTTTAGACAAAAATCACATTGGGGAAGAAAGCTACTAGAGCCTCTCCTGAGATAGTGCTTGGGAAGAAATTAGTTAGGGAAGTGGATTGGACTGAAGAACCTGAGGACCTAAAGGTGGAGGAGGCCTGGAATTACTTCAAGTCAAAGTTGCAGAAACTATCAGAAGCCTGCATCCCCAAAAAGGGGAAAAAATTGGGCAGGAGTTGTAGACCAAGCAGGGTGAGCAAACATCTCAGTGAAGTGATTAAGAAAAAGCAGAAGGCCTACAAGGAGTGGAAGATGGGTAGGATTAGCAAGGAAAGCTACCTTATTGAGGTCAGAACATGTAGGGATAAAGTGAGAAAGGCCAAAAGCCACGTAGAGTTGGACCTTGCAAGGGGAATTAAAACCAATAGTAAAAGATTCTATAGCCATATAAAGAAGAAGAAAACAAAGAAAGAAGAAATGGGACCGCTAAACACTAAGGATGGAGTGGAGGTTAAGGATAATCTAGGCATGGCCCAATATCTAAACAAATATTTGCCTCAGTCTTTAATGAGGCTAATGAGGAGCTTAGGGATAATGGTAGGATAACAAATGGGAATGAGGAAATGGAGGTAGATATTACCACATTCAAGGTAGAAGTCAAACTCAACCAGCTTAATGGGACTAAATCGGGGGGCCCAGATAATCTTCATCCAAGAATATTAAAGGAATCGGCACATGAAATTGCAAGCCCATTAGCAAGAATTTTTAAAGAATCTGTAAACTAAGAGGTTGTACTGTATGACTGGAGAATTGCTAACATAGTTCCTATCTTTAAGAAAGGGAAAAAAGGTGATCTGGGGCAACTACAGGCCTGTTAGTTTGACATCTGTAGTATGCAAGGTCTTGGAAAATTTTTTGAAAGGAGAAAGCAGTTAAGGACATTGAGGTCAATGGTAATTGGGACAAAATACAATATGGTTTTATAAAAGGTAGACTATGCCACACCAACCTGATATTCTTCTTTGAGAAGGTAACAGGACTCTATACTGTTGGTATCTAGGACTTGAGAGGGTAAGAAAAAGAGATGCGAGAGGACCCAGGATATGGCCTGAGTCCAGGCAGGGCAGAAGTACTGCAAAAACAGAGTTCTCACATAAATTCCTTCCCCCAAAATACCATTAATGTCAATCAAAGTTATTCACTCTTGTGAATAACAAGGATATGGACCCCACAATGTTCAGCAGCAAATTGTGTGATTAAATACCCTTGTTTTTCTGCTTGGTTTATTGCACTGGAATGTGATATTTTAAGATCAAATTTAGAACTATGTCATTCAGACTTTCCATTAACTTCTATTAAAATATTTCTGGTTTGGGCGTGTGCAATTAAAATATAGCTATAAGCCACATCCATCCTAAGAAAGAAATGCAATTTCCTTTCTTTTTGCCCTCTTTAGAGTAATCGCACATAAAGTTCTTGGGCAACTGACCACAACTTATCTATTGTGACATTGGAAGTTCAGCTTAGTTTTTAATTTTCCTCTACATTTTTGGAATGTCATACTATGTTTTAATATAGCCTAATGATTTTATGGTGCTTGCAACTTGGTGAGGTGACTAATTAAAATGAAGTAATTATTATGAATAGATTTCTAATAATCTCTCTCTCAAAAACGATGAATAGCCATTCTGACTCATTAAAAAAAGAATCCATCATTCACACTGGAAACCTGCATCTTTTTTCTGCAAAAAATACAGAACATACTTTAAAAAAATGTTAGTTTATGTATTTTTATGATTAATTAAGCTCTGTTCTCCACGTGTACAACTCGAGTGACCTCTTTTCCAGAACAGCACATGTCAAAGCTGCAAAAGGGAATTCATTAATAAAAATAAAACGAGAAAAATTGACAATAAAATTAATGAGTAAATTAAAGCTGCCTCATGCTTTGCAAATAAACATGTACAATATATTTTATAATATAATAGACAATTACACGGGGCATTCCTGCCCCCTCATGATTAATGTCATATTATGGAAAGGCAGTAACCTCTGCATAGTTACAGTTATACCTATCTCCCCTTATAAAGCCCTCAATAAACAACCACTGTAACTTGGCTTGGATAATTCCAGAAGGCTTGGAAAGTGCTACATTTATTCTTGAAGCAAGGGAGAATGTTTCTGCGAAATATGAAGGAAATTGATCAATTTGATTTTGAGTTACAGGTAATTAAATAATAACCCTGATAGAGAAATGTTAGACAAAAACCAAAATTTCCAGTCTCCTCATAGGGCAAATCATCTCATTACTACTCCTTCAAAATTCAGAATAGTTACATCTCTTTGAAAACTGCTGTGTGGACAATTCAGGCCCCATTGATATCAACAGAATTTTTGCCAATGACTTCAGTGAGATTAGGATCAGTCACTATGGACTTGGTTCAGCAGAACACAAAATACAAACTTAATTTGGACATGCTTAAATCCATCCTGATTCAGCAAAGCACTTGAGCATGTTTAACTTTAAACATGTGCATAAGTCCCATAGATGTCTATAAATGTTATACAATTCCCCCTCCAAATGTAAAACCACTGTTAAAATGAGTTCAGAACCCGGGCCTGTTTTAAAAAGTTATTCATTTTAAGTACAGACAAAAGTCTTTAAACCAGAAACTTGCACCATCATGGCTGATGGCTTTTTGCAATGAATTATTCCATCTTTAGAATTTTTTGGGGGGGAGGGGAGAACAGTGGGCCTGGGATCAGCAGAGCTGAGTGAAATTTGGAATTTCCATCCCATGGGAAATTCCAACATTTCCACATTTAGTTTCACACCAAATTGGGTTGAGAAGTTTAAATTTTCAAAACTTTATTTCCAAAAAATTTCAGTTTGGAAATGTTGAAACATTTTGTTTGAACATTTTCAAGAAAAACAAAATATTTTGATTAAAACAAAATATTTCAACATACCCTCAAATCAAAATGTTTCTTGTTTGGTTTGTTGAAGTCATTTGAAATGCTTTCAAGTATCAGAGGGGTAGCCGTGTTAGTCTGGATCTGTAAAAGCAGCAGAGTCCTGTGGCGCCTTATAGACAGATGTTTTGGAGCATGAGCTTTCCTGGGTGAATATTATTGAACTACCTCGTTATCTCTAGCCTGCTTCTTCCTTGCATATACATACCTACCCCTGGAGATTTCCACTACATGCATCCGACGAAATGGGTATTCACCCATCAAAGTTCATACTCCAAAACATCTGATAGTCTACAAGGTGCCACAGGACTCTCTGCTGCTTGAAATGCTTTGTTTCAAGTCAGTTCAGCATTAAACTGCATTTTGCCATTGTGGTACATTGCCTCATGGGAGTTGTAGTTCAGAAACTTCATGCCTCCCATTTGTCCCTTATGGGTCAGGCTCCCTGGCTGGATTATACCACCCATGACAAATCTCGATTCATGTTACTCCTGTGATGCATTTTGCTTGGCCAGAGAGAAATCTACATTGTATTATGGGAGATATAGTCTTCCAAGGAGCTCCTCCCGTAGAAGGGAATGGGGCCCCAAACTCCAATGCATTTGTTGATAGGCAAATAAATACAAGTTAGTGTTGTAAATAAATACAAGTTAGTGTTTTATTGAACTGATTTGAAATGAAACATTTCAGGTCAGTTCAACATAACAAAATATTCTGATCAGGTAAAAACAACCCAAAATTTCATTTCAAGTATTCCAACAGAAAATTTCATCACAAGCAAGATTTTTCCACAGAAAATTTCCATTTTGTGGAAATCGCATTTCCCATCACAAAATCATCCCAACAGAAATTCTGGACATGCTCCAGTGACTAATTTAGAATAGGCTCTCAAACCCAGGTCTTTAGGCTCATTCCATTAGGAATGATATTCTAGTAAAAAAAAAAAATAGAGGTGTGGAACTGGTACATATGAATATGTAAAGCCCATTAATAAAACCAAGAGCAAGACTCCTTTCTGAAAAGTTGCATGTGTTAGTTTGTGCATATGTTAGTTTGACTAACTTTCCACATCTGTCACTTAGATGGCAGGTATTAAGCATTCAGGGAGCTTGCTGGCCTTATTTCTATTTTCTTAATGTAAACTATTCTGATATGGAATAATTCTTCCACACGTTACAGTCACATTTGTTTCTTTAGTGACTGTTCTTCATTTACCACTTACTTTTTACTAAGGAAAACAAAATGTTTTGCTCACTATAAAGAAAATCTCATTCTTCAAATATATTATAGCTGCATACGTGTCCTCTCAGGCATAGCATGATTAATGATACTGATGTAAGGCCTATCTATTCTTTCAGATTTTCTTTGAGGGGTGATTGTGGGAAAGAAACTCCAAGGGTTGGGGGAAAACTCCTTTTTGTCAACATGTTACCTCCCACCCCCAACCCTATGCTTGGAATTTATGTTTCAATACATTTTGGTGCATGATTTGAGAGATGGATTGATTCACTTGATGGCTGAATTTTAAGAGACGTTTCAAAATATCCAAATATGATTATAATGGAAAATCATGTCTCTGGCCCTCCCTTCTAGAGCTCAGTGACATAAAACAAACGGTAGAAGTGAAGGGGATGCTGTCAAGTTCAAAACTCACATATTTTTAAAGATCAAATTCCCTTCCCTATTAAAAAGACCTCATATATTACTAAAAATTTAATTTTTCACCACTTAGGCCATTTGTTTACATTTTCATTTTCTCTCAATATGGAAGAGGAAAATAGATTTTCAGTTTCTCTGGTTTATAGTCAATTTGTACTCAGTTACACTTAGTGGTTCTCATACTCTGACAGCAACGGTTTAGTTGCAAACACTGTGAGGAAATTTTTATGTGTTGAAAAGACTTACCTGGTATTTTTTTTTTTAAATTCATAAAACCATTTCCATTGGTCTTAGATTTTGAGAAAGTTTGTGGTTACAAAGTCTAAATTTGAGTTCCCCAGAGTGTGCTTCAAATCCTCTTTTGAACAAATAAGTCCCTCTTTCAGGAAGTTACTGTGATCGGCTACCCTTTTGAAAAGGATGGGACTGAGGTTAAGGCACTGCACTGACATTCAGATGATCTGGGTTCAGTTGCCAGCTTTGCAACAGATTGCTGGTGTGACATTGGGCAAGTCATTATATCGTCCTGTGCCCAGATACCACAGCTGCAAAATGGAGATGATAACACTTATTTTCTTCTACCCTTTGTCTGCCTCAATTATTTAGACAGTAAATGCTTCATGGCAAGTACTTTCTCCCCCATGTGCTTGTACAGAGCCTAACACAATGTCTATCTGAAGTTTGTTGTGGCCTCTAGACACTGACGTAATACAAACAATAAACATGACCATCACCATTTTTGGCATGTGACAATCCAAAGCATACCCTGTAACAAATTGTGCAATAGTAGACTAACAGCAGAGGGCATATGTGATAATATCAAGAATATCAGTGTGAACAGATGAACAGTGTGAATTGTGAACTCTTCATTTAGATAATAAAGCTACATGTTTCTGGCTTTTGGAGGCTGTTTCTTTGCAAAGCATGTCACATAAAGTGAAATTCCACACACAACATTAAAAATCTACAGAGATGCAAATACGTGCCACCATAATTTTGACATTGTTTTTGGGAAACTGCATTTAGCCTTACCTTCCTTTTAGCCACCAAGTCTGAGCACAGGAAAGAGAACTCTTTCAAAAATCTTCTGCAAGTGGTATGTTATGAAGAAAAATGTACTAGCAGAGTTCACAAGACTTGCCACTCCATATTTCTTCTCCAGCAATCTGATAACCAACTTCTCCCTGGCCTCTAACCAGTTTCTCAAAATTATTTTTCTTCCTCACTGAACAAAAGATTTTCTCTTATGTGGGAGTATCCTACTAGGCTCATTTAATGTCTCCTCAGAAGTGACAGAGCCACACAGAATAATTATGCCATTACTATTAATCTTGGACAAAAACTATAGTCTTCATACCAGATTCTGATTTTAGATTCACATAGGAAGACTGACCAATTCCAGTGACCCAGTGTGGATGGGAGAGCTGAACCTGTCGATAGATATTTCAACCTTGATTAAAAGTCAAAAGTCCACTTTTCAGATGTCAGTAACAGAGGGCCCAACCCTGCAATGTGCTAAGTATCAGTAATTCTCATTGGCTTCAGTGGGAATTAATAGCATTCCCCACCTAACAAATGAAGGTTCATTGACACATTTAGTGGTCCTACACTTGGTTTCAGGACAAAGTGATCAGTTAGCCACATAATGAATTATTTTCTTCTCTTTTACCTAATTGAGAGTCAAAAATACACTTTCTGCTGCAGCCAGTGGACTCCATGCTTCAAAATGTTGAGCATTCTAGCAAAACATTTAAGTACACACTTTAAAGGTAAGTCAATGGGGTACTTGCATGCTTAAAATTAAGCATGTACTTAAGTGCTTTGTTGGCTCAGAGCCAGAATGCTCAGTATTTTGCAGGATCCAGCCCAATATAATCAACAATCTTCATTTCAAATTGGGGGTTCAAACAATGATAATTAACATAGCTGAGTGAATAATCATAATTAATAAGTTAGCTGACCAATTCTGTCTTTTTTATTTGTTAATTGTCGGGCAACAGAACACATTATTTTCTCAAGTGCATTTGATGTTTGAAATTATTTACTAGACAGTTTCTGCAAATTAACTCATGCACAAGCCATTTGTTGAGTGCATTCATTATTCGAGCTGCCTTGAATGGATACATAGCTCACATGGTTCTATTATCCCTTTTTAACCTATGGCTAGTGGAAAATTCAGGATCTTGTAGCTTGTTCCAGTTAGGAGAAATTGACAATAGGTATTTCTTTTATGTACGTTTTCTTTTCAAAGTCCAGTTTCCCTGAACACAGAAGGAAACAAACAGCAGGAGCCAGTTCCTTTGTTTGCTGATCCAAGCCTGCCTTCCCATCTGGTACTCTCTTCCCAAAAAGCTTCTTCTCTGGACTATGTTACCAGCCTCCTTGGCTTTCTCTAGCTGCTTTTAGCTGCCCCAGCCCCTGCATTTGGAAACCCCCACGTGATTCAACTTTTACTCTGCTTTTCCATGTGTCTGTATTTTGTGGGCTACTGTTATTTCAAGTACACCTCTACCCCGATATAATGCGACCCGATAGAACACGAATTTGGATATAACGCAGTAATGCAGCACTCCAGCAGATCAAAGCAAGTTCGATATAACGCAGTTTCACCTACAATGCGGTAAGATTTTTTGGCTCCCGAGGACAGCGTTATATCGGGGTAGAGGTGTACATAAAAGGTGGTTACAAGGAAGAGGGAGAAAAATTGTTCTCATTAACTTCTGAGAGGACAAGAAGCAATGGGCTTAAATTGCAACAAGGGTGGTTTAGGTTGGACATTAGGAAAAACTTCCCATCAGGTTAGTTAAGCACTGGAATAAATTGCCTAAGGATGTTGTGGAATCTCTGTCCTTGGAGATTTTAAAGAGCAGGCTAGACAAACATGCCAGGGATGTTCTAGATCAGTGCTTCTCAAAGTCGGGCCACTGCTTGTTCAGGGAAAGCCCCTGGAGGTTTGGGCCGTTTTGTTTACCTGCTGCATCCACAGGTTTGGCTGATCACAGCTTGCCGCTCCAGACCAATGGGAGCTGCGGGATGCGGTGTGGGCCAAGGGATGTGCTGGTCACCCTTTCTGCAGCCCCCATTGGCCTGGAGCGGCGAACCACGGCCAGTGGGAGCCACGATAGGCTGAACCTGTGGACGCAGCCGGTAAACAAACCGATCTGGACCACCTGGGGCTTTCCCTGAACAAGCGGTGGAGTGGCTTTGAGAAGCACTGATCTAGAGAATACTTAGTCCTGCCTTAAGTGCAGGGGACTGGACTAGAAGACCTCTCAAGGTCTCTTCCCATCTATTCTATGATTCTATTTGTTTCAGCCCTGATTACAATGGTTTCTTTACATTTATTCTGAATGTTAGGCAGTGGTCATGCCTGACCCATAACAGTATGTTATCTTATTGGATGAGTAGGAGTTTTAGAACCAGATGTCCTGACAAAGTGACTACAATTAGGAATTTGAAATTACTTTCAGCAACTATTCTGCCTGCATCTTTGTGTAAAAATCTGCAAATATGCCTGCCAGTAAACTTGTTTGCCAAAGTATTTTTGAAGAATGAACAAAAGGAGGTATGTACACTGCTAAAGCAAATTCCTTAAAAAATTCAAACACATTTGCAGTAAAATTTTGGCAGTATTCACCCAGCTCTAGTAATAAGCAGCCATTAATCTTGGTACTAGGATGTAGGACACTGGCCCAGAATTATAAGGACTTACTCCTGAAAACAGATAGCAGATATAAATAGAATGCAGATATAGACTATCCATAATTGCAACACTCATTGACACATATATGAAAAGATTTCCAACCACACCAACATTTAAAAGCTAATTATTGTTTCGAAATACAATAAACAAGTTTCCAGAATAATTACCTAAAGACGTGTTTCAGTTCTGTGAACTCCTTTTCTTTGATCTGCAGGTCATCTTCTAATCTTTCTAAGATTATAGCATATGATTCACTAACTTTCTTCTTCCATTCATCTAACAAGAAAAAGCAAATATGATTCACAATATACTTCATTCCCTATAAAAAACTAGCACACAGATCACAATCTCCCAGTAATCAAAACAACTCCACTATCAAATTTACCAAATGATACTTTCATTTTAAATTATGGACATTTGCAGTTTAAATGATATTATATGTATTATGCAAAAAGAGTTAGGAGTTTTTTCCTTGTGTAAAACAATATATATACACACACATACCTATGCTAGACATACATATTAGATACATCAATCTTTTTGGAAAACTCTTTTCATTTTAGTAGTGAAAAGCTAAGCTCATAAGGTTGTATTTGTTAGTTCCAAATATCTAAGTTTTAGCAGTATAGAAGTACAGCATAAAAATAGCTCTAAATTTTGTAATGTTCTAATTAAATATTAATTAAATCAACAAAAGAATCTAATTTAACGGTTTGAATAAATTTGCTGGCTTTTCTTCCTCTTTTTCTTTCATAGATACTGTATGTGATTTGTGTCAAGCCAATTTTCATATAGATTCGGAGCAATACAATACCTTATCCTTGAACTCAAGAGTAAATTAGCAAATGAGTAAATTTGCTAAAGCTACATTTGCTGCTGGTTGATGGATTTCTATCATATTGCATTTGAAGAAGCAACATTAATTACCAGTGCAAGTTTGGGTTGGTCTAGATTTATAATTCCCCATTTGTTCAATATTTCTTCTTTGTTTCAGTAAAGTTCCTGCAGTAATGATTCCTTGTTCAAGTACAGTGACAGTCCTACTGAAAAATACTTTGATAGTCTATGGCTAAAAATAAACCGTGTGCCAAATGGAATGTCATGCAACAATGACACAGAGCAAAACAGTGTGTGCTATGAAGTGTAAAATAATAAAGGTAACTAATCAGTCTGTTTAAAATACAGTGTCAAGAATAAATTGCAAATGTTTCAGCAGAAATATTTGCTTCCATCTGTTGACTACCCATGCAAAGGGAAGGGTGAGCAAACTGCCTCCAGATCAGTGATGAGGAATAGACATGGAATTGACCCCCAATAACAGCGTGTAATCCTATTGTGGGTAGGTTGTGTTTACCTCTGAGTATGCCTCTTTTGTACTCTTTGGCAACGCTTGTCCAGCTTGTTATGCCAATGAAGTATCATAGAATTGAACGGAAAAATTGATTCACCTGTTAGCTCAAGGTCATGGTGTATGTGTGCATTTTGTGTCCTTGTTTCCTGATCCACCCCACAGGAGTTCAACCCTGGGGACAAGAAAAGCAGCTGTATTGCCATCTTTTCTGCTAGGGCAGTCCAGCCTGGGGTTCTATTGGAGTGGGAGATGGAGTGCTAATGGAAGAGATCGCCCTGGAGAATGCTGTACTGGCCAGTTCTCTTACCCCAAGAAGAGTGGGAGATGCAGTCCACATATGTGGCTTGCACCCCTGCTGTAGGTGGATTTTCCGCCATCAGGGACTGCAACTTGACATCGATCAGTGTCTTTAAGGAGAAAGGAAGGAGAGTAGTTTGGTTATCCTTGAGGCTTTGAAAGAATTAAAATAAGCAGTTTAGTGCTTTGGATTCTACTTACCAATGATCTGCTCCCTTGTCATAAATGATCTGGAGAAAGGGGTAAATAGTGAGGTGGCAAAGTTTGCAGACGATACTAAACTACTCAAGATAGTTAAGACCAAAGCAGATTGTGAAGAACTTCAAAAAGATCTCTCAAAACTAAGTGATTGGGCAACAAAATGGCAAATGAAATTTAATGTGGATAAATGTAAAGTAATGCACATTGGAAAAAATAACCCCAACTATACATACAATATGATGGGGGCTAATTTAGCTAGAACGAGTCAGGAAAAAAGATCTTGGAGTCATCGTGGATAGTTCTCTGAAGATGTCCACACAGTGCGCAGAGGCAGTCAAAAAAGCAAACAGGATGTAAGGAATCATTAAAAAGGGGATAGAGAATAAGACTGAGAATATATTATTGCTCTTATATAAATCCATGGTACATCCACATCTGGAATACTGTGTACAGATGTGGTCTCCTAACCTCAAAAAAGATATTCTAGCACTAGAAAAGGTTCAGGAAAGGGCAACTAAAACGATTAGGGGTTTAGAGAGGGTCCCATACGAGGAAAGATTAAAGAGGCTAGGCCTCTTCAGCTTGGAAAAGAGGAGACTAAGGGGGGATATGATAGAGGTATTTAAAATCATGAGTAATGTGGAGAAAGTGGATAAGGAAAAGTTATTTACTTAGTCCCATAATACAAGAACTAAGGGTCACCAAATGAAATCAATAGGTAGCAGGTTTAAAACAAATAAAAGGAAGTTCTTCTTCACACAGCACACAGTCAACTTGTGGAACTCCTTACCTGAGGAGGTTGTGAAGGCTGGGACTATAACAATGTTTAAAAGGAAACTGGATAAATTCATGGTGGCTAAGTCCATAAATGGCTATTAGCCAGGAAGGGTAAAGAATGGTGTCCCTAGCCTCTGTTCATCAGAGAATGGAAATGGATGGCAGGAGAGGGATCACTTGATCATTGCCTGTTAGCTTCACTCCCTCTGGGGCACCTGGCATTCACCACTGTTGGCAGACAGATACTGGGCTAGATGGACCTTTGGTCTGATCCAGTACAGCCGTTCTTATGTTCTTATGTTCTTCTTATGTCTGTCTGTGTCTTTCTCTCCCAACTCCTCCCAACCTCCACCCCCCCAAAAGTCTCTCTCATTCTTTTTCTCACTCCAATATTTTATTCATTCTGATCTCTGCACTTGTGAATCTTCTATTTAGTTTTTATACTGGTAGTTTAAAATAAATATTTAAAGTGATAGAATCAAGGTTAGAAAGCACAGCAATTGACCTTGACAGTTGTTCTGTATAAAATTTCTTACCTTAAGGATTCCAGTCAAGATAATATGTGCATGCATGCATATACACACATACATACTGTGATAGACCCAGGCCAGTTGGGTACAGCAGAATAGCAGAAGGCAGATATACTGGTCACTGGGTTAATAGTTTTCTGTTCCCTGACTGACCAGAGCAGGGGCTCCTCCAGGCTAATGAGAACACCTGACTCTAATTAACCTGCAAAGAGTCAGGTGAGGTCATTCAGTTAATGTGACCACTTGACTCTAATTAAGGCCCTGCTGCTACTATAAAAAGGGCTCACTTCAGTCAGACAGAGAGGAGCCAGAGGTGAGGAAGTGTGACTGAAGGACTGGTTACTGAAGATGCCCTCAGACCATTGTTAAAGGAGTCCTAAGGTAAGGGTGAAGAAGGGAGAAGCAGGAGAGCTGAGGGGAAGTGGCCCAGAGAAATGTAGCAGCTCTGGCAGTGAAAGGTTGGCTGCCAACAACTGCTACCGTTAGGGTCCCTGGGCCGGAACCCAGAGTAGAGGGCGAGCCTGGGTTCCCCCAACCCACCACTACAAGAACATCTCCTGAGAGGGGAAGTCAGGCCCCTGTCAGGACAGGAGGCTGAACAGAGACTGTGGGAATTCTCTCACCAACCTCCTTGCAGGCCTATGATGAAAAGGGCTCAGTAGACTGTAACACTGGCCCTAGAGAGAGAAGGGCTATGTGGAGGGTCACAGTGAGCCACTGAGGCTAGCATAAACTGCCTAGAAGCGCAGGTCCCACGGGAGCAAGGTCAGAGCTCTGCCACAGTACCTAAAACTTCTAATGTGCTACATCCCATTGTAAACAAACTAGCACTCCTGTTGTAGTTTCTATCACAGCATGACCACACCAGTTTATTTGCATGCAAACTAAAGGATGTATTTTTAAATACTTTGAGTTGCCTTGACAATACACCCTGTGATATGCACCCAAATATTTGAGAAGACACTGGTCTCATAACTGATATTCCACCTCCAAACAACTATCAAAGCTACAAATCTAATGCCATAATGGGTGTCTATATTTCCCAGCTTGCATTAACTTCATATTTATTTATTTTTTTTCAGATTCCCAAAATGCAGTTATGGGCACCCATCCAAATGTAGGTTCTGTGAATACTTAGCCCATAATTTAGAAACACAACATAAACAAAGGATTACCCATAAACATATTCACTTCTTCCCTACTCCCCACTTCCTTAGAAGCCTCAAAGGAGAAAAAGAGATTAAACAGATCAATATCTGTTGGTATTAATGTAACTTATGAAGATAGTTTGCTGAATAACCTATGTAATGGGGGTCTGTATTGTTGGGAGTTTTGTTATGGACATCAGTGGAGGCAGGATCTGGCCTTGCTTACTGCATAAATATCCCTATCAGAGGAACAGTCTGATAAAAGGGGCCCAAAACTGTAAACTACCAGAAGTTTCCAGATCACTGACATAGACAGCAGAGTCAGGCTGCAAACATCCAAGTGTTCTGTTTGGGATCAGTGACAGAAATCCAGGAGAGCAGCATGGTAGGGTATTGTATAGAGAGTCAGAAGACACGTTTTATTCCTAGCTCTGTCATTCATTAGCCTTATGACCTTGATCAAGGGCACCTCAGTTTCTACCCTAGTAAAATCAGAATATTAATGCTCACTGTAGAGTTCTTTGAGATCTATGAAAGAAACCACTCTGGCAAAATAGCAAAACTAAAACCAGTACTGGGGGAACCCCACAGGCTCAAGCCCTTAAATTTGGATTCTTATCTGACCATATACCAGTTCACCTAAGGCCTGGGCGACCCCCTCCTTTGAGTAGCCCTGGAGCCACAATACTTATCTTTGGCGGAAGTCCCAATGGTCCTGCTCCCCTACCTAGTGTGATTGGGACTGCTGTTTCTCCACCCATTCTATAAGATGAATTGTGTTTGCATTAAGAGTTTGTTCAATAACAGAAAACAATGACCAAAATGGTAAAAAAGAAAAATCATAGTTGGTTCACAGGCAATTTGCAAATTAAAAAAGTTGTAAATGCACTGATTGAACTCTTAGACCAGTTCTAATTAACATCCATACAGGTAGCATTAAAAAGCCAAGAGCAATATTTTTCAGTGAACATAATCCTCACAAATAATATCTATAGCACATTCAGTTGTACAGCTCTTGGACTAATTTTTAAAGTTTTGTCTAAAATTTTATATTTGAAAATGTACAACTGTCAAACTCGACCTTGCAAGAGCGCTGCATGCCAAATTCATTTCCCATTTCAATTGAGACAAGTTGTTTTCATGGAGTCTTTACAGGATTAGGCCCTTTGAAATTATCCTTATTTCAGATTAATTTCTTCCCATTCTACGAATATCTATGTGGAAGGGCTGTAAGTCACTATTATCCATTTCAATATTGTTCCAGTAACATCCAGATATATCACTGATAATGACAAGAACTTTAAAATAAGGCACATTATTATGAAAATGAAAGACAAGGGACTCAATAGCCTATAAAATGAAGCAGGTGTTTACAATGGCTCCTCTGTGACAGTGGATTAAAAGTACTGCTATTTTTGTTACCAGAGTGTAACACTGGCATTTGCAAAGGGATTAATCTTCCACATGCCATCTATTGAGCTGCCAGTAGAAAGGAGAGAGAAAGCAAAGCGTGCGTTAGAGATTTAGGAATAAGAAGAGGATGGAACCACTGAGCTCTTGTATTACAGATAAATTCTCTTTCCAAGGCAATAGTAGTTTCTATTGAGATCCAAATCATTTTCACCCTTCTCTGTACTGCTATTCTCAATCTCCCCTATCTTTCTGGCACTTATGTCTTTCAGGCTTTCATTTGTTTTTTCATCTGCCACTCCTGATGTTCTTCTTTAAGTGCCCAGTTTCTCAGATTTCAATTTCCTGCCTAAAAGGTTACTGAAATAATACTCCCCTCTCAAATTTCATAATATAATATATACAGTATGGCCAAATCTCTTCATTATACCATGCTCGCAAAGCATTCAGGGAAATCATTAGGATGATGTTCATTATGAGCCCCATTATTGCACTATACAGCAAAACTAATTAAATAAAGAAAGCTGACATGAATAAAATCATTAAACACTCATCTCAGCTTTATTAGAGTCTGTACCGTCCTGCACAGTAACATTTCAGGATGGATGGAAGCCAGGCAGCCCTATAGGGGTCTATAAATTCTATATCTGTCTAACAAATCCAGCATATGCTCATTTAGGTCAACTCCTGCATTTCTTCATTATTTAATGGAAAGCTTCTGCTGCATGGAATGTGAAGCGTTAATTAGTCCTGCCTAAATGAAGAATTCATCAGTGGATTCTTTATACCCTAAAACATTAGTAAATATTCCTGGAGCGGCACTACTACTTTCTCAGTATGAATCAGGAGGCTTCCCGTTTTATACTCTCCTTGTTTCCTCCTGGTATCCCACTTCTCCACTTACCTCTGAGCTTAGGTCACCATCCCCTGGCAAATCTAATTTAAAGCCCTCCTCACTAGGTTAGCAAGCCTGTCCGAGAAGATGCTCTTCCCTCTCTTTGTTAGGTGGATCCCATCTCTTCCTAGCAATCCTTCTTCCCGGAACAATATCCCATGATCAAAGAATCCAAAGCCCTCTCTCCGACACCATCAGTGTAACCACACATTCACCTCCACAATTTGACTGTCCCTACCTGGGCCTTTTCCATCTCCCATCCCCCAGCGTGGCCTAACAACCTCCTTTCCTTTGAATACTCTTTCCGAACTTTATTTCTTTTAGCTAGTCTTCTGCTACTAATCTCAGCTCACTTGATCCCACTGCAATCCATCTGCCTGGTCATATTAAAATGATAGAATTCATTATTTTTAAACCCCCCAAAATTAACATCTCAACTGGGTCATGAGTCCCATTGGATTCACTGGTAGTACTCATGTGAGTAATTACTGCTCTGTGTGAGAAAAGACTCACAAACTGACCCACAGCACAGTCTCCCAGCATTTGCCTCCTCTCCTTTTCTTTGTTCACTCTACTAATTCTTCAGATCGTAAAACATGCTGATGGTGAGACTTTTACTTCTATAGATTGCTATCTAGAGAGGACTGTAAAGGCCCAAAGGGCTGGAACCATGCGTTATATTATGCCTGTAAAGCAATACAACTTTCCCCCAACCCATGGCACTATATCATAATATCAACAAAGAATAATCTCATCCCCAGTTGAAGATGCTTAAACCCTACACTATCAACAGAGCACTGAGACACTGGTTAGTGTCCACCTTCACCCCGCTCTGGGGCATGGCTTTGTTAACTCAAAAATGGGATCACATCAGCCTGAAAACAAATGTTTTCCTTGATATTTTCCTCCAAGGCTCCTGTGTCCTCGCTCCTTACTCTAGTGAGCCACTCTGGCTTAACGTTCTACAGGAAGTCAGGAGCTGCGCTAGCCCCAATAAGTCAGTAGAGCTTCAGCAGCTTTATACTATTTGCTGACAAGCTGGTCAACAGAAACACCATGAACCCCATTACACTTTGTTTAAAGAAATCATATTCCTAAGGTAGTGAAGAAACTTTTGATGTGCATCAACAAAATACCAGAGGTTAAATCCTGGCTTCACTGAAATCAATGGCAAAACTCCCAGCGACTTCAGTGGAAATCAGGATTTCACCCAAGATATTAATAATAGTAGCTATTTTTTGTATGACTTTGCCATATCTTGCTATGGTTGAACACGTGGAACTCCCACTGAAGTCAATGGAAGGATATAGTTTTAAACAATCAAAAATATTCAAGAGAATCCAGCAGCTGGCAATTAACAGATGCTTTAATTTTTTTTTAAATGGACTAATAGAGATCCCTTTGGGTATGGTCACGTGTATGCTTTTTATTCCCACTAATCATAATTTCTCATACAGAAATGTTATCTCATAATTCCTTTCCTCCCTTTTTTGAATAATGCAGTAATATAATAATCTGATATTGTATATTACAATCATTTCAGTGTAAAGAAGTCCACATAATTTTATGGATTTCTTGAAGAGTTACTGGGCAAAAATTTGTTATCATAACTCAGTTGAAATCAATGGATACATACGTAAGTGCTTATTCATGAATGATGGATATGGCTCTGTATGTGTCACAGAGGTCGTGGAAGTCACGGATTCCATGACTTTCCGCAACCTCCATGACTTCTGCTGGGGCCAGGGTGGCTGACCCCACAGCCGCCGGCTCTGGGGCCAGCTGCTCAGGTGGCCCCCCGGACAGCCACACCAACTGCTGCTCTGTCGACCCCAGGCAGCGGTCCCCAGCTGGCCGGAGAAGTTGCGGTCCGTGGCCCCTAGCAGCCGCTGGCCCTGGGCAGCCCTCCCAGCAGTGCTCCCCCTCTCCCCTGAATTTTTGTTTATTGCCCGTGACCTGTCCATGACTTTTACTGAAAATACCCATGACTACATTGTAGCCTTGATGGATCTGCAATTGACCGCACAAAGTATGTGCATCAGCCATATACACTTATATATGTATGCATAAAGCAAAACACTGCATATGATAAAATATTTATAATATTTTATTTGAAGTAGTATAAGGAAAACTATAGTTTATTTAAAATATACCTCTGTAAATGATTGCTTTTCAGAGGTACTATACTAAACCTAATTGTATCTTAAATACTAGAAACATGAAATAAATACGTGAGGAACCCCAATTTTATTAACCACGGCTCTATTGATTCCAATTTGCTTTCTGAAAACTCAAGGCCAAAATATATAGTGTAGAAAGCAATCATGGACTGGCACAAGCCCATAAAAAAGTCTAATCTTTCTCACCCCATAAAAGAAATCTACACTTATTCTGTTACCAAAGATCTGCTTTTATTAAGCTCTCTGCTTCAACATTTAAATGTTTTATTTCCTCTCAGGGCAATGCATTGACAAGCTACGTATTAAAGGAGACTGGACATGAAACACCTCACTGGTTTGCAAAGGGAAGTGGACATTTACCGAATCTATTCAAAAGTGATAGGAAAATAGGAAATTACTTAGCCTTGAACAGTTTGTGGCTATCACATATTTTAAGAGACGTAGACGCAAGTTAACATTTGAGCAATGAATGCAACATACAGTATATTTAATACAGACAATTGTTTAAGCAATCTCTTCTTTGGTAATAGTAGTACTAAAAAAAAAAAAAGTAGAGATCCTACATAGGAGAGATTCCTCAATATTCTGAAGCCACAGTCAACCTGTGGAATTCCTTGCCAGAGGATGTTGTGAAGGCCAAGACTATAACAGGGTTCAAAAAAGAACTAGATACATTCATGGAGGATAGCCATTTATGGACCTATTGGCCAGGATGGGCAGGGATGGTGTCCCTAGACTCTGTTTGCCAGAAGCTGGGAATGGGCGAAAGGGGATGGATCACTTGATGATAACCTGTTTGTTCATTCCCGTTGTGGCACCTGGTATTGGCCAGTCAGAACACAGGATACTCGGCTAGATGGACCTTTGGTCTTACCCAGTATGACCATTCATATGTTATGAAACATAATACAATTAAGTGCAACTCTTTTTTACTGTGTCCATTTAATGGGCCAAGTTCTGTAAAACTGAATGAAATTATACGCCAGACTAATTTCCGGCAGACAGGTAGAACTAGGCCTATCTGTTACTTTTTATGGGGGATGAACTTGTACAACAGTTTTGAAATCTTTAGCCCACGTTGTTTGAATTAAAAGTGGAAAAGGTAATTATTGCAAGGCCATGTGTTTCAGCATTCGTTTGTGGCCTGCCGTAGTACTACTCACCATGTCTCAGTTTCCTTCCGGTTCTTCAGTAGTCAGCATCTGCCTCCAATGTGGTTAGGCCTCATGCTGACTTAGCTCTCCAACTAAATCACACTTAAGTTCCTTCGGGGGTATCCAAGCTCCAAAACAAATACAACAAAACTAAAACTGACAGTCATCCATCTTGGACCATGGCAGCCCTTCTATTCAGTTTGTCTTTTACAGTTAATACTCATCTGGGATCCCTGTTTCAGCCAACCTTTCCTTAGGAAGGCTCTGACAGACAGCAGTCTCACTCAGCTCCCAGGCTTTCACCACCCAGTACAAGTTGGAGATCTGCTTCCCTTCCCCATCAGCTATCAACTGAGCTAGGCCAACCTCCATGCATGGCACCTACTGCAGATGTAATGGAATGGGGCTGATTGGAACCCACAAGCTTTTGTAAACCCGTTGTAGGCCAATATGGGGTTTACACCCCTGCACAGAAATGTTAACACAAATTTTCAAACTGTTTAAATTCACAATTTTTTCCTCAAGGAACATGCTCAAACAGCCTGTGCTATTGCCTTTTCCAAAAAATTCCTCTCTGACAAAATGAAAAACAAAGCAAAACAAAAAGAGGAAAGGATGTGTGTGGGCTTCAAAAATCAGATTTAAACCAGACACTGTTTTACAAACTATGCAATTACTGTTCTACCGTGACACCATAATTAAAATATACATATTTCCATGTTAGGAAAAAATATTAGGCACAGATTTGTGAGCATATTTTGGCAACAACAGATTTCAGTGTAACTTGGCCTTGATAGGTTATATCAGTGCTGTGATGAATTACATTGAGCCTGACATCCCACCAGCTCTCTTACCGTGAATGCACTATTTCATAGGTAGTACTGCTAATAGGATCCTGGCTGAACAGCTCTACATAATAAGAAACCTTGCTGGGGACAATTATTTTCTTTGTTGTTATCAACAGTTCTGCTGGTAGAACTAACTAGCAGAAGCAAAGGAAGCTGTGTGGATTATAACAACACAAAGGAAAAACAGAGATAAGATCAACCTTTAACCCAGCAGTATGTTTTAACAGACACCCTCTGGCTAGTGTCGGGAAGCATGCATAATGCCGGGAACAGAAATACTATTAAACACAGTAAGTAAGCAGCACATCCATGCTTAAACACTCTGGGACAGATTGTGCTTCCTCTTCTGAAGTGGAAGAAGAGCCCTCAGGGAGATTTTTTGCTTCTGCATGCACCTGTGTGAGGAGTGAAAGGTGGGCTACTACAGACTTGGGATATGTGTACACTGCAATTAAATACCCACGACTGGGCTGCGTCAGCTGACTTGGGCTTGTGGGGCTCATGCTATGGGGCTGTAGACATTTGGACTCCAGCCCAAGCCCAAATGTTGTGGAGTGCTCTGAGGCACTCCACAAACCACAGAGGCATGGCTGGGCGAAGTGGGCTCTGACCAGGATTCTATTACTTCTGTCCTCCTGTTGGGAGGAATACAGACTGCAGTCTTTTCGGGAATGCTGCAGCTGCCACTCCATTAAGAACTCTTCAGAGACTATTTGGTCAGTGTGCCTCTCTCTCACCTCCTCATTCCCAAACACCAGCTGTGTCTACAAAAACCAAAAGCTCTGTCTTTATACTAAAACTAATTTCAGTGAACAAAGTGGTTATTAATGCATTATGTTTGGGGACCCTCTTAAAATAAATCTTATAATAGTTAATAATGAATGAGCAGGTTAAAAGAATACAATTACCGCTTACTGCGTATTTAACTCTTTATATTGATGAGGTAATTCAGCATTAAAACGATCTAGGAGCAAAGTCTGGTCTCTAATTGAAGATGCAAAGTCTGTATGTCAAACATTTGTGTTTTCCACAATGTTTTGTATAACATCACAATAGTTAATGACACAAAGATTATGCAAATTTGAAGCTAGATTAAGCATTCTCATGACTTCATGCACCATATTCTATGACTATTTTTACTTCTTGATTTGCATGGTGTTTGATTGTAATCTTTAATCTCAGTCTTCACGAACATACTCCTCTGCAGCCATTTTTTAAAAAAATATGCCACTAACACTTAATCCTATTGCCTAAGACCATTTTTCCCTGGCATCCATCCTTATCCCCATTGCAAATTAAATCCACACTCTCACCCCCCTGCAAGCCTGCAAGGGGTCTAGTTCTTCTGTACCAATTCACATGCAGAAGACTTTTAACTCAAGCAGATAAACCTTCCAAAAGTAGTGTCTTACCAGCAGCACGTGATGAAGGTTAAGGAAAACTCTGATATTAAATAACATTAGTGAAACATTCCATCGCCTTGGAACTGGCATCAAGAAATACACCTCTACCCCAATACAACGCTGTTCTCGGGAGCCAAAAAATCTTACCACGTTATAGGTGAAACGGCGTTATATTGAACTTGCTTTGATCCACCGGAGCATGCAGCCCTGGCCCCTTGGAGTGCTGCTTTACTGCGTTGTATCCGAATGTGTGTTATATTGGATCACGTTATATCAGGTCACGTTATATCGGGGTAGAGGTGTATCAATAGGTGTTAAGAGAGCAGCCCACAAGCACTTTGTTACTGTGAGATGTCAAAAAGGTTGGTACAAATTTAATCTGATAATACTTGTCTTTGATTACAACACCACTCACAAGCACAAGAGCTTTTGTGAACCATGGCACACTCACTCATTAGGCTCCCTACCCTAACAAGCCAAACCTCAAATTCTACATTATAACCTTATGCTTTCCCTTCCTCTAAAACTTCTGGAGAACTCAAAAAGGGATGGTTTTATCACTGATCATTCTATGATATGATCAGTTCTACATGTACTCAACATTATTTTGCACTCAGTATACATTGCCTTGTTTAGTCATTAAAACTATTATTAAACATTAAAGATATTGGGCTCAATTCTGATCTCCAAGGAAATCTAAGGAGTTCCTCCAGATTTACACTAGTGCCAGAGATCAGAGTCTGGCTCCATACTTATAATATAAAAATTAATTTTAGGGGGCTAGAGACTGACAAACATAAAATTCATGTTTGACTTCAAATATATTTTTCCATGAGAAATGCAGTTCTATTTTTTGCTCATATTTCCAGCTACTGAACAAATACCTTTCACTTATGCATAGCAGAGTCATATGTTGTTTTAACTCATTTGCCCTAGCATTGTGACAGCTTAATGGGCACATTCTAAGGGGAAAAAAGTTAAAATAGTTTAAATTGTAACAATAGTAAAGCAATCTGAGAAAAAATATAGTTAAAATTATTTTGTGGAGCGTGCAGAGTTAATTAGCTCAGCACACAGACACAAAGTAGACAGCCAGGGCACAAGATCATCCACAGTCAACATAAGAATAAGAATGCATGATGGAAGCGTTGATGTGTTTTGGGAAATGTTACTTCATGTTCCCAGATGATTAAAAAGAAAGAGCAGGTATATTCATCAACTAAGAAGCTTCTGGAAAGTGTGCAAGCTCTAAAGGGGGAAGAGCTGTCAGAGAGGAGACTGTGTATGGTTACAACATTCTAAATTCTGGGCAAAACAGCTGTTCCCAGTGCCACTGAATACTGTGAATGTCAGGGTACCTCTACACTACCCGCTGGATTGGCAAGCAGTGACTGATCTATTGGGGATCGATTTATCGATCACTGATCGCTCTGCGGTCGACTCTGGAACTCCACCACAGCGAGAGGCAGAAGCAGAGTCGACAGGGGAGCGGCAGTGGTCGACTCGCCATCGTCCTCATGGCCAGGTAAATCGACCTAAGATATGCTGACTTCAGCTACGCTATTTGCATATCTTAGGTCAATCTCCCCCCACCCCGCCTCTCAGTGTAGACCTAGCCGCAGTATTATAGAACGAAAAGAGACATTATTTTGAAGGAGAGACTGCAGGTAGCAAGTGGACACAGATGAACATGCGACAATGAAGGAGGCATTACCACAGCTTGATACTCAATGTTGATACTGAACCAGAACATTCTATTGGCCCTGGTCTCCTTTGAGAACTGAAGTTATGAAATGACCACAAGATGTAAGAGACTTGAGAAATACTTGTGCACCATAAAGGGATCAAAGAATTGGAACCATAAGTTAATGAGCCATTAGATTCTGGAAATCTTTGATTCAGAAGGAACTATGATGCAGAATTATGAAAAGTGTATTTACTTTAATTTACTTATGATACAATATTTCAGATCACAGCTTTTAAAATAAATTCTTTCCACAAATTATTCAGTATTCTGCAAGAAGACATATTCAGCACACATACACAAAATTTCCCATTGCTTGTGAGAGTGATGATGAGCTAAAGTTTAAACAAATATATAAAAATATCTTTTGTTTCGCTTAAAATAATGAAAAATTACCTTTGCCTCTTAAAATACCCATTTTAATAGGATACCGTGAAAAGAGGGAAATGTAACTCATTGCTATGCCACACTATGTTGCAAGAGCCAACATTGTACTTCGAAGTTTTAAGTAGTTTTCAAACTAATTAACATTCATTCCATATTTTTATTAATAAAAACTAAAAAAAAATCCTACACAATGGATACCCCAAGAAAATTCAGCTCTTATTTCAAATCTATGAAAAAACTATTTCATTAATTCTGTCATCAAAAGAATGGTTTATCTGTGTTTTTGCATTATTAATGTTATGCTACAATAACATTGCTAATGCAATTTCATTATTTCTACTTCAATGAAATCAGAAATAAAGATGTATACATTTTGCTTCTGGGTTTTACAAGCTTGAAAACAATCAATCATCTTCATATTAAAGAAAGACAAAGGGTAAAAAATACTGTACATTTACAAATCAGATTTCTCTTTGTGTCTTTGTAGAGTGATTTCTTCGTAAATTTGCTGCCTGAACTTCAACATGTCTTCTACATCTTTGTAGAAGAGCATTTCTTCAATAGACAGGAGCTTCCAACCATTCAGTTTAAAAGCTGACTTATTTTGCACAGCATTTAACATCTTTAATGACACTCTAACTGAATCACTTAAAGCAGAACAAACAGGGAAAATCCGAGCAGTCCACAAACCCAAACTTGTCTTGTCACCAGAGAAGAGTTGGTCTGAAACTCTCAGGTCCCAGAGGTCCAAGCACTGCAGTAAACTGAGTCCAAAAAACTGAAGAGAATGTATGTCTGACAACAATTTCACATTCTTTTTCAAATTGTCTTCTACACCAAGCACTATACTCACATACATTACTTTTCCGTTAACCCTGACGCTCAATGAACTCACAAAAGTGTTTGGGGGTACATCTGCATTAGCACTTATGCAACAACCACTGATAATGCTGTTTGCCCCTACTGAAACCTCAGGTCCCAGTCTAGAGTATTCAATAACAGAAGCAGGTGCTACAACACATCTTGAATCCAGTATGCTTTGAATGATACATGCCGATATATCTGAGTTTTCTGTTTTATCTGGAAAGATGCTAAAAGCTTTAGATAGAAAGCCAAGCTCCAATTTCAATTTACTATCAGAAGTAAAATGAAACAAATACTCTTGTGTAGTCCCAATATGATAGAACCTGGAGTTATTTAAGACTATAACATTAAGTGATGTTCCTTTAAGAAGAGAAAATAGCTTCTGTCTTACTTCTCCTAACTGTGATCCTTCTTTTGTGACATTATCTGTGATTTTTGTGTAATCAGGAGTTGCTCCAGGTCCCAGAGCTTGGAGAAAATCACCATATGCATCTATTTCACAGCAAAGAGTATCCAGCTGCTTAAAAAATGTTAGTAATTGTTTTGCAATGCTATGATCAATGTAAAATAAACTGTCTGTATACACATACTCGTAGTCCATTTTTAAGTCATTGTGTTCTCCAGAGGAGTCTGGTTGAGAGCAATCCCTCCTTATGCATACTGCACCAGACTGATGCATCTTTTCAATATTAGGTTTATGTAGGAAATGATGACAAGATCTGTATTCAAGCTCTTTTTCTGATAAAGCAGATGAATCTAACACAAATACTCCATGAGTGGTACCAATAGTCAAATCTGATGGGTGAGCTAATGCAGTGAACCCAGGTTTATCAAACTTGATGACTTCTGTTGCTCCAATACTATAAAGTTCAATATCATCTGCACAAGTAATGAGAATTCCTGGATTCATATGGGTAGGAAAATCAATGTACATTGCCAACTTCAGCTCCAACATCTGGTAAATAGGGTCACCAAAAGGCAAAGCTGTGAAAATTTTTCCCAGTGCACTTGCATGTGGTAAACGTTGACTATAACCACCTTAAAAAAATGATAGTTTTATTATATACAAGTTTCACACACACACACACACACACACACACACACACACACACACACACACACACACACACACACACACACACACACACACACACACACTCCTCTTAAAAGATCTCTTATTGGTATATACAATTATCAAGAACTAGTTATGAGTTACAAAATCAAACTGGCTATTTCACATATGCACGTGGCTGTATTTTAAGCATGCCTTTAAAAAGAAAAATGAAGATTTAAAGAACTGACATTTCTAATGTCAGTCCAACTCTTTCAGACAGAACTAATGATGGATCCTGATCTTGGTCCTCAAGAGTGTTCAAAAGACAGTATGCGTTAAAGAGAGCATTTCCTAATTTACTGACTTCATCCTCTACAGCAGTATTTCCGAAACTTGGGACGCTGCGGGCCGGGCCGGTTTGTTTACCTGTCCCGTTCGCAGGTTCGTCTGATCGCAGCTCCCAGTGGCCACGGTTCACCGCTCCAGGCCAATGGGAGCTGCTGGAAGCGGTGGCCAGCACGTCCCTTGGCCCGCGCCGCTTCCAGCAGCTCCCATTGGCCTGGAGCAGCGAACCATGGCCACTGGGAGACGCGATCGGCCGAACCTGCAAACGGGACAGGTAAATAAACCGGCCCAGCGAGCCCGGGGCTTTCCCTACAAAGCGGCATCCCAAGTTTGGGAAACAATGCTCTACTGTTTGTGCTCAAAGTAAACTAGGAAAAGGACTTTTTGCATACAATGGAAACAAGAAAACTGAATTACTTCCATTTCATCTTTGATTTCGTAGATAAACCCTCCCACTCTCCTGTCCTTTTCTCCCATGTCACCATTTTTAATATTTACTTCTCCCACCTCACTTAAAATCAGCAAATATCTGGCATAGAGCCAAACTCTGTCAGCAAGCAATTGGCATTCAAGTCTCTCTTCTTTCTACATGTAAGCAGTCCCTTTTGCAATTTCAAGCCATAGATGAGCCAAACAACCCATCTCCTCCAGAGGATGTTGCTGTATGATGCCATAAGGCTTCTTTCTCTCAAAAAGCTGAGGTTGCTGTTTCACAGCACTTCCAGATTCTTTTAGCATCAAACCCGCATTCAGATGCCATTCGATTGCCAAATCAGCCAGCCAAATCTGAGCTCACTTAAGAGAGACCACATTTGACAACTTCTTCTCCCCAACACCACCCCAACCTTTTCCTTCGGCGGAAAAGAAAGAAATAGTATAGTGTCACAGAAAATTTAAAACAGGAAAAGGATTTACCAGAATGAATTATTATGATAATAAGAGAAGTCCATTTATCACCATATATCTCTTCCAAGCACTGAAGGACATGAAGAGTTGATCCACCATTTCCTACAAAATATTCAATACATAAATTAAGAACATCAACATTAGTTACATAAACATGTCAAATGTACTAAACTCATGTGCTTGGGGTTGAACTGGGCTGGCTTGGGGAAGCTGGTCATGTAAGTGCTTTTTAAGAGGCTGACCTCTTGCTCCAGAGCCCAAGTTGTCAATTACTTTTAAATGAAGTCTCTAGCCCTCATGGCTGCAAAGGTCATTTTTACATTGTTAACTGTCTATTGATGCAATGATATCTACCTGAGATTGCATAAAACAACTCTGAAAGGATGGTACTATTCATCTCCATGTCAATACTGTTGATCAAACCTTGCAGCAAGCAGGTTGAGCAGTAACCTAGTGATGCTCTGCATAATCCACTATAAACAGCATCTCAAATGGGCAGGTCTTGGGGGGGGGGTGCACTTTCTCCCCCTCCAATTCATCCTCTGAGTGACATAATTAAAGATCTCTCATCAGTTCCAGAGGCCATAAAAAGTGGCTCTGACATGTAACCTGTCATACAAAATCTCTCTAATGATTTTAAGCAAGTTTTCAAAAGACCTTTTTGACATGAAAAGTACAGAAAAGGGGAAAAAATAGACATTTACCAGTATTCTGATATTTATTGTTCTCCTATAACAAAATAATTTCATTTCTGAAAATTAATCTTTGGAGACTATACTATATTCTAATCAGATTTGTTACTTTCTAAACAAACAAATGGCTGAGCTAATGAAGTTTACAAGATGACACTGTGCATGTGCGTGCTCAGTGACTACTTTTCATTAAGACTCTTGCTGGGTTTTCAGTGTTACCAATCCAATAGGGTGTAAACGTATTCCACTATAGACCATAATGGATCTGTTATGATGTACAATATGAATATATAAGAAACATCATGAATCAGTGACGTTCTGTGTTATGCACTTATATTATTAACATACAATCAAAGTCTAAACCACCATGATATATACTGTGAATGCACCTTAAGGGCAATATATAAATGTTACTAGGTAAATTTTAATAATCAGCTGAACTGATACGAAGTCCAAAGGAGCACCAGACTCATTAATGCTATTAATTACACATTTGAATCAAAATACACTGCTTAATGCCATTAGAACATTTTTTGTGATTTAATTAATATAATGCTGCTTCTAACAGCTTTCTGGAAATCTTTTGCTATAAGCGACACAACTGTCATAATACTTACTACAATGAGCTCTTTTTGTCTGTCTGAAAATTAGTCAATTTATAGTGAAATCTTAAACTATGAACCTTACCAATGGCTTAGGTGGCTTCTGCATCACTGGAAATTTTTAATCAAGATAGGCAATTTTTCTAAAAGATATGTACTAGCATAAATATAAATTAATTGAGGGAAGTTCTATGGTCTATATTATACAGGACAGACCAGATGGTGACAATGGTGCCTTCTGGCTTTAAACTGAACGCAGTCAGAGACTGGCAAAGTTAATTTCTTTGACTGATTGTCAGAAAAAGGTATGTATCAAGGACTATGTCATGTAAGAGAAAACAGAAAATTTGGCAATAAAATACCCACCAATTTTTGGTCCAGGAGGATCCACAAAAACATGGTAATGAACTCCAAGAGGGAGTTCCTTTCTTTTCAACTTTTCTGATAGCTGTTGCTGGTAAGCCAATTCCTGTTTTTTGTCAGCTGCTGTAATTACAACAACATCCCAGAATTCTCCAGTTTGTGTGACTTTACCTGTTTGAAAAGTGAGTTAACAAGAGAGACCATCAGCAGGGTATAATAGTGAGAGATTTATGACATTCTCCATAGTACGACATACAAAAACTACGTTAAAGGAACTTACATTTGTAAAAATCAGGCACTCAAATGTTATTAAATGTCCAAATAAAAGTGGCCATATACGTTAATTTTGTTGCCTCATAAATATTCATTATGACAGACTTTCCCAGCAATGCTTAGGAAATCCAGAAATCTTAAACTTCCTACTACGATTTCCATCGACTGGCTACATTAAGATAAAACAACAGTTTGCCCTATTTACACTGGGGTGAAATAAGGGCTTCACTGAAGACAATGGGAGTTTTACTATGGAATTCAGTGGAGCCAGGATTTCATCTTAGGATTTTATGTATGTATCTTGTTATAAAAACCTTAGTGTGCTTAAGGAACTGATAGTGTGTGTCAGCAGGGTCCACATGAACACTTAGGGCACAGCAGACTAACCTCAAGTAGATTTATCCCCCAGCCTGCTGTGAACTAAGTGTTGTTGGTATGGACAAGCCCTTAGTCTAGACATGGCCTTATAGCTTTATTCATGTAACCATTCTAGCCACTTTTAACACTCTGTGGTGTACAGTGTTGATCTCGTTCTTTATGGGTACATCAAGGAATCAGCATACTCTTAACTAGACCCTAAATAACAAGACAATACTATACTACATTTGTTCCTTAGAGTTAACACATGAGTGATGCTTTCAGCTCAGAGCTATTCATCAACCCGTTGTAATTCAAACCCACGCTTAATGGAATTATTGTTTTATAAAACATTGATACATTCATATAGGGCAGTTCATATACACCTCTACCCCGATATAACACAACCAGACATAACATGAATTTAGATATAACGCAGTAAAGCAGTGCTCCGGGAGGGACGGGGGCAGGCTGCGCACTCCGGCAAGTTCGATATGACACAGTTTCACCTATAACAAAAAAGATTTTTTTGGCTCCTGAGGACAGCGTTATATTGGGGTAGAGGTGTATTCAATATGCAGCATCTCTTCTGTAATCTGAGTCTCAGCAAACCTTCTCAGATTCAGTCTTGTAACATCATGTTGATCTGCAGAACTAGCAGTTGTAGGAAACACTGTATTTCTCCTCTCGTCCCTTTTTGAAATCCCCCAAAAAGTGGCTTTTTAAAAATACTGACAATAAAATGGAAAAATTTAAAAATAATGTGCAACCCTCCCTACTTACTCTTCTCCTCATCCCCTAAATCTCTGTAGAATCTGCAGAAGTTTTCCCCTCAGAACTCATTATTTCAGACCGGATCTGAACCTTTTTTCTCCCCTACTTTTAACACCACGCTTCATGAAGTTGTGAAGGAGCCAAAGGATCTACGCAGGCGGAGTCACACTGATGTAAGAATCTACGAAGTGGATTCTTTTGAAGGACTGGGGAGTAAAACAGTGAATATAGAAATGGAACTAGGAATCAGGAGACCTGGGTTCTAGCCCCATCTTTACAAATGACTTGGGCCTTGATCCTGAAAACGTTGATACATGTGTTTAAGTATGTGAGCAGTTCCAATGAAGTCAGTGGGAATACTCCCACCCTTAGAGTTAAGCATATGTGTAAGGGTCTGCATGACTGTGGCCTTGCTGAGTGACCCTATGGGGTGCTCATTGGACACAACTCTCCACCTCTCTCTTTGCAGGGTCAGGGCCTACACTTGGGACAGTTAGTCTAAGGAAGGGGAGCTTGACACTGCAGTTCCGGGGTGACTCCCCTGAGCTTGAGGCCCCGCTGCTGAAGCCGGGGAGGGACGAGGTGGGCGTTGCCCGTGTGGGAGCCTGCGCGGCAGAGGCTCCACCCAAACACCCCGCCCCAGAGGCCACCAGCGACCCCGGCCCGGCACAGCCCGGCGGGCCCCTACCTCTCAGCTCGTCAAACTTCGCCAGTCTCCGCCGAGTGGCCTTTTGGAGCAAAACATCGAGCTCAGCCTGCGCGGGCATCTCGCCGGCGCAAGGCCTGGCCTAGCAGGGGCCTTCCGGGTTCGGCAAGCGGCCCCGCCTCCCCGGCCTGGCCCGGCCGGCCGGTTCCCATGGTAACCGCCAGACAAACAAGGTCGCAGCTCAGTGCAGCTCCGCCGCCGGCCGGGCTGGGCCCGGGACGCGGGTGAGTGCAGTGGGGTGGGAGGCGGAGTAGCCTGCACCCTGGCGGGGCTGAACTCCGAGGGAGCCCAGCCCCAGGGTTTCGCCTAGGCGAGGGGCTGAACCCGCGTGTCTCTTAACGGGCCCAGGGGGGCTCTGAACCCCGGGGACCAAAGGTCCAGGAGCCTAGCCCCAGGGTCTATCCCGGGCGGGGGGCTGATCCCCAGCGTGTCCGACAGGCTGGGATGGGTGAAGATTTATTTAAAGCAGGGCCCTCCTGGTCGCTAAGGGCTAACTGTAAGTCCCGGTCGGTAATTTCTCACTACAGAGTTTGGGGGCAAATTAGAGTCTGTAGCTGAACATTTCACCCTTAATGTCGAAGTCTGCCGCTGAAACTGACAACACGTCCCGAAGTGTCTAGGGTATAGCTCCCTAATTCCCAATTTACACCTTCCAATAGCTGCAGTGTTCTTCACCTCCTGGGTCAAGCAGCAGTGTTCTGGCCCAGAACTGGCTGCATGTCAGTAGTGCACAAAATGATCCATGTGTCTTGGTTTAAGTTTCTTAACATTTGGCGTTATAAAATATGACCTAATACCTGATGGTCTGTCTACTGTGCTGAGAAATAAAATAATAAATGATATGTTAAAGTGGCACAGTAACTTGTCTTTAAATTATCTGGTTCTGAAATGTTTTATAGTACTCACATACGTCTCAGTATTTTGGCCCAATCTTACAACTAGATTCATGTGGGTGCACTTGAGTGCACCTGAACACATAAAAGTCTGCCTAAGTGGTTCAGAGCCCTAGTTTTCTATTTTTACTAGTTGAATTTCAAGAACAACATGAGTAGATTGTACAGTTCTCTTTCTGAGGCACACTGATAGGAAACTTGGAATTTATTAAAATGTGTTCATGCTGTGTAGTATCATTTATTTTCCCTTTGTACTTGCTTTTTGTTATTTATTGAAATAGAAAGGGTTGTTCCTTTTGCTATGTTCTAGTGTCTAAAGATGTCACAAGTGATAAAGAATTAAAATGTTTATTCAGTTTGATTAAAAACATCTACAAGAAAAAACAAACTAAGCATTTAAATCATAAGCATTCTTCAGTGACTGCTCATACCAATTTTTTGAATAATACTGCTCAACAATTTGTATATAAATTTAGTGGTATTTTGGTTATTCAGTGCAAACAAGGATTATCAATTAAAGAGAAAAATAACTTTCCTTCCAGTTCTAGTAATGGGTGGACTTTGTTGGAACCTATGAATGTATCTTCTGTGCATAGGCTCAAACCTACAAAGGCTTGGGGTATGTCTACACTTAAAATGCTACAGAGGTACAGCTGTTTATATAGATAATCCACCTCCTTGAGAGGCTGTAGCTAGGTTGATGGAAGAATTCTTCAAGGGCAGTGCTGTCTACCCTGGGAGTTAGCCAGAGATGTACCTATCCCAATCTATGTCTACACTACCACAGTAAGTCAACCTATACTACGCAACTCCAGCTACATGAATAACGTAGCTGGAGAAAATCTCCCATCGATTTACCTTACTCTTCTCATCAGGGGTAGAGTACAGGGGGTTGACTGTAGAGTGATGTGCAGTCGATTTGGCGGGTCTTTATTAGACCTGCTAAATCGACTGCTGGTGGATCGATCTCAGAACACTGATCTCAGGTGTAGTGTAGACTTGCCCTCTTAGTGGTATAGATTTTTCACATTCCTGAGAGAAGCAGCTATACTGAAGTAAATTCCTAGTGTAGACCAGGCCTTGGGCACATAAATAGCTTTATTCACAGGAGTTGTAAACTTACTTACAAGCCTAAGGGATGTCTACACATAAAATGTTACAGCAGCACAGCTGCTTTGCTGTAGCGCTTCAGTATAGACACTACTTACACTGATGGGAGGGGTTCTCCCGTTTGTGTGGGGAATCCCCGAGGAGTGGTGGGTAGGCTAATGGAAGAATTCTTCTGTTGATGTAGCACCGCCTACACCAGGGATTATGTTGGTTTAACTATGCTGCTCAAAGGTTTGGATTTTTCACACTCCTGAGAGACATAGCTAAAATGACTTAATTTTCTAGTGTAGACCAGATAGGCTGGTTTTAATTTTCTAGTGTAAACTGCTATTAATTTATCAACACCAGTCCAAAAGAAATGCATCATTGTGAGGCGGGGTTGTTTTGCTCAGTACTCAATTAGTAATTTATAGGGCTGTCAAGTGATTAAATGCACTGGTAAACAATAATAGAATACCAAAAATAGTTTTGGATATTTTCTACATTTTCAAATATATTGATTTCAATTACAGCACAGAATACAAAGTGTACAGTGCTTTCTTTATATTGTTATTTTTATTACAAATATTTGCACTGTAAAAAACAAAAGAAATAGTATTTTTCAGTTCACCTAGTACATGTACTGTAGTGTAATCTCTTTATTGTGAAAGTTGAACTTACAAATGTAGAATTATGTACACAAAATAACTGCATTCAAAAATAAAACAATGCAAAACTTTAGAGCCTACAAGTCCACTCACTGGTACTTCTTGTTCAGCCAATCTCTCAAACAAGTTTGTTTACATTTGCAGGAGATAATGCTGCCCGCTTCTTGTTTACAATGTCACCTGAAAGTAAGAACAGGTATTTGCATAGCAATGTTATAGCTCGCATCGCAAAATATTTATGTGCCAGATGCCCGAAAGATATGTCCCTTCATACTTCAGCCACCATTCCGGAGGACATGCATCCATGCTGATGACAGGTTCTGCTCGATAACAATCCAAAACAGTGTGAACCAACGCATGTTAATTTTCATCATCTGAGTCAGGTGTCACTAGCAGAAGGTTGATTTTCTTTTTTGGTGGTTCAGGTTCTGTAGTTTCCACATTGGAGTACTGCTCTTTTAACACTTCTGAAAGCATGTTCCATACCTCTTCCCTCTCAGATTTTGGAAGGCACTTCAGAGTCTTAAATCTTTGGTCAAGTGCTATATCTATCTTTAGAAATCTCAAATTGGTATCTTCTTGGTGTTTTGTCAGTTCTGCAGTGAAAGTGTTCTTAAAGTGAACAACATGTGGTGGGTCATCATCCGAGACTGCTATAACATGAAATACTGTATATGGCAGAATATGGGTAAAACAGAGCAGGAGACATGCAATTCTCCCTCAAGGAGGTCCAACACAAATTTAATTAACACTTTTTTTTTTAATGAGCCTCGTCAGCGTGGAAGCATGTCCTCTGGAATGGTGATCGAAGCAGGAAGGGGCATGTGAATGTTTAGCATATGTGGCACATAAATACCTTGTGAACGCCTATTCTCACTTTCAGGTGACGTAAATAGTAAGTGGGCAGCATTATTTCCCATAAATGTAAACAAACTTGTTCATCTGAGCAAGTGGCTGAACAAGAAGTAGGACTGAGTGTACTTGTAGTTTTACAAGTTTTGTTTTGGGTGCAGTTATGTAACAAACAAGTAAAAATCTACATTTGTAAGTTGCACTTTCACAACAAAGGGATTGCACTATAGTACTTGTCTGAGCTGAATTAAAAAATACCATTTCTTTTTATCTTTTTACAGCGCAAATATTTGTAATAAAAATAATAATATAAAGTGAGCACTGTACACATTGTATTTGGTGTTGTAATTGAAATCAGCATGTTTGAAAATGTTGAAAAACCATCTACAAATACAGTAAAAACTGTTTTACCCAGCACTTCATCAACCGGATAGCTCTATAAACTGGCATTTCTAATCTTCATTGAAATTCCAGTTTATAGTCTGGTTGGCACTGGGCCGGCAGGGGGTTGGGGCGCAGGAGTGGGTGTGGAGCGTGGGCTCTGGGACGGAGTTTAGGCACAGGAGGGGACTCGAGGGGCAGGTTGGGGTGCCAGATCTGGGAGGCACTCACCTCTGACGGCTCCCCAGAAGCAGTGGCCTGTCCTGGCTGCTCCTAGGCAGAGGCATGGCAGGTGGCTCTGCACGCTGTCTTCACCCACAGACACCACCCCTGCAGCTCTCATTGGCCAAGGTTCCCAGCCAATGGGAGCTGAAAAGCTAGTGCTTGTGGCAGGTTGAGGTGGGGGCAGCATGCAGACCAGTCATCGCTTGTGGGGAGTCGCCTGAGGTGAGTGCTCCCCAGATCCAGCATCCCGCACCCACTCCTGTGCGCCAACCCCTGGCCCGCATCCTCTCCTGCACCTACATTCCCTCAGTCTTGGTTAACTGGCATTTTTCACTTACTGGCACCGCCCATTCCCTCAACATGCTGGATAAAACAGCTTTTATTGTATTTATTAAATTTCAATTGATATTCTACTATTTAACAGTGTGATTAATTGTGATTACATTTTTTAATTGCGATTAATTTTTCTGAGTTAATCGCATGACTCAGTTGTGATTAATTGACAGCCCTAGTTATTTATACTTTGTTAACGTCATATAGATACTACAGGTAAGGAATTGGGTCCTGATCCTTCAAAGACTTAACACGTATGCTTAATTTTACACACCCAGCTGTCCCCTAACCTACAAACAGTTTAGTATTGGTATAACCCACATTGCTGAGAGTTTTTCCTGCCTCATTACTTTCTTTTGGATGTTATGGCTCCTGAGCTGCGACCTTCATTTGTTTTTCTGAATTTAGATTCTACGGGTGCAGAATATAAACAGAGGAAAATGAAATGGTGGTATCTTTTGATAAAGTCTCACCATACACAAATCTTGTAATAAAGGAAGCCTTAAAAGTAATACAAAAACTGCTATAAAGAATTTAGGAGACAAAGTATATCATGAGAAAAGTATCCTAGTTCTACCAAAAGCCAATTTTTTATCACCTAGTTATAAAGCGCTTAAAAGTGGTGGCTTAGAGAGTAAATGCTGATGGACCCTAAAATATCAAAGTGCTACTGTTCTGGAATTAACTTATTTATTTTTCCAGACTCAGACTCCTATTGAAGTCAATGGCAAAACTTTCATTCATGTCGGTGAGAGAAAGTTTGGATCCTTCATTCACCGTTGCAGAATATAATTACACAATTTGTTTTTAATTAAGGTGAATATTCCTGCAGTTTTAGGTTCTTGGTACCATTTTCATTCTGTTCTGCTAGTTGGCAGAAATATAATATTATTATGGATCCCATTAATTTGCCCATGTTTCATGAACACTATATCCTTGTTCAAAAGTACACGTACAAAATGGATTAAAACATGTCCCTGGTAATAGATAAACATTTGACATTTTAAGTAAGAAGCTAGAAATAAGTGCCTCTTGTAACAGTGTAGTACTCTCAACAGATAACCAGCAATTTTCATATATTGTATTCTCTCCAGGTGGAATAGTTCCTTTAAGTGAAAATTCCCATCCTTCTGAACTGGAGAATGGTTTGCAATCCTGTTTAATACTTTATCATAGACTCTCATTTATTCAACCCTTGTTTCCTTCACATATACCTCTGCCACATGTACTTCACCTAATTGTATATAATGAATAAAGGTTGAGAGTAGAGTGGTGTCTGTTGTAACTAGTATGCACTGTACCAGGGGTAGGCAACCTATGGCACGTGTGCCGAAGGCGGCACACGAGCTGATTTTCAGTGGCACTCACACTGCCCGGGTCCTGGCCACTGGTCCAGGGGCTCTGCATTTTATTTAATTTTAAATAAGCTTCTTAACATTTAAAAAACCTTATTTACTTTACATACAACAATAGTTTAGTTAAATATTAGAGAGTTAGAGAAAGAGACCTTCTAAAAATGTTAAAATGTATTAGTGGCACGTGAAACCTTAAATTAGACTGAATAAATGAAGGCTTGGCAAACCACTTCTGAAAGGCTGCCGAGTCCTGCACTATACTCTATAGAGGCATAGTTTTACAGTGTGATTAAAAATGTATAATAATTTACAAGGAATTTAGGAAACTGCTGAAGATATAAAACTCATGAAAGGTTTACTGATTTCTGTTCAACTGAAATCTTTGAATCTATAATTAGATCCCTAATATTGAAGTAAAATATTTCTGTACTTATTTTTTATTTTTAATATTGTGGCATTAATTGATTTTGATAATTCATACATTTATGTGTGCATTCCTTATGTTACAATAATCAAAGTCTAAAAATATTGCTGAATCCAGCTGTTCTTTGCAGTTACATTTTTTAAAAAAAGATAATTTCAACTAAAGGGACATTCCTACCTTATCATAAAACCACATCAAATTGCGCCTGATTCCAGCAAATGTCATACAGCAAATAGTGTTGGATTGTCTCAGTATTTGAAAAGAAAACCTCTTAGCTGAATGCAACAAGTGTATTGATGATTCATGAGAAATACTAAGCCGCAGGGACATTTGTGCTGCTTTAGGTGCTCTCTTTTGGATAAGATGTAAAACAGAGTTGTTCACCATTTGTGGTTATTAAAGAATTCATAGAAGTTGTTTTTGTAAGAGCAGGGCTGTTAGCACTAGTGTCCCTATCTAGATTGTAACACAGGAAGTTGCATTCTGCCAATAAATTTCTCTATGCAGTTTCAATGCTTCAATGTTATTCTTTGCTTTTTCCTGTCTAATTTATTGTTGTTGTGTTGTGCATTCTTAAACATTGTCTCTCTTCCAAAGTGGCTGCATTAGCAGCTGATGAATTCATCCCTACAACCCGTACTCATGTTAACGGATCAACTAATAAACATCCAGTACATTTATGTATGTACTATTCATTGACTGCTTGTTTGAATGAATATAAAATATAAAGGGTTGCATAATCAAGCCTACAGTTTGCAAAGCACTTTTTGGGTTCCTTTGGAATAAAATGTACTATATACTAGTAACATGCACTTGCACTTTTTCATTCACTTTTATGTTTTCAAATTAATCCCATAATAGATCCTCCCTCCTCCCCCGTGGATGTGTAATATTGCACAGAGCAAGCAGTGTTGTAACATACAGTTGTAAAATTATTTGGGGTATTGAAGTTTTCTTTTGAAAGTTGAATAAATGCAACCTACTGTGTAGTCCTTCTTCTTTTCTTAGATCTCTTGTGGATGAACCACAGAGCAAATAACCAGCCATGGAGGAATTAACAGAACACCTTGTTTCTACTTCTGAAAATCTGTTACTCAAATATGGACAAACTACCAGTCAAGCCCACCTAAAAAAGCTGAAAGATATCGTTATAGTTCAATTAAATGGGCTATATTTAAAGAATGTGAGACATTTGCAATACTGTGTTTTGCTTAAAGTATGCATCCTGTCTAATAATTATATTACAGATATTGATGCACTTGAATGTTGTACTAATTTAGTTAAGCTGGATCTCCATGGAAATCAGGTAAATAGTGTTTTAGAAATATGCAAAATAGAATAGTTCAGTGAAGTAAATTTATCTGCAAACTTTTGTGTTTTCCCACTATTTCTTAGAAGCAATTTAGATTTTAAATGCAGACTTTAACAGTATTATTTGTACAAAGCAGTTGCTCTTCTGGTTTAATATTTTAGATTTTTACTCTAAAAATATCTGTTCAGGAACAGTTGGCATAATCTTGGCTGGGCTGAAGACAATTGGATTTTTGCTATTGATTTGAATAGGGCCAGGATTTCACCCTATGTCTACCGTTTTCTAGCACAACACCTACCAGAAGGAGGTTCTGATTCTTATTGGGGCCTCTGTGTATTACTGTAACTTAAGTCTTAAATGATGATAATAATAGCTCAACACATCTGCACATTAATTTATAAAGGTATGTCAAGATTATATAAATATGGAATTTGGTTGACTGATGAATGATAGTATGAAATGGAGTTTTTCCCAGTAAAAATTTTCCATGCCTTGTCTAATGCATAGATGTTAGCAGAGGAAAAGACTCACTAAGATAGGCCATTTAGGGTATATCTACACTGGAATTAGAGACACCAACAGCTGGCCCCTATCAGCTGACTCTTGACGTGGAGCTGTTTTATTGTGGTGTAGATGTTCTGGTTCAGGCTGCAGCCCAAGTTCTGAGATCCTCCCATCTTGCAGAGTCCTAGAATTTGGGCTGCAGACCAAGCCCAAGCCTTGCAAGCCTGAATCAGGTGGCATGAGCCAGCGGTGGGTTTTTAATTGCAGTGTAGACTTACCCTTGGTTTTCTCTCAATATTAAAGGATTGTTCCCTGTTGTATGTTAACATGCTTTGTCCAGTCTAGTTTTAAATGATTAAAACATTAGGGCTTTCACTGCTTCCTTTGGGAGGCTGTTCTTTGAAAAGTGGAAGTTAAATCCTGATGAGGAAAATAGAAAGGAGCATAACTTTGGCAAATAAAGTGTAAAAATATAATTAGGAAGACCAAAAAAGAATTTGAAGTACAGCTAGCCAAAGACTCAAAAATAATAGCAATTTTTTAAGGTATATCTCAATAGAACCAGGAAGCCTGCTATAAACAGCTAGTGGAACCACTGGATGATCAAGATTGCTAAAGGAGCACTCAAGGATGATAGGCAATTGCCAAGAAACTAAATGAATTCTTTGAGGGGGTCAACAAGCATGGGACAAGGGGGAATCCCGTAGATATGTGTATTTCGATTTCCGAAGATTTTTTGATAAGATCCCTCGCCAAGGCTTCTTAAGCAAAGTAAGCTGCCATGGATAAGAGGGAAGGTTCTCTCATAGATTAGTAACTGGTTAAAAGATAGGAAAACACAGGGTAGAAATAAATGGTCCATTTTCAGAATGGAGAGAAGGTAAATAGCAGTGACTTCCAGGGGTCTGTATTGAGCCTAGTTCTATTATCATATGCATAAATGATCTGGAAAAAGGGGTAAACACTGTGGTGGCAAAATTTGCAAATGATACAAACTACTCAAGATAGTTCAGTCCCAGGCAGCCTGCGAATGAGCTGCGAAAGGATATCTCAAAACTGGGTGACTAGGCCACAAAATGGCAGATGAAATTCAGTGTTGATAAATGCAAGTAATGCACACTGGGAAACATAATCTCAACTATCAATATAAAATGATGGGGTCTGAATGGCTGATACCACTTAAAGACAGAGATATTGGAGTATGTGGATAGTTCTCTGAAACATCACTCAATGTGCAGTGGCAGTCATAAAAGCAAATAGAATGTTGGAAATCATTAAGAAGGGCCAGATAAAAAGACAGAAGATATCATATTGCCCTCTATATAAATCCATGGTACTCCACATCTTGAATAGTGTGTGCACATGTGGTTGCCCCATCTCAAAAAAGATATATTGGAACTGGAAAAGGTTCAGAAAAGGGCAACAAACATTATTAGGGGTATGGAATTGGCTGCTGTATGAGGAGGACATTCATAAGATGGGAATTTTTCAGCTTGGAAAAGAGACAGCTAAGGGGAGATAGATAGAGAGTCTATAAATCATGTCTGGTGTGGTGTTGTTTTCACTCCTCCTAACACAAGAACTAGGGTCCACCAAATGAAATTAATAGCCAGCAGATTTAAAACAAACAAAAGGAAGTATTTTTTTCACACAACGCATAGTCAAACCTATGGAACTCCTTGCCAGAGAATGTTGTGAAGGCAAGACTATAAACAGGGTTCAAAAAAGAATTAGATACATTCATGGAGGATAGGGCCATCAATGGCTATTAGCCAGCATGGGCAGGGATGGTGTCCCTAACCTCTGTTTGCCAGAAGCTAGGAATGAGTGACAAGGATGGATCACTTGATGATTACCTGTTCTGCTCATTCCCTCTGTGGCACCTGGCATTGTCCACTGTTGGAAGAAGGATAACTAGGTTAGTTGGATCTTTGGTGTGACCCAATATGGCTGTTCTTATGTTCAGATTATTATAGAATTTTACTTTAAGATTTTTTTTGTTATCTTTGGTCTGTATCTTCCTTTGCATGGTTCTATTCCATTAATACTCTTAAAATATAATAGATTGGAACTGGATTTTTTTTTTGTTTGTTTCTTTGGGGAAAATAGAAAAATCTATTCCCCTTGAGTTGAAAAAGTGTCATCTATTGGGAGTAAAGCCTTTGGCATGTGGCACTGGAAATGTCTTTTCAATTCATGGAGCAAAAGTTTTCAAGTAGATTTGACCTTCTGATCTTTTTTTGTGTGATAGAGATCTGTTGAGACAAGCCACAAACAGAAAGATGCTGAAAAACAAAGTTCAGAGAAGCAAATCCAAATTGCTGCCTAACGTGGTTTGTAGGGACTTGGGTTTGATAGTATGTGAACTTATGACACTATAAATAATAATTAACTCCAACTTGTTTAACCTTTTTACACTGTTATAGCTCATAGCCTTGATGCCCGGGGAAGGTTACGTATTTGGTGGCATCCTGGTCACATCATGCAGTAGCTCAAAATAATAATTAGGGTTCCAGAACAGCCCCGGATGTAGTCAGCTGGAATTGCAGCTACTTACATAGAGAGTATTGCTCCTGTGGCATTTATAATTTAGGATCTAATACACTACATAATTCAAAATTTCATTTTACTCATTATTTCAGATACAGCATCTTCCTGCCCCAACATTTTGGGAAGGCATGAAGGAATTAAATCTACTCTATCTTCATGACAATGGAATTGGAAAACTGGATAATGTGCATTCGTTATCTTTCTGCCCTAATCTGATTGGCCTCACCTTGTTTGATACTCCACTGAGTCTAAGAATAGCATATAGGCATATTGTTGTTAACAGCATTTTATCTCTCAAAGCACTGGATTACTATGTAATTTCTGATCAGGAAATTGTTGAGAACTGGAAACTTCCCCCAAAATATAAACCATTTAACCCTAGCTTTTTCCTTGATTTCTGCCATGCTCCTAGAAAGGTAAGCAATTATGTTACATCAAATTATATTAGATATTCCTTAATAAAATGTTAATGTTTTATTTGACTGTGTTGCACTGATTTATATATATTTTATGATAGCTGTGTTAAAACTGTGTTCCATATTTTTTGATTAGAATAAAGCATTTATATATTAAAACAGTTGTATATGATCAAAATGCTTAGTCTATCTATATAGTACACTCTCTTTGGTTTGCCATTGTATTCCTATGCTTTGATCAAAACCAAAATTCAGTAATCTGTTATACAGTAATATGAACATTTCCAACAGGTTGTGTCGCTCCTCACGAGTACCAGTGTTGTGAGGCATCTCACAACTACCTGCCCTTAGCATAGTCTTGTCTGTGCCAGCTGTAGATCAGCTCCCTGAAACTTTGGCAGCACAAGTACTACCTTCCAGGTCTCCCCTTCTCTGTACAGGTAGCGACAGGCACATACTAACCCCCGAATATTTGGTGCGTTATCTGTAGTGTCCAGCCCCTTATCTAGTGAACACTCACAGAATTACCAGGCCTGCTATTCCCACAGGAACAGTACACACCAGCTCATAAGATTCAACACTTTGCTTTACATCACAGCACTTAGATATATTTATAGTGAAAACAAAAACAAGTTTATTGTTAAAAAATAGAGATTCAAGTAATAGTGAGTAAGAATATTGGAAACAAATGATTATATGTAAATCAATATCATAACATACTTTCTAGAGGCTAAACTCAACTAACAAGTTACTCATCTGTCTAAAGAGGCTTAACTCATCCAAAATGCTCTTTAGCATTTTCAGACACTGATTGAGACCCCTTTTGCATGATGCAAAACCATGGTTCTTTTTCTTCCTTAGTAAAGGGTGCCAGAGTGTCTATTTTGTCTCTCAAATATAGTCAAGGAAACCTCTAATATACCGCTTATGATAATAAGGTTCTCTTCCCCCACTGTACTTCTCTTCCTATTAGATCCTTTCTGAAGTTCTTTCTTACCCTCCTTACTCAGTATTCAATCAAGACTAGTGATAGGGGACCCATTGTGAATGAGACAATACTTAATTTACACATAAACAGATAAATGGAGAGATATGTTCTATCTGACAGAAAACAACATGTTTTTCACCTTTGATAGTGACTAATATCTTGATACAAGCTTTAAGAATATATTTTTAGTATAGATGCATAAATCCTTACAATAGTACTTGTGCATACATTTCATAATGATACTGATGACCAGTATGACACTAGCTTTCATTTGAGACCTCATATGACATTCTTTGGTGACAGGGCTGGCTCCAGGGTTTTGCTGCCCCAAGTGGCGAAGAAAAAAAAAAGCCGCGGTCGTGATCAGCAGCAGTTCCACTGCGCCACTTTCTTCTTCGGTGGCAATTCTGCTGTAGATCCTTTTCTCCGAGAGGGACAGAGGGACCCGCTGCTGAATTACCGCCAAAAAGCCCAACATGCTGCCCCTTCCCCTTGGCCGCCTCAAGCACCTGCTTGCTGAGCTGGTGCCAGCCCTGTTTGGTGAACAAGAATGTATGTGCTAGAATCAGGAGATTCCAGCTACCTCTCTGCACTTGGCAGTTGGCATTGAGAGGTTTTTCGGTCACGACACACATATTTAAGAAAACCTATCTATTAGTACCAGCACATAGAACAATAAGCATTGATTTGCCATGCAATACTTCTAAATGTACAGTGGCTATGGATAATAACTGCACCATGTCAGAAACTCATTCATCCAAGCTAATGTCTTCTAAGGTTGATGACTAATGTTTTGTAAATGACTGTGTTTTACTAAATTTTATTATACCATATACCATTGAAATAAATCTGTTGCTCATGCAGATAATTTCCAGAGTCTATTTATAATCAATCACTCATTTTTTCCCTCTGCAATGTGCATCATACTGGTAGTTGAAAAAAGATAATTCTTTGACATTTTTACTTGAAAAGTAATTGAAAAATTGTGTTATAAGAAATGCCACACTTTTGTACTAGAATAGCACAACATTGACTTCATAAAATAAATCTGTGGTGCAGAAATGTAATAATCCTGTATTATATTATATGATGCAAAAACTTCAATATAATTTACTATTTCAGTAGGACAATTAGCTGCTGTATTGCAACAAAAATTGAAAATGTAGTAATATATTATTCAGCAGTGGTGCTGAGCCAAAACCCTAAAGCTGAACAACATTGAACTGGGGTAGATCTAAGATTCTTATCTGAATCCAAATATTATAGTTTGTTCTCTTGCACTGTTGCTATGGAGCATGTGCCACCTCTCATTTTGTGAAAATAGGTATTGAGACAGTGGATCAGACCATTAGACCATGCAGTTTACTATTCTCTCTCTCTGACAACAGTCAGTACTAGATGGTGCATGGATGTTACTTCCTAGCTCCCATCAACTGGAGACAGAATTTTGCAATGGGACACAACCATGTTAAACCCAACTAGAAACATGAATATTTTCATTATAATGCACTAGAAATGAGGTGCAACTTGGAGCTCTGATGATAAGAGATGTGCATAACACATATGTACTAAAATAAAACTGAATTATGTCTTCCTACAATATTTTTTGCCTAAAATAAAATTTATAACTTTAAAGAAATTGATATATGCTATTAGTTAAAGTGGTTTTTGAAAATACAATCTTTGCCCTACGAGGAATAATTTTAAGAGGTGTTTTTTGGTGCTTGTAAACCCTGCATTTCTGAAGTTCCAAAATCATAGAAAGAATCCCAAAGGTGACAAAATATATTTGGATGAAAACAATCTGGGGTACTTAAAGTATTAACATATCTTGAGAAAAAGCATTCAGACAATAGGAAAATTCCCCTCAAGAATGCTATTTTCCCCTCCTTCTTATGGAACTACTTTAGTGGAGATGGGACTATGTCTTACTGAAGGTGATAGCAAAAGGTTATAATGACTAAACATTTGTGCAGTTAACTTCACAGCTTCTTTGGATGGTTTACAATAAAAAATTAAAAACAGTAGAAAATGTAACCTTTCAAACACCAAGCTACTGAACGGGGTAATACCACTTGATTTCATTGGCACTACCCACATTAGTAATAGCTAGAATATTGGGCCCTGAAATAGGAACCAGTTCTATTTTTGGGAGGGATAGATACTGAAAATATTACCTTCTACCATTTTTTCTAAATTATACCTAGGATATTGTAGTAAAACCATGCTTGAAAATTTTTAATATGCTTTAATATTGAAATCTGTTTGAAATCCATCCATATAAGGCATCTTTCTGATTTAAGAGACGTCTTCTAAGCATATCCAAATGTATTATGCATAATTCTACTCCACTTATGGTAGAAGACCATCTCCATTAAACAACCAATTTTGTCAGCCCCTTTGAGTAACTGCTGACAATATGTTTGACTGAAGTTAACATTTTCTGAATTTGAATGTTTGTAACTGCTGCAGGCTGAATAAAGTAGCAACCTATATTTTAGGTCAACTCCGTGTGGGTTTAGGCATAAACAGTTTAGTAGGTGGAGCCTGTAGCTGAGAAGAGTGAGAATTTTGTGAAAAATGAGAAGTATATTTTTTTCATTTTTGTCTTGATCAAGTACTATAGAAAAGTGAGCTGTGTCTTGTTTTACATTACTTTTTATTGTATTTATTATCAAACTATATTCTCATTTTCATAATTCCTAATAATTCATACCCGTTCAGTTATTCAGATATTTTACTAAAGAAAGAAAACAGTATTTCTTCATTGTCCTACAGTAACAATAATATTGTAATAATCTAGGGTTACCTTTATGTTCAGAGCACTAACTAGCTTTTCTGTAATTTAAAATGAATTACCTTTCTACAATAGGCAGTATAGTCTTACCGACAGGTGTTTATTTTATGTGGGAAGGAGGGTAGTGACTCAGCTTTGGGTTATAAATTATTTCTCAGCTCTGTTTCAATAAAAATTGACAGTTTTTTATTCTGCTTGTTTTAAGTTTTCTTCAAGCAAAATACCTTGCTCTTCCCCTTCAATAGTTAGCTATGGAATGAAAATTAAAATAATAATCCTTTTAAAATACATTGTTTCAAAATATTATTAGAGAAATACAGATTTAAAGGCACAATATCAACATATTTTCATTTGAATCAACAGGAAGCAAACCGTGAGGAGGAGATAAATGTGTAAAAGATATCATTGCAAAATCAATCACATTCTAGTCATCACTCACCAGTTGTGATTGTTCAAAGATGGATAAGGGGATATTTAACTAGAAAAAGATTTGGGTATGTACATTTTTTTAATTTAATTTTTCAGGATGGAAATGGAGATTTTTTTAATGCAGAAGAATAAGTACATATTTAGAAAACCTTTAAATACTTATCAGAGTTGTAATCACTTTATGTAGCAGGTAAATATTTAAGGACAACCAAGGTATATTCAAGAATGATATACCCTATGGCTACTCAACAAATAAAAAAAGGTACTGTGTGCTTTTAATATACAGTATTTGAAGAAATCATTCAACAAAATTCTTCTGTGCTCCTTGATGGCTAAAGTGCAGAGTCTCTGATGTGTCCTTAGTTTACTGTTATAACAATCAACTAAATGGCAGAAAGCACAGCTGCCATAAATAGTGTTTTTGCACTGCAAATAACATTTCTAGTGCATTATTTATTTCTAGTCTATTTTCTTTTTATCTTAATCTCTATATATCTTACAAGTTGATTGAATTTTCCTTTGGAAAGATGTAACACAAATTCATTTTCATATAGAGTTGTCTATACATCACATCTGTACAACTCAGCCAATCAATAATAATGATAATTAGGACAAGATGTTTGGTACTTATATTGTAGAATGTTTGCTTGGATGATTGCACCAAAATAAGTATATCAGAGGTTTTGTCATTATGCAAGTGAGCCGGGCTAATGTTGAAAGTATTCAGAGCATTTATTCACAATTGTTCATTTTTACTATCTGCTGAAATAATCTGCTCTCAGATCGTACTCTCACACTCTGATTCTACACCTGCTCTGCATTTATAATGGTTGGAAATTGCATCCTAACCTGGGAAATGTTTGTAGAGCAAAATAATGTCCACCATGCACGTCTGTTTGGAAAATGGTCGAAGAAAGAAAGTATAAATCATGAAGCACTAAGGTGGCAGAAGTCTTTTATTTTAAATTTGATTGTAATATGTGGGTATATCTGAGAAGTGAATCATATCAATATCAGTATTACAAGAGAACAAATTATTTTGATTTAACACTTGGTTTTTAAAAATTTAGTGAATCCAGTGTCCTAGGTATTAGGGGACATATCTCCTTGATGTGGGTCTGCTAGAGAGCCAACTCCTCCTCAGTCTTCCAGAAGTATGGAAGATTTTGACCATAAAAGGATGAGCAAGATCAGGGCCGGCTCCAGGGTTTTTGCCACCCCAAGCAGTGGAAAAAAAAATAAAAAAAAAGCCGCTGGTCGCGATCAGCGGAAGTTCCACGTGCCGCTTTCTCGATGGCAATTCGGTGGCAGGTCCTTTGCTCTAAGAGGGACAGAGGTACCCACCACTGAATTGCTGTCAAAGAATTCGACGTGCCACCCCTTCCCTTTGGCTGCCCACGCACCTGCTTGCTGAGCTGGTGCCTGGAGCTGACCTGAGCAGGATTTGGGGAATCCAATAATGGTGTATACATCCGGCCTACCACAGAGTAGAGTCCTGTGTGGAACTATTATTTTAATTCCACTCCTGTCCTGGCCCACAATACCCACTCCCACCCGCTCCCTCTATGGTTTCTTGCACTTTATTGTACTCCCACTTGCAAAAAGCTTAGATCACGCAAATCATGCAAGAGAGACAGATTCCTTCATGCTACAGAAAATCCCCAAACTCCACAATGTTAATGTGGTTAATGTATCATGCAGGAAAAGTTTTATTTGGCATGTTGAGGCAATGGGGGGTTCCGGTTAGTCAAAAATTCCAGTTAACTACAAGTTATACATACGAAATGGAGGATGTGAGTTGGGTGTTGTGAGGGGTTTGGGGGAGGGAATTGGGGTGCAGGAGGGGTTTTGGGGTGCCAGATCTGGGTGGCACTCACCTTGGGCAGCTCCTCACAAGCAGCAATATATCCCTACTGCTCCTAGGTAGAGGTGCAGCCAGGAGGCTCTGCACACTGCCTCCATCTGCAGGCGCCGTCCCCACAAATCCCACTGGCCATGGTTCCCAGCCAATGGGAACTGTGGAGCCAGCGCTCGGGGTGGGCTCTGCCTAGGAGCAGCAGGGACATGTTGCTGCTTGCAGGGGGCTGTCTGAGGTGAGAAATCAGAGATATTAGAAATGCTGGGTTCTAGAGTTTTCCAGGTGGTAAAGTGCCAGATACAGTTTTTACTGTGTCTGTATATAAACAGAATTCACACACAATTTTTACCACTAAAAGAATAAAAGAAATGTTGCTTAAACTATTTAAAAATACTTTAACTCCTGTTATAATAGACATCAAATCTCTTTTTATCCCTTGCTTAAATTTAAGTATTAAATCTTTTATTTAAAATAAAGGAAAAACTTCCTGTAAATTCCTGAAATTCTATTTATGACAAACTGATGAGAGATTTAGTATTTTCCCACAAATTACCGCACTCTGTTCCCCCTCTCCCCCAATCCTGCCTGCAACAAAGTACATTTTACCCGATTCTGCTATTATGGCAGCCAGTCATGTGGGACCCACAGGATTCCAGTCCTTCTAGGCTCTACCACTGAGCTCTTTTCCAGGGGGTTTCCTGGGTACAAGCATGTAGCATTTGGCAGGTGATGGTATGGAGTGAACTAGTTGAAACTTGATAATGTGGCTCCGCAGCATCCTCCACTGAAGACCAGTAGTACATCGGTTTAGGGAATATTGTAGACCAGAAACAGGCATAGTGCAGATTCCAGTCATTGACCTTGATTTGAAATTAGAGACTTGGCCTGTGAAGAAAACTCTCCTCCACTGCCACCTCCCTCATACCATTTTGTCATTAAATATTTATGGAATATGTTAAATCCAAATTTAAAATAAAGGAAAAGTACACAGATTAACCATCAACTGGCAATCAGTATGACTAATCTGTACATACTATCCATAAGCAGAGAGGACGAAGTATTTGAGAGAAACAAAATATGAAGTTATGGTATAAGGGACATATAATATTTTAATTCTTTAAAAATCAAGTGTTTTTTTTTCCCCAAAAGTGTCTAAAGGTGTACATGGTATACAAACAAAGGAAAAAAAGTATGAATAACTTAAAGTGCAAAAACTGGTAATTGTGCATTGCTGAAGTTAGATATATCAAGTTAGGAATTTCCAAAAGCTAAGCCTGCTTCTGTAATGTTAACTCAGCTGCATTGCACATATGCAGTGTTTTCTATTCCCATTTCATTTGTTAAATGTAATTTAACATGTTTTTGTGTGTTAATGTATACTATAATTACAGCATGTGCAGCATGGCATAGTTTATGTTTTGGGAGCACCGTATATGTTGTAAATTCTGAATTTTGATATGTTGTTCAAGTTTCATGTCTCGTGGCAGAAGAAAGGAAAACAAGTTGCTAACAGAAATGTTTTAATTCTAACTCCACAATAATTAATAAAAGAGTTGTCTGTAGTATGGAGTAGTAATGTACAAAAGAAAACAAAATATTCATGCAAAAATTTGGCATGCTTAATTTAAGTACCAATAGCCCAATCTTTCTGTCTGTGGATAATGGGGAAGGAATTTAGGAGAACTATATCAATAGAAGTGTGTGTATGTGCTCTGGGGATGGTACATATTTATTTTATGGATGACTGACATATCTAGATGTGTGTAAATATCTTTTATTCTAAGCTTAATTATGGATTTCACACTCTTGCACAGTCCTAGTCAGGTTCTCAGAATCCCAAGGAATGGGCTGGCAAAAACCAGAGGAAGTCTAAAGTTTGTGTCTTGTTAATCTGTTCCTCCAGATTTTACCTTGTTAGGTGCTCTAAATTTATATGCAGAGTACACAGCCTGTAAGTGCTATGAATGTATTGAACTTTGATCAAAGTAGTGAATTCTCTTACATGTACTGTAAGTAAAGCAGCTGAGCTGTAAATTGGGAGGCCAAGCATTCTTCTTAAAAATTTGTTTTGCACAAACTTTTAGCAATTAAAATCTCTTCATCCCCAGATTTCCTAACCATATAATATTTGGGCACTGACTCCAGCCAGTCACTGCAATTAAATTGCCTCCATGGACATGGATGAAACGAAGCACTGCTTGCACATACCTTAAAGCTCTCCTCTGTATGTTTGTCTCGTTGGTCATGATATGTAAAACAAATACCCAAAAGGTGGGAAAAAACTGACCTGTTCAGTATAATGGCCATCAGTCTTCCACTGATTCCGCTTTGGTCTGTCGATGGTGGTCAAAGGAAATTACTTTAGTTTTCTTATAATTTATGGTGAGGCAAAAAGCTAATCCCTTAACATATGCTTCAAGTCCAGAGGAGTTTGGGAAAGCAAAATCCTGTCATCTGCATAAGGAAATACTGGACACAAATCAGTCCAAATTTTTTGAGGGTAAAATACTGCAACCCTTCTAAAATAGCCACAGCCTCTTTAACAAATTAGAAAGAAAAGGGGCCAATAAATTTACCTGGTGGACGCCCTTTGTGATGGGATCAGTTAGGTTATCTTTCCACGCTGTCCTAACTCTAGCCACTGGCTTTGAAGGATTCTCAAAAGATGGAGGAAAACTCCCTGTACTATTTATATTAGTAAATAATTTTGCTACAGCAGGTCCCACCAGTCAATCTTGTCCTTGTAAGCTAGTGCTAGGATGAAATCTCCCCCTAGAAGCTTTGTTATGGTATTTTTGGTTGATCAGTATTCTAGCCTCCCTGGTGGAGACAGGGACCATTCTAGAGATGATGAGGTCCACTGAAATAGACCATAACAAATGATTGATAGATGGAATGTCATTACAAAAGGCAGAAAAATGTGGGTCTCACAAGCATGTTTGGTGTTAAGATTGAATCCCATTCCCAACAATTCCAAAATAGAGATGATGTTCTTCTCTGAGGCAGCAAGTTCAAATTCCTTCCAAAGGGCCCTCTAATCCAATTTTTTCTTTTCCAGCAATTTTTATAGTCCTCTCTAAGTTTAAATAATTTCTTAATAGAATCAGCAGAACCATTGTTACTAACTGTCCTTATATTCTGAAGCAGTGTCTCATAACAGAAGCAATCCAAATCATAGCACATTCTTTTATCTTTTGAATTATGAAAATATCCCATTTTTATTGGTCAAGTCATCCTGTAATTTTTTTTTATTAATCTCAGTAAATATGGTATGGGCTTTTGCTGGGTCATTAAGATCCAAAAGCTGGTTCTCCAAAGCTGACAAATAATTGGATGTGAGTTTTTCTCTGATTTTAGACTTGGATTCCACTTAATTTGGCTTGAGTTTACAGCTTCAAAATCAGGGGTGAGATACAATTTATCTGAGGCTAAAGTAGTGAAAGAGCAGAAATGCACCTGTATAGCAGTTGATGGTCACTGTCTGGTTTAAAAGCTACTATAAAGTTGAGAAACAAGACCATTTTAAAATAGAACTGTGATATAATCAATCACACTGCTCACTCTAGAAAAGGTGCATGTGAAATAACCTTTCAGATCATCACCTCTTCTATTATTCAAAACCTCCATCCAAAATTTATTTAAAATTTAAAGAAATGTACGTTGTGGGATATATCTCACCCTGCCCATAGAATGACTAGGGAAAAATAAAGGCAACAACAGCTGGAGGAAAAAATGAAAAAAATCCTTATCTCCAGGGGCTAGTTAGGCATTAAAATTTCCCCAAAGCACAAAGATTGCTGAGTTTAATGAGAGATTCAAGAAGCAGTTTAATGAAAGATTCAAGCTCTACTGACAGACTCATTATAAAAAGGGGAAACCAAAGAGACCAAATAAACATGCAGGACTAATAGAATACATTAATCTGGGAAAATATTATTGTAGGCCTGAAAACATGATTTGTCAGGTGTTAACTTGCTAATTATAACATTTAATTTAGTAGAAATCAGAAGGCCAGACCATTTACAAGTCTGCCCCCTTTGCACGCTTAATTCCCCTTTAAAAAGAGTCAAAGCCCAATAGGTAAAAAGCCAAGTTTCCTGGAGAAAACTAAAACAAATTGAGATAAATACTTCCTGAATTCCAAATCCTAGTTTTGATAGGAGTTTTACTGGAATCCCATTGGGTCCATCTAATCAATCCATCTGTCTCTTTCTAGGGCCTCATTACAAACCTTTATACAAGATTTGATAGACAAATACTTGTACTTTCATTTAACGGCAATATTGATAAACGTTATGCACAGTTGCTCTTATGGTTCCTGATAACGTGAGGCAATATCCAGTAATTTTTTTCCTACGTAGCGCAATTGATAATTGTGAGTACTCTCTGAAATATAATAGCCATCTCACCTTGATTTATCAGAACTATTCAGCGGCCATTGTAGTGAAGAAGTATGAGTTAATTGATGTAAGCTCTTCTCTCAGAGGAAAAGTTGACAGAATTCCCTGTTCCTTACCAACATTTGAATTATTATTGAAGGGTTAGGGAAGCTGTGGTCTAGAAATGGACCGAGTGTGAAGCTGGAAGTTAGGAGACTGGGATTCTACTCCAAACTTTGCCACTGATTTGCTGTGTGACTTTGGGCAGGTTACTTAATCATACTGTGCTCCAGCTTTTTTCTCCATTTGTAAAATGGGGACAATACTTACCTTTTTAAAGCACTATGAGATCTATGTATGAAAGTGCAGAGTATTATTATTAAAGGAAAATTCTGTCCTCAGTCACATCCATGAGATCCCAACAGACTTTAGTGATGGGTCACATGGGTAGCTGAAGGCAGAATTTGGTTCTAAGCCACTTGACTTCTATCCTCTACTCTGGCAAAAGAATTGTTGTTTCAATTAGTAGATTTATTTTTTTTTGGCTTAATCACTTCTTCACTCAAGTCTGTTATGAAAATACAGTATGATGCATCTTGGTTCTCTAGGTAATACTACATATTTTGGTTTCACTTTGTTGTTTGTGTGTTTTATTTGTGTTTTTACAGGCTTGTGACAATTTGTATTCATTCTCTTACTCTTTGTGTTCTTCGAGCAATAATTTTATTGAGCCTTGAACTTTTGCATAGTTGGCATTTTAGCATACAGTTGTTCTTCTATCGTCATAATGTAGGTTATATTCTCATCATCTTCTAGAACACGGTTATACCTTTAAAGTTTTTATTTATCATTCGTGATGTCTAGAATAAGAATGTATTCATGGATCATCAAAGCAATATTACATCAAAAGGGAAAAAAATCTTCTCTCTTGAATGTTTAGATTATATTCTGAAGAAAATACATTTATCCAGCAGGAAACACAAGGAGCTTCAAAGGGACTAGGTGTATCACATAGAATTTACTACTTGTAATTCTCATAAACTTTGGATTGCTCTTACATATTTATGCACTCTCCCCTGCCTGCTTATCTCTGGAATGAATAAGTGTTATCCTGAGATGTTCGAATGAATGCAATGTCAAGTACAATAAACCATATGTAGGCAGTTCTTATCCAGGTCATGATTTCATAGAGAAAGACCAAAGGCAGGCCCCTATACAATAGATACAATATTAAAATAGTGAAACAGACAAATATAGGTTGGTGTTGAGACTAGACAGAAAACAAAGCAAAACAAAACAAACAAATCCTCATTAGTTCAAGCCTCAGCTTTGGAATATCAAGACTCTATAGAACTCCAGTTTCAAATTACAGTGGTGTCAACTTTATTCTTCATCCTTCTGTAGTAGACAAGGTGAGTAGTGTACTCTCTGTGTGATTTTAAGGTGACACATTAAAAACCATGATCCTGCTTGCTGTGTATGGCCATAAAAGAGCCCATGGCATGTTTTATAAGAACAGGAGTTTCCCCCCGTTTTTTATTTATTTATTATTATTTGTATTATGATCGCACTTAGGAGCCATAGTCACAAACCAGTTTACAAACAGAGAACAAAAAGACAGTCCCTGTCCCAATTCCTTGCAATCAGTTATGCATCTGTTGGTTACTGCTGTCCACTACACAATTGTCTAGAGAAAAATGTGTAGTAATAACATTGCACACTCTAAGAGCTTTTTGTAGGAATCCTGAGCTCTTTATTGCATTCTGGAGGACTAAGATGATGGTACCACACATGCTATGGCGCAGTGCCATCTTATGGAATCTGAATGTATCTATAAGGAACTACAGAGGCAGAAGGAAGTAGTATAGCGACATGAAGACATTCTGGTTAAATCCAGGTCTCATGGAAGTCACTAGGGCCAGGATTTCACCAATGGAGTTTATGGATTCTCTGAGTTAGGGACTGAATTTGTCCTAGGCCCTGCATTAAGATTCAGGGTAACTACTGCTGCTATCTGGGTCCAGTTAGTTCCAACCAAGAAATAGAAGGTTTAGGAATGTCTCTTTTGGCTAAAGGACCTTAAGAGCTAGGTCAGAGAAGGAAACCTAAGAACAACCAACCTTGGGTTAGAAGCTTAGCCTGTGGTATTATATGTTCTTTTATTGAGTTACCAATTTCCTAAGGAAGAGGGTGAGTATGAACATTAACTATCTGGGCTGAGACCATCCTCCTGTATCCTCTGTCTTAAAATTTCCTTTAGCAGAACATACAATAGGCAGAAATATCTCCTAGATTATATCTGTTAAGAAATATTTTTAGGTTTTAGGGTTTTTTGCAGCTTCACATTTCTTTCTTGAGAATCAATTATTTCTTTATATTTTATCCATCAGGGTGATAACCAGGACTGATATAGGATTGTGACATTTCTCTGGATTTTGAGCCTCATTTCAAACACTTATTTTAATTTGTTTCAGTGAAATTTTGATCCAGTTTTATTTAGAGGTTGAAAAAAAACAAACACATTTCTGTGTTCCAAGGATAATTTTGTTGATCATCTATCCTTATGAAGAGTGACAGGTTCTGTGTGATTTGGGACATAGATAAAGTTTTTTCTCTGGGAAAGTGACAGTTTTCCACTTTTCAACTGAGAAAAAGTCTGTGGACTAAGCATTCCCAAAACATTAAAATTGTGTTGGTGGGGCTGGTGTGGTTAGGTATGCTTCAGTGTCAATCTCTGCTATATTGAGAGTCTCCGAGGGACACAAGTGTGGTCTTCCATATTCCTCAGAAGCGGAAGTTGAAATGAAGGAAACAAGTTATTCTCTTCCCTTTTTGGACTTATGGCTTTTTAGTAGGTGAATTGTGTGTAAACTTAACAAATGTAATTTCTTTGACTCAATGTAACTTAAAAAATGGCATTTTGATAGTTTGGGAAAAAATTGTTTTACTATGGAGAAATAATGCTTCCTGTGCTGTAACAGGCCTCATGATTTTGCTTTGTGTTTTGTATCATCCTATAGTTATTGGTAATCATTGTATACAGAGTAATCCAAGATAATATTTATTAGCTCATTGTTAGTGATATGGAAGATAAAGCATATCACTATAAGGCTGAAAAATTACTACACAGGATTAGTACTGACTTTTAATGAGATTTTTATTACATGAGAGCTCTAAGAACATTTTAAACCAAATTTTGGATAATTTCCTCCTCATTGCAATATGCTAGAAAGTAAGTTTAGCAAGAAGAACCGGATGCGACACCAAGGTGTCGTTATGGTAGAAGAATGAATGCATGTCACTAAGGTCCTTATAATGATTAGCGAAGCGTGAACAACAAAAGGAATGAGAGCTGATTCACTTACTGATGCTTGCAGTCTGTTTGTTTATTTGGACATGTTCATCAGCCCAGAACTTTTTTAGCTCCTTGGTCAATTTAGATTTGAGTAGTCCTGTAATAATCTTTCCTTCTTCTTCTTAATGCAATTAAATGGTAGAACAAGTTATGTTTGAATCTATCAGCGAGCATGCTGTCCTCTCATACTTGCTTCTGCAATTATTCTTTTGTTCCCTAAACAACTGAACCTTGTCTTTGTTTCTTCTTCAGCTGTAATTTTGGGCTCATTTATGCTATGTAGGCCACTTTTAACCTTTCCTTTGTCCCCTTGGTGCCATATGTAACTGAACCAAAAATTAGTAACATACAAAATAAAGCCTGTTTTAACTGATTCTGGGATCAGAGGGCAATACTTTTGCTCGGATAAAATAAAATACTCCCCTAGTAGTCCTACTGAAATCAGTAAGACACTGTTCTTTTTGAGTAAAACTGTCACAGTGTGGCCTTTTGTGATTAACTTCATTAACTTAAAATAATAACTTCTGCCCCTCTTACACAGGTTCATTTTTAATTGAAGCATCATTAATAGCCAAGGATTCAGGCTCATCTAATGGTTAAATCAGGCTTATCTAATAGTCTTATTGGACTCAGAGAAACTCACACAAGGTACAAGGCCCAGTGCCCTGCCCCACACCACACATGAGGAACAATTGCAAATGTGGCCCCCTGACAGCATCATTTATCCAACCTTGAAAAGAGTGGCAGAACTATATCTGCCATCTCCCTGATAACTTTGCTTGTACTTGAACAATATGTTCTACCTTTTCATCTCAGCTTTCATTTGTAGGCGGTAGGTTTCTTTTTGTCTTCTTAGATTGTAAATTCTTCTAGATCAGGAACTTTCTATATGTCTTAATAGTGGGTTGGGGCCCCGAGCTTAACTGGGACCTTTGGAAGTAATGAAACACAAAAGATAACAAGTGCTCTGTAACTTGTCCATCCCTAATGTGGGTTCGGTGAATTTTTTAATTGAGAGAAGAAAATTAAAACCAGACAAATTGAAACTTCAAAACACCACGTGGCCATTTATTAACAGGGAGAAAATCACAACTTGGGCTGGGGAGGAGCACTTTTACCAACTAGCAGTACTATTAGAACAAAACATTCACACAACTTGAAGCAATCTATTTACATTCATTAACAAGGAACCAAATATTTCAAAATTAACTGCTCTTTAAAAAAGTAAAATAAATACACTAAATTAAATGAACTGTGCGCACATTAACCAAATATAAAATACACCAACAACAGCTATTAATACAATTCAACTTTCATATGCTATATATACACACTTTATACCGAATAACAATAATATACAGTTCTGCAGAAGAGACTAAGCAAAGCACAGAGTATTCACAGAAAAATAGAAAGCAAGTACCGTATTCCAGGCGCAGCTGACCAGCAGTACAGAAGCATATTGAATCCGTAGAAGATAACTTTGAAAAATAAATGTCACGTCCTGAGCCGGCTATATCCGGAGGAAACCCCTGGCTGAAGGGTTGATCAGGTCCTGCAGTCAGTATGTGGATACTCCTGCAGATTCTGGCACGAGGCATAGTTTTATTCAAAGGCTCTTTTACACTTGTCAAAATCTGATTGGTCCCTAGCTCCTTCACCTTCCAGTTTCCAAATTGGCGCCCTCTACATAGATAGAATCTGCACACGGCACACTAGAAGCTACTAAAAGCTGCACCCAGCACACCAGCATGGTTTTGCACACAACCCTAATCTGACCATTTGAACTGAACTACGATTGGTCAGATTGGATCCCTTTGCTCACGGCACGCTGATATTATGCGCACAGCACTAGCCTGACCCCTAGGTGACCAGGCAAAAAGAGCAGGAAAATGAACACGGCACTGTAATGTTGCACACCACACCTTAAGGTAGCACACAGCACCACGGTGTTGCACACGGTACCAGTGTGACCTTTAGATGACCGACAATTGGCCATACGGACACCATGTTAGAACAAAGGCCTTTGGGCTGCGACATAACTGAATTGATGTTCCCAGTCAGCAGGAATGCACAAGCTGAGTGTTACTTGAAGACTCAGGAAAAAAATTACTCAGGCTCAGATCCTTAGGTGTTCCAGGCTCCACTTAACCCAGCTGGGTTGGGGGGAAAGGTAGCTTAAAGCTATCTTCGTGTTTCCCCAGTGCCTGGAATACTTGGGGTGCCTCGGTGCAAGCTGGAGCAACCTCAAGGCTGATATAACTTGCTCTGGCTTCTGATGACCCCTGTTCAAGTGGAATTCCCAACTTCCCTTCAGATATTAATCCACAAAAAGAAAAGTGAATGATTCAGCAAATGACCCTGCAGTCATTATGGTGTTGGAAGAATAAAGACTTTTGGCAATCCATTAGGATCTACCTATAGGGGATTTCAGGGAAACTGCCATCCCAGTTACAGTACTTCAGAAAGTCTGTACCACAATCTTTTCAGAAATCTCTAAGGAATTGTTAATTGTTCCGATAGCTCCTAAAAGCCCCAGTCAGGATGAGGTACTATGTACTATACAAACATATATAAGTTACAGTCCCCACCCTGAAAACTGCTGCTTCTCCTTCCTGCTGCAATGAGTTGTTGACTGTCCATTCCCAGCTGAATATCAGAGCAGCAATGTGTTACCAACGTGCCTGAATTAGCCAGCGGTGTGGGGGATAGCACAGTGCAGCACTTCTTCAGCCTATCAGGGGCTTGCCCTGGAATGGGGAGAAAGCAGTGGAGATACAGGAAAAACAAGAGGAAAGTCAGAGGAGATAATGAGAAAATTAGAGAAAAGAGGGAGCAGGAAGAGCCAGGAGATTTAGGGAAACCAGAAGAAAGAGTGATGGAGTCAAGACTTGGAAATAAAGCTAGGGGGAGCCATGCTAGGAGACAAGGGTTCAGAAGTCAGCCCTGGAACCAGCTAGCAATAGGTAGTGGGTTAGGAGAGAATCAGCCCACAATAGGGTAATAGTTTATTATATAATCTACTAATCAATCCAAGATATCTACAAAAATAGACCATTGCGATAATCCAGTCTGACCTCCTCTATAATGCAGGCCATAGATCTCCCCCACCCCCCAAAAATTTCTGGAGCATATCTTATTAAAAAATTGCCAATGGTATAGAAACCTCTACGACCCTTGGTACATTTCTCCAATTTTTAATTATCCTCACTGCTAAAAATGTATGCTTTATTTTCAGTCTGAATCTGTCTAGCTTCAGCTTCCAGCCAGTTATACCTTGGTCTGCTAGTTTGAAGAACCCATTATCAACCCCCCTGTAGCATTATAGTCAACTATAGTAACCAAGTCATCCCTTAACTTTCTCTTTGTTAAGATTAATAGATTGAATTTCTTGAGTCTATCACTATAAGACATATTGTCTAATTCCTTAATCATTCTCGTGGCTCTTCTCTGAACAGTCTCCAATTTATCAATGTCTTTATTGAATTGTGTACACCAGAACCAATATTCCAGCAGCAGTTATACCAGTTCCAAATACAGAGGTAAATTAGCCTCCATACTTCTACTCAAGGTTTCCCTGTTTATGCATCCAAGGACTGCATTAGCCCTTTGGCCACATCATCACATATTTTCAGCTGATTATTCACCATAACTCCCAAATCTTTTTCAGTCCGTGTTTCCTAAGATAGAGTCCCTCATCCTGTAAAAATATGACCTACATTCTTTGTTTCTAGATCAGGGGTTCTCAAACTGTGGGTTGGGACCCCAAAGTGGGTCATAACACGATTTTAATGGGGTCGCCAAGACTGGGGTTAGACTTGCTGGGGCCCAAGGCTAAAGCTGAAGCCTGAGCCCCACCGACCGGGGCTGAAACGAAAGCCCAAGCCCCACCACCCAGGACTGAAGCCCAAGGGCTTCAGCCCTGGGCAGAAGTACTAAGGTTACATGCCCCCCAGCTGGGTTTGGGTCCCCCTCGCCTGGGTCATGTAGTAATTTTTGTTGTCAGAAGAGGGTCACGGTGCAATGAAGTTTGAGAACCACTGTCCTAGATGTATACATTTACACTTAACTGTTTTAAAGCACATATTGTGTGCTTGTGCCCAGTTTACCAAGCGAGCCTGATCACTCTGGGTCAGTGACGTCCTCTTCATTATTTACCACTCCCCCCATTTTTGTGTTATCTACAAACTTTATCAGTGATGCTTTTATGTTTTCTTCCATATCACTGATAAAAATATTAAATAGCATAAGGCCAAGAATGGATACTTATGGGGACCCCACTAAAAACACACCCACTGGTTGATCATTCCCTGTTTGCAATTACATTTTGTGACTATCAGTTAGCCAACTTTAATCCATTTAATTTTATATTGTTCCAGTTATTTTAATGAAAATGTCAGGTGGTACAAAGTCAAACACATTACAGAAGTATATTACATCAACACTATGAGCTTGTCACTGTACAGGGCTTCTCCTAGCTCCAAAATATAGGCTGCCAAACCCAGTCTCTTGCAAGGAGGTTTATTTTCTTAATAGAAGCAAACAGAAAAACAGTCAAAATTCAATCCTTACTTTCAGGTTTCAGCTCTTCCCATCAGGGGCCTCTAGCAGCTTTCCCATTTCAACCAGCTCTATGCCCTCTCTGGATCAGCAACCTCAGACCTGTCTCCATGAGCACCTGGCCCCTTGTTCCAGGAGACTGACCACACAAGTTAGCTCTGCTTCACTATGGCTTTTCCTTCCCCAGGCACAGCCTGTCTCAATCAATCCCTCTTTCTTTTTGCATATTAGCAACCCTTTATAGGCCCAGATGTAGGTCAGGCCCCTTTAATTGGTTGGACTGGATTTATCTGCTCTGGTCCAGGGGAGCTCCATTTAGTCTGTCCACAGGGACTAGCTACCCTGTGACAGACCTTTATCAATCAGACTTGTAATCTCATCAGAACAAGATATCAAGTTAGTTTGACAGGATCTATTTTTCATAAATCCGTTGATTGGAATTAGTTCTATTATCCTCATTTAATTCTTCATTAATTAAGCCCTGGATCAGTGCTCCATTATTTTGCTTGGGATTGATGTCAGACTGGCAGGCCTATAAATGCAGAACAGAAATATTTATTGAACATTTCTGCCTTTTGTGGATTATTATTGATAAGTCTACCATTTCCATCTGGTAAGGGGCAACACTATTGTTAGGTTTCTTTTTGTTTCTAATATCCTTAAAAAACTCCTTATAGTCCTTAACTCTGCTGGCCACAGATTTTTCCTTATGTCCCTTGTCTTCCCTTACCAACTTTCTACAATTCCTAGCTTCTGATTTATATTCATTACTATCAACTTCTCCTTTATTCCATTTATTATATAATATAGCTGCCTTTACTTTCCCTCTAAATCAGGTTGGTTTCCTCAATTGTAGGATTGTGAGTTTTTTGGGTTTCTAGTAAAGACCTCTTAAACTATTTCTAATTACACCTCTACCCTGATATAACGCTGTCCTCGGGAGCCAAAAAACCTTACCACATTATAGGTGAAACTGCGTTATATCGAACTTGCTTTGATCCACCGGAGTGCGCAGCTCCGCCTCCCCCAGAGCACTGCTTTACTGCGTTATATCCAAATCCATGTTATATCAGGTCGTATTATATCGGGGTAGAGGTGTATAATTCATATTTTTCTAATTCTTCCTCCCAACTGATTTGGCTCATAATTGTTTTCAGCTTGGTGAAATTGGCCCTTTTAAAACACCAAGTACATAGATTACTAGTCTAGACTTCTGTTTGCACATTATAAATGTGATTGAGTCATGATCACTTGTGCCTAAGCTACCGTTAATTCTTAGTTCTGTGATTAGTTCCTTTTTATCTGTCAAGACAAGGTCTAATACAGAATTCCCCTGTGTTGGATGTAACACATTTTGAGTTAGTAAATTGTCATCTATAATAAGAGGTGGAAAGAGAGAAGAGGCAGGGTAGGAAGGCAGCTCACTTTAAAGTTATGCTTCAGAGATCATCCACATGTCATTATGCCCCTGAGAAAGGCCATACAATTTAATACTCTTTTGCAGTGTAATCTATCTCTGCTAGTAAATACCCAACATAGATTACAGTAGCACTGCACATCACTAATGAGCTACATTGGGAGCTTAAAGAACATACCAGGGATGTATATTTTCATTCCCATGCTCTCAAAACCTGTACATTTTTTCAAATCTTTGCCTCAGAATGTGCTATTTTATTATTTATTACAGTTTTGTATTTTTTTTTAAAGTAATTTCACTCTCTATTACAAAAGAACACTGTTGAGTTACTTGCTTTTCAGCATTTTCTGCATGAGTTTCTTATTGTTATTCTGGAAGAGAAATGCTCTGAAGTGGCTGCAATGTTCTTATTTTCAGATAGAGACAAGTAACCCTAATGCCTAAACATATAATAGCACAGCTGTACTCTCTTAAAATAATAGCTGTTCAAAGTATAGACCTTTAAAAATTTTGTCCTTCATGCTTATGCATTTTACAGGTTATTAATGGCACACTACATATTACCATAAAAACTTCAATGTCTCCATAATGGCTTGAAAACTCTTTCATTAATATGTTAATATGAAGCCCTTTGCAGATAATGTGTTGTCAATCTTTTTAAAGTACTGTATGTTACATTCTAAAAATTATACACTTATTCTTTGTACTAAGTAATTACTGTGACCAGCAAGGGTTTCCTTTAGATTTGAGGATCACTTTCAAACAGTATTTATTGTAGTTAAATTTCACCCCAACTTCTTTTTTAAAGGGCTAGTGTCAAAGTTGTCAGGCCTAAAATTTTCTCAATTAGATAAGAAACACGAGTAAAAAATTAAATTAGAATGGTGGATGACTCTGTAATAACAAACCCAGTGTTTTGTCGGAACGTAGGATTTGCTGTGCTGTATTTGATCAGTGGTCCATCTGTCTTTTATGGTGGCCTGTACCAAGTGCTTCGGACAAAGATGCAAGAAACCCTGAGGTACAATTATGGAATTACTCACTCACACAAAAAGTTTCCTTGCAACCACTCATCAGTTAGAATTGGGTTATTCCTTGAAGCACAAGGATTTATATCTCTTTCTGCCTTTTTCTTTTTTAAAAATCCTATATAATATAACTGGATATTCTCATTCAGATAAATTTCCAAACCTTTTTTGAATCCTGCTATGTATTTGACATCAATAACATTTTATGACAGAGTTCCACAGGCTAAATTATACATTGTTTTAAAATAAAAGCATTTCCTTTTATCAGTTTTGAATTTGTAGTATTTAAATTACATCATGTTTCCTTTTCCTTGTATTATGAAAGTGAGTACGAGTGCTCAGTCTACCTTATCTATAGCATTCATTATGTGAATTCTTCTGTTATGTTCTCTCTTATTTATCTCTTCTCCAAACAGTTCCAATCTTTTCACTTTCTCTTTATTTGAAAGTCTATCCATGGCAGGTGGAAACCGGGAGGGTGACTTGTTGGTCAGTAATAATGTGCTTGTTTGAAATGGTAGATGAGGATCCAGACACTTTGCCATTCCCCGGCCGGATCCAGAGACATGAGGTGTTCATGTGTGGTCCATAGTGGTTTTTATGATTTCAGGCGTTGTTGAGATACGTTATCCATTACTTGCTGATGGGAAGTTCTGGGTAGTCTTCGGTGTGTTTAAATTCTGTACTGTGGCTATATTTCAGTGGATAGGTTGGGGTTTGTTATTAGCTCATACAGAAAGCCATTGTAGAGATATTGATTTTAAAGTTCCCATGATGATTCAGATGGTCAGATTTAGATGCCTATCCACAAGTTGGATATGACAGCTTCTTGTCCACCCCCGTGCACAGTACTCTGCAATTGAGTACACCAAGGCCAAGGCCAATGTTTTTAGCATTAGGGCAGTTGATTTCCAGTTTGTTCCTGCTAATTTTTGAATAATGTTGCCACTAGTCTTCACTTTAGAGGCTACTTTCTTGAGATGGTCATGAAAGGTCAGTGTGAAGTCAAGAATGACACCAAGATATGTTGGCTTTGGGTCATAATGCAGTTTCACCACAAAACTTGACAGTTTTTGTGCGATTCTACTGTCAAAGTGGAAAGCAGAGACTACGGATTTGCTCAGATTTGGTTTCATCTGCCACTTTTGAAAGTAATCCTCCATGATCTTAAAGTCAGATATAAGGATCACTTCAAGTTCTTTAAAACTACAGGGCTGAATTGCAGGTGACAAATCATCAGCATGTGCAAACTTCTGTGTTATTATTTCAGGCATATCATTCATGAATCTAGAGCGTTGGAGCAAGTACAGAGCCTTGTGGTAGCCCATTATTCAAAGTGCACGATTTGCTGGTTTGACCAAGGTAAACACATATCCTTCAGCTGCTAAGCATAGTGTTCAGCAGCCTGAGAATCCACACACAGTGGATCACTTTGGAAAGTTCAGTAGAAGCCCATCCTTCCAGACTGGGTCATATGCTGCTGAAAGCAGTACAGTCTTGAGTTTTGTTGGAACCCAGCCTCAATGTTTGTAGTAAGAACCAGGTCCTGGTCACAGCAAATTCTTTGTGGTTAAAAACCAGCTTCCTCCTTGGGTAGGCTGGCATCCACAGTGGGCTTGACTTGATTCAGAATCATGTACTCCATCACCTTGTAGATGTTGCTTAAAAGGGACAATGGCCTATAATTTTCCAGGCTTTAGGAGTGCAATGCCCTTAGCTTTTCTCCACACATGGGGGATTTCACTAGTCTTCAGGATCTTAGTGAAAAGCTGAATAATAGGACTGAAAGGGACCTCGATAGGTTATCTAGTCTAGTCCTCTGCACTCATGGTAGGACTAAGTATTATCTAGACCATCCCTGACAGGGGTTTGTCTAACCTGCTCTTAAAAATCTCCAGTGATGGAGATTCCACAACCTCCCTAGGCAATTTATTCCAGTGCTTAACCACCCTGACAGTAAGTTTTTCCTAATGTCCAACCTAAACCTCCTTTGTTGCAATTAAACCCATTGCTTCTTGTCCTATCCTCAGAGGTTAAGAACAACAATTTTTCTCCCTCCTCCTTGTAACAACCTTTATGTATTTAAACTATTATGTCCCCTCTCAGACTTCTCTTTTCTAGACTAAACAAACTCAATTTTTTCAATCTCTCCTCACAGGTCATATTTTCTAGACCTTTAATCATTTTTGTTGCTCTTCCCTGGACTTTCTTCAATTTTTCCACATTTTTCCTGAGATGTGGTGCCCAGAACTGGACACAATACTCCAGCTGATTAGTGTGGAGTACAGCGGAAGAATTACTTCTCGTATCATGCTTACAACACTCCTGCTAATACATCTGAGAGTGACGTTTGCTTTTTTTGCAACAGTGTTACACTGTTGACTCATATTTAGCTTGTGGTCCACTATGACCCCCAGATCCTTTTCCACAGTACTCCTTCCTAGGCAGTCATTTCCCATTTTGTATATGTGCAACTGATTGTTCCTTCTTAAGTGGAGTAATTTGTATTTGTCCTTATTGAATTTCATCCTATTTACTTCAGACTGTTTCTCCAGTTTGTCTGGATCATTTTCAGTTATAATTCTATCCTCCAAACCAACCCCTCCCAGCTTGGTATCATCCGCAAACTTTATAAGTGTACTCTCTATGCCATTATCTAAATCATTGATGAAGATATTGAACAGAACCGGACCCAAAACTGATCTCTGCGAGACCCCACTCGTTATGCCATTATCATCAGTTTCCATGCCAGTGGACCCAGGTTATATAGAAACTCAGGATAGATACCATTTCTTCCTGTTGCTTTTCCAAATTTCATGTGGGAGTTTTTATTGTTCATAGTCATAGTGAAAGTGGCCCTGTATGCTTGTTAGAAATTTCAGCATGCCACCGGTTTTGAGTAGAGAACTGGGATTTGAATGCTAATACGGGTCAGTACTGGTCTGTGCTGGCTGTTCAGAAGTCACTGAGGACAATTCACAATGCAGCTATAGGTGTGCCTGTATCATCTTTAGAGATGAAAGTCAGGTCAGGATAGTATCCTGTACAATAGAAAGTGATGCACTGTGTTTTATCAAAAAGGAAGAACATATTATTTGCCAGTGCTCAGTGTGTCAGTTCTTCACCTGCAATGTTGTTTAAGGCATAGTGCCATCGCCTACAAATATAGCAGGGTTCCTATGCATTCTTCAGAGCTGGTTGAAACTGTTATGTACTAGCTGGTTTGTATGCATTAATGATGGTTAGCTTGCTGATGCACAGAAATTGCAGTTGGTTCTTTGTGTGCTGTAAGAGGTAGAATCACATATTTGTTGATCTCCTGTTTTATGTAAGTTGCCAGTCCATATTTTGAGTGGGAAATGATGACCGTCATGTGATCCACCCTGTTAAGTGAGGAACCATGACTAACATCCAACCGGTGACCAAACGTCAACTGTCAACCTTCTGGTCAAAAGAGCAACGAAATAAGCCTAATGCTTCCTATGACAGAGTAGGAATATCTGGAAGCTCCCCCCCCCCTTGGGCTAAATTGGGAGATAATTGATTAAAGACTGGTTGATTAAGCAGTTAATAAAGGAATCCAGCTCATCAGCTGGGGTCGGTTAAAAGAGAGACAAGAAAGCATAAGGAAAAGAAAAGGCAACAAAGCCCAGGATCTTAGACAGGTGGGAATCTCCCAGCCGTACGTATAGATGTAGGGAGAAGCTTGGGGAAAGTCCTATGCTGTGGGGCCACAAAACTATACAAGACATAAATAAATCATACTGTGGTGAAACTACACAGGAGTGTGTGAGGACTGCTTGCATAGTAACATGTAGGGCATGGGGCATGCTTCCTGTAGCACTTCCTTTGTTCTCTAAATCAGTTTTCAAATGCAAAATGTATTTTGATAAATGTTTTTTTCTCCCTTACATATCCCACACATTTAAGGTAATTTTATTTAACCATTACATTTTTTTTGAAAATGCTGTTTTTGTTCATTTTTAATTGAATTTCTCTTTCCATCCAAATGCTTTAACACAAATTGTGAGTAAAAAAAAGTAAACATCATCTAGTAAATAAGAAATGCATCATTCCCCATTTCCTAACAATTTATAAAATCTAAAAATTAAGAATCTGAATAAATGTATATTAAACTATGTAATTGCTTAAATAAAGATGTATAGATATAGCATATCTTGTTGGTTAGCAAAAAGAAGTACCAAAATTAGTGTAAAGGCTATATTTAGTTGCAAATCAACATGTTTTAACTGTTACCAACCAATGAGGATCAACATTTTTAGTTTGGGAAGTAACTAAAATGTACAAATGCAAAAGAATATTAAAATTAATTATTTAAATCAAGGTTTCCTGCTTGTTTTAAATCAGGATTTAAAATTTGGTGCTTTAAATCATTTCAGTTTAAATCCATCCACCCTACAGTTACACCTAGGTCTTTCCTAAACTGTTACAGTTAATTTAGAAACCAGTAAAGTTTATGAATATTTCAGATTTTTCTTTCAAATATGCATCACTTTGCATTTATCAACACTGGAGTTCATCTGCTGTCCATTTATACATCTTCCATAGGGCCCTCTGAAATTACTCTCAGTTGTCTGTAGATTTTTCTAACCCAAATAATTTTTTTGTCGTCTGCAAGTTTTGCCACCTTGCTACTTCCTGCCTGTTACAGATCATAAATAAGTCTTTGACAAAAATTGTGTATATCCAAGTAAATGATGTAAATCAGTTCTCCTTTATGTACTATTTTGTTGATGTGTTTAGAAAATTCTAATAGTAAGTAGCGAGGCTTTTTTTTTCCTTATCAGAAGCTATTTTTTTTTGTCCCTAGCATATCATGATCATCTAGGTATATTATTATTCTGCTTTTAATGGTTGTTTCAACCATTTTACCTGGTGCTGAAGTAAGTCCCACTTGTGGTGATCTTGGGAATCACAGACTTGTGCCTTAAAAATAGGAAGAACATTTGCTATCTTCCAGCTCACTGTATAGCAGTTGATTTTAGTAAGAGATTTATTTTTGTTAGCAACTCAACCACTTCTTTCTTAAGTTCTTTCAACAATACATTTGTTAGTCTCTAAGGTGCCTCAAGTACTCCTGTTCTATCTGAACATTGTAATTTGTTCCTCCTTAATTTATCAATTTGTTTTAGTCCTTTTAATATTTCAGTCAAATACTACCTCACCTTTATTATCTGAAAAACTATGTCCATGGGAGGTATTTCCCCAATGTCAGCTATAGTGAAGACTGATGTATATAAGTCAGTTAGCTTACCTGCAATGTTGTTATCCTCCTTTTTGTCCCCTTTACTTGTTAGTTTGATCGCACCACACCAGGGAGTGAGGGGGGTGTTGTCTGGCTTGCTGAGGGAGAGGATGCTTTAAGGGAGTGTGGGGGGGCGGGTGGGGGTTACCCACAGTGTACACTTTTACAGTAAATAATAAAGGTGCAGCCTGATTAAAACCATATCAAGTGTCTCCTGTCTTTCTTTCAGCATAGCCGGACAACAGCAGAACTACCAATTCTCTTACAGAGATCCAATGCCTGATTTACTGAATATTTTCTTAGTTTTAATACCTTTGGCTTTTTGCTGTTCAAATTCCATTTTAACCCCCCTAATTTCCATTGTATATGTTGTCTTAAGTTCCATTAGTGTTGGATTTCCATTTTTGAAATTATACTTGTTTGGCCTGAATAATCCTCTTGAACCTTGCCATTTAGTTTTACTGTATTTCTTACGTCTAATGGTATGTTTATATCACCTCCATGCTGGGTCTAAGGATTTTAATTTCCTAGTGCTTATAATCACCTCCTCCTATATTACACCTCTTTCTACATTAACAGTAGTCATTCCTACTTGTGTTATGATTTGTATTGTATAGACATCTATTAAATGGCTCTTGGGAATATCTTCACTGCAAAAAAGGTATTTTTTTATATTAACAGAGAAAACTTGAGATAGCTATCTTGATGTTAAGTCCTAGTGTAGACAAGTCACATGTGGTTTTACCTCAGTGTAGCTGAGGTCAATACTATATCCCCTATCTGTGATTTATCAACTAACTACAAATTCCAGGTAGGGGAGGTTGATTTTGACTAGCTGCATTAACATGAAGACTTCTTATGCCATGTCTACACTAGGGTTTTGCTTGAAGATAGCTATCTTGATGTAAAAATACACATTTTTTTTTTGCAGTGAAGACATAACATTAAGTGCTGATTCAAAATCCCATTGAAGTCAGTGATAATGGATGGTGCCCCCATTTGCCCTCTGTTATAAAAAGAAAACCAGTAGCAAGCAAAAGCTTGTTTTTGCTGATCCTACGATTCAACATAAATATTACATTTTCCCTTCCAAATCCCCTCTTCATTCCCCACAGATGTAAATTAATTTGTCTCAAGCCTATTCCTCTGAAATACTTCCTTTTCTGAAAGAGTTTAAAATTGTAACCCTGCACTCTCTTACCGGAGGTAAAATATATTTGTTCTTGTTTTCTTCAATCCATTAAATAGAAAACTCACAACATACCATATTACTGGAATTTGTACAGTTATTTGGAGGTCTTTTTCCTAGTTAGATGGGAGATGTAAATTGACACAGTAAATTTGGATCTGGGGCTTGCTTCTAGAGTGTGAGTTAGCTGTTATCCAAATATTTATTAATAAAATTTAACACCACTTTGGGCTTTATGCATAAGAATTTGATTTTGTCACAGTTATTTTTAGTAAGAGTCATGGACAGGTCACGGGCAATAAACAAAAATGAATGGAAGAATTTCGTGACAGAATTGTATCCTTACTTATGCATTTGAAATTACTATCTTCTGAGTTGTACAGTGTCATGGGCTGTACAACTCAGGCTGACTTTTCCACATGACAAGTAGAAATACTATATAGGACCTAAAACAAAGAAGAGAACCTTATTTTTAGGGCCCAAACCCATTTAAATCAATGGGGGACCTCTCACTTGATCTCAGTGGGAGTTAGATTGGCTTTGGGAAAAGGAGCTCATGTTTACAATACACAGTGAGTCTGAGTTTCATTTACATTATACTGTCAGTGTGGTGTGAAGGGGCTATAAAGTATCCTGAAAGTGAATGTAAATATAATTAGGCTTGGAAGGCTTTGGTAACTATCTGTAAACATTGATTTTCACTGTACATACATAGACAAATATTTCCATTGATAATCAAAATATACAGGTAGGCAAAGTTAGAAAAATGCTACTTGAGAATTTATTAGAATTAGATTTAAGAATTTGTATATTTTGATGTGATTTTGACAATTTGTGTTAACATTTTATAACCATTAAAATGTTAACTTTTTGAATTTCAATGTCTGTCTTTCAAAATTCCACCACGATTTCAACAGCTTCCACTCCACCATCAACCTCAGCCTGGACCAATCTACACAGGAGGTCCACTTCCTAGACACCATGGTGCACGTAAGTGATGGTCACATTAACACCACCCTATACCAAAAACCTACCGACCGCAATGCCTACCTTCATGCCTCCAGCTCCATCCCAGGCACATCACATGATCCATTGTCTACAGCCAAGCACTGAGGTACAATCACATCTGCTCTAACCCCTCAGACAGAGACTAACACCTACAAAATCTCCACCAAGCAAGCATTCTCAAAACTACAATATCCGCATGAGGAAATAAGGAAACAGATCAACAGAGCCAGACATGTACCCAGAAGCTTCCTACTGCAAGACAAACCCAAGAAAGAAACCAACAAGACTCCACTGGCCATCACATACAGTCCCCAACTAAAACCCCTCCCAACGCATCATCAGGGATCTACAACCCATCCTGGACAATGATCCCACACTTTCACAGGCCTTGGGCGGAAGGCCAGTCCTCGCCCAGAGACAACCTGCCAACCTGAAACATATTCTTACCAGTAACTGCACACTGCACCATAGTAACTCTAGCTCAGGAACCAATCCATACAACAAACCTCGATGCCAACTCTGCCCACATATCTACACCAGCGACATCATCACAGGACCTAACCAGATCAGCCACACCATCACCAGTTCATATACCTGCACGTCCACCAATGTAATATACGCCAGCATATGCCAGCAATGCCCCTCTGCTATGTACATCGGCCAAACTGGACAGTCGCTACGGAAAAGGATAAATGGACACAAATCAGATATTAGGAATGGCAATATATAAAAACATATAGGAGAACACTTCAACCTCCATGGCCACACAATAGCAGACCTTAAGATGGCCATCCTGCAGCAAAAAAACTTCAGGACCAGACTTTAAAGAGAAACTGCTGAGCTTCTGTTCATCTGCAAATTTGACACCATTAGCTCAGGATTAAACAAAGACTGTGAATGGCTTGCCAACTACAAAACCAGTTTCTCCTCCCTTGGTTTTCACACCTCCATTGCTAGAACAGGGTCTGATCCTCCCTGATTGAACTAACCTCGTTATCTCTAGCTTGCTTGCATATATATACCTGCCCGTGGAAATTTCCACTACATGCATCCGATGAAGTGGGTATTCACCGACGAAAGCTCATGCTCCAAAACGTCTGTTAGTCCATAAGATGCCACAGGATTTTTTACTGCCTTTACAGATCCAGACTAACACGGCTACCCCTCTGATATTTAAAAATCTAAAAAAAAATTAAAAATAAATTTTAGAAGTCAAAATGATTAAAATAACCTTATTCTCCCAAACCTAAATGTAATTAAAGATATATAGCATGGAATTGAGGGTAGTAGAGTCATTTAAAAATCAGTATAGAGAGGAAAAGCAGAAAAAAGAAATCCATGTGTATATCTAAATGTATGTTTTAACTAGCAATAAAATACAAGTTTAGCTAATTTACAAGTTTAGCTAATAAAAATCAGGTAATATCTATACAGCTAAGAGTCCTGTGGCACCTTATAGACTAATAGACGTTGGATGCATCCGACGAAGTGGGTATTCACCCACGAAAGCTCATGCTCCAAAACATCTGTTAGTCTTTAAGGTGCCACAGGACTCTTTGCTGCTTTTACAGATCCCGATTAACATGACTACCTCTCTGATTCTATACAGCTAAACACACCTCTAAAGACCTAGTTTTACACAATTAGAAAGCTTTTGCCAAAATCTTGACCTGAATGGAATCTAACATGGATTAATTTGTTAGGCCTTTTTGTGAAGCCTTTTGGTATAAGCCTTTTTCTTATTTCTCCTTCACCTCAGCCAATCAGCCCAATGCACCTTTCCTTGCTTTTTCCCCCTTTGAATACCCTCTTAATACAACTGCGAGACTTGCATTTAACTCAAGGGCCTTTCCAGCTTTTCTTATTTTGTGTATAGTAAAATAAGATTTTACTGCATATATCAACTAGGAACCCGAGTTAAGTTAGAAGTGGGAATCTTAACTGTGCATTTTCTGTCTTTCATGCCAATAAGATTTCAACCTAAATATTTAATTAACATTGTTTTTGGCATATAATTCCCTCTCTTTTTCTTAAGTACTAATGATGTACAGGAGGAAATTATAAGTATTGTGGTTCATTTTGTTCTTTAGCAACAATAAACGAATCAACTGTCCAGATTATTCAGAAGTACCTACTTTTTTATTTACTGTGAACTAAAGTAACAGAAGTTCTGTTTTTACAGCAAAATTCCTTTGGATGAAGTTCTTCCACAGAGACATATCAGAGATGGAGTGAAACAAATTTACAGTCAAAGCATACTTCCAGTATGTGATAGTAAAAGCTTTATGTATCACATCATTAAGCCAGAACAGAATACTGAGGACAAAAAGCTTACATCTGGGAAACAAGTGAGTGTACTATTAAATATAAATTTAATAACTATTTTCAGAAAAATCTGGACTCTGCATATAGTGCCAAGGATCATTCTAAATATTCCAGGAAAATTTGTTAAGAATAAAGAGCATCTATTGAAAAACTTTTGTTCTTGACATTTAAAGGTTCTGTTTTACAAGCTTTATTGCAAACCATACAGCCTCAAAATCAGGATGGTCTTTGTCTAGACTTAGAGGAGGAAACGAGTATGGGTCCTTTAAGGGTTCCCTCTCTCTTAGGGATTGTGAAAGAGGCAGGGAAGGCATCAACTGAACAGGTGGGCAGGTAAAACATTGGCCCCAGCGCACCCAGGGGAGGGTATTTACACCCAGTCCTTCCAGCAGGAGCCTCCTTCTTTAGGGAGAATGAGGTACACTTCTCTGACTGGGGAGTGGGTATATTTTTGGCTCAAGTTAGTGACAGAAACATTAACTATCTGGGAAACCAGCTGAGGGTTGGGAGGGAAGCAGCCAAGCTAACTACTGGCATCTCCTTGTGTCCAGTGCAGGTATTTATTCTATAAAGGGACCTGTCCCAGATTAACTGGAATTGAAAGTAGACTGGGGTGCCTGATGTCTGGTATTATGAGGAGCTAGCCCCATAACCCATATTTGAGGAAAGGGTGTTGAGGTCCCAGCAGCTGGCTGGGGAACAGCTGTGGAAGGAGGATGGCAGCCCTCTACAAGGTGGAAATGATTAAGGAAGGAATCATCACCTGTATTGTACAGTATATTGCTGGATAGTTCCCAGATGAACTAAGTTGATAAAAGTTACGGCCTAATTAAACCACATCCCTCACCTCGTCTTTCTTCCTGCATGTCCAGAACAAATAATAAAATGCTGGTGTGATACAAATGCATGATAAAGACAGGAATGCTAATGTTTAGTGTACATGCTGTAGTTCTAAATATTATACTATGTTGGTTGATAGTGCTGTGCAATTTTGTAAAAACTACATGCCATTCAGTGCACTTCCATTATTTAAATATCTTTTTCATATCTTTTCAGACAGTTTAAAAGTACTATTCTGCTATTCTGTGGTACAAAAGTAAAAAGCATTAGAAAACCCACTTGTACAAATAGAAAAGCATATTTGTTTCCTTTTTACAAATAGAATTCTGTTTTCCTGCCTTCTCTGTGCTTTCTTACTTTTGTCAGATACTAGATAGGAAGCCATGTCCCACTTTTGCATGTAACTGTAGTTTTCCTCCTCATAGAAGAGAATCAGGAGTCTTCTTTTTTGGAGTTAAATCCAAAATAACCTCTTTTTATACAGCCTCTTTTTATATGGTTGTATGTTACAACTTTAATTACTGAATGAATTTAATGTGGAAAAAATTCGTAATATTATTTTGATCAATTTTAAACCACCTATCTTGTTAATTTGAACTTAAAAAAAAAAACATGATACATTACCAGAGGTGGTTCCAATCATAGCTGCAGGCACCCCAAGAGTCTGGAAAGGAACTTGTCAATTGCCAGCGATCTGATATTGCCTGTAAATTTCCTTATCTAATTCTAGCTTTCTTTTATCCTGGGCCTGACACAGAGCTCCTTTAATAATCAGTTTTATAGCCTTAAACAATGTGCTTTCCTTGTCATCTGTTTTCCAGTGAAAGCCATAGATCTAACCCTTTCCTTTCTGGTCACTGGTCTAGGAGCAGTAATTAGAGAAGTTCACACAGTATTTCCATTCCTAGTAGTGTGAGATATCCAACCTTAAAATCTGCAGTTAGATTTTAACAGATAATATCTGGTGAACATGTAATACAGTTAATGCTTTATTGGTGTGATCCTTCTTTCAGGATCTGTGGGAATTTGGCCTTTCAGTTAATGGATCATGCTCTATAACATTTGAATGATTGGTTCAAAGGTTTCAGATGTATACAACTCCAGTTTTAGCTTTTAGCTCTTGCAATATTTGGTATAACTGGTGCTGAAGTAAGGGAGTGGAAGTGAAAGGAAAAGCAAACAAGTAGCCAGAATAATAGAATCCTGGAACTTGAAATTATATGACTTGCCGGCACTAGATACACATGATATATAACAGTGGAAAAAACTTGCCTGTGATATACAGCATTAGTGTGTAGCTGTGATCATATGTGAGTTATTGAACTTTAAAACTTTCATTGATCCTTTAATCTAGCAGTGCTTTTTGCACTGGTCTAGAATGAATATGGCAGATCTCCATAGAAATGCCCATAAATAAAGTTCTGAACTTTGGAAAGGGACATTTTGGACCACAGAGGAAACTGCTGCTGAGGGTTGTATCTTTCAGCAGAGTGGTTGCTTGGTTTGCACTCCAGAGAGAGATACATTTTAGTGGTGGATGATATGATCACTGTACATAGAGGACCTGATTCTCATTTATAGTAAAGTTTTTTAAACCATGCTAAAACTCTTTTACCATGCCAGGGCCTGAGTGAAAATGAGGCTCAGGCCTAGAGTCTAAGACATTTTGTCATTTCATAAGTGTATGAAAAGTACTATTCTAAATGTATACTATTTTAAATTTTTATGTATTTTTTCTGTTACGTAGCAGGTGTCATGAGGCGTGGGGGATGGGGAATATGAATCATCCTCAGCTCAGGTCAGAATGGAAAACTCCATAAAACAGTGTGACTGTGATGACAAAGTGCAGTGAATTTCAAACACCCTGAGCTGACGATTCTTCCACAAGTGTTGTGATGAGTCAGACCCTTTAAGCAAGTGGAATTCCACTGACACCTGCAAAATTGCTTCCTCTTAAACTGGAGCTGAAATTAGCCCTTCACTTCTGTTACAATACTTCTTGGTTCTGTTAATGAATCTATAAATGTTGATTTACAAGAAGTCTTCTAAAAGCTCTAAGAATCTTGAGTGGTTTAACAAATGGACATAGTTAGGTTAGTGTCCTACACACAATTAGCATTTGGTTTCTCTTTAAAAAGTGTAACAAAATTAAACATCTAGTTTACAACAAATGTAGATGGATGCTAATAAAAAGTGATTTTAAGAATTAGAGAGAAAGACAGGAAAACTGCACTCATTTTCCTTAGCCTAACTGTAGCAGTGCAGGGCTCACCCTTGCGGCGCTCCCTGCTCTTTGTCTCTGGGAATTAGCTCTTTCCAGCACAGAGTGCCCTCTGCAGGCCAGTGTCCTGCTGCCGCTGCCCCCCCCATGTCCCTTCCAGGACCCAGTGCCCCTTGTGTTTGGGGTGCTGCCCCCTGGCAGTACCCCCACTGTTTCTCCAGGTCTCCCCACTCAGGGGAACCCCCACCCCCTACCCCCAGTGTGCCTCAGTTCTGGGCTACTGCCAGTCGCCATCTAGCCCCCGCTCACCGGGGCAGACTGCAGTGTAAGAGCCACTCATCATAGGCAAGGGGGGGTTGGACCTGCTGCCTCCTATCTCCCAGTACCTCTATGGGCCTTGGACCAGGCCCTGCAGGCTGGGGAGTTGCCAGCCTGGAGCTCCCCTGGCCTTTCCCTAGTCCTGCTTCACTCCCAGTACCCTTTCTTCAGGCAGCCAAGTCCTGCTCTCTCCCAGCCTGGAAAAAGACTCCTTGGGCTTCTGACTCACAGCCTTTTTATACAGGCCAGCTGGGGCCTGCTTGGGGCGTGGCCCAGCTGCAGCTGCTTCCCCAGTCAGCTGTCCCCAGGCACAACCATCTCCAGAGCTGCTTTGAACCCCTGTATTTTAGGAGTGGGGTAGTCACCCCGCTACACAAACATTTACATTTTTAAGAGGTAAAAATACTTTTCATTGCAAATTAACTATAATATAGTCTTTTTTCCCAGTTAATTAAGATTGACATTTTATAGAATAATGCTAGAGGTGGACATTTTGTTGAGAATGTGTCATTTTTGACCTTAATACTGTTGGAGCCTGGTGTAAGATTGTACATAATTTTTTCAGTTCCCTTAGAACATATATATTTAATGTTTATACATATTGAAATAGTTCTTGTGATTGTTAAGTTGTTGTTACAGCAGATCACAGTCATCATTATTGCAGATGATCCTACTTTTCAATAACATGGCTGCCTCCACCACTGGTTTCAGAAATACTGATTGTTTACAAAATATGTATTTCAGTTTATTCAGTGAGAATTGATTCTTACCCAGTGAATTTGCATAGTCTGGTGGTGGGGAGAGAGGAATTTTCATTTTAGAGGAAGGAGGAAATGTTTCTCCAGTAAGGATTATAAAACTAATGGCTGTTTGAAACTGTTCAATCGTCTGGAATTTGGGGGAGCAGGATAAACTAATTATCACCCTGCTGTGCAATTTATGTGGCTATCATTTCCATATGTGTTGCAAACATAGAGTAAAATAAAATATTACAAAAACAACTTATTAACAAGAAAAATTACTATTTGTTAGCTATCCTAATATTAACAAATCTTACCAACAGCCTCTTGAAAGGGACTGACTAACAATGTAGTTGCTCTGGGAAACTCAGAATGTCATAATAAGATTCCAACCTTGATTAGGCTATTCAGAAGTCTGTGTCCTCTTTCATGTACAACTTACCCAGAGAATGTAAACCACCAACATACCCAAGCCAGGGTAGGCACTCAAGGTCAAATTTAGTCTTGGCTTGGTATAAAAGAATGTAGCAACCATTGACCTTGTAGAGTTCAGGTTTGCTTTTCAGTCTCTGAATACTACTGCATCAGTTGGACTTAAACAAAAAGATGCTTTATACCATGCATCATTTAGTTGTTGTAGAGACACTGTGCACACATCTTCAAATTCAATGCCTATCAGCAGGACATGCTTTCTTTTCTTTCATACCTTGTTATTCGGCATAGTGGTGATGCCCCACAAGTTTTACAGTGAGCAATTTGTAATTCTATTCCATATTTTCTTTCTTTTTGCCAAATCTTTTATTGAACTTTAAAAATCTCTTGCTCCAAATTTATGATGATTTTTAATTAAAAAAATATGTACTGTATCTTACCAAGTTGTGTTTAACTTTTGTTTTTAACTATTTAAAATGTATTCTCAAATAAAAACATCTTTTATGAATGTAAGTTATGGCACCTATTAAATTGTCCAAGAGTTATATTTTCTTAGTACTGTGGCAGATTAGAACTGTGAAGTAAAATACTAATCTGATAATGTTAAGACTGCTCCAAAATAATCATACACATAAATTGTAGTTTCTTGAAAGAGAAGGAATATTATAGGAATATGAACATGATGAAGGCAGACTTATCAATCTACTAAAGCAGTGAAGCAATAATGCCAGAGTTCTGAACAAATTGTTTAAATTGAGAATAGCATCCTGTGGTATTCAAAGGAAATATTAGTGATAATGGTGAAAATTTGCGAGTATTTCAGAAGTAATCTAGGAAGCTAACTGGATCATATTAATAACTGATGAAACTCCAGGAGAAAGAAAGAAACTCAAGTATTTACCTGCCGTCAGTCTGTTGATATAATGTAGAAATATGCAAGCATTTTGTCTGATTTTACAAAACCAGTGAAATAAATGCAATGCTACTGATAGGTGTTCTGTTACTGAAAGTGTTTTAAAGACATAGGCACCTCCTTGCAGTTCGGATTTAGGCACCAATCTCTGAGAGAGGGGCATGACTTTGGACACATTTCTCTCATTTGCATCTCCCACTGGCTAGTTTAGGAGGCTCTCTGCCTAGTGTGTTGGCTTTTGTGGATTGCCTATGTCTCCCCATTAGTGCATAGGGAGCCTAGCCACTTAACTCAGGCTTTGTGTATTGTAGTGTTGTTCCTGTGATTTTCTAGGTGCGTCTGGGCCTGATCCCTACAAGAAAGGACTCATGGCTCTAAAAGATAAAAATGTTATCTGATAGCTGTTTCGCAGTGTACATGAAATGAGTTTCAGTCCAATTTCCAGTTGGCTGGTATCTACATCATAAAATGCATCACTTCCATTAGTATCAATTGACATCCTTGTATGACAGTCTCAACAAAAAAGCCAGAATGCAGTGGGCACAGAAACAAAAACCGCCTCTCACCCTGGAATTGGAAACAGTAGGTCAAGATTAGACGCATTTGCATGACAACGTGTCATGAACTGCTACTGCATATCATGTACCAGTTCTGTGGATAAATAAAGGATGTGAGCTTCAAATGTGTTTTACAAGCAAGCGCTATATTCACTTAAAAAACTGAGAATATCATAAGCTGTTCTTTAGGGCTCCTGGTTTGTTCACACAGCTAAAGATAAGGTGTCCTTGTCACTGAAAAACTACAAAGGAATGCATCTTGGTATAACCGATGATGAGTGAAGAGTTGTTTAGACTAAAAGCTGGGATATTTTCTAGGATTACAGAGGTGTGGGGCTGGAACAAGTATTCACCTCGCCAAGCAAATAGAGACTCTGCCTCGTAACAAATAGTCTTGCAAAAACAGGGGTAGCAGCCAACAAAAAAAGGAGGATTTTTTTTTGTCAAATCAGTAAAAAAGTATATAGGTTATCTAATTATTTATAGGAAAAAGTACTATATGCTGTATTTTTGCTACAAGTCTTCATTTTCTTGATTATAATGGCATGTTTAATTAAAATAAAAATTGTTTTGTTAACAGGTCTTATATATGAATAATTTAAAAAAGCTTCCTATTTTATGTCTGAGAAGAAAAAAACAACCGGTTTTCTCCATTTCACCCACATTGAGAAAAAAAGAAAAAAAGAAAAAACTAGAGGAACAAAGAATTCCATTGAGGAAGGGTTTGTAATGTAATCCTTTTGTAATACTTCATACAATAAAAAATCTAACTAACCATAAATGAGAAAAAGCTACTTGGAAAGATTTTAGCAACCATATTACAGTAACTCCTCACTTAACGTTGTAGTTATGTTCCTGAAAAATGCAAATTTTAAGTGAAACGATGTTAAACAAATCCAGTTTTCCCCATCAGTCCTCATCCTGAAAAGAAACCTGCACAACACTTTCAAAACACAAGCTTGGGAGCTTAAATTCATAACTTTGCTGGACACTAAAAATCATGGTCTTGATAAAGACACTGGATTTATGGTTTATTGCAACAATCTGCAACCCACTGTGTCTGCAGAGGAGCTAATGGGCTACTTCAGATTGAATGATCCCTTAAAATATGTGCTAACTACTTATGCTAAACTATCTGTTTGATCGTGTATTTAGCTGTGACGCACTTAGGCTATGTCTACACTACACAGCCTTTAGCAACAGGACTGTGTCGTTACCGCTGTGCTGCTAAAAGGCACGCAGTGTAGTCACTGTTTATCATCTCTCCTGATGACAAAAACTTCTACTCCCAAAAGAGTGGTGTTAGCTGTGTCGGCAGGAGAGTGCTCCTACCAACAAAGTGCTGTTCCCACTGGTGCTGGTCGTCAGCAAAACATTTGTCTTTTGATAGGGTTTTTTTTTTAACACCTCTGAAAGACAAGCATTTTGTTGTTCGGTTGCCAATAGACATAGCCATTGTGCCTTTCCTAGCCCTTAACAAGAGCTCTGTGTAGCTTGAAAGCTTGTCTCTCTCACCAACATAAGTTGGTCCAATAAAAAATATTACCTCAACCACCTTGTCTCTCTTAATATCATAATCTTTAATTTTTATTTGAATGGTGAAATTATGGAGAATATGGTGCCCTATAACATCAACAATTTTTATCTTCCTCAAACATGGGTTTTCAGGGGACTTTTTACTCAGTTAATGTCAAGTTCTTCTTCGAGTGCTTGCTCATATCCATTCCAGTTAGGTGTGCGCGCCGTGCGTGCACGTCTGCCGGAAACTTTTTACCCTAGCAACTCCAGTGGGCCAGCAGGTCGCCCCCTAGAGTGGCGCCACTATGGCACTAGATATATACCCCTGCCGGCCCGCCCTCTCCTCAGTTCCTTCTTACCGCCGTGTCGGTTGCTGGAACTGTGGAGTGCGGTTCGCTGACCTCCACGTCCCTAGCTCTCCTCGTCGTTTAGCTTATAAAACGGTGCCGGTTGTACTCACGGCACCGATCACCATCTGGCCGGTCCCGATCGGCTTCATCACACCATCGGCACCAAGCCTCCAGGAGTCGTTCGCCTCGGCGTTCGGCACCGCGGTCGACCTCCCGGCACTGAACCGGTGGCAGGTCCCGCACCCGGTCGACCTCCCGGCACCGCGCTGGTAGTAGGTCCCGGTCTCCATTGCCGTCTCGGCACCGGGCCTCCAGAAGGTCGCGATCTCGATCCAGACATCGACATCGCTCCAGCTCCAGGTCGAGATCTCGGCGCAGGTCATCACGCCGGTCCCGGTTGCGATCCCGGTATGAGTCACGGCACTGACCCTCGGCACCGAGGGGTACGTCAGTCGCGGCACCGGCGGCGCTGTACCATTCCAGCTCAGCGCCTCCCTGGCCTGCTACGGAGCCCTCCGTCTCCTCCCTCGATGATAGTGCCTATGACAAGACACTCGACAGGCACGAAAACCGCTTCCCGGAGCAAGATAGAGGACATCCGCAGTGGGGATTCTGGACCCCGTGGGCATACGCCCAGACGCAAGGTCCTCATCACATCACCCCCCGTCCATTGGCGGAGCATAGACCACTGGAGGCTACGGTGTCCAGGCCACCCCTCTCTCCGCAAACGGAGGACATTTCCCGGGACCCGGAGCTTCCTCAGGATACCGAGGTGCAGCCCCTTGTACAACCCCCCGTGGATACTCTGTTGCCCGGAATCTCCTCATCTTCATCCCCGGATGAGGCGGTGGCCGGTACCTCTTTCTCCAGCCCCCCGCCATTGGATTTAAGGGCACATCAGGATCTCCTCCGCTGAGTGGCTCAAAATCTAAACCTCCAGGCGGAGGAGGTAGAGGAAGTGGAGGACCCAGTGGTGAGCATCCTGGCAGCCGATGCGCCAACCAGGGTTGCCTTGCCCTTCATAAAGACCATACAAAATAATGCCAATACCATCTGGCAGTCACCGGCCTCCATTCCCCCGACCTCTCGGGGGGTGGAGCGGAAATACATGGCCCCATCTAAAGGGTATGAATATTTGTACGTTCACCCGACTCCCTGCTCATTGGTGGTCCAGTCGGTGAACGACAGGGAGCGCCACGGACAGGAGGCCCCGGCGCCTAAGTCAAGGGAGGCCAGGCGCATGGACCTTTTGGGCCGCAAGGTCTATTCGGCAGGGGCTCTACAGCTCCGCGTATCCAACCAGCAGGCTCTCCTCAGCCGCTACTCCTTTAACACGTGGGTAGCGACGGAGAAGTTTGCGGAGCTCTTGCCACAGGACGCATGCCAGGAGTTTTCCACCATCCTGGACGAGGGCAAGAAGGTGGCGAGAACATCACTCCAGGCCTCCCTTGATGCCGCTGACTCGGCCGCGCGAACCCTGGCTTCCGGGCTCACCATGCGGCGCCTCTCGTGGCTGCAGGTCTCCGGCCTTCCGCCGGAACTCCAGCACACGATCCAGGACCTCCCCTTCGAAGGCCAGGGTCTGTTCTCCGACAAGACTGACCCTAGGCTGAAGGACTTAAAAGATAATAGGGTCATCATAAAGTCGCTCGGAATGCATACTCCGGCGACCCAACGCAGGTCCTTCAGACAACAAAACCAGCAGCAGCAGCGGCGTCCATACCCCCCATTACGCTCGAGACAGGACTCCTCGCGACGCCGGGGCAGGAATAACTGCCGCAGGCAGTCGGGAGGTCAGGCGGGACAAAGCCAGGGCCCCGCTAAGGCCCCTCCAGGGCCTAAGCCTTCATTTTGAAGGTGCGCCCGAGGGCGCAGTACCAGTCTCCCCTACGGATCCTTTCCCGCAGTTTTCCAACCGCCTTTCCTCTTTCCTCCCGGCGTGGTCCCAAATAACATCGGACCGCTGGGTCGTACGCACGATACAGGACGGTTATCGCCTACAGTTTTCCTCACCCCCACCCTCCCACCCTCCTTCCCCGTCCCTCTTCAGGAACCCCTCTCACGAGCAATTCCTCCGTCAGGAAGTGCACACGCTCCTGGCCAAAGGAGCCATAGAGGTGGTTCCAGAGAACGAGAAGGGCAAGAGGTTTTACTCCCGCTATTTCCTGATCCCCAAATCCAAGGGCGGTCTCAGGCCCATCCTCGACCTGCGGGAACTCAACAAGTACATCGTGAAGTTGAAGTTCCGCATGGTGTCCCTTGGAACTATCATCCCGTCCCTGGATCCCGGAGACTGGTACGCCGCCCTCGACATGAAGGACGCCTATTTCCACATTGCTATCACCCCCCATCACAGGCGTTTCCTCCGCTTTGTGGCCGACCGCCAGCACTATCAATTTGCGGTCCTCCCATTTGGCCTCTCTACGGCCCCACGAGTATTTACAAAATGTATGGCAGTAGTTGTTGCTCACCTCAGACGATGCCATATCCACATCTTCCCCTACCTGGACGACTGGCTGATCAGGGGTACGTCGGAGCAACAGATCAGAGATCATGTCACCAGGATCAGCTCCCTTTTTGCTGCTTTGGGCCTCGTAATCAATGCCGACAAGTCCACTCTACTCCCCACGCAGCGGATAGAGTTTATCGGAGCTGTTCTAGACTCTACCCTCGCCAGGGCCTTGCTGCCCCTGCCCAGGTTCCGGTCATTGTCAGACATTATTCTCCGGTTGCGAGCGGCCCCGCTGACCTCAATCCGAACGTGTCTGGCCCTATTAGGCCACATGGCGGCCTGCACGTTTGTAACAGCGTACGCCCGTCTCCGCATGAGACCTCTTCAAACATGGCTGATTGCTCAGTATCGACCGACCAGACGGTCCTTGGATTCAGTCGTCACCATCCCTCAGGCGGTGCTGGACTCTCTACACTGGTGGCTGGACCGATCCGTGGTGTGTGCGGGGCTCCCGTTCCATCCGCCCCAGCCTTCCGCATCCCTAACCACAGACGCTTCCAACCTGGGCTGGGGAGCTCACTGCGGCACTCAGAGGACTCAGGGCTTGTGGACCCCGCAAGAGATCAACCTCCACATCAACGTACGGGAGTTGAGAGCGGTCCGCCTTGCTTGTCAAGCATTTGTCCATCTCCTCGATGGTCGTTGTGTTGCGGTATTCACCGACAACACGACGACCATGTTCTACATCAACAAGCAGGGCGGCACCAGGTCCTCTCCTCTCTGTCTGGAGGCGATACATCTCTGGGAGTTCTGCATAGCCCATTCTATTCACCTTTCTGCCTCCTACCTTCCCGGAGTGCGGAATACCCTCGCAGATCGGCTGAGCAGATCCTTCCTCTCACACGAGTGGTCCCTCCGTCCGGACGTCGCCCTCTCACTCTTCCAGAGGTGGGGTCATCCCCGGATAGACCTCTTCGCATCCCGGGTGAACAGGAAGTGTCGAACATTCTGCTTCTTCCAGGGTCGGGAGCCCGGGTCTCTCGCGGATGCATTCCTGATCCCTTGGACAACACACCTCCATTATGCTTTCCCGCCAATTCCCCTGATTCACAGAGTTCTAATCAAGGTGCGCAGGGACAAAGCCCAATTGATTCTAATAGCTCCGGCATGGGCCAGGCAGCACTGGTACCCCGTGTTGTTGGACCTCTTAGTGACCAACCCAGTTACCCTACCTCTTCATCGGGATCTCATCACGCAGGACCACTGCAGGCTCCATCACCCGGACCTTCCGTCGCTCCACCTCACGGCGTGGCTCCTCCATGGTTGACTGACTCTGAGCTGTGGTGCTCCACCCCGGTCCGCGAGGTTCTCTTAGGCAGCAGAAAGCGTTCCACCAGAGCGACTTATACAGCCAAGTGGAAGCGCTTCTCCTGCTGGTGTGCAGAGAAAGCTCTTCGTCCTATGGAGGTTCCCGTCACCACTCTTCTGGACTACGTCTGGTCCCTTAAGGCCCAGGGGTTGTCATTGTCGTCCCTACGAGTTCACCTCGCTGCCATCTCCGCTTTTCATCCTGGCGTGGACGGCTGTTCTGTTTTCTCTCACCCCATGGTGGCGAGATTCCTGAAGGGGCTGGAGAGGCTCTATCCCCAAATTCACCCTCCGGCCCCCTCATGGGACCTCAACCTGGTCCTGTCCCGGCTCATGGTCCCTCCTTTCAAGCCATTAGCTACCTGCTCCCTGCTTTACCTCTCATGGAAAACCGCCTTCCTTGTGGCCATTACCTCAGCTAGAAGGGTGTCAGAGCTGAGGGCCCTCACGGTGGACCCACCGTATACGGTCTTCCACAAGGATAAGGTACAGCTGAGGCCGCACGCTGCTTTCCTTCCTAAGGTGGTCTCAGCTTTCCATGTCAACCAAGAGATTTTCCTCCCAGTTTTCTTCCCTAAGCCCCATTCGTCCCACAGGGAGCAGCAGCTTCACTCGCTAGATGTCCGACGGGCGCTAGCCTTTTACATGGACAGGACAAAACCCTTCCGCAGGTCCCCTCAGTTATTCGTGGCAGTAGCGGACAGGGTCAAGGGGCTACCGATCTCCTCTCAGAGGTTATCGTCATGGGTTATGTCCTGCATCAGGACCTGCTACGACTTGGCCCAACTCCCATCGGGCCGAGTGACTGCTAACTCTACCAGAGCACAGGCATCCTCGCTGGCCTTCCTCGCCCGAGTGCCCATTCAAGAAATCTGTAGGGCAGCGACCTGGTCATCCGTTCATACATTTGCTTCGCATTATGCCCTGGTCCAGCAGTCCAGAGATGATGCTGCTTTTGGATCTGCAGTGCTCCAGGCCGCGATCTCTCACTCCGACCCCACCGCCTAGGTAAGGCTTGGGAATCACCTAACTGGAATGGATATGAGCAAGCACTCGAAGAAGAAAAGACGGTTACTCACCTTTGTAACTGTTGTTCTTCGAGATGTGTTGCTCATATCCATTCCACACCCGCCCTCCTTCCCCACTGTCGGAGTCGCCGGCAAGAAGGAACTGAGGAGCGGGCGGGCCGGCAGGGGTATATATCTAGTGCCATAGTGGCGCCGCTCTAGGGGGCGACCTGCCGGCCCACTGGAGTTGCTAGGGTAAAAAGTTTCCGGCAGACGTGCACGCGCGGCGCGCACACCTAACTGGAATGGATATGAGCAACACATCTCGAAGAACAACAGTTACAAAGGTGAGTAACTGTCTTTTTGTAAATTATTTAAAGGACCTTGTCAGTACTTTTACCAGTTGCATTTTGAGGTGCTTCTTATTTTAATATAATTCATGATATTGAATTGTATTTAATTGCTCCCCAGTACAACCTACTGTTGCTATTAGTTATTCTGTTAATTCAAGTGGTTAATTTAAGTTATGATTAGTTGTACACAATGTAGGCTGAGCGCTTTCATAAGAGACTTGTGCAACCATAGTAGTGTGATCATTCCAAGAAATCAAAATAATGTCTATAACAACATCTTGTTACTGAACAAAGTCTTTAAAGCATTGTAGACATTTAAAAAATCGAGCATACACAAGGAAATGTTGACTCAGTAAGTGATGTGCTAAATAAACACAGGGGGCCACTCTATCTGCCTTATATGTGTGTTGGGAGTCCCTCTTAACAATGAATAGAATTATTTCAAGAAAAGCATTTTTGAATTCCCACATACCTCAAAGAGTAAGAGAACATCCTAGTAGACATACTGAACTATTCCAGTTGACATAGTCAAAGGATTATTGTACTGAGGATGGCAGGGGGGAAAATATCTGAAATATGAGACTTGACTTGATCCACATTGTTTGCCGCAAATCTTAGGTAAAACTCATGTATTGTATCACTGACATGTAGTTATATACCCTTTTCAAAAGAAAACTTCATGTAAACTTTTCTCCAGTTTTCACCCACAAAAAAACGTTCTCAGCTTGAAAAGAGAGAATGTTTATGCACGCTTCTTATATGATTATGATTAGAAAAATGATTCTGTAAAATGACATTTTGGTGTTTGATATTTATTCTTCTTAAGTCACTCTGTAACAAAATTGCTCAATTTTCAAATCAAAACAAGATTTTTTAAATTGACAGCACTTCAAGTATCTTGAAATCAAGCCATTTTCTTTTTACCCTCATACATTGTCAACAATAAATATTCTATAGTCAGCATATGGCTTGTTTTGCATGATGATGCGTGAGGCAGAACAAAATATAGCATGCTCCTTTGCAACTACGGCATATAGGCTTTGAAGTTCTTACAGTACTGAAACTTATTGTATCAGTAAATGAAGCAATGTGACTGGCACACATGTAAGAAGTGGATTTGATCAGAAAACAGGTAAAACAAAAAATCCTTTTGTGACCATGGCTATATTGCAAATGCAATTATTGCATAAAAATAACATTAAGACCTTAAATGAAAGCCACAAAGGCCAAAAAATTCACTTCATACTTCTTACTATGTTCTTTGACACTGTAAAGCTCTGAGAGAAGTGCGTGAGCTGAACATAGAGTCATAGAACTGGAAGGGGCCTTGAGAGGTCATGTAGTCCAGTCCCCTGCACTCCAGGCAGGACTAAGTATTATCTAGACCATCCCTGACAGGTGTTTGTCCAACCTGCTCTTAAAAATCTCCAATGATGGAGATTCCACAACCTCCCTAGGCAATTTATTTCAGTGTTTAACCACTCTGACAGCTAGGACATTTTTCCTAATGTACAACCTAAACCGCCCTTGCTGCAGTTTAAGCGCATTGCTTCTTATCCTATCCTCAGAGGTTAAGAAGAACAAATTTTCTCCCTCCTTGTAACAACCTTTTATGTACTTGAAAACTGTTATCATGTCCCCTCTCAGTCTTCTCTTCTCCAGACTAAACCCATTTTTTTTCAATCTTCCCTCATAGGTCATGTTTTCTAGACCTTTAATCATTTTTATTGCTCTTCTCTGGACTTTCTTCAATTTGTCCACATCTTTCCTGAAATGTGGCACCCAGCACTGGCACAATACTCCAGTTGAGGTCTAATCAGCTCGGAGTAGAGCAGAAGAATTACTTCTCATGTCTTGCTTGCAATACTCCTGCTAATACACCCCAGAATGATGTTTGGGTTTTTTGCAACATCATTACACTGTTGACTCCTACTTAGCTTGTGATCCACTATGACCCCAAGATCCCTTTCCACAGTACTCCTTCCTAGGCACTCATTTCCCATTTTGTATGTGTGCAACTGATTGTTTCTTCTTAAGTGGAGTACTTTGCATTTGTCCTTATTGAATTTCATCCTATTTACTTCAGATCATTTCTCCAGTTTGTCTGGATCATTTTGATTTATAACCTTATCCTCCAAAGCACCTGCAATCCCTCCCAGCTTGGTATTGTCCGCAAACTTTATAAGTGTACTCCTCTATGCCATTATCTAAATCATTGATGAAGATATTGAACAGAACTGGACCCAGAACTGATCCCTGCGGGACCCCACTCATTATGTCCTTCCAGCATGACTGTGAACCACTGATAACTACTCGCTGGGAATGATTTTCCAACCAGTTATTCACCCACCTTATAGTAGCTCCATCTAGATTGTATTTCCTTAGTTTGTTTATGAGAAGGTCATGCGAGATAGTATCAAAAGCCTTATTAACGTCAAGATATACCACATCTACCACTTCCCCCCATCCATAAGGCTTGCTACCTTGTCAAAGAAAGCTATCAGGTTGGTTTGACATGATTTGTTCTTGATAAATCCATGCTGTTATTTATCACCTTATTATCTTCTAGGTGTTTGCAAATTGATTGCTTAATTATTTGCTCCATTATCTTTCTGGATACAGAAGTTAAGCTGACTGGTCTGTAATTCCCTGGGTTGTCCTTATTTCCCTTTTTATAGATGGGCAATATATTTGACCTTTTCCAGTCTTCTGGAATCTCTCCTGTCTTGCATGACTTTTCAAAGATCATTGCTAATGGCTCAGATATCTCCTCAGTCAGCTCCTTGAGTATCCTAGGATGGATTTCATCAGGCCCTGGTGATTTGAAGATATCTGATTTCCATACTGAGATGTGGCCCTCAGGCCAAAAAGTTTACCCATCCCTGCTCTACATTGTATTCATCCCAGGAGCAAGTGAAATTAGATCTGACCACCTCCGAAGTCCTGGAGAATCCCTTGAAGAATTTTCTGGTGTACTGAGTGGGTTTTCATCATATACATGTTTAATTTTGTGTTTCATGTTTGTGTCACAGCTTGTTTGCTGTTTATTTAGTTAGTCTGACTATAGCCAGTTGGTAGTGTTTCAGATTGAGTATGTTCTGAGAGAGTAGCTGGATTAAGTGACATGGCCCCTGTGTACATAGACTATGGGGAGAGGGCACAAATTTAAACTGATTAGTATGTGCAGCATAGGGTCGTGCCATTTGCAACTGATGAGGGAAGGGAGCACACATGTACAAAAGCCAGTGCAGTGGGTTGTTGTGTCACTGCTGGGATTTGCATAGCCTGTTCCAAAATGGAACCTTTTGGAACCTGATGGATGCGTGCTCAGGTGAACCATTTCATGGGGAGGGTGGGTGTCCAGCTGAATAAGCCACAGATCAAGAGAGTGTCATGATTTTTGCTGAAACCTGTGATGGCATGGGTCATCAAGGCACGTGAGTCAGGCTGCAGTTCAACAAGAATCACCCTATCTAATTTAGTTCAGTTGATTTGATTGAATTAGTTATGAAATAAAAACGTATTCAGATTTGATACCATGTCACATATCTGCCTTCATTTACCATTTGCCACAAATATGTCTCATCCCATCACTTCTTTCTACCCAGGCCATTCCCTTGGATACTTACTTGTTTTTGAACCTTCTCTTGAACAATAGTTCCCACTACATCCAAGTTACATCAGTGGAAAGTCCAAAAACGTAGCAGAAAAAACCTTTAAAATCCTCATGAGGCAAGATAATCATGTATTTTATTTTTATTTGAATTTTCTTTTTTTCCTTACCACACAACAAAAAGAATATCCATGGCTTTGGAACATGCTTGAAGTGAAAGTCATTTATGGTACTCAGACAATCTTTAGCTTCATTTTGTGATTTAGTCTCTGTAAAAACAATTAATTGCCTTGTATACACCTCTCCTGTAAACATTTTCATATAAATAATACCAATGACAATATTTGAACATGTATTATACTTGAGTATAAAAGGGAGGAAGAATTGTTGTAGACATGAATATAGAAGATGGAGTACTCAGTTGGGGGGAAGGATAGCTCAGTGGTTTGAGCAGTGGCTTACTAAACCCAGGGTTTATGAGTTCAATCCTTGAGGAGGCTATTTAGGGATCTGGGACAAAAATCTGTCTGGGGATTGGTCCTGCTTTGAGCAGAGGGTTGGACTAGATGATCTCCTAAGGTCTGTTCCAACCCTGATATTCTATGAATATGACTAATATCTATTTTAAGAGACACAGAGAAATAGAGGTTGAGCAAGGGATATATTTTTTAAAATGGGAATAAAAATTGGTATTATTTCTAATAATATTATTTAACTGTTACATTATTTTATGCTGTGATTTTTTAATGTCAGTAGGTTAAAAAATTCTGCCTTTAAAAAGATAGCAAGTATAGAAACTTGTGAAACTTTCAAAAATATCATAATTTTCTTTTGATAAGTAATAGAACAGGGTGCTGATCCAAAACTTATTAAAGTAAATTGAAAGATTCTGATTGAGTTCATTGAGGGGTTGCCAGCAAGAATAGTAGCTGGTTAAGTTGGCACTTACTACTATTATTAAATATTTTAAAACTTTTGCACAGCCATTTTGGCACAATAAAAAGCAGTCTATTAGACTTAACTCTGAGCCTTTGCTTGTCATTATTAGGTGTGTTGAACTAGCAAATTTTGGCAGATGATAATACTGTACTGATATTACAGATAATTTAAATTCTTATTTCAAGGTAATATAATATTTAATTCAACCTCACAAGAGGATAGATTGCCTTTAATAGGACATTTATCATCAGTAGATATTAAAATCTAATAAAGAGTCTGAAATAATAAGAAATAGTAATTTTTTATAATCAAATACGCATCACAGACTAAATATTGCATTCTTTGTATTGTAGGTGTCTTGGACCTGGAGAAACCTAATATAGAGGAGCAGGTGGGAACTAAATTTAGGCTTTCAGTTTGTAAAGCTGCTTTTCATTCAGTGAAGGATAAGCTGATGATATTTCAAAAGAAAGAGGAAGAAATTTGGCATGCTGTACACCCGTTTCATTCTCTTGTTCATCCTGCTCCACAGCTTAAAGCTGTGAATCACCCAGTAAGTATAGAGAAGAGGATTTTTGCTAGAATGTATGGATCTGTAAGACTTGGACCATTTTATGTTATTGATAAAGCCTACAGAGAGAGTAAGAGATGCGAGATCCAAACTAAAAAGATATGTGGGGTTATGCAGATGCAAATTGCCAAAGGTGAAGCTGACTACTGTATTAAGGGTTTTCTTGAGGAGAAAAAGAATGGTGTTCAGAAAAGATGCAAAGAAGAAGACATTAGAATTCAAGAAGCTTTACAACAACATCAATTGAGAAGATCAGGATTTATTGAAAAAGTAAGGCAAAGGCATGGTCGGTTTTTAGAAACCAAGAACCAAAAAGCATCAGAGTATTCATTAATTCAAGACTTCAGCATTCAACATGCTTCTTTGACACAGAGTTTGTTTAGACTTGACAAATTGAGAAAAAGTGAGGAAACCATAAAGGAAAGAAAGAACATTGTTATGGAAAACAAAGAAGATATGGAAAAATGGAAGGAGCTGGTTAAAAATTTTCAGGAGCAGAGGTATGTTTCTCAATACTCAGTATTATAATATGAATGCTGGATTGGATTTGGATCATTTTTCTAGATTGAAATACATCCATATTTTAGAATGTTTGGGATTTTTTTGTAGAATAAGCAGAAACACAAATAAATCACATCGTTGCTCAGTTCCAAATACAGGTCAAATATCAGAGTTACAGTATTGTAAACAAAGTGTTCCTCTACAAGTGGAACCACAAAATCAAGAGGAACCATAAGTACATCCTTAATACCTCTCAGCCAATCCTGTCCCTTGCACCAAATCTCAGTACAAGTGCTAAGTACATGTCCTGGGTACTTGGGAAGGTGGGGAGACATCAGGCCTGAAGTGGCCTGTATAGTGATTTGTTTGCCTCCCATAGGGAAAATCCAACAGATCCACAAAATAGTGGAATTCAGAACCACCTTCCTCAGCTCACCCAGCTCTGCAGCAGCGTGGAAATTTCCTGTGTGTGTCGCCTTCCATGGCTAAGGAGGACAGGGCAGGATTTGTCCATTTACATAAAGTGAGGACAGTGACCATAATCACATTTCAATACTAATGTGACTTTTTTAAGGGAAAATTCCACAAATAAAACATTAGAGTTTGTTTTTGCCCACAAAATAAAGCAGACAGTACATTATTCTTACTATGCAGCATCACCTGTGTTGGATTATACTGCCAGAAGTCCATAGAAAGCAAACAAAATGCATCAAAGTATTCATTAGTTCAAGACTTCAGCATTGTGATTAAGATTTCTCATTCTTTCCTCTGAGACTTTTCATAGTAGAAAATATATACTTGCTTAATTATGCCCTGTTCAGATAAGACACAACAGCAACCTTTTTGTCTTACAATACAGTGTCTTTGTGTGTAGCACAAGGCCATATTATTTTTACTAAGCAGAGTCAGATTGAAATGAGTGCTGCAAATAAATCTTCAACAGTTTTATCGCCCAAGACAATTTTGGGGCAAAAATTGAATTGAGGATGTCAATGCACTCATTAGAATTCAGCTTGATACAATTTGAAATAGTTGAGCCTTGAACCATGAAAGTTAGGATTTTGTAAGTGTATGGGAAAAGTAAATTCTATTGTGCAATATAACTATTCTGCCCGCATCCTAACTACATTTTTCAGGCAATTACATTATCTTTATTAAAGTAATTTTTTTCCAAATCCCTAAAGACACCCATTCACGTTAAAGCATAGCTCTGCTCTGAAGAATGACTTGTGAGGGTCCATGTTTGTTAGCTTCCAATGACATCCATATGAAATATGCTAAATTTAGAGTAAAAATGTTTTTCTTTAAATACAAACACAACCTCCAGTCTGAGAGGTGAGTGAGCCAATTTCCATCTTTACCACAAACAAAAGTTCTGCAATCTGTATTAAGCCCCCAATTGCACCCGTGTAACCTTATTATCTCAAATTATGCCATTAGTGACAGCTTAGCAATTCCATTGTCTTCAATGGATTTGAACTTGTGTAACTGATTGGAAATTTAGTAAATGATTCTGTGGATGATGCACAAGATGGAATAGAATCTAGCTCTCTCCCTCTTAGTTATTGGCTCTGCCATGCTAAGGGAATAAAAAGCAATAATGGAATGAAAAGACCATATCTGTTCTACAGAACAATCTGGACTGCTTGGTAAAATGGGCTCACTTGAACAACATGCATTTTAATATAATCACCGTGTATGCCTAAGAACAAAGAGGTATAGGTCACACTTACATGATGGGGGACTGGATTCTGGAAAGCAGTGACTCAGAAAATGACTTCAAGGTCGTGATGGATACCCAACGGATCATGAGCTCCAAGAATGATTTAAGGTTTGGAAAACCTGCCTTACAGTGAGAGGCTAAAGAAGCTAAGTCTATTTATTTTATCCAAGAGAAGATTGAGGTAACTTGATCATGGTTTGTAAGTACCTATACATGGGGAAGATTTCTGGTCAAGCTCTTTAATCTAGCAGACAAAGATATAACTAGATCTAATGTCTGGAAGCTGATGCTAGACAAAGTCAGACTAGAAATAAGATACAGCTTTTAACAATTAGATTAATTTGCCATTGAAACAACATACTTAGGGATGTAATGGATTCTCCATCACATGAAGTCTTTAAATCAAGACTGGATGTCTGTGCTCTAGATCAGACAGAAATTATGGGCTTGATACAGAAATTACTGGATGAAAATTTATTGTGTGGTGCAGGAGATCAGATTAGATGATCATAATAGTCCCTTCTGGCTGTCAAATCTGTGAATCAGTAAATGCTTATTTTTATCTCTAAAGTTAGCAGATGTGATTCTGATTACACATAAGAAGTAGATCTGATGGTGTCATTTTATTACTCAGCCAAAGAGGTAGTTCATGGCCCAAATTTGGTCCTCTAATACCCTGGCAAAACCCAGTCACTGAACACATACAGTACCATCTAGGCAGTAGTCTGCACTTCACTTAGGACTGACCTCTTGGTACCGACATTTGTGTACAAGGTGCTGATGACACTGGCACCCATGACGTCGGTGTTGACTGCTATGATACAGATTATCCCACCACTGATTTCTCAGCACCAATATTGTTTTTGGTACTCAGTGATGTTGCAATGACAGTACAATCTGAATCACCACAATTGTCCTCAGCTGTTGGACTGCCCTGCACTTGAGTATCAACTACCAGTAATGTTGTGGTATTAGTGAACTCTTCAGCTCCATTGGTGGAAGGCTGAGGAAACTTACGCTCACCCTAGAATTCTGAATAGGGTAAACCCACCATTAGAAGAGAAGTACTCATTTTCTTCCTACCCTTCTGAGTATAGCATGGAGGGAGATATCCTCCACCTGCTCATCTTGTTCCCATTCATCTGATCCCTGCTGATCTGACAGAGACTCTAATAGCTGTCACTATAGCCACAGACCTATGAGATCTTGGAGAGAGCACATACCTCTCTGGCCCCAGCCTTTTACCCCTAACTAGTGTTACATCTCCTTCTTTTATGAAACTTTGTAGAGTTGGTCCAGAGGAGACACTGCCACAGGCTCTCACTGTGCCACAGGAAGAACAGGAAAGTGATGAAGAACACCTGCTGAGGAAAAGTGCTCCATCCCAGCAAATATCTCCTCTTCCTCACTGGATGAGGATCTGAGTTGCCAAGGAAGAAGAGCAATACAGAAGGCCCTCTAACTTTTCCTCCTCTGCTGCACACTGTGTCCATCTCATAATAGCAAATTTTATGGCATGAAAGCCATAAATAGCCTTTGAACATTATATAGTCTTACCATCTCCACCCCTCGTAGGCAGCCACCAAGGCTGGCTCCAGGCACCAGCTTAGCAAGCAGGTGCTTGGGGCTGCCACTCCGGAGAGGGGCAGCAGGTACAGCTATTCGGTGGCAATTTGGCATAGGGTCCCTCACTCCCGGTTGGAGCAAAGGACCCCCCACTGAATTGCCGCAGATCGCGATTGTGGCTTTTTTTTTTGACTGTTTGGGGCAGCAAAACCCTGGAGCCAGCTCTGGCAGCCACTGTTTTATTGTTGAGAGGCCTGGAATAGAATTACCTCAAACCACACCGTTTTAGAGATTGTCAGTGTGGGGTGTTCTATTCAGTCCCCGTCCCTTCAAAGCCCAACTCGTTCCTTGTTCCTCTTTAAGGATCCCTCTCACAAGATGTTAAGATAAGTACTCTCTTCTGAACCTTGGAGTAGTGGAAGATGTGCCCCTGGAGTTCAGAGGGATGGGGCTTTACTTTCTTTATTTTCTAACTTGGAAGAAGAAAGATCTGGAATCCAATCCTGGATTTAAGATATCTCAACAAGTCAAAGTAGAAAAAAATCAGTGGTTTGGTTTTTTTTAATTTAAATTGGATTTTTTATTGAAAATATATAGTTTTTTAAAATAAAATAAACTTATTTAAAATTAACTGAAATTATGACAATCTATGTTAAGGACTAAACTTATTGTAAACTATTACAATTATTTAAATTAATTTTAAAATAATATCGAGCAGTCCATGTTTGTTGTCCAGTTTTAAAGAAAGTCAAGCCTCCAAACTAGTGGAGGTCAATAGCTAAGCACCTGAAAGCCGAGTTTGTTAAAGTGCAAAACCACCTTTTGACAGCAGAGACCTCTACTACAGGTATAGAGAGAATATTTTCTTCAATTCAGTTTAGTTAGTTAGTTAGCTCAATTCAATGGCTAGTACATTCAGAGATAAGAAACCAATTGGGAATTGAAAAAGCAGGAACACTTGTTTTTCTTTCTGTTAAACTTTTTTTCTTGTGTATCCAGCATAGTTGGATAAAGCTACCTAAATAATAAAAATACCATTTTAAAATTCTGTTTTGGTTCACTTTTAACTGAATTCTCATGTCCATAAAAATAGAGCTTGACACAAATCACAGGAAAAATTAATGATCATTAGCAAATGAGAAATGCATCACTGACCATTTTCTAACATAAGACAAATGTAAAAATTAAGAAAGTGAATAAATGTAAATTGTCATCTAATTACGTAAATAAATAATATAGGTAGATATAATGTATGCTTTAACAAAAAGAAGCACCAAATTTAGCATAAATGCTATTTTGAGTTGCAAATCAACATGTTTTAAAGGTTACCAGACAGTGAGAATCAACCTTTCTTTAGGAAATAACTAAAAAGTATAAATGCAAAACAAGATTAAAGTTGATTATTTATATCAAGGTTTCCTGCTTGCTGATTTAAGCCATGATTAAAATTGGTTATTTAAATCACTGATTTAAATCAATCCACCCTGCAACAGGTTCATCTGTCATTTCAAACGCAGGATGATAATGTTGGCCTCTATAATCCAATTATTAAATTCCCAAATCCCTAGGCCTGCTTCCTGGTTCACTATTGTACAAGACACTTACTTTATTTATCAGTTCAACTGACACACAGAAAATACCTGAGATTCCAAGTGGGAGCATCTACCAGTATAGAGTTCTGCTCTTTGTCTTTCATCAGCACCAAAGGTATTCACCAAGTGATTGGCAGTTGTGGTGGCTCACAGGAGACAAGGGATCCAGGTATATCTGTACATCAACAATTAACTCATTTGAGGAAAATCACCACAGCAGGTGAACTATTCAGTTCACCTAATTCCACATCTTTCCACTACTCTGAGTCTTAGGATCACACTGTTGCCAATGCAGAGAACAGTTCATGGTGCAGTGCTGAATTCCACACCAGCAAGGGCTTAACTACCACAGGAAAGATTCAAGACCATGGTAAGTTTCATCAGCAGCTTACATGCTTATCCAGAAACATCTATGAGAGTATGCCTCAGGCTTTTGGATGTGGCCTATAAAGTAACTGTGGTTCTTCAAGAAGTGTTGTCCACATGGATTCCATGACTCTTTCCTTGCTACTGTGGAGTCCTATGCCATCTGGATTCTGTATTGACAAAGGAACTGAAGGACAATTGAGCATGCTTGTCCCTTGTTATGAATTCTCCGTTCAAGATTTGTATAGGCAAAACTCCCACTGCTTTCAAGAGGAATTTTGCCTAAGTAAGGATTTCAGTATTGAGCCCTAAATTAATAACTAAGATTAGTAATTATGTTGTTTCTTAGATCAGATTTGGGGTTTTTGCTTTTTTTTTTTTTTGCTTTGGGGGAATGTTTTTTCTGTACAGCAGTGAAAAAAGAGATCTACATTGTGTGTGGACTGAGGAACCTACTTTATGCACTAGACCTAGAGGTTTAATTGATTTATTTTTTATATTTCCTTAAAAATATACTGGCCTCTTTTGAAAGCTAGGTTGTCTACTGATGTTCAGTTTGATGAAATGCTCTATGGTCAAATTATAAACCACATAAATTGGTTGATAATAGATATAGTTGATATAGATATAGATATAGACTTTTAACCACAGCTATACTGCTTAATCAAGTTTAAAAACTAGAGCACAATGCAACATTCTAGATAAGTGCAAGTTTTAATAGATTGACCATGAGGATTCCTCATGAACAGGACAATACCTACTCTTTTTGGGTGTCTTTTTAATTTCTGATGGTAGAATCCCTGCACTGGCATAAAGTCCAAATAAAGGGGCTCTATGCAAGTGAAGTGCAGTAAGGTTTAAGAAGGTGAAATCCATAATTTTCAGCTAGTGAGTGATGCTATTGCAGTCTTTGTGGTTACTGTTCCTATAGCCTGGAATAGTTAGTCACAGCCACTTTGTGCTTATGGTGTTCAGTGCTGGGACTGTTTATAAGTGTGAATCATGTGGCACCATTCCTGGCCTGCCAATGTCATAGCATTCTGTACTAGCCTGTGGAATTGGCACAGAGACCCTCTCCATGGCTGTCATCCCTGTGCACAGCCCCCTCTGTGGTGTCTTTGCTCCTGTGCAGAATTTAAGTCATGCAGAGCAGTGGTTCTCAACCTACTGTATCCATCTCAGCTCACTTAGAAACTACGGTACTTGCTTACAAAATCAGACATAAAAATACAAAAGTGTCCCAGCACATATTACTGAAAAGCTGCTTATTTTCTCATTTTTTACAATATAATATAAATATTGTACTTCCATTTTGGTATGATACTTGAGCCTGTTTTTCACTTGTGAGTCCTGCCATGCTGGGAGGCAATGAAGTGACAGCAACAATTAAGTTTTTCTCCACGTTGAGTCTATTCCTACTCTCTGGGCCAGCATTAGGGGGTGACAAGCAGGGCAGTTCCCCAGGGCGCCATGCCACAGGGAGCCATGCAAAGCTAAGTTGCTCAGGCTTTGGCTTCAGCCTGGTTGGCAGGGCTTGGGCTTCAGCTTTCTGCCCTGGGCCCCAGCATGTCTAACTCTGGCCTTGGCAACCCCATAAAAATGAATTCACAACCCACTTTATGGTTGTGACCCAGTTTGAGAAACCCTGATATAGTATATAGAGCAGTATAAACAAGTCATTGTCTGGGTGAAATCTTAGTTTGTACTAACTTTGCTAGTGCTTTTTATATAGCCTTTTTTAAAACAAGGCAAATATCTAGGTGAATTGATATACTTTCTGGAAGATCCTTTGAGAACCCCTGGTGCAGGGGGCCTTGTGATAGTCCTCTGCACTGTAGGCAAATTTCAGCCTACAAGAGCAAAAATTATTCCTACGGTCTGTCTAAATTATATATAAATTAATTACTATGGGAAAGGAGGTGAAAGAAGAGGAGCACGGATATAGTACAGTAGTCCTCAAACTTTTGTACTGGTGACCCCTTTCACACAGCATGCCTCTGAGTGTGACCCCCGTTATAAATTAAAAACACTTTTAAATATATTTAACACCATTATAAATGCTGGAGGCAAAGCAAAGTTCGGGGTGGAGGCTGACAGCTCACGACTCCCCATGTAATAACCTCGCAACCCCCTGAGGGGTCCCGACCCCCAGTTTGAGAATCACTGGTGTGATATGTCAAATTCCACATCTAGGAGAAATTTTCATTAAAATGAATTTAATTAATCTAGCTTAATTGGAGAACAAAGAAGCTAGACACAGTGGTAAAATATAAAGAAGAAGTCAAGAGCATATACATATGAAAGAGTCTATCTTTTAGAGACAAGACTTTTATCAGGAAATTTGCTCAGCTGATCTGTGAATGGTAAACCATGGCTGCAAGTTGTATAAATAAGACTGAAGTCTCTTCCTTTATTTTTCTCCAGGCAATCGATGTTACGAAAAGAAAACTTAGCAGAAAAAGTAGTTCTGGGTTCCATTGTTTCTCAAAAGACTAGTGAGAGATTACAGCAAGCCAAGGCAAAAGTTGCAGCTGTAAAGGATCATCAAGCCAATATGAACATTATGATCAGGCTGCCATTAAGCTGCAGTACAATAAAGCATGTATAATAAACTCCAGTGTTTAAGATGCTAACTTGCAACATTGTAAGTGAATATAAACCAAACCGTGTCTTTTTATTTAAATGCTAAATGTGGAAGTCTGTACTCTTATCATTTAAACTGAACTTCCAGGCCTCCATTTAAGAAAAAAAACATAATGAAGAGAGACAGTTATGTTTGTTTACTTCTAGAATGTATAAAAATGTAATGCTAAGTGTACTTTCAACCCTGGTCTTATTTTAAAAAAAATCAACATTTACTATTAGATACCACACCCTAGTGTATGATATAGCTCAGTATTTTCCTAACCTTAGAAGTGACTGTGATATTTCAGATTGCATTGTGTGGCAATTGGTGGTAAATGTTTACTTTTAAATGGCGAGGACTACAAGTGTGCATACAGTTATCATCTGTACTTACTCTGAAAACTAAATTATTCAGTGCGACAAAAATAATAGGGTTTTTATGGTTGCTAATGTACCAAATAGCAAGAGTGCAATTAAAATTTTGACTACAGTTATTGCAGACAGTGCTGCTGAAGCTTTGCCTCAGTAAATGTATACATACAACAATGCCATAAACATTTAGCTCTAGGTAGAATGTATTTTCTGTTTCATTCTGGCAACCCCTGGTGCATTTTCTCCTAGCTGCTAACTTTCATTAGCACGCTGTGTACTTTGATTAGTCTCATTAGCTACTTTCGTACATGTAATTAATTATGTTTCTAGTTTATTCTACTTAGATTCTTTTTATACATAGTTCTGTATATGTCTATATAAAATATGAACGACAAGGTGGGTGAGGTAATATCTTTTATTGGACTAAGAGAGAAGATCTCTCACCAACAGAAGATATTTCCTCACCCACCTTGTCTCTCTAATATCCTGGAACCAACACGGAAACAACTACACTGCATATATAAAATATAGTAATTTTTATTATTATTATAATTATATCTTCCTTGTGCCAGCATTGGCATGCAGGGCAGAAACTAGTTTCTTCCAGTACTCTCATTTGCTGCTACTTTGATGTGGCTTTGATGTGGCTGTAGGTCCCAAGCCTGGATAAAGTTGAGAAGATTGATAACACAGCTAACCACCTAGCCTAATTTAAAAAAAAAGTCACTGGGTAAAGAACAGAATCAGGCTACCATTCTGATAAAAATGGCTACTCAGTAGGGAACATTGCTGATCCTTCATTCTACATGGTGATAAAAGCCAGTTTTGGGAAGTCAGGATCCCGAAAACTTTGATATAGCAGCAAGAAAACACTTTAAAGTTGTTTTTTGGAAAGTGAGAGAACAATGTTTCAAACATAAATAGTCTCACAGGACATGAGGGAGATGGATAACTATAAACTTTAGTATATTAATTTTGCTAAATAAATATCTTGTGGGCAGGTCCCCTGTCATAAACAGATAGTTAAAGGTTAATGTCTCTTTTACCTGTAAGGGGTTAAAAAGCTTAGTAAACCTGGCTGACACCTGACCAGAGGACCAATCAGGGGACAAGATACTTTCAAATCTCGGTGGAGGGAAGTCTTTGTTTGTGCTTTTTGTTTTGGGAGTTGTTCGCTCTTGGGGCTAAGAGGGACCAGACGTGCACCCAGGTTTTCTCCAATCTTTATGAATCAGTCTCTCATGTTTCAAAATAGTAAGTACTAGCAAGAAAAGGGGGATTAGTCTTATGTTTGTTTTCTTAACTTGTAAATGTGTATTTTGCTGGAAGGATTTTTACCTCTGTTTGCTGTAACTTTGAATCTCAAGCTGGGGGTGGGGGAAGTCCCTCTAGTTTATATGAATCTGAATACCCTGTAAGCATTTTACCATCCTGATTTTACAGAGATAATTTTTTACTTTTTCTTTCTTTAATTAAAAGCTTTCTTTTTTAAGAACCTGACTGATTTTTTCCTTGTTTTAAGACCCAAGGGGATTGGGTCTGAACCCATCAGCAATTGGTGGGGGGAAAGTAGGCGGAGGGAAAGGATAATTCCTCTCTGTTTTAATCCAAGGAGTTTGGATCAGTGTAGCCTCTCAGGGTAACCCAGGGAGGGGAAAGTCTGGGAGGAGGAAAGAAGGGGGGGTGGTTTATTTCTCCTTGTTTTAAGACCCAAGGGGTTTAGGTCTTGGGTTCCCCAGGGAAGGTTTTGGGGGAACAGAAAGTGTGCCAAACACTATATTTTGGCTGGTGGCAGCGCAATCAGATCTAAGCTAGGAATTAAGCTTATAAGGGTCCATGCAGGTCCCCACTTTTTGGACGCTAAAGTTCAAAGTGGGGGAAAAAAACCTTGACATCCCCTAAAACAAAATCATTATGATTGCTTAAAAAAAAGACAACCTCCTTACTGTACCATTGTTTACTATGTGAAGTTATGCAGTTTTCTTTCATTCTCTTCTGTCTCTTTCATTCATTCCACATGATATTTCCTATTGCCAATTCATCTCTTCCTTTAGTTGTGTATAGGCCACAGCTATATAGAAACAATCTTTTTTAATACTTAAGTATTAACTGGTAAGATAGAGCAGAAGGGCACTATCATGCAGGAGGCACTGGGAGGGAGGGGGAGGAGTTGATCAGTGAGACCAGTGGCCCCGGACATGATTCCGCTTCCTCTCCCAAGCGCACCACATTCCCGCTCCTCCTCCTCCCTCCCAGTGCCTCCTGCACGCCGCGGAACAACTGTACCCTGGTGTGCAAGAAGCACTGGGAAGGAGGGGGAGGAGTTGAGTTGATCAGTGGGGCCCTGGAGTACTGTGGGCCCCAGTTTGAGAAACGCTGTTGTAGAACATTTTTGCAGCAGAGCCCCTCAGCCACACCCACAAGGAGATAATGCTAAAGGGAGAATTAGCTGTTGGGGCAGAGCCCACCTCAGTGGACATTAGAAATAGAGAATTCTTCCTGCCCAGGAAGATCTGTGTTGACAACAGGCTGCCCAGAAGTTCCACAAGGACGCTCTGCTCCTGCCACACCGCAACAGGGGGACTTCCAAGGAAAACCTAAGGTGCAGTAGGAAGTGGTGCCAGCATTTATGTAAGTCCCACTTTTTTCTCTGAGACTGGCTGGTGTAGCTGCCCAGCATCATGTTAGGGGTTGTTGGATGGAAGGGACATCTTTTAGATGACACGTACAGGAAAGCTCCCAACAATGTAATGTAAAAAAAGATCTAGACAATTTATAGTAATTCTAACTCCATATTTGGCTACAGTTTGTTGTGGGGGGGGGGGGGAAGCTATTCTTGTATGACCCCAAACTTGTAAATATTTATGCATATGGTTATGTTTAAAGTTAAATATGTGTGTGTTTGCCAGAAAGTGGGATGAGGGTACGTGTTTGTGTGTGAGGGGGGGAATGAGTGGTGGGGTGATAGCAAACTTTTTAGGGATCTTTTGTAAATGCAGGCATCCATTAAGACAAAATCTTTGGGGATCTGGAGTCTGAGTCAGAATCAGATCAGGAGGCATTGGGATAGCGCAGCTGTTTGCTTTGACTGGCCATTTAACTGGGATAGACTGCGTGAGTTGATTCTTTGATGAATAAGACTATGATCTCAGCAACAGAAGAAAGAAACATTGAGTGATACTGGGAGAGTCTGTGACTGGTGATATTTTTCTGGATCTGTGCTCTGCTTCGCTTTAATTTGTCCCTGTATAAGTGGGATTAATTCTGAGCTAATTGCAAGCACTTGTTTTTCAGTCTCATACTTTGCAACCCACCTGTGATTTGTGGGTAGCTTGTATTTTTTTATTCCTTATATAATATAGAAATCTTCTCTAAGTCTTCTTAATAAAAGGCCAAATTTCAAGTAGTCTTAAATTTTGTACACCCATTTCCTGAGGTTACTTGAAAATTTGTCCTTGAATAGAATTTTTTTTGAAATCATGATGTTCAGTAGCATCAATTAATTAATTAGCAGAACACAGAAATCCTGCACACACACTGGCAGTTATAGAACACAGAAATCATCCCAAATAGGCAATTACAGAAAACTGAGATTCAAATTGTTTATAAAAGTCATGTTTTAAACAATTTTAAACATAATTTTGCAAGCATTTAAACAGTACTTGAAACTTCTAAACTTTGATTAGTAACTAGTAGAAAATAATATTTGTAATTTACTGGAGAGAAAAAAGCAAGTGAAATACCCAACCTAAGAAGAATGGTCATTTTAGCAGGAGTGTAGAATTTACTGATCAGGATAGAAACATTTCATCATATCTGCTGTTCAGCTTTTCCAGCAATTTTAGACATTTATGTAAAATTTAAGGGCCTGTCTCTGATAGTGTTTTCACTCTTTGATGTGGTATAAGAGTTTTCGTTCATCTTTGTTCATTCATCTAGATTATTTTCTTAGGCAAACAATATTTCTAATTTCTGTCTTCTGATCTGCTCAGTGTGTACGGCCATGTGCTGAGTTAAATTGCTAATGAATCCCATAAGGAGAAGATATATTAAATCACAAGTATATTAAAACCTTATCATAAATAAAAACATGAGAAGGTCTGTCTCTAAAACAGTGTTTCTCAAACTGGGATTGCCGCTTGTGTAGGGAAAGCCCCTGGTGGGCTGGGCCAGTTTGTTTACCTGCCCTGTCTGCAGGTCCAGCCGATCGCGGTTCCCACTCGCCGCAGTTTGCTGCTCCAGGCCAATGGGAACTGCTGGAAGCGGCACGGGCTGAGGGACTTACTGACCACCGCTTCCAGCAGCTCCCATTGGCCTGCAGCAGCGAACTGCAGCGATCGGCTGGACCTGTGGATGGGGCAGGTAAACAAACCAGTCAAGCCTGCCAGGGGCTTTCCCTACACAAGAGCGACCCCAGTTTGAGAAACAGTGCCATAGAGGATACAAGGAGTATGGCCTTCTGATTCCATGGATGACTGAGATCAGTGGGAAAAAGGAAGCACCCACTCTGTGGCAAACTGTCTCTCTCCACTGCTCTTGATGTCCCTGCTCCACTCTGGTAGGATAGTTCTATAAGCAACTGGCTTGATCACCCTTCCCTATGCTTCTGCTGTACTCTTTCTCTATGAGAGGACATTAGCATATAGGATGATTTAGTATATGTCTGTGTCTATATGAGACTATAATCTCCACTTTGTTTTGAGAGTGTCATTTTGATTGTACAATTGTTCTGTGCCTTCCTTTTTACCTCCATCTTGGACTGGGATATCCTGAAGTATTGACAGAGGGTGAACAGTGCAGAGCAACTAAGGGTTATTAACCTTGAGAATCTCCTATTCAAATAGAAGCAGCAAAGAATCCTGTGGCACCTTATAGACTAACAGACATTTTGGAGCATGAGCTTTCGTGGGTGAATACCCACTTCCTCAGATGCATGTATTCACCCACGAAAGCTCATGCTCCAAAACGTCTGTTAGTCTATAAGGTGCCACAGGATTCTTTGCTGCTTTTGCAGATCCAGACTAACACGGCTACCCCCTGATACTATTCAAATAGAAGCATCCATAGACAATGAGTTAAGTACCATCCAGAGAAACCCTTTCTCCCAGGTGGCCTTGTACCAAGCAGTAGATCATCTAGAGGGACTGCAAGCAGCTCAGATTTGCTGTCCCCTTTCTCGGGTGACCACTTTATAAAAGATGGACTCTCTCAACAACCATTTTAGAGAAAAATGAACAGAAGCAGGTAAGACAAGAAGGAAGAGAGGCGGGTCACCCTGAAAATACACTGTCCAAATCCCAAAGGGCTCTTGGAGGGGAAACTGAGGCAGGGATTTAGCACATAGGTTCTGTTCTTTTTGTTTCTTAGCACAGTATATATCTAATGCTGCCTAAGAATTGAATGTGAGAGCTAGAAATTCATTTGCAGAATCTGTTATTTGCCTATGCTGCCACGTAATCCTTGAAGAGAAAAACAGTAAATCAGAGAGGGTCCAGAGCTTCGACAGAACTCTAGGAATATGCTCGTTTCAAGGCCAACACAATTGGACTGTGGGATTTTCCACTGCCAAGAGATGTCAGCCACAAAGGCTGCACCTGGATGTGTGTCTAAAGGTTTTGAAAATTCAGAATGAGTGTGTGCGTGAAACATTTTATATTATGATTTACACACAAAAAGGTAAAAGAATGTTAATATTGCAATTCCAAGCACTCTGAAGTTAGTAAATGACATAAAAGTTGCCTGTACAGCTTTCTCCTGCCCTTTGTGTGTATGTATTGTGATAATCTTGCCCAACATCATAGGAAGTTTGTGTCAGAGCCAGAGAAAAAACTGAGTTCAGTGACTTAAATGCAAGACTATTTACTTTCTCTTGTTGCAAACCTCTGTCTCATCCAGTGTGCTGAACAAGATAGGGATCTTGGAGAACAGATAATATGTGATCATGTAATTAAAAACTGTATCATAATGTATATTTATGAAGGGCAAATTAAGGATGAATGGTCTGCCTTTATTCTAGAATTTCTAAATTTCTGAATGCTTGACTTTGCAATCTTAATAATGTTCTTTTAAGCTACTATTTTGTGTTTAATTTCCTAGGTTTAAATAAATCAAACACACAAAAAAGCCATGAGAAATTCTTTTATGTGGAATTATGTTGGCACCTCTCTTGTGGCATCTGTAAGGATAGAACCCAGCTCCTTTAGAGCTATAGTGCAGGCCTTTATCACATGAGATAAAGGGGTAACTGGTAGCATTAGTAGGCTGCTATAATATATGCAAACTACCTACTGAAGGGGGAGAAAGCCTGTTGCACCTAAGTACAAGTAGCTGAAACCCTGTGCTATCTCATATGTGTAATTCATAAAGTCAAAATGGTTTTGGTATTCAAGTATATTGTTTTATGGGAAGTATGAAAAGAGGGTGAGTGAGCCTATGTGTTGTGCTGTTAAATTTTTGTTGATGTGAGTGTGGAAAATGAGAGCTGTGCATTGTGGTAAGGGGTTATGTGTGTTTGGGTTTGTTGTGTGAGTGTTTGTGTTGATTTGTGTCAGTACTTGTATTGTGCAGGAAGATTTGTGTGGGTGGTAAATGATGGCAGGGGCTGCAGTCAGGTGGTACATGTCCGGGGGTTGTTGGGTTTGCTGCTTCTGTTGTGTGATTGATTGTGTTGATTTGTATCTAGAGGGGATTGTGCTGGAGGATTCTATGTAGATTAGGAGGGGTGAGTGAGATTTGGAGGGTTGAGTGCTGCATTGAGGGCTTTTGTGTGTTGAGGATTAATTGTGTATGCTGGTTCAACAGACATAAAATAGGTTTCAGAGTCACACAGAGAGTAACAGTCCCAGAATCTTCTTATATAGTTTTGCTAGATAGCAAAGAAATGTTAGGAATCCTGGGTTTTATTGCTCACTCTGGAGGGGAGTACAGTCAGTATGGCCAAGCACATACATTTGACATATTCATTCTGAGGCAGTATGACTAAATGGTTAAGTCTTTGGTCTGCCATATTAGAGACCCAGTTCCTATTCACAGCTCTCCAGAAGTGACCTTTTGTAATCTCTCAGTTGTCTAATTTCTAAAATGGGTGAATGATTGTGGACTGCCTCCAAAGGTCAAGATAGGAGATGGTGCTCAATAATAAGGGCTGTGAAGTTCACAGGATTATTAATACTAATTATCAAGAGAGGTAAATTTATCATTCATGGTCTCATCTTGGCTCCTAATCCAGTTCACCTTTCCATAGGCCAAAGTGGCTATTAATGAAGCAGCATTCACTATTCCCCCTTCCTCTAGGGCTGTAGTGGTGTGCCTACCAATTAAGAGGATCTGTGGGGGCTACATGCTCAGCGCAGTTAGTCTGTAGGAAGCTGGAACATGCTAAGGGCTGCTTAAAAGTTTGGAGATTTTAGCAACAAGCTCTACTGATACTGTGCAAATGGTGATATCCAGAGGCTTACAACCCAGTCAAATCTAGATAGGTTTTCACCTTGGCAGTCCTGGGATCACATATCTACCGCCTTTCAAAACATCAAGTTCTTGCTCAAAAGCATGAAGGCATTAGAACTTTTTAAAAACAAACAAAAACCACTTAGATTTTTTTTAATATTAGCAAAAAAATTTCCTATAACTTCTTTCTCAGATTTTTGAGACTGAATCATTTTCATTTTCATTGAAAGTTTCAAGAAACAGAGCAAACGTGCCCATTTTCAGCTTGGTCAGCTAAAGTTTGACAAAATTACAAGCAATTGATTTTCTGCTAGCCAGACCTGTAATTATGTGTGTGTAGAGAAGGTGCAGAGAACCTGAAGCTTCATATCTGGGGAGTAATTAGAAGACCAGACATTCAGCTGGATTCTCTAATCAGATCCTATCCCTTTGTGCCATTAGGAAGTAGAAAGGGGCTGGAAACTGGCCTCTAAAGCCTAACAGAGATTTCCCCAATCCTAGGGGTACTTCCTGCTGGTGCAAAAATTCTGATTCTGGGCATAGAGTCTACCACCCTTCCCTCTCTCACTTTTTGCCCAAAGGATAACAGGGTCTGAGGGCCCTGGGGAAGCCACTAAGCCTATTCTCCTTTGGGATGTGTTCCATTTAGCATTTAGAGATGCCTGTCAGGATCTCTACATGTTGTTGAAGCCAAAACTGGTCCCCTGACAGGTCCTCTGCCACTCCCATGCTGAGCTGAGCAAATGTTTTGGAACACAAGAAAATCTGGCCCAGAATCTATTACTTTTAATGATTTTCTCTTTCAGTATATTATGTTGGAATTGTGTTAGTAATATTAGACATACATTCTAAACAAATGTCACCACTTCAAGGAGATTTTCATTTTCTTGTTTTGGTTGGTCTGTAGTTTAATCACTTGATTCATTAATTTTCCAGCCTTCTTGCTTCCCCTATATCAGATATAAGGTGCTGAAGGGATGTGGCAATACTAATGTCAAAAGAGTAAAGCATCTTGAGGAAAGTGTAGCAGTAAATCATAGAGGCCATAAACACTTGAGTTCCTTAGATGCAAAGTGCAACAGACTGTTGTTTTCTTTATTAATAATTATATTTTATTTATTAAAAATTGCAATTTGCTGTTGGACTTTGTAATATGCAGGTTTGTGGCTTTTGGTGCTTCCAGCCATATGTGATGGACAGACTTTAGTATTCAGTATCATTTCATATTTAATTTTATATTTGATTTAAACATAAACAAGGAGTGAAGATTTTTAGCCTTAAACTTGACCTACCTCAAATTTAAATAAAAGCACATTTCTGTTCCACTCAAACTGCAAAAAATCCTTGATATTTCCCAAATGAAAAAAGAAAATTAACAGGAAAAAATCAGTATTACGAACTATAAAGAATTTTAAAAACAAAAGTCAGAACTATTGATTTTTTTTCCTTTGGGCAGATCTCTTTTAAGTCCATGTAACAATAGCATTTTCATAAACTCTTGATCCTTCAGGAGTTCCGCATGCCCAATTCTCACTGATTTAATTCTGCCAATGGGTGAAGTTCACCCCAGTGCAGACAGCCTATGCACTGTCCATCATACCACTTCAGCCCAATATTAAGGGCTTTCATGATGCAAAGTGTCTTGAGCAGATCCCCTGTACTAGACCCCTAAAAACCCAATAGATGTATAAAAGTTACATGAGGAATCCTACTGATTTCACTGGGATGTTGTTTGAGCAAAGATATCTCATGTGCATAAAGGTATATATGGAATGGGTTATAGTACTACTTATATGTGTAATAATTACTAATTTTTGTAAGAGCTTGGTGATCACATGGGGTGAGATTTTCACCCCACCACATCCCCTATATGTTGCCATAAAAACCCCATATCAGTTTGGGGGAGAATTCTCCCAGTGTTAGCACTGGATAAGACAGCTATAAGTGTTGTACACAGGCCCCCTCACAAAACCTGGCATAGGGGTGTTCCAGGGGTAACATCAGAGGCTGGCGGGGACATGCTGGGAGTGGAAGGGTAAAGTATGTGGTACTATGGGGATTCTGAGCAGCACCAGCACTCACAGCTATTGAGGGCTACCAGAATTGAAAGTGCCCAAAGTTGAATTAAAACCCTTTGAAGGCACAGTGCAAAATCTTCCCTAGTTTTCAGAAAGGCACATTAAAAACATCTCCCATTATTGCCTTAAGGGATACTGAGCCAAGTATCTTTTAAAGTCATGCAGACTGCTCAATATAATTCCTTGGAAGCATAACAATGAAATCTGGTTGGATTATTTTTTTTAAAACCAAAATTGTATTTCCTGCACATCATGTACAGGACCAATTTAATATGTTCAGTTCTTTCACTAGCATTGGTCTTCTGGCATTAATAGAATGTCAGTGTTGAAGAGCAAGGCAGGGCTATTCTATTGACATATGCTAGCAGCCAGTCCAGATGGATCTCATTAGATCCAATCTGTGGTGTAAAAGGGTTTGCCTGTTATTCTATGGGGAATGAGAGACTGGGCAGTGAGGGAAACTCTTTAGAAAAAACAACTCAGGAGGAAACTCAGGGTACAATGTATGTTGTGTTATTCTACAACTGGGGATAAAGTAGAGCCCAAGAAAGGGGGCTGGGCATTTGGATGTTAACTCAGCATATGTGTGCTGTGTACGGGGTAGTCTGGGAACTCTGCTTGTTCGCACTGATATTATTGGGTTGAATTTATTAACAGAAAAATAATGCTGAACTCTTTGTTTTGGTGCAGGAGTTTAATTTGTAATCAGATATAAAGTAGATCAACTTTGGGTCCTACTAACCTTGACAGTATCACTTCAATATTCTATCTGAAGATCCCTTTCCAAATAAAAATAAAGGAAACTGACAATGTAAAATATCAGAGGGATAGCCGTGTTAGTTTGGATCTGTAAAAGCGGCAAAGAGTTCTGTGGTACCTTATAGACTAACAAATGTATTGGAGCATGAGCTTTCGTGGGTAAATACCCACTTCATCGGATGCATGTAGTGGAAATTTCTAGAGGCAGGTATAAATATGCAAGCAAGAATCAGGCAACAGATAACGAGGTTAGTTCAATCAGGGAGGATGAGGCCCTCTTCTAGCAGTTGAGGTGTGAACACCAAGGGAAGAGAAACTGCTTTTGTAGTTGGCTAGCCATTCACCGTCTTTGTTTAATCCTGAGCTGATGGTGTCAAATTTGCAGATGAACTGAAGCTCAGCAGTTTATCTTTGAATTCTGGTCCTGAAGTTTTTTTGCTGCAGGATGGCTACCTTAAGATCTGCTATTGTGTGTCCAGGGAGATTGAAGTATTCTCCTACAGGTTTTTGTATATTGCCATTCCTAATATCTGATTTGTGTCCATTTATCCTTTTACGTAGGGACTGTCCAGTTTGGCCGATGTACGTAGCAGAGGGGCATTGCTGGCACATGATGGTGTATATTACATTGCTGAATGAACTGGTGATGGTGTGGCTGATCTGGTTAGGTCCTGTGATGGTGTCACTGGTGTAGCTATGTGGGCAGAGTTGGCATCGAGGTTTGTTGCATGGATTGGTTCCTGAGTTAGAGTTGCTGTGGTGCAGTGTGTAGTTGCTGGTGAGAATATGCTTCAGGTTGGTGGGTTGTCTGTGGGCGAGGACTGGCCTGTCTCCCAAGATACATATATATAATTTGTCCATCTCTCTAAGATTGCTAGATTGTTCTGTAATTTTGATCAGTCCCCTTTGGAGTGTGTACTTTCCCTTCTACAGCGCTTAGCTTAATTTGTGCCCAGGGCTTGCCCAGCATCTCTAGGCTTTGTAGTTCATAGTCCCGCCACCTCAGGGCTTGCTGCGTCCATTATGAAAGTAAAAAAAAAAAAAATTGCTGCAGCCTAATTCATTACAAATTAAGCATTGTCCTTCTACTTTAATATCCTCATATGATTTTATTTAATGTGAAATTTACATTGTTCTTCAGATCAGAACCCTGCAAAACCCCACTTGATACCTTCCTGTATTTGGAGTTTACCCCTAATAGTAATTACTTGGCTCTTGGCCAATTTATTTCCCCAAATATGTGTTCAAACCATACAGCCTGTTTCCAACTTCTTAATAAGTTTGTGTTATTGTATCAAAAATATACTCAAGTTAAGTTGTATCTACTTCATTATTGCTGCTCAATGTTACATAGAACAAAACATTTTTAAAGGCATCAGTTGAAATGTGTTTGACAAAATCTGTTTGATTAGTCCATATGCTTCCTTGCCAGCATCTCCTCTCTGTTGCAAATCAAATGTTTACATTTAGATTTTCTTATTATTAGTTCTAATATCTTACATAGAACAGAGTTAAATTAATTGGTCAATACTTCCCCCATCTCCCTTTTGGAAGATGGGATCCATGTTGGCTTTTCTCCTGCCAGGTGCCTAATCTGTCTTCCAACATTTATCAAAAGTGATTGCTAATAGTTCTATTTAGTCCACTCTTGGGTATATCTTGCTCTGTCCTGCTGATTTGTATCTTTAATTTTAATAGATATTCCTGTACCATCTCTTTATTGCTAATTTGCTCTGGATCACTTCAATACTCATTTAAGTTTGATAACTCAATAATTAACACTTTAATTTTTATTATAAACTGAAAAGAAGTATTATTTACTACTTCAGCTTCCTTTGTACTTCTTCATCTATTATTCCACCCTGAAATTTATTTAATAGACCTTATTCATTCCTCTAATTTTATCTTTTTTGTGGAATACGGTATTTGTAGAAATTTTCTTATTTCCTTCAGCACTCTTCATTAGCATGATTCTACTGTGCTTTATTTTTGCCCTCTATATTTCTTGTTTTTACTTAGTCTTCCTTGTTTTTATATATTCCATAGTTCTATTTTTATTTCATTTGTATTATTAACCTTCTTAGCTATGTTTGTCTTACTGTTCTTTTCTTTTACACTGAAATGCTTGCCTTGCTCTTTTTTATGCTATTCCTCAACATATCTATACTAAATTAGCACTCTTTTTCTCCTGATAGCTGTACCACTATAGAATCTTGCACCTGCTTCTTTGAAGTCAGAGTGTGGCAGGTCTGGACACTGTCCACCAGAAGTCATACTTTGCCCTTCCCCAAGGTATACCTCAGGTAGATTGCTTTGTCTTTGTCTATGTTGCATCTGTTGGAGTTTGCTGTTAGTCTGACCTCTTTGAGGTCAGAAGGGACCATTATGATCATCTAGTCTGACCTCCTGCACAATGCAGGCCACAGAATCTCACCCACCCATTCCTGTATCAAACCTGTGTCTGAGCCATTGAAGTCCTCAGATCATGGTTTTAAAGACTTCAAGGTGCAGAGGAACTTCCAGCAAGTGACCTGTGCCCCATGCTGCAGAGGAAGGCAAAAACACCTCAGGGCTTCTGCCAATCTGCCCTGGAGGAAAATTCCTTCCCGACCCCAAATATGGCAATCAGGTAAACTCTGAGCATTTGGGCAAGACTCACCAGCCAGACACCCAGGAAAGAATCCTCTGTAGTAACTCAGATCCCACCTCGTCTAACATCCCATCACAAGCCATTGGATCATATTTACTGCTAGTAGTCAAAGATGAATTAATTGCCAAAATTAAGCTATCCCATTATACCATCCCCTCCATAAACTTATCAAGCTTAGTCTTGAAACCAGATATGTATTTTGCCCCCACTACTCCCCTTGGAAGTCTGTTCCAGAACTTTACTCCTCTGATGGCTAGAAACCTTAGTCTCATTTCAAGTCTAAACTTCCTGATGGCCAGTTTATATCCATTTGTTCTCGTGTCCACGTTGGTACTGAGCTTAAATATTCCCTCTCCCTCCCTGGTATTTATCCCTCTGATATATTTATAGAGAGCAATCATATCTCCCCTCAGACTTCTTTTGGTTAGGCTAAACAAACCAAGCTTGTTGAGTCTCCTTTCATAAGACAGGTTTTTCCATTCCTCTGATCATCCTAGTAACCCTTCTCTGTACCTGTTCCAGTTTGAATTCATCCTTTTTAAACATGGGAGACCAAAACTGCACACAGTATTCCAGATGAGGTCTCACCAGTGCCTTGTATAACAGTACTAACACCTATAACAGGACCCTTCTGCTAACTAACAATTTTCTGTTAAATTTCATTGAGGCAATGGTGTTCATGTCACCATATGCAACAATTCTGTCAGGTGTCTGTATTTTCTACCCAGCCCAGGTGAATGCACCTCACCCACCACACCCAAACTGAACCTGGACACTGTGTCAGGGAAAATGCACAGCTGCTTCCCCGAAAGATGAGAGATCATGAAGCAATACTTACAATCTATGCTGGACCTTGGGGTAAATGAGGAATTCAGTAGTGATTGGAGAAGGCCAGTCGTGTTGGTCTGTAAGTCAGATGGAACTACCTGATTTTGCATCAAATTTAGAAAAGTCAATGCCATGTCAATATTTAACACATAATTCATGCTGTGCATTGATGAGCGAACAGATCACTTGCGTGAAGCCAAATATATTACCACCTTGGGTCTTACCAAAGGATATTGGCAAATTCCACCCATGCCAGAGGCTCAAGAAAAAATGACCTTTACTGACCCCTTTGGCTTGTATCAGTTCCAGACCATGCTGTTTGACTTACCTCATGCTCCAGCAACATTTCAACAGCTAATGGAGCAACTCCTCCATCCTCATAGTAGTTATGCCATCGCATTCCATGACGATGTCATGATCAGGGCCGGCACTTCCATTTAGGCGGCCTAGGCAATCGCCTAGGGCGCCAGGATTACTGGGGGGCGGCATTTTGCTGGTGGGGGGTGGCAGGCTGCTCTGGTGGACCTGCCACAGTCGTGCCTGCGGAGGGTCCCCTGGTCCCGTGGCTCTAGTGGAGCTGCCACAGGCATTCCTGCGGACGGTCCACTGCTCCCGCGGCTCCGGTGGACCTCCTGCAGGCACGGCTGCGGCAGCTCCACTAGAGCCACGGGACCAGGGGACCCTCCGCAGGCACTACTGCGGCAGCTCCACCGAAGCCGCGGACCAGCGCGCGGGGCGGCGAAATGGCCGTGCACCTAGGGCGCTAAAAACACTAGCGCCGGTCCTGGTCATGATTTATAGCCAGAGCTGGGATGACACCTGAAGCAGGTTACTGCTATATTCTGGACCCTCAAAGAGGTCAGACTAACAGCAAACTCCAACAGATGCAACATAGGCAAAGACAAAGCAATCTACCTGAGGTACCTTGGGGAAGGGCAAAGTATGACTTCTGGTGGACAGTGTCCAGACCTGCCACACTCTGACTTCAAAGAAGCAGGTGCAAGAACAAATGGATATAAACTGGCCTCCAACAAGTTTAGGCTTGAAATTACATGAAATTTTCTAACCATCAGAGGAGTGACGTTTTGGAACAGCCTTCCAAGGGGAGTGGAGGGGGCAAAAACCGTAAATTGTTTCAACTGAGCTTGATAAGTTTATGGAGGGGATGGTATGATGAGGTTGCCTACAATGGCATTGGTCCATCTGTGTCTGCTACTAGCAAATATCTCCCTTTGCCAGAGATGGGACACTAGATAAGATGGCTTTAAATTATCACAGAGAATTCTTTCCCAGATATATGCCTGGTGGGACTCCCCCACACGTCCAGGGTCTAACTGATCACCATATTTGGGCTTGGGAGGGAATCTTCCCCCCAGCTCAGACTGGCAGAGACCCTGGGGTTTTTCACCTTCCTCTGCAGTGTGAGGCATGAGTCACTTGTAAGTTTGAACTAGAGTAAATAGTGGATTCTCTGTAACTGGAAGTCTTTAAACCAAGATTTGAGAACTTCAGGTTATGAGCCTATTACAGGAGTGGGTGGGTGCTGTTCTGTGGCCTTTGGTGTGCAGGAGATCAGACTAGATGATCATGATGATCCCTTCTAGCCTTAAAGTCTATGAGTCTTTGAGGTATGCAGGTTTCTGGGAATGGTGGGATACTACCACTGGTTTGTACTGGGATTCTCATCTACTGTGGCCCTTCTCACCAGTCTGCTCCAAGACAGGAGCCCAAAAACATTTACTGGATGAAGGCCTGTGAGAGAGCCTTTCAGACTCTAAAGGCTCACCTCTGGAGTGATCTTGTCTTCTACAGCTGATGCCTCTGAAATTGGGTTGGGAGCATTCTTGTCCCAATAATTTATAGATTATTTGGGTTGGAAGGGACCTCAGGAGATCATCTAGTCCAACCCCCTGCTCAAAGCAGGACCAATTCCCAAATGGTCCCCCTCAAGGACTGAACTCACAATCCTGGGTATAGCAGGCCAATGCTCAAACCACTGAGCTATCCCTCCCCCCTGACTGGCTGGCAGGGACCATCCTGTCCTCAACCTATGCGGAAAATTGTTACCAAGAGAAAAAGCCTACTCTGTGTTAGAAAAAGAAGGTTAGACTGTGATGTAGGCCAGGGAGGCACTCAGATGTTACCTTATAGGCATAAACTTCACCCTAGTCAGGTGTGGCCATTATGGCTCCATGCCATGAAAGACACCAATCCCTGACTCATGATTTAAACCATGCTTCCACTGTTGCTGCCCATGGTACTGCAGCTACACTGCTATTTAACCTCATTGAGCTACCACAAATATATGTGTGCGAGCAGGGGAATCCCACCCTTATCTTGTAATGTAGACATAGTCATAATGGTCTTTTGGCCACCAGTGGTCTCTGGACCACTATTTGGGGACCACTGAATTAGGGCACTAGTAGATGGAGGGTTCCTTTTAAATAGGACAAGGGGGACCTGTTATGTGCTCTATCCAGGACAGCAATAGAAGTAGAGATATCTTTATTCGCCAGTGGGCTCATGTTATTATCCTACAGAGCTATCAGCCTTACACAAAACAACATATATTCTATGCAGTGGTTCTCAAAGCATATGGCACTGGAGCATGATTGGTAAATCTCACACTAATGGAGGTGCCTCCATGAGCTCTCAGCACTGTCTGAGTGTTAGTCTGCATGCCTCTTTCACCTGCCTAACATGTCCGCATCTCTCAGGAAATTACTAAGCAGCTAGGTGTTCAGGTAAGACCTACCAGTGACGGTGAGTGGAAAGGGAAAATGTAGAAAATGATTTTAATGTGAAAATACCGAGAGTGATTCTTCATTATTTGCTCAGGCAAAACATCTGCATAATTCACATCATTTTACATGTGCAAGGAATGAAGCCTCAGGTCCACAGCTGGAAAGGATATTCTGTTACAATTGTTATTATTTAGTGAGACTGTTTTAGCTGGCCATATTTGTTGGACAGGCGCAGGATCTGAAAAATTAATAATGAAGAGAACCCACTCAGGAAAGGGTGGTAAAAATCATGATCCTTTCCCATTTAGCAATGTTATTGGGGGGATTTATGTGTGTCCTGTGGATTTTTTTGTTTGTTTGTTTGTTTCCTTTGTTTTTTTTGGTTTGTTTGAAATTTTTTTGGGGTGGTGGGGTTTGTTTGTTTTTTTTTATAGTAGGGCTGTTTAAATCTCTGGGGTTGGCAACACCGTAAATAGTGAGTAGGCAGGCTGAAAAGCATGAATCTCAGATATTATTCCTTTAACCGAAAGCTTGTGTAAATATTCTAGGAAATAATGTGTCATTTACTTATTTTTCCTAATGGAAGGGTAGGTGATATTGATTGTATCATTAGACTATTTACTATTACTGTTTATATTGTGGCCATTCCTAAAGGGGGCAAGTGGACCAGCCTTCTTTTTTGCTCGGTGCTGTCCCTGTGCAAAGAAAGAGACAGTCCACATCTCAAGGAATTTATAAGATTCCACATCTATGCATTAGATTTTGAATTGTGTTTTTTCCAATATAGTTGGCACTAATTTAGGCCCCAGTCATGCATACACTTCTGTATGTGCTTAATTTTAAGCACCCGAGTGGTCTCATTGACACAAAATAGCTACTCATGGGAGTAAAGCGAAGCTTGTGTTAAGAGGAATTTCAGCTTTGCTTGATTAAGTAGTACTTTCCAGTAGATGGCAGCATACATTCAACGTATTTTTTTTTTTTTTTAAGAAAATCCTTTGAATTTAATACGTGAAAAAAATGTGAAGGAAAATCTTACTGAAGTCCACAAAACAATCTTTAAGACTTTGTTTGCTAAGTGCCTATGTTTGATGTAATCCCCAAATATTTGATTTCTATTTGGTTTTAGTGTTAATAAATACTTTGAGAAACTGGTGTAGAGAACCACACTCCAGGAGCTCAAAAAGGAAAATTCAGTAAATAGAAATGAGTCTCCCTTTGTCTGACTGTAGGTTTTTGTTCTTTTTCAGGCCTGAAGCTATGTAAAAAAGTTGAACCACAGCAGAGGAAAAATTACGTTAGATTTCATAGATTTAATTTACTTTTTAAAAAATTGACCTATGAACCATGCTGTAATCTAAAAGTTACTATTCAGGAAGGATTTAATTGAAAGAGAAGAATGTAATTTGTAAATTGCTTTTATGTTTTTATTTTTATTTTAATTTTTTTTTGGTGGTGGTGGTATCCTTGGTTGCAGTGTTTTTCAGAAATGTCTAAAGATTCCATTTCTACCAATCCAAGAATGAATTATTATAATGACCTACATAGTCACGTAATACCACTGATTAAAAACATGATTGCCTGCACTGGAAAGATAAAAATATCCTTTCTTCACAGACAGAATGGCATGAAAAAAATATTTGTCTGACAATAAACAAGTTCATTTTGAACTAAATCCTGTGAAGTGCTGAGCATTCTCAACTCTTGACTCCACTGAAAGGTCAGGATAGTCAACACCTCACAATATCTGGCCTCTTAATTCTTGCAATAAGTATTAATATTTTATGGCAAAACTTTATCTTATGTGATTAATATTCTATAGCAACAATGTATGAAGAAATGTTCTAATGCAGAGAGACCCAAAACATTTCTTTGTGTTGCTATTAGGCAATACTTAAAGGTTTTATTATTATTCATTACTTATTGATTCAATTAAAATGAGTGTCAAAAATAAGTGAACTCTGGTACCTTTTCTTTAATCTTTTAAATAAGTTTAGGGTTATTCATTTTTTTAAAATTAATCCAAAGGCTCACAAACAAGGTAAGAGGAAAGGTAACTCGTGGATCAGTAATTGGTTAAAACATAGGAAATAAAGGGTAGGAATAAATGGTCAGTTTTTACAATGGAGAGTTACATAACGGGGTCCTCCAAAGATTCAGGATTCAGACCAGTGCTGTTCAACAAAGGGGTAAACAATGAGGTGGCAAAGGTTGCGGACAATACAAAATTACTCAGAATAGTTAAGTTCAAAGCTGACTGCAAAGAGTTACAAAGGGATTCACAAAACTGGGTGACGGGGCAACAAAATGGCAGATGAAATTCAATGATGATAAATGCAAAATAGTGCACATTGGAAAATACAATTTCAACTATACATACATAATGAAGGAATCTAAATTAGCTATTACTACGCAAGAAAGTGATGGTGGAGTCATTGTGGATAATTCTCTAAAAATATCTGCTCAATGTGCAACAGATATCAAAAAAGTAACTGAATGTTAGGAACCATTAAGAAAGAGAGAGAAAATGTCATAATGCTGTAATATAAATCCATGGTAGGGCCCAGACCTTATTATTGATGCAGTTCCAGTCGCCCTATCTGAAAAAAGATAAATTAGAATTGGGAGAAGGGCAGCAAAAATGATTAGGGGTATGGAATAGCTTCCATATCAGGAGAAATTAAAAAGGCTGGGACTCTTTAGTTTAGAAAAGAGATGACTAAGTGGGGGATATGATAAAGGTCTATAAAATTATGAATGATGTGGAGAAACTGAATAGGGAAGTGTTATTTACCCCTTCATGTAACACAAGAATCAGGGGTTACCCAATGAAATTAACAAGTAACAAATTTAAAAATAACACAAGGAAGTACTTCTTCACACTGCTCACAGTCAACCTACGGAACTTGTTTCCAGGGGATGTTGTGATGGCCAAAAGTATAAATGGATTAAAAAAAATAAGATAATTTCATAGAGGTTATGTACATCAATGGTTACTAGCCAAGATGTTGAGGGACTCAACCCCATGCTCTGGGTGTCCCTAAGACTCTGTCTGCCAGAGGCTGGGACTGGACGACAGGATAGCTCACTCAAAAATTGCCCTGTTATGGTCATTCCCTCTGAAGCATCTGGTACCAGCCACTGTTGGAAGACAGGATATTAGGCAAGGTGGACTGTTGTTCTGACCCAATAGGGCTATTCTTATTTTCTTAATCATATAGTTCCCAGTTCTACCACCGTTAGCGAGTACATTACTCTGCAACTAATCCCACTAATATCATTCTACAAACTATTCTTTGGAGTCATGTCTTTTCTGGCTAGTGAAAGTGGGGAAGACAGAGTCCATTGCTTATGGAGGTAGTCAATGCAGCCATCAGGATAAGCATGTAGTCAATTTCTCTCATGGAAGTTGCTATGGGGCTTTCACCCAAGAAACCAACACTGTCATTGCTAATCCAGCCAGCTGTCTAATTCACTGTCTACAATTTTGATAAAGATTATAGAAAGGACTGGACAAGACAACCCTGAGTACTTACATGCCTTCAATTATCTTTACCCATGTCAATGTTAGTACAGATTTGGGTCAACATCAAAGACTGCATCAAAGGTGTTAGTAGCTGGTGTCCTCATTGCAATGCATATTTCTGATTGTGAGCTGCTATCTTACCTGTGGATTGTAACAAGTGTGGATGGAACTACTCTCAGTGACTCCATTCCATCCTTGCTGAGTCTTTCCAGAGGAGGGTCTTGGGCAATTGTCTTTATATGACAGCACCTGTATAGATCGAGTTCTAAAAGGGTATGTCCTGTCCTGCTCTTGTTCAGCATGTATATGGTGCCATTGGGAAGGTTAGTGAGGAGGTATGGGTATGGTTATCTCAGTATATTGATAACACCCCAGTCTATATTTCAGTCTCATGTGATCATTGCTATTGAACAGCTTGTCTGGATGAGACTGGGCATAGGTGAGAGCTAGCTGATTGAATAACAATCTGAATAAGTCATGATGCTTGTAGGCTTGCAGATGAAACTAGAAGACGGAATTCCTGATTCATGGTGTATATGTTATTTGTTACTTAAGTTAATATACTGAGGGTAATAGATCCCCAGATGCTATTAGATGCCCATATTGTAGCAGTGTTGAGGAAGGCTTTTCTCTATCTTTGTCCAGCTTGAAGAATTTTTTTCACATGCTAGTTTTATTACTGTGACTCATCCCTTTGTCACCATGAGATTAGACTACTGTAATGCACTCGACATAGGACTGCACCTTAAAGCAGGGTAGGAAATGAAGCTGACGTAAAATGCAGCATCTCACCTGATAAGCCCTGTTTTCTTGCCAAGAGCATGTGATATCAATGTGCCACGATTTGCATTTGACACAAAGTCCTGTGTGGCTTGAGTTTGTCTACTTGAGAAGCCACATCTGTGATTAGTGGAGGTGCTCAAGTTGGAGCTCCCTCAGTATGAATGAGAAGAAGCTGTCTGCATGGCATTCTCTATGACAGCCCTCCAAGTTGGTTCCTATTCCACCTCTTGCTCCAGTATATCCTGAGTTTGTTGAGCACACTCCCAGACTTGCAAATATACCCAGGTTTGAGGGGATGGAGGAACAAAATATGATCTGATTTTTGTGGGGGAGGGAATTAATTAGTTCGTTTGATATGCTGTGGTTGGTTATTTTCTGGCCTAGGGTATTGGGACCAGCTACTGGCTTTATAACTGATTTTTATTTTGTTTAATTTTAGAGCTTTCAACAATGGCCTAGAGATCCAGATAAACCCATTTTGTATATATTATAAACAAACTATGCTCTTCAGTGTACAGAACACAAATATAATAATAGTCCCTGCCAGAAGGAATTTTTTTCATTTCTAAAAGAATCTCATGTATATTACTTAATTTATCTCCACTGTGTCCCATGTGAGGGAAACCAAGTTGAAATTTTGGCCCTGTGGAAGTCAACAGGAGTTTTGCCAGTGATTTTCACCCAAGAGATTAAATAACTTGCACAAGAGCACACATGAAGTCTGTAGCAGAACCAGGAATTAAACCCAGCTGTCATGCATCTCAGTTCAGCCCTGTACAGTCAAAGAGGGTATGATCATCAGAGATTCAAGGACAGTTTCTAGTACATACAGGCAATACCAGACACACTGGTGAACCAAGTGGACAGTGCCAGGTTGGAGATATATGTATCTCAAGAGCTGGAAGGGATCCTGAAAGGTCATTGAGTCCAGCACCCTGCCTTCATTAGCAGGACCAAGTACTGATCTTGCCTTAGATGGCCCCCTCAAGGATTGAACTCTCAAACCTGGGTTTAGCAGGCGAATACACAAACCACTGAGCAATACCCCACCCCAAGGTTAAGGGCTTTTGATTGATGAGGGTTTTTTTAATATATAGTTTTCATGAACTTGCTGTCTTCTCATCTAAGATGATGGGTAAGTTTGTGGGCATTGTGGCCAAAGTAAATCTTTTAAGCTTTCTGTTAAACAAATGGTTCCCATTTGCAAACAGATGGTAACATTTTCAAAAGTACCTAAATTGCATTTCCAAAACAATCTTAAGTTCCAACCACCTAAGTCTCAAGTTAATTAAGGCACAGACTTTTAAAGGTATTTAGGCATTGCTACGCTCAGCATTGCAACATCTAACTAATTTTGGTCCCTAATTCTCATTTTCAAAAGGGCTTTAGGCAATTAGGAACCAAAATCCCATTAACTGTTAAGCACAGCAATGCCTAAATATATATGTATTTAGCAGCCTAACTCCTTCTTCTGAAAATGAGACTTCGGGTCCTAAGTCACATAAGTGGTTTTGAACATTTCATCCTGAATCTAGTGCTGCAAGTTTTCTGTAATCCTTCTCTTCATACGCTGAAGAAGTCCGACTCTTTTCCATCTCTAATTTGGTTCTTTTAAACTAACTTTGGAAGGCATTTTATTTTGTGTAATTTTCCACGGGGAATGTTGTCCTCTTGCCACTTAGATTTCCTGCTAACAGACACTTGGAATCTGTCCTGTACCCAGTGGGCTTCTTTAACTTGTGGAACCAGCATGTACTGTACTGTATGTGACAGATAAGCCAGGTTCTTGCTGAACTGTTCTTGAACAATTTCTGTAATGTATTAGGCATAACTATCTTTCTTTCGGTGTCAGGCATGCGTGTCTTATTCTAATTATTTTTTCCTTTCAACATTTTTGTTCAAATTGCTGCCACAAATAATAGTTATAATGGTCTCTTTCCATTGTTACTATAGAGAGGGGATCTTCTATAATTATTGCTTAAACTGAGATTTTCTCATTGAAAATGTTAAAATATATGTGGATGCATAATAATATATTAACCGGTCCACCCAGATATTCTATTTTAGTTCAGTGAGGTAAAGATGCTATTCTTCCTCTCTTAGGCCATGTCTACACTACAAAATTAAGTCAATCTTATTTATGTCAGCCGCCGCAGTAATTACATCGCTTGTGCATGTCTACACTTTGCACCTTTTATTGGTGGTGTGCATCCTGACCAGGAGCACTTGTATCGATTTGTACCATCAGCATGGGGCATTGTTGGATGGCTCCTGAAAACCAGTAATAGTTGATGTAAGTAACACTGTGTCTACACCAGGGGTTGGCAACCTTTCAAAAGTGGTGTGCCGAGTCTTCATTTATTCTCTGTAATTTAAGATTTTGCGTGCCTATAATACATTTTAACATTTTTAGAAGGTCTCTTTTTATAAGTCTATAATATATAACTAAACTATTGTTATTTGTAAAGTAATAAGGTTTTCAAGTTGTTTAAGAAGCTTTATTTAAAATTAAATTAAAATGGAGAATCCCCCGGACCGGTGGCCAGGACCCAGGCAGTGTGAGTGCCACTGAAAATCAGCTCGATTGTTGCCTTCGGCACACGTGCCATAGGTTGCCTACCCCTGGTCTACACTGACACTATGTCAACCTAACTACATTGACCTTGACTCTACGCCACTCGTGGAGATGGAGTTGTTAAGTCAGCATAGTAGGGCAGTTATGTTGGCAGGAGTGAAATTTAAGTGTAAACACTTCCATAGTTAGGTTGATGCAAACTGCCTTGCGATGACCTAACTCTTTAGTGTAGACCAGACCTTAGTCCTCTATCACCTGAGTTGCTCATGTGATGACAACACAAATAATAAAAGAGACGTCATTGGATACTCAGTGACAAAGCACAGACAGATGCAGGTATGCTAGGTGCTGTATTTCCCTTTCTACCCACAAAGAGCTGTGAGCATCTTGCTATCCTACCCGAAGCCGCATATGTTCTTGTTTCTTATTCTTTGGGGGGTAGCTAATCAGCATCAGCCTTACCTCTTTCTTCTACTACTTTTCAGTAGTATTCGTGTTTACACTCCTGCAAGGCACCTAATAAGACAATTTTCATTAGCAGTTTCTTTTTACTCCAGGGGTGAACCATCTGCTGGCATCTGTTGCTCTAAGTCTCTCACTACTCTATTAACTAATATAACAGTTTAAAACTGTACAGCATGTTTTAGCTCCATACTATGCAATTTTAAAATTGTGTTGCATTCATGTTACAGAACTACATTTGAGCACTGGTGGAGATGGGGGTTAAGCTCATACATAGTCTGACTAATGCAGTTCACTACCCCTTTGGGAACTATATAGGAGTCACTAAACCAGTTCTGAAAGCTATTTCAAAGCAAATTATACTTAAGGCTGGGTTAGCTTACTGCCAACGTGGACATGACTTATGTCAGACTCTGGACGGACTGATAATGTTATAAGCAGTTATAAGCTGGTGCCAAAGTCACAAACTGAGCAAACAAAGCAACAAAACCAAAAATGTACTTCAGCACCAGAAAGAAAGAAAGAAAAAGTGATGTCAATAACTCTATCAGGTTGCTTTTTAGAAGACACTATAGAATTACATGTTTAGAAAAAGGAGGCAGAACGGCAATGGACCAGATTGTCTCTGCTACGGTTGTTTGCAGCAATGATTGAACTGAGCTACTTAAGCCTTTGTGTGCATTTTTCCCTGGGGTTTCTGTTAGAACTTTGAAAATTCTCCTGTTTTTCTTCACTCTGCAGATCTCGCAGTCACCTTATTTCTGGGTGAGGAAAACTTAATAGGATTCCTCTTGGAACCTGAAACCTTGCTCATTAACTGGTACCAAAGTCACCACTGAACAATGCCAGGTACACCTTTGCAACCTCAGCCTAGAAAGCAAAAGTGTGGAAACAGGAATTAAACCCAGGTGTTCTGCATAGCTCTGCGGTGCACTACCACTAGGGCACAGGACTGCAAAAAACGGTTGTCTTTTAGAGCAGAGTGGTTTTCAACCGAGGGGTCCACAGACTATGTCTAAAATTTCAAAAGGGATCCACACCTCCTTTCAAAAATGTTCAGGGCTCCACAAATGAAAAAAAGGTTGAAAACCACTGTTTTAGAGTAATGGCTGTACATGTGCAATTTTTGGAACATGTCAGTAATTATGGTGGTATAAAATCTGTACATACTTTTCATTCTACTTACTCATCTGTATTAAGTTGCTTTATTAGTAAGCCAGATGAATAGATAATTTGCCTGCACTTCATCTGTACTTTTCCCCCTTTTAAAGTGGATTTAGCTGTCCTCCAGTCTAAAAGAGAAAAATATACCTAAAATGGCTGCACGCCTGTAAATAGAGATTGGACTAACCAGAATGGCAGCTGCTGCATCTCCAGAACTTTTTGCCTAAATATAGTGGTAGGAGCCTAACTTTAGGCACCCAAGCAGATTAGATATTCTGAACAAGTCAATACTAATAATACAGTTTTACTGCTGTCAAAAATAAATGCTCTTGGAATTTCTGCATCCCCAATTTTGTTTTTAAATCCCCAAGTTTTGTCTTGACTGAGACAAGTGTCATTTAACTTCTGCTTTCTGCGTTTGACCCACCCATTGCCATTCTATCTATGAACCACGGGGGTTCTAGTCTAAATCCCTTCTGTGGTCATAGGTAGGACACAATCAGCAAGATCAGGCACTGACTGGGAGAAACAGATTGCTTACTAATTAAGTTTCCTTTGGGGTTTGAGTATAATTTCATGCAGTTTTGCATGAACTTTTTTGAGAACCAGGTCTTGCTAGATAATTAGACAGAAGGCCACTCCTAAAAAGCAAATAAGTAATGGGGAAACATTGGCCTTGTTGTCTCAGTAATTCAGTGGACGTTATACTTATTGCTCTTAAATTGAACATATGCTGAAGTTTCTTCTGCTGGTCACTTTGTTGCTTGTACCATTTAATTACAAAGAGGCCTAATTTCTCCACAAAGGTTCAGTCTCAGAATGTATGTATTAGATATCTGAGGCACCTAGTATTACTATAAATGAAGGAGATAAGAGGGGAAAAGTCTCTTTCTTTCTCTCTAACTAATTTGTTTACTTTGATCGATTGACAGTGCTTTGTCTGGGACCCACAGGGCTGCAACTCTGTATAATGCTTTCTGTAGTCCGTTTCATTGTTTCCCCTTTAGACTCAGTGTCCCCTATAGTTTGGGTGGGTCTTTCAGACTGCAGATAGGGAAAGAAAAAAGTCTTTAAAAGTAGGGGAATGGGACTGTAAAACCGGTGACGGCCCTGAAACTATTTTAAACTCATTTTATAGAGATGGACTAGATTTCAAATGCTGGAGTATTTTGTTGTTATTTTTTTTTTGGTCTCTTTTGTAATAAAGAAAAACTAAGTACAGCATTTGAGGAATGAAAGCTGTGAGTGCACGTGCTTTTTGTGACTCTGATCCATAACTGAGCTGTATAAGGGGGACTGAACTTTAACATAGTGATTTTCCTTTTGCTGGTGCTTCAAAATGAACCATTTAAGTGACTCTCTCCCTTTTTAAGAATGTCCTTCTAACCACCCTGAACATCCCTGAAGTCCTAGTCTTGCAAACACACATGCATATGAACAAGGAGGAGTCCAGTGGCACCTTAAAGATTAACGGATTTATTTGTGCATAAGCTTTTGTGGGTAAAAAACCTCACCTGAAGAAGTGAAGTTTTTTACCAACGAAAGCTTATGCCCAGATAAATCTATTAGTCTTTAAAGTGCCACCAGACTCTGGTGTTTTTGTGGATACAGACTAGCACGGCTACCCCTGGAAATTCACACGTATGCATATGAGTAATGTTGCTCTTATGAGTAGATGCATTGAAAGAAATGAGACGAGTCACATGAATCAAATTACTTATGTGCCTCAATGTTTACAGGATCGGGCCCCAAGTTACTGTCTGCAGCAGCTCCCTTTTGTTTGCCATTTTATTAGTCATACAGGACAAATAAAAGTTACTAATACTAGAATAGATTGTGGAGATTCCTTCTTCTGATCTGGTGACTAGCTCTTGTGTAAGGAAAATATATTCTTTAGAAAGAGACATTTTATTTGAGATCCAAAGTAAAATGAGCTAAGAACCCTGCCAACAGGGCCGAACGCAGGATTTTTGTTTTTTTGGGTGGGGGGTGTTCTAGGCCCATGAAGCATTTTGGGTATATCAAGACTACCCGCCGGATCGGAGGGTAGCAATCAATGTACCGGGGATCGATATATCACATCTCGTCTAGATGTGATATATCAATCCCCGAACGCACTCCTGTCGACTCCGGAACTCCACCAGGGCGAGTTGACGGGGGATCCCGTGCCCTGAGGATGGGAGGTAAGTCGAAGTAAGTCTACTTCAGCTATGCTATTCCCATAGCTGAAGTTGTGTATCTTACATCGACTCCCCCACCCCCGCCCCCGCGTCCCAGGGTAACCAGGCCTTTGATATCAACTGTTTTTTACTCCAGGTCCCACCTGCACCAACACAATTGCCCAAACAAAATAAAAATAGAGCAAACAAGTGTGGCCCAAAGTCACCAGTGACTTAGGATCCAGTCTTGCAAATATGTATTGAGGCCAGTCTGATTCTTGTGTGGGCAACATTACTCAATTGTGTACATGTTTCAGGATTTGGGCCCCAGGAGTAAAAAATTTCATGAGTTTTATTCACTTCTTATACGTTGATGACCACCCATAAAAATCATGTTGCTGCCATAAAACTCCATATTTCAATTACAGGGAAAAATAAATATTTTCTGAAAGAATTCTGCATATTTTACATAAAATACGTTAATTTATAAGATTATAATTATGCCAACAATTAGAAAATCTCTTTAATCAAAGTCATGTAATATGAATGGTTCTTCAGTATCAGGATCCTATCGAGTTGGATTTTTCTCTTACCTGCACTGTAACAAAGAAATTCCTGATTTACTCTGGTGAAAGTTAGACCAGAATTGGACACCATGGTGTCTGAACTACATGTTACATCTACAGATTATGGTCTAGCCAGGTCAAGGTTGAGGCTATAGGAGAGGCACATGAAGGAATTTGCATTGCAACTGCCTAATTGTACTTTCAGTGATGATTTAAAATAAAGGTGAAAAAAATTAAATATAAAGGTATTTGTATCTTAAGCCATATGTTTAATAAAATGTAATGAAACTATGGCAAAATGGGTGAGTAGGAGTTAGATGTATAATTAAACCTTCTATAATATACGGCACTGGAAGATAAAATTAATAATATGAAATTTCCTTTCCAAATATGAGATATATTGCCTTACTGAAAGCTGTCAATATTTTTAGACTATGAAAACTTTAAAAGAAATGAGGTTTTCAAAAATGAGAAAAAGTTATAATTCATTTAGCAACCTAATATTAATTCAGAAAAAGTGAAAAAAATCAATAAAGAAATATTATAAATTATTTTGAGGACAAGAAGTTATATCTTTGGCAGTCTGGAGACCATATTTCTTAAATGTTTTTTAGTTCTAATGCCTACAAGGTGTTTTTAAGATTATTTCCCAGATTTAGTCCAGTAATGATTTATGATATTAAAAACATGAAGGGTAGAATCATGTGATGAATGGCATTTCATATGAAAACACTGGATGTTTGAGTTTGCCCTTTTTATGACATCTTTAAGAACCAGAAAATAGGCATGAGGAACTCTTCATAGCTAGGATAAAGGAAGTAAAAACCCAGCAAGACTTTTAAATATCATTCTATACAGGTAGTTCCCACACAGTGCAAAGAGCAAAGTAACATTTCAATTACCGGGAAAAATAAATATTTTCTGAAAGAGTACAGCATATTTCCCATAAAACATGTTAATTTATAAGATTATAATTATGCCAACAATTAGAAGACTGTGGATATTATTAAAGGGCTGTTATCCAAACTGAAGTGCTAAAAATAAATGATGTCATACATATTTTACAGAACGTACTATACTGCAAAATAACTTGTCATGTAGCCATGGCAATCACTTTTAAGTTGGGTGGCTTTATGTACAAGCTCATATGTTTTTGATGTAATATTTTTGAAAGTGCTCAGCACTCAGCAGCTTCCATTGAGAACGAATGTGTGAATGGGCAGTCTTGCATCCAGCTGGCCACTTGAATATAGAAATACTCACTTTGCTTGCACATTGTAATTACATGTGCAAATTAGGTGCACGATTGCACGTGTCTTTGTATGTGCAATGGGAGTTGTTGGGTGCTGAGCAGTTTTGGGAACCTTTATTTTGATGTTTAAATGGAAGCTGAACTCTCCTGAAAATCTGTCCATTTATTTCAGTGCCTAGTGGGGATCTGGGGAGTACTGAGTTTTGTTTCATTTTAAAATCTGCCCATTTCTCTTTCTAGTAGCCTTTTCTGTGTCACACAAAGTTCACCATCCCAGAGCAAGGACTGAGCAGCCATGCAGATGTTATACAGCTGCCCACTACTTGTCTCCAAGGGAGTAATGCCCCTCAGAAGCAGCTATGTGGCTGCCCAGCGTGTTTCTACACCCGGGGTGGAGCACAGGCTCTGCTTTACTTGAGCATAGGAGAGGAGATGACATTAGGGAACCTGAGCATGCTCTGTGTCCTCTCAACATCCTAGGGCTTAATCCTATCAAAAACTATCATTGCCTTCAATGGCAGGGGGAGGAAGGAGCCCTTCCCGTTTGAATTATAGCTGGGGAATCATTAAGGTGCCTGTACAGGCCCGACAGAAATCACCCAGACAACAGCTGTGAAACAAAGCTGTTAGTCACAGAGGCAGCAGAAGCTCACTTTGAAAAGTGGGGTAAGGGGAGGAGATGCACAGTGAAACCTAACTGTACTATGTGGGGAGCAGGGAAAGTCAGGGGAGTGGGAGGAAGTTGGGGTGCCAGGGACAGAAGGGGGGTGCTCTGCATAGGGTGTGGGGGGGAGTCAGGGTGCCAGATAGGGAGGTGAGGTGTGGGGGGGGTGATCTGCCTGGGAAATGGGGAACAGTTGGGGTATCCGAGAGAGAGAGGGTGAGCAGGATGGGTTCTTTGCCTGAGGAGTGAGGGGATCTAGTGAGATTCAGCAGGGAGGACTGGGGGGCGGCCAGCTCCTGACTGGAAAGTGGGGATGGTCCAGGTAGTTTGCATCTTTCTTGCTGGGAGTAGCTGTTCCCAGCTTGATCACTGCAGTTTCTACCTTCACCCTAGCTGATCCCAGGCACCATGGTGGCTGTTCCAGCCCCTCCAAGTCCTGCTGTCTCCTCCACTCCAACAGCCATGGAGTCCCACCCAGCGTGAGGGTGTGAAATAACTTGCTTAAGACCTGGACACATGGGCGGAAACTTAAATCAGCCCCCACAATATTTCCTCTTTGTTGACGCTAGCCCCCACTGCCTACCTGGTTCCACCATCTCCGGTCAGTCAGTATGAGTTCAGGCCTCCCCTCTCCAAGGTGATTCGAGGAGTGGATGAGGTTACAAATCATCATTTCCTTCTTCTCAGCATAAGGTACAATTGTTGTTGTACATGTTCTGTTACATTAGAGTCCCTAATGTGAACAAGAGTTAAGGAGCAGGATCTAGAGAGGGTTAGTGGGAATGTGTGTGGAGTTGATTTGCATGAGTTCCTAACTGACACATGCACACCTCAGTCAATTCCATGCCTAGCTCTTATGGATTGTATGCAGGTCACCTCCATTTCCTCTGTGAACCTGGGCCGACAGTCCCCAGGGTCAGTCAACCAATTTCTGTGTTGGGGGTACATGTGCCAAGTATGGCTGTTTTAAACAGGATTTGGCCCTTTCTCTGTTCATGCTGCATAAATCTCTGTTGTAATACAAAACAATATCATTGCTTGAAGTTTAATGCAGGTACCAAGTACTTAATACCCTACTCAGTTGACTTTGTGAAATTGGTGTTGGCACAATGTTTAGAGTTCAACTTCTGACACAGTTGCAAAAAAGTTAATTCCTTTTGACTTCTGCCAGTTAGTATTAAACTTATGAGGCATGAAATCATCTAATTCTCAATAATAGGTTTTCTATAGAGCTCCCAGTAGAAAACATTTAAGCTTCAAACATATGTGCCTGGATCTCACAAACCACAGACACATTTATTAACATCTAGGCTGTCTGCACTTCTAAGTGCTCAGGAACTAAATACATTTTAAAGATATAATGAAAAACCAGATTCTGAGATTGTCACACCAAATTCAGGGCTGATGTGAGGGATTGTAGCTCAACTGAATTAAATGGAGGTACACTGGCTTACTGTGGGTCTGAATTGGGCCTGTAGCTTTGATGATGTCTCCGATAATATAGCCAATTGAGAATTCTAATATAGTTATAAATATAAAATTCACATTTGTCAAGGTTCCTTCCCCACTCTGAACTTTAGGGTACAGATGTGGGGTCCTGCATGAGAAGCTCTAAGCTCAATTACCAGCTTAGATCTGGTCTGACTGCCACCATTCACAAGCACTCCCTTCCTTGGGTAGCCTTGAGAAACTTCACCAATTTCCTGGTGAACACAGATCCAACCCCCTTGGATCTTAAAAAAAGGAGAAATTAACCATCCCCCTTCCTTTCTCCCACCAACTCTTGGTGGATCCAGATCCAACCCCCTTGGATCTAAAAACAAGGAAAAATCAATCAGGTATTAAGAAAAAGGCTTTTAATTAAAGAAAAGAAAGGTAAAAGAAAACCCTCTGGGAGAGATTAGCATACCAGCTCCTCTCACAGAAAACAGATTCAAAACACAGATGTTCTCCTGGGCAAAAATCTATTACACACAAGAATACCCAATTTGATAATTCCCTTAATTTGTACCAAAACAAGCACAAAAGAAAATAAACATAAACCTATTTATTCCTGTCTAAAACTTACTACTCTGATAAGAGGCTGGTTCTTTGATCTTTTTCACTCTGGCTGAAACTGAGACTCTAAACAAAGGAAAACTTCCCTCCTTCCTTTTGAAACATCTTGCTCCCCCATTGGTTCCTCTGGTCAGGTCTCAGCTAGGCTAGGGTCTACTTCTTAACCCTTTACAGGTAAAAGAGGCATTAACCCTTAACTATCTGTTTATGACAACATTTTATACCTGTTCTCTTCCTATTTAATTTTTGATGTCTCTTTTCTACTTTTATAGTTTGAGTGTTGTCTTTGATGTCTATGTCAAAGACCTGGATGCCAGATAAGATCCAACTGAGATTAAAAAGTATTCTGATTTGCAGTACAAAAGGAATCAGTTTTAACATGTCAGGTTTCAGAAAAAGACAAGGTAGGTGAGATATATCTTGTACTGGAGCAATCTCTATTGGTGAGAGGGACAAGCTTTCGAGCTTACACAGAGCTCTTCTTCAAGTCTTCAGAGCTCTGTGTAAACTCGTAAGCTTGTCTGTCTCACCAAAGCTTGTCAGTCTCAGAAGTTGGTCCAGTAAAAGATAGCTCAATGACTTTGTGTCTCTAATATCCTGGGACCCACACAGCTACAACAACACTGCAGAGGTGTCATAAAAGGCAGAAGGGATAGATGTGTTATGGACATTGAACTCTCATTAACGCTCTCTCTCATATAGCACAGTAAATAAATGTTACTTGATGATGGCGCTTTAGGTGGTGATTTGAAAGTCTTCTCTGTTTCAGAGTTTGGCCAAGTATCTGTTCCCTTTACCACTTAAACAAACAAACAAAACCCTTAGCCCTTCATCAGCTTTAATTTTACAGGATGTTCATGTCGTTTTCTCATTGGAAAGGAGAGTTGTTCGTCCACATGAAACTTTGTTTTGCTCCTTACAAACTGCTGAGCCTTTCAGCCATTTACCTTCCAACAAAGGACAAGATCCTCAGTTGATGTAAATCCATGTAGCTCCCTTGACTTCAACTGAAATATACCAGTTTACATGAACTTATTATCCAGTCCGTCATCTGGAATTTCGGGAAGAGCATCCCAAATGGAAGGTATTTCTAGGCAAAAATAAAGAGTGGAAAGAAGCAAGAGTTCTGTCTGAGAGGTAATTCTAAAGAGAGTAAGAATTGGAGACAAAATAGACATAAGCTGACTTTGGAGATGATGTCCTTCAGAGAGATGCTACAATAAGAATAAGAATAGTTTCTGTATTTGTGTTTCCTTCTTACTATTTTTAATTAACTGTAGCAGAAAGAGTGCATTTTATTGGTACATAATGTTCTATTTATGTTTGTTTATTTAATAAATCTGTTTTGCTTTATTGTTAATAAATTGCTTAACTAATTTAGCAAGGGTATGCCTTTTTTTGCCCCCTCATCTGTGTGTGGGTTAAGCTATGCCTACCAAAGGCAAATCATTGCCATGTCAAATTTAATTACACACTGTATTGTTCACCTACTGTGCTAACTAGGTCAAAGAGAAAGGAACGAAGGCTGGGCTTAACACTTGGAAGAGGGAGGGTGGGAATAGGAAGAGACCAAAGTACATAATTAGCGTCAGAAAACAAAAGAAGAGAAAAGGGAAGTGTTTTCTGAATATTTCAGCAACTTACTACAAATGCATGAGTAGTGTTACCACAGTCCATTTCATGAATGTTATTTTTCCAGCATAGTGGTATAATTTGCTATAAATGTTTTTTCTGCAATAGGAGAGAATTAGGAATCCTATGGACTCAGGGTGTTCCTAACAGAGGATACTTTAACTTTCTCAGGGCCAGACTTTGTTACCTTACTCAAGTTTAGAAGTACCATACTACACAAGGAACCTCACTGAAATCAGTGGGGTTTTTGCCCAATGTAAGAGTGGCAGAGTCCATCCTAATTTAAAATGCATTTATAGTTAAATGGATGAAATCAATGGTAAAGAGCTAAACTGAGTATGTAAAACTGGTACTTTCTAACTCACCATGCATATATTCCATGCAGCCTTTAAATCCCATGTAACCCCTATTTTAAGGACTAAAGTGGTACATAGGTCTCTCTACACAGGAACAAATTTCACCCTATATCTTCATGTGTGTCATCAAGTCCCAGCTGCATGTTTTATTAACAAAAGCAAGATTTTTGGAGATTCTAGTCCTGCCTTGTGCATCAACATCAGAATTGTCATATAAGTTCTGACTGGAATTTTTTTATTTCCAGTGATAAGGAAGATGGAAGTTACTTGGAGAAGTTATATAGGGGAAATCCACAATATCATTTTTGTAGAGTCACTTTTTTTGGCTGTAATTGCACTTTAGGCCAAGTTTGCACTTCGATAAGTGTGTGCAAGGACCACTGGGATAAATTCTTTCCATGTGCACGAATGACATTAGTATAACTGAGATGAAAGATTGGGGAGTGAGGCAGCGGAACTAGTTTTGTATTAAACTGGAATAAAAATGTTAGCTGCCTGGAGAAATGAACACAACAAAATAATAGAATTGTTGCTTATGGATTTTGTTCTACACTAATTGTAAAATAGAGAAAAACAGCTTATTAATTATGGGGGGAGAGAGATTTGGGGTCAGATTCTGAAATCTAACTCACATTGGATGGGACTAGTTGTGGGATAAAGTATTATTCAGTGTGAGTAAGGGTTTCACAATCTGGCCTTCATTTAAACTAGCTACACAATATATGCACTTGTGTTGCAATGGTTTATGGCAGTGGTTCGCACACAGAGAGAGAGAGAGAGAGAGAGAGAGAGAGAGAGAGAGAGAGAGGAAAAGTAATGTTCATATTCAAAATGAAAAAGGCTAATTCAGATTCACATTTTGTTGCTAGTTTTGCTTTGGCTGCAAAATTTTAAACAGTTCTAGCTAAGATGGCACATTACTCTACTCCATGTTTCTAAAATATTAGCAATCTAAGTGACTGTCTATACCTAAATAGCACACTCCCACTTATAAGGTAACATTACAATCATTTCATCATTATCACAATCATAATGCCTCAAACAAGCTTCAAGGTGACATTGTAGTCACTCAGAAATTACACAGAAGTATTATGAAGTGACATTTCATACTGACGCAACGGTGACATTAGCATCTAATTACTTGGTAGTCAATTTAACATCAGTCACATACTGTATTTCATGTACAGTACAACTTTGATTATCTGAATGTCCTGGGGGACACGACATACGTTTGGTTAAACGAGGTTTCAGATGATCGAGAGACTATTCAATAAAATTAATAGGCACTGAAGGACATAACTCTGTTTTAGATACCAGGGAATTTTAATTATTTGAGGTTTGGTTAATCAAGGCTGATCATAACCGCAATGGCCAACCTGTGACTAGTATATCATATCATTGCATGGCAGACCAAAACCTAGTGCCTATGTAAAACAAAGGCTTAGATAAATTATCAGATTTGATTTCTCCCTGTTTTTCCTGCTTACACACATGCACAAAATTTCATCTCTGGCTGTATCCTTTTTTGATTGTCCAGTTAAGTTAAAGGATGCACCTTTTCATCTCAATATATGGGATGTATTCTTATTACCTCTGTTCATTACAGTGGTCCAGATTCTTCAGTCCTCACTTGAACAGAATTCCCATTGAAGCTACCTTCTACAGGACAAAATATAATATACACTTCTTGAAGCTAGATTTCCTGCTTAAAAACAGACATTCAAAAATCCCCTTTCACTGGGTTACAAACAGAGAAACTGGGCTCATATATGTATCTTTTAAAAGGTGGAAGGTTCCCAGTCATGACTGTGGCATAAAAACTGAGATAATTTAACTATGATAGAAATGGGAGTTTTACTTGAATAGGACTCCAATATGTAGCTCAGTAAGATTATAATTAGATCAAAGCAAACCGTATCATTCTGCTGTCCCTATTCTTCAGGGCCATCACTAATTTTTCATCAACAATTGCCTATTTGTCATTACTGTGCCTGATTCTGACTCGTTACTGTTTTGAGATAAAGAGAAACAGAAATAATCAGATTTTGTATTAACACATGAATAACAGTATTGGATACATGATATGGCCCAGTCTGTAGCCTTAGCAAGATCTTCCATGGATGCATGGTTCCTTGAGGAGCTGGCAGACCAATATATGTTCCACGGTTTGTGTTTCACTGCAGTTATATGTCTGGGTCATTTGAATAACCCCACATCCACATATTGACTTTTGACTTACCAACTCTTGTTTGGGGGTAACTTAAACATCTTCAGGTCTACCAGTCCTCTGCACCTATGGGAAGCCATTTGGCAATGTCAGTGAGCATTTTGATATCCTTGTCAAGTATTTTGAGCTGTGTGCATCACATTTCCAGTTGTATGGCCATTGGTGATTTTTTTAAGCAGTTTCAGTGCAGCTAGGAAGCTTTTCTGCAATTTCAGGCTGCTAACTGCCATGATGCGGCCATATAGCGGATGTCTGGTATCCTTGACCTGTTGCCATCATTCCATTTTGCCTGTGACCACTCTCTTAAGAACCAGTGGAGCAATTCCTGCAAGCACATGAAGCCTGTTCATGTTTGTTGGTTTTAGACATCCTATGATGTAGCGACAACTGTCACTTAGTGCAGGCTCCAGCTTCTTTGAGAGAGCTGATCTTTCCAACACTGGACAGGTGCATCCAGCCATTGAATAGCAAGATGTGAGTGCAGTGGCTCCTAGTGTTGCTTGGTCAGTGCCTCATTTTGAATGTGCAGGCTCTTCCTAAGTATCTTGTTCTGGGCGCTAACTTTACCTTTTATCTTCGCTATGTGTGCTTTGAAGGGGAGATGCAGTCTAGCCAGGGCCAGTGCAAGGAAGTTTCGTACTCTAGGCGAAACTTCCACCTTGCACCCCCTACTCAGCTAACCCTGCCCCCCCCATGGCAACTAACTCAGCCCTCCACCTGGGGAGCCTCTCCCGCAGCAGCTACCCCCCCACCACTACAGCTAACCCCTCTCCCCCCCCGACCCCCAGGGCAACTAACCCCACCCAGGGATACTCCCCCTGCCCCCCCACAGCAGCTAACCTTGCCTGGGGAGACTTCCCTCCTCTCCCCCCCCCGCCACGACAGCTAACCCTGTCTGGGGAGACTTTCCCTCTCTCCCCTCCCCCACCGGCAGCTAACCCTGCCTGGGGAGACTTCCACCCTCTCCCTTTCCCCACCAGCAGCTAACCCTGCCTGGGGAGACTTCTCCCCTCTCCCTCCCCCCACCACGGCAGCTAACCCTGCCTGGGGAGACTTCCGCCCACCATGGCAGCTAACCCTGCCTGGGGAGACCTCCCCCCCACCGCCACGGCAGCTAACCTTGCCTGGGGAGACCGCCCCTCGTGGAAGCTAACCCTGTCTGGGTAGCCTGCCCCAGCTCACCTCGGCTCCACCTCCTCCACTGAGCATGACGGCGCTGCTCTAATTCTCCTCCCTGCCCAGACTTGTGGCACTGATTGGAGGAGACTTAGAGCTGGGCTGTGTGCTCAGCGGAGGAGGCAGAGTGGAGGTAAGCTGGGGTGGGGAGCTATTCCCCTGTGCACCCCCCCGTTACTGCAGGTAGCCCTCCCCACGCACCCCTCCCAGCTCCCCTCCACTCCACCTGCTCGCCTGAGGGGACTTTTAGGCGCCCCCAACCACTAGGCGCCCTAGGTGGCCGCCTAGTTTGCCTAAATGGTTGCACCGGCCCTGAGTCTAGCATCACTCCAAGGTAGACAGGATTCCACCTGTGGGCAAGTAATACCCACTACCAGATGATGCTGAGTTGTCTGTTGGCCTCACAACTCTGAAGATGGAGGCTACTTGCTTGCATTTTGGCTGGGTTGGCATGCAATTGATTCTTGGTGTAATAGACGGAGAGCTCGGACATCTCCAGTGTTAATATAACTTCAATTAGGGTGAAATCTTTGGGTTCGGCAGAGATGCATAGCTCATCAGCATAGATAAAACTTCATGTGCTGAGATAGATTAGCCGCTTATTCATGTGGCTGTTGAAGCGCATGGGTGAGAGTACGTTTCTTTATGGTGGGCTGTTTTTATGTTCTTGCCATTGGGTCCACTTCCTGCATAGTTTGATATACCTACATCAGTTTTCTAGTAGATATTGTATCGGTCATGCGAGATGATGAACTTTCATCATGGTATATATTTTTGTGAGGAGCCTTTGGTGAGGGCATATGGAAGAGCTTATGTCTTATGCTGCTGATAGGTCGACAAACATGCTCCTGTTACGATACCTAGTTCAAAGTCGTCTTTGATGTATTGAGTGATATTCAGGACTTGAGCAGTGCATGACTTCCCTGGGTGGAATCCAGATTGCTCTGGGATTAGGTGCTTTTTCAGCAAGGAGTGATAGGCAGTTTAAGATAAGAGGCTTGTACAACTGTAGTAGTGATATAGGCCTTTAGTTCTTAAACTCCATTGCATCCTTCCCCAGCTTCAGGAATGCCACAACCAATGCTCATTGCCAGATCTTGGGTACTGCGTATGTGCCTGAAAATCTGCTAAACAACTTGACTTTATTCTTTGTTGCTGGTCTGAAGTGTTTGATTTGTTCAGTATGAAAGTTGTGTAGACCAGCGGCTTTGCCATTCATGAGGGTATTAATTCTGAAAGTTTATTCAGTCGTGTACTGTGCTCTAAAATTCTGTGTTTTGTGGTATTGGTTCGAGCTTTTTTACTACAGTAGCAAGATCTTTGGTGAAGCCCTTCCATTCTGACTTAAAATTAAAGCAGCATGGAGTGGTACTGCATTTGGCATTATGGCTGCATTGATCTGGATGGCTTTGGGCCAGTGGTGTGAACGTGGAACAGGACCCAGACTAAGTTTTTTACCTGAACCAGCTACATAGTTGCTGACAAATGCCAGATCAGGGTTGTAGCCCCATTTCCATTGGCTGCTGTTGAAAGAACTGGAGAGTTTGGGTTGTGAATTAAGCTCAAATGGTGTTCATCTGTCCACCATTCAACTTGTTCACCATTTTCATATTATTCATTAGCCCTGTTTGACTCTGTCTATTAAAGTAATTGAGGATCACATTTTGTCATGTTTCAGGTTATGTGGGCTAGTGAACATGGCGGTTTGAAGTCAGATGTGATGGAAATGCCTCCAGTGTCTACAGTCAGGACTTCAATGTCATTATTATCGGTCATGGATGTTGTATTGATAAGATCAGGTTTGACAAAAATGATGCCACTGTATTGCTTGTGTGGCTTTCAACTGTCAAGTTCATCCTAAATATCTCGGGGCAGTTGTTGTTAATCCCGCTGGATGTCTTCTGGAAGCACAACACCTGGAAGTTGTAGTTAGCACATATTTTGGCTCTAAGGTCTTGTTTAGCAATTGAAAGTCTTCGACATTTGCTGATGTTACTGTGAGTGCCAGTCCTGTTAAGGACCCTTTTAAATGACACTGAGGACTGAGTCGGGTGTCAGGTAGTTGGTTGGTTATGCTGACAACTGTCTGCAAGCGTACACATATTTTTTGGTTATATTGTAGTGGTAGATATTTAGCAGGATTCGCAAAACACCTGACAGGGCTGCAACATGACTGCTCCTGCTGTGGCCCCCACTGGAGCCATTGGGAGAAAATTCATGAGAAATGTAGACTATAAAAAATCCAAAATGCTTTGGATAAATGATTGTCATTGACTTATTCAACTAGCTATATTGTCCTGCAGCCTTCACATTCCAACTTTGCTGTAGGAAATTTCTTGTCCAGAAGGATGAATTCTCTTGAATAAAATTGAGTTCCTCTAAAAATGTAATGCAATGCAGAGCAGCTGAGATTTTAGGGCTCTGGGGACTTAGATACCACAATATTTCCCTGTACTTAAAATAGAAAACAATAACCATATCTTAGAGAGAACTCACTGTGGGTAAAGGACTATCTTTTAATGGCTAATGGCAGCAACTGCCTCTTATACAATATTGTTTTTATTCAGACCCTATACACTATGTAATAATATTTATTTCAAAATATATATGCCTAATGATGTATCATTTGACAACCAATATCTTGCTGGCCAATAATAGCATGATGAAATGTATGTAGCAACATTATATGTGAAGTGTTGAACATAAGCTGAAATCATGACTGAAGTGTTTTTAGCAGACAAATCTGGGGAGTGGGCAAACCTATTTCTCAAAGACAAAGGACAAGCTGACACCTCTAGCCTGGTGTCATCAAAGCTGATGAGCAATCACCTATCAAGTGTCCATTTTTTGGTAAGGAAGGTGGGCAGAATCAAACAACAGCATGGAACCTCTTTCCCTGTCTCCGTCCCCACAGAGGGAATTAACTTTATCTAGGAGTAACCCTAGATAGATGGAAAATGCATTTTAAAGGGTGACTGAACTATACAAGTGAGGGACAAAAACAGCCCAAGTTATATCTCCGGATCCATTTTTTTCCTCCTAAGAAGACTAAAGAAAAGCCCTTGGACTTTGGCAGAAGATCCTGACCTGAAACTTGGTCAGCAATGCTGCTGGTAAGAATTTCACCTTGAACCAAGTCTAGTTAGTTAATTTTATAAAATCTTTTATTTTTATTTCTCTTGTAACCATTTCTGACTTTAATCCTTATACTTGTACTCACTTAAAACCTCTCTCTTTGGAGTTAAACAGGCTTGTTTTATTCTTGAATCCACTGTTGTCTTTAAACTGAACTGTGTGGGTATCTCCATTTATGGTAGCAAACTGTAGTATACTGATATCCTTAGAGGTGCAATGGACCTAATAAATCTGGAGTGGCCTGGACCATACAGAACACACATTTTGGGGGGGAAATTTGGGACTGGGAGTGTGTTTGAGTCACCTGGCAGGTAGTAACCAAGGCTGCTGGAAACCAGAGTGTGACTGGTGTGTTTCTAACAGGCTGCTGGGGTCAGAATTTATGGATCCGGGCTATGGATATACACAGACACTCAGGGTGTGATCCTCCTACTGTTTGTCCATCTTAGAGGAGCCCAGGTTGGCAGCTACAGCAGCAAAGCATTGTGAGGCACCCCAGATTGCAGAGCAGGTGTGACACAGTTCCTCACTGGTCTGGATTGCACCCCGGAGAGTTATTGAGAGCTTTCTGTTTCTGAATTACCCTATTTTCATAAATCATTTCTGATTCTGATTAATCTCTGCTGTTGTCCTAGATTCTTTATCTGAGAATATAGTCACATATTCCCGTCCTAGTCACATCATATTAGGGTCCCATATCAGAAAAATAAAACCATAACTTTATACCCCTGTCTTATTGCAGTTCTTTCTTATTCAGTTGAAAGTTGTTCAATCATCCCAACACCAGGCCAGTCATTATATTGCAAAAGTGATCACATCCAAATGCTATCATATTGCTTGCTACCAGTCTTTTACATTAATTTTTAAATTGTTGTTAATAACATATTTAATAATGAATTTAATTGGCTATCAGAACTGTTGCCCCAATGTTATCGATCAGTTACTTCAATATTCGCAATGGAAACCTTACAATTATTCATAATGAGACAGAAAAACAAATATCAAATTGAATTATGCTACTAGGCATCAGAGTCATAAACTTTATACAACAGTTATTGTTTTTATTACTTATCAATTCACTTATAATTATGCTATACTCACAAAAAATTAAGAATCTAACAAACAGAAATACAGCTTTCTCTGCTGTTTATGTAGAGATAGATAACGGATGAAGAATATGGTAGAAAGAATCAATATATTATTTAGTGACACTAGTATATATCTTGCTAAATGTGTTTACCTTTCACTGTAAAAATATGGTCTTATAGTCAGTTCTCTTTGCACGGCCTTCAATTCAGCAAAGCACTTAAGCACCTGCTTAGCTTTAAGCAGGTGCTTAAGTATGTCCCTACTCAGAAAAACACATAAATGCATGCCTGAGTACCATTGACTGAGCTTCGGTCAGATCATCTTTAGATTTATTGAGAAAGACCCTAATTCAGCAAGATTTTTAAGCACATTCATGATTTTAAGCATGTGAATAGTCCCATGTACTTCAACAGGAGTGCCCATGTACTTTAAGTTATGCATGTGCTTAAATACGTCACTGAATCTTTCTCTTACTGAATAAGGAAGGACTTAACATGTGTTATAACAATGTTATACAGGAGCTTAAGTGCTCAGAAGAATTAGGACTATATGAGTTTAATTGTGTATTTAATAACCTTTGATGCTTTGATTATGTAGTTTAGATGGGTTTCATTAACTTCTTTCATGAAGCAGATTTATATAGAAATATATTTGCTGATGTCATTTAAACTAGCCTTGGCGAAAGGCTTCAGAGGTTCCTTGTCTTTCATTACCATACCATATTTGATAATAAAAACATACCCATTGACTGACTGATCTTTTTACCAGCAACTGAATATAACTACTAGATATTTATATAATTATTCCTGTATCTTGATATTGTTATTTATGATCTGAAGTTTATCACACAGGGTAGTATATGTTGTTAGATATTCGGCTGCAGTTGTGTGTTCTCTCTGTGTGCTGTCCCAGCTCTGCGCAGGCAAGTGGCACAGCAGACCTCAATCAAACTGCCCAATAACCACAAGATTCGTTAAGGCATTAGGTCAGGTTTATTGTCAATGAAGCATGGTATTGGTGCCCTATACTGTTAGAAGTACACTCAGTCCATGGATGCCCATGACAATGGACGCAGCTCAGTTAATGGTGGGACTTTTCACTATCCCCTAGGCTGGCCAAAGACCCGCCCTCTGAGACTCCATTTTATACATCAATATAAACAAATAACATATTACTCCTCTGACATGGCTAGTTGCCACCCTCTGACATGGCTAACTACCACCCCTTACCTTATAGACTCATAGACTCATAGACTCTAGGACTGGAAGGGACCTCGAGAGGTCATCGAGTCCAGTCCCCTGCCCTCATGGCAGGACCAAATATTGTCTAGACCATCCCTAATAGACATTTATCTAACCTACTCTTAAATATCTCCAGAGATGGAGATTCCACAACTTCCCTAGGCAATCTATTCCAGTGTTTAACTATCCTGACAGTTAGGAACTTTTTCCTAATGTCCAACCTAAATCTCCCTTGCTGCAGTTTAAGCCCATTGCTTCTTGTTCTATCATCGGAGGCTAAGGTGAACAAGTTTTCTCCCTCCTCCTGATGACACCCTTTTAGACCTGAAAACTGCTATCATCTCCCCTCTCAGTCTTCTCTTTTCCAAACTAAACAAACCCAATTCCTTCAACCTTGTACATGTTAGTTCGATCAAAACATCTCTATCCATCACACTGTCATCCTGACCTTATCTTTAGGAGGGGTCAGTGTGTTCTTGTTATCTTGTGGGGGGCTTGTACCATTCTTGGTATGGGGTGCTCTAGTACCCTTCTGGAACATGTTTACACAAGTATCCGATGCCTAGCACTTCTCAGGAATGTGTGTATATTGTTGCAATACAAGTCCTGTTCTTGCCAGGTTCTGTGAGCATGCACACAGGCAGCGCTTGACTTTTGTGCACAACCTGTTTTTGGTTTTTATCAGCAAAGCTTGGCCACTACTTTAGTTGGGGTCTCAGACCTCTTATACAAGGGCATATATTTCAAATAATTGTTATTAACATATTGTAGCCAACAGCTGAACAAATAATGCAAAAAATTATTTGTAAATTACTGTTTGATTTCAAAGGTGAAATTAGATTTAGCCATGTTTGCAACTACATATTAAATTATGCTTGTTCAATGCTGCCTTAGCCCATTGTGGGCCGTAGCACAATACAAATCAAAATATATAATAACATTTTATTTAAAAATTTTCCTCGGAATACATTTGTGAAGTATTTACTCAGTGATATGAAACACAGGTAGTTACTGAGTTTCTGTTATATCCTGGCATTAGAGGAGAGAAGCTGGGAGGCAAGATCAAACCAGTATCTTAGATGCCTTTATACAAATGCAAGAAGTATGGGTAATAAGCAGGAAGAACTGGAAGTGCTAATAAATAAATACAACTATGACATTATTGGCATTACTGAAACTTGGTGGGATAATACACACGACTGGAATGTTGGTGTGGATGGGTATAGTTTGCTCAGGAAGGATAGACAGGGGAAAAAGGGAGGAGGTGTTGCCTTATATATTAAAAATGTACACACTTGGACTGAGGTGGAGATGGACATAGGAGACGGAAGTGTGGAGAGTCTCTGGGTTAGGCTAAAAGGGGTAAAAAACACAGGTGATGTCGTGCTGGGAGTCTACTACAGGCCACCTAATCAGGCGGAAGAGGTGGATGAGCCTTTTTTCAAACAACTAACAAAATCATCCAAAGCCCAAGATTTGGTGGTGATGGGGGACTTCAACTATCCAGATATATGTTGGGAAAATAACACCGCGGGGCACAGACTATCCAATAAGTTCCTGGACTGCATTGCAGACAACTTTTTATTTCAGAAAATTGATAAAGCTACTAGGGGGGAAGCTGTTCTAGACTTGATTTTAACCAACAGGGAGGAACTTGTTGAGAATTTAAAAGTAGAAGGAAGCTTGGGTGAAAGTGATCATGAAATCATAGAATTTGCAATTCTAAGGAAGGGTAGAAAGGAGTACAGCAGAATAGAGACAATGGATTTCAGGAAGGCGGATTTTGGTAAGCTCAGAGAGCTGATAGGCAAGGTCCCATGGGAATTAAAACTGAGGGGAAAAACAACTGAGGAAAGTTGGCAGTTTTTCAAAGGGACGCTATTAAGGGCCCAGAAGCAAGTTATTCCGATGGTTAGGAAAGATAGAAAATGTGGCAAAAGACCACCTTGGCTTACCCTTGAGATCTTGCGTGACCTACAAAATAAAAAGGCGGCATATAAAAAATGGAAACTAGGTCAGATCACGAAGGATGAATATAGGCAAATAACACAGGAATGCAGAGGCAAGATTAGAAAAGCAAAGGCACAAAATGAACTCAAACTAGCTATGGGAATAAAGGGAAACAAGAAGACTTTTTATCAATACATTAGAAGCAAGAGGAAGACTAAGGACAGGGTAGGCCCACTGCTCAATGAGGAGGGGGTAACAGTAACGGGAGACTCGGAAATGGCAGAGATGCTTAATGACTTCTTTGTTTCGGTCTTCACTGAGAAGTCTGAAGGAATGTCTAGTATAGTGAATGCTTACGGGAAGAGGGTAGGTTTAGAAGAGAAAATAAGGAAAGAGCAAGTAAAAAAGCACTTAGAAAAGTTAGATGCCTGCAAGTCACCAGGGCCTGATGAAATGCATCCTAGAATACTCAAGGAGTTAATAGAGGAGGTATCTGAGCCTCTAGCTATTATCTTTGGGAAATCATGGGAGACGGGGGAGATTCCAGAAGACTGGAAGGGGGCAAATATAGTGCCCATCTATAAAAAGGGAAATAAAAACAACCCAGGAAACTACAGACCAGTTAGTTTAACTTCTGTGCCAGGGAAGATAATGGAGCAGGTAATCAAAGAAATCATCTGCAAACACTTGGAAGGTGGTAAGGTGATAGGGAATAGCCAGCATGGATTTGTAAAGAACAAATCGTGTCAAACTAATCTGATAACATTCTTTGATAGGATAACGAGCCTTGTGGATAAGGGAGAAGCGGTGGATGTGATATACCTAGACTTTAGTAAGGCATTTGATACAGTTTCGCATGATATTCTTATAGATAAGCTAGGAAAGTACAATTTAGATGGGGCTACTATAAGGTGGGTGCATAACTGGCTGGATAACCGTACTCAGAGAGTAGTTGTTAATGGCTCCCAATCCTGCTGGAAAGGTATAACAAGTGGGGTTCCACAGGGGTCTGTTTTGGGACCGGTTCTGTTCAATATCTTCATCAACGATTTAGATGTTGGCATAGAAAGTACGCTTATTAAGTTTGCGGACGATACCAAACTGGGAGGGATTGCAACTGCTCTGGAGGACAGGGTCAAAATTCAAAATGATCTGGACAAATTGGAGAAATGGTCTGAGGTAAACAGGATGAAGTTCAATAAAGATAAATGCAAAGTGCTCCACTTAGGAAGGAACAATCAGTTTCACACATACAGAATGGGAAGAGACTGTCTAGGAAGGAGTATGGCAGAAAGAGATCTAGGGATCATAGTGGACCACAAGCTTAATATGAGTGAACAGTGTGATACTGTTGCAAAAAAAGCAAACATGATTCTGGGATGCATTAACAGGTGTGTTGTAAACAAGACACGAGAAGTCATTCTTCCGCTTTACTCTGCGCTGGTTAGGCCTCAACTGGAGTATTGTGTCCAGTTCTGGGCACCGCATTTCAAGAAAGATGTGGAGAAATTGGAGAGGGTCCAGAGAAGAGCAACAAGAATGATTAAAGGTCTTGAGAACATGACCTATGAAGGAAGGCTGAAGGAATTGGGTTTATTTAGTTTGGAAAAGAGAAGACTGAGAGGGGACCTGATATCAGTTTTCAGGTATCTAAAAGGGTGTCATCAGGAGGAGGGAGAAAACTTGTTCACCTTAGCCTCCAATGATAGAACAAGAAGCAATGGGCTTAAACTGCAGCAAGGGAGATTTAGGTTGGACATTAGGAAAAAGTTCCTAACTGTCAGGGTAGTTAAACACTGGAATAGATTGCCTAGGGAAGTTGTGGAATCTCCATCGCTGGAGATATTTAAGAGTAGGTTAGATAAATGTCTATTAGGGATGGTTTAGACAGTATTTGGTCCTGCCATGAGGGCAGGGGACTGGACTCGATGACCTCTCGAGGTCCCTTCCAGTCCTAGAGTCTATGAGTCTATGAGATGTATCCATAATTTCCCACTGTAATTAATTGGGAAATTTTTGGTGGTTTGCTGTGCTATGCTGTCAGAGTTGTTTCCAATGGCAGATGCAATATATGCCATGTTTCTTCGAAGTCAGTAACACCTATTATGTAGCTGTAGTTAGGCATCTGAAGATTAACTGTTAAGCAGACCAAGAAGCCAGCTTATTTTGAGATGATTACAGTCCCCACAATAAGGCTTTCATGTGCTGCAAAAAGTGAAGGGACACAGATCAAAATACTTAGGCTAAGTGGCATTATATTTGAAACTACTGGGGGCGGGGGAAGAAGGATCATTTTGTAATGTGTTCTTTACTTTCACAATGTTGAGGCAAGCAGTTTGTTTCAGCAGGTTTTTAGATGTGTATACACTTGATATATATTATATTAATAAAGCCAAGGAAAATTTAATAATCTGTGGCTCTTAACATTCTGACTTGCCATTATCCAGAATGTGCATGGAAAATGAAAATCTCAATAATTCATAAATAGTGGTTTGTACTCTGCAGTATTCAGAAAGAATAAGGGTAATGCTGCCACATAATGTGAGTCCCCTCTCTGAAGTAAATCCCTTTAGGAAAACCAAGCCTTAATAAACAAGAAATGTCTGGAGCCACCAAACTCTTCTGTTACAGACAAACAACTCCCCTGTTATTTCTTTCCAGACTCATTTAATTGTTATGCTTTCTGTCTCTTTCTCTTCAAGCTCCTATACCCTCCTAAAATATCTCATGCTCTTGTTGATTCACTTATTTTTCTTCTACGTGCTCTGTGTTATTTTGCATCAACTTGGATATCCATTCCCTAACTCTAAATATTGCCCCTCCATTCTGTGTCTCTAACAAAATCTGTTTACTTGTGTACTCTTTTCACCCCTTAGTCCGAGATGTCATGATGCATTCAGAGAAACAATCTGTTGTTTTGCATGAGTGTATAAAATCTGCTTTAGCATGACACAGAAGAGCTCTTTGTAAAAAGAGTAATGGAGTCCAGTAATTCTTTCCTCCAAAATACTTTCAACCATCTTACAATTACAAATTAATATGTTCTCTTTGTTGTTTGCTCATGACACTGTGATCCAATCTGATTTGGCACTGTCTTCATAAAAGTGTTTAAAATCAGAAACATACTAGTTATACTGCACTGCAACTGTGTATTTTATTTCTAAATTGCATCTATATTTCTATGCATTACCTAGCAGTACAGATTATATCTAAGTATTTCTGCAGTAGTATTTTGCTCTTCTTATTCAATCCTTTGTATTATAAGATGAATAGCACAAACAATTTAGTAAAAATGGATCCCTTAGCTTAGGATATAATGTTTTTCTATCATTTTTAATACAGTGCCCAATTTACACTATTCTGCATACTTACAAAGCAATAAAACTATAACAAATTACCAACCTCATTTATTTTGCTGCATAGTTTGTTTTGTAATTATAGAATGATAGTGGTTACTGAATGGTAACTTGGGTTTCATTTTGTGTGTTTCTGTTTGGGGAAAGGTAAGAGTTTTCTGACTCAAAATTTAGTATTTAGTCATTCACAAAAAATGTGTGGCTCGGTGAAATTGTCTGCAGTCATTTGAACTGTGCCGAAGCAGCCAAGGAGTGTTGTTTTTGCTAAATTGTTTTGTTTTTCATACTTGAGCTAATTATCCATTATATATAAAGCTGTTACTTACTCAGAGGTATATAAGCTTAATATTTCTGGCATGAGGACATGATTTTAATAAAAGTGTTTTTCTAAACATACATGACACTCTTTTAGTCATCCTTAAAACTAAAATGGACTCTATTGTGATGAAAGTGCCTTAACTTCAAATCAGGGAGCTGTGTGCTAGGTGGTTTAATGTTCACTCTTGCAGTCCCCTGGTCCAAGTGCTGCCCTATGCCATGTTAAAGCAGTCAGCTGGGCTGTTCTAACTTCTGACAGACTGCAGTGGTCAGAAAGGACAAAAGATTCAGGCAGTGGTCAGAAGGGGCTGAAGATTGATGTAGCACATGACCATCCAAGCTGCACCTCTTTTCCTTCAATTACACCTGGCTTTCCACTGTTAACGGGGAGGTGAATGGCATAAATGCCCCTAGGTTGGCTGTACACCATCAAAAGCCTCTCAAACACTGAGGTGATCCTTTCTGGACTGGTTAAGACAGTTTTATAGCCTGATTATACCATCTGTGCAACACAAAGTGGCTGCACTGCACCAGAGGGGCTGAGCCTGAATTTGATGGGATGGTTGTGAAAAATGGGCGTTGCCAAGGGCAGACATATTTTATGTTAAAATGATATATAAAGCCACAACTTTATTATCAAAACAGTCCCATAGGCAGAAGGTCTTTGCAGCTGTCAAAAGCACAGAAAGCAACAGTATTCTTCCTGAAGGCCTTTTCTCTTTACTAAATCCCTTCCCCATTTCTTTCCTCAGTTAAGACTGTTGATACTAATATGCATTAATTGTTCTTCTACTTCATACTGCGCAGCTTCCTCCATACCCATGGGGAATCAGGGATTAGCCAATGGCATTCCAGTCATTTGAAAAGGCAAGTGCCAATTTTTTGTGAGGAGATAGTAATGCAGGCCATGAGGGGATGGTTCAGTGGATACTTAGCACTTAGCATACCCTGCAAAGTTGTATGTCCCAGACCGCTTGAATACAGGCTAGCAATAGGTAAACCTAAAACTGGTCAAGAAGTCAGCTAATTTCAAACTGCACATTGCTGAGGTACAGTTTCAAGTGTTCTAGTGGGGAGGCAGTGTGGCCTAGTGGACTGAGCACAAGACAGGGACTCAGGAGACCTGTGTTCTCATCTCAGTACTGCCACTGGTTTACGGTGTGATGTTCCATACCTCAGTTTCCCCAAATTAAATAATGAAGTTCAGCAAAGGTTCTGTTTCTTTTCTTGTGTTTTGTTTTCTTCTGGGGAAGGGGATTTGAGTGGGTTGTTGATTTACCTGGATCAGTTTGTCCATCCTTAGTTCTTGATATGAGCTTTTAAGTAACGTTGTAGTTTTATTTTATTACTTTACATTAATACCCAATGTCCCCAGTTAAAATTAGGTGCTCTGCTAACACTTAGGAAAACACACTTCCCTGAAGAGTTACCATTTAATTTGAAAGACGATGCAACAAGTGAAAAAAATGCAAAGACCTATCTGGGTGAAGCAAACAAATAAGTGTTCAAGAATGGTTCAACTGGCGGAGTGGAGGGAGTGGTAAGGGACAATATGGGCAGATAAGTAGGGAAGTGCAGAGCACTGAAGGTTTCTGAGAGAGAGAACAAGTGCCTTGAATTTGATGTGGAAACAATCATAGAATCATAGACTTTAAGGTCAGAAGGGACTGTTATGATCAGCTAGTCTGACCTCCTGCACAACGCAGGCTACAGAATCTCACCCACCTACCCACTCCTGTATCAAACCTGTGTCTGATCCGTTGAAGTCCTCAAATCATGGTTTATAGACTTCAAGGTGCAGAGAATCTTCCAGAAAGTGACCCGTGCCCCATGCTGCAGAAGAAGGTGAAAACCCCCCAAGGCCTCTGCCAATCTGCCCTGGAGGAAAATTCCTTCCTGACCCCAAATATGGCAAACCCTAAGCATGTGGGCAAGACTCACCAGCCAGACACCCAGGAAAGAATTCTCTATAGTAACTCAGACCCCACCCCATCTAACATCCCATCACAAGCCATAGGGCATTTTTACTGCTAATAATCAAAGACCAATTAATTTCCTAAATTAGCCTATCCCATTATACCATTCCCTTCATAAACTTATCAAGCTTAGTCTTGAAGCCAGATATGTCTTTTGCCCCCTCAATGTAGTGGAGAGGCCTGAAAGGTATTTGAACAGCTACCTTTTTGAACAGCTTTCACATGATACTGAATGAATCTTCTGCCACAGAGCAGCAGGGCTCAGTGATAGTGCAAAACAGGTGAAATTTAATAAGTTACATGCATGACTAAATTGAGCCTCTCTCTTCATGACTTCTCAAGGGTGGTGGTGGTGGTGGGAGGACCCAGAAGCTTTTGCCAGTGTAATAAATGCATGCAAACATAGCCCTTGTTCTCTCCTGACCACAAGGACTGCTTCAGTCTCATTCTGCTACCAATACCAACTTCCCCAGAGGTACCAGGAAGAGCTGGGCATGAGTCCTCACCCTAGGCTATTGCAATTGATTGGTCAATGCCACAGTTGAATCTCAAATTAGTAATCATCAGTGTGACTTGCTCAAGCAGTGTTAGCATATCCAACCAGCAGTTATGTACAGATAACCATTACAGGCAATGACTCCGGCAGATTTAAAGGGGAATTACTTCAAAAGAATGAGTTATTCTTTGTCTGTTTTCTTGCATACAAACACCCCTGGCAGAACTATGGTGCTCAGGACATCTAAAAATCAGGCCAATACAATATCCATTATCTGTTTTCTAACAGGGGTTTTGTGAGACTTATTGTTTCTAAAGCATGTTGAGATCCTCACACAAAAGATGCTATCAAAACAGAATGAACATGCCCTATTAAAAATGCCATTCAAGAAGAGTTCATCCTTGTGAAACAATGACCTAGATGCTACCAAGGTCAATTACAGTTCAGGTCACCTGTCATGTAAACTAAACTTGTCCAGCAGTTACTGTGCTGTGTACTGATTATTTTTTTTTATCCTGAATCATCAGTCTCAATGGTGCCAGTTCTACACTGACATAACTTGTCTTTATAGAAAAGGAGTTTTTTCTAGTGCACATGGAATAACCTGTATTAAATTCCAGTGGCATTTAAGCTGGCTCCCTGGAGCTTGTCTAAAAATGATATGCCAAAGTGTTGAAATTTGCTTGTGAATACCAGCCATGAGATCTATCTACAAAGATAGTACATGGGAGATTTAGCTGTACGGTGAACCACAGACATGGGACTGTGAAATCATTGACAAAGTGGATCATAATCATTTCACAACAGTAAAGTGATCACACATTAACTACACCTAGTGTCTTTCTAACCGTGTATGTGTTCATGCAGAAAAGGCCCAATCAAGCACTCATCGGAGGCAATAGGCATGTTGCTATTGGTTTTCATGTCTGCAGGATTAGGCTACCAAAGCTATTAATGTTCACTTATTTAGAATATCAGGGTTGGAAGGGACCTCAGGAGGTCATCTATTCCAACCCCCTGCTCAAAGCAGGACCAGACAGATTTTTGCCCCAGATCCTTAAATGGCCCCTTCAAGGATTGAACTCACAACCCTGGGTTTAGCAGGCTAATGCTCAATTCTGTGAGGTGCTGAGCACCCTAAGCTTGTATTATCTTCAGAGTGGAATGAAACACCTACCACTTTGTGAATATACTGTTATGTTTTACATACACAGTGGGCAACCATGTACATTAATCTTAATGACAGTGGGAAAATAGCAGCACAAGAAAGAACAAATATAAAGCATCCAAGAGAGAATAGAGTGAGTCTCTTCTATAATGTGTTGCATCTAATCTGAACCCAAATGGCAGCTGCCTTCTTCACACAGCAGTCTCCTTGACATTTAGAGGTGCAGAGAAAAAAAGATTATACTAGTTATATAACTACATGCATTACATGCATCACAGCACAACGAAAATTAATATATACTAAAAATAGCTTTATTAGAGCAACTCCAGTTTCTTTGTGAATGATTTAAATCTGTTTCCTTCTCTGAGTCTGCATAATATTTGCTCAGGTTATGTATTCATGAGCTCTAGGTACAAGTGAATTATGAAAGTTAATTCTCCTGAGTGGGGTTAATATCCTATTTTACCTCTATATGATCATCCAGTATCCTTTGTATTCCATGACTCATTTAACTTCAAGAATTGAAATTGTTTTTCAAAATGTCAGTGAAAGAGTGGCAATTATAGCAGCATAGACTGTGTTTGGTTTTTCTACTGTATGTGCTATTTTGGACATTAGGCAGAGTAATTTTATCAGTGTGATAATTTATTTATTGACTTTTAATCTATGAAGGGTGTCAAAGTGTAGATATTAATTACACGGAAGATTTAAGAATCAGGAAGTTAAACTGTGCATCCATAAGTCTTTTGATAACAAAATTTAGAGGTCAGAGCTTTGCTAAATTTGCCTTCAAAGTTTATGGTCTGCACTGCTGAAATATTTAGTTACAGGCCAATCTGTTTCTTAGCCAATGTCAACCAATCTATCAGTGCTTAGATATGAAAGTCTGGATCTCATTCTTGTTTTGTTAGTTGAGTATTTGCTATCATGAAGCAATTACCACTGCTTCATGTGGCTCAAATAAATAGTTATCATTGAGGGATTAATATGCAAATATTACTTTCTTTCTATGGTTCTACCTGAACTGTGTAATTCTCTATGGATCCTGTTTCCAAAACATATGATATATAATTTATTGCATATAGGAATTCCTTAAACACATGCACAACACAAGAAAATTGATTGAATTCTCTCAATTCACCAAAGTCCTCTTTAACCATGTGAATTACCTGATTTTATAATGGTCATATTTATAAACGGAGCTATCCAAGTGAAAAGGGCATGCCACACAGAAAATACAAGAGAAGAAAAGTGAATGAATGAGCTTCAACTGCTAGTCACAAGTGAAATACTTCAGAAACTTCACTGAATACATTTTCATTGTTTATACATTTCATATTATTTAGTGAAAGTTACTATCCGATTTATTCAAGGGATTGATTACTTTATCCAGTTAAATCAAATTAGGAACCAAGAAACAATTTCAAATGTGTTTATGAGTTACCTTACCTGGATAAAGATTCCATGAGCAAATAGTTGTAAGCTACTTTGTACTCCATACTAGAGCTGGGAGAATAGTGTAAAAGCAATTTCCACAAATATTAATATAAATGTTTAAATTATTTTGCTTTGACAATTTTGCTTGTGTGTTCGCTTTGTACAAGTACTAGGAAATGAATTTACTGGCAAGAATGTTTGCCAAAAAGGAAATGTTAATTAAAGGATGCTGAATGCCCATGGAAAATGAAATTAGAATTTAAGAATATGCTCACTAGAAACCTGACTGAGGGCCACACTCATCCAATCATTCACCAAATTCATTCAGTGAATAGTTTCATAGTAAGAATACATTTGAGACAATCATATGTGCACAAAGAACAAGGCAAAATTCATAGTGTACATTATTTGGTATAAATTATTCACCTAGCTCTATTGCACACCATGACCTCTTAAAACTTCACTGGTGAACACAGCTCAAGCTGTTCTGCTCCTAATATACATTCCTTTATCATTTGAGCTAAGAAACTGTCCTTCATCTGTAATATCTATCATAGTATTAAAGTTTCTCTCCTCTGTGATAGAGTGACTAGTCAGAAGACAACATGGTCAATGCATCTCCAGTAGAGAGCAGGGTTACAAATATATAGCAGCCGATCAACTATACATTCTATTTCCTCCCACCTCCAAACAGATATTGACAATATTCATTATGCTCCTCCCACCTTCATTACCTAGAAGTAGGCAACAAAGATTACAGCTAATGACAGTCATGTTCTGGACATGAGTGAGCCTCCATTTTATTTAATGTCATCAGAGTTATTTTAATTTTAAACTAATTTTTTACAATGTCAGACTCAATATCATCAGAACACCATCACACCTTTCCACAGTAGGGCTGCTGTTACTGCTCGTAACACAGTGGTCATGTGAGTCACTTCTGATAATTTAAGTCTGACATTAGAAAGATTAATTTATGATGAAAATGACCCTCAGGGGACCAGTCCAGACACAGAATGATTCATAGTTGAAAAATTGGATTTCTCATTGTTTCAGAAGTTCTAATTAACTTTTCCAGTCATCAAAGGTAGTGGAAATAGATAGATGGTGGACACCCCATTTATTTCAGTAGGATGGCCACAGGAAACCAGGAAGATCCTCTTCCTGTTCTGTGGTAGTGTAACATAATATTTGGGACCACAACTAGCAGGAGACAAACTAGACCCAGAGCTAAGCCTGGGCAGAGCTTACAAAATTTACATTTGCAGCTGGTTCTCTTCCTGTATAGTTCTCTAAGTGCCACACAATTAGAGATAGTGCTGAATGTGCACTATGCACTAATGACCTCATAGCCTATCTTGTTCCTGCTGTGCATGTTGGGCTCATTCTTTTCCCTGCTCCTTCTTTTCATCTTGCTGGTAGGAGTTCTAGTGCAGGGTTAATCAGCAAGGTGTTCAGAATGGAGCCCAGAGCTGCGGAGCCATTCCCACTGAGGCTTCTACTGCTGTTAACAACAGTGCGGCTTAACTGGTGGGATTCTTTTTCCTTTGGAGTAGACAGTAAATCTCTGCTTGTAATATTCATGACTACAAGTTTCCTGATGGCTCTTGACTGGAAACTTGGCACTGCTGAAATTGGAGGACAGACTACTCTTGTGTGCTGCACTTCAAACAGCCACAGAACAGCTTCTCTGGAAAGGGAATTCAGTAACGTGTGTCAGGTCCATCTGCACATGTAAAATATAAAAACTCTCTTACTGAAATGTAAATACCAAAATGTTAGAACAAAGGGAAACACATGGAGACTGGTATTTAAACTATCTCCTTTGAGCAAGCCACAAAATACAACCTGTGGCAGAGCTCTGACCTTGCCCCCATGGGGCCTGCGCTTCTAGGGGATTTATGCTAGCCTCAGTGGCTCACTGTGACCCTTCACGTAGCCCTTCTCTCTCTAGGGCCAGGGTTACAGTCTACTGAGTCCTTTTCATCATAGGCCAGCAAGGAGGCTGGTGAGAGAACTCCCACAGTCTCTGTTATCCTTGGGGGCTTATTTCAGAACAGTTTAGCCTCCTGTCCTGACAGGGGCCTGACTTCCCCTCCCAGGAGATGTTCCTGTAGTGGTGGGTTGAGGGGAACCCGGGCTCGCCCTCTACTCTGGGTTCCGGCCCAGGGGCCCTAATGGTAGCAGCAGTTGGCAGCCAACCTTTCACTACCAGAGTTACTACATTTCCCTGGGCCACTTCCCCACAGTTCTCTTGCTTCTTCCCCCTTACCTTAGGGCTCCCTTAAGGATGGCTTGGGGTGTCTTCATTATCCAGCCCTTCAGCCGCACTTCCTCTTCTCTGGCTCCAGGGCTCTCTTCTGCCTAACTGGAGTGAGCCCTTTTTATAGTATCAGCGGGGCCTTAATTAGAGTCAAGTGGTCACATTAGCTTAATGGACTCACCTGACTCTTTGCAGGTTAATTAGAGTCAGGTGTTCTCATTAGCCTGGAGCAGCCCCTGCTCTGGTCAGTCAGGGAACAGAAAACTGTTAATCCAGTGACCAGTATATCTGCCTTCTGCTATTCTGCTGTACCCAACTGGCCTGGGTCTATCACAAACCATAATGCCCCTCATTTTACCAGTCAATCTCTATAATAAATCCATCCGTGATCCTGGTCAGTTAAGAGGAACTATGAGTGGCTTTTTATGGACTTCTCAAAACATATTGCTTGGACTATTAGTGCCCATCGGTCCAGACCTACCCTTGTGGGGTGTCACTAGAACAGGAGAGACCTTCATGAGTCCCTCTACAGATGAGTGAAGAAGGGATTCTTTGCACTTCCAGCCAAGGCCCAGACTGGGATGTAGGTTGCATCTTCTTACCTGCACTAGCCTGTATCTTAGTGGCACAGCTGTGCCACTAAAGCTTTGCCATTGTAAGGCGCATGGTCTAGCTTCTCTTTGTCACCAGGAGAGAGCTCTCCTGATGGCAATATAAAACCACCCCCAACACAGGGCAGTAGCTTGGCGGGAGAGTGTCTCGCACTGACGAAGTGCTGTCCACACAAGTTTAAACACCGAAAGTGCAGTGTAAACATAGCCTTAAGCTGCCATGGCTTTGCTCCTCCTGCCTCTCTGGCTCCTGCATGCCTCTCTAGTTCCCCTCACTGAGCCCCTGAATTGGGCCTCTAAGCTCGTTTGCCCATAGAGCCCTTATTACCACAAATAATGAAATTCTACAGGCAAATGTGCTCTCTAAATGCCTTTCTATGCAGAATTGTGCTTAGGTAGTCAGTTACATGTTCTCAATGATGTGGGTACCAATAGTAACTTGGGACCAGATTTTCGAAGATATTAAGAGACCCAAAGATGCAGATAGGTGCCCAGTGGGATTTTTGAAAGCATCTAGCTGCCTAATTCTACTATACCAGACTGTGGAGTTGCTGCAGGAGACTTTGGTGTTTGGTGCCCTTTTAAATATCCCACTGTCAAAGTAGTTGCTATTCATGGGAGAATGGAAACCAGAAACCACAACAGCAAGAACAATGCAGTTAGTTGCAGCAGAGATATTAATTGACAATGTAATAAGCAACAGAGTGAATGAATACCTTGGGCCATTTGTCATCAACCACACACAGTCAAAATTCTCTACAGCTGTGTTAAAGGAAACAATAGCTCCATGACAATGTCCATCAATATCAAGGAGACCCTCTAATTTAATGACAACTGAGATGATACCTGCCTCTGGGGAAGCAAAATCATTGTTACCTACTAGAGCACCACCCGCTGAGCAGAGTGTGCTATGCACTATATCGGGTGATGCTGATGGCTTCGGTACTGACAGGAGACCCTTGCACCACGTGCAGTGTTGAGCATCTCACTTGCTTAAAATGAAACAGGAAATCTCCCTAGATGATGCAGCACATCTAATCCTTTAATTTATCCATTGGAGTTTGAGCTAGTTGAGAAGAGGCAGTGGGGTGGGATACTGCTATTTCTTCTGTGTTCTAATATAGGGATTTTATGCCTTTCTCTTGGGGTATTGAGGGGAAATCGGGCTGCTACTGGTGATCTGGCAAGTGCAAAAATCCAACACCTGTGCTGCTAGTTACTGTCTAAACAGCAAGCAGCATGTTTGCCTCTCTGACTGGTGAGCCATCTGCAGTATGTCACATGTCATTTGCACTACTTGGGATGGAGTGGGAAGGGATCCATTTGAAAAAAGGTCCAGCGCAATGGTGCAATTAAGAGAGAGTATTGTTTTTTTTCACCTCTGTTATTTTTAAGTTCCATTTCTCATATTCCTTCTTGCTGCCAGGGAAGGGAAGGCTGAATCTTGATGCAATGAATATTCCATAGGTTATACCCAGGCAGTAATTTTCTGATGAATAATTCAGGCATGATTTACAATTTTGTTTAGTAGAACTGGATAATATTTTGCTATTCACAAAGTACTATACATGTGGGGAGTGAGTATTTCAGCTTTAAAGATTGTTGGAGAATTATTGTTGGTGAGTTGAAGTTTTTCTGGGGTTGACAAATAATGAACAGCATTCATTCATTGCATTTGTATAGGTGCAAATGGGTGAAAAAACAAGCAAAAAGAGAATTCAATTGTATTTATTGTTAATTTTGACTTGCTTCGGCAAATGTTTTCTGGGAACCATTTTAACTTGCTTAATTTGTCTCTGTATAAAGGGAAGCAGATACTGATCAGTCTGTTAATTGAGGCTAAGTTCTTTAATGAGTTTCAATAGTTCTAGTCATTATTGCTGATACAGTACACTGAACACTGGGAGTTGGGATTTGAACATTATTAGTACATAAAACCTGAACAACTGCACGGTTTCTGTACAGTGAATTTGCTAGTTGTCTGCCTCTTCCCTCCTGTGTGTACATGGAAAGATGCAAAATAATAGCTACAGATGACATTAAATTAAGAAATACACAGACGCTATGTTATTGGTTAGTGGGTTTTTTAATTTTTTTTTTGTAAATCATATAATGACACCTTCTAAATAGAACATAAAGGATAATAAATGGCCCTTTCGTCATTCTGCTGTTGTAATTCACTTACAAGGCTGACACTGAACCACAGGAAATAAATGGTAGCAGATCCCTGAATGTGAATTAAAGCAATGTGTTAATTTAGGGTCATCTTGTGTCTTTAATTTATTTGTTTGATTGTAAATGCTGATAAACAACAAAAGCTTATCCTGTAACAAGAATGATGCACAGAACAAGAGCTATAATAGGTGCAACTGATCATATGTAGAGTATATGAATAACCTTTCTTTTTATGGTAGGTGTAATTGATATATGATATAGTATCATATGTATATAATACACACTACATGATATTTTTTAGGATCAGTTGTAGAATAATGTGGTATATTACATGTATTTTGCAGGTGTAACCTTTTTCTCCTGAAATATACCCATGAATTCATTTCAGCTCTATTTCTAGAATTCCAAACATATGATCAGTTTTCAAACAGGCACCACTTATTTATTTATTTGCTTGCTTGCTCGCTTTTAAACCAGTGGTGGAATTTCCTTCCCCAAATTGTACTGGCTCAAAGTTCAGGGTTAAGAATATTTTTTTCCTGGACAAGTGACACTTCACAGCCTGATATTTCATGAAGCATACTGGCCAGAAACTGTTGCTTTATAATATGCAGCAGCTGTGGATCCATCCTTACCCTATTATAAGTGAAGCATCCTAGCCTGCAATGAGACATCAGACCTTAATGTTATGACTTTTGACCCTCAGGAAGGAAAAGCTTTTTTTTTTTTTTATCATGAAAAAAGGTTTTTAAAATGAACTAGTCCGAATGTTTCTCCTTTCACAGGTCTGTACCACTGGGTTCATGGTTCAGGTACTTAGGCAGCTCAGCTTTATAGGCAGAGGGATACAAAAATTTAGTACTGATGAAATGTTTAAAAGTTCTATAATTTCAAAAATGATATATAGTGCTGTAAACATATCAGGCCACATTCTGGTCAAATTTATACCCAGTAACCTTTAGTCTTGCTGACTTTAATAGAGTTATGGTGGCTATTAGTCAAGGCAAAATGCCCTATGCAGTAACTCCTCGCTTAACGTTAAAGTTATGTTCCTGAAAAATGTGACTTTAAGTGAAACGATGTTAAGTGAATCCAATTTCCCCATAGGAATGAAGGTAAATAGAGGGGTTAGGCACAGGGGTTATTTTTTTCACCAGACAAAAAACTATATATTATAGAGATATACACACAGTATAAGTTTTAAACAAACAATTTAATACTGGAACACAGTGATGATGATTGTGAAGCTTGGATGAGGTGGTAGAGTCAGAGGGTGGGATATTTCCCAGGGAATGCCTTACTGCTAAATGATGAACTAGCACTCAGCTGAGCCCTCAAGGGTTAACACATTGTTGTTAATGTAGCCTCTCACACAAGGGGAGACAGCATAGCAGACAGAGACAGACACGCACCTTGTATGTGAGAGAGAGAGAGAGAGATGCACACTGCCCCTTTGAGTAAGGTAACCCACTCTAAAGTGCATTGTCTTTTTAAGTGGATCAGGAAGTTGAGACAGCAGCTGTTGCCCCAAGCTCTCTCTGTATCTCTCTGTCGGTGTCCCCTCCCTGCTCTTTACAGAGAAGGGGTAAGTGGGGTGCAGGAGCAGAAGAGGAGGAGGACATCCTGACATTAGCCCCTCTTTCCCCCCCTGCACAGCAAGCAGAAGTCACTGGGAGCTGCTCCAAGGCAGAGGGCAGCAGCAGCACATGGCAGTCGGGGGAGGGACAGCTGAACTGCCGATTGATAGCCTGCAATTGCTAGCCTGCTGGGCGGCTGCAGCACAGGGAACTTAGGGGAGCGGGGATCTGATAGAATCAGGGGGAGCTGATGGGGGGCTGCCTGTCCACCCTGGTTGCAAGCCCCCACCAGCTAGCTGCAACGGGCTGCTCTTCCTGCAAGCAGTGGACAAAGCAGGTGGCTGCCAAATGACATTAGAAGGGAGCATTGCACAACTTTAAATGAGCGTGTTCCCTAACTGATCAGCAATGTAACAATGAAACAACATTAACCAGGATGACTTTTTAAGTGAGGAGTTACTGTATTGGCAAAAGTTTGAGATGGTCAGGCAGTATGACAACAAATCATGTATGGTATAAACTCTGTCTGTCTCAAACACACATACCTCTCCACTCCTCTACAATTTTATGTTCATGATATTTATTGTGAGATTTGGAGGACTTTGTACATAACACTAGAAGTGGATGAGAAATGGATTTTTCATTTCATGGGAAATTCTGTGATTTTTAATTTTCCTCTGTTCCAAAATGGGATGAAAACAGAATTTAGAAATTTCCCACAAAACAAAAGTTCAATAAAACTGAAACATTTTGTTCCTATTTTGACCTTTAAAAAACCATTTTTATTAAAAACAATGAAATTACTTTCAAAACAACTTTTCAAAATGAAAATTGAAATGTTCCATTCCATTGTTAAAACAGGACACTTTGACATTATTGAAATACTTTGTTTCATTTTCTTAGCCAAAATTTTGTCAGCTGACACATTTTCCAACACATTTAGATTTTGATGAAAATGACATTTTTCGTTGAAAAACTATTTCAGCAAAATTTTCTGACCACCTCCACAGAATATCCTTAGGGCATAGGGCATGCAGACAAAAACTGCTGATATACTTCCATGCACTAATCTTTCAAGATCTTGAAATGTTATTCTTCATTATTTTTCAGAGTGCAGACAGTGTGCAGGGTAGTCAGGACCCCGAGGGCCCAGATCATCCTCTTCAGTATATCATTAACCCCCATTAAAATTAACTGTATTTAGATACAACAAAGCCACGGGAGTTATTTATATTTTGCGGGAAGAGAAATACACCACTGGGTTCCATTCCTAATTCTATCGCTAAATATGCCTCAGTTTCCTTACCTGCAAAATAATCATAATAATATTTACATCTTCCTCACAGGCTGAATAAATTATTGTCCAAGAAGCTAGGATGAAAGCTGTGATAGAAATGCAAATTGTTATTATGAGAGAAAGTGTCGCAGTCCATGCCCCAAGGTTTTTATAATCTAAACCTGTTGTTTGAGCATACCATCACACAAAGCCATGCCAGTAAACCTCAATTATCAGGTTCTTTCCGGAGACTTTAACAGCCTTGCCCTCCTTCTTCATATATTTCTATGCATTTATTTTTGAGTTTCAGTGAACAAGCCCTAGCAAGCAACAAAAGAACTTTTGCCCCTTGATGTGAAATAATGGAAGTTTTTTTTCCACTGTACTCTTTTATGACAACATAAAAATTCATGACATTTATAGAAGTATGTGTCATGAAGCAAATGGCTCGTTAGTTTTTATTTTAGTAGACACATTCATGCACAAATAATATTATATCTTTGTCATAAGTTTGTGAATTATGCAAAGATGTTATATGATGTTGCCTTCCTCAGAGCCGGAAGTACCTTTGGAGAGAGTAATTGAGAAAGGAAGTACACTTGTCTGATTTGGAGTTCAGTACGGTACTTAAATGTCCTGTATCAAAAATGGATGTAGAAGCAAATTTGAGCAAGTCACTTAACTTTTTTGTTTCTCAGTGTAAGCATCTGTAAAAATGGGCCCAGTAATTCTTACTGTACCTAAGTTACAGGGATGGTGAGGGATGATGTGAGGATTACAGTTATTCCTGATGTGCGTTGTGAACCACTGCTGAGAGATGCTCTAGGACTGTATTATTGAATATTTAATAATTGCAAGCATCAGAACTTGTTATTTATCCAAATGCTGAGACTTTTGAGACTCACCCATCTATATTAATGACCTCTGTTCAATTTTGTGCAAGACAGGAAGCATGCAAAAGCAAAGACATTTGGATACTAGCTGTTGGCTCTAGTAGCTAATGTAATGAATAGATGGGTAGGTAGACAGAGATAAGTAAAAAAGGGATGTGCACATGACTCCCAGAACTCAAAAGCTGAATTTTTCCTCTCATTTCAAAGACTATACAGCCAGCCCCAAGGGTGCTCCATAGCACCACACTGGGGCACTGGTTCAGTACCAGTAAAATTCCCACTGTTCCTGCAGACTGCTTTCTGCTCTGCAGGATGTACTGCACAAGTAACACCGAGGACCTGTCTAAAGATACTCCTTCTTATAGGACTGTAGGAATTTTAAGGCTCTAGGACTAAAGGGAAAAGATTCAGTTTCTTTTGTCAGAAGACAGCTATTAAGTAGTCATTTGACATGATTAGCTGGTTAATCATGAGTGCTCTGCATTATAGTGAAACCTGTACTTATGGCCACCTGCTATCTGCAGTCACCAGTGTTAATAACTGGTGAAATATCAGTCCCCATGAAATTTCCTATGCTTTACATAACACTTCACTCTCTAATAGGCAGCCACCTGCCTAACACACTTCTGGCCACCTGTAGACCTGTCCAGCTGTGTAAATTGCATTGCAATCAACCTGCTAAGGCAGCTGGAAAGGGAAGCCAATTTGAGATTGTGAATTATTTTGTAACACATTTTAAATTCTTTGACTTTTAAATTGCAAACAAAGTCATTTTATCTGACCTTTTAAATATTTTGTTATAAAACATACAGAAGTGCTTTAGCAATAAGTAAGTGGAAAGTCTGCATGGTGTATTCGTAGTATGTGACCACCTGTTACAATGGCCAAAAAACCTGGAGTCCCTATGGTGTCCATTATTAACATGTTTCACTGTAATCCATTAATGGCATCTCTGGCCAAATTCCCAGCAGATATGTCTCTGGAGTTAATACAATGACAAGCTTATGATTTCAAAAGTGTATGTTCCAAGCATTCCACAGGCATTCTATATTTTGGTGCAAAACCAGCATCTGTGCTAGTATGAACTTTCCTCTTGGCAGCTTATCCAGCACAAGTGATTAATTGGTCACTACATCATTCAGCTTCTTTGGGTTGTACAATCTGAACACTATTTCCTACAGTCATTCATGAGGAGTATATTATAGTTGCATATTTCCTGATCCACTTGCATAAGATCTCATGGAATTCATGCTGTAAACATGAGCTTAACTTTAACCATTTGAGTAGCTGCACTGATGCTAACGGGACTAAATATTTTGCTGGATAAGGGCCCCATTTCCCCCTCACAATCTTGGAACCAATCACAGGGACAAAGTTTTGGGCTGATCAGATTTGAAAGTACATTTTGCTTCTCTGTTTCATTTGATTATAACTTTTATTTCACTGGGCTCTCCAGAATGGATCTGGGTGTTTTCATCCTGTTTCTACTGTCTTCATGACACTTAAACCAAAAAAAATGCATTTGGTGTCTGCATGCTTATGTACAGTAGTTGGCCGCATCACTTTGAATATATGCAGATGACCAGTTAAGTTTACTTATTGCATATCTGGATGACAATATGCTGTTTCATGGCTAATTTTACTGAAAATTATGTTTTTGAATACACACAATAGTTAAATGATGACTATTTATTTGAAAAACCTGGACACGTAAGGCATTTTAAAATGCAAGCTCAATCATAGTTTTCTCTGGAATCGCTTCATCCATTTCCTAAGACTAACTTGACCCTGATTGAACTGCAAAAGAAAAACAACTTTTCCAGGCATCATATGACACCGGTTCCAATGTGTTGGTGATACTACTGAAACTGACATAAGAGGCAAGCAACATGTATGCAAAACAGATGTTGTACTTACTGACCTTCACTCATCGAAAGCTTGTTACAAGACTGCTCTTCCAAGCACTGTAGGTTCAGATACTGTACAACTGGATGACAATTGCTGCCAGGAATCTGATTCCTTTGGAAGAAATCTGAACTCATTTTGAAAAGGAAAATGTTGCTTAAGGTGGCTTTAAATATTTGATACCTGTAGAATTACACTGCTTCCTGATCAGTTGCTAGGTTAAATTCAAGGTATTGTACTGGCACCTGTTCACAGAGATCAGAATGAAACACAATTGCTTTACAGACTAGCTCACTGCATCCACCTTACCACACTCATCAGATCCTATGAGCCAGACTGTGATCTGAGTTATATTGATGTAAATCTGAAGTAACACCACTGAACAGAATTAAGCTGATGTAAGTGACATCAGGTTCAGGTCATCTGAAATCAGTATTCCAACAGTGATGCTTTTGAATACTGGTTGTAGAGTGATCTCAGTGGCAGATCCACGTTTCTAGAATCTCTTCCCAGCATGAAACATGACAAGGAGCAAAATGCTCCTTTTTGGCCAGATCTTCCCAGAAGACTAAGGTCTGGTTTCTCAGCTGACTGGTAAATCTGTGGGGAGCAGAGGAACATGGTGTTTGTTCTCTCTAACTATATCTTGAATGTCTCGATTTATAAGGTGCTCAGAACCACTAAATTAGGATAAAGCCTTTTTTATGCCCACAAACAGTGATTGGAAGTGCTAGGCTAAAACACTGCTCTAAATGTTATGAAACTATAGGAACTGTGTTAGACACGTATACTGCTCATTAAGATGCACAATTTTCAATGAATAATAATCTTTATTTTAAATTAATATACAAATAGCCTGTAACCCTTTTATTGGAGGCCAGAACATGAAGTCTTTATTCAGTTCTTACAAATTCATTGTAAGAGGTATTTTAATATGTACAGTTTTGCATTAAAACCAGACAAAACTTTGCTCTGGTTTATTAAAACCAGAGATGCACTTCAATGGCAGTTTTGTTTGAATAAGGATGGAGTGAAGCCTATGGCCAAGATTTTTAAAAGTGACTAGTTATTTTGGGTGCCTCAACTTTTTGTTGCCCAACTTGACACCCTCTGAAGGGACCAGTTTTCCAGAAAGTGTGAAGCCACCCATGCTTTGAAAATCAGGTCCGTTTAAGGTATCTCAAGATGACCACTGAAAACCACTAGTCGATTTTTAAAATCTTGGCCTATAGGATCTGGCCCTTTAAGGAGATCTCAGTTTACACCTGTATCAACACTCCGTCCACAAGCCAGTACGCTGCTGAATTACAATACTTTGTCAGTACACGCAGACGTGTGAAGAAAACTCACACAAGGGGAGAAAAAAGGGGATGGTGGTCCTTAATCTACCATAAAACCCCACCCAAAGAATTTCACCACAATCACACTGACTATATAAACATATAGGTACTGTCAATGAAAAATAACATTCTAGGCATTTCAAGCAATTTTTTTCCCCTAAAAAAAGCAGCTTTGAGTGAAATACTGAAAATAAAGGAGTTGGCAGAGAAACTCTGGCAGACAGTACCACAATAAAGTAGAAAATTTTGAAAGGAAAAAAAATAGACTCCCAACAAAACATACCGCCCCAAAGACCTGATTGATACATATAGACAGCCAATAATCCAACACTGCAAGGCCTAATCTCCAGCTGGTTTCATCTGCGGATAATGATGCTCAGCACACTGCAGGATGGGTCCCTAAAAGACCTCAGCAGATAGACCTGTGTTTAAAAAAAATCATTGCCATAATCAAATCCTCAAACTGTCATGGGTTTGAAAGCCTGAAAGTAGAGCTTTGCGATTGTTTCTTGATGAAACAGGAAGCCAGTGAAGGGCTGCATGACTGATCTAATATGTGCTCATTTCTAAAGGTGCCAGAGATCACTCATGTTGCTGCTGCATTCTGAACCAAATGCATTTTCTGTAATGATGATGTTGGCAGAACTGCAGGCAACGAATTATGATAATCCATCCTAAATGTTATTAAATCATGTACAACTGTTTTCAGATCAGCAAGGGGCCCAGCAAGATTTAATCCAAGCAATGTGTGTAAGATAGTAAAAAGCTATTTCAATGGCATTTTAATATGTTAGGCTTTCAGATCTCTTTTGACAAGCATAGCTCCCTGATTTTTCACAGATGTATGTTATGGGAATAATAGATCATCTGTGAAACTTCAGAGGAGTGAAGTTCTGGAACAGCTTTCCACGGCGAGCAGTGGGACAAAAGACATATCTGGCTTTAAGACTGGGCTTGATAAATTTATGGAGGGAATAGTATGATGGGATAGCCTGATTTTGGTAATTAATTGATCTTTGACTTTTAGCGGTAAATATGCCCAATGGCCTGTGATAGGATGTTAAATGGGGTGGGATCTGAGTTACTATGGAGAATTCTTTCCAAGAGTCACTTGCTGGAGGATTCTCTGCACCTTGAAGTTTTTTAAAGCATGATTTGAGGACTTCAACTGCTCAGACATAGGTTAGGGGTTTGATACAGGAATGAGTGGGTGAGATTCTGAGGCCTGCGTTGTGCAGGAGGTCAGACTAGACAATCATAATGGTCTCTTCCGACCTTAAAGTCTATGATTCTATGATTTAAGTAACTAATTATTACTTTCAAGGATAAACAAAAAAAGTCCTCCGTTCTACTTAGAATATAATTCAGAATTCCTTCTGCCTTGAAACAACTAAACATAATGACCTGACAAAGGAGAGATACAAAAGAAAGATGTGAAGAAACTGTGTGTAATGTTCTTAGAGGTGACACAGTTAAAGTGACACCCTCAATTTAAAAATTACACTTCTGTCTGCAAATGTTTTACCTACAATTGCTATAAGTAACATCTAGGATCATTATGACGGAACAAGAATAGAGAAACATCATTTTTCTTTAGACAAAACATTGCGCGTTGCCAGGTTCACGGTTTCTCCTGTTTCTCATTTAGGTCTTGTGCCTGCAACCACTAGGTTCACTTTGCATACATGGAGTAGTCTCATGAAGTCCAATAGGACTATTTATGTGATATATGCTAAGCAGTGTGTAAATGCTTCACTGGATTGGTGCCTTAGTCAATAACCCCTGTTGTTTATGCACATCACACAGCAGTGGGGGACAGAAAAACTTTTTTAAAAAAATAGTAAAATTGTGCCTATACAGCATGAAAATCAGCGGGAGGACTAAGCAGCAGCTGTAGTATTTGAAGCTACTTTTAAATCTTTTTTGTAATTGACTAAATTTAAAGATGATGGTGTCTTTAATATATTAGCATTTTACCTTTAAAAATTGGCTGCTAAAGTTAATTGTCTATCAGAATTATAATTTCATTTTGGCCAGAAAGCTGGTTATCTTATCTTCAGTAAGTGACCAGAGAAAACCTGTTGTAGTATTCTTCCAAAACAGGAAATGCTTTATATAATGGAAGATGTGTAAACCCTACTGACATTGACAATAAACTAAAGCACAACCTTATAGTTTGCACAGCTGCAAAAAGCCAAGGGCACATTTAATTGCTGGACACCATATGTAGCAAGCTTGTAAATGAACAAGTACCAAACTTTATGGCTTGGTACTCAATGATCGATTGGCACCAAAATGTAAACAAGCAGACAAACTAAAGGGGTAAAACTTAAACTAGGTCTGTGCAGTTTCTGAGAGGTCAAAATATTCTTTCACGTGAGGACTTCAAACTTGGACATCCTCAGATGGACCAACTAGAAATGTGTAAGAGAATCTCAGCTTTGTATTTTTTAAAACATAAATTGCTTGCCTTTTCCCGCACAAAGATAACCTTGAAACTGAGCAGGTCTGTCAGAAATGCGCAAGGGGGGAATCCATTTCTGGAAAAGTGGGGATGAAGGGAACCTAGAGATACACCTCGATGCAGTGCAAACATTTACTTGTACACATGTGTGCATGCACACACACACACACACTATGTAAATAAGTCATTTATAGCAAATAACTTAAAGAATCATCTCACTCAAACCTCCTTAGGCTGGCCCTATGTATGGAAATTTGATAATGGTGGATGGGAATCAGTTACATTTGGAGTAGCAAAAAATTGTTCTACATAGCCAGCCTTTAGAATGTTTCCTTTTCTGCTCGCTTTCCCTGTCAGGTCAAGGCAGAGAGAAAGAGGGGTGTGTGTGTGTGTGTGTGGTGTGTGTGTGTGTGTGTGTGTGTGTGTGTGTGTGTGTGTGTGTGTGTGTGTGTGTGCGCACGCGCCCTGGCTGTCATAGATCCTAGGAATCATTCTCGGTCTCTTCCTCCCGTTGCCCAATCTCCTCTGCCTTGACCTGGCAGAGAAAGCAAGCAGAAGAGTAAACATGCTTAAGGCTTTGTGGCCCAGCATTAGCCATCAGGCAGGTCCCTAGTTTTGGGAAATAGGGCCATGGAATCTCCACATTTCCAAGTTATTTTAGCTTGTTTATCTGGTCAGTGCCTGTCTATACTCCGAGCAGCTTGTGCTCATCTCAAGGTATTTGTTAATCTGATCAGTGCCAGTATATTCCTGGCTTCTCTGTCTACCTACTGACTCCCTAGCGCTACCCTTCTGGTGCTCTGTCCATCTGTTAAGAATTTACTTACAAAGTGCATTAAATAAATCATTTTAGCATGTCTTCGTGTGTGTGAGGAAAGGGAGAGGAGATCTTGGTCCCCAGATTTCTGAAATAATGATTCATAATAATATATAATACAAAATAATAAATTAATATCCCTTTAGAAATTATTCTGTGATATCTTTAATTTTATCTTTAGCTGACTCTCACCAACTATTCCCAGAATGCTACATCACTCAAAATATAGTATCTCAGGATTCAGATTCTGTACTTTTAGGTAATAATTTTATTATTTGTTGACATGTTACCCTGATATGAGGAGTCATGAGAAAATCCTCAGAGTGCCTGGGTGTAACAGTATCTGACCCCTAGTCATTGCAGAAATAAATTCAGACATAGAATCTAATAAAACCTTCTATTTAAATATCACTTGTTATTAAAGAAGACAATAACTTATAGCACTGGTTAGAAATTTTGTTTCTGACATTTTTTTGAAAATTTCAGCTGAAAACAACAACAAAAGAAGGAAAAAAGCAGTTTGGGGTTTTTTTGGTTTTCTGATGGAAAAATTGAAAAAGTTTGAGGCAAGCAGGCACTTTTTAATGAAAATTGCAGTTTAGCTGAAAACCTAATTTTCCATTGAGGTAATAAGTTTAGAGGGGAAAATTTTTGATCAGCCCTAATAATCTCGGAGTTTGGGGCAGCAAACCTGAGAGGCTGAAATGAGGGATCAGATTTGGGTTAGATACAAATCTTGGTGTAGGATACTGGCTTCATCTACATATGCTTAAAGGAAGTAACTCAAATACATGGAGGCCTGGATCACTTTCCCCCATAAATTTTGGCAGAGGGGAATGTGGGGATGGAGATTATAAGGAAGGCAGGCATTCTCAAACATGGTACAGCGAAGGTGCCTTATCCAGGCGTGGTCTGATGCTCCAGTGCAATCAGTCTGTTAAGGAAGGTGGAGGGGAAGGAGAGAGGAGCAAGGAGCAAGGCTTGATAGTTGCTGAGAGGGAGTGTAAACACACATGGTTGCTGTGGGAATGTTGCTAGCATTTGGGGATCCCTCAAAAACATGTGGTTTCTGAAAGGCTGAAGATAAATGGCGGTTCCAGGGTAGGGCAATCCTAATCTCCCTAGCTCCCCTTGAATGATGTGCAGAAATTCTTTAAAGAAATAAATCTTCAGCTGGTGTAAATTAATATAATCAACATTAATGGAGCTATACTGATTTAAACCAGCTGAGGATCTGCCCCTTGGTGTGTAAAGTTACTAAATTTCCAGTCTTTTCTATGGAATTAACCCCTGCGGGGGCCATTATGGCCCACTGTGTAATAAGAGGCTAATGCAGTTTTATCTTCACTTTGCACATTCAGAGGCTGTAATTTGTTTAAATTATGCTGTTACCTATAAAGTATCAGTAAGTTCCATATTGTTGTAAGACAAAAACTTAGCTTAGTTGATGAATGAATTCAGAAATCCCTTAGCACTGCATCCCAGAGAGGGAGTAATATGATTAAAAAGGAATTTTAATTCATCTAACAAAATTGAAGACAACAAGACCTGAACAAAACCCAAAGTATGCCAAAGCAACTAACCTAAAACATAGATCAATGTTTTCAAAAGTGTGGTAAGTTAATGCTCTTTTTGGGCAATTAATCATTATTTACCAATATGCTCATCACAGAGAGAGAGTGAGCAAAATACTGTAGAAAATTCATCAAAGCTGGAGGAAAATCAGTCCCTGCCAATGGCTATTATTATTATTTTATTTTTTCACATTCGAAAAGAAAGGGAAATTAATTTTGTTTCAGTTTTAAGGGTGTGTGTGTGTGTGTGTGTGTGTGTGTGTGTGTGTGTGTGTGTGTGTGTGTGTGTGTGTGTGTGTAAAGTCAATAATTTTCCTCCAAAAAGTTTTTATTTTAAGACAGTGTTACAAGAGAAGGAGAGATGCTACAAACACAGCAACCCTAGTAATGGAGGAAGCAGGCTGGGGCAGATGCTACAAAGAAACTGTATCAGGATCTGCATCCGTTTCATTCTAGTCTTGATCCTACAAGCCGTGTTGCCAACTCTTATGGTTTTTTATCATAAATCTATTTAACATTTGATGTTAGGGTTACCAGAGAACAAATGTGAAAAATTGGGACAGGTTAGTAATAGGTGCCTATATAAGAAAAAGCCCCAAATATTGTGACTGTCGCTATAAAATCAAGACATCTGGTCACCCTATTTGGTGTCTTTCTTAAACCCTAGCTCCTGAATTCCTGAGATTATGTGACAATCTGTTTTCATTTTAGAAAAAAGCTTCTAACCCTCTTCGTTGTGGATTAAAGTATGAAAATGCGTATTCTAAAGGTTCAAAAACCAAAAGGCAAATAAAAAGAACCCCAAATTTAATGTTTTCTTTAAACAAATCACATGATTTTTAAGCCAGTCTCATGATTTGAGAACATGAAGCTAATCACATCCTCAAGTACTTTGATGGGCCAGAACTAGAATACTAAACATATTGCAGGATGCCCTCTTATTGACAAAACAGAGTTGAGAGGAATAAAAACTTTTTTTTTTTTGCTGTTACTAATAGGACTGAGGTAAAATGCTCTATTAAAATGTATCTAATTTACAGTTTTTGTATTCCTCAACAAAGGTAAGCAATAATCAGACTGTCAGTACCAGGTCATTTATTTTGTATTGCAAAAAGTAATTAACTCAAGAAATATCTGCCAGATGTTAAAGTTATCATTACAAAATTAACCAGAATTATTGATATTTATCTTCTTATCAGTGATTTTGCTAAGAAGCACAAAATGGAATATGTAGGGTCTGCTCTGACTACTGCAGTATATCTGCCCTATTGTCAGAACACGAAACCTTTACGAAAAATGGATTTGCCAAACAGAAGTAGACTACAAAAAACTGAAACCACGTATATCACTTGATAATGACCTTGTTCTCTCTCTTATAAAGCAGTGAAGTTGGTAGTGCTTGCATACTGTAAATCAACTTAACCTAAGATGAAACAAAGGAAGGGAACATTTTTGATTTGCATTGTGTTATATCTTTGTAGAACAAAATTTTTTAAAAAAGCTCTCAGAAGGGGCAATGTAAGCTATTGCACACAGCAGCTATTGCTATATAGAGCTACTGCAGCCCAGAGGGCTTACAAAAGGGCTTTGATCATTTAATGCTTTTGAGTCTTACAACTTTTTTCCCTCCATCTAACACTTTTGTAACTGATAACTGTTTCATGGTTTCTCCGCTTCTAAAGGAGGATCATATATAACTGAATGTCTGAGGGTAAATGGGTTGTTTTGTGGTATTTCTATTAGCTCTGAAAGAAAATATCATTGACTTGCATAAAAGAGGTCTCGATTTCACATAATAGAAGACATACATCAGAATGTGTGTTGTTCATATTTGTGGAATGTATCATAAAAACATCCAGACCTCTTAACCATGCTCTAAATATAACTTTAAAGTAATGCTAATTCAGGAGAAAAAAACCCCAGTACTCATCATCTGTCGACAGTTTGATACTCTGTGATATGTGTAACCAATTGTTCTTATTTACATTAATTTGCATTGTGAAAAGCAATTTTACAGTTTCAGTCAGACTTAATAGGCAATTTGCAACTCAGTGCCTAATGGCGTAGTTACTTAAGCCTGCCCCACGGGTGCATCTAGACTTGATATGAGACTAAACCTTTTAAATGTTCAACTGAGCATCTTAAAAAGTCAAAAAGTCTTTAGCTATTAGACCTGGTTTGTACTTGCCTTGTCATATTTAATACTATTGCCAGATTTGCCCTTTGATTCAGATTCCATTTTGTTCCACATTTCAGAAGTGCTGATTTGACTCGGAAAAACATGATGACAGAAATGAAATATATTATCCATCCCCTCCGCCCCAAGATATGTTAATGGAACAAGGAGGTGTAGGTAACAACGCACTGGCAATATTTACAGTTGTGTGTCTGGGGTTCTATAGGGCTACTACCTTCATTTCAGATCTATGACTTTTCACTAAGGCCGATGAAAATGTACTTGCATACTTTCTTTCATATTTTTGAATGTATGAACTTCTCCCATAGGAATGATAAAACCATACACTAATAAGTCTGAATACAGGCAAATGAGCTAGATTCTACACTCACTTAAAGAAAATTTACCTCAGCAGGAGTCTATTAGGCCTGAGGTTTTTAAATAGAAATAGACCAAACTGCAGACCCCCAAACTCATGGCTATTCCTGAATATTTGACCTATGTGTGGGGAGCAGTGGAAGTCCTGTCATATCATTTCCAGGGCACTGCTTCACAGGCTGTGTCTGCTTTCCATGAATTACAACATGAGCTCATCAGGATTCGAGAAGTACGGTATTACTTCTGGAGAAGTACTTCTGGAAATGGTATCAAGCAAGATACTGTACTGAAACCTGCAGATTCTGATCTCTGTTAGTCTAGCAGTTTGAGTAGCATAAGCTCCCAAATGCTGCAATCGTACCATTATAAAAAGGAATGTACTCTAAGTACTGAATATAATTCCTTAGTCTGGTTACAAATAAGAAATGGGAATCATAGGATGCCTGGAAAAAAGTCTGATATGCTAGGGTTATAACTCTGGGAATGTCTACCCTACCCGCTGTCTCGCTCTGCTTGAAGTCACACCTGTGCTTACACATACCTGGCTGAATCAAGGCCATTATTAATGTTGTAGATCAACAACCACCCTCCTTCACATTCTATAGCCCCAGGCTAATTGATTCCCAACAAATTTCCAGATCTTTTGGGGTATTTTTTTTCTCAGCTGTCTTGATGGTACCTACCTAGCTATCTACACTATGCAACTTGTGAGGGTATTAAAAAAGTGATATAAGCATGTAGGATGTTATTGGATTTCTTCCTGTGAGGTGTAGAGTGATCACAAAGGGTTTGCTGACTGCCATTTTCTAAAGCAGAACACTGTGCCATGCTAAAAATAATGGAACACCTTTACCCCTCTTTTCAGTTTTCTTTATTCCTGCAAGAAGGGTTTTATATCAAAAGATGTCACAATTCACTTCACAGTGGTATACAAGAGAGGTTCCAAATAACAAATACTAGAGCTATGTGCCACAGGCATATCTTGTATTTGCAGCACTGTGCAGCAAATGGAAAGATGCAGTTAAGGAAAGTTATATATCCAATCACCCCAAGACATAATGCAAAAAGCCTTTTATCTATAATGAATGCAACACATGTTAGTTTGTGAATATTCCATTTAGTTTAGGAAAAATAAAATAAAACAAAGCTCTTCTATTGGTTTTCAATAAGACCTAGCTAGTTACAGTCCAGCTGAATTTTCCAATGTAGTTGGTGTATGCATTGAGCGGCAACTTGGTGGTTTCTGTGTACTGTGAAAATCAATGGGATAGTCTATTGTAGGAGTTTTGGGGTTTTTTTCTTTAAGGTGGTCACTGCAGTAGTATCTCACTGATGCATACAATTATAGGGCACAAAAGCACCAAACCCCAAAGGTGTCATATGTTGAAAAGAGCCCTTTGAAATGGCATACTTAGGGCATCTCTCTACTTTGTCTGCATTGGAAGCAATCTCAACTACTTATCAGAGAGTCACCTGCAACACAAGTTAAATTTTTCAACATTATATCCAGAAAATAACAATTATGGTTATATACAATGCTAAATGTATTCTGCAATTCCATGGCTATAGAATTTGCATCTTTGTTGCAGAATTGTGCTCCCGAATATAAATTTTCTTCAGCCCAACTTATCTCAACAGGATGTTCCCTTGGAAACCTGAAGAGGATGGTTTAAATGTCAACACTGTTAACCCTTTTGCTACCAATTATTTTAGCAGAAACATCTAATAATCCTGAATAGTTTTCCCATGCTTGACTTGTGGCAAACTCCCAGCTGCTCTTGATTCTTCTCTAACAACTTCTGTGAGGGAGTTGTGTTTTGTGCAAAATCAGAGTACAGTGAAAACTTGAAATTAAGGAGAACATAAATACAGTATCAAAATAAAATAGAGAGGTTACTGTGCTGGTGTATTATCTATTTTCATATTTTATTCAATAAAAACATCAATTTGGGAAAAAATGCGCTGATATTACAAAAATAAGGGGACTTTGCTGAAGAACTTAGGGCCAGCTTAGTTCAGAGCACATGGTGCCTTGATTGTATATGATAGACCCAATGCCCAGGGAAATGTTCATGAGAGATTTTGAAAATACAATGTGAATGCATGCATGCAACTTTTCAAATGTAAACAGAGAAATCTGACTGAAAAGATAATGATTACACACTTCATTTAAAATATTTCTAAATAAAACACGGGAGAGAATTTTCATTTAAATAGTCATTTAATTTGTTCATTATTAAGATTTCATGCCCATAACACAGTTGGATACAATCATTTTCTCTTATCAACTGCTAGTGTTACATTGTTACAAAATACTATAGAAATGATGGCCAAATCTAACCCTTTTGTTAACAGGCACCAATCTTTTCACAAGGATTGAATCTAGCTCTAAATCATTTGTCATATAAAACCTTATTTCAGACAAACTACACGGATTTCCCTTATAAACAGTGTTCCCTTTCGAATTCATGCTGATAACATAGTATATGCATTACAGCATACAGAATAAGTCAGCAAATGAATTTTTCCATTAATCACTTGCCTGTATAATAATGACCTTCATGCTTATATCTGAGTGGTCAGCAATGACAGCCTGAATTGCAACACCAAAGCAGATTAACTTTTAGTCCAGAAAAAACTCCAGAAATCTGATTTTGGGAGGAACTGAGTTCCATGAAGAATAGACATTGCATGCAAACAGCCAGCCATTGATAGAGGGTGTTGCCAGAAATAAACAGCTGTGGAGGTGTGGTTGGACATACAGATCAGTGAGAGATGAAAGGAACCAACAAATCCCCCAGTCTGGCAAGCCTGGCATCTGAGGTATGGCTCTATAAATTTTCCTCTTTGCACTGTCATTCAATAATATGAAACACTGGGTTCCAATCTGTGTACAGTCCAGCCTCCTTTAAGAAGCTATAACTCTTTACTGAATGATTTAACAAGTACACTTTGGGAGTACATAGCTGAAAGTCATTATCAGAATGAAATAAGGGATGTCGTTTTTGCTTTAAATACTGATATCCACAGAGGGATGCAAATCTAATATTTTGACATATTGAAATTACTAGCTACACAGATTATTCACAGCTGATTTGCATATGACTGTTTCATGTCTTGAGACCCCTTTACTAGCTAAGAATGATCCTCAAGGCAAATTGGAAATCAAATGAACAGAAATGTGCATTTTAAATGAACATATCAACAGTTTAAAGCTGTTTTCAGAATAAAACAAGTGAGAATGTTTCTTCAACAGGAGTTATGTACAATACTTTGAAATCTTTTCTGCAAGTACGTCAGTAACAGAAAGTAAAGATTCTTCAAAAAGCAAGACAAAAAGCACTAAGGCCATGTCTACACTTACAGTTTTGCAGCGCTGGTAGTTACAGCTGTGTTCGTACAGCTGTGTAGGGCCAGCGCTGCAGTGTGGCCACACTGACAGCTACCAGCGCTGCAGTGTGGCCACATTTGCAGCACTTGCAGCGCTGTTGGGAGTGGTGCATTGTGGGCAGCTATCCCACAGAGCACCTCGTCCCATTTTGGCACAGTGGCTTGTGGGAAGGGGAAGGAAGTGTGCGGGTCTTTCCGCTTCCTGTTCCAACGCCCCGTGGTGCTTTGCTGCACATTCCGAGCAGTTTGGCGGCATTGTGAGTCTGCAATGCGATTTCTGAGATTTCTGTTACAAATGGAGCCTGAGCTGCTGAGGACCTTGCTGATGAATGTTGCCAGCACATCACGCATGGCAGTGGAGCTATTCCTTCAGCTGCAAAGTGACAGTGAGGAGTCAGACGATGATATTGAAACGCCTGACGCTCAAGACACTCAATTGCTCGTGGCAGTAACAGACGTGCTTAGTACCGTGGAACGGCGCCTTTGGGCTCGGGAAACCAGCACTCAGTGGTGGGATCACATCGTCCTGCAAGCCTGGGATGACGAGCAGTGGTTGCAGAACTTTCAGATGAGAAAAGCCACTTTCATGGGACTGTGTGCTGAGCTCGCCCCTACCCTGCGGCGCAGGGACACGAGATTGAGAGCTGCCCTGCCAGTGGAGAAGCGGGTGGCTATTGCAGTCTGGAAGCTGGCAACTCCAGACAGCTACCGATCGGTGACGAACCAGATTGGAGTGGGAAAGTCCACCGTTGGAATGGTGCTGATGCAAGTTTGCACAACCATTAATCGCACCCTGCTAAGAAGAACTGTGACTCTGGGGAATGTGCAGGACATTGTGGATTTGCACAAATGGGTTTCCCTAACTGTGGAGGGGCAATAGATGGGACGCATATTCCTATTCTGTCCCCACCCCACCTGGCATCAGAGTACGTGAATCGCAAGGGGTATTTCTCCGTGGTTCTGCAAGCGCTTGTGGATCACTGTGGGCGTTTTACTGACATTTACTCAGGATGTCTTGGAAAGGTGCATGATGCACGCATCTTTCGGAACAGTGCCCTGTTCAGGAGGCTGAGGGCCGGGACTTTTTTCCCAGACCGCAAGATCACAGTAGGAGACGTCGAAATGCCCATTGTGATCCTTGGAGACCCCGCTTACCCCTTAATGCCATGGCTCATGAAACCGTATACAGGGAAGCTTGACAGGAGCAAGGACCGGTTCAACTACAGGCTAAGCCAGTGCAGAATGACTGTGGAGTGTGCTTTTGGCCGTTTGAAAGGGCGCTGGAGGTGTCTTTATGGGAAGCTAGATTTGGGTGAAAGCAGCATCTCCGCTATTATATCCGCGTTCTGTACCCTCCATAATATTTGTGAAGGGAAGGGTGAAAGATTCAGTGAGGAATGGACCTCCGAGGTTCGACACCTGGAGGCTGAATTTGCACAGCCAGAGAGCAGGGCTACTAGAGAGGCCCGGGAAAGGGCTTCAAGGATTAGGGATGCCTTAAGGGAGAAATTTGATGCTGAGAGCCAACAGTAATGTTTAGTGCCTTTGCTGTGCTCCTTTCTACCTTGGGGTACAATATTTACCACTTCCTGAAATAATAAAACATATTGTAAAAGCCATAAAATCCTTTATTCAAAGTAGAGTACATAAAAGGCCAGGCGGGTTAGGGTGGTGGACTGTACATTCAGAGGTTTGAATATGTCCAGTTTGGATTACTGTTCAATGTCTGCTGCACTTCAGGATTACTATGCTGCAGAGTAATGGGGGTGGAGTGCACAGGGTAAGAATTGTAGTTATCAGGGCTGGTAGGTGATCGTACAGGTGTTGGGGGTAGCTGGGGGTAATAAGAACCAGGATGCTGGAGAAAGGTGTTTTGTACAAATACTGGGGAACAAGAAAGAGAGCTTTGGGAGGGGTGTGGGTTACCACGGTACAGATCTGCCTGCATGGCTACGAGAGACTTGAAAGAGTCAGTTTGGCGAGCCAGGAGGCTTATCAAGTGCTTTGAGGTTTTTTTGGTAGCCAATTCCTTTCTTCTGCTTTCTGTTTGCCTCCACTCATACATTTTCTCTCTCCATTCCTGCGTCTTCCTACTTTCTCTGTTGTAGTGAATCATAACTGCTTTGATCAATTCTTCTTTTGATTTTCGCGGATTTTTTCTCAAGTTCTGCAAGCGACGTGAGACCGGTGATCTGGCTGCATTAGTCAAGGTCACTAAAAAAAACCTAGATAGAAACATGTAATACACAGAGGCTACATTGTTTATTATCACACAATGAAGGAGTTTTTAGACTTTTTGTAGCATCCTTCCCACATACCTAACATAACACAGAGAGGCCAAGGAAGCGAAGGCATGGAGAGCAATGGGGTGAGTGTTTCTGCCCCGACTGCACCTGGGAGGGGGAATTGACCAATGGGTCACTGGGGTTTATCTGCACTGGGTACAGGAGATAGCTGATGTCCTGCACAGGGGACAGTAGTGAACAGGACGGTGGCGAGCTGCTGGCGGGGGGGAAGGGGTCCGCATAACTGCCGGCCTGCTGGTGGGGGGGGAAACCGGAGCACACCGCGGGGCTGGCTGCCTCCTGGGAAAGGGGGGGAGAGACCGAAGCGCACCGCGGGGCTGGCTGCCTGCTGGAAAGGGGGGGGAGAGACCGGAGCGCACCGCGGGGCTGGCTGCCTCCTGGGAAGTGAGGGGAGAGACCGGAGCGCACCGCGGGGCTGGCTGCCTGCTGGAAAGGGGGGGAGAGACCGAAGCACACCGTGGGGCTGGCTGCCTGCTGGAAAGGGGGGGAAGAGACCGTAGCGCACCGCGGGGCTGGCTACGTGATGGAAGGGGGTGGGGAGACCGGAACGCACCGCGGGGCTGGGGGGGGACCGCGAACCTGGCGCCCTGCACTCAAGTATCCCTAAATTCTCAACAGGGTTTCCTACTGCCAGATATATCACTGCTGTGTGTTACCTGGGAAGAGAGGGAGGGTCTTCTACAGCAATGTGGATTCCGCCCTGGCCCCTATGCATCTTGCCTGTGTGCAGCCATGGTACCCCCACCCCTCGCTGCACAGTGGATCGGATGAGTTAGCCTGACCGGGACAAGGACCACGGTGGCTCTCCCTATAAACTTGCGAAAGCACATTGCCCACGCTCTGGCTGCAACTGTTCAAGAGATTACCGAGGCAGATTACAGAGACGTGATAGAGCAAATCAATGGGCTATTCCACGTTTAGGCATGCATGCAGGCAGCCATAGCCCAAACCCTCCTCTCCCAAAACATAAAAATCTGCTTACCCCGAGCATGCTCCGCAGCTTCTTCCTCACCAGCAACTTCCAGCTGCTGCGACTGGCTAGCCTCCTCCTGGCTTGAGAAGAGCTCCTGGCTGCATGCCTCCTGGGACTCCGGGGTCTCCCTCCACGCCAGTAGCCTCACTGTCGGCTTCTTCTACACCCTCCCCCACTTCTCCCTGCTCTGAACTCTCCATCGTGGTCCTCGGATTGGCAGTGGGGTCACATATGGCATCCAGCTCCTTGTAAAAACGGCAGATTGTGGGGGCAGCTCCTGAGCGGCGATTTCCCTCACGGGTTTTGCAGTAAGCACTCCTCAGCTCTTTTATTTTGACCCTGCACTGCAACGCATCCCGTTCATGCCCCTTCTCAGCAAGGACTGTGATATTTGCCCATAGGTATCATAATTTCTCCGGCTGGAGCGCAGCTGTGCTTGCACAGCTTCCTCACCCCAAACACGGATGAGGTCCTGCAGCTCGGAATTGTTCCATGCTGGGGCTCGTTTGGTGTGTGGAGGCATGGTCGCTGATTGATTGATTGATTGCACTCGACACCTGGCTGAGCAAACAGGAAGGGGATTTTTAAAATTCCCGGGGCATTTAAAGGTGGGGTCAGCTGAGCTCAGGGCAGTGGAGTGTGCATGATTACCAGAGAGGCTTCTAAGGTATGCTGGGATACCTCTTATACCACGGAGGTCAATAAAACTGCTGGTGGGCGTCCACACTTGCTGACCAGTGCTGGATCACCAGCGCTGGAATCCCTACACCCGAGGCTCGACCGGGTGTACAGCCAGCGCTGCAACCAGGGAGTTGCAGCGCTGGCCGTGCTTTGCAAGTGTGTGGCCACATCCTAAGTTGCAGCGCTGTAACCCCCTCACCAGCGCTGCAACTCTCCAGTGTAGCCATGGCCTAAGAAAATGATCAGTTCAAGTCAACTTTTTGTTTCCCAGAGCCTGATTGTCCTCTAATACTGAGGAAATTAGAGTAACTCTTTTGAAAGCAACACACCATTGTAAGTGAGATGAGAAAAAAGCTCGTTAGGTGCATCACATATCACACATAGCATTCATGAGATAGGGATTTCATATACTCAATACTTTATGTTAAATGTGGACATGGATCATAAAATCTGAGCTTCTCCCAAGCTCCAGGATTTGAGTATCTACTTCTGCAGGAATATTATAGACAGCCAAGAAGAAATGGAGTCAACATGTTTTTTAAAAAATAAACCTAGCTAAAAGTCATTTTGAAAAGAAATGTTGAAACATTTAATTTTGACACTTTCAATTTTTAATTCTCCCCCCCAGCTGAAATAATTCACTGAATTCAACTTGATTTTGTGAATAGTTTTGGTTGATCTGAAACTACATTTTTTTGTGCAATTTTTTTTCTGAAAATTTTCACCTAGCTCTATGCCTGACCATTTCCACATAGTTTTAAATTTGCTTTGTGCAGTTACAACAATCCAAGTCAGCCTTATTGGGGCTGAGGATCTGGTCCAGAGCCTCTAAATATGTACCTACTCCCTACCTATTTCCCATAGAAATATTTAAGTATTTAATGTCTACTCCTGAACCATTAAAGTCAATGTTACTTTTGCTATTGACTTCAATTAGAGCAGGGTCAAAACCTTAATGCTCAGTGTAGCCATTTTTGTAGAATATTTTCAAAATATAAACCCCAAATGACCAAAAGGTGAACAAACTACAGCATGTGCAGGGAAAGATCTTCACCTGTAAATCTGCATAGCTCCATTTAAGTCAGCTCAGGATTTGGCCAGTCATAAGGAAACATGATCAAAAGTGAAAGCTATGATGAACAGCTAAACTATCAGACAAAGTATAGAGAGAAGCTGGTGTGGGGCTTCTATGAAAAACATCTGCGTTGTCACTGGGTGATGCCACTGGATTTTGCAGTGATGGTTTGTTGATTCAATGTTTGTCAGCGTGAGAGTAAAACCATTGTCCCACACTTAGTCTCATTTTACACTGGGCATGATGTGCCATAAATGGTTTACAGACTGTTGAGGGAAAGCAGCATGTAACAAACCTGGGCAAACGTATAAAGCAGCTTGTCTAATGAAATAGGAATAGCAGAAATATAGAACATAAGTCCTGCACGTGCATTTCTAGTGCTGCTGCTGTTTGGCTGATGTCAAGTCTTAATGATTTCAATAAGAACTTTTACTTAAAAATTGCTGGTGTGATATGGCCCAAGTAATATATGTGGGATTCAGTTTTTTGTACTTTTCATTTGATTTGAAATGAAGGATGTACACCGTCGAACTGGATTTCACTGATTTCAATAGCTTTTGGATTATTTTTATCTAAATAGGGATTATTTTAATAATCTGCATTCTGAAATTAGACATTTAGGAATATATAGATAATACAAAGGCTTGGCCAATATTCGTTTTCTGTACCTCATTTAGATCATTTTAGCAATATTTTCCCCAGTACACTGTAGTGGGTGGTCATACTGAACTACAGGAAGGCTGTTGTGAAGAAAACAATATGCAAATAAGGCAGATAATTTCATGCTTTTATCACCCATCTCAGAACATTTGCATTTGAACAGTTTGTCCAGGTTCTGTAGTTTTTATTTAGTAATTGCTTGGGCAGTTGCTTTTTGACAAAGGTATGATTAATGATTGTCTCTCTTTGCATGTATCTTATAAATGAGTGTAAAAAATTGCTAAAGGTAAAAGATTACATTTTACATCAAAATCAACAAAGGCCATGCCTCTGTCATTTATTATAAAAGCCTTTCACATTTTATTTTAATTAACTTGCTACGCTATTAGCACTCTTGTAGAGAGAACAACATATACGGTACACCACAATAAATGCTCAGATACCTTGATGAAGGGCGTGGTTTAAGAACAAAACATTTTTTTTAAAGAAAAGAATAGCTGTCAGTAGTGTAGTGCAATAGACTTGATAGTTCGAAAAGAAAGAATGACACCCAATATATCTGTGGAAAACTAAATTGTAAATTGTGGTACTTCCCTTTATAACGGTAGGTGGGTCAAATCCTCAGCTGGTGTAAATCAGCATAGCTTCACTGAAATCAAGAAAGCATTGCTAATTTACACCATCTGAGAATCTGGCCTTTCAAAATGGTTCGGTGTGAGTATTTCTATCCTTGTGATGTGTGTGTGGGTAGGTATATTTACCGTTTTGTATATTCTACATGGTGAGACTGTATACTGCGAGTGAAGTTTGCTCTGGGTGACATTGACCTCCTTGAAGTCAATGGAAGTTTTGCCGTTGATGTGAATGGGGCCAGGATTTTACACTGTGAGTCTGTCATATCATCTGGTGCACGGTGCCCATTTGACAAGCAGGCATGTGAGTTACTCCTAACTGTCTCTATACAGGTGTAAGTTTCATGCACAGATACAGATAGTGCTACTCTATGCTCCCTTCACGTGTGACATTGAATGTAAGGGGTTTGGTAGTGCCGTTGTTGATGCAGAACTGCTATGTATTAATCTATGAAAACTGATGTTGGTAATGGTTTGAATATTGTAAGTGACCTGGTCAGTGAGGTAAAGTTACTGTCTACCTGTGGTTGGTGGGTTATTAGAATTTTCTGTATGAGTGTATTGATCTAAACAAGGGACTGTGGGAAGAGCAAACAGATCTTGATAAGCAGCCTCAAGCACATACTTGGAAGACAATGCAGCCAGCTGTTAGCTTTAAAGACCCCATATCCTATCTCCAGCAAATTGTAAGCCTTGCTTTGGCTAAAACTGGGAACCTGGAGGCCAAAAGAACCCTGCAAAATGCCCTTCTAAGGGGAAGAAAGGAGTCACTTGTCCAGAAGCTGTCTAGGGAGACCAGCTGATGCAGAGAGAGGTGCTCTGGGGAGGCAGTCTAAATAAGTTGGCTCTTCCCAGATCCTTAGGGGAAAACTTGCTATGTATACAGCCTCTGGTGTTGTTGTTAAGATCTGTTTTCTTTTAAATGTGTTGCTTCTAAATAAATGATACTTTTCTCGAAGAAATCTTTCTGATCACTGTATTAACCACTGTCATTGGTCTCTGAGAAACAGAACTGCAGGATCTGAGCCTAAGTCAGGCATGCTGAGGTAACTTGTGGTTAGTAGCTGGGGCTGGGCTGGGAGGGGAGAATAGTGTAATCCACTGGAGCCAAGTGATGGCTTTAGCCCTGAGACCTGGGAGGAGCTGTACTTGATGAGACCAAGAAGGATCAGAGATGCAGTTCATCCGGTAACTGTGGCAGAGGTTCTTCACATTCAGTGTGCTCTACAAAAGAATGGACTGAGGGTCCAAAAGTTGCCTAAGGTGCCAGTTCACCAGTTCATCCTTATTCGGCAAAGTATTTAAATACCTGCTTAACTTTAAACTCATCCTGAAGTCCATTGGGACTTAAGTGCATACCTAAAGTAAAGCAAGTTCTTAACTGGTTTACTGAATTGGGATCTAAGGAAGTTTTAACTTCCACTTCTTCCATTGTGCACAGGGGGAAAAGGCAGATATTGATGGTGTTTTGGGGAGCATTGCATCTTCAGAGCCTTTGACTAACCGCAGCATTGCTCATTGACAAATGGATGCATGGCTCATTTGTTATTTGGATGTCGATATGATTGCCTACTGACATTATGCATGTCTTGAAACTAATGTTAACTGGGATGCATGTCTTTCTGAATCCAGATATAATTGAATGTGAGAGCACTGTGGCCAAGATATGCTTATCTCTGAATATGTTAGGTTTTAGGGATTAGATTCCTATTCACTTTACAGTGCTGCTGGCTTTTGTGATTGACTGTAACCATGTTCACTGTTTTCCACAAATATGTGCCTCAAAGACAACCTCGTACCAAAATAGATGGGTGTGCGCCAGTATAGAAGAATTGGATCTCTTTGTGCAGCGCAGTGAACAAGGCCCTTTATTTTCAGATGTTTTGTCAGCACAGCTGGGTGGGAGAGGTGGAGAAATGTGGCCTTAAAGGTGCCCTTTCCATTTCGCCAGTCCTGGGCTCTACACCGCATAAGGTATCCAGCTGTATCCATGTGATTTTTCCCACTCTGGCATGCCTGCCACACTGAAGGAGAGGGGACTGGTAGCATAGTCATCCATCTAGATTTAACATTCCCCTGTGCAAATCCTTGATTGTTTCTGTAAAGCAGCTTTCTCACTTTTTTGCATGGCCTCAGCACTGCAAAGGAGTTGGAACAAGGGCCAAGGATTAGCTGGTTGTGTGTGGCCAGTTATTTCCCTGCTTTTCCAAACAGCACACTGAACTGACATTCAATGGTAACTTCTGCTCTCAGAGCCAGTTCTTTGCTCTCCTCATATGCATGGAGGTCCCACTGCCATTAGTGCTTGGTATCAGGGGGAGATCTGTGCACGTGGGGAGACTGGCCATGCAGGACTGAGAAGAAGGTGTTCATAATGACACATTTGGGCTCTTGCAAGCCTTTTGACTGCTGATTGAACATCTTGAACTTTTATTTTCATTCTTGTTATTTTTACTGTTTTATTTCATGTACCGTTTTTCTTGAGGCAGTAGTTAGAGAAGATACTGGACTTAATTGCCCACTGCTCGCTACCAAATTGTATAATATTTGCTTCTTACAAACATTCACTTCCCATTTCTGTCTAATCCTAAGAAATCTCTGGTAATCAATAAGAATGAATCATATGTTTTATTTTTAAAAAGACATATGAGTTCTTAAAGACATAGACAGACATAGCAGAATAATATTTGGGAATGGACCTGCTTGAATCAATCTTCCATTCAGTGAGCTTGGTTTTCCTCTCATTGCACTGCTGTAAATCAGCAGTAACTCCATTGAAGTAAATGGAGTTATATAAGGTAAAATTGGTATGAGTGGTATAAAACCAGGCTCCCTGTGTCATACACATATTGCAGTATTTTAGAAGGTCTGATTCAATTATATCTAAAAGGCATATGCTTGATTATATATCTTCTGAGGTTTATGTATTTGCTTTGTACAACAAAACTCTTAGTACAATGGAACGTTCTTTAGAGAGGTAGCTTTAGGCTAGAAGTCAGCACTTCCATTGGTGCAGATTGTCATAGCGTCACTGACTTCTATAGTATTTTCTTAAGTTCTCTGGAGCTGCTAAAGTGTGACTGTCATGCTTGTCACACAGTGGACTTATGGACTAGTGAGTATATATATTTTTGTTCGGTTTAAAAAGATATGCATGATATACTAAGGTCTTCTGTAGTTGTATCTGGCAACATCTGATAGACAACACTGCAGTTATTTTTTATTCTAATTGTATGAAAACACTGTGATACTTCAATACTGTTGTGAGGTAACTGGGCAAATTTCGCCTTTTACGTGATGTCAACTGAGGGTTTGATATCTGGAGTATGGTGTACTGCTTAGGGGGCCACAGCCCCAAGTGTCAGAAATTGACATAGATCCACTGATTTTCAATGGAGCTAAGCTGATTTATACCAGTTGAGTATCCAGTGCCAGGTGACTGTGTCAGAACTGACCCTCTATTTTTATATGAATTTCGGCTTCCAAATGTGAAGAAATACAAATAAGATGTCATCGAATCTAATCTCAGCTACCCTGATGTAAATCAAGAATAATGTTAGCACCATCAGTGGAGTCACTCTGGATTTGCTCCAGTGTAACCAAGGTCAGAATCAGGTTCAGACATATTAGCCCCTGAGTACAGCTTGATAAAATATCAAAACAACAGTTTTACATCACAGTAAAGTTTGGACCCAAACTATCAAAAGCCAGATGATTCCTCACTGGAACAAGTCCTCAGCTGGTGTAAATTGGTGTTCCTCAGTTGATTTACACTTAATTTACACCACCTGAGGATCTGCCCCATTCTACCTTTTGACCTCACGTTTAAGATTACCATTTTGTGTGTGTGAGCTAAGGTGAGAGGGTAAGTTACCTGAACTTCTAATTTCCTGCCTTTCATCAGTCTGATCTGTGTAGCAACCTTAGCATCTGTCACTGTAGCTGCTTTAAAACTGAATTGCAATAGATGTAATTCAAAGAACCCAACCATATCAAATGATGACTTTTGTTTGTTTGTTTTTGGCCTTCAGATGAGTGTCCTCTTTGTAATGCATCTTCATTTGCTACTTCTATTATTGCTAAATGCTGAGCACAAAGACTTAAATAGAATTTTTAATGGCCAGGCTTCAAATATAAATTTGGCAGCTACCAGTAATTAGACTCACCAGAGTGCAATGTGGGGAGCAGGAATCTCTGCAGGAATCAAAGGTGCACAGTCAGGAAATGAAGCAAAGCTTTGTTTCCCCAGCCAAATAGAAGGGACTCCCTTGAGTTTGCTCTGCATTATTATAAAACGCTTAAAGGCAAAGGTCGATTATTTCTGACCTTTGTCTGCACATTCTACTGCCACTGTTGTCATTTGGGACACTTTAAGGGCTTCAAACCATGCTGTAATAACCAGCGCACCATTTTAGCATTATCATTAGTGGATGCTGCTGTTTATATAGACTAGAAGAATACCTAATGGCAATTTCAAGTAACATTCTTTTAGCGTTATTTGCTGTTCCATTAGTTAATGCCAAATACTAATGTTCATTTGTTGTTTTACAATACACGATAATTAGATGCATTTTTCAGATTTTTCATCTTCTTTCAGATAACTAGAAAGAAACAAATTTACTTCATGCTGTTGCTTGCTGGGAAAGGACTAATAATTGATGACAGTTTTTACTCAGGTATTTTGAGAAACTGGCAAAACAGGATGTTTTGATCAATGTTTTTAATCTTGCCACTTTGTTTTTTAAAAGTTACTTGTCAGGTGTATTGCTGCATCCAATTGACCTAATTCTGCTCTGTAACTCTGGGTGTAAATCAAGAGAAACTCCACTGAAATCAATAGTTATTTTGGATTTGCAAGGTGTAAAGGAGAACCGATTTTCTTATTATGTGAATAAAAGCGAGCAAGAACTAAGAATATAAATCTAGGACAGGGAAAGCTGAGAACAGTTTGGGCTCAGAGTCAAATTTCATAGGACTTTAAAGAGTTTTAAAATCATGAACCACTCAACCTCAAGGCCTGGACATTAGTGATGATCTGGATATCTATCCTGTTTGCTTCATGAACTTGAAAAACTTTGTCAAGCAAGTTCAAGCCATCATGTCCATTGCTTTGGGCAATCCCAGTTCTTCATACCATTCAAAATCATCTTTGAGAAATCTCTCTCTTTATTTGAAGAATGTCATCTGATTTAGCACTGGTGTAATACTGCTTGGCTTAGGAGCAGACATCTGAGAATTTGACAATGACACTGGTACTAGTCATGGAAGTATACATTTAAGGCTAGTGTCTTGGACTCATGTCCAGTTTCCTAAAAAACATTCTGGTTTAGTGTAGAGAGGATGTTCTGTTGCCTTTTGGCATCTGCGCCAGCATCTCCAGTTCACGTTCAGTCCGTATTTTATATAAACAGCCATTTTGACAACGGGCATGGCTCAGTTTACAGAGAGTTTTGTCTGGTGATAGTAGCAGAGAACAGGGAGTTAGGACTCATGGATTATATTCCTCCATCTAACAATAACCCCCTGTGTGAACTTTGACTCTGCATTTTAGCTTTCTGCCCTACTTGTTAAATGAATTAGAATAACAGCTAACTCACAGAGTGGCTTGAGGATTAGTTTGTTATTTTTCTAAGTTCTTGAGAGCCCCTGATCCAGGGAAGCTCTGTCTCTATAAGAGCAAAGTATTTGTGTTATGAGTACTTTCCCCCTTAATCTAACATTTCTATTAGGGGGTAAGTAGTAGATAGTTATATTATGGTAACACCAAATGTCTCAATCTGGAACAGGAGCCCATAGTGCTAGAGGATCTTCTTCCTGAGGATTTTCTTTAACCATATTAGAACTACCATCATAACCTTTAAAGTAATCTTATTCCCATTTCCAATATCATAGAGAAAACAATTCTCAGAACATTTGCTGTAGGCACTAACAGCAGAGAAGTTCTCTCACTGTCTCGCTGTAAGGGGCATGCTCTGTCCTCATCTTCAGATGCCCCAGGGACCTCTCAGATTCGGCCCATTGAGTGGCAACTTCATGTGTTTTTATTTACATTCATCACCAACACCAATACAGTTCCAGGCAGCAATATTATATACAATGCTTCTCTACCTTTAACCCTTTCCTGCAGGGCTAGGGAGGAACAGACATTTCCCTTCCTTGAGAACTGTGCACACACTGGGCTCAGCTAGCCCTGGTTTTTGTTTAATTCTCTTTCGTTCTACACACACATACACATATGTGTGCGCACACATGCACAGACTATAGTACAGACTGGACATAATCTATAATGTACAGTATAGTGAAATTGATCAAATATCGGTACTATGCAGATAAACGCCTAGGAAATATTGTTACTTTTAAATTTAGCTAATTTAGTGCTTATAAAGATGCCAAATTGATAGTTCAGGAAAAATAAAATCCTCCAATTATCCATGGTAGAAACACAGGACAGATAGTAGGTGTGCAAGCTTCCCTGTACGGTCTTAGTGATGCCTTCATCCCTTAATCTCTAGCAAGAAGGTAATTCACTCTCCATGCCTAATTGGCTTCTCTTGGCTCCTCTCCTGAAAATGACAGTAAGGGTAGTAATTGTGAGAGCTGATTTTGTAAAAAGGACATTTATATTTGAATTGTTGACCTAGTGGAGAAAGGCTTTGTTCCTAATAATAAAATGACATAGTATCTCACATTTGCATAGCACCACTCATCCTGAAGGGTCCCAAATACTTTATAATTAATTTTAAAAGTCTTTACATAGGGTTAATTTCATCCACCATGTTGAGTGAATTGTGGCAATTGTTTAACAGCAGTTTAGGAGAGCACGCAAAGAACATGTTATCCAATCAGTCAAATGTACCCACGCTAGAGTTTGTCCAGGACAACAGATTAACATCCATACTCTTTGAGAAAGTGCCATGGGATTTTTGATATCCACAAGTGGTCATGTTGTCAGAGTTACATTTCATCAACAACATAAAAAGGTGAAATTCTAGGTCTCCAGAAGTCAATGGCAAATAGGTCTTCTATCCGAGTCCAACCCTGTTTAGCTTATGAGCCATCTATTCCCTGTCACCCAGGTGACATCATACCTGAATCTTCTTCCCTAGGTCTCTCTTCTATCTTCGTTTTTTCATTTTAGTTTCAGTCTCTCTCCTCCTAATACTATCAAGTCAAAAAACTCTTTAACACATTTTTCCAGCTCTTTTTCTCCAGTTCGCTTCACACTTCAAAGATTATGGAGTTAACTAAACCAAATATCCATGAAGCTCGTTAAGCCCTTTGGTCATATCTCCATAGCCCTTGCCTTTGTGAAAAGATCAAGCTGGACTATTCAGCTGTATTTCCCATTCAGACATATGGCTCTAAGACAAGAACTTGTTACTAAAGTCATATGAATGTGCTAACAAACTTCTATAAAAGACACATCCTGAATACAAAGTGGCATGATCAAATATCCAGCACAGTGTTGGAGTATGCTAACCTTGCTGCTACACATATAATACTGATGAAGATGTAACTTATTGACAGTCTAGCGGACTGGATGGATTTGAAGTTGTTTGGTGAATGAGAGCTGCATTTCAAATAGAAGAAGGGCCTTGTGATGGAAGGATGAAAAATGCAAATTATTAATACAGTCTAGGATATGGAAAATAGAAACAACATCAGCATAGAAAAGATGTGAAAAATACACTTCGAACTCACAGCTGAGTAATATTGACGGAGAGTATTGGGAATCTATAGCTTCTAATCAAATGATGCCATGATAGAGCAAAACAAATAGAGTGTACTTGTTTTGAAATAACCATTTGTATATGTGTAAAATAAAGTGCCAACTGCCTCTACAATTGCATGTAGTGCAGGGGTTCTCAAACTTCATGGCACCGTGACCCCCTTCTGACAACAAAAAGTGCTACAGGACCCCAGGAGGGGGGGGACTGAAGCCTGAGCCCACCCAAGCTCCATTGCCCTGGGGGGGGGGCGGGGAAGGGTGTGGTGTGGGTGCCCAAAGCCCGAGCCCCACCTCCTCTGTGGGGATGGGAGGGGGCAAAGCCGAAGCCAAAAGGCTTCAGCCCCAGGCAGAGGGCCTGTAACCTGAGCCCCACCATCCAGGGCTTGGGTTTCAGTTCTATGCAGTGGGGCTCAGGCTTTGGCTTTAGCCCCAGGCCCCGGCCCCCAGGAAGACTAAGCCAGCCCTGGTGACCCCATTCAAATGGGGTTGTGACCCACTTTGGGGTCCCGACCCACAGTTTGAGAACCACTGATCTAGTGCATCAACCTGAACTGCACCTTTGCCCCATCTGTGGCAGGATACATTAATTTTGAGAATATGTGTTCTCTTTCTGTAGCAGGAAAGCTCGCAGGATAAGGCTGAAGCTAAACAATGAAACAGAGACGAAGCTTTAGGACACACATTATTCAAATATAGCTCTTTGCTCAGTGTTGGAGAAATTGACTTTCTGTCACAAGGCCTAAGTCTCTCTCTCTCTCTCTCTCTCTCTCTCTCTCTCACACACACACACACACACACACACACACACACACACACACACACACCCCTCTGCCGCCAGGAGTGGATAGCATGCCACAGGCCCAGGGGATGAAGGACTAAGGCAGCTCAAAGCCACCTTTGCGCCCTCCAGACTGAGAATGCAATCATGAGCTAGAATAGACCCTGAAGGGCTGCCAAAGTTAGGGCAGCCTGTCACTAGCTACCCAGAATCCCTCTCTTACTCTCAGCCCTGCTCCTAGAATTCTCTTTACAATGTGGTTTAGGAAGGGGTCCTCAGAGGATAGCATGTGGCTGTCTTCCTCACTTCTAACATGGAGGGAATTCTCTCACAGCTGGATCTGGGGCTTTTCCAACCCTTTTATGACACTCAGTCCTTTGATCAGAGATCAGGGATCAGAATGGGGCTGAGACTTTCACCCACATCTACACAGTCTTATCTGTTTGGATACAAAATAGGAACCGTGACCACCTTTGACTCTTCCATGATTTACCCATCATTATTTCCTCTGAAATTTGTATAACACAGAACATGCATATTACAATAATCGGCAGCTGCCTTATTTGACTTTTTATAAAAAGCCACTTGAATCATTTTTATTTTAATCATGGTTTTGCTCTACAGTTATTAAGAAGTATTATGCCATTTATAGTTGATTAAATTTTCCAAATGAATGTGTTTGTTTTTTATCCACTAAAGTGAAATGCCGAGGGGAATTTTGTTTCTAATCCTTGAAATGAAATAACGGGAATCCCTCACATCCCAACAATAAGATGACTCTCAAAGAACAACTATGCTTTTACTACTGATTTTATTCCAATAACTTAAGGTCATTAAAAAGCTTCCTTAATTAATTGTACTTACAAGGAGCATTTCTAATATAATTTTAGAGTACAATGGAAGTAAATACATCTATTTTACCAGACAGCTTGAAGAAAACCTATTTAGTTCAAGCCAAATAATTTCTGCCTTCTTCAAAGAAAATTGCTAGTGAATGTCTACACTGAAGTGATTTTAACTTCCTTGACACTGAAGATTTAGTTACGTGAGACAATAATGAACAGCTGAAAGATATAATTTTAGATGTAAAGAGTGCAGCATCTACACATTTCAGAAATGAATGACTCTTGCCATATATTGCCCCATAAAAATCGTATACTTAAGGCATTAAATACCCGAAAGACTTGCAAAGGATTAAACTGTGCTTTCACGTAGATTCATTATAATTGACACAAAAGATACTGAATTCATTTTCTCCATCAATATTCCCTTTTTTGTAGCTCTTGGAACATTTAAAAAAAGCAACCAGAAGCTTCAGCCTGTGCAGAATGCATCAGCTTATCTTGAGTGAAGAAGGTCGCTACTGACTAAGCATATAACAACAGTGATTTGCACTCTGCGCTGGCAACCTGCTCAATTCCAGCAGCAATTCAAAGTGTTGGCTAGTCTCTATAAAGTCTTAAATGACCTAAGTATCTGAGAAATCTCTTGCTGTGGGAGTAATGATCTGCTGGTTTCCTCAGGTTGTCAACTGAATCCTTGGCGTTAAACCAGAGCGCTTGGTATGGCACAATTCCAGGGATGGCATCCCAGGAGGGTTTTTTTTCTTTTTCCTTCGGCGGTTGCACTCTTGGAGAGGGTTCTTTTTTATTTTGCTTGGGCTGGCAAAAAACCTAGATCCGGCCCTGGTCTCAATAGAGCTCAATGCTTCTGAAATGTAGAGTTTGTCTACATGGCAACATTCCAGAAAGTAAATCTAAATAAACGAAAAGTGTGAATTTGAAGTTGATTAGTTAAAAGTCATTAAATCTCTACATGGACACTGTTATTCAGAATTAAAGTGGTCTTTGGTTTATCTTAGTTCACCGTGTAAGTGAATTAAGCTAAACCAAATAAAAGGCCATTTTAATTTTGAATGAGAATGTTCAGATGGGGTTTTAATGCAATTTAACTTCAAATTCACAATTTTAGTTAATTCGGATTAACTTTCCTGGATGTCCCCATGTAGACATGTCTCTAATCTCTTCAACAATCTTCCATAACCCAAGTTTCAGAGTAAAATATGCAGTAAGTCTTACTTATTTGATCACACTTTTTGTTGAACCATAGTTTAATTAATGGCGGAGGACAGAATTATGAAGAAGCGAGTCTTGCTATTAGGCATTCTAAGTTGAAAATGTTATTTCGTGTCTTTTTGGAAGTGGTTGTTATTGATTTAATTTCCCAGTGGCCTGGGTGCTGGACACTAGTAGCAATGCTGACTAAATTAATGTACATGGATCTACTACAATATGTTTCTAGAGAAGGAGCTAAGTGTAAACTTCCAGAAATGAGGACCAGATATTCTTAGCCACCTGAAAGGTTTCTGTCTCCTAAAACCAAAGTAACTTTTTTCCATTAAAGCTAGCTCCAGCTCTAGGGTGTTTGGTGATTTCCAAGCTTAATATAATAGTCTCTTGGAAATCATAGATGCTTCTCTTGAAAGATTCATTTTTATAATAGACTGAGATAAGAATGTGCATGTAAAATACCCCAAATAAAGACATTAGGAATCAAAGGAAAAACAAAAATGTCTGGATGTGTATTTGAAACTTATTCAAAGCTCTTAACTCTACAAAATCAGTACTAGGCTATTACCTTATTGCTCTGTGATGGGAAATCTTGGCATATGAAGTCCCAAATTACGTTGACCTTTCTTGCTGCCAAAGTACATTGCATTTTTGTGTCTAATTCTCTGTCCACTCCAGCCCTTAGGTCTCTTTCAGCCTTCACTACCTTTCCAGGTTTCTGTCTCGTACTTAATATTTGTGGGGGGTTTGTGTCCCTCCTCTTTAACTGCCACAGATTTTTCCAGTTGAGTTTCTTCTGATTACTCAGAAACGCAGGAATTTTACTATGTCAGCACCAGTGGTCCAAGAAGCCTGCTGTACTTTCTCTGACATGTGTAAGAGAAACTTTAACGGACAATTATTAAACCCCCATCAACAGAGAATTTTTTTCCTAGCCAGACTCCCTAGCCTGCTTATGCCCCATCTTCTCATTATTTATATGCATATCTAATTATTTTTTAAATTCTATTAAGCGCTCAGCTTCAATAATAGCCAGTGACAATGAGTTCCACAAGTTTATTATGAAGTTTAATTGTCGCCTTTGGTCTATATTGATAATTTTTTTGACTTCTAGGTATTATTTCTCTATCTGTGCTGGTTTTCATCACATCTTCTAATGTATGAATTTTATTGATGTGGTGTTTATCCCTCTCCTAGAGTTGGAAAGAAGATGCCAAATAAGATAAAACCTAGTACGGATACCCAGGACCTGTGCCCTGATTTTATAAATGTGTCTTTGGCAACATTCCTGTTGTCAGGTTTCAGAGTGGTAACTGTGTTAGTCTGTATCAGCAAACAGAATGAAGAATACTTGTGGCACCTTAGAGACTAACAAATTTATTTGAGCATAAGCTTTCGTGGATTAAACCCCACTTCATCAGATGCATGCAGTGGAAAATACAGTAGGAAGATATATATACATAGAGAACATGAAAAAATGGGTGTTGCCATACCAACTATTACGAGAGTGATCAATTAAGGTGGGCTATTATCAGCAGGAGAAAAAAAATTTGTAGTGCTAGTCAGGATGGCCCATTTCCAACAGTTGACAAGAAGGTGTGAGTAACAGTAGGGGGAAAATTAGCATGGGGAAATAGTTTTTACTTTGTGTAATGACCCATCCACTCCCAGTCTTTATTCAAGCCTAATTTAATGGTGTCCTGTTTGCAAATTAATTCCAATTCTGCAATCTCTCATTGGAGTCTGTTTTTGAAGTTTTTTTGTTGGAGTATTGCAACTTTGAGGTCTGTAATTGAGTGATCAGGGAGGGTGAAGTGTTCTCCGACTGGTTTTTTGAATGTTATAATTCTTGACGTCTGATTTGTGTCCATTTATTCTTTTGCGTAGAGACTGTCTAGTTTGGCCCATGTAAATGGCAGAGGGGCATTGCTGGCACATGATGGCATATATCACATTGGTAAATGTGCAGGTGAACGAGCTTCTGATTGTGTGGTTGATGTGATTAGGTCCTATGATGGTGTCCCCTGAATAGATATGTGGACAGAGTTGGCAACGGGCTTTGTTGAAAGGATAGGTTCCTGGGTTAGTATTTTTGTTGTATGGTATGTGGTTGCTGGTGATTATTTGCTTCAGGTGGGGGGCTGTTTGTAAGCAAGAACTGGCCTGTCTCCCAAGATCTGTAAGAGTAAGGGATTGTCCTTCAGGTGTGGTTTGGATGAAAGCTGGAGGCATGTAGGTAAGTATAGAGGTCAGTAGGTTTCCGGTATAGGGTGGTGTTTATGTGACCATCGCTTATTAGCACTGAAGTGTCCGGGAAGTGGATCTCTTGTGTGGACTGGTCCAGGCTGAGGTTGATGGTGGGATGGAAATTGTTGAAATCCTGGTGGAATTCCTCAAGGGTTTCTTTCCCATGGGTCTAGATGATGAAGATGTCATCAATGTAGCCCAAGTAGAGTAGAGGCATTAGGGGATGAGAGCTGAGGAAGCGTTGTTCTAAGTCAGCCATGAAAATGTTGGCATACTGTGGGGCCATGCGGGTACCCATAGCAGTGCCACTGACTTGAAGGTATACATTGTCCCCAAATGTGAAATAGTTGTGGAGGAGGAAAAAGTCACAAAGTTCAGCCACCAAGTTTGCCATGACATTATCGGGGATACTGTTCCTGACGACTTGTAGTCCATCTTTGTATGGAATATTGGTGTAGAGGGCTTCTACATCCATAGTGGCCAGGATGGTGTTTTGTGGAAGATCACCAATGGATTGTAGTTTCCTCAGGAAGTCAGTGGTGTCTCGAAAATAGCTAGGAGTGATGGTAGCGTAGGGCCTTTTTCATTCTGGTAGGCATATTTCAGTGCTGTCTCTTGAAAAGTGTCTGAGTAACTGATTCCCCCTGTGGTTTTTGTTAGTCTGATCCTCCTCTGTCTTGTGAAGAGTCAATGCTTATTGTAACTATTGAAGTTAAACAGCTCCATACATAATTCCCTTCTGCTCTTTCTATAGCTTCTAAACTTCCTTGATGCTGATCCTTTGTTTTACACCTCTTTCCTGATGATCATAACTTGGGTCCTCTTGTTATGTTCTTCAAATATAAGAGAAACACATAGTGAACATTCAGTATAGCCACTATTATAATCCTATATTAGAGAAAAAATATATGTTGCAGATTACACTGAAATTCTAAATCCACATTACTGTAATTAGGACCTCTAGAAAATCATATTATTTAATTTCAAAATATAAAAGTCTTGTGTATCTGTGTGGTAAACAGCTTTGTATTATCTGGAAAATTATGGTAGCATCCTACTGTCAGTCCTTAGTCTGACTAACATTGAAGTCAATGGAAATTTTCCATAAACATAGATGGCAGGATACAGACTACATACTGTTCATTTGCAAATAAGATCTGAAAGTCTTTTCTGTCTCTGACTTCCTCTGCCCCATTATCTACACAACTTAATGCAGCTTGAAGACAGCGTTCATGGTAGAAAGGGAAATAGTGCCTTGCCCAGATACATTTTGTGAGTTCTGCTTTTGCACTGACATGTCCTTTTTGTTTTCAGTGTTCATTTCGCAATAAAAATTAGATTTACCCCTGTACTCACCTGGCACTATTGTCTGTTTTCCTCCTATTTATTATTTAAATATGGTAGGCTTGCCAATTATGCTGGACTGGTGGGATCTTTGAAAATGTTATTGGCAGCACTTCCTGTCTCTTATTCAGCTTTCTTTCCCATTGTTGGATGTTTTGATCTGTACTTGGGATTTATCAGTTTAATTAATCTAATCTCTGCAGTAGCATCCATGCTAACTGAAATGATTCTAACAATGGTTTTGTTGATCCTTGGAAATCACTGAATGAGAATAAAGATATGAGGTAGCATATGGCAGCATTCTTATCTGTGAGTCTTACATTTAGTGTTTTAGAATTTTATTTTCCTTTTAATTGGAGCTATATTTCTGCATAGTGATAAGGTCACTTCTGCATATTTCCTCTTTCACAAGGCTATGTTTTAAACACTTCATAAAATCATACTTTGTTACTGTAGATTATTTCATGAGAAAATATACTATAGAAAAATTATAGTGGATTGCTACAGTAAAACTTATATAGTGGTGATGCAGACATTGCTTGCTCATAGTATTAAAACTTGCAAAGAAGCTTAGATAACAAAACACCGTCACTCCATTATTTGCAGAAACAAAAATACTTCTGTCTATATTACCCAGTGCTGTCCCATTGATTTCAGTGGTGGAGAATTAGGCCCTAAGGCAGTGGTCCCCAACCTTTGCAGTGTGGCAGGCGCCTGACGACTAGCTGTCAAGGAGCATGGCTGCTGGACAAGCAGCCGCCGAAATGCTGCCGAGAAGCAGCAATGCCAACAAGCATCGCTGCCCAAATGCTGCCAAGATGTAGCGTCATGAAGAGGTGTCACTGCCGAAATGCCCCTGAAAATCACGGGCATTTCGGCAGCAGCGCTTCTGGACGTTGCTGATTCTCGGTGGCATTTCGGTGGCGAGGGCCTTGGCACCTGCAGGCACCACATTGGGGACCCCTGCCCTAAGGGTATGTCTTCGCTACTGGCCGGATCAGCGGGCAGTGATTGATCCAGCAGGGATCGATTTATTGCGTCTAGTCTAGATGCGATAAATCGATCCTAACACTCTCCCCGTTGACTACTATACTCCAGCTTGGTGAGAGATGCAGGCAGAGTCGATGGGGGAGCAGCAGCAGTCGACTTACCGTGGTGAAGACATCATGGTAAGTCGATCTAATCGACACCTCCCCCCTGCCCCCTGCAGTGTAGACCAGGCCTGAATGACTACTCCAAGCATGCTGCAATGTTAATGCAGTTTCATTTATAAACTATCAATCCACCTCAGTCAGGGGTTGCTTAGAATTGTCTAGTATCACAGGATCCTCTTCTAAGGCATGAGCTGAAACACTTTGAATTTCACTGTGTAGTATTTACACAGGGATTTTTGTATAACAGACTGCAACTTGCATAGAATTGGTTTAGATTGTTTTTAGTAAGAAGCGAAGTCTTGAAAGTAACTAGAATACTTTTCTGATGGATTGTATCTACTGAGGGAAACCTATCCTAAATGCCTTACTGCTTAGGAACTATCTACACCAGTGGTTCTCAAACTTTTGTACTGGTGACCCCTTTCACACAACAAGCCTCTGAGTGTGACCCCCCCTTATAAATTAAAAAAAACTTTTTAATATATTTAACACCATTATAAATGCTGGTGGCAAAGCAGAGTTTGGGACGGAGGCTGACAGCTTGCGACCCCCCCCCATGTAATCACCTCATGACCCCCTGAGGGGTCCCAACCCCCAGTTTGAGAACCTCTGATCTACACTCATTGCTTTATTTGCTTTCTGCAACCAACTTTCTGTATAACTTTTAATGAGTGTACCCGAATACTTGGATGTGAATATCTAAACTGTATCATTATATTTATTAATCTAAATGTAGGTTATTGCTGACTGTGTACTATATGTATTGTATGACTTTTAAACCAAACTTTGTACTTTTGGAAAATTTAAGCACTATACCCAGATGTACAGACACGCTTTCCTTAACCTGTATATTGTGTCATTTTAACGTTAGCTTTCATCAACATACCTTTCTGCCTCCCTTAACTCCTCCAGTTCCACCACCCTGGCCTCCAAAGCCCGTACATGGTCTCTGAGGGCCAGAGCTCCTGCACTGAATGCACAATATGTCAACCGCCCACAAGGCAGGTAATCAGACATGCTGCACTCAGCGCATAAACTGGATAGCCCCACTCTGCTGCTGGGCTTCTGTCTGCATTGTCTTCTGCAGCTACCAAGTTAATGAAGGGTTTTCGTTTAAATCAAGAAGCTTTGAATGTAGATTAGTTTACAGATTTTAAAGAACAGCAAATGAACCTTGCCCCCTTCCCAACTCCCTTGCAAAACTCCCTGTTAATAGCCCCTGGTCGCTTGTACACTGCTTTATAAAGCCCTCGCCTTCTTGATAGCCCCGCCCACTGACTAAGGCTCAGCCGATTAACAGAGGCTTCTAGCTTTCAAACCTTACTTTGAAGCTCACAGCTTCCAACTGACAGCCACAGCACACAGTCCTTCAAACAATCAAACAGACAGACAAACACAAGCTCAGCACACAACAAGTAACCCCCAAAAACAAACACACACTACAGACAGCCACTTACCCCAAGGGTGCTGTATTTGCTCCTCCTTCACCTGGAGAACTCCCTTGCAAAACTTCCCTGTTAGCAGCCCCTGTTCGCAAAGCAGCCTTACAGTCTAAAAAGCAACTCAAGAAATTATTTCAAGTGAAATGACTTTCCAGGGAAGACATCAAAACATAGGCTTATGTGTACATGTATGCAAGCTCAAAGTACAGGTTGCTTTTCTGCAAAATATGATTATTTGACCAAACTGTTATGCAAACAGAAAATTGATGTCATTGTGCTAAAAGAGTATCTCTTATTGGATAACAAAAAAGTATCAAAATGTCAGATTATCACTCAGTGGCAGGCCAACAGTACCCAAAATATGGACTGGCAACCATCCTGAGACAAGAGCTCTGGCACATCTGGTCTGTGGACTGGAATACTTCAACACGATATGCTATCACATCAGCTATTACAAAGAGAGGATAATAATTATACTTAGCCAGTTATATTGCTACTTTCACAGAATAATCTCAGAGCACTTTCCAGACACTAATGAAATAATTGGTATGCAGTAGAATACCTATTTCATTCAACTATGGTCAACACTAGAGTACAATCAGCAAATACGGCCTGATCCTGAGTCGTGGTGTTCATTCTCAACTCCCATTGCCTTCCAGTCAACAGAAATGTTTTCCGAGTCAGACTTCATGATTTAGCCATATATTTGTAATGCAATCATTGGTATTTTACTATGCATTAGAAACACTTTATCATAAAAGGCCCCTCCCAAGGTTTGCTGTAGCATATTCTTTTCATACTGTAGCTTTCAGGTAAAAATTGTATAATTACTAAATTTCCTGTAGCACAGTAATACTGTAGTTCTAGATCAGTGGGACTGACTTCCCACTGCCTTGCTCCTTTGGGAGTCATTTACATTTGTGCAAAGTGATGTAAACTCTGAGAGATTAAAATTATGGCATTTTATATCCATGAACACATAAGGCAGGGGAGAATCAGGCCCACTAATTTTAATAAAATTATTTACTGGATTGGGACAATTTCTCTACATATCTTCTTTTGAACAGTATAACAAATCCCCCAATACTGCATCCTGACATCATTTGGTAGAAACAGCCTCAAGAGCAGCTTTCTTTACCCTTTGCATTGAAATGTTCAGATAGCTCTGCAGTGCTCTTCTACCATTTCAAAAAGATGCTTTTGTACATATTGTGTCCTGTAAATGTAATTTGGTGGACAGTACCAGGATGGAGCAAATTATTACCCTGCAGAAACTCCAGGCAGAGTGGATGTAGGTTAGAAAACTTAGAATTATCTAGATCTCAAATAACCCTGTTGAACTGACCTTCCCTTTGTGCAGCTTGTTTTTTAAATATATATAATTATATACCATGAAAACAGCCTTTTTCAGGTAAAGGTCACTTGTTGCGTTTCTCTTTTTCAGAAATACTTTAAGTTGTTTTGTAGCCTGTGTTACCCACAATGGTGACTAGAAAGGTGGATGAACACTCCTCTACTGTCACTCAAATTCTGCACCTTGTTTGATCTAACTTAGGTTGGGATGGAAATTCTCTGCTTGTGAAAATGAGTGAAACTCCAATAAATTCAATGGAGCAGTGCCTATTTACACCAAAAGAAAATTTGTTTTTGTTGATTTTCAAAATTAAACATGGGGATTTAGATGCACTAATCCCTTTGACATTATTAGGATTCCTACAACCAAATCCTCATCCGTCATTTTATTAGTGTAACTATCTTTAGGACCTATTCTGCCATAATTACAAATAGAAATCTCTTTGACTTCAAAAGGAGTTTAACTTGAACTGAAATTAATGAATATATGGTAGGGTGTGCCCAATCACCGTCAAAAAATTCAAATGTCAAAATCTGGTTCAAAGATTTGGTGTTTAAAAAAATGGCCTTTTTAAAAAATGAACTGATTTTATTGAAAGAATTATCAAAATTATTAATTAAATTTTCCAATTGTCAAAAACATTTTGGAAAACAAAATGTCAATAAGTATTTTGATAGCTTCTATAACATTTTTTGGTAAAAATATAATTATTTTTATAGAATATAGTGAAAATATGAAAAAGTTCAATTTTTTTATTTTTCCACAATTTTTTCAAAAGTTTGAAACCTAATTCTAATATTTACAATCCACAAATCAGTAACAGTTCAAAGGAAAATGGCCAACAAGTTCAAACGTTGGTTCTTAAGGTTAGGTACCTTGCTCCAAGCTTAGCTACCTAAATATTTTAGGCCTGTTTTTCAATTGTGGATTTTCAGTATTTCTGAAAATCAGGCCACTTATTTAGACATCTACTCTGGATTTATGTACCTAACTCTGACTTAAGGACAGAGATATTTTCATAATCACCAGCTCAAATACATTATTTTTTGGGAAGCCTACCGCCTTATATTATGATTCAATTAGATCCTACAAACTAAGCATTTTTTACTGCACCAGTACTTGAAGTGGGAGATATCCAAAGAACACATAAGTGGTGCTGGTGATTGAATAGGAGGCACACTTACCTCTGACTCAATATTGAACAAATACCCCAGAGCACTGCTGGAAAACCTGTGTTGGTATGGTACCATCTTTTGGCTGAGTTCCAAATCAAGACCTTCATTGTTTGTGGTCATTAAAGATCCTACTTTCTGTAAGAGTAGGTGTGTCAGCTCTTCTGTCTTGGCTATATTCCAACCTGAGTAATTATAGTCAATAAAGCCAGAAAACAGAGGGGGACAAATGAAAATGTTTAAAACAGTTTTCCCCACCCACCTCTTTTTATTGTCAAAATACCATTTTTATCAACATTTTCCAGCTGGCTCTGCTCATTAAGCTGAAATTGTCACTGTGCCTCATCAATGGTGAGAGAGAGATGTCAGCTTAACTCATAAAAGTAAATCGCGTTCTTGGGAGGGAACATACCCTCTCACTGTCCCATATCCTAACAATTCTTAGGTCCCTCAGCAAGTAAAGGGCTTTCTTTGTCAAGAATATTTTTTCTTTTTTAGAAAGCTAAAGGGAGAAAAGAGCAACCACAGTCCAACTGCATAAACTCGTGCAATGTATGTGCTTGCGGCAAATCGGCATTGACTTGCAACTGGTGGGTGACAAGTTGAAGACAGAAGGAGCCCAAACAAGAGTACAAAGTGACTTCTTGAAATGGGAGTAAGATAGACAAGGCACAGTTCCACTATATTGGCTCATAGCAGCTGTACGAAAATGAAAGTGTGTACAAGTATTCCACCAGGATATTTATTCTTAAAGCTACAATATCTCCTCTGCTCAATTATCCACCACAGATGCAGCACTCATGATATATACTTCCTCATCATATAAAATGCCATTGCCTTTCCCCTATGTAGTCATTTACACCAGCACAAAGTGTGGGTACATCATTACCACTCTGATGTAGCAAAATTTTACACCCAATTTGAAAGTTTAAGGCAATAGAGAATCTGATCCTTGTTGATAGCCTTACAAACATTAATTAATTACTTTCCCACATTAGCTTCAATGGGAGCAGAAGCAGGCTCTTACACTGTAAGAAGAAGGAAAACTATGATTTGTTCACTCTGCAAGACTACCATAATTGCATACTAACAAGCAGCACTGTTGTCTTTGTCTCTGTGGCCAATCAACATATCAGCTAAAGTAGATTTGATTTTGAACAGTCTTACAGATCCCAATAAAGATCAGCAATCATTAAAATTAACCACATGCTGATTTAATCAACATATAGCTTTGTTAATTACTAGGTCTTTCTTCATGTCCATCTGTTTTTAGGGTTTTAGTGAACCTGCAGCAGATGTTCATGTAAATATAATAAGCTGGTTGCCATGTAAATATAACATTTTCAAGAGTGTTTGTGTAACAGCCTTTCAATTTATGTATGCTATTCTCAGTACCATGTCGTTAGCGGCTTAAATGCAAAACTGATAACTTTGTTAAAAGCCCCATTAGTCACAGTTTCTGCTTTAAGTTTTTTCACCTCAATTTTTTTGTAATTTTTCTCAGTTGGACCAGACCCTTGAGATATGCCATTGCATTTATAAGTGTGTCCTGGGAACAGAAACACAAAAATGAAATAGAACTATTCCATTCACACTCAGTTCAAGAGTATAAAAAATAATTACCAAGATCACAGTAAATTTGATTCATTCATCTTGAATCGTACAAGGGAAAAGTGGTTTGTGTAGATAAATGTTTCAGCTTTGCAACAATCATTGCTATTTAAATCTTTCAGTTTATCAAGGAAACTAATTCACTGAGTCGTAGTAAGGGTAGCAATGCTTACCAGTTTAACTTTTATTGTGGTGTTGCTCAAGTAATTTTGGAGTTGATCAAAGTGAAATATGACCGAATTGGGCAGGAGTAAGATTACATAAAACAAATTAGCAGGCTTCTTAAACCCTGAAATTGCATTTTTTAAAGAGTACACTGTAGTAGAGACTTAAAAGAGAGATTTTATTTTCCCCCCAGGATGTACAATGTGTGAGCTTGGGTGGTTAATAATGTCATACAAATCAAATAGAATCGTAGCTACAACGTTAAAGAAAAAAGTACAAAAACAGTCTTATAAATGTCAGATCAAAGTACAATTCGCAAATGAACATTATTTCATATTAAACACTTATACAAATAAAATGTAGGATGCCAATTATTAGAGTACTAAGACCTATGAGGCAGGCACAGTTTTTTAATTCTATATTTGTACAGTGCCTAGCACAATAAGGCCCGATTCCATGACTGAGGCTCAAGGATGCTACTATGATACAAATAACAATAAAAGGAAATAGATTTTTCACTTAGCAGTCAGAGGTAAATGTATAATTTTGTGTGTAATTTCAGTAGTTTTGAAGGGAAATTTTGAAAATGAAGTCTTGTCTTTATAGAATGGAAGAAGCAGAAGCAGTAGAAACACAAGATTCCCCATATTAGGAAGATATAAAGGTCTCATATCTAGCAGTTCTGTAAGTCTCAATTACTGACCTTTCTCCTGAAATTGCCACTTACAGTGCCAATTTTGGTAGTGTATGCTAGGAATTGGGTGGATGCCAAGAAACTCATTTTACATTGGCCATAAGACAGTCAGCGAATGATGATAACTTTCACGGGGTACCAACTTGGGCTGTATTTGTACATGTAACCTGGATGTGAAAGACTATTTATATATCCCATTACCAATCCACTACCAATCCTTTGGGCCAACCAATCACCAGAGTACCTGTTTTCAATTCTGAATCAGTAAAGCACTTAAGTATATCTTTTTCCAGGATAGCATGAGCAATGCTTAAGTACTGTCCTGAACGAAGATGTCTTCTTGAATTGAAGCCTTAATGGGGAAAGATTGACTATAATAAGAACCAATATTAACTCATAGCTCCATTTCAATCTTAATCACAGCAGTTATCACTACAATAAAATGGGCATAAGAACAACTGTCATCGTGCCTGCTACAGCTAAAATTAAGTTCCAAATTTCATTCTCACTTATCTTTTTTAGTTGCCTATAACTTTCTGAAACAAATTAATGTAGAGCTAAAATATGCTGGACTTGGTCTCATCCGAAGGATTTTTTTTTATTCAAAGTTTGAATAATATTAGTAGTGATTTTTTTTAACTGTATGAGTGAAAAACATATTTTGCTATTAAGTCTCACCTTGGAAATTGTACTCAAACAATTTTTTAAAATGCCAGAAGTTGGGAAGTTCAAAATTAACTTATTTGATATATTTCATTGTGCACTGAAAAGCAAGCTGTGTGTGAGAAAATGGTTTAGTGCTTTTAAAGTTATGTATGATCAAAGTTCATTTTTGTGCATATGATTAGAATTTTCCTATTGTGACTTTATAAAAGCATATTAAAGATCCAGTTAATGACATCCATTTAAGGATGTCCTGCTCTGCTGGCAAAGCTTTTTCAGCTTGCAAGCTCCACAAGTCAGATATGTCTGGTTCAAGGAATCTGTAAGACTGTAAAATCCACAGGTCAAATGTCTTTACATCAAAGAATGAAGCTCAGTCAGCTTGGCTCCAGTCAAGTCAACTTTGTTAGAGCTATTAGGAACATTAAACACAGGTCTAGCATTAAAACACTTAATCCAGATAAGGTACTTCAGCACATACACAAGCAGAATAGCTCTGAGTCAAGCAAGTTACAAATTTTCCTCAAAAGGCAGTAGAGTTTGTAATTTTTTAAAGACAGATAGCTGTGGATCACCTTGCTCCCTCCCCACCTTCTTTGCTTTCTTCTTAAAAAAAATACAGCCCAAGGAAATTAAATACAAGAACTTGTATAAATGCAATGTAAAGTCATGCATCTGACGAAGTGGGTATTCACCCACGAAAGCTTATGCTCCAATACATCTATTTAAGATGCCACAGGACTCTTTGTTGCTTTTTAAGAAACCAAGTAACCCGAAATCTTAAACTGTAAACTTTATGGGGCAGGGACCTTCTTTTTGTAATGTGCTTGTGCAGCATCTAGTGCAACGGGGCTTTGGTCCATGACTGGGACTTCTAGGTACCACCATAATACAACTAAATAATAATGAGAAATCAGGATATTCTTTCCTCTGAAGTTACTAGAGTTACTCTGGAGTTACACTGGTGTAACTGTGTGCAGAATCTGGCCCACTATCCGTACACTGGAAAGTGATAGAAATAATTTCCTTTGGCCTGAAACTTTACTCCATTACAGAGAAGACGGGCTTGCAGCTCCAAATGCTTTTAGAATATAAAGAAATAAGACATTACATTCCAGGCAGAACATTTTCTACTCAGGTCATACCTCATATTGATGATATCAGAGTCATCAAAATAAGTCAGGCAGCCGTAAGGGCAAAGAGGTCATATTTTGCCACCAACTTATGGGCAAACAGTCTTTCAGTTACAGCACACCTGAATAGCTTTGAGGAGGTTATTATTACTAACACTACTTCGGAGGATGGTATTAGCACTGCAACCATTACCACTGGAAGGAGACAGCAGGCACAGTAACAACACTTCCCGCCCCTCCAATTCCAATCTTCAGGACTAGTCTTTCTTTCTCTTTCTCTGCATTTTCCTTTCTCACTTTGTTGTGTCTCTATCGCTTTAAATTAAGAGCAGTGGGTGGTGGGAAATCATTGTTCTCTGTGTGTGAGAACCAATTTGCAAACCGGGCAGTTAGTTTTCCTCTGTTTGAACTTGTTTTGTTTAAAGTCATTGCGGTTTATTTAATGCAAAAACAGTGGGAGCTCAGTTTTTCTTTATGAGAGAGGACAATACAGTTTCAGCCTTTTACTATGAAGCTACAAATCAGTTTAAGCTATTTTTGTACCCTGCACATAGACAGGTCAACCAGATGCAGGGGAGGATCAAGGTTTTAATGAGAGAGCGGAGAGATCTTACTTTGAATAGAACCTTGAAACCTTTCAAGTTTATCCAGGATTCATTAATTTTAATATGTTCCCTTGACTAACTTAACATCTGTTTCTTTGCATGTATCTTTTTAAGTGCCATGGCCCTTCTAATAATAACTCACATTATTCATGATTTCTAATAAAGTTGTTAAGTAAAATATAAAATATCTACAGCTCTTTCCAGTTTTAAATAAAACAGACTCCAAGGATGCTATTATTATTTTGGCCTTTGCCACTTAGTCACATAGGCTAGGCATAAATTAAGAGTCTGACACTGCACCCCATATCGGTGTAGTAGTATTGTTATGATATAATTATGGCATAATATGATACATTTTGTACAAGATAAGTCATATAAAGTGTCATTGAAAAAGTTTTTGATTTACAGAATATGAGGATCCTATTTGTATGCATGTATCATTTTTGTATCAGAAGTTATGGATATTGACTAGAGATCTGTATTTCAAATGGGCTTACTCTAGAAAACACCCACAGTCAGCCTTTTACGTCCAACAGTGAATAAGCCAGATTGTCCTGGAGCAGAGGAACCGCGGCCAGTGGGAACCGAGATCCGCTGAACCTGCAGAAGCGGCAGGTAAACACACCGGCCCAACCCGCCAGGTGCGTTCCCTGCACAAGCGGCAGAACAATTTTGGGACCCATTGTTCTAGGAATGTGGGCAGATATGTCCAGAGTATGCAGATCTCATTCCTTGGCTGGCTTCACTAACTATGCTAGCAATCAGCCAAGGGAGTTGTTTAAAGTGAAAGTGACCATTATTTATTTTTTCTAAAACCTTAGGCCCCAATACCACAATAACTTTGTCTTCAGTGGGGCTGCTCATATGCTTGAAATGTTCACAGGAAGAAGGCCTTAGCAATGATTAAATCTATACTGCTGGTGGGTGTATTAGGAAAGAAAAAACTCAAACATATTCTCATTCAGCCTGGCTGACCTGCTGCCACCCGTTCACAGGCAGGGTTCTGGGAAAGGGAGCAGCTAATAGGAGGAGATGCTCAATAGCCAGTAGTAGATTTTGGATGAGCAGGATGCAGTAAGTGAGATGGACTGACATAGAAAAAGGAGCTCCCCTTCCCTTGCTGCAAGAGTAATTTCAGTCCAGACTGCTTGTTCCCTCCTGCCCTTCTCCAGTAGGGAGGAGGTAGCATTGCTCCTAATGCTAGATGCCCCTGCAAGGGTGTATCCTGGTGAGGGATGACATTGCGATGGTGAATGCTGGTTACGTTATGTAGTCATTGGCACTTTGTATCACACTCCCCTGCATGCACATTGGGTATGTCCTTCGGAAAGACATAACACCTCCTCGTAGTGCTATGCAGGTAAAGAGTCCCATCTCAGGCACAGATCAGCCTCACAAGAGATGCCATTGAGTCTAAACCATTAGACATATTACTCTAATGTATTAAGATTGTCAGCTATTCGGTAGGGACCAACTATTTCATCTGTCTGTACATTTGGGGTCCTGGTCTGTGATGAATTTCTAGGTGCACAAAATGCCAAGAAATATTATTCATAATAATCAATAATCTATTGGGTTAATATGTTGAACAGGGATAAAAGTCTGGCCCCATTGAATCACAAAACTCCCACTGACTTCAAGAGGGGCAGGATTTCACCCCAGCAGTTTACATATTTACAGCTTCAGATTCATCAGCTAAGCCTGGAGTTGTAGCTTCAAAAGAAGGGGAAAGGCCTCAAGTTCCTGTATTTCACTTTGCAAAAATCAGATAAAATGTGGAAAATCCTGCTTCACAAATTTTACTTGGCAATGGCAAAGATAGAAAACTATACACCCTTTCTTAAGACGTTCAACCTCCAAATCAAAGCTAAAGACCTTTTTATGTGATTGACTTTAACTGGAGTTACATCTGGAAAAGCTAAAACTTTAATAGAGTTTCACAAAATAAAACATTTGTCCATTGCTGCTTCAATCTTAACATCCACTCGGGGCAGACAAAAAGAGGAAAGTTACAGTCAAAGATCTATTATCTCCTGGAACAAAGGTGGCTCAGAAACTCCCCCCTACACTCCATATCTATAGGTTTCAACACAGAGTATGTTGCCAAAGGAGATCACTAAAAAGGATTGAACACCTGAACTACTGGTGGGGCAGATTCTTAATTCATTTTCAAAGCCTCCTTTAAGAGGGGTTTTAAAGCTAATCAGAGAAGCATTGTTCTAATGTCAGCTGGTGGCATAATAGGAAAACTGACAAAATGCTGAATTGCATATTCATAATGATTTTCCATCTGCCTTCTTCACAAATATTTCCTCTAATAAATACTAGATTTTCAGCTGGTGGAAAGGTTACTTTATTCTCCAATTCATTATCTTCTTCTGCCAATAGAGTGGTTTCTTCCTCTAACAGCTGAATTTTATTCCGCAGTCTTCACATGCAAGCAAACATTTTAGGGGCCTGAAAACAGCTCCAAATGTGCAGGACCAATTAAATACTTGCAGTATACATTTAGGGGATAGATCCTCAGTCTCCAGAAATCTACACTAACAGAACAGTTGAGGATTTCCTTTGCACAGGGACATCCCCAGCTGATGTAGATCCAGACTAGCTGGTTCGGCACCCCTGCTTCTATCCTTTAGATGAAGGAAGTGGGAAGGGTGCGATCAGCAAATCCTCGCCAGCACGATAAACCTCGGGGGGGGCTGATGCATGGCGTAAGTTACAGCAGCACTGGAGCCTGCATATGCGTGGTAGAGTTGGATATGAGTTTGATGTTGGTAGGAAGAAGAGAGAGGCCAGCTAAAGGTAGGGAAAGAGAATGAAAGAGAAGGAAGAACAGACAGATAATGGTGGAAAAAGGAAGAAGGAGACATGAAGGAATGGGAAGTACAGACCAGAAAAGGAATAGAAATTGAGAGAAAGAAAAGCAATTAAAATAAAGAAAAATATACAAGAAAGTAGGCAAAGAGGAAACATAGCCCAAAGAGAAGGGGACGAAGGAGAAAAAATAGAGAAAAAAAATAAGAGGAAGAGAGAACACAGGGGAAAACTGGGCTAGTGTGAATAAATTCTTGCTGTGTGATGGATGAGAAACTATGTATCTGCATATCTTTGGCTTTAAGAGAGGCTTTCTTTGGTATTGTTCTGATTTCTGACTCAACAGGTAGTAGCTGGTAAGCCTTGAGCTGGGAAGCATCTGATGAGTGAGTGGTAGACCACAGCTCTGTTTCCTGTTGTAAATGTCAGTAGAAGCAATGACTGTTGCATAAATTACAGCACCATTTCACAGATGTATTGGACCAAAGCATTTATTATACATTGCTATCGTATCTTCCGCCAGACCCATTCTCAGATGCTCCCTAACCTATCCACTTCTCCATGTGAAGCCTTTGGCTCAGCTCTTCTGCTACAGCTGGAGTGCCCAGCACAGCTCAGGAGGGAATGAAGGATACTTATGTACCAATAAAGCAGTGAGAGCATACTCTGAAGCCATGACAAATGCTTTGCTTATCTTACTTATATTTTTATTTTGGGGTTTTCTACATCTTTATCTTTTGGGGTTTTCTACATCTTTATTGTAAGTATTGTAGTGATGATCCCAACCCAAAGCCTCATATCCAAGTACCTCTGAACTTTATGGAAAATGACAAGGAGGTTGCAACCCAATCTCAGATCTAAATGGTGCCAATATCCTATATGCACAACTAGCTGACCCTAAATCCCAGCTCAAAATGGCATGGTAAGCGTGCCCATGTTCTGGATACAGTGCTTTAGTGAGTACAATCCTGTTTCCTTCTAGTGGCTGGCACGATATTTGGAACAAGTAGCTACTTTTTCTCTCTAAGAGGTAATTCTTTTGCTCAAGTGCTAGAAGTTTGGCGATTTGGTGCAGGAGGTCCTGAGCTCTATTAATGATCATCATTCTGTGCATACGTGGTCATGATTCATTAGACACTGACACCCTGGATGGGACTTGAACTCTTATGGCTCTGAGATGGTTGGGATAAACTTGCCTAATAGCAAGGTCGCCCAGAGGGGGGGCAAGTGGGGCAATTTGCCCAGGCCCTGGGCCCCACAGCAGCCCCCATGAGAGTTTTCCAGGACCCCTGGAGCGGGATCCTTCACTTGCTCTGGGAGCCCCGGAGAACTCTCGCGGGGCCCGGGCCCCCAGAGCTTCTTCTGCTCCGGGTCTTTGGCAGCAATTCAGCAGCGGGGGTCCTTCCACCCCAGCACCCGCTGCTGAAGTGCTGGGTCTTTGGTGGCAATTCAGCGGCGGGGGGCCTAGGCCCCCTGAATCCTCTGGGCGGCCCTGCCTAATAGAGAGAGTATATGAGTCCTCTGCAGCTAAGCATGCATGTAATTATATGCATGTGAGTAATTCCATTGAAGCCGATGAACTACTTACATGCTTAGAAGCTTTGCTGGACTGGAGTCTAAACTGGAGTTTAGTGCATGTGATCATGTCCCCGACCTGTCAGCTTTTCCCCTTGACTATAATAGCCTACTATGTACTCAAAGCTTAGTAAAGCAGTGAAAAAGTAGCAGGCTGTAAAAATCATTTAGTAAAGCTTCTGAAGCAGACAAGATCACATGCGTTAAACCAGTGTATTGCATCAGTATACCCACATACTGTGTTTCAATCCAGATAAAAACATTGAAACCTGGGGCTCATCTCTCTTTTGCTCAGACTGGGTGAAGGTATTTCTGTATGAGCATTACCCAGCAACTGATCTTGTACATCTTTTGAAGATGACTTTATTCTGGAAGGACAGGAGAGAAAGAATCTTAACCCAGAAAGCTTCCTCCAGAAAGCTGAAGCTGGGGATGTCATTTTGTTTTGAAAAGAGCTCCACTTTCTGGTTTGTCCTTTTATATCTTAGCTGTGAAGATTTTGGTCTTCTTCAGCTATGCATTGGCAATCACTTGAGGGGCCAGGAGAAGGAGACAAGGAAATGAAGGTAAATCATTAAATGGCGCTGTCAGAGCCGGCGCAACCCATTAGGTGACCTAGGCGGTCGCCTAGGGTGCTGACATTTGGGGGGCGGCAACCGCAGCGGCCAGATGTTCGGCTGCTGCGGTCATTGTCGGTATTTCGGAGGCGGGACCTTCCGCCGCCTAAGGCACCAAAAAGGCTGCCGGCGTTCCTGAGCTCTGTTCAAACTTCTTTTGATCTTTTTAGTTCCTACTCTGATTGGCCAGGTAGGCTAGTGCTGGCAAATACAGCCTTAGTAGATCAGGCCATTTGCAGTTTGTGAAGGAAGGAAACACAAGAAGCCAGGAAACTTTATCATTAGCTGAAAAATCCTAAGCACAGAGTCTGCAGTCCTTGACTTAGGTTTTCAGGATGTACATTTATTTTTTTGAGTTGAGCACTGAGGTCAGCTCCCACCCACAGATTCTCTCTTTTTTTCTCAGAAGAGTAAATCATCTAGTCTAGAAAAATTAAACAATCATAGAAAATAATCATTGTAGGTGAGCAGAAGTTCATCTAAACTAGGCTCACTTGATTATCTATATATAAGTGTATTTTTACAATTCATAAACAATTAGTGGATGCATTTTATTAACATTTTGGTTGCTTTTTAATTTCTGAAAATGATCCATACCTAATAATAGGAACGCCTCTGTTCCCCTCCACCGCCGAGTGTTACTGTGATGAAATTAATAGCAAGAATGAAACCTTATAATTGAAAATGAAATAAAACTGAAGCTTGCAGATAGAATACTAGTTTTAATTTCAGTATGAGTGCCTAAGGAATAAGTGTGCAATTTAAGAATTCATTGGTTTTTTTCATAAATGTTTTTAAGGTGATGTACAATTCATTTTCACGATTAGGCATACTAGATTATGATATATTAATGGGGCCAAGTTGTGAAGTCCTCTCTCATTTTATACTCCTCTTTACTGATGAAATCTCCCACTAGCATTTTAGTATATAGCTCATTATTATTACTAGATATAGTCTTATTTACAATACTTTCAATTATATTTGAAAGATGATATAGGAGCACAAAACCCCACATACATTTCTGAAGTGCTTAAGTATGTTCACTCCACTTTGGCTTTGTGTCCATATTAGCAGATAAGCAAGTGGTTAAAAAATGGTCTTTGTTATCAACTACCAAGGAAAACAAGGAGCAATATTTTTTTTTCTGTTCATTGTTTCAGGATCAATGCTTGAAAAGCTTTCTGATGTACCTAGCCCTTAGGGTCATGAAATGCAAGACCTTAAACCATGCATTCTGATTGCAATCTTTCTTTTCCCTACACACATTTAACTGCTGACATTTTGTTGCCAACCTCTTGTCGTCTGATAGAGAAAGAGAAGTTAATGCTTTATATAAATATTTACTGTTACTACTGGAGGCACCGACTTTGTGATTTGCCGGGGGGGGCTCAAACTCCGCTCCATCTCAGGCCCTGTCCCCACTCCACCCCTTCCCCCAAACCCCCACCCCTACCCCACCTGCCCCCTCCCCTGAGTATGCCCCAATTCTGCTGCTCCTCCTCCTCCTCCTCCCCCCAGCGCCTCCTGCACTCTGTTGAACAGCTGATCACAGTGGGTGGAAGGCATTTGAGGAGGGAGGGAGAGGAGCTGATTGATGGGGCCCGTCAATGGGTTAGAGGCACTAGGGGAAGGGGAAGGAGCTGATTGGTGGGGCTGCCAGTGGATGTTCCAACCCCGGAGCATCCACAAAGTCATTGCCTATGATTAGTACTACCACTAATACCAATTGAAAGGTGGGACAGTCAGATTAGATGAAGCACTGGTTTTCACCGTTACTGTTATTGGGATACTAGATGTTAAAATCATGTTCGAATTGGAATGAGGAATTAAAGTAAGCAGGCAGTCTGAAAGATGCATGTAATTTTAAAAGGTCCTTGTGACCTGCCAGGGCTAGAAACAAATGGTTTATACAATTAGAAACCATGGCATCCCAACCATATAGGACAAACAAATGAATGAGTAATTTTTCTTGGTCAGGACCAAAATTAGGAAGCATGGGTGCCTAAAGTAAGTCACTTTAATCCATATTTATGCACTTAAACGTGTAGCCTGATTGTGACATATACTTGTTTTGTGATATGTATGGGACCTAACCAGATTCTGCTCTGATTGACACTGACCTCATGGAGTCAATCTGGATTTACACTGACATAACTTAACTAGAGCAGAATCTGGGCCTTTGTTTTCATTTGTAATTATATTTATCTGATGTTTTCCAAGCTTCAAGGAATTATTTATGCAGCTGAAATAACTGAAAGAGGGCCTTCCATGATATTTCAAATCCCATCTTAACTGTTATTTTGAGACTGGCTTAATTGTTATTTTGGCTTGATAAATCGCTCCATGATGCAATACAGAACATAAACACAAGGTAAATAATGAGATATGTGGCTTTATTCCAGTTCCTGCAGCCTCAGCGCCTATATAATGTTCATAACATGGTAAAGTCCTGATACTTAAAATTTCACAGATCACATATATTTGCTGTCCTTTAAGTTGAATTTGATTGAATAACTTTGAGTTCCCCGGAATGACTCTCCCTTTCTAGAGAAATGATGGAAATGTATGCTTCCAGGACTCTAGGGATATTTCTACACTGCAATAAAAGATGTGCAGCATAGCCACAGCTGGCTGGGGTCAGCTGATTTGGGGTGCAGGACCATAAAATTACAGTGTAGATATTCCAGACTCTGGCTGGTGCTGGGCTCTGAGACTCTCCCACTTTGCAGGGTCTCAGAGCCCAGGCTCCAGCCCAAGCCCAAACATGTACAGTTCAATTTTATAGCCCCACAGCTGGAGGCCCACAAACCTGACTCAGCTGACCTGTGCTCTGAGACTTGATGAGGTGGGGTTTTTTAATCACAGTCTAGACATACCCTGGTGTTTTCCATAGAATGGTAGAATAATACATTGTGGGTCGGTATGGCTAAAGGTACTGAGAATTAACCAACGCCTTTCATATCATTGCTAGAACACCAGTCAGAATTCAGCTCAGCCCACTAGAGGCTGAAAATTATAACTATCTGATGGTTGTTCCATAGCTTAAATGAAATTATTTGGATGGTCTCAGCTAAATTCCTAGCAATCTAGTCATATCACAACTTGCCCTTACAAATTAAATTAATTAGCATTTAATTAGCAGAGGCCAAGCACTAAAGTGGCATGTTAACTGACCTACTGGTTCAGCCTTAGAGATAGTCCCTCCAGATCAAGTTTGCAGTGCGTTTCAGGGAAGCTTGTTCTGTGAACAAAGGTCTTCAGTGGATAGAGGAATTCTATGCCTGCCAATCTGACAATTTTCACAACGCTAAATCCACTTAATTTTCAAACATTAACACAAAAGAAGAATATAGTGCAGCAGAAACATAAACCACCTGTAGTTTGTTCCTCTGAAAAGTACTGCCTGGAGGATGTGGTAATTTACTGGTCTTCTTTGAAAAAGATTTAATATATTTTAACAGAATATTTATATTTCATACACTATATTCAAGAATATCCTTGTTTCAGCTGACTCTCTTCAATGCTATTTCTTTAAATATTACATTTCTCCTGTGTGCATAATTCAGAGATGGCCTTTAATGTATGGAAAATAACCGGAATAAATGGAAACAGTAAAAACAAAGCCTTTTCAATTTGCATTTTTGTTCTGAGTACAGTACAAATCAGGTGGAGAAAACCACTTGTTACAAATATGAACTTTTTTTTTTAATGAATAGGCCTGAATGAATCCCGTAAACACTTATGCAGACACTTAACATTATGTAAGTGAATAATCCCACTGAAGTCGCATGCATAAGTGTTTTCAGGTATCAGACCTTAGGGTCTATTCCAAAGCCCACTTAAGTTAATAGAAATCATTCTGTTGACTTCAAAGTGCTTTAGATGAGGCCCACAGTTTACTTGCCTGAGATATTACTCATCAATATATTATGATCATGTTAAACCTCATTTTGAGCCTTTATAGAATTATTTAAATAATTGTGGTTCATACTGTAGAAAAAAATTCTTTAGCATTTTCTCCTTTATGAGTCATATTTCTATAATATCCTTTAATTTCCTGTAAGCTTCTTAAGTGCCTGCGAAATGAAGACACTCAGTTCCTATTGTCACTGGTTTCTTATTGAGGTGTGAAATGTGTAGTTCTTCCATTAACGATCCATGTGCACATTCATATTCTCTTTTAAAAGAGCTGTTCTTATGGACAGAACAATCAGTAAAGTAAGGATTATTTTTAAATGACCTGTTTATCATTGTGAATTGCAAGAAAGGGACATTAGAGAAATTAATCCAACAGTTTCTTTCTTGTATGTGAGTTTAGGGTGAATAGTTTATAGCAGTTATATATATATCCAGATATATGCTTTGATAGATTGACTCTGGTATTAAAGTGAATTACAAATATGTAATATTTTAATTGATACATTGCACCTATACATGAACTAAATCAAACAGAAACAGATTAAAAAAGTCAGAGCTAAGAATTTTCTCAGCCTTTCTTTCCTTTAGGGCTGTCAATTAATCGTAGTAAACTGACAGAATTAACTGAAAAAGAAAAAAATTGCAATTAAAAAATTTGTCACAATTAATTGCAGCTTTAATCACAACGTTAAACAATAATAGAATACCAACTGAAATTTATTAACTATTTTTGCATGTTTTTCTACATTTTTAATGTATTGATTTCCATCAGAACACAGAATACAAAGTGTACAGTGCTCACTTTATATTATTATTTTGATTACAAATGTTTGCACTGTAAAAATGACAAAAGAAATAGTATTTTTCAATTCACTTCATACAAGTATTTTAGTGCGATCTCTTTATCGTGAAAGTGCCACTTACGAATGTAGCTTTTTTTATTATATAACTGCACTCAAATACAAAACAATGTAAAACTTTAGAGCCTACAAGTCCACTCAGTCCTACTTCTTGTTCAGCCAATCACTAAGAGAAAAAAGTTTGTTTACATTTGTGGGAGATAATGCTGCCCTCCTCTTATTTACAATGTCACCAAACAGTGAGAACAGGCACTCACATGGTACTTTTGTATCTAGCATTGCAAGGTATTTATGTGCCAGATGCACTAAAGATTCATAGTATCAGAGGGGTAGCCGTGTTAGTCTGGATCTGTAAAAGCAGCAAGGATCTGGATCTGTAAAAGCAGCAAGGATCTGGATCTGTAAAAGCAGCTGCATCTGACGAAGTGGGTATTCACCCACGAAAGCTCCTGCTCCAAAACGTCTGTTAGTCTATAAGGTGCCACAGGATTATTTGCTGCTTTTAAAGATTCATACTCTTCTTCATGCTTCAGCCACCATTCCAGAGGACATACTTCCATGCTGATGACACTCGTTAAAAAAATAATGCATTAATTACATTTGTGACTGAACTCCTTGGGGGAGAATTGGATGTCTCCTGTTCTGCTTTAGCCACATTCTGCCATATATTTCATCTTATAGCAGTCTCAGATGATGACCTAGCACATGTTGTTCGTTTTAAGAACACTTTCACTGCAGATTTGACAAAATGCAAAGAAGGTACCAATGTGAGATTTCAAAAGATAGCTACATCACTTGACTCAAGAATTAAGAATCATAAGTGCCTTCCAAACTCTGAGTGGAATGAGGTATGGAGCATGTGTAACCCATATACCTCCTGGATGAGGTGTTCTGTCCCATCTATGGCACCAAGACCACTTAGAGAGAGATTAAATGAGTGCTCTACAGCCTAGCTAACAGCCAGTTGACTTTTAGCTTATGCGCTAGAGGCTTATGAACTAAGCTCCATGGTCCCAGGTTCGATCCTGGCCATCAGTGACTGGGGTCTGTTGGCATTACATATGCTTTCAGAAGTCTTAGAAGAGCAACACTGATGCGGAAACTACAGAACCTGAACCATCAAAAAAGAAAATCAACCATTTGCTGGTGGCATCTAACTCAGATAATGAAGATGAACATGCGGCAGTCTGTACTGCTTTGGATTATTATTGAGCAGAACCCATCATCAGCATAGATTCTCTGGAATAGTGGTTGAAGCATGAAGGGACATATGAATCTTTAGTGCACCTGGCACATAAACATCTTGTGATGCCGGCTACAACACTGCCATGCAAACGCCCTTTCTGACGTTCGGGTGATGTAAACAAGAAGCGGGCAGCATTATCTCCCATAAGTTCAACTTTCATGATAAAGAGATTGCACTATAGTACTTGTAATGGGGGGATTGAAAAATACTATTTCTTTTGTTTTTTACAGTGCAAATATTTGTAATAAAAATAAATGGAAAGTGAGCACTGTACACTTCGTATTCTGTGTTTTAACTGAAATCAATATATTTGAAAATATAGAAAACATCCAAAAATATTTAAATAAATGGTATTCTAATACTGTTTAACAGTGCAATTAATCGCACAATTAATCATGATTACTTTTTTAAGTTGCACGATTAATTGCAATTAATTATTTTAATCACTTGACAGCCCTCCTTTCCTTTGATTAAAAGTTCTTCTAAGACCTACTTATAAATGAGCTGTGAAATCATTGGAATTAATGCTTAAATCTGCGAAACCAAATTCAGAACTTAATATCTTTAAATTATTTTAAATATATTTTCATGGAGGAAGAGAATGGTAATTTACATGTTAACATTTCTCTCCAATTTTAATATTTTCTCTCTTTTACTATAGTCCCCTTATGTATCCTGGTATAATATTTGTCTTTAGTAGATGCAGACTGCAATAATTCCAGGCATCAGAGTGACTATTTACTTGCCAAAACTGTTTCCAAATCACAGGCCTGGTCTACACTGGGGGGCGGGGGGAGGTGTCGATGGAAGATACGCAATTTCAGCTACGGGAATACCTTAGCTGAAGTATCTTATTCCGACTTACCTCCCGTCCTCACGGCGTGGGATCGACATCCGCGGCTCTCCCGTCCACTCCGCTACTGTTGCTCACTCCAGTGGAGTTCCAGAGTCAACGGGGAGCATGTTCGGGGATCGATATATCGAGTCTAGATGAGATGCGATATATCAATCCCAGATAAAACAATCGCTACCCACTCATAGGGTGTGGGTAGTCTGGACGTACCCGCAGGCACCATGTAACCTTTAGACTAAGGTCTAACAAAGCCCTGATGGAGATATTATCTTGCTTTCTTTTGGCTGTGGATGATGGGCCTCTGATCTCTGTCACCACCTTCTAAGATAGTGATTGGGAAATATGCCATCCTTCTTTTACATCCTTGTTCATAGATGATGCTGGCCAGGATTTTTCCAGTTGGTCTACCTATTAGTATTAACACAGTAACTTAGAGCTCTGTGCCAGACAATGTTCTACTGATCGATGATAAGGTTTCTGGGAGAGGTTATACGTATGTAACTTGTTTACATCTTTAAATCGCAACATCTATACTATGATCAATAGTAAGAGAGTTATAAAACAATGGAAGGTGAAAACATCTTTATCAGATGGTCTGTAAGCACAAATGCAGCCCATGCACCTTTTATGGAGACACAGGCTCCTTAAGCCTGGAGGTCACTGGGAGTTGTAATCTCCCGTTAGGGCACATGATTGAAAGGTCCCAGCTGTCATGTGACTGCCTGCTGGAAACTACATAAAGAAATGTTCCTAGTTCTGTTTTGTGCAGGTGAGGGTGGAGACAAGAGGGAAGTCCCTTCATGAGGGCCTGGTAGGATGTTTAAGAAATATGCAGGAATGCCTACCCTGTTGAAAGCACAAGTCCTCTCCCCACCCAGCTTTCAGAGATCTGGAAAGAACTTTCTTGGCAAGTGTTTTGTGTAACTTGTTTTGGAGTCTCCTTTAAGTCAATAAAGCTGGCTCGGGGGAATGGCCTTGATTCAAATTGTAGTTTGGGCTTTATTTCACTTTAACCAGCTAGTTTATCAGCCCATTGGCTTATGTTATCTCATAGCCCAGACAGAATATTCTTACTGCGATCTGTTCATCAAGCTGCTACATAAACAGTCGAAACTTGATGTTCTCACAACATGTGTCATTAACAAAGTGCTTTTGATAGGATTCTCTTTGGCACCAACTGAGTTAGCACATGCTGAAACTCCAGGTCTCTTTCAGCAGTTTTAGTTAGAATCCATGTTAGCATCTGACTTTTCCATTTAACCTATAAAGTTTTTTCAAAACCTTAGGCAGAGCCCTCTTCAAGAGGGGACACCTATAAGTACCAACCATAGTCAGTTGATCTTACTTGTGTTTTCGAGGAGTATTAAAATGTACCAAAACTGAGTGGTCATTTCAGCACCTGACTGTATGACCGTATGGCTAATAGCTGTTGTTAATAGAACATTGAATTCTCCTCTCGGGCAAGTCAAAGTGCTGTCTCACTTTTACTTTTGAAATGAATACTGAAAACTCACTTGTTCCCCCTTGTTTTTAATCATCAAATTGGTACTGCAGTCTGTAATATTGTACATCTTTTATAAGGCTCCTTGAGGTGCCCTGGCATCGGCATGACAGGGCACTAAAACAGTGGTGACAAATGAAAAGTTCAGTGTTTTCCATGAGGTGCTGCTGGTTCTATGAGATTGCTCACTGCAGGAAACTATGTGTTTTAATCAGAGCTGGGCGAATAGTGGGAAATAATTGTCCCTAAGCATTCTTTCAAATTCAAAAATTAATTTTGATTTGACCATATGCACAAACTTTCATGTTTGCTTTTTGCACATATCTGAGGGCTCAGGCACAAATATACACAAAGAGAAGTTTTAGACTGGATGCCTGCATAATTGCTGAATGTAAATTTCAAAATGCCTATTTGATGGTAAAATTCACAAATAATTTATTTTTGTTGTGTTGGTTAGTTACAGAAGTCACTGAATCAGGAATAACATAATGGCTCCTGACTTCATTACTAATTAACACTGTTTATATTGTGAATGTACTGCAGAGCAAGACTAAATTGGAGATTGTCATCTGCAGTGTGCAGAAAACCATATGCTTTTGAATATACGAATATATAAATCTATAGATTTTAAGGCCAAAAGGGACCTTTATGGTCATCTAGTCTGAATTCCTGCATAATGTGGGCCATTGTATTTCTTTGCTCCGGAGGTTCAGCTCCTTAGTATCCTTGATTTTTTACCATAGATATAGGAGCTCTATTGATTGTTACCACCACAAATGCATGGAGTCAATCAAGAACAAAAAATACTCACAGCAGTTCTGAGTTCTGACAAATGGCCAGCCTGCTTCAGATTAGGATCTCCTTTGTCAGATCCACTGTATTCTCATTTGTGAAGATGGCAACAAGTTCCAGCTGCCTGGGCTACATAATAGCCAAGATTCTGTGAGCTTTCTTCTGAAACATATAGGTTCCAGATCTTAGGTCTTAGCAAAATGGTCTAGCAGTTCCTGGAAGGTTTTCCTGTCATCAGGTGGGGAAGCAGCTCATCTGAGCTCATGTACCCAGTTGGTTCACACAAGGATAGTGGAGGTGTTTCTGCCTAAAGCACATCAAATTATTTCTCTCTATTGTTGACAGCTGTGGGGAATCCAAGTTGATAGCAGAGGAGGATAGCTAGATCTCACCTAACTGAATGGAAATCTGAATGAAGAAAACATGTTCTCCTATTTGGAGACTGATTGCAAGACTGAGTCCCAAAATTGTAGGGGCCACATAAGGTAACAAAGTCAGAGACCCATAGATCTAGGTGTAAAAAGTAGCCCAGAATATCACTATGATACAGAAGGGCTCCAGGGATAGGACATGGCTTGGTTGGGACATGGATCAGGAAAACGACTCCTGAAATCTGAACTGCCAGTATTAGGGGGAAAAGACCTTGTTGTGTTCATTCCTAATGGCAGTGTGTCATAAACAGATAGTTAAGGGTTAATGTCTCTTTTACCTGTAAAGGATTAACAAACAGTAACCAAAAACACCTGACCAGAGGACCAATCAGGAAACAAGATACTTTAAAATCTCGGTGGAGGGAAGCCTTTGTTTGTGTTTTTGGGTTTTGCTTTGTTCTCTCTGGGTCCTGAAAGGGACTAGATGTGCAACCAGGTTTCTTGCCAATCTCCCTGGTACAGTCTCTTATATATTCAGAATAGTGAGTATTAAGTAGAAAGGTGATTATAGTCTTTTGATTGTTTACTATATTTGCAAATGTGTATTTTGCTGGAAGTATTTTAAATTGTATTTTTGCTGGGGGGAGGCTTCTCTCTAGTGTCTATAAGCTGAAAGACCCTGTAACTTTTACCATCTAAATTACAGAGACGACTTTTACTTTTTTTCTTTCTTTTTATTAGAAGTTTTGCTTTTTAAGACCTGTTTGATTTTTTCCCCTTGTTGAGGCTCAAGGGGATTGAGTCTGTACTTATCAGGAAATTGGTGAGAGACAGGGAGAGAGAAGAGAGGGGGGAAAGGTGGAATCCCTTTGTTTAGATTCACGGAGCTTGAATCTGTCTATCTCTCCAGGATAGCCCCGGGAGGGAACGCCTGGGAGGGGAAAGAAAGGGGGGAAAAAACCTGATTTCTCTGTGTTGTGATTCAAGGAGTTTGAATCACGGTGATCTCCTAGTGTACCCAGGGCGGGAAAGATCTGGGAGGAAGAAAGGAGAAGGGGGGAAATGGTTTATTCCCCTTTGTTGTAAGATTCAAGGAATTTGGGTCTTGGGGTCCCCAGGGAAGGTTTTTGGGGGGACTAGAGTGCCCCAAAATGCTATATTTTTGGGTGGTGGCAGCTTATCAGATCTAAGCTGGTAATTAAGCTTAGAGGAATTCATGTTGGTACCCCATTTTTTGGACTCTAAGGTTCAAATTGGGGAATTATACCATGACACAGTGAGACCAGCATTAGTGTCCCTTGGTGACAAAGCCTAGCTTCTCCTATGAAGGAACACTTGCTGAAGTTTTGAGCAGGTTCAATGGAGAAAGGATCCTATTAGTAGTGGCCAAAGTATCAATGCGGTTGTGAACAAAACCAGTTCCTCACCCTTCCCAGTTACAGGGGGAGCACTAGCAGAGGAAGATGTCTGATTTTCATCACCAGACCTGCTGGAGGAAGACCAAGTCTTTCTGCAGTCCCTCATCACCTATCTCTACAACAAATAGGAGCAGGGGAAACTTCAACACCATTGTCTTCTGATTATTGCCAAAAACAAAGCTGTTCAATGCCAAGAATATGACACAAAGTCAGCATCTTGAGCCCACTTAGATGGACTTTACACAAAGAAACTTCATTAGTGATATAATTGTCAGTTATACCATCACTGGAAAGTAGTGTTCCCTGGGAAATGACATAGCTGTGCCAATCAGTGTTCTAGTTGTTTTCATGAACGGTGTCACGTATATGGCAGTTCCTAGTACAGTGAAAAGATATCAGTACCCCAAAAGACACAAACACTGATTGCTATAGGGTACATAGGGACACAACAGTACAGACTGTGCACCCTAGCTATGAATACCCAGTTCAGGAAAATGTAGTATCTCAATACATTAGCCAATGTGCCTATTGCAGTATACAGCATAGTTGCTGCCAGGGGAGGCTCTGTGTATTTTGCTGCCACAAGCACAGCAGTCAGGCGGCTTTCGGCAGTGTTTCTGTGGGAGGTCCGCTGGTAACACGGATTCAGTGGCATACCTGCAGGAGGTCTGCCAGTCCCGCGCCTTCAGCATATCTGCCGCCAAATTGCTGCTGAAGCTGCAGGACCAGCTTGGTGCGCTGGTGCCTGGAGTTGCCCCCGGTTGCCGCAAGCACCAAACTGTGAAATGACAAAGGGGGCCAGATGTTTTTCTCAATTATTCTGGCATAAATTTGGATTGATTTAAATGAAATCAATTTGAATTTATACCAGTGTAAATGAGATCAGAGTCATGCCCAACAGCTTCATGACATATTTTCCTCTTTTTGGTGTATAATAACTGGCACTATACACCACATAACAATTACAAACATTGTTCAAATTGATACTTCTTTACTGGTAATAACTGAGGTGGTTGATTCTTCACCCATACCTAGAAATTGCAGTTAAATGTCCCCCTTCTTGGGATCAAATTGTTAAATATACTGTAGCAGTTTTGGTGTGTATTGCCAGCTTCAAAATTAATAGTACCATAAATGTCGTCCAGTTGCAATATTGATTTTAATAATAAATAATGCTTTTTATCTACAGAGCAGGTATTAAACTAAATTTCTCTATATTGATAAACTCATAGTTTTTTTAAGGGTAGAAGGGATTATTATGAGCACTTAATCTGACCTCCAGAATAGCTATAGCAATTCACCCAGTAATTCCTGCATGAAACCCATAAATTCTTCTTGAGCTAGTGTATGATTTTTAGAAAGAGACATCCAATCTTAATTTAAGGACATCAACTGATAGGACAATCTACCACATGATAAGTGGTTCCAGTTGTTAATTATCCTCATTGTTAAAAATTTGCATTTTATCTCTATTCTGAATTTGTCTAGGTTCTGCTTTCAGTCACTGGTGGTGTTATGCCTTTGTCGGATAGATTAAAGAACTGTCTCCTGGAAAATTTCTGACCTGATAATTTCCTTTCTGCTAGCAGCATCTCCCACAGTTCTGATATGAATGTACTATTTCCCTCCTGTCTGTAGTTTCCAGTGGTGGTTCAAAGCTGCAGCAGAGCCTGTGCTAGCTATGCTCCCTTCTCCTGCTTTCTGCCAGATGATTCATTCCAAAACTCTGCAAAAACTTAGAAAATGATTAGGAACAATATCGTCAGTGCCAACTAATTAACTATGTACAGTAGGCCACTGCCTACACAGTAATGATCCAAATAAAATGCTGACCCATGGCCATGAAGCCATCAAGGTTAGGTAGAATTGTGGGAGATTCTAGTAGCAGAAAAGAAATTATTGGCTAAGAAATTTTCTATTCTGCTGCCAAGTGTCTCTCATAATTCTAATACATATGAGATGTAGCAAGCAGTGAAGAAGTGTAGGGGGGATAGAAAAATGAGCATAAGAAATAGGAAAGTTCCTCCCTTTTTAAACTCTGCTCAAGTGGCCAGAATATGTCTGGACCACTGCCTAGAGCACCTTCCTGCCAAAGGAGGCCTCTGTGGAGACAAACTCAATTTTAGGGTGTCTGATAGAGGTGTTAGCCGATGACAATATGGCTGCTCTGCAGATCTCCGCAGTGGAAATGCATAATGTTTTGGCCCATGAGATTGTCATAGCTCTTGCAGAATGTGCCTTGATTCCTTCAGGAACAGATGTGCTGGATGGCTTGTAGGCCTCAGCGATGCAGAGTCTGATCCATCTAGTAAGGGATTGCTTGGAATACTCTAAGCCATTGGCACCTGAGGATGAAAGGAAATGAACAGGGATGCCAATCTCCTTGTGGATTCTATATGCTTAATACAAGTCTTCAGTGCTCTTCCCATATCAAGGGTGTGCCGCTGCTTCTTGGGCAGAATGAAGGAAGTCACAGATGCACAGTCTGACCTGCTGTATAATAAAGGTCATAGAACTTCCCCCAAATAATTCCTTTTTGAACTATAGCATTTCTCATGGCTCTTCTCCGAGTCCCAAGACTGTAAGGGGCCACATAAAGTAACAAAGTCAGACACCCATAGATCTAGGTGTATAAAGTAGTCCAGAATATCACTATGATACAGAAGGACTCCGGGGACATGGGTTGGCTGGGACATGGATCAGGAAAACGACCCCTCCTTCTTGTATTGTGGAATACAGTGCCGAATATAGAGGTAAAATAACCTCTCTATTCCTACTTTTGATTCCCTTATTTATGAATCCAAGGACTCATTAGCCCTTGTTTTCCCATGTTTGCTGCTTTTTCAGATGTGGATGTATCTCAAGAGTATAGGCCAGTGACAAAGCTTTTACATAAATACTATGGGCAGCACCACAGAGTTAATATTAGGAGAGTTGTTACTGTAAAGAATAAATGTATCCAAAACATTTTTGGCAGGAGGGATAGCTCAGTGGTTTGAGCATTGGCCAGCTAAACCCAGAGTAGTGAGTTCAATCATTGAGGGGGCCACTTAAGGATCTGGGGCAAAAATCAGTACTTGGTCCCACTAGTAAAGGCAGGGAGCTGGACTTAATGACCCTTCAGGGCCCCTTCCAGTTCTAGGAGATAGGTATATCTCCATTATAAAAATATATATATAAAAAATTTGGCATGTGAGTTCCTCCAGGCCAGAAGTATATGTTTTGGCCTCCCTGTGGCAGAGCAAATGCCCACAAAATTAGCAACACATCATTGACAAAAGTTATCTGTACAGTTTCCTTTTTCCCACTTTGGGTCTTCATTTAAGCTGGACAAGCTAACATGGGTCTTCAAGTAAATAACGGAGGGAAAAGGCTGGAGTGACTCTGGGGATTGTTTTTATACACAATTCAGGGCTAGACTGTTTTGTGCAATCAACCACACACACCCAAACTCTGCTTTTTCAGAAGATTTGCCAAAGAGGTAAGATGTGAATAAGGGAAGACTAGAAATACCATCTTTTTTTTTCTAGCAGGGAGATGGGGATAATAATCAAACACCTCATCACTGTCAGAAGAAGCAGGGTCAAACGCAGAACACAGGTCTATTGTCTTCTGGCCTGTGCCTAGGCCACGGCACTCTTCCCTTGGTTAGCTCTGATGAGGGTATACACAGAGACATCCAGGTTGTAAGGAAATGGTTAATGCTGACATCAGGAAATGGGCAGCATGCCAGGTGGACCTGATTACAGCTCCCATAAAGGCTGCCTTCTCAGAAAGCAGGGGGCTGGTTGAAAGATGGGGGAAGAGAATCTAATCAGAGTAGTTAGCAGGCCCTTAGTGGTGTCTTCTACCTTTCCAGGGAGATGTTCTCAGACAGTAAATAGACCCAGTTTGGACTTGACTGAATCAAGGTGACCCTACAGCTGCACTGCTATTAATGTCTGCCTGGCTCTAAGCTGTTTCTTTTTTCTGACTTTACTCTGGAGAGGGGCTTGATTTAGCAAGGGCCACTCATAGTTAGAACTCCCACTGCAAGTCATGCAGGGCTAGGTTTATAAGGCTAGCTTCTGTATTTTCTTGTAGGAAGATGCAATCACAGATTGCATATGGATACAGATCAGGTCACAGATATACTAAATTATTAATTAAGTAGTGCCTTCTGTGCCCTGTTTTGCTAGGCTTTGTGTAAACTCATACTAAGGGACAGTCCCTGCCCTGAAGAGTTTACAATCTAAATAGACAACGAGGGAAAAAGGGTGAGAGAAAGGAAGTTAGCCTCATTTTAGAGATAAGGAACTCGGGCGCAGAGGTACTAAGGGGCTTGCCTGAAGACACACAGCAAGTCAGGAACTGAGTCTAGACTTTAGAGAAACTCTCAACAAAGCTTGGCTGCAAAGCCATCCTGATTTATACCTAGCCAATAAATGACCTCTCCACATTGCAATACTGAAAAAAACAAAAAAACAAAAAAACCCACCCAGCCTTTCTAAGGACAATCTCTTATGTTATTGGGGAAAACATTCATTTTGGAACCCTCATTCTTGATGCTATCTCTGCTAAGATATCTGTTTATCTTTCCCAGCTGCATTTTGAAATGCTTACATTTCAAAATTCCTGTACCAAATTCTCTTTTGTTAGTTTATAAAGCAAACAAGAGCTAAAAATGTTCTTTTTTTCTGCCTGACTAATTGCATACCAAATTGCTTTACAAATACATCAGTGAAAGCCCATTTACTTTTTATGGAGTGAAAGATTTTTATATCTGGATGCTGCCCAGAAAGGAATTTTCATAACAAGACACTATTAAGAGATGTTTACAGACTTCCAGGCTCTCCAAGAGGTTTAAAAAAAAAATCTGAAAAATGGTGTGACTTGGTACACATTTCAGCTAAAGTATCTGTTGCTGTAACAAATGAAGGAGCATAACTACCCTCTAACACAGCCTGCTTTTGAAAATCTGTTGCAGCTTGTTAAAACTCTTTTGTTCTGATGCATTCATTTCTCCTACAGATTGCTAAATGCTTTCAAAAGATTCAAATTTACTTTAGAACTGGGCAGTCTTGAACGTTCTGTGAAATTAAAAATAAATTGAATAATAGTAAAATAGCCAGTCATCTGTATGGTATTTTCTAATACACTAGAATCAGCTCTGTATTTATTAGGAGACTGATTACATTATTTTTGAGGCTAAAGATGGATCACGTATAGTGGAAACAAGTGGGAAACTACTGCAGATAAGGCAGCTAAAAGATAATGAAACAGAAAAATCATATGAAACTAAAATTAAGAGATTTGACACCACTGAATTTTAGCAAGGGAAATCCAATTCTTTTTCTATCTAGCCTATCCAACAGAGTGTATGGTGTCAGCCAGTTTATTAGAGATCATGTGAGATACTACTCTTTAAACATATAGAAAATTCAGGAATAAATTAATTAAAAAGCAGAGGTCACTATAGTGCTCTGAATTAAGTATAAACTTCAAGCTCAAGTGAATGTGATTACAGCTCTATATACCTCCAGTAGAGATGGCAAACTTTTCTGTACACCTCTAATATCATGTCATATGCAGATAATAAAATTACATATATTGCCACTATGGTATCACCAGGTGTAATAGTCATACCCTGTAAGTATATGGTTTTACTGCATTGGCTTAGAAAAAAAAAAGTTAAGTAAAATATGTCAATAGAGTTGTGAGAAAATCATTGTTAATTCTCTTCATTAGCCCTCAAGGTAAAGAAACACAGAGAGAAAAAGAGTTAATTGGTCTAATCATACAGCCCACAATTAATTTAAGCCTATGTATTCAAAAAGGAAACAAACCATTTTTCTAGTTTTGCATCCACAGTCAATCGTAGGTTCTAAGTAGACTTGGAAGCAGGTTCTCTAAACAACTATGTTCTGTCACTTAATGAACAGGTGGTGTGTATTCCTGGAGCTTAGAACACCATTGCAAGCACAAAAACAGAGGCTGTAATCATGGTCATTCATGTTTCCTAGAAGACTGAGTGGACAGTCTGCATAAAAGAAGAGACTCATGTAGCCCACAAATTATTACCATATTAGAGAAGGCTGCTCCTGGAAAAGAGGGCTTGATTAATTCCTGGTATAATTCATTTGTAATGCTAGCATTTCATTTTGCCCATAGTGTCATTCAGATGCACATTCAGATTTTTGGCAGCATCTTTAATTATGAAAGGTAAACAATTAAATACTAAATTGGTGACTGTTTAACGCTTAACCAACTGCCTGACTACACTGTATACCGGACATGCTAGCCTTTCAAGAAAGTGCTCTCAGGCAGGAAAACACTAATTTTGAGTTTTGTTTTGATCTTTCCATTTGCTTGCCATTTTAATTACTGTCGAACCATGCACTTAGTCTTTTGTGAAATCCTTTTAGATTGTAATCTCTGATGCAAGACACTACTCCAGACAACACATTTCTAATCAACACAGCTCCTAATATCATTATTACTTTATTATGAATTGTATTATCCCACAACTTCTAGTAGCTCTGATCATGGACCAGGACCCCATTGTGCTAGGCACTGTACAAATTCAGAACAAAAAGATGGTATCTGCCCCAGAGAGTTTACAGACTAAGAATGCTTGGGATTCCTTGTGATATAATAATCATATAACAAATTGTTTACTCTGTCTGTCTAGTGCCCATCATCAGTATCTGAAGACTAATAGGGGGGAGGGATAGCTCAGTGGTTTGAGCATTGGCCTGCTAAACCTAGAGTTGTGCGTTTAATCCTTGAGGTGGCCACTTAGGGATCTGAGGCAAAATCAGTACTTGGTCCTACTAGTGAAGGCAGGGGGCTGGACTCAATGACCTTTCAGGGTCCCTTCCAGTTCTATGAGATAGGTATATCTCCATATACTATATTATTATTTATAATGGTCAGCAGGAATACTGCCTTTGCAAAAGGTGTCACTGACTTAACACATTAAGGACCAAAACATCAGAGAATTTCCATGAATGCAGCCACAACATTTATGGAGTATCCATGTTGTAGCGCAAAAAGTATTTGCATACACAACAGCCCCGTGTTTCTGTTGCACATCAACTCAACCTGCTCTGCAATACTGCAGGTACAAAATCATGGGCACAGTTAAATGCACACATTCAAACACCTACTCACCTGATTTCCAGGTGCAATCCAACAAATGGAAGGAAAAACTGCAACTGAAGTACGAGGCTGCTTTTAAAAATTCAGGGCATTTAAATTTGGAGATAATACTCTTTCACATTAACTCTCAGATTGTTTATAATGCTATTTTATCCTTTAGAATTTAAAGTTTTTGCATTATTCTAAAAATGAATTCAACTAAGTGACAATAAATCATAATTACACCCGTTAAAAGGTTCTGCAGTCACAAAGTTCAGAAAATCTCATTTTTTTCAGTTTAAAATATTGTGTTTATTAGGAATCTTTGAAGACAAATAAGCTTATCAATGCTCTAGGAATTTTCCATAGCTTCCATATCTTTGGAAAGACAATGTCTTGGTGGCTCTGAATTTACGCATTAGCTGTCAAAATGCTCTATGATTTCAGTAACCAGCTGTGAAGTTCCTCTACTGAAACAAGTGACCTAAAGTTGAAGCAGTATTAAATTCTGACACTGTAAAGGAGTAAAATAAATTTTAAAAAACTCACTCTTACTATAGTCTCTTAAAGTCTAAGTGTGACAGTAACCCATATTAAAAAGAGATCTCTTAAAAGTTAGTGAATGAGGAAATAAATCACAAGTCAACACCAATGGGAAAATAATTCATTTGTCTGAAAATAAGCACAGTGTATCATCCTATATCTCTAAACACAGGCTGATGTACTGGAATCTTAGATACTGCACTTTGGATACAAAAGAGCCTGTTTTCAAACAGTTTATAGTCCTCATTAGGGTGATATTTTTGTAACACACACCAAAATTACACTGTTTTCAAAACACCATGTGACTTGACATGATAAATCAACCAACAAGAATATTTGCTGTGCCATGGAGACAGTGTGGAAGTTTAAACAGAGCTGAGCAGAAAGAAAGGGATCTAAACAAATGGGAAAAGAATATAAATTTATAAACACACCAGGCTCTGAAAAATTTTGGTCACAAATGTGACTTCATACATTTTGGAGAATCTGAATCCTGCCCGTATATTCAGAGGATGAATAGGGCATGAACAGATGCAAGAAAAGCTGAACTAATGGTTGAGTTCCCCAGTGTTATTCCTCTGTTAAATGTATACCAGGGTGTTCCTGGTCTGGAAAGCAGGATCTTGTTCTTCAGGGGGCTGGGTAATTAGCTGGTGAGAGATTATTATAGAATCCCAAGAGCACTGACTGTACCTGTGTTTAATGATTATTTGTAGATGAAATGGGAGGGAATTGAGGTGGTATTTTTTTATTATCTGGGCATGCAGAAATCCTTTTGCCCAGTTTCTCCCCTCAGGTACTAGAATGACACCAATAGAAGGTGATTCTCAGGTGGGGCTGTTTAAACGTCCACTGTTGGGGTTTGCCCCTCCCTGGGGCAGCTGGGAGCCAGGCCCCCTCACTATCCGAGTCCCGTGCACTGGTGAATTAGCCTGGTGGGTCAGGAAACGGCCAGAAGCTCAGGCCCTCAGGCAGGGGCTGAGCCAATAGTCTCATCTTGGAGGCTCAGGCCCTAGGTCGGGGCAGGGCAACAAGCAATAGTTCAGGGCTCAGACCATCAGGCAAGGGCTGAGCAAACAGTTCAGTAGCTTAAGAAGTCCAGGCTCCTGGGCCTAAGCATCAGGGCGAGGGGGAGACTGCCACCCGGGAGTGGGCTGGCAGGGGGGACGCAGGCCTACCCATTCCACTTCCTTCCAGCCCAGGGCCCTAACAGCTGCAGGCAGCCTGCTGCTGTGTCAGTGGTGATCCTGGCTGCAACACACTGACATTGGCTCTGGGTGTGCTGCAGCCAGACTAGGGTCAGCTGCTCCCGGGCTACTTCCGACCTCCCCCTCTACCAGTATCTGTGTCTGGTCTTCCACAGCATCCCACACCATGGGCTCCTCAGGATACTGAGCGAGGGGTAAACTGGGCAGCTCCTCAGGGTCCCTTTGTATGGGTCGGCTTAGGGGCTCTTCCAGCATCTGGTCGGCATCCAGTCTCCGCGGGTATGGCCAGTTCTCGGGTCAGTGGCAGGAGCCTCCCCAGCGGGAGCTAGGGCATCAGTGTCTGGCCTCTCTGGTGGCCAGGCAGCTTCTGAGCCCTGGGATTAGGCTTTTATACTTCCTGCCCTGCACCGTGACCTCTGAAGGGCGGGCGCAGGCTTCAGTGACTCCTCCCACTTTGGCGTCCGTAAGGGCTCATCCCTCTCTGGGGCGGCTGGGAGCCATGCCGCCTAACTACACATACCCCCACTCAAGTCTGGCTCCCATTCAGTGGGGCCAGACCCTTCCATGCCTCCCAAGCGGGACAAAAAGTCCGCATTAGCGTGGTCCTTCCTGGCCCTATGGCGAACTGTAAAGGTGTAGGGCTGTAACACCAGGTACCACCGCTGTAGTCTCATATTATGATCCTTCGTTCAGGCCAGCCATTGGAGTGCGGCGTAGTCAGTGACAAATGTGAATGGGACTCCGAGGGGATAATAATGCAATGCATTTCACTGTGAGGGCTTCTTTTTCCACTACCGCATAGTTCTTCTCCCGGGGGAACAGCTTCCGGCTGATATAAACGACCAGATGTTCTTCCCCGTCCACCTCTTGGGAGAGCACAGCCCTGAGTCCTACCTCCGAGGTGTCTGTCTGGAGGATTAACGCCTGGTCAAAATCCGGGCTATATAGGACCGGTTCAGGGCAGAGGCTTGCCTTGAGTGTCTGGAATGTGTTATCGCACTCTCGGGTCCAGACTACTTGCTGCGGGCTGTCCTTGGTCAACAGTCCAGTCAAGGGGGCTGCAATCGCCTCAAATTGGGGGATGAACCACCGATAATATCCAGCAAGTCTCAGGAACTGGCGCACCTGGCGTTTTGTGGCCGGTGATGGGCAGGTCGCAATGGCCTGAGCCTTTCCCACGAGGCGTTTTACTTGTCCATTCCCTATGGTATACGCCAGGTAGGTTGTTTCTTGCCAGCCAATGCGGCACTTCTTTGGGTTGGCGGTTAACCCAGCTGGCCGCAGGGACCTCAGGACTGCTGCTACCCACTCTAGGTGGTTCTCCCATTGGCGACTATAAATAACCACAACATCCAGGTAGGCGGCAGCGTAGTTTCGATGGGGCTGGAGGAGGCGGTCCATCAGCCGCTGAAACGTGGCTGGGGCCCCATAGAGGCCAAAGGGCATCCGACTAAACTGATACAGACCTGTAGGGGTGGCAAAAGTGGTCTTCTCCCTGGAGGCCAGCTTGAGGGGGATCTGCCAATATCCCTTGCTCAGATCAAGGGTGATGATGTAGCGGGCCTCTCCTAACTGGCCAAGCAGCTCAGCTGCCCGGGGCATTGGATACGCATCGAACTTTGAGATGGCATTGACATGTCTGAAATCAATGCAGAACCATTGGGTGCCATCGGGCTTCAGTACCAGCACTACCAGGCTGTGCCATTCGCTTTGCGATGGTTCGATGACTCTCAAGTCCAGCATGGCCTGTACTTCCTCTTCAATGACCTGTCACACGTGATATGGCAAGGGCCTGGTGGCGCCCCGGATCACCTCCCCGGGCTCTGTCTGAACTGTATGATGCACGAGGGTAGTGTATCCCGGTTGGGATATGAAAGTGCCGGGGAACACTTGTAGGAGACACTAGGTCTGTTTGAGTTGTTCCTCAGTCAGCGTCTCTCCAAGCTGGGGCCCTCCGGGGTCCTCCGAATGTGTTACCTGTGGACCCAGTTCAGGTTCGGGTTAATTAAGAGTCCCTCTCACTCCCGCCAGGGTTTGAGAAGGTTTACATGGTACCATTGCATTTTCTTGTGCTGGTCAGGCTGGTTGATCTCATAGATGACAGGCCCCACTTTTCAGACCGCCTCATAAGGCCCTTGCCACCGGGCCAGAATCTTTGATTCGCTTGAGGGGAGGAGAAGTAAAACCTGATCTCCAGGTTGAAGTCGCAAGTCTGTGCATCCCGGTTGTAGGTCTGGGCCTGAGCTTCTTGGGCGGCCTTCAAATTCTCCTGCGCCGGCCCCAGCCTGCGTAAGGCACTCCTGGAGCTGGAGTACATATTTTAAGAGGCCCTGGGCAGGTGACGGGGCTTGCTCCCATGTCTCCCTCATTAGGTCCAATAGGACCCATGGGCGATGACCGTACAGTAGTTCAAAAGGGGAAAATTTTGTAGATGAGTGGGGAACCTCCCGAACCACCAGGAGCAGAGGTGGAAGTAACTGGTCCCATCGGCGGAGATCTTCTTGGGGGAACTTGCATAGCATGTCCTTAAGGGTCTGGTTAAACTGTTCAACCAGTCCCTCGGTCTGGGGATGGTAGACCGACGTACGTAGTTGCTTGATCCCCAGAAGCTCACATACCTGCCGTAACAGCCGAGAAGTAAAATTGGTGTCCTGGTCCGTGAGAATCTTCCGGGGCAGGTCTACGTGGGCGAAGACCTTCATGAGCTCACCTGCAATGGTGCAGGCCTTGATGTTTCGGAAGGAGATTGCCTCGAGGAACCAGGTAGCATAGTCCACCATGACCAATATATACTGAAACCTGGCAATGCTTCTAGGGAGAGGCCCCACCAGGTCCATGACCACACGCTCAAAGGGGGTTTTGATCAAGGGCATGGGGACCAGGGGCGCCTTGGGGGTCTGTGCAGGAGCAGCCAACTGGCAGTCTGGGCAGGACTTACAGTAGTTCCTCACTCCTGGTATATGCCCGGCCAGAAGAAGCACATCAATATCCGGGACAGAGTCTTCTCGTGGCCCAGGTGTCCGGCCGCCAGGACGTTGTGGGCTAGTGTCATGATGGCTCGCCGATGGCATTGGTGCACAAGGAGTTGGGTCTGGGACTCCCCCATGTGGGGGTCCCTCTCAACCTGATAAAGGTGCTCCTGCCGCAGTTCAAAGTGTGGCCACTGGGCCGCCCAGTGTGGATCAATGACGGTGCCATCGACAGTGGCCAACTGCTTGTACTCTCGTTTGAGTGTGGGATCAGCCCTTTGATCATGGCAAAAGTCAGTGTGAAGTGAGGGCTCCCCAACAGCTTCTGGGGGAGAGTCCTCCAATTCTCCCATCGGTTCAGTAGGGTCAGGTGCTTCCCCTTCCTTTTCCTCGGTCTCGGAGGGATCTCCTTCAAAGACTGGCGTGACCCTCGGGCGTTCCCCTGTGTTGCCGCGGAGGACTTCTGGGAACTCTGGCCAGTCCCGCTCCAGGATCACTGGGTATGCCAGGTGCGGGGCGAGACCCACCACCATCGGTTGGGTGACCCCATCTACTGTTAGCTGGACTCAAGTACTGGGGTAGGGCCATATATCCCTGTGGATACACTGCAGCCGGATCATCCCCAGATGGGCGTTGGCCTGGGGGCCTAAGTTTTGGTGGATCAGCATCTGGCCGCAGTCTGAATCAATGAGGGCCACTGTTGGGTAACCCTCAACGACCACTGGCACTGAGATCTTGGCGGCTTGTGGACATCGGGCACGGGCTTGCCCTGAGCAGACCTGGCCAAAGTTGCACTCCATCGCTGTGCAGTCCCGTTGTAAATGGCCATACTCCCCGCAGGAAAACAGGGCCCAAGGTCCGCCTGTCCCGGCCGTGGATGTGTTCCTGCGGCTCCCTGGGGAGGGCTCCAGTTGATCCCTCGAGCAACTGGAGAAGGTGCTGGAGCTTGTTGCCCTGGGGCCTTCGCTGGATGGGTTCGGGGCTCCGGACTCCAGGAGGAAACTCGTGAGTCAATCCAGGCGGGCACCCCCCTCCTCTCTGGGTTAGGGCGCCCCACCCTGGGTGGGGCTGCTCGAATAGTTGGACCCACCGGTGCCTCAGCAGCTAGAAAGTCCTCCATCAGGGTGATGGCGGTAGCTAGCGTCACAGGGCGATGGCAGAGGACCCAGGCCCTTCCTCGCGGTGGGAGTATGTGGATGAACTGTTCCAGCATGATTTGTTCAGCGAGCTCCTCCGGAGTTCGTCTTTCGGGCTGCAGCCACCGCTTGCACACCTCCCTTAGCTCCTGAGCCACCATCCTGGGCTGGGCCCCTTTGGGGTAGCCAAGGCTCCGAAACCGCTGCCGGAAGGTTTCTGGACTTACGTCCAGGGCATCGAAAATTGCCGCCTTTACTTGACTGTAGTCCCATGCCGCATCCGTGGACAGGCCCCGATAGACCGTCTGAGCGGTCCCAGTCAGGTACTGGGCCAGGAGGGTAGCCCATTGGTCTGGGGCTCAACCAGCAATGACCGCCACCTGTTCAAACGATACGAGAAAGGCTTCTGGGTCATCGTTGGGGCTCATTTTCATTAGCCGGATAGGTGGGGCATTGCCAGGTGGTCTCAGGGGCCCCACTGGCTGGGGCTCAGCTGGACGGGGCAACAACTTCGCCAACTGCTGCAGGCATTGTTGCTGGTGGTCCCGGATCTGGCATCCCAGTTCCAGGTTCAGCTGCTGCTGTTGCGTCCCAAGCTGCTGGACCAGTTGCTGCTGCTGCTGGAGCTGGGCAGCGGCCTGATGCTGCTGTTGGTTCTCTGCCAAAAATTTAATAAGCTTGTCCATGTCCATGGCTGTCTCGGACAAGTCTCCTCAGATCCCTCCTCACAGGGATCAGGGTTTGGGACGGAGGCTCCCCACTTCTGGTACCACATGTAAACGTCCATTGTTGGGGTTCGTCCCTCTCTGAGGTGGCTGGGAGTCAGGCCACCTCACTACCCGAGTACCGTGCACTAGTGAATTAGCCTGGTGGGTCAGGAAACGGCCAGGAACTCAGGTCCTCAGGCAGGGGCTAAGCCAATAGTCTCGCCTTGGAGGCCCAGGCCCTAGGTCGGGGCAGGGCAACAAACAATAGTTCAGGGCTCAGACCCTCAGGCAGGGGCTGAGCAAACAGTTCAGTAGTTAAGCCCAGGCCCTAAATCAGGGCGGAGCAACAAACAATGGTTCAGGCTCAGACCCTCACGCAAGGGCTGAGCAAACAGTTCACTAAGCTAAGCCCAGGCCCTAGGTCAGGGCGGGGCAGCAAACAGTAAGTAGTTCAGGGCTCAGACCCTCGGGCAGGGGCTGAGCAAACAGTCCAGTAGCTTAAGAAGCCCAGGCTCCTGGGCCTGAGCATCGGGGCGAGGGGGAGACTGCCACCTGAGAGTCGGGTGGCAGGGGGGGGCACAGGCCCATCCACTCCACTCCATCCCAGCCCAGAGCCCTAACAGCTGCAGGCAGCCTGCTGCTGTGTCAGTGGAGATCCTGGCCGCAATACATTGACATTGGCTCTGGGTGTGCTGCAGCCAGACTAGGGTCAGCTGCTCCCGGGCTACTTCCGACCTCCCCGTCTACCGGTACCTGTGTCTCAGCGGCGTCTTCCACAGCATCCCACACCATGGTTCCTCGGGATACTGAGCAAGGGGTAAACTGGGCAGCTCCTCAGGGTCCCTTTGTATGGGTTGGCTTAGGGGCTCTTCCAGCGTCTGGTCGGCTTCCAGTCTCCGCAGGTATGGCCAGTCCTCAGGTCAGTCACAGGTGGCAGGAGTCTCCCCAGCGGGAGCTAGGGCATCAGTGTCTGGCCTCTCTGGCGGCCAGGCAGCTTCTGAGCCTTGGGGCTGGGCTTTTATACTTCCTGCCCTGCGCTGTGACCTCTGAGGGGCGGGCGCAGGCTCCGGTGACCCCGCCCACTTTGGCATCCGTAAGGGCTCGTCCCTCTGTGGGGCGGCTGGGAGTCAGGCCACCTCACTACAGGCTAGAATGGACTTGGATTTATTGTGACGTACTTTTGCATTTCCGGCCACAGTTTAGATGCAGGCAACAATTCTTCAAGCATTAAATGTGTTCTTTTCTGGTGCATATATTAGCATCTGGAGATTATATTGAGGCTGTGCTGTCTAGATGGCATGGCAGACCAACTGGGAAAAACTAGTGCCAGACAGAAGGAAGACTTCACCCCTTAGCCGTGTTACAAAGACAATTTTCAGTATGATGACTGACTGGGCCCAGATGCTCACAGGGATCAGGGAGGAGGATGTTCAGAAAACCCTGCTTCCCTGACAAAGGGTAGAACTGATCATAGATTAAAAGATATACTCCTAAAGCTGACACCACATGTCTAAATCTCCCCACTCCACCAGGGCAAGAATGGACTCTCCAGGCTCGATTCCATTATCACACTAACAATGTGCTTACTACCATGCTAACACTATCAGTCTGTTCAAAGAGAGAGATCTCTCTGGATGATTCAGTCTAAAGTGAACTTTTTGTTGACAAGGGTATTCTAGGCAAATACTGGGTGAAATCTTATTTCTTTCTTTTGTTAGCCAGGGACTTATTAATAGGTCACATCTGTCAAGGTTTTCTTTTCTTTTCTTTTATTAATATAATAATATTTCCTTTTCAGTTATTTAATGAATTTGACTGTCTCTTTTTGAATGCTCCCCAATCTTTCAAAAAAATATAAAAATCTTATGATATCGAATCCCAATAGAATTAATTGGAAAGAACTGATTCACATGACTTTCTTTTCTTTTCTATGGTAGTGACAGATGCATTAACTAAGGGTATGTCCACACTACGGGATTATTCCGATTTTATATAAACCGGTTTTGTAAAACAGATTGTATAAAGTCGAGTGCACGCAGCCACACTAAGCACATTAATTTGGCGGTGTGCGTCCATGTACCGAGGTTAGCATCGATTTCCGGAGCGTTGCACTGAGGGTAGCTATCTCGTAGCTATCCCATAGTTCCCACAGTCTCCCCTGCCCATTGGAATTCTAGGTTGAGATCCCAATGCAAGAACAGTGTCACGGGTGATTCTGGGTAAATGTCGTCACTCAATCCTTCTTCCGTGAAAGCAACGGCAGACAATCATTTTGCGCCCTTTTTCCCTGGATTGCCCTGGCAGACGCCATAGCATGGCAACCATGGAGCCCATTTTGCCTTGTCACTGTCGCCGTATGTCTACTGGATGCTGCTGACAGAGGTGGTACTGCAGTGCTACACTGCAGCATCCATTTGCCTTTGCAAGGTAGCAGAGACAATTACCATCCCTATTGCACTTGTCTGCCATTGTAAATTGGGGATGAGAGGACGGTTATCAGTCGTTTTGTACCATCTGCTGCTGTCATGGGTGCTCCTGGCTGGCCTCGCTGAGGTTGGCCAGGGGCGCATGGACAAAAATGGGAATGACTCCCCAGATCATTTCCTTCTTTATGTTTTGTCTAAAAATAGAGTCAGTCCTGCCTAGAATATGGGGCAAGTGTACTAGAGAACCAGAGAGCACAGCCGTTCCGTGTAAGAGCCCCAGAGATCCCGCAGAAATGATGAGCTGCATGCCATTCTAGGGAGTGCCCCTGCAGCAAGCCCACCCGTTGCTTCCCTCCTCCCCCAACCCTCCTGGGCTACCGTGGCAGTGTCCCCTCATTTGTATGATGAAGTAATAAAGAATGCAGGAATAAGAAACACTGACTTTTTAGTGAGATAAAACGAGGAGGAGGAAGCCTCCAGCTGCTATGATAATCCAGGCAGGACATTAAAGGGGGGGGGAGTGCAGCCTCCCGCTGCTATGATAGTCCAGGCAGTACAGAATCTTTTCTTTAGACATGAAAGGGGGTGCTCATAGAGCTCAGCCTCCAGTTGCTATGATGAGGACGGTTACCAGCTGTTCTGTACCATCTGCCGGGAATGACCGGGAGTCATTCCCATTTTTACCCTGGGGCCCCCGGCTGACCTCACCGAGGCCAGCTAGAAGTACTCACGGGCTAATAATGATGATAGATAGCAGTCATATTGTACCATCTGCCACTGAGAAGGGGATGCTGGTGTTCAGCACTGCAGCACCCCATCTACCAGCAGCATGCAGTAGACATAGGGTGACATTGAAAAAAGGCGAGAAACGTTTTTTTTCCCCTTTTCTTTCAGGAGTGGAGAAGAGTGTAAATTGAGGACATACACCCTGAAACACCCGGGAAAATGTTTTTGACCCTTCAGGCATTGGGAGCTCAGCCAAGAATGCAAATGCTTTTCGGAGACTGCGGGGGCTGTGGGATAGCTGGAGTCCTCAGTACCCCCTCCCTCCCTCCATGAGCGTCCATTTAATTCTTTTTCTTTCTTTTATACTTGTCACACAGCATTGTGCTGTGGACTCTGTATCATAGCCTGGAGATTTTTTCAAATGCTTTGGCATTTCGTCTTCTGTAACGGAGATCTGATAGAACAGATTTGTCTCTCCATACAGCGATCAGATACAGTATCTCCTGTATGGTCAATGCTGGAGCTCTTTTTGGATTTGGGACTGCTGTGCTGATCAGAGCTCCACGCTGGTCAAACAGAAAATGAAATTCAAAAGTTCGCGCGGCTTTTCCTGTCTACCTGGCCAGTGCATCCAAGTTCAGATCGCTTTCCAGAGCGGTCACAATGGTGCACTGTGGGATACCGCCCGGAGGCCAATACCGTCGATTTGCGGCACACTAACCCTAATCCAACATGGCAATACAGATTTCAGCGCTACTCCCCTTGTCAGGGAGGAGTACAGAAATCGGTTTAAAGAGCACTTTATATCGATATAAAGGGCTTCGTTGTGTGGACGGGTGCAGGGTTAAATCGGTTTAACGCTGCTAAATTCAGTTTAAACGCATAGTGTAGACCAGGCCAAAGACAACTGAGGAATGTGTTGTACTACACCTCTGAGTGTGCATATATTGTGAGTGAGAGTGAGTCATTGTGCAACCCCGCTCCCCCATCCAACAAAAAAACAAAGCCCTGGACTTCAATGGAGACTGCAATCAGCTGTCTCCTGAAATTACATACCCAAACAGTACAGCTGGAGAACAAGCATTTGAAGTCTGAAAATATTGTGCCTGCAGGACTAATTAGGCTTTTGCAAACTTTATAAAAACATAGCTGCTTATTTAAAGTTATACAGCACAAGAGCTCCATCATAATGAATGGCAACTATTATGATGCATGCATACAAACACATCTATTTTCTGGAGAAACTTGCAATTAAGGATTTGTAATGAATTTTAGTCATTTTAATATCTGTGCAAGGGCACTGCAAAATTATAGACAGTGCACATGTAAAGAATACTGAAAACCTGTTGCCCATTTCCACCCAGCAGTAGACGGGCAGCTTTTATTCTTTACTCTACAATATTGGCATTTTAACACTACTGACTTTCCCTTGCAATTTTGAAACAAGCAGTGACCGATGAAATTATGTCAAATTGATGAAAAACCTGAATTGTAGGTACCTGAAAGGCCCCAATTCCTGTAGTATCTGGGTATGGGATAGAGATCAGGAAATCTCAAACTTGGATGATTTATGAAAACGGGAGTTTAAAATAAATCATATTGCTACAATATATTTGGCACAGTGCACTATACTATACTGCTATTGTATATTAGCTTAATGTTTCACACTGGGAGTTCCATTCTTGCTGGCCTGATACTGCGAAGGGCCAAGCACCTCTAATCTGGCTCAGGACATCCTCAAACCCAGTCACTTTAAAGAGCACTGAAGGCACTCAGCGCTACCCAGGAGATGCTCACCCTCTTATAGGATTGTGCTGTATTTTTAAAAAGTATCAGTTTACTCAAGATTTGCATTTCATCATGACTATTTGCCCTGTTATCACATCACAGTATCTGAGTTACCATAGTTATTTCATATTCAAAATACTGTGGAACATTTTCAGATCCCATCATGTGGCTTTTTTAAGTGAGCTTTTTAATGGGGGACCTTGGACTAGTGCAAAAAGTACATAAGCTTAGCCTTCCAGGGTGTAGTGGTGGAGAAAAAATGAAGGTAAATGCCTACCCTTGGAAATACATACTATAATATAATATTATAATTCCTCAAAACACTATAGTAAAATAATAACAATACCATATTTTGAGACTTTACAGTAGAATATTGTAGTGTCTTTATAAGGGTAGCCATACTCGTAACTAGCCTTCTGACCTACTTCAAAGGTTAGGTTATAAAGTCTGTCTGCCTTTTTATCTGTCGCTAATGCAATATTTTTAGACCAAGAACTCCTGATCTCAGCACCCATAGATTTCCTTACTTAAAAAAGACAGAAGTTTTCCAGCTGATGTGCATTGTAATGCTATTGAATCTGCTAATGGCAAATAGTTATATTCTTCATAGACTGTTTCTGGCAGAAAGATCCCAGTTGACCAGAGAGAGGTCATTCTGTTCTTTTGGTCTAAAATGGTGATATCCCTGTGGACTGAACATGGTGATAAATCTTTCCTCTACAGAAGTCATCAGAGCGTTTATGATATTCAGAGTCATGAACAATTTATGAATCGATGAGAAACAAACAATTATAGAAGAGCCGGTGAAAGCTAAGGACTATGCACAACACAATGCTGCGCTTTTTTTGACATACAGTATGTACTTATGCTGTGCCTGAATTGGAACAGCAGGAAAGTCTCACAGGAAAGGATCAGACCACAGACATGTCTTCTGGCTAAGGTATTTTTCTTTTTCTTTTCTGCTTTGATTATTTGCAAACACACAATATTACAATTACCTTAATGGGAACAACTCTTCTAGCTTCTCTCTGATGGAAAACTCTTCAAACAAACATTTTCAAACTCTGGATTATGTTGGTTAATACTGAATGGGCTTAATTTTACATTTACTTAAACATTTTGCATCCCACAGAATTTAGCCCAAATGTGTCAGTCTATATATATCAGAGTGCCTAGTTGCTATGGTGATGGATGTTCTTGAAATGCATGTAACAATAACAATTATTAATATACTGATGAATGAACTGGGCTTTTGAGAGAAGGGAGGTCTTCCGGTTCAGGCACTGGCCTAGAGTTCAAGAAATCTGGGTTCAGTTCTTCGTTCTGCCACAGATTTTGGGCAAGTCTCTTTGGTCCTCATTTTTTCCCACGTGTAAAACAAAGATAACAATGTTTTCTTTCTCTCACCCTTTTCCTGTTTTGTCTACTTAGATTGTAATCTTTTAAGAACAGGAGTTTGTCCAACTAGGTGTTTGTACAGCACCTCACACAAGGGTATTCTGATCTAGCTTGATTCCGGGATGATGCCCCTGCTTGCTTGGGACCCTGACTTCCTTGGGCCTCTAAGGGCCATCATAATACAAATAATCATTAATAAATCAGTCTTTTGGCAGTTGGTGCTATCTTTTGAGCAACATCTCTTCAGAGCTTTTATCTATTGCAAAATATGACCAAGATTTGTAATCTGAGAAACCCGCTTTAAGGATCTCATCTCAGATGTGACTTTGAAATAGATCCATTAGCTGACTGTTCTTTTTTCCCTGAGGAGATGATTATTTTATTATTATTATTTGTGTGGTAGTAGCTCCAGTCAGGGACTAGGACCCCATTGTGCTAGGTGCTGTATGCACATTATTTCTTGAAAACTAAGGCTGTCAAATGATTTTTTAAAAATCACAATTAATCATGAGATTAAAAAAATTACTCACAATCTCAGTTTTAATCACACTTTTAAAGAATAATAGAGGATACATTTATTGTAAATATTTTGGATGTTTTTTTACATTTTCAAATATATTTGATTTCAGTTACAACCTAGAACACAATGTGCACGGTGCTCACTTTATTTTTGATTACAAATATTTGCACTGTAAAAAAGATAAACAAAAGAAATAATATTTTTCAATTCACCTCATTGAAGTACTGTAGTGCAATCTCTTTATTGTGAAAGTGCAACCTACAAATATAGAATTATTATTTTTTACATAACTGCACTCAAAAACAAAACAATGTAAAACTTTAGAGCCTACACTTTGAAGCATGAAGGGGCATATGAATGTTTAGCACATCTGGTTTATAAAGACTTTGCAATGCTGGCTACCATGCAAATGCCAGTTCTCTCTTTCAGGTAACATTGTAACTAAGAAGTGGGAAGCATTATCTCCTTTAAATGTAAACAAACTTGTTTGTCTTAATGATTGGCTGAACAAGAAGAAGGACTGAATGGACTTGTATGAGGTGATTTGAAAAATACTATTTCTTTTGTTTATCTTATTTTGCAGTGAAAATATTCGTAATACAAAATAATATAAAGTGAGCACTGTGCACTTTGTATTGTAATTGAAATCAATATATTTGAAAATGTAGAAAAACATAAAAAATATTTATAATACATTTAAATTGGTATTCTGTTATTGTTTAATAATGTCATTAAAACTGGAATTAATCACAGCCAATTTTAATATAGTTAATTTGTTTTGCATTACTCCCATGCATGAACTGCGATTAATTGACAGTCCTTTTGAAAAGAGATGGTGTGGCTTCAGTACTAAGCTCTCTGGAATATCACAATCATCTGACGAAGTGGGTATTCACCCACGAAAGCTTCTGCTCCAATACATCTGTTAGTCTATAAGGTGCCACAGGACTCTTTGTTGCCTTTTTAGAGATCCAGACTAACACGGCTACCCCTCTGATACTGGAATACCATAGTTTGCCTGAGATCCTATAAAACTGTAAATGCTGGAATTTTTCATTTCCTGTGGGTTTCAAAGTCCTTCCTATTTTACCTACAGTTACAAGAAAGGTGCAGATTGCACGTGGCTCAGTTAAAAGAATTAGGGCCAGGTCCCTAGCTAGTGCAAACCAATGTACCGCTATGAAGTGACACTGATTTACACCGGTTGAGGACCTGGTCCTTCATTTTTGATTGAACATTCTTGCAATATCAGCTGTTTGATTTCACATCAGCTTGAAAGCAGAAAGGAAATACCAGGTCATCCACAGCTACTAGTATTCAGATTAAACAGACATCTCCCATCAGACTTTTTTTATACCAAGATGGCATTTGCAAATCCTGTCCATATAAATGAGAAAGAGAAAAAGGCTTTTATTTATAAATTCATGAGTATCACATTATGATTTGAATTCTACTCAGATTGAGGTCACAAACTATGCCCAAACTGAAGCAACAAACAATGTTGGCAAATATTTAAAGAAAAAGGCCTAACAGTGATCAAAGCAGAAAAAGAAAATCGTTAAGAAAGAGATTTTATAATTGGTTTTAGATGAGCTTATATCTTTCCCTATCTTATAATTTTCTCAATATAGGTTTTCACCTTTCATGGTTACAAGCTTTGTCTATTTTATTTGTGAAAGTTTGTAAATGGAATATTACACCTATGTTTGCTTTTATGACACTAAATCAGTATTACTGAAACTGAAAACACACTAGGAAGTCAGTTTTATGATAAAAAACATCCTGAGCATCCATACTAGATGGGCTACATTTCTCCAAACAAGTATAGAGATGTGAGAAGAATAACACACACTTTATTGAAAATATTTTACCCAACATACAGTTAAAGGGCAAATTAAAAAAAAATCATGAAAGAAATCCTGATACTCTGTGACTTCACTGAATAATGAGCTCTAACTAGGCATGGAAATTCACTCTCATATTATGCAGCTAATCTGTGAAAGAATGAAGGATGAACTGTTAAAAGACACACATTTTCTCTGGAAAAGCTATAAATGTTCCTTAAAGTCATTTTTTCAATGTCTACAATTCCCGTCCTTTATTACTATGTAGGACTTTACCTGAAATCTGGTTAACAGATTGTATCTTGGATGGAACAGATACCACTAAATATAAAAGTAACATTTTGAACCTATATATTTTATGCATGTGCGGTTCAGTAAACCATGATGTAAAGTTTAAAGACAATGTCTTATAAAATGGACATTGTGTGTGTGTGTGTGTGTGTGTGTGTGTGTGTGTGTGTGTGTGTGTGTGTGTGTGTGAGAGAGAGATAATAGGTTTCAAATAACCTACAGAATACGGAATGAGACACATTCTCTATATCAGATTGTTAGACATAAACACTTATTATAATACAAGGAAAGTTTTCATTTTTGAAACATGTAATTCATCCTTCTATTTATTGCTGTGTAAATAGAATTGATCTTTTAAATCCTCCACACAGAATTTTCATTGAAATCACCATCCCATTGTTAAGTCAGCATTTTGGGGTGGAGAGTGGATGTGTGGGAAAGAGAGACATGATATAAACTTGTGTGAGTTGTTCCATTGCTCTGTGCCTCACTTTTCCTATCTATAAAATGGGGATAATAGTTATCCTGTATAATGTGCTTTGTGATCTATGGATGACAAATGTAAGAAACTGTGTTCACTGAAGTCAATGGCAATGTTCACACTGATGTCCATAATTTAGAATAATACCCTAGAAGACTTTGCTATCAATATTAACCCAATTTAATAAGACTCTCACTGTTTACAATAGGGGTAGTTCTGAAGCCCGAAACCAGTTCCAAACATCTACAAACTTCTTGAAGTTCAGCTCTTGATTCAGATCCAGACTTTAACTTCACTGGTGGCCCTTGCCTAATGGGCCAAATCAAATCAAGTCCTTGAGACTTGAAAAATTTAGGAAGTTCAAGATCCATATCCGTAATCACACTATACGGCTTTGGCCCATGTCTACTTTAATATACTTCTAAAGCACATACTATTCTCCTAAGCCTCCCCACCCTAATGTCTCTTATCACTTATTTGCTATTTTCTCCCAACCTTTGCTTTTTAAGAGGAAGACAAGCAAACCGTGGGAAACACCACATACGCAAGTGAGCAATGGAAATGCAAGAACATGCCTCATAGGTACAGATAACAATAATAATTACACCCACCACAATTAAATTTTCCCCATGCCCTTTTGCATGTATATACTTTTCTATGGAATTACTTTGTAGTGCTCCTTGATAGTGCTTGCTATAGCCTACTTGTTGATATACATGATTCATCAAATCAGCACCATTAAGACAACTTGGATAAATAGTTAGGAAACATTAACATTTCATTGCCATTAGTCAATGTATGTTATTCATGCACCACGAATGGTAAAATGGTGTATAGATGTCATTTGATATTACTTGCACACCCTTGACATGATAGTCTGCAAACTTTGCATTCAGCCAGTTGACCAAATGATGTTCTTGAAAACATGATGCCTAAGAAGACAAATGAAAAAATAGTCTTTCTAGTTCCTCTTAAGAAAGCCAGGCAATTTTTTAACTGCTTTAGAAAGAGCAAACACCAGTGAGATTTTTTTTTTCTTTAAACAAGCTGGTTTATAATCTCAAAAAGGGTATAAAGTGCAGGATTGAGATGTTTTTCTTTTGATGGAATGGATCTGATGCATCCTTTTCCAAAGCCTTCGTTCACTGTAAGATGATATGTTTTTAAGTCTGATTTTTTCAGGTGAGTTTGCCATTTTCGCAGAACTGGAACATTCTTGTTGGGAAAGGAGTGAGGTTGCAAAGTGTAAAACCATTTCCATGGGGAGCAGGAAGCCAAGCGCTTCAAAGCAGACCCAGCAAGAATTTGTGCAATGGGTTTTGACTGCGTTTTCTACCAGCAGAAATAGCAACATTAATGGAGGTTTTGTGACACTTTCACTAGCCAAGTGCTTGGAGTAGTTTTCTGAATGACTTGGAACAAGTCAGCTTGTGCTGCATGAAACAGAACACTTATTAACCAAACACCTGTATTACAAACACCGTTAGTGCTTCTGCCGGTGCCTCTTTGATGGGCAACAACAAGGAAACCATATCTGAAGAAGATATGAGGAAAGTTTAAAGAAACTGTATTTATCACTTGAAAGTAAAAAACTAAAATTAGGTAAAGGATTAGAAAAGCTGATAGTGATGCATATTACACACTTGTAGGGGGTACGGGAAGTATGAGGCAAATTCTGTTCTCAGCCATTTGCTTATAACTCCCACTGAAGATAATGGCACTCGTGTGCAAATATATTATCTTTCTAACACCTAGGGAGACCAGGCAGATCTCTTATTGTGGTAGGCGCTGAACATACATACAGTAAACAGAAATCCTTTTACCCAAGGGTTTACCGTCTAGAATTTGACCTTATTGGGTAAAGGGGAAATCTAAAAGTTAGGAAACAGGGAATTTAATGTAATGTATTTTATTCAAAATGTATTAAACAAACTGAATTAGTTACTGGGGAAGGCAATTGCAGTATGAGTTGAAGAAACATGCTTGATTCTGAGAAAAGAGGGGAATGATTCATAGATTCCAAGACCAGAGGGACAATTGTGATCATCAGATCGGACCCTCGTGTATAACGCAGGTTATAGAACGTCTCCAAAATATCTTTTAGGAAAAAAATCCAATCTTCATGTTAAAATGGTCAGTGATGGAGAATCTATGACAACCTTTGGTAAATTGTTCCAATGGTTAATTACTCTTGCTATTAAAAAATGTGAGCTTTACTTTCAGTCTGAATTTGTCTAGCTTCCACCTCCTGCCGTTGGATCATGTTATGCCTTTCTCTGCTAGATTGAAGAGCCCATTATTAAATATTTGTTCCCCATGTAGGTACTTATAGACTCTTGTCCAGACATCCTTAACCTTCTCTTTGTTAAAATAAATAGATTTTGCAAATTGAGTCATCATTTTAATGAGTTAATTGAGTTAATCATTTTCATAGCTCTTTTATAAACCTTTCCCAATTTTTCAACTTCCTTCTTGAATAGTGGACATCAGAACTGGACACAGTATTCTAGCAGAGGTCACACCAGTGTCAAATACAGAGGTCAAATAATCTCTGTACTCCTACTCAATATCCCCCTGTTTATATATCCAGTGATCATATTAGCCTTTTTGACCACAGCATGGCACTGGGAGCTCATGTTCAGCTGATTATCCATCATGATCCCCAAATCTTTTTTAGAGTCACTGCTCCCCAGCATAGACTTGGATGGGCAAAATAAAAGCCGGAGGAAAGGACTGCCAGACAAACCAGATACTACAAGGGCAGAGATACTGGGATGAGTAGCCTTTTCCTGCTCCCAAAATGTCTGATGTTAAAAAGCAGGCACCATCAGTCACTACATGAAGCACATAGTTTGTGAAGATCCCTAGGGGGAGATAATGTATTGTGGTTAGATATTTACACGTGCTGCAAAGTTCAGATCCAGATACAAACTTTCCCAACAACGGAGTGGCGGGTTGGGTCTGAAGGACTTAGTTCAAGCCTCTCTCTAATTGCAATGTGGATTTCCTTGATTCCCTGTGGAATTCTTCAAAGTTTGCTTGTCCCTTTCTGATACTCCTTCTGCGACTCTTCACCTTTCACCTGTCTTCACTATAGGCAGAAGCTAAAGAAACCCAAAAACAAATGGAAGTAGGAAATGTGGATGTTTCCTTTTCAGGAATCAATTTTCTGACAAATAAATTTTACAAGCACGTTATATTCACCTATCAAGTCTGCACTGCACAAGCTGGGAGATTTAACTGGCAGAAAGCATTTGACCATTAATTTGTACTAGTTGGAACTGCTGAGACCATTGTCCAGAGACTTTATGCTCTTTAATGAACATCATAATTATTTATAGTGTAAAATAAAATTATTTTACAGTGTCCAACTTTGCATACTCAAATCAATCCTTTTTAATATCATCCTTGAGAAGTTAATAAATTTAACTGTGCTTACTTATTTTATAGAGAGGTTCAGGTTAGAGCACTTGAAACTGCTGAGAGTCTATTTCTTCAGGTAAAGTATGCATTCAGGCAGGAAATACTGACCTTCTTTTCTATGTAACGGACATTCACCCTGCCAGTTATAACTCTGCCTACTGGTAGCATCAACATAATAAAGGAGTTACCTGCTCATGCATAGAAAACCTATTTGTATGCTACTCCTTCTGACTTGTGCAGTTAGGCATAGGACTCTACGGGTTGTTTCATTAGGAGGAGAAATTAATGATGCAGCCAGGTATCTTTGACATCCTGTGATTGGCCAATTAATGTACAAATCCAGTTTCCCTACCCACATAGGAATCAAACAACAGGTGACAGGTTTTTTTGCCCACAGCTCCAAGTTCAGCCCTCCCCTCACTCCCCCCCCGCCGAAAAAAAAAGAAAACTCAATACCCAATGCCACACGGCCAGGTGTAACAATCTACATTCACTTATAAACTGAGCATAATCCTGGGCAGTAAATTTTTTTACGGCTTTTCTCTCTGTTTGTACCATATATTTTGAGTAATTAATTAATTAGCAGTCATTATACTGAAAAAATGGCCAACTCTTTGTTACACAAGCTTATGTTGTTCTCTTAAACTGTAGCAATCTGACAGTTAAAATTACCATTCCTGTACTATACCATTACAGTAATTTACACTAGAAGTCAGAGATATCTCATGTTAAAAAGAATCCCCTGCCATGAGGATGTGAATAAAGTTTAAGTAGAAAGTTGATCCCCTCTGCATGAATTCAGAGAAACATCTTGCTAGTTGTAAGACTTTCCAGGATACAGTTTTTGGCCTTGTGCTTTCAAAGTGATATTCTGATACTGAATCTAGGCCCAGGTTCACTTTGGTTCTTTTTTTACACTCTCTATTTAATTACTGAGCTGTACTTGAAATGGTTTGACTCTTTTTGATGTGTGGCAGCTGCTTGTGGACTAGAAGCAAGATTGTGCTCTGAAATCAGGTTAAAGAAAATTCTGGTGTAAAGACTGGATAGACCATCAATTTTCTGCAGAAAACAAGAGAATGGCTGTGTATGCTGTCTCTTCCCTGACGGAGGACATTGCTACCAATATGCTGTGCTTTTGTGTCTTGTGCTATACAATGGCCTACGTGAGTCGGAAGAACAGAACATTCTGAAATGATGGAAACATTTCTTTGGCAGGTTTAGTGGCATGGCGGATGGAGGGTAGAGGGAAGGCAGTAAAATATGCTATTCTTGATTTTTGTCACAGTTCCACATGACATTCTCATAAGCAAACTAGGGAAATGTGGTTTGGATGAAATTACTATAAATTGGGTGCACAATTGGTTGAAAGATTCTACTCAAAGAGTGGTTATTGATGGTTCATGGTCAAAGTGAGAGGGCATATCTACTCAGGTCCTACAACAATCAGTCCTGGGTCCAGCTGTATTCAATATTTTTATTAAATATTGGATAATTGAGTGGAGAGTACACTTATAAAATTTGCAGATGATACCAAGCTGGGAGGGGTTGTAAGTACTTTGTTTTTAATTCTAATCCTGTCCTCCAATTTTGACAAACTGAAGAAATGGTCTGAATTTAACAAGATTAAATTCAATGAAGATAAAGTTCTACACTTAATAAGGAAAAAACGAATGCACAACTAGAAAATGTGGAATAGCTGGCTAGGTTGTAGTACTGTTGAAAAGGATCTGGGGGTTATAGTGGATCACAAATTGAATATGAGTCAACAATGTGATGCAACTGCAAAAAAAAGGTAATATCATTCTGGAGTGTATTAACAGCGGTGTTGTATGTACTCATGGGAGGTAATTGTCCCACCTGACTCCTCACCGATGAGGTCTCAGCTGGAGTATTGAGTCCAATCCTGGATGCCATGCTCTAGGAAAAAATGTGACAAATTGGAAAGAGTCCAGAGAAGAGCAACACAAATGATAAAATATTTAGAAAACCTGACCTTTGAGGAAAGGTTAAAAAACTGGGCATGGCCTGAGAAAAGAAGATAAGGAGAGACCTGGTAAGTCTTCCAATATTTTAAGGGTTGTTATAAAAAGGACAGTGATCAATTGTTCTCTATGTCCACTGAAGGTAGGACCAGAAGTAATAGGCTAAACCTGCAAGGGAGATTTAGGTTAGATATTAGGAAACACTTTCTAACTATAATGGTAGTTAAGCTCTGGAATAGCTTCTAAGGAGGTTGTAGAATCCCCATCATTGGAGGTTTTTACAACCATGTTGGACAAATACTTATCAGAGACGGTCTAGGTTTACTTGGTCCTGACACAGTACTGGGGTCAGGACATGATGACTTCTCGAGGTCCTTTCCAGCCTTACATTTCTTTGATTCTATTTAGGACTGTCTATTAATCACAGTTAACTCATGCAATTAACTCAAAAAATTAATCATGATTTTAAAAATTGATCTTGATTAATCGCTCTGTTAAACAACAGAATACCAACTGAAATTTATTAATATTTTTGATGTTCTTCTACATTTTCAAATATATTGATTTCTATTACAACACAGAATACAAAGTGTACAATGTTCACTTATATTATTATATTGATTACAAATAGTCGCACTGTCAAAATGATGAACAAAAGAAATAGTATTTTTAAATTCACCCTCATACAAGCGCTGTAGTGAAATCTCTTTCTCATGAAAGTGTAAATTACAAATTTAGAATTTTTGTTACATAACTTCACTCAAAAACAAACAATGTAAAATGTTAGAGCCTCAAGTCCACTCAGTCCTACTTCTTGTTCAGCCTATCGCTAAGACAAACAAGTTTGATTACATTTACGGGAAATAATGCTGCCTACTTCTTATTTACAATGTCATCTGAAAGTGAGAACAGGCTTTCTCATGGCACTATGTTGTAGCCAGTGTTGCAAGGTGTTTATGTGCCAGATGTGCTAAACATTGTATGCCCCTTTATGCTTTAGCCACCATTCCAGAGGACAGGCTTCCATGCTAATGATGCTTGTTAAAAAAAGGTGTTAATTAAATTTGTGACTGAGCAACTTGGGAGAATTGTATGTCTCCTGTTCTCTTTTACCTGCATTCTGTCATATATTTCATGTTATAGCAATCTTGGATGATGACCCAGCACCTGGTTGTTTTAAGAACACTTTCACAGCAGATTTGACAAACACAAAGTAGGTACCAGATGAGATTTCTAAAAATAGCTACAGCGCTCAACCCAAGGTTTAAGAATCTGAAGTGTCATCCAAAATTCTGAGAGGGATGAAGTGTGGAGCATGCTTTCAGAAGTCTTAAAGAGCAACACTCAGATGCGGAAACTACAGAAACCCAAACCACCAAAAAAGAAAATCCACCTTCTGCTGGTCGCATCTGACTCAGATGATGAAAATGAACATGCGTTGGTCTGCTCTGCTTTGGATAGTTATTGAGCAGAACCCATCATCAGCATGGGACGCATGTCCTCTGAATAGTGGGTTTGAAGCATGAAAGGACTTCTGGCGTGTAATATCTTGCAACACTGGCTACAACAGTGCAGTGAATGCCTGTTCTCACTTCAGGTGACATTGTAAACAAGAAGCGGGCAGCATTATCTCCTGCAAATTGTAACCAAACTCGTTTATCTGAGCGTTTCGCAGAAGTAGGACTGAGTGGACTTGTAGGAGCTAAAGTACTACATTGTTTTATTTTTGAATGCAGAGTTTTTTTGTACATAATTCGATATTTGTAAGTTCAACTTTCATGATAAAGAGATCGCATTACAGTACTTGTATTAGGTGAATTGAAAAATACTATTTATTTTTATAGCTCAAATCTTGTAATAAAACTAAATGGAAAGTGAGCACTGTACACTTTATTCTGTGATTGTAATTGAAATCAATATGAAATGTAGAAAACATTCAAAATATTTAAACAAATGGTATTCTATTATTGTTTAACCAGCACGACAAATCGTTTGACAGCTCTAATTCAATTATTTAAGGCTTTAGAAATCCTACTTACTGTAGTAGCCATAAGAGATCCTAGTATTATCCTTCTGCATATTTATCATAGCTTATGTGAACAGCATACTGAAATACATGTACACTGATAGCTAGAGAAGTCACTGATAGCTAGAGCCTGTCAATGAAAGTAAGACTGGTATGATCTCATGCTGCCTTTGCGCAGTGAGGGATCTGGGATGGATGCTGACCTTTCAGATGTAAGGGAAGGAGAATATCTTTTTCTGTTTATACATACTAGGGTTTATGACTAAAGTTATATAAAAAGCTGTTTTAGATTTAATGGTTTTGAGGACTGAGTTTGAGAATATTATTGAAGCAGTTTATAAAAAAGGTTATTACTTAATTCAATACTATAATCACTTCCATCTACAGGTCTTCCAGAAAGTTAGGGCTTGATCTAAAGCCTACTGAGTTAACTGGAAGACTTCCATTGACTTCAATGAACTTTGGATCAGGCCTTTAGAAAACACATTTGGGTAGTGAGGTGAGAATTTGAAATGACCAGTGTGCGAATAGTATGGACACTATGCTTCATTCTTCTCACTTCAGTTCACATAATAGATTCCAGCTCTGTCCAATGCTAAATAATACATTTCCAAAACCAGCCAAGGCAGAGGCAGACACTAAAAGGTACATTTTTCAATGGGTATTTTAAACACATATCTCCAGTGTGTTATTTTTGCGCACTTATCCTTAATTTGGTCATGGATTTGCTTTTAGTTACTGTCCTAGGGTCCTATTCTGACTGGACCTACACCTGTTAGATCCAAATGTAATGTCATTTAGATGAGGGAATGGTAGAAACTAATAGGGCACTCCACTGCATACCAGTGTAATGTAAATTACTATGACCTAGGACATGAATATCTAGTATTCATGGTGATGCTGTGTGTAAGGATCTTGTTTCAGATTCATACCTCCTATACCGGCCCTTTCTCCCCCTTTAAAATGTATCTTTAAAATTATGGACCCACTGAGAAAAATATTAGGGTTTGATTACATTTAGTAACAGTGGTTCTTTCTTTGGATCATTTCAAATGATTTTGATCTTCTTGGTAGTTAGATGTTTTGAGAATGTGCAGATTTACCACCTCAGAAATGGCAGCAGCAAAAGTGTTAGCTCAAGTGAACAGTTACTTTTCATATATAAATATTGACAAGCTTCTTTGAATCATAGCGCCTGCTTAAAGAGGCTACCACATTGTTACTGATTGCAATGGGAGGTTCATAGCTCACTAAAATTTACCCTGTGCTCCTATTGTATATTCTCTAATAAAGAGGAATTTCTGTGCTGCTGTATAAAATCACCCAAGTTCAGTTCAGTGTGTGATATATTTTACTGTAGAATACAAACCCACCTCTTCTCTCACCCACAGGAGACAATGGATGTGCACAACTGCCTATTCCTGCACCTATAGAAGTCAAAGGCAAAATTTGCACTGGCCAATACCAGGGCAGTACCCTAGGGTGGTAAATGAAAATATGGAACATTTTAGACTTGTCTTAGTCATCTCTTATCGAATTACTGTATAAGTTAGGGTCCATTTATGATTTCAGATTCATGGGCCATTGGAGTCAGATCCTGAGCTTGTCAGTAAAAGGGTTTAGACTGTGGAGGAAATTAATAAGGAGTTCAAAGTGGCCGGCAGATTCTACTTGTGTAGCTGGGCTGCAGAAACTGTTGATATGAGAAGGGGCAGAGACTGTGTCTGTTGCTCTCCTTTCATGGATTTGTTTCTATGTGCATATGTGTACAGGGCTATACAGCATCCCCCAACATGTTCATGCCCACTCCACAGTCCACAAAGTCAGCTATGGAGACCTCTTCTGTATCGGGAGTTTCCATGCTTTTATAAACCTGGGCAAGAGACCTGCTTCTGATGCATCCATGCATATATAAGGGCCTTATTTTGCAAGTACTTAACTGCATATATGTTAAAAAAAATTGACTGTGTAATATGCATTCACATATCTGAGATCAGAATTTAGTTACTGATTTTAATAATTGTCAACTAAAATCTTTCGCAGTGACTGTACTGTAGCAGCATTTGTATGACAAGCTTACCCAGTTTTCTTCATATCTTGAAAAGCAGATGGGAAGCATCTCACTGAAGCAGCTCAAAGACAAACTGCTTGATTTCTCAGTCCCGTAAAAGCCAGGATCAATTCCATATTCCTGTCAGATAATATTGTACAACTTCATCATCATCTGCCATCATAAATTATTTCTAATGTTTCATCACAGTTTGTCTTTGTCTCAAATTTAATCTTGTAGAAAAAAAATCTTGCTCTTGTCATTGGCTTGTAAATGGATATGTGTGCTGGACAGTGTCCCTGTTCATATTTGATTGTTGCTGGATGAGCAGCTTGGTGAGCTCAAAGTAGTTGTGAACAGATAATGTGACTACACAATTATAGCAAGAAACATTGTCAGGATCATGCAGTAATATTTCACAAAACACCCACGGATGTGTTAAAAATGTCAATAAGAGAACCTTTAAATTAAAAATAATAATAATTAAAAGAAGCTTGGCCATCTGTCATAATAACAGAGCCATCAATTATTACCATGATGTCATCTTTAAAAGGAAAACAAATGCACTAGAAATTGAATTACCTGTATGCCGATGCTCTGGATATTTGTTAAAATTAACAGTAATAAATAATAAGATGGGGGTGGCATATTCATGGTCAATTGTAGTAAACATCATTTGATCATATGCATAAAAGTAAGGAAGTGGTTTCACTAGATCAGTTCCATTGCAGAATTGACATGGATTATTCTTCCCACTGGATAGGGCCATACATTATTGGATGGGCAATTAAAATAAATGTTCAACCTACCTGAATAACTTTACACAAGCTGGAATTATATTAGAGACGAGTTCAAGTCACAACATTCAAATCCAAATTTCAGACCTCCCAGGGTGAGAAGGTGTTTGGAGCTGGTGTTGCGGTTCAAATACAGAAAGCAGCCAGTCTCCAAATTTTGCATTTAGCCCAAATTTTGTAATCTGATCCCCTACAAACACATATACGTATGCATTCAGAAGAAGGGGAGCATTCTCAAAGGCAATTTAAGTTTATGAAAGTTTAACTCTTGACTTCAATGGAAGCAGAAGTAGTCCAACATAATTGTTTTGAAGTTCCACCCTACATGTTTAATTCACCCATGAAATGGAGGTCAGTGGAAGATTCCTCATACCCCTATGCAATTAACAGCTATATGGAAAAGCAGCAAAGAATCCTGTGGCACCTTATAGACTAACAGACGTTTTGGAGCATGAGCTTTCGTGGGTGAATACCCACTTCGTCAGATGCATGTAGTGGAAATGTCCAGGGGCAGGTATATATATGCAGGCAAGCTAGAGATAATGAGGTTAGTTCAATCAGGAAGGATGAGGCCCTATTCTAGCAGTTGAGGTGTGAAAACCAAGGGAGGAGAAATTGGTTTTGTAATTGGCAAGCCATTCACAGTCTTTGTTTAATCCTGAGCTGATAGATGAACTGAAGCTCAGCAGTTTCCCTTTGAAGTCTGATCCTGAAGTTTTTTTGCTGCAGGATGGCCACCTTAAGGTCTGCTATAGTGTGGCCAGGGAGGTTGAAGTGTTCTCCTACAGGTTTTTGTATATTGCCATTCCTAATATCTGATTTGTGTCCGTTTATCCTTTTCCGTAGCGGCTGTCCAGTTTGGCCGATGTACATAGCAGAGGGGCATTGCTTGCATATGATGGCATATATTACATTGGTGGACGTGCAGGTGAATGAACTGGTGTTGGTGTGGCTGATCTGGTTAGGTCCTGTGATGGTGTCACTGGTGTAGATATGTGGGCAGAGTTGGCATCGAGTTTTGTTGCATGGCTTGGTTCGTGAGCTAGAGTTACTATGGTGCGGTGTGCAGTTACTGGTGAGAATATGCTTCAGGTTGGCAGGTTGCCTGTGGGTGAGGACTGACCTGCCACCCAAGGCCTGTGAAAGTGTGGGATCATTGTCCAGGATGGGTTGTAGATCCCTGATGATGCGTTGGAGGGGTTTTAGTTGGGGACTGTATGTGATGGCCAGTGGAGTCCTGTTGGTTTCTTACTTGGGTTTGTCTTGCAGTAGGAAGGTTCTGGGTACACGTCTGGCTCTGTTGATTTGTTTCCTTATTTCCTCATGCGAGTATTGTAGTTTTGAGAATGCTTGGTGGAGATTTTGTAGGTGTTGGTATTTGTCTGAGGGGTTGGAGCAGATGCGTTTGTACCTCAGTGCTTGTCTGTAGACAATGGATCGTGTGATGTGCCTAGGATGGAAGCTGGAGGCATGAAGGTAGGCATAGTGGTCGGTAGGTTTTCGGTATACCACGATTTCACCATGATTTCGGTATACCAAGAATCCACCACGATTTCAACAGCTTCTACCCCATCATCAACCTCAGCCTGGACCAATTTACACAGGAAGTCCACTTCCTAGACACCACGATGCAAATAAGTGATGGTCACATTACCACCACCCTATACCGAAAACCTACTGACCTCTATGCCTACCTTCATGCCTCCAGCTTCCATCCCAGGCACATCACACGATCCATTGTCTACAGCCAAACACTGAGGTCCAACTGCATTTGCTCTAACCCCTCAGACAGAGACCTACACCTACAAAATCTCTACCAGGCATTCTCAAAACTACAATACCCGCACGAGGAAATAAGGAAACAAATCAACAGAGCCAGACGTGTACCCAGAACCCTCCTACTGCAATACAAACCCAAGAAAGAAACCAACAGGACTCCACTGGCCATCACATATAGTCCCCAGCTAAAACCTCTCCAACGCATCATCAGGGATCTACAACCCATCCTGGACAATGATCCCACACTTTCACAGGCCTTGGGTGGCAGGTCAGTCCTTGCCCACAGGCAACCTGCCAACCTGAAGCATATTCTCACCAGTAACTGCACACCACACCATAGTAACTCTAGCTCACGAACCAAGCCATGCAACAAACCTCGATGCCAACTCTGCCCACATATCTACACCAGTGACACCATCACAGGACCTAACCAGATCAGCCACACCATCACCAGTTCATTCACCTGCACGTCCACCAATGTAATATATGCCATCATATGCCAGCAATGCCCCTCTGCTATGTAGATCGGCCAAACTGGACAGTCGCTACGGAAAAGGATAAACGGACACAAATCAGATATTAGGAATGGCAATATACAAAAACCTGTAGGAGAACACTTCAACCTCCCTGGCCACACTATAGCAGACCTTAAGGTGGCCATCCTGCAGCAAAAAAACTTCAGGATCAGACTTCAAAGAGAAACTGCTGAGCTTCTGTTCATCTGCAAATTTGACACCATCAGCTTAGGATTAAACAAAGACTGTGAATGGCTTGCCAACTACAAAACCAGTTTCTCCTCCCTTGGTTTTCACATCTCAACTGCTAGAACAGGGCCTCATCCTCCCTGATTGAACTAACCTCATTATCTCTGGCTTGCCTGCATATATATACCTGCCCCTGGACATTTCCACTACATGCATCTGACGAAATGGGTATTCACCCACGAAAGCTCATGCTCCAAAATGTCTGTTAGTCTATAAGGTGCCACAGGATTCTTTGCTGCTTTTACAGATCCAGACTAACATGGCTACCCCTCTGATACTTAGCTATTTGGAAAACTCCCATTGTTTTCAGAATTTTAAAGCTACAATTTCATAGTAACTGACCCAAAGCAGAGGAGTCCCTTGGTATGTCTTAGCAGTGTGGCTGTTCACTCTCAGGCTAGGCTAATTCAGATACTGATGATCACACTATGGACTCTGCACTGAAGACACCTGTAGAGCGTGTAACAAGGACACTCTCCCTTTGTGCAGAACTGTCACAGTTTTAAAGTTCCATGACTGTAGTTACTACCCATGTGTAGAAGAGGATATTTTAATACACAGAGAGCTCTCGGAACCTTCCAGCACCTCTGGCATAAAGTTATGTAGATTGTGAAAGATGTCAGCTTTTGTTCTGCTATTGATTATTTATGCCCATCATTTAGAAAGTAATGGCACTTAAAAAGGTATGTTACTTATAAAGTCCATGATTCTGTAAGGTGTACCACACAGAGCCTCATTTAGCAACAGATTTTCAAATGAGCTCAGCTCCTATTTAGCCACCAAGATAAAGTAGCCAGATTTTCAAAAGTGTTCAGTATGTTGAATTGTCTTTTTACAATCTGGCCCTTAGGTGCCTAAAGTGAAACTCTCCTGAACAAAAGGGAATGCCTTTGTTAGAGGATCTCAGTATTATTCAGTCATTCAGTGGGACTCCACATGGGCACAGAAGTCAGTCTGCACACATCTCATTACAAGATCAGAGCATAAACTACCGCATAAATGGGACTTCTCCCACAAAACACGATTGTTAACTTCTCAGAGAATATTTGCAGCAAACTCTAGAATGTGGGCGTCATAAGCTTTACTTGAAAAATATGAATCCAAGTTACACTGAACATCTTTCAGCTTTACTTATGCACTGGCTTGCTATGATCCTCTGTTCTACCTTTAGGGTATTATGTTCCAAAATCCAGTGTGCTACTTCATTGCACTTTCACCTTGATTGGGCATCATGCACATGCAGTAAAATGACAGGCACATTTTGTAAGGAAAGTAGGGAATATGAATTTGCGCATGTGCCAATCTGTAAAATATAGTAATATTCTGGATAAACTACATTGCTATTATGACTTTTTTGTTGTTGTTAAACTGCAGTTACTGTTAAATAGTAATGCAGGTAGTTTATTTAAAGAAGCAAAGTACAAACTGTGGACCTGCTCTGGCTGATGCTTGACATGTGGGGCTCTCTAAAACCCAGATCCTGGGTGGAGTGGCAAAAGAGTGCTCAGTCTGGCTTGGGAGAAGGGTCCTTATTTATGATTCCCTGATCCAGGAGCTGTCTTGGTGTTGGTCCAGTTCCTGGTTGGTTATGCTGCCCCAACTTTTACTAAAAAATTGGAACCAAATTGTTTTACACACATTGAAATGCTCTCTGCGATTCTGTTGCTTTCTTATTGTGGTCTTTGGAGATCTTCAGGGAACTAACTGACTTTCCAGCTTGAAGGAATTTTTCTTCTTTAAAGAAAACCAAATGCATTATTTATTTCAAAACTGAGCATGATAGTCAAATATTTTTTCCTATTTTGCCAGCATCACGAAGCAGTAAGGTCTGATTTAAGTTACTACTGTCAAATTTCTCTTTCAGATATAAAAACTATATGCGGGAATGCTGAAATTCTAAGTGGCTTTACAACCCCAGATTACCAACTAATACATATATATAATTTTAAAAAACGTAATTATTCTGAAGTTGATTCTTGCTGCTGCCTGCAATTACTATCTATTTAATACTGTTGCTTTAAGTAGACCCAGCTATTTATCTTGACCTATTAGCAAGAAAAAATAAAGAAATATTTAAAAATCTTATCGTGATATAGGGTGGAGATATATCCATACATGACTTTGAATGATTAAGAATAACCAGCAAAGCAAAGATAATCCTTACCATAATCAAAGCCTCTTTCAGGATACTGCACAATGAAATTCCCAACATGGTGCCACCAAGCAATTATAGGCCAAATGTGAAATATGTAGATTCACTACTAATTCGTCTCCCTTTCTGAATTGCTAGTGGTCTATAGCACATGCCAACTGTTGGTTCCATTCTGACTTTTGCTTTCTTCTCTTACACATTTGCTTATTTTTCTGTGTCCCATCTTCAGCACTACCAATGAAATGGAAGTTAAAAGTTGTAAAGTGATGTTTCTCTTCTAGAGGCCAAAAATAAATTGTCCCCACAACATTTTTCACTCATACCAATTTATACACACAAAACCTGCATTTGCTCTTACAAATGAGCATTGACATGCACAAATTAAATAATGCATGATTAACTGCAGTACCCATTTTACTGTGCAATGATTTTCAAGAGGTGGGGGCAGTCTGAATCCACTTTTGAAAATGTGGTGCTCTCTCATGATTAGTTATATACAAGGGTCAAAAATCCTTTCCTAAAGAGTTTATCTCTGGTACCTTCTAGCTTCCAAAAGCTTTCCTTACACCTTTGTCTTTCTTTCACCTCACCTTCTTAGCTCGGAATTTGGCCTAGGTCAACATAGCATATTCACAGTTACTTTTTTTGCTCCATTTTGTGTTCAGGATTATTTTGGGCCTTTTGTGTATAATCTTTTTGTTCAATGCTCTACCCATGCTTCTATTGTCTGTGACTGACAAATCTCTAGAAGGCAAATTTCCCTGATCTCATGACGCAGTTAAAGAAGAATGCTACTTTCTGGAAACCATTATATATAAATTGAATAGGACAGGTGTTTGCAGTCAAAGGGAATATTACTTTTTTATGCTGCCGCTCTATATTCCTGCTTGCTTTTTTTCTGGGTTAATTAAAATACCAACATTCTGTCAGCTTAGAGCTCATCAATAAAGAGCTCTCTCGTAATGTATTGTTTTCCTAATTATATTTTTTATTTTTATTCAACCTCAGTAACTCTGTGTCACAAGTGAGAGTTTTACCTTTTATCATTTTTTCAATATGTTTTCAGTTTTATCCATTCTCAGCAAAAGCTCACTAACATACCCAGTCCTAACCTAACTGGCTTTGTTGTCCAGTGCCAATCTTCATCCATCCAGGCTAACTTTTTTCATTTGCAACAATTTATTGAATAAAGAGGAAAAAAGATACAAATATAAAATATACCCAACGCAAATTATCTTAGTATACATGAGGACACAGCTATTACCGCCAACTAGTGTTAAAAGCGAACATGTTATAAAGTCAGGAATTTGCCTTTTAAATCTTATTAAACCCTACTACACATCAATTTTATGTTTTTAAAGCAAAATCTCACTCTAATTTATAATACACAGCAGTCTAGTGTATTTTAAGATATAATTTGCACTCATGCTTTCTCTCTTCTAAAAATAAAATAACATTAGTATTAAAGAAAAATAAGACTCAAACATAACTGTCATGAATAATCCAAGAACATCAAAGTTAAAACACATAAAGGCAGAAGGCAGTCTCTTATGCATATTCACTTGGACAGTAAGAAACAGTGTCATCTGTCCAGTTGTACAGTAAGTATAAATAGATTGTAATATCACACCGTTGCGGGACTGTTCCATTTTCTTTTCAGACTCCATTGATTATCATTGGCTATTGCCACAGTGAAAATGTTCAGATCAAACAGTTATGTTTTTACATTTGTTATTATTGAGGTTTTATTATTACAATATTAGACACTTACCCCCTCCCACCCATTCAGCAATGTAGTTATCCCACGAACCTCACCTTAATCATATCAGTACTCCCACTGTCTTGAACACCAATACTGTTTTCAGTGGAGTAAGGTTCTATTCAACAGGAGGACAGGTATCACAATCTGGCTCATAAAATGTAACACTAAATAATTTACAATCTAGAGTCCTTCCATGTACCAAAAGAGTTCGTCCTCAATTAAGGACTCAGGCTCCCCAGTCCTCCTCCCACTGAAATCAATGGCAGAACTCCCATTGCCTTTATGATCCAGGATTCAGGCTAGATAACCATAATGCTTTTGATGTTTTAAAAAGAAGTTGGTTTGGAGGAATCTGAATGAAGACATAAGGGGGATGTCATAAACAGACAGTTAAGGGTTAATTCCTCTTTTACCTGTAAAGGGTTGAGAAGTTCACATAGCCTAGCTGAAACCTGACCAGAGGAACCAATGGGGGATAAGATGTTTTCAAAGAGGGAGGAGGGAAATCAGTCTTTGTCTGTTCAGGAAAGTTTGTTCCAGAGTGAAGGATCCAGGAATCAGCCATCTAACATTTCTTAAAAGTAGTAAGTGTTTAGAGAAGGAATGTGTTAGATTATGTTTATTTTCTTTTGTGATTTTCTATTTGCATAGAGGGAGAAACAAATTGGGTTTCTTTTGTGTAACTTTAAGATTTTGCCCAGAGGGACAACCTCTGTGTTTTGAATCTGTTCTCTGTGAAAGTAGCTTGCATGCTAATCTCACAGAGGTATTCCTTTCACCAGTTTTCTTTAATTAAAAGTTTTCTTTTAAGAACCTGATTGATTTTTCCTTGTTTTAAGATCCAAGGGTTTTTTTGGATCTGGGCTCACCAAGAACTGATGGGAGGTGAAACAGTCTCAATCTTGCCTGGAAAAGGGTGATAAAGACTGGGGAAATATTTAGGGGAAAGACAGAGTTTCCAAATGAGTCTCCCATAAACATTTGTTTAAGCTATTTGGTGGTGGCAGCTACTAGATCTAAGATGGTAAATAAGCTTAGGGGTTAGCTCATGCAGGTCCCCACATCTGTACCCTAAAGTTCAGAGTGAGGGTGGCACCTTGACAGGGGGAAAAAGCAACTGTGAAGTTTTCTAACTGACCATTTTTATTGATCAGGGCTTTGAAAAATAAAACAACCATTTGGGCTGAAGAAGTGTAATAAAAAACTACTTGTTCTGCATAACACAGAGCTCTGACTATTTTACTTTTAGGAGATTAGCACATTTTTACAATATTGACACACACACACACAAAACCCCCAGATGCATTTAACCTCCTGTTGCAGAAGAGATTCATTTGTAACAAAGTCTGATTAGTTGTGACACAAACTATGTTATCTATCTAATTAAGTGACCTTGTGGGTTAGTCCATTTTGGGAAGATGCTCTGACCCTTAATGACAAGTATAAATGAGGCGAGAATCTCAGTCTGAAGGGAGATAAAGACTCTCCTTTGCAACCTGTTTTATATAGTTGAAGATGCTAATAATATTTAGCTCTTATATAGAAATTTACATTTTTCAACGTGCTCTACAAACATTTATTAATTATTCTTCACAACATCACCGTGAACTAAGTGTCATGAAGTAGCATGATGTTTCTGCTAAGTTACAATAAAATGTCACAGACTAAGCATTGTTTTATTTCTTTGTTATTCTGTTCTGTATAGGTTCGTATTCTGCACCCATCACAATGATACCTGAGCGCCTTCCAGGAGTGAATGAAGCAATGTGACTAACATCTGTCATACTTGTTCTTCAGCCCCCACCTGCTGGGGGGAAGAAGTGTAGGGATTCTTCTAGGTTAGGGTTTCCCAAACTGATCTACAGAGCACTTGCTGGTAGTTCATGAAATGTTGACTGGGTATATGGGTCTGGCTGTCCTTGTTCCCAGATCAGAGAAAACTGAACACATGGTAACAAAGGGATGAACTGAAGATGAAGAGAAGACAATAAGTTATGCTCTAAAGATAGCTAAAAAGTTCACAACTGAATATTGGCCAAACAGCTTAGAGAGAGAATTTTTAGACAATATGTTGTTTATCAATCCTTCTCTTTTTAAACAGTCACTATTCATTATTTCTGTAGCGCAGATGATCACATGGTATTGTTTCTGCTCCCTCATTGGATGTCTGAAACTTTTTAAACAGAAGAAAAACAAATAAACGAGTGGTGCTTAGTGAATAATAATGTACAAATTCCATTATGAATTTCCAAAATTTACATTCAAGTTGCAAAATCCTCGGAATTTGCAAACATTTTCAGGAATACTTAGTACTTATGAGTAACTGTTAATATGATTCCATGAATCTTAGCAAAATGGACATGGTACTACTGTTCACTAAAATATTAGCTAGTTAATGTTTTTTTATTATTCAGTCATCTCTAGCATTGACAATGAATGAAATAGCATTATGGGCTTATTTTGATCTCAGATAGCATATGAATTATCCCAAATGTAGGTCACTTTATGTATTTGAGAAGAATGTATTTATGTATTTCAGCAGAAGCCTCTGCTGAAAACTGATGCTCAGAGTGGATAGTGCCATTTGCCAAAAAGTCTATTAAACCAGATACACAGGTGTAACATTCCTGTTTTCAAAGATGCTCCAGCTGGGAGGTTTTAGCTGTCTCCATCAGTTATACATCAGTATGCTTCATATGCTGCCGTTAGAAACAAGCACCTCAGGAACAATATACCTCCTGATGTCATTCTCTTGTGTATGACTGCTTGGGAAGGGGAGCAGAATTGGATAGCTGCATGATATTGTGAGCGTACACACACACACACACACACACACACACACACACACACACAAAATAGAGTCGCTAATAAAGGAAATAAGAAAACAAGGAACAAACACCATGAATGCATTGCACATGGGGTTTTTATGTTCCAGCAGCTGGTGATGCTGCCTTTCTCCTGAATAAGAACCTTTGAGTCAAATTCTGCTCTCAGTTGTAGCCATGAGAGTCAAAAGGGGGCTGTACATACATATCCAAAGGCAAAATGTGGCCTAAAATGTCGTATATACATATACTATACTCATTTATATACTGAGCCAAAACCGGAGGTCCTTCGTTAGGCCCCAGTTCAACAAATTATTTAGGCATACGCCCAAGTCCATTCCTACTCAGTGAAGCACTTAAACACATATTTGCCAAGTGGCAGCCAGTACGTCTCTCGGCCCAAGCCACTTCCAGCAGCTCCCATTGGCCTGGAGCAGTGAACCGTGGCCACCGGGAGCCGTGATCTGTCAAACATGCAGCTGTGGCAGGTAAACAAACCGGCCTGCCAGGGGCTTTCCCTGCACAAGCGGCAGAACAAGTTTGGGAACCACTGGTATATGCTTAAGTCCCACTGAAATCTCATAAAAAACTTGCTTATTCTGGCCTATTGAACTTGGTGAAGTAATGTCATGTTTGGGCTTGCACAGCCTGAATGAGTCACACAGGAATATATCTTTAGAGATGGAGGTCCTAGGTGCATGTGTAAAATATATTGCAATAATATCCATAATTCAGGGACTGGCAACTTCAGTGGGAGGGATAGCTCAGTGGTTTGAGCATTGGCCTGTTAAACCCAGGGTTGTAACTTGAGGGGGCCACTTAGGGATCTGGAGCAAAAATCAGTACTTGGCCCTGCTAGCAAAGGCAGGGGGCTGGACTCAATGACCTTTCAAGGTCCCTTCTAGTTCTAGGAGATTGGTATATCTCCTATTATTATTAACCTTTGGCATGCGTCCGCAGGCTTGGCCGATTGCAGCTCCTACTGGTCGTGGTTTTCCCTTCGAGGCCAATGGTGGTTGCGGGAAGCGGCACGGACCGAGGGATGTGCTGGCCGCTGCTTCCCATTGGCTTGGACCGGTGAACCACGGCCAATGGAAGCCACGATCAGCCGAACCTGCAGTCGCAGCAGGCAAACAAACCAGCCCAGCCCACCAGGGTGCTTACCCTGATGGGTCGCGGGCCAAAGTTACCAATCCCTGCCATAATTAGAGCTGTATGAATAACTCTTCTTTTTAACAAAGAAAAAAAGTCATTTTGGGTCAACCTGCAACAAAAAGGAACTTCTGAATTTTTCAGTGAAACAAAAGAGTCAAAAAAAAAAAGTATAAAAAAGGTTTTTTTCAACCCCAAACTAAATGTTTCAATTTGATTCTGAGGTTTTACTACCTTTTTATAGAATAAAATTGAAGTAGATTTTTAAAAGAAAAGTTGTTTTAAATCACAAAAACAAATTTGAACTTTTACAGATTTTTTTTTTTGGCTGAAACAATTCAGTGAATTCAACACAAATTCACAAAATGTTTTGGTTGACCCGAATCTGCATTTTTCATCAAGAAAAAGTTTCATCTGCAAAATTTCATCCAGCTCTTCAAATAATTAATAATGCTATATATAGTGGATAGTAGGCCTGAATTCCTTGGTACAGCATATGGCAACTGTTTTCCTATGCAGCACAGAAGATGAATTTCCATATTGAGAAACTACTTCCCTATTAACCGCAAACTCCTGCACTATGATTTTCAAAAGTTTGTAATAGCTTTCCGATGCCTCATTATTTGAGTGCTAAATTTGATACATTATAAAAGAGTCTGATTTTCAGACAGTGCTGAACACCTACTCCCTGGAAATCAAGCCTTTCTAAGATTCTCAGGTTAGGCGACCAAAACTTGAGGCACCCAAAATCATTAGTCACTGCTGAATATCTTGGCTCTGGTGTGTTTAAGATGAAGGAACTTCTCCTTTTCATTTCTGTAGTCTAGTTTACATTGAAGTATGATACCAAGTTGATTTCAAGTTATATTTCTGTGGCCAAGAAGATGGGAGAATTAATCATATTCTTCTATTAGAAATCAGTGCTATCTAGGAAAAGACTGATTAAGTTTGAGAAACTATATGGGCACTGAGGGTAAAGCACCCTGAACACAGATGCCTTGAATGAAAAGAGTTGGTAAGAAGAAGCTCTGTTCCCAGGAGACCATATCAACAAAGTATCATGGTAATGTATTTTCATTTTAAATAAGAATGTTGATTACATTATTAATCAATGAGTAGAAGTATCTATGGTACATCAAAGATAGGGGTAAGCATTTATAATGGCCTGATTTTTCAGAAGTGCTGACCACTCTCAGCTCCCAAAGAAGTCAATAGAAAATCAGGCCCTTATTTTTACATTGAAAATCCAATAGGAAGTGAAAATATTCAAGATGAATCCAATTTAGTTACAAGAACTAAGGGCCTGATGTAAACGTTTTTGAAGTCAATAGAAATAAAATTGTTGACAGAGCAATTCCTCCCCAACAATGAAAATTTAGCTAACGAGGTTATGCCATTTCAGATAGCGGAACCTCATGGAAGCTTTGCAAAGAAAGTCCCCTGAGCTATCTATGGAAACAGCAAAACAGGAGATCCAAGGAAAGTGTGCGATGTAATTTGCACATGAAGATTTACCAATCCATGGCTTCTGGCAACCAAACCTACTAGAATTACAAATATGAAACCACTAGAGAGGCACAGTTTTCTCACTGGACTGTGTAAAGGTGACTCATTAAGCACAACTCATATTCTGATCCTGATAATTTCAAATAAAGAAAGTATTGTATTTTGATTGGTTCACATCAGTGTTTCAAAAAGAGATCCAGTTAGTAGATTATTAAAATAAGAATGAAAGATGCTTAATAGATTCATCAGATCGCTTCCCTAAATCCAAAAAGACTTATATAATCTGAGACCAAACTCATCAAAGGCTGGGTTTGTCAGCTAATCACAGAAGATCTTTCCTACTGGCAACTACTAAGACTTTATCACAGATAAGCACCTTGCCTATTCTCTTTCTTTTCAGGAATATCACAGCCAGCACAGAAGAAGACTACAGCTATAAGCCTACCTTGAACTAATATGAACTGAAGTTTCTATCTGTTTTGAGAGAGCAGACATTGTGAACTGTCTAACTCATCTGGAGAATTTATTTACACACTGATTCCACTTTATGAGGAACAAAGACTTTCGTATATGTATTTTACTATATTATTGTAGTCCCTCCCCAAAGTATGGCTCATGCCTCCTCCTGATCCTTGCTAATTAGAGTGGCTTCTTTCCCTTCTTCATATAAAGTTCATCACTTTATTAATAGAAAACAATATGCACAAATCCTGTTATCTCAAATGGAATTTCCCAAACACACAAGTTTAGATAAATAAGTATTGACTACAGAAAGATAGATTTTAAGTGATTACCAGTCAGAATTGGTTACAAGAAAATAAAAGTAAAACATAATAAATGTCTAACTTAAAAAAGTGAATTCAAAGCAAAGTCTCTGTCTTATACGTTTCAGCAGTCTTACTGGCTGAATTTCTTTCAGTCAGGATCCCTCCCTCAGTCCAATGCTGCCTCCTTTGTTCTTCAAGTGTCATCAATGCCATGGGTAGAGAGAAAGGGAGAGATAATTTGGGGCATCTGCTCTCCCTTCTTGTAGTTCTTTCTCTTCTTTGAGAATCATCTCCACCTGAGGTCAAGGAGACAGAAAGATCGTGTAAACAGGAACACCCAGCTGTTTCTCTCTGAAGATGTAGATTTTCATCCACATCCTCCTTCCTGCCAAAGAATGGCCACTTAGCTGGGTAATGGTCCATTTGATGTTGTTAACACATGTCTGAGTTGTCAGCTAGCCTTTTGTCTCTGGGAAACTGGTTTCTGACTGCTCTCCAGACTTGGAACGTGTCTCAGTAATATCATACAGTAGAATCTTATAAGTTTACATACAAGGTTGCCACACACATATTTTACCAGGCCAGTAATGATCAACAAATTATGAGTTTTCAAATGATGCCTTCTAAGGCATACTTTGTACTTTGTACAAAATTACAATAAATTTTGTAAAAGGTGAACATAGGTGTACAGACTGTCACAATAGTACTGACAATATATGGTGGGAAGCTCTCCAGCTCTTTGATGTTCATCAGTAAAGTAGCCATGTCTCGCAGTCATAGAGGAGTGAGGTGAGTACAACAGTGTTATAGATTCTTATCTTGGTTCACCGGCAGACTGCATTCTCCCTCCAGAGCCTGTGGACAAGCCTGCCAGATGCCAATCTGGCTTTTGCCAGGCGTTGAATGATCTCATCATCCAACGTGGCATTGCTAGAAATTTATGCTACCCAGGCTACAGAATTTCCTTACTGAGCGGAGGAGGGTGTTGTCAATGCGATGATGGGATTATGGTGCTCCTGATGCTCATGGTCTGGTACTGGCAGGTATGTGACCTCCCTCTTATTCAGGCTGATTGTGAAACCAACGTATAGATCCACAAGCTGAGTGTCCTCAAGTGTATGTGCAATGAGGGCACAGTTGTACTCATGTCACTGCTCTACAGCTGCAAGACATGGATGCTTTAGCAATGCCATATCAAACAGCTGAAGAGCTTACACCTTCATGGCCTAATATCCATCTGCATCATCAGGTGGTAGGACAGGAGGATCCCCAACACTGAAATCCTTGAGAAGTGTCAAATCACTGGCATCAAGAATATGTTCATCAGGGCTCAGTGTTTCTGGGTTGGACACATGGTCTACATGGAGGTTTCCTGCATACCAAAAGCAGTGCTCTACCTCCAAATGAGCATGGGAATCTGCTCTAAAAGTTGACCCATCCTCAGATGTAAGATCATCTTGAAGACCAACCTCAAAACTTGCAGGATAGATATCAGAACCTGGGAACTCATTGCACTGGACAGAACCAGAGGGAAAGATCTGTGTCATGAGGCCATGTCCCTTTTGAGGGGTAATTTAGAGTGTGGAGACTGGAAAATTCATTACAATAGTTCACTGTAGCCCTATTTAAATGAGAAACTATGTATATGCATTGAAAATAAAGATGAAAGAAAGCATGCATGCTGAGAGCATTTGTAGCCTAGAGATTTTTCAAGATAATACAAGATTTGAGATGTCATATACAACTAACAGCTTTTCAGTGAAGAGAAAGAAGCTTGAATTAGTGAGTTATACATGAAAAGCTAAAGAGCTTACTATTGCCTTAACATTTGATCAGAATAACATAAATGCTTATAATAAAATAACAATAGGGTAACAAATTACTTGTTACACCTTCTGGTGAATTTCAAGAGAAATTAGAAGTAGTTTTGAATTAAGTTCATATTAGAGGTTAATGTGTCATATTTGCATGAAATGAAAAGTCTTTGCTATATATAATCTTTATGTGAGAATGAAATTTCAGAATGAATTGACAATTTGATAGTTAACTGGTTGTTTTAATGTATAAATTCTTACGTTAGAATTATGATTGGTTGAACAGTAATAACTATGTAATTTTTGATGGATCTAAAATTTGATTGGAAAACAGATAAGTCTGTACTAAGGATAAGAATACCATATTGGTAACAAAATCACCCACCCAGAATATTATAGACTCAGAATAAATTGATTACTGTATTTTAAGGCTTTCATTTACTTCAGTTTTGTCTTAGTTATTTATAAGTTTTAACACATGTTCAAAACTTCCATTTAAATTCTATAAACCCCATCATCTTGATTGTACTTTCTGTAACGTCATATACATGTACATTAGTCTGTACTTTAGCTAAGCAACCTCACATTTAATATTTTCATGAGAAACATGATGTGGGAAGAGTCTGAGTTGGGCTGGTATGTAGCATTATGAAATATGGGACCTCTCCTAATTTCTCCAAAACCTGCCTGCCTTTCTTTCTTTCATCAAATTTGAGAAGATATGGTTGTGAGGAAAATTACTTGACCTATGTGAGTTTTCTATTGCATCTACTCCAAAGCTCTTAGAATGACTATGATGAGGTGTGCAAATGAGGCAACTGTGCTCACAAATGGCTGCACAGTCTCTTCCATTAAGAGGATTGCAGTTGAGTTATTTGGGTGGCAGACATAGTCCTTGCATGCACAATGTGCATATCTTTAGGTGCAGCACTTGGACCTCCTCCTTCAAATATTTGCCCCATGGTAGACCAAAATCATGTGGATTGGACAGGAAGACCTATGCATGGTTAAACATTGCCTAAGATATTGTATTTCTGTGTTTTCTTTCTCTCTTTTTACTCCTGTTCTCCACTGCCATCCCACTAATGTACACAGAAAATCCAGATGCAAAATCAAATTTAAATAATGTAAATGTTGTGATGGAAACTGGCAGAAGCCAGAAGAAAACTTGAAGTTAAGGCACAAGCTTTCTTCAGCTCATGCCGTCTGTGCCTTTTTTTGCAAGATAAGGATGGAGTGTCAGTCTTATCTTTGAATTACATTGCTTTTATCAGAGAGCTCACAATGCCAAATTTAAAAAAGAAAAGAAACCTACATTTTAAAAAGGAAAACACACTGTCACTCAAAGTTGTTTAATACATATTTATTCATCTTTAATTATCTATGCTGTAGCCACACAGATATGCTGCAGAACAAACTTACTGTTTTCTTGTGGCTCTCTTTGTGATTTTATTATACACAGATCTCCATTTAGTCAGGGCCTAGGGCGCCAGGATTTGGGAGGATGGCAGGCTGCTCCAGTGGACCTCCTTCAGGCGTGCCTGCGGACGGTCCGCTGGTCCCGCGGCTCCGGTGCAGCATCCAAAGGCATGCCTGCGGCAGGTCCACCGGAGCCGCAGGACCAGCGGACCCTCCGCAGGAACGCCTGCGGGAGGTCCACTGGAGCTGCGGGACCGCAGCGTGCTGCCGTGTTTGGGGCGGTGAAATGGCTAGAGCCGGCCCTGCGCCTAGGGTGCCAAAAACCCTGGCACTGCTCCTGCATTTAGTATTTTCATTATCTTTGTTATTGTATATATTGTTGTAATTTCCTTTTAGTTTGTTGTTTCTCCTGCCTATTTGCTAAATGAAGCTCCATTAGGGAAGTGCTTGTTGGTTTCAACAGATGTTTAGTGAGCTGTGATGCAAAGGCCCAGTCCCGTGCTTTCTGAAGTTCCTCAGTCATTCCATTGACTTGATGGACATTGGATCAGTCACCAAGTGATTATATTTTCAGCTGATATCCCAGTTTCAGTAAGAAAGTCCAATAAATTGCAGCAAGGTCGGTTTAGGTTGGACATTAGGAAAAACTTTCTAACTGTCAGGGTTAAGTACTGGAATAAATTGCCTAGGGAGGTTATGGAATCTCCATCATTACAGATTTTTAAGAGGAGGTTGGCCTAGATAATATTTAGTCCTGCCATGAGTGCAGGGGACTGGACTAGATGACCTCTCATGGTCCCTTCTAGTCCTATGATTCAATGATTCTATGACTATATTAAAATCAGTGTTCATGCTGGGATAACTTTTTTTTCTGTTATTTTTTAGACCAAGCTTATGTAGTTTCTTTATAGAATTTTTCCTTATATAACACTTCTTACCATACTGTGCGTTTATCTGTCTATGAAACATGGCAAATGTAGGACATGCCTCCCCATCCCCCCATCAGTATAATTTGATATAATTTTACCTCAGGATTTAGTTTTTTATTCTTGGATATAAAGTTTAGTCTAAATAAATGTGTGCAAAAATGTCTTTCCCTGGTAGCTTTGGTTGCTAAAAGAATGGATTCTTTCAAAGTGAAAATCCACAATTCTGCTGACATAGAAAACTACTTTTGTTTTTATAGTAGGCTAGCTGGTTCAGAGGGTGTCTACTCTTATTAGGCGAATAGAAAATCTCTACTGTCTGAAGGTGTTTTTCCATATTTCTGCAATGTATGACTAATGCTCCTGAGTCCTATTGCTGTGTGAGTTTGAATCTTACTAATCTGTCCTTGTAGACCCACAAGTTAATAGCCAGGCAAAGCTAATACTGCATAATGGAACTTCCTTGAACTTTTGTTTAAGCATTCAGGCAGGTCAATCACTGCATCTAACCCTCTCCTTTTCTCTGCTTTTTTCCTTTCTCTCTGAGGGTTTTTTAAGCTTTTACTTACATAATATTCATAGTCTTATGAAGGGTAAGATTAGTCTTTGTTTGTGCTTTCAACACATAAATATTAGGCTGAACATCACTTACTAATGTTTTATTCTCTCACTCCATGAGCTACTTGTTTCACTCCCCAATTTTTTATACGAGTGGTCACATGTATGCCGATGGAGTGGGGAGACAATAGAAGAGGAAGTTACAGATAATCACTAAAAAGCAGCACTGCTAGGTGGGGAAGCTGAAGAGGGTCTTGACAGAACTTGTGGAACATGGGTATCCTCCATAAAGTGTCCCTAGTGATGACTTTCAGTATGGTTCATGCAATAACTCAAGAGACACACAGAAAGTCAGCTGTATTGGAGAAACCAAGTATCAGAGCTGATTCCCCACTCTGGCACTTCAAATACAGAAGGTGGGGACCCAAAAGGACTCTAAAAATTAATACTGGCCACTCCAGGCTTGTATTATACTTCCAAGATTACAGCTTTTCTCTGACCTTGGGTTGATAGATACTGCCACCACCCAAGTGCAAAACCCCTTTGATGACCCAGTAAGTCACAAGCAAAACAAAAGCACCTGGGGTTAGCACAGAGTTGTCCACAAGCCATAAAGAAATAAAAGGGATAAACCTAATCACATCTTCCTAGACATTTCCTGATCTGCTTACATATCTGGGGTTTTAAATGAGTAGCTTCTAAGTATGATGATTTTTCCATACCTGGCCCCAAGCTTCTTACAGCATAGTTCTGCCCTGTCCCCTTGCTCCGGGAGAACAATCACAGACAGACAAAAGGGGAGTCTTGTTTCAATTTTTAAAAGTTCTAGCCTTCCCATTGGCTCCTTGACCAGGTGCCCACTCACTTCCTTTTACTTATGCATCACAGTGACTTTTAACCTTTTACAGGTAAAGCAAGTAGAGAACAACTAATAAAAAGGATTTTGTAGCTAACTGGCTGGCTGGGTCCACAAAAGGGAGCTCCCCCTCCACACACACATTTCATTTATCACACCAAGTTTTCTCTGGAGTACCCAATTGTATGTTCAAGTCATATGCCATAATGAAATACAAACCCAGGTGAAAATGAGGAGGTACTGGACAAGGGGATGTGTCCTGGACAAAGGGATGTGTCCTTGGGAGCTGCTTGGTGGTTTGCGTCTCTTATTCAGGGAGTTTCATTGCTACTGGTGAAACAGGTGCATAATTTGGTGAGATGTGACTCTTGACTGCTCTCTGCATAGACTTATAGACTTTCATGCCAGAAGGAACCATCATGATCATGTAGTCTGGCCTACACATTGTAGTCCACAGAATTCATCCACCCACTTGTATAATAGATCGATAACTCTGGCTGAGTTCCTGAACTCCTCAAATAATGATTTAAAGACTTCCAGTTACAGAGAATCTACCATTTACACTAGTTTAAACCTCCTAAAGAGGAAGGTGAACCCCCCTCCCCTGAGTCTCTGCCAATTTTAATGTGGAAAAATTCCTTTCCAACCCCAAACATGGTGATCAGTTGGACCCTGAGCATGTTGACAAAATCCACCAGCCAGACACTTGGGAAAGAATTTTCTGTAGTAATTCAGAGCTCATGTGCATCCTGTGATCAACCAATACACCCAGGTCTGTCTTCTCCTCATTTATTGCTTCCAGCTGAAATGTGCCAACCTTATAGCACATTTTCTTGTTGTGAGTCCCTAAGTGCATGACCTTGCACTTTTCCCTGTTAAATTTAATTCCACTTCTATTACTCCAGTTTTCAAAGCCCTCCCAGTCTTCTTGTATGATATTCCAGTCTGCCTCCATATTGCCAGTACCTTTATTAGCACACTCCCACTTTTTCTGATTTTCCTGGAGGCCTGCTTGACTATTGGTACAGCACAGCCTCCATGAGAAAACATTGACTGCTTCTCTGAGATGTGACTTTTGCCACACTTATCCAGGCCTTCATCACATCCAGATTAGACCACTATAATGCACTCCTGATTAGGCTTCCTTTGAAATGATCATATAATAAAACATGATCACTCACTTGCTCCTCTGAGATGGAAAAAGGAATACAGACTGATGCAGCTGGGACTGCAGTTACTCTGATGTTTTCTGCTCAGTAGTCTTTCCCAAAGAGTGAAAATGAATGACTCACTGCTGGTTTATCATGGTGTTGACAGTAAGAAAATCTGACTGTTGCACATTGAAGGGCAGGTATACCATTGCTCTCTAATTAAAAGCATTAACTACTTCCATCAGTAATGGAGTCAGCAGCTTTCCTCTGTCCTTAACCAGACACAAAGGATGTGGGTCCAAGCTGAGATAAGTCACACTGAGTGCCAGAGATTCTAGGTATCAGAAAGAGCTAGCCTGAAATCACTCTGACATAGTTACCACAATGGGGGATCAATCTTCTTTCAACTTACTCCATCTTCAAAGAACAAAGAAAAATGAAATTATGGGGTAACAGTAATCTTATTTCACTTACCGATCTCATATCATAGTTTGTTTGTGGGAAATCTCATATCTGCCTCCTGAATACTGTTCAGCTACTAAACTGCAGAATCAGGATCAATTCCTGGAATAGGAAACAACATGATCTTGGTTATTTCATTTGAATTTCTTTTTTAATGTGTCCATAATATCTACAGTGCCCACTGCTGATGTAATATAGATCTAATTTTCAGCTCATTGAGTTACTGTCATCTTAGGAAAACAATGCCTAGTGGGAGTGTTGATTAAAAAGTAACAACAGAGATGTATGAGGCTGGATAAATGAAATAAATTACATAAAAGTTACTAATGGGATGATCTCGAGCCACGTTAGCTTATGCAGTACTTTTTATGTACACAATATATGTCTTTACTTTTTGAATGATAGCCATGCTATAAGGGAATGGAGAGGAGAAAAGCAAGAAAGAATGCAAAATACACACTCTCTCCTAATGTCCTCCTCAAGGATGGAGGAGACAGAGTAATAAAAATAAATCACATAAAGCATGCCTCTCAAGCTGTTGGCTGTTATTTATAAGGAATTAGAATGAGCTAGTTATTCCATATGTGCCAGAAAAATAGGTTTATCAGTATCATGCCGAATTACTTTATGACTTACTGATTCCTGATTTCATATCTGGTTTACTTATTTGAAAACATATTTTGCATCAGCTGCTAGCCAATGAATTTTTATTGTACATTATAGAGAAAAATCTTATGTTTCAGTTTGCATCCCACCGATTCATCTACATGTAACATGAAATGCTGGACATTGTGACTTTGAAGCGATCTGATCAGAGGATCCCTTTAGTACATACATGCAGCTATCCCATTAATGCCAGTTGGAATTATGTATATACATTCAGAAAAAATATAGCAGTCTCTATTAAAAAACAGAAATGACCCCTAAGAAAGCACCTATTGTATAAATAAATGGGTCCTAGCAACCTGCACATGGTACAACTGAAATAGATAGGAAAAAATAAACTTTATGAATATTCTCTGGAACATTTTGGAATCCATGGAAACAAAATGTGTAAAATACTCTTTGTTCTCTCTTGTTTTTGATAGCTACCCAGCCCCACAATGGGCCAGATCCTGGAACCCAACTCCATCCCTTTGTGCTGCTGCAGCTACCACCTACTTTCCTCTGCCTCCAGTCCCAGCATAGGGGTCTCCCTGAATGGGCCACGATCAGAGTCAGAGGGGACAGACTTGCACATCAGAATTTCACAGACGATGGAGCAGTCTTTAGGGGACTGAACTAACCAGTGTACATTTAACTACTTGAAGCTGTTCTAAATTATGGCTGGGGTTGGGTCCAGGCCATGGTCAGGCTAAAAAAAGGTAAAGAAAGGTGTTTTAGAGCGACCATTGCCCCTGTAATCTCAGAGTCTCAGCAGGAATTGGGGATCTGACCCATTATCTCCTAATTAACGACCTGGTTTATAATAAAATCAGATATGGTGATTTTCTTAGCCTTCCTCCCACAAATAAAGAATTCTACCAGATCACTGCTTAACAAATAGGTTGTCAAAACAAATTATTATTGATTTTAATAAATTAGATAGAAAGACGATATTCAAAGTTAGTGGGAGCTGCCTGTGTTCAGCATCTCTGAAAATCAGACCTCTAAATATGGATTTAGAAGCCTGATGTCAGGAACCCAGGTTTGAAACTTTATCTTTAAACATATGAGATCCGATCCTTCTGACAGTGTGATGGATTGCGACATCCTTACTACCACAGGGTAGCCTTTTACTCCACAAAAAGCCACACTGACTTCAGTGGGACTATGTGTAGAGTAAGGTGTTACTCATTGTGAGTTAAGGTTGTGAGAAATTTGTTGACTGAAGTCAAAGACAAAGCCTTGTCTGATTTTGACAGGATTATGAAGCCCATGGTACATACACTTTCACAGCCCAAAAGATAAGAAAAAAACAGATTAAGAATAGATAAATTTTTTAGTAAGCAAATGTTGCCCCAATTGTACAGTATGACTAGATTTAGACAATGAAAGTCTGTTAAACTATTGGACACAAAGGTAAATATAAGGGACAAACTCCTGGCCACACCAAGGTCAATGGTAAAATTTACATTGACTTCAATGGAGTCAGAATTATACCTGAGAGGTGTTTTCCAAATTATTGTCTAAATAATTCTGTCCACTTATTTTCTTGGTCTCCAGGGGACAGTGCTCAGCTGTTGACAGAATTAGGCTGTCATAGGCAATACCGGTTAAAAATAAAAAAAGAACTACATTTGTAAATTCCCTTTTCAACATCCAATTAATAGAATACAATAGGAAAGGGGGGAACAAAATCCCTTCTAAAAAGAGTCACTGGGTTGGAGGCTGTAGGTGGCATGAGTAGAAGGAGCCTAGTGCAAACAAACATTGTAGTTAAAATTAAAATAATGTTCTAGTTTTATCCTCCCCAGTTTGTAGATTTAATTTATTTTTATTTATAGGGCATGTTTCATAATAGACGAATGTAATGGTTACATTAAAAATACAGTCATCGAAAGGAGACTGTTAAACCTCCACATACAATAGCCCTCTTATAAAAAATCTCTTCCCCAGGTCTTGCAGCATTCTCTGATGTCCAATGAGCTCTGACTCTGTCACTGCAAGGGAAGGGCACAGAACTGACTGAAAAATGTCAGCAATCTTTTGCAGGAAATTTTGGATGATTTTAGCATTAGTTTGTTTTTGTCAAAACTTCCGGAGCCTTTATTTGTTTGTGAAAACGTGAAACTTAAAACTGTTTTCAAAAGTGTTTAGTTTTGAAAATTATTTTTGGAAAAAAATTGTAATGTCCAATTTTTCAATGAAAAACTGGAAAAATCCACTGAAAAGGAACATTTTTGACAAAAAGAGCCATTTTTCATCAAAAAAGTAAAATTTCAGCCAGCTGTAGAGGGAAAGTGAATTTCAGAAAACCCTTCCTTGGAATGCTTTCCCTCCAAATTCCTCCCATTTAAACACAGAGACTGCAAACATAAGTATCTCTGTAGACTGAAATAGTCTAGATAAAGCACAGAGTGGTGATCTCTTCTAGTCCTCTAGTGACTGTATTTGCGGATACATGGGGGAAAACCGGTATGTCAGACAATACTATGTGTTAATTGTTTGCTTATGTTAATATAAATAGCAACTGCTTGTAGGTCCCAAACTATATGGGGATGAATATATCACTAAACTAAAATAATCACGCTTTTATCTCACTCCCCTAATCCCATTGTAGTCCCACACCCAGATTTCCTTTAAACCTGCTTATAAAATACATGAGTTTAAAATGAGAAGAGAAAACAAAAATGACCACATCTGGCTGTTTTAATGACTTTAACCCTGGAGTTCAAATAATAATGATAATAAAAATTTAAACAAATGCTTTTCATGTTACAGAAGCTGCTGTGAATCTGTAGAGAAAAGAAAAAGTGGTTTCCCTAGGAACGAGGAATCATGTGGAAGCCCTCAGAGCAATTCTCCTCCCACCCCTTCGCAACTCAGTGTTTCTTTCAGTTTAGCAGCTTGCATAGAGAATCAGACATCTCATGTTGTCTAGTTCAACGTTGTCAGGTGTACTGAAACAGGGAGAGGATAGTGTATGTGCCGTCAGAGAGTAGCTCATGCACAAACTGTCTACAGCATCCTTGTTTGCCACAGTCCAAATTAATTTAAAAATCTTCAACATAGCGATCACTGAAATTGTCTTATTTTCTATTATTATTGCTGTAAACAAAAATGCGGGTGTCTCAGGTCTAACATTCTCTGGCCAGAATAAAGACTATGAGCAACTACATTGCTGCCTATTGCTGATTGGGGCTGTCTGTTTGTTTTCTATTCTGCTGGTGAGTCAAACCGAGCTTGTCAAATGACCTCAAAGAGGTTTAAATGACCAGGGGCAATCAATCAATCAATCAATCAATCAATCACCAGGCAGCATAAATAGTGGATGAGTAGCAAATGGTTTAAGGGAGTTGGCTAAAGCAAAGTACTAATTTTCCTAATACTAGATAGACTGACTGATGCTTTCCCTGGAGCCCTCATGAAGAAGAATTGGTCTGACCAGTGTCCTCCCTGGAGCCTCATAAAGAGGAAATGTGTATCTCATATCATGAGGCTATCCAGTCAGGAAGATTTTAAATAAATAAATCCTTAAACCTGGAGTCAGACACTATTTATCACTGGAATTCATGTAATCCTGACGTATGTGCCGTTCTCACAATTGGCAAGATTTTCAAAAGGCCAAGTTTCCCCCTTTGCAGTTACAATTTGTATATGCCCAATTTGCACTCCCATTTTACACCTGCAAAAATTAACTGTAGGAAAATTTTTGTACCCACAATTCAATTACAGGGCAAATCAGACAATTTATGCTACTCGCTGCATGATTTGCACCCACTATTAGATAATTAGAGGTGCAGATATGCCAATTTGCACCCACAATTCATTTTTGTAAGGAACAAACTGCAAAATGGAAGGTTGAGGCATTTGAAAATCTGCCCTTATATTTTTTTCTCAGCATCTGAAATTAAGACAATCAGATTTCCAAAATAGAAACCCTGGACATCTCCTTCAGCATTAGGACACTAGCTCCCTGAGGTGTTTCACTTCCAGACTAGTCAATTCCTAAAAGTTTGGGGAAAAGAGGAAAATGTGGTGTGGCAGGAAGGAAGGAACCTTTTTTTCCTTCCCTTTCACTTGTATGCTAGGAAGAGGGCTTCTGGGTGATCCCTTCCTTTCTCTTTGTCCTTGGGTATAAAGCAGGTTTGTGTTTCTTTCAAACCCATAGCTGCACAGCAACATGGGGTCATAAGGAAAAGCACAAATTGCTTGATTAGCTCTGCTTGGCTTCAGGCAGAGCTGTCTCTCCAACAGGACACTCTGTGTTCTCAGCACCCATACATGCTGCAGAAATGCAATTAGTGTAAGCAAGCTCTTACGGCATGAGGACCAAATCAAGCAATGCAATTGGAACCTTCCAGAATTGTTCTACAGTGCAACTCCAGTAATGGAGAAGGGGTCTCAGTGTTGATCTATTGCTCTGAATTCATCACCTCTCTATCACCACTTATTTGGCCCATCAGTACAATGCCACTGTTTTGTCTCAGAGTTAAAGAGCAATATAAATACAGATTCAAAGGCCCTTACAGTTCAGACATTCTCTAACAAAAATCTGCATGTCTGAGAATTCACGTTTGTCATAAACAGATAGTTAAGGGTTAATGTCTCTTTTACCTGTAAAGGGTTAAGAAGCTCAGTAAACCTGGCTGACACCTGACCAGAGGACCAATGGGGTACAAGATACTTTCAAATCTTGGTGGAGGGAAGACTTTGTTTGTGCTCTTTGTTTTGGGAGTTGTTCGCTCTTGGGACTAAGAGGGACCAGATATCAATCCAGGCTCTCCAAATCTTTCTGAATCAGTCTCTCATGTTTCAAAATTGTAAGTAACAGCCAGGCAAGGCGGAGTAGTTTTATTTTTGTTTTCTCAACTAGTAAATGTCCCTTTTTGCTGAGAGAATTTTATCTCTGTTTGCTGTAACTTTGAACCTAAGGCTACCGGGGGTTCCTCTGGGCTATATGAATCTGATTACCCTGTAAAGTATTTTCCATCCTGATTTTACAGAGATGATTTTTGCCTTTCTTTTCTTTAATTAAAAGCCTTTTTCTCTTAATACCTAATTGATTTTTCCTTGTTTTAAGATCCAAGAATATTGGATCTGGACTCACCAGGGATTGGTGGGGGGAAAGGACGGGGGAAAGGACGCCGCAGCGCTTTGAAGTTTCAAGTGTAGCCATACCCTCAGTCCCTCTCTTTCTCTTTGAGCTGCCGCCGAAGTGCCACCAAAGAGGAAGAGAGGGAGTGAAGGACTTGCCGCCGAAGAACGGAGAGGCGTGATTGAGCTGCCACCGAAGTGCTGCCAATCAGCTTTTTTTTTTTTTTTCCGCTGCTTGGGGCAGCAGAAAACCTGGAGCCGGCCCTAACTCTGAGCCCCACGACATACCTTATCATCATTACTTAGATTACAGCAATACCTAGGTGCCCCAACCAAAATCAGGGCCCAGTCATATAAACAGTCTCTGCTCCCAAATAACTTCTTATATACACAACACAGAGAATGGAGAGGAAGGGAAACAGAGGCACAAAGAAGTGGGGTGAATTGCTCCCGTTCATGCAACCGGTTAATGGCAGAATGAGGAATAGAATCTTTAGGTCTCCTGAAAACCAGGGCAGTGTCCTACCTAGAGCTGTGCGAAGGATGAAAGTTCTATTCATGGAGCACTTGCAAGATTTCAAACCCTGACTTTGTTGTGAATTAGAACAAACCCGAATATTTGAAAATTCTCCCTGAAGGAAAGTTTGGGGGAGGGGGGTGAATTGTTTCCAGTTGAGCACACCATTTGATTTTGATTTTGACCTTTTTGTAATATATTAGTAATTTCAAAACAAAAAAAATCTGAGAACATTTCATTCTGAAAATATTGAAATGTTATGATTAGAGCTTGGTGAAATTGTGCAGATGAATAGTTTATTCACTGAAGTATTCACTTTTCATCAACTTAAAACTATTAAGAAATTTGTCAAATACTTTTGGCCAAAACCAATCTTTGATTTAGATTCACAGGGTGATGATGATAAGAGGATTTAGGTGCCATTCAGAAAAATAGCTGGAGGAAGAGATGGTGGGAGTGCAGGTCCCCTTATAACATTTATCCTAGTGTTAGGGCACTCATCTGGAATGCTGGAGACCCAGGGATTTCTCCATGGTGAGTGCTCTAATCACCAGGCTAGTGCCTGCTCTGGCAGTAGACCTCTCTCAGCATCTCCTGCTGAAGCTGCTATGCTGTGTGTAAATAATGAAATATTCATTAGAACAGGGATTTGAATTTGAGTCTCTGTCCCCCAATTTTTTGCCACTGAACTGAAAAATCAGTTATTCTCCCAACAGTTTATGACATTGTCAAAAACATTTTTCTTTGGTTTTTTCCCAAAATGAAATTCCACCTAAATCAAGCCATTTTTGCAAAGCATCTTGATTCTAGCAGAACTGTATGTTCCAACTGAATATGGTTTTGTCAAAATTTCTCGAACCAGCTCTAGTCCTATCTACTGCAGCATCCAACTGCCCAATGTAGCACATTTTTGTATATATGCATTTTAAAAGCTAACTTTCTTTGTCTCACTTTCTGTAACAACCTTAAAGTGTCAAGTTTTTTTTCCTAGGAATAACAGAGGTGTCTTCTCAAAGGGTAACATGGTGACAATGAGCTTTAAACAGACAGATATCAAAACTGTCAGGGAAATGGTTAACAGCAGGCTGAGAGACATAGACACACATAAAGACTTTAGAAACATAGTCTCAGCCTGGAGGCTATTTAAGAACCCTGCATTAGGAGCACAGATGGTTTGTATGCTAAATTTATTAATGATTTGGGGGAGGGAGCGGATTGTGAGTGGGTGAAGTTTTCTGATGAAGCTCAGTTGTTTTGTTTAGTAAAATCTATGGAGCACAGGTGAGAGATTCCAGATGTATTTGAACATGTTGAGGGATTTGAGAGATTAAATGTAATGGTGATGATTCTCTGTTGCGCAAAGCTCTTCACACCACTCCAGAGCATAAATGATCCCCAGAGATTACCCCTACAATAGGAGGGCTCCCCTGTGGCAGTCCTGTTCCCAGGGGGCATGTTGAGGTCAAGCTAATGGAAGGGAGGGGGAGAGGCTACAGTACTTTGCAATCTGCTATTCCGTGCTTCTCATGTCCCATGTGGGGCTATGGGAAGCAAAGTAAAAGCCATAGCAGCCCTGCAAATAGAAGAATACAGTTACCTTCAACAAGCCTTTTCTTAAACGCTTAGTGATTATAACAGGAAAGAACTATAAGCAAACACAAGAAGAGAGTGAACAGAAAGCTTCCCAACCTTTTAAGATTACAGGTGGAGAGCCTGACCTTCCCAAAAGCATTCTCGTCTCTCCATCTTCCATGCAGCCACTTCGCTCTCAGAACCTTTACCGAGAATCAGTAAGGGGGAGGAGAAAGCTGAGCTGAAGTTTACACTTTGTTCACCTTCCTGTCATAGCTGAATTATGCAACATATATCACACGACTGGATTCAGTGCCATAGCAGCTCATCTTATCAGATTATTAGGGCAGCTAGAAGTTGTAGTAATGATATTAAAGATAATGACAGTAATCAAAGTTGATGCTTCAGGACCAAATGCGATGGCCTATAGGATTCAGGCAGCCTCTCCCACTTTCTCTTATTTAAAATATACTACAGTAATGCTCTAAAATATTGCTTTAACACTATGAACTGCTGTACTATTTTGAACCATTAACTTAGAATACTGCAATAATATTCTTACAAAGGTTTACAGCATTCCATGAGTACATGGTGTATTTTGGTTGTCTTAGTACCTTGCTCCGAATTATCATGCACTGGCCACTCCTAGAGAGGCAGAAAATAGGAACAGATGGACTCATGGGTGATGGTTACAATGAGAATAGCAAATGCTATGAAATATGTATCAGTTCTGAGCTTTACAACTGATTGTCTGCTTGGATGACCTAATTTAGATGATAGTACACATATGGTAAATTGAATTTTTGGATTAAATTTTTCACTTTCAAATTATCCTTTGACTTAGAGGATGGAGACCACATTTACCTCAGTCATTTAACATTCCATTCCAGAGAGTTCTATGCAGTGTAGGGTGACCAGACAGCAAGTGTGAAAAATTGGGATGGGGGTCGTGGGTAATAGGAGCTTAAATAAGAAAAGGACCCAAAAATCGGCACTGTCTCTCTAAAATCGTGACATTTGGTCACCTTAGTGCAGTGTAGCTCTGTGATCTACTGGCTGAAACTTCCTCAGAGGCTGAACACAGGTTCCGAGAGTCCTACAGGTAGCCCATACACAAAGCCTGGGGCATTGATTTGGCCTTGTAGCCATGATATGAAGTACATAATACTTGGTGCTTATAGTCTGTCAACACTGCAGTGACACAGCTTTTAGTTAATACCCCTTATCTAAATAGCAGAAGTGGCAATGTACCTTCTCCTATCCTCCTATGCTTGAGAGATAGTATCTGAAACCCATCAAAATGACAATGGGAGGGATTTCTATGTTTCCTTTCTCTTTTTGCAAACTTTGCCACAATAATAGTTTTCAGGGTTTTTTTTTTTAAACCACCATGAAGAGAAGTGTCTAGATGTTAAGGAATCATATATTTCTTGATGAATAACATTAAAATTACAGGTTTCAGAGTAGCAGCTGTGTTACTCTGTATCTGCAAAAAGAACAGGAGTATTTGTGGCGCCTTAGAGACTGCGTATATATATATATCTTCCTACTGTATTTTCCACTGCATGCATCCCATGAAGTGGGCTGTAGCCCACAAAAGCTTATGCTCAAATAAATTTGGTAGTCTCTAAGGTGCCACAAGTACTCCTGTTCTTTTTATTAAAACTACAATAACTTGATGTATGGAGGGTTCTGTTATTTGATTTGATGGCTACTTCCACTCACTATTTAAATCTCAATAACCTGTGAGGACAAAGTAAATTGGAGAGCCAGTCAAAACACAGACTATTTTAAAGGTCAAATATGTAGGGTATTACATATTTCTCTCAATTTTCAGACAAATATTCTTGATCATGGACTTTTGTTTCCCAGTTTGGTCGTGCTGGTCAAAACAATTTAATGAGACAAAGTGAAAGCTCCATTGCAAGCACAAAATTAGATCTAAGAATATAATGGGCCAAATCCTCACCTAATGTAAATCATTAGTGTAGTTTCATTTACTTCAATGGAGCTATGCCAGCTTACACCAGCTGAGGATCAATCACATCTGAAGATCTTATGAGATCAAAGATGACTTGGTCAGAACCTCAACTGGAGTAAATTTGTATACTTCAACTGACTTCCATGGAATGTTACCAGTTTACATCAGCTGAGGATCTCACTCCATATATTCAAACACATGGAAACAATCATGAAGTACACATAATCATAAGACTTGACTTGAATGAGCAATGATTTACAGAGTAAGGCTCTGTATGATACTGCTGGTCAGTAATCTTATGTCTCTACCAGGTGATGCAATGCATCTGGATAGATTTTTTGGACAACAAACATGACAATGCACTTTATCAATCATATTTTCAATGCAGGAACATTTAAACATCACAGATTGCTAATATTAAAGCTATTTGCATTTTCTGCATATAATTTTGCCCTCATTTTGTAAGAAGTTGTTTATATTCTCTTCTTTAAGACTCTGCTTTCTTCTGGGACTTCTATAAACCTACATCAGCATAGATAGTAATATAGTAATATTACACTTAGGTAGCTTAATTCTCTGCGATGGTTTCATGCTAGGGTAATGACTTGATTTTAAAAGTGTTTTAAAGATTTTAAAAGAGTTCACTTTTATTCATACTGTCATATGATCTTGATATGTTTTGTACAAAGTATGCCTTGTGAGGTATCATTTTAGATGTTTCTAGCAGCTGGAAGAAAATATAAAATAGGGACAGTGACATCATCACTTGGCCTCTCTCCTTCTCCATCTCAACAACTGAAAGATCATCTAGAAGACAAAGACTTTGAACTGGGGAGATGGGTCCCAGGCTGGAAGGGAGTTTGGTCTGTGTATTAGAAATTGTGAGCTGCCTGTAGCATCTATTAGGGTCAGAGAATGTTTGATTCAAATCTTGCTTAGTCTGTTAAAGTTAGACTTTAGATGATGTTTCTATTTTTATTTCTTAGGCCTTTCTACACTGCCACTTTCTCACTCAGGGATGTGAAAAAACATACCCCACCTCCCCGATTGCTGCAATTTTCAGTGCTGTAAAGTGACAGTGTAGACAGTAAACCAGCACTGGAAGCCTGGCTCCCAGTGCTGGTAACTACTCCCCTCATGGAGGTGGTTTTTTTATAAAACTGGGAGAGCTCTCTCCCATCACTGGTTCTGTGACTACACAGCCACATTAAAGAGCTGCCACGGCAGCACTTTAATCTTGCTAGTGAAGACATGCCCTTAGGTAATCACTTTTGATCTCTATGTCTGCTTCTTATAATCACTTAGACTCTATCTTCCTGTAATTAATAGATCTGTTTTATATTTTACCTAAAACAATGTGGTTTTGGTTGAAATGCTTGGGGAATCTAAGCCTTGAAGAAGTGGAAAACTAATTAATGAGCTTGCACTGTCCAAGGGAGTTTTGAGCTGTATAAGATGGTATATTTCTAGGATGCAAGGGTTGGGGGCTAGGGTGATTGGCTGGTGCTTCTCTCTGTATGATTCACAAGTGGCTCAGGGAATTAATGCAATTTAGCTGGGTGTGGGCTCCACATGTTCTTGGCTGAGTGATCACAGCACCTGGAGAGATTTTGTTGCTTGTCCTTGGCATAGCATTGTATGAGATGACCAGGCTGGAGAGTTAAGGAAGCACAGTGGTCCCACCGTTCCAGGTTGTACCCTAGGGATCCCGTCAGAGTACATAGGTAACAAGCGCATACATTCCAAGGGAGGTTAAGCAACACAAGGTGATACCACTGAAATAAGAGGCAACAAATTTAAAACTGATAAAAGGAAATGCTTCTTTTGCATTAAGCGTGATTAATCCTTGGAACTCCCTGCTGAAAGTTGTCACTGGAGTCAAGCGTTTGACAGGATTCAACAAAGATAAGACACTGATAATAATAAGAATATCCACATTTATTTTAAATATAAATATGTAAAGAGGATTTAATCCTTCAAGCTTCAGAGCATAATTAACCACTACTTGACTATGGCTTCTTCTCTGCACAGGTTAGTCCATAATTATTCATAAAGGGGTTTTGGCATCTTCCTCTGAATCATTAGTATTGGCCATAGTTAGAAAAAGGATAATAGACTGGATGGACTGATCCATCATGGAAATTCTGGTGTTCCTATAAAGAAAGAAAATATTATAAGCTCAATTTAGTAAAAAAAAAAAATGTGGCATGATACATAGAAATACAAAACTGTCCCATTCTGCTTCAACAAACTAACATGATACAAAAGACCCCAAATGGATTTTTAGGATGGTATTGACAGGGGTGGCTCCAGGCCCCAGCATACCAAGCGCGTGCTTGGGGCAGCATACCGCGAGGGGTGCTCTGCCGGTCGCCGCTAGGGCAGCAGGCTGGGTGCATTTGGCGGCATGCCGGTGGAGGGTCTGCTGGTCCCGCAGCTTCAGTGGACCTCCCGCAGGCGTGCCTGAGGAGAGTCCACTGGTCCCGCATCTCCACCAAAGCCGCTGGACCAGCGGACCCTCTGCAGGCTCGCCTGCAGGAGATCCACCAGAGCCGCAGGACCGGCAAGTGGCAGACAGCCCCTCGCGGCATGACGCCGCCCCTGGGTATTGAGGTATTGCATGTCCTCAATTTCCACTGAAGTCAATTGGAGCTGGAGACATTTGTGGCTTTGCAGAAGGTGCTTCGCACCAGTCAAGAGTTGCCTTTCAAAACAATTAGCAATTGAAAGATTAGTTAACATTTTCTTTGTAATCACCGTTGTTTTGGAAGGTAAAACATTGCTATTGTGAATATTCTGTTGTATAAAAAGACCACATTTAGTGAAAATTCAGAAACAAATCATGATTTCCTCCTTTAAAACCATTCAGTAAAAACAGTTCAACCATTTAATAAAGCAATAATTGTTATGTAAGAACTTTAATAAATGGGAACCTGCAAGAATTCCACAAAACTCAGAAATTTGCAGATGCTAAGCCATGGTGACATACTTTGTCTTATCTTGTTACTGAAATTGGTGTGTCCTAAAGGCCAAATAATACACAGAAAAGTCCAGTACTCTGAAATGCAGAAATGCATCAAATAGGAAACCTCATTTCAAAAGGCAAATTGTCTGCATACATACAAGATGCAGAAGGCTGTACATATATCCTAGTATACAAATTATGTTTAGTAATAAGGCTTTGATGCAACCAAAGAGAAGTTCAAATATAGGCTGACACTACATTCCTAACTCATGTGAATGTGCTTATTGTTTCTACAGCACATAGTGTAGAGGACACAGTCATGATGGATGTATCTCAAAGGGCCAGATCCTCAGCTGGTTTAAATCGGCATAGCTACTTTGACTTTGCAGATTTTGAGTGCTCGGTTAAAGCAGGTTCTAATGTTCTGAGGCGTTCTTCCCTGCAGTCCCCTTCAGTCCAACCAAATCAAATCACTTTCTTCTAAAGCTGTGAGGAGAATGTGAAGTAGAATTCCCTGAGAATATTAATATTTTGAAATTTGGTCTCATACTGATTTGGAACAAATCCAGTGCCATAATGAGGGCAAGGTGAGTGAGGCACTTGCCTCTGCGCAGAAGGTGAGGGGCGCTAAAAGTCTCTCCTTCGGTGGCAAGTCCTTCCCTCCGAGAGGTGCTGACAGGGACAAGGGAGAGGGGCGGCACGTACGGCTCTTCAGCAGAAATTGAGCAGCGGATCCCCCAGTCCCTCTCGGAGGGAAAGACCTTCCGCTGAATTGCCACCGAAGAATGGTGGCAATTCGGCAGCAGGTCCTTCTCTCCAAGGGGAACCTGCCGCCGAAGAGCCAAACGTGCCTCCCTTGACCCTTGCCCCGGGCACAAAAATCCCTAGGTACGGTTCTGAACAAATCGCCAGAATTTTGAAATTCTCCAAGACAGGAAATGGAGCCTGGCTCTGGGCAGTGCACCTGCTGGGCTACCCTGGAATCATGGATCCTGGAAGCCCTGAGCTGCTAAAGGGCCATGAACCTGGGATCCAGGGCTCCCCAGCAGCCTGCCACATTGGCTACTGAAGAGTGAAGCTAGTGAACTGGCAGGAAACCAGGAAGGTTTCAAAACCTGCCTGGCAGGCAGGATTCCAGTCGAACTTGAGATCAAACTATCTCTGCAAAATGCTTTGATTTTGATGAATCTGCAAATTCCAGCAAATGTTTTGCCACGGTTTTTCCAATCAGCTTCACTTTCTTCCTTGACCCTCTTCTTTCCTTGTCTCCCTTTTTTATCTGCACTATCTCAGGAGGAACTCAAGGAGGGATTACACCTAAGAGAAGACTATTTTATATTCAGGTTCTCAATGATCAGACCTGATTATTGAAGGAGCTGAGCACCCACAACTCTAACTGAAGTCAACAGGAACTGTGGGTTCTCAGAATCTTTGAAAATTAGCACTTCCAGAGTCTCAAAGTTGGGTACCTAAAAACTGAGACACCCACAATACAATACCATTTTTGAAAAACTGGACCTATATGACTTGTTCACGGTCACAGAGAAAGTCTGTGGCTGAGATGGTGCTGTAACTCTGCTCACCTGACTCTCAGTCCAATGTTTTGCCCCATTGACACCTGCAGGGGTATGTGTTTTATCATTTACTGATCTGATTTTCTGTGCATTGGACCAATAGTAGAAATTTCCTCATTTTGCATTATGGTTAAGAATCAATATGTTGGGCCAAAATCTGCTCACAGTTACCCTGATGTGAATCCAGAGTAATCCATTAATGCCAGTGGAGTTGCTCTTGATTTTCATCATTTATAGCCACAGGGTAGCATTTGCATTTCAAATATGGCAATGGGAATTATTTGGTAGAGAAAAGTAATAGTACAGAAATTCCACAGGAAAAAAAGAACAAGATTCTATTAAACATCAGTCTGCCAATAAACTTCACTATCTGGTCCGTTGGTGAAATGGAGGATTTCCATCAACACTATTGCTACTTGTTTTGCTAAGTAACAGCATAACACCATAATAAGTTTACGTTATAGTAACTCCATTAAAGTACATAGGATGAATGTTTACACAAAGCATTAAAACAATACAAATATAAGGGGTATAATGAGAAAGTGATGTGCCTATTTTTATAGCTGAGGCAGAAATGCAAATGATGTGCTTGCAACATTTGTACATTCTGCAATGTTGTGTCAAATGTTTTGCAAGATACTGGAATGTTTAAGGGTTTAATGTACTGTTTTCATCACATTTTATATTACCTTTATTAGTGGTAGAACAAATATATAATGCCCTGTCTGAATCCCAACTCTCAACTTTTTAAGCTACAAAAAAGCACACTGTTTATTTTACCTACCATTGTAACTAGAAAAGCCTCAATGCAGTGATATTTATAGAGAAGCTTAAATAGCATCGAGTATAGAAACATTTCGTATTTTCAGCTTCTTTTATTTTTTATGAATTCAGTAACTGTATACAATAAATTTGACCTAACTGTGACAGAAAGTAAGAGAATTCTATATTAATGCTTTATAATGGGCTTATAGTTAAATACATTTTATGAAAGCATAGGTGTCTCATTGTTACCAAGCCCGTTTCCCCTGTAGCAATATTCTCACATGATTAAGTTAGAGGTCAGATAACCTTCTTATGCAGTATATACCCAATAGCAATTTAAAAATTCAATATCAGCTGTATTATTCTAAAGACTCATTCCATTTTCAATGCAAAATGAATACAAAATAAAGAGATAAACTAAATATAAAATGTAAAACATGGAAGAATTTATCACTTGCAAACATAAAAGCAAAAAGAGGTAAAAAAGAACAAAACCAAGGCTATAAAAGAATAGAGAAAAATAGATAAATCTTCAGTGTTGCATTTTCCATATGCAGTTTAGTTGGGTTTTTATTAAGGCACATACACTTTAGTACAGGAAGTGTGAATTGTATAATCATCTCCATAATGCACTTTGCTACTGCAGACTACATATCAAATTAATTTATGCTTTCTGCAAATTTTCAGCTCCACTTGATACAAAAGAAATGGGTGTGTTATTTCAACCAGTGAAGCAACCTATGAACCAGTCCCTTACTCATTGTACAAAAGAGTTAGTAAATATGTTCCAATGATGAATATTTAAATCTTAGAAAACAGTACAATAATGTATGAGGACAAGAATGCAGAGTCGTGAGAGATGTTCATGTTGATGCAACTATAAACTCTTCTGAATGTCAGCTGCTGTGAATCAACCCAGCTGATAAAGGGCTGTAGTAGCTTGAGTATTTTGTGTTTATTGGACAAGAGACAAAATTTATTGATTTATGGTAGAGATCACTTCAATCACAACAGAATTACATGGGTACTCAGTGTTTTCCCACAGAACATACAGGAGAGAATAAGCAATTGATGCAGTTCAAAATTTCCCAGTGCAATTTATTCATGCATTAGCACAAAAGTGACATCATAGAGTCATAGAATTTATGCCCAGAAGGGAACACCAGATCAGCTAGTCTGATTCCTGCATGTCACAGGCCACGAACACCTGAAACCCTGAAACCCAGCACCTGAAACCCAACAACTGAAATTTGACGAAGGTATGACAGCCCTCAGATGACTAAACAATTATGTGCCACAGGTGGAACAGAGATGTACCAATGCCTGAGGTCCCTGCAACAACAAGAAATTGATTGAGATATACCCAGAAGAACTTAGCATGTAAGCCAAACCTCACGCTGCAAAGAAAAGCAAAAAATCCCAAGGCCACTGCCAATTTGACCTGGGGGAAAATTCTTTCCTGACCCCACATATGGTGATCAGTTAGACTTTGAGCTGGCAAGAACTAGCCAGCCAAACACACAGGAACTGTCATTTCACAGTTGGAGTTTAAGGCCTCTCTGCTACGTGATGAAATGGATCAGACTTTACTACCTTCTCACAGCAGAAATAAAATGGTAGAGAAGAGAGAGACATTTAAAATACCAGTTATTCCCCCAGTTTCCTGTGCAAATACCTACTTTTTTCACACAGTCTTTCTTCCTTTGTCTGACACCAATGGTTGACGGCTTTAGCTTTTCTCACCAAATTAGGCAGAAGGCAGAGGACTCAGAACACATCTGGGACACAATTTTAGAAACCCTTTAGAAAAATGTTTTCTGAGTTGATGTAGTTCACTGATTCATCTTTTCCATCCAGTTCTGAGTCACTTTCTGTTTGGGAAGGCACAAAGTCAGCATATCAATTTATGGGTAAAATCCTGAGTGTGGCTGAACACAACCAACAACAGTTGACATCATGGGAGATGAAGGTGCTAAGGCTTTATCCAGCGATAAAGGAGTTTAAGGTAGAATTTACCTCTCCCTGCACAAAGCCAGAATACTAAGGATTTGGGGAGGAAAACAGGAGTTAGAAGATTGGAATATAGCACCTCCCAACCTGAATGCAGTTTGCAGGGCTGCATTGCTGGAGCTCCACAGCTGCCTATAGACTGGAATAGTGATTGCTGCATCCTTTGCCAGAGGCATGAGACACTAGTTTCATGTCAGCATGGATTCTGTATCCTTCTTCTCAACTTCTCCAGTGGCCTGTCCTGTACCAATGTATTTCCATCTAGTGTGGAGTCTGTCTCAGCAGCATGCAGGAGGCTCTCTTCTTTGGCTTCTGTGTTTGTTCCTCCACCCTACTTCATAAAACATAGTGGGGCTTAAGTGACATGATGGAGGACCTTTCACACGTCCTTCACTCCACAGCAAGTTTCACCTTTAGTAAACAGGAGATCATAGATAGAGAGAGATAAAGATACATAACTGAGCATTTATTTTCATGTACTCTATACCCTCTTTAAAGTAAAACACAAAGAACTTGTGAACTTGAATTCTGCCAACTTATAATAATTTGAGGACAAACTATAGTGTTTATCATTTTAAGGAGAAAAGAAAAGTTAAGGTCCACCATGCTTGGCATCTGTCATTGATGCTACGAGGCTGAGAGAACTCCCTGTTTGAACTACCTCAGAGCTCTGGGGCTGGTAGACTGATAAGAACACCCAGCAGAGATATTTGTGGCTTTGAGAGTTGGCTGGTATTAACTGCCCTATGTCTGATTGCCTACAGTATTAAACATAATCTTATATTCTTTAATTCATTTTAGTAAATACATAACAGCGGCTTATACACACCATTATCATTAAGGTAGTGCCAACAGTTCCATTAAGGACCTGTTTCCAGGAGTTTATAATACAAGTATTTGATCTGTGTGATGATGGAGGGGGCAGAACTTTCAAGTTTATTTTTACTTTAATACCTACTCAAAGTAATTCTGCACTGCTGCTTCCTGATGTGACAGGAAACTCCAGCGCAAACAGATATTTTAACTAAGACGGAGGATTTTTCCCCCATATTGACATTGTCTTTTTAACATTCTCAGCTGTTTAGTGGATGTGCTGTTCACATGAGAACTCTGTGAGGCTCTGATTTCACCCTGCCATGTTAAGATTTGCTTTGCTTAAGAGCCATATTAAAACGCAATACTTACATGACTAAATTCATTCCATAGATCTGTAAAGAAAATATGGGTAGATACCGAGGATTTCGGGAATGAAAAGTTCCTAGGAACTGATAACATAGTACTAAATGGGATCCATTTGCTGTGAGACATTAAGAAAAGGAGATAACTCTCTCCCTTAGAACAATATGAGCCAGATTTGGGCCCAGCTTCTGCAACAGCCAAGGAAAAAGAGGGCATTAGGCAGCCCTTAGCCCCTTGCATCAACTACCCAGATTATAGGTAGCAATATGGGGGAGAAAGCAGTCTCCATGAGGCTGCTACTTTCTCCAACCTTGCGGATGGGCAGGAGTAGACAGAACTTGGGTTCTGCTTCCCAGGGGACTGGCTAACATAGCTACACTGGTGCTCTGGGAAAGACCATAAGGCAGATTGTGACTCTGTTCCTTGCTCATGGCAAAGCTGTCATCTGTGCCCTGTGGAAGGAGGCATTATGCCAATAAAATCTTATCATACCACTGGGACCATGGATGAACAGTGTGTGCATCACTTTTTGCTATTCCTAATATTAACCAAGTGCTCCCTTCTGACTTTTGTTGGTATGCTAGGGTGTGCATGTAAATACTCTCACCCATTCCTGGGCCAGACAGGACCCCATTATTGGCATCATTAGGGCCCAATCCTGCACCACTCAAGCCAATGGGAGCTTTACAACTGGCTTCAGTGGGTGCAGGATCTTGGTAATGACTGCTACATGTGAAGTGAGCAGGATCTTCTCCTTAAATTCCCTGGCACCAGCAACAAAATGATGGCTGCCTCTTGCATGGGTTTGCTATGAGACAAAGGTGCTGTATGTTCCTTTCCCTTCTTTAGCACTCCCATTCAGATGACAGTCAGAATATCTTGCTGGACAGGCATAATTTGGCCCTTCTTGTGTAAATATTCTGGTGGTGAATACCTTCCAGTCTCTTGGTCACATAATTCAAAAATATACTTAATTACAGAGGCAAATAATGAATTTAATATTTATGCTCCATAAATTCTTGGCTTGTAACAGTATGTCAGTTTTTTTAAATTTACATAATGCTAAATAGTATTGCTCACATACCCTTGGATCTTGGTGGCTTGGTTGTCATGGATACCAATACATACCTTGTTTTCTTAGAGAGATCTATCAGATATGTGCATTTGAATGCTTGTGATATTTGCAGCGGTGTTATAGGCACATTCTTACATTAGTAAATACAATTAAGCAACTGTGCTATTCGTGCTCGAAGAATAACTACATTTTTGCTCCATATTTTGCTAAATCTTTTCTTTCTGAAATTTCAAATACAAAACAACCCCCAAAATAAATACTATCTTAGTCAAGACTGAACATGACTTACAAGAAACTGTTGGGTTTTCTTACAAGATTATATTATACAGAATGTAGGAAATCATCATACATTAGAAAAAATAAGAGGGTACTATGAATCTATTTATTTCAAAAACAGCTTGATTTGCTTCCAGATACTGTTTTCAATAGATAAATTTGATGGTGATGGTATTTTTCGTCTAAAAAAAATCCAATATACTCTCTCTCTCTCATTTCCTAACAACTTCACCTTCATGAGTTCATGGATACAATGAAAAAAAAAAGTATGCTCTTAGCACTTATAGAGTGTAGCTTAAAACTGGATCTGTGGATTTTATTTCTCTGAAAGCCATCATCACTAAAGAGGAACAGCTATAGAAGTACAGTCAGTACACATTACATAGAAACATCAAGTCCAAGCTTGTGCACAAATACACCTCTATTATTTCACTACCTCTCTGCCTACCCATCCATCCCACGCTTATTGCCATGGTACCTGAGTGCCTAATGTCATGATGCATATTTTAAAATAATACCTTGCTAACAATACAACTTAAACTTCTACTTTAACTTATAGTGATGAGAGATCTTAATGGATTTTGCAAATAATATTAAAATATTGGAGCCAGATTTATCCCTAATGTCTGAAGCCAGCAGAATTGCACAAGGGATGCATTTGGCTTTGATGAATTAATCTGGCTGAGTCAGCCATTACGTGAAGGAAAGTATTTCTTATATTAAAAGTTCTAGGCAATGGGTCCTACAAAAGAGGTGGTGATGGGGTATACAAACCCCACACTGGGCTCAGCCAGACCCACCCCATCACACCTGTAAGAGATACAAAGACTGGAAAAGGAGTTAAAAAGGCATAGAACAGCTCACTTGGGGGCAGACCAGAGAAGCGAAAGGACCGTTACCTTGCAGGTCCTCAAGAAAAGGCTGAGGGAAGTCAGGATCTCTTCCATCAATAATTGCCTAAGGCAGGACTGAGGGAAGACAGGACTTGTTTCTGTTATTCCCTGAGAGGGAGCACTTCTCTTTCTCACATACTGACTCAGTTTGTTTGTGTTAATTTCCCTTTTTTTTTTAAATGGACTACCCTGGAAACTGAAGAGACTTAGAACTGACCTGCCAGAGAGCCAAGGCACAAGAGGAGGCAGCTGCCACCCCAAGGGGGAGAGAGTTACCATGCTACATTTGGCTGCAAAGAGGCGCCAAGCGGTGAGCTGACCCCCTTCACCCTTTTCTGTTACAGACTGCGAACTTTGGACACTAGCGGGGTTGTAGGAAGCTCAAGGGAGGGCAGCCTTATAGTGCTCCTGGCTGCCAGACTCTGTTCACTCCCATGGGGCTCTGGACCAGAGTCTGGTGGAATGGGAGGGCCCAGGCTCCCCTACCAACGTTCCCCCACTCTGCATGTTGAAGGGCTTAATCCCCTCACCACTAGGCAATGCTCCCCACAAGTGACAATGATCACCCAGGTGTATTAATTAGGACTAGATCTTCACTTTATTTGGAAAACCCCATGAAGGGGGAGAGTAATAGTGCTCAGTTGAATGAGGTGTTTACAGCTTAATCTCCACCTCACTGAACATCGGCCTTTCAGAAACAGCAAGGGGTAGGGAACTATGAAACTGAAAAAGGAAAAGAATCTGTTTGGAAATACTGAACTCACCTTTTTATAGAGATTAGCTCTCTGTGAACCTCTCATAGTGATCTGACATATAACTAGCCCACAAAGGCAGTTTCAGTATCTCACTACAGCAACACCCGTCATCTGAGGTGACATGTACACTGGTGCTAGCACCCAAAATAAAATTGAATAAATATAGCCATGCTCCAAAAGTCCAAACTCTCTTGTAGTTGGCTGGTGTGAAAATATGACAAGTGAATAACTATTAACATTTTCTGTTGTCTGTATGATAAATTGTGAGGTTTGCCTTTGATCTGTCAGTTTGAAACTGAATAAAGATAATTTTGACAGTACTAAGCAGGAAACAGGATATTCACAAAACAAAAACAAAAAAATTGTAAGTCCAGAACTATCCAAGCAGCAAAGGACAATGGGGAATATAAAAGCCAGAATCCTTTCTTCACTGGTATCTTGAAGGACCCTCTTGCGTCTGTAAAGGTAAACTATCTTTGTCTGCTGCTGAGTATGAAAGCATCAGAACACCAAAGCCAGAGCAGGCACTAATAGGACATAGAAAGCTTGTGGTTATTCTTAGAAAACAGCATGTGTCAACACTATTCATTGACAAGAGGCTGATCAGGTATGGTGCAGTCAATTGTCTCAACAGCTAATCGTTCCAAGCCAATGACCTCTCATCCAGCATCTGAGAGCTAAAAAAAAGTCATTGTAACAACACTGTGCATTTTATATGTTTAGGTGTGTTCAAAGACATATCTATAGACTACATTATTGTAATAGGCAAAGAAAAGTAGAACTATTCTGAGCCTCTGTTTAAAATTAATGTCTTGACTAACGCTCCATAACATTTTGAGCATGAAATCTGCTTCTTTAACAAGGTCCTTGATTAGCAAATTTCAAAGAAGGATCAAAACTTAAGTAAAACCCAAATATTTAAAAGAGGCTGGTGTCATTTCTCTCCTTTGTACAAAAAAGAAATGGGAAATGTAATTCTCTTTCATTTATCCATGTATGAACAAATTAGTTTCAGAAGCAATTTTACAGTAATTATTACCATCTCCAATGGATTAGATTTTTCAGAAATATTCAGACTAATGTCAAGATCACAACTATCACATCCTGATTTTGCTATTTGATGTTATAGCAATTTAAGTTTTCCAATCATTTGTGTGCATGACTAGACTAGAACAAAAACACATTTACAATTTATAAAGATTGTGATATTGAAAATTTTATGGCAAAGTGATTTTGACCTTTGGAGGATATGAAAAATTCAGTGGTAACATGATCTTTATCATTGCAGCCTGGCACGTTGATATAGTCTGTCATTTCATCTCGTATTCCCTGATAATGATGTATGTTCGATCTTTTATATCTAGTAATACTTAAAGGTCTCATAATTACAAATATATTTGGTAATCACTCTGATAGTACTGATATGAGAATTCATTTAACATTTATAGGATTGTCACATTTCCTTTTACAGGTGATACATTGTAATTACATGCAGAGTTAAAGAACAATGCTGACTTATTTTGTCTAGTTACTTATAGACTTTATAGTAAATAAACTTTCATTTTGAGATGTTTTACTACTCACTTTAATGAATGGTTACTGTGTTGCATGCCAACATTATCTGTATTTCCTCTGGTTTTTCACTCAAAGGCCTGGGTAAAATGTGCTGATCAGAAATATATGAGTGAATGAATTCATCTTTGGAAAATTGTGTACACATTTAAGGTGGGATTTTTCAAAACACTGAACAATGGCTTAACTCTGCTTCTGTTGAAATCACTGGTAAAATTCTCACTGACCAACAGCAGTAGAGACAAATCAGACCTACAAATCCCATCCTTATATTAGAATTCTGGCACTTACCTTGCAGAACAGGGTCAGTCCCTCTGTGAATGTTTGTCTTTCTTCCACGGGACAGAAATGACTTTGTCAGTGGAAAGTGTAAGCTGGTCTCCATAGAGAAGGTTCAAGGACTGGAGAAATGAAGATTTCCCGGACAGATGTCAGGATACACTTCCGTGGGCACAACATTCTGAAGAATCAGAGCAGGCTGTGCAACGGGGAAAGGATGGTGAAGAAAATTGGCAGCATGTGACCTCCAGAAGAAGAGGAACATCCATGTACCAGCAATGCAGATACAGGTGAGCAACCATTTTCATGTTCTCTCCACAAGTACTAATGCAGAAAGTGGACTAGATGATACATCTGAGGAAGGGAGCAGAAGGAGACTCCACCGATTGGAAGGCGTGAGATGCCTTGACAGAACAAGGAGTGATGGTCTCAAGTTGCAGTGGGGGAAGTTTAGGTTGGATATTAGGAAAAACCTTTTCACTAGGAGGGTGGTGAAGCACTGGAATGGGTTACCTAGGGAGGTGGTGAAATCTCCTTCCTTAGAGGTTTTTAAGGTCAGTCTTGACAAAGTTCTGGCTGGGATGATTTAGCTGGGGATTGGTCCTGCTTTGAGCAGGGAGTTGGACTAGATGACCTCCTGAGGTCCTTCCAACCCTGATATTCTATGATTCTATGAATATAATCCTGAAACTCACATACTTCGTGAAAGTCATGCCTGCACATTTTATGCATTTCATCTGCTCCTATGCACACTGCATAAGAAATATGTGGTGGGCCATATTTATGGAGGTGCTTATAACTTATTTGCCTCTGACTGATGACAATTGTTTCACATCAGAAGTCTGGTATATTAGTGCTATCATTGGACACGTGTTATGGGTGAACATTTAATTCAATATTTGTGAGGTTGATTACACTGATGCTTTTATTATACTAATAATACATATTTCAATTATGTTAATACCTCGTGCATGAATGATGATTGTTCACAGCTTATACATCCAGAGACTTTGTCTTTATTTGTATATTTTTCCACTGTGTTTAGTCTGGATCATATGTCTAAGATATTTCATGCTCATCTGGGGACTGACAATAAAAATTACTTGAGTGCTCTCAAATCCCAATGAAGTCAGCAGGAACTGAGGGCATTCAAGTCTTACCAGGGGATGCTCATCACTTTACAAAGTCAGGTTCTATGAGTGGTGACAAAGTGGTCTTAGTATTATACAGGGTAATATAAGCTAAGACATAAAGGGTAAAGTAGTCACTAAAAATCTCTATGAATTTTTACACTTGGAAATAACAGCAGATGAGTCAGCTTACAGTAATTGGCATATAAGGTAGTACAGACACATCATCTCATGTAATACATACGTAGCAAAGTACTTGTTGCTATGTGACTGGAGTTTCACCCACATTTACAACATCTGAATATGCCTTAGACCAGTAGCAGGTGATAGGATTTGTTTTACTTCCCAATAAGCTGTAGACTCAAGTCAGTAATGTTTGATATCTCCTAACTGGTAATTACATAATTATTCACAGCTTAATGTCTTAGTTGTCACATAAGCCTACTGTACAGTGAGAAAAATTCCAATAATTTAGACTCTTCTGCTTCCTGCAATACTTATTTCCTTCTGTTTTGTGTGCTGAATGGCTAAAATCAGCAATTATGAATAGTCTGGTTTTTGCTCCATGTGATATTGTTAGTCAGTTCTAAGTGAGTCTAAGGAACATTTAAAACCTGTTTAATACAGTCAACATTTCTTCAGGATTTACTATGAAGTCAGCATTGTCTAAGGCAATTTATCTGATTTTCTTCTATTGAGAAGATGAAGGGCTGGGAGGATGAGCCAAATAAGAGGAGTGAGAGGAAAAAAGTTTAACTGAAGTAAAAGAAAATATCAGTACCCATATTTCAAATGTGTGTATATATTCCCTCTTTCTCAATACCTCCTAAAATCTCATCTTGATGAAAAAGCAAACTGACAATCAAGATTATTATAGGTACAATTAGAACATTTTTCCGAGAAAGATAACTGCCGTAACTTTAAACCGTCTATAAAAAACAAACTACTAAACAGCCTCTCATCTCTCTGTACAAAGATAAAGAAAATGATCTGATAGACAAAGATAAAAGCATCCACTATGCCTGCAATCGGCCTGATCCAAAACCCATTTAAGTGAATGGAAAAGCTGTCATTGATGTCAATAGGATTTGGACCAGGCCCATGGTGCCTCTGAAGGACAAATATAAACTAGTGTCATTTTGGATTTGTATTGCCAATGATTAGCTTTCTGCAGTGGAACTGGAAACAACCGTTTTGCTACAAATGTTCCTGTAAAAATTTGGAAGCCCAGGATTTAGGATTAGGTAGTCAGGGTTCTATCCCTGACTCTACAACAGACTTGAATGATCGTGAATGAAGTTAAGTCATGTACACTTTCTGGGACTCATTTCCTCTGTCTGAAAAACAGGAATAGTAATAGCTACTGTGCCTATGACAAAGGCATGATTTGAAGCTAAATTCATTAATGCTTCAAAATACTTTGCAAAATTCAAGTGGATGACACAGTAGAAATACAAAGAATTAGTACTCTGGTGTATTATATCGAAGTGGATACTGTTTTCTTTAGGATTATACTGATTAGGACTAAATATTCTTCTTATACTATCTAGAATACATATAATTTAAGAGTACAATTGTTAAAATTTGTTACAGTCTGAAAGACCAAGTACAATAACTATAACTATTTTCAATAGCAAAATGCACTATTTATTATAGATGTCATGACTATTTCTGCTTATCCCAGGAATACTCTAATAGATATGGATCTGATAACCCAGTGAAGGAAAAATGGGAATGAGTTGGCAGGTGGCCTTTCAGATTTAAAGGGCACACGCATATTAGCTGTGCGTTGCTTACTCACCCTGGAATACTAAAGACGTCATACGGTATGCTATCCCTTGCAATTTTTCTTCTTCATTCTGATAAATATTCTACTCATATTCCAAAAATAAGCATAATTTTAAAATCGATTTAAATAAGTCAGATCCATTTGTGAGTATTTGATGCGTGTATGTAAGATATGTTTTTGTCTTAATGGTCCATATCCAATCTGTAGCTAGATTTCAGTATTAGAGTTTATGCCTTGGCAATGCATATAAATAAGAGTAATTTTTTATTCTACTACTAAGACATGGAAACTAAGTTAGTGTTGCTTCCTGAGGCAATGACTTCAAGATAATGTTTCTTTTAACACTGGCAAAGATCTCACTGCAAGAACCCCACTTCCCTTAAACTAAATAATATTTGCTGATTTTTGTAAGGAAAAGCATCTAGGCATAAGAAAAAAAATAGACCAAGTACCCATATTAATATTTTAAACAATGAATTATTTAGACCCTGAATCAAAATAAAACAATCCAGACTAATATTTCAGTAGACTGCATGCATCTATATGTAGATTTCACATCCAAGCAAATGGAAATACATTAAATTCCACCTTAAGATCTTACTATGCTAGTTCCACAGCAAATTAGTACTAATGATGACATCAAATCTCATTCCTTGTTAACTTTACCTGTCCAAATCTACTGACGACTCTTTCCATTTCCCATACAGCAAAGCCAAAAATCCCTCAAAACACTAGTTCTCTTCCAAAGCCTATTTACTACATAGGTAGAGCATGTAGCAGTGAAGGGTGACGAAAACTTCCCATTATAACCTCCCTTATCAATTTTTTGTAATTTTGCCAAGCTTTAACTGCTGGAGCTGAAATTTTCCATGCTTGCTATCTGCCTCAGGTTGAATACCTTCAGAAAGTTTCAGCAAAAACAAATACATATTGATATCGATATCTATATTTATAAACACATACCAATAAGTGGAATTAGATTATTGGCCACTCTCTGATCCCAGTTACATCAGTAACTCCACTAAAATCAACTGATTTACTGCAGATTTTTAGTGATATAACAGATCTGAATCTGATGTTTGATACTTTTGTGAACTGTAGCACAATTTCAGAATACAGATCCGGAAACTGGATATGTCACTGAGAGTTTTGCCTGAATTAGGAATGCAGGATAGCTCTACAATAAGGAATCAAGCACTGGTTGTCAGTTTAGGCTTCTTCTGTAGGAACAATTTAAATACACTTTCTAACAATTCTCTGAAAAACTTTTCAACTCAGGATAAAGGAAAATGAGGTCTCTTGCTCAGAATCAGCAGGAAGAAATGAAGTACCCAATCCTGCTTCACTGAAATCAATGGGAAGGACAGCAAGTGTGAAGTTAGTGAAAGATAACATCCCATTATATGTTTAGTACTTATTTGTTGTAGTACTTGTATGTCAGGATACCAGGATGGAGTCTGAGGTAGTTACATTTGCTGTGATTATATATAGCCTAGAAAGGCAAAGCAATGCCTCATCAGTGAAAGTGTTACTTTAAGGCTAGCTTCAAATGATCTCTGTGTCAGTAAATCCCTAATGGTATTGCCAATAGATATTTGTGGTGTGCAAGCAAATCACTGCCATTTCCAATGGCATCTTGCGCACCATTTGGTATGTGAGGAGTGCAGTTTCATTACGCCAGTTAAACAGAGGAAGTCTCCATGTTCCAAGGCAGGTTGTGAGTGGCCCAAACCTAGCATGCCCAAGCCAGAAGGTTTATTACACAAGAGGCTGTGAGTAATGTTCCAGTCATCAAAGAAGATTTCTAGAGTGGGGAATAGCAGACGAGAGAAACAGAGTAGGGCCCAAAATTGAATCTAAACTTCAGATTAGAAAAGACAAACCAATGGAAGAAGCTGCAAAGATTGACCCTGATCAGGAAATCCTCCTGCCTACACCCCCTCGAAAAAACAACAAACAAACAAACAAACAAACAAACAAACAAACAAACAAACAAACAAACAAACAAAAAGCACTAGAAAATTTGTACATTTAAAAACACAGATGGCCTTTCATGTGAAGACAGCACATAAAAACTACTCTAAATAGGAAAATAATAACTGTAGAATGTAGACTATGCATAAGTGTCAAATTTGTCAGTGATGACCTACTGCTCTCTAAGGTGACAGGAGACCACACTGAATTTCACAATCACCGTTTTTAGTCATTAGGCTAAGTTGTAATGGGGGCTGTCTGCCACAAAGTCACAGATACTTGTTCAGTGGCTGATTCAGCATTGCTTACGAGAGGTGGCATTAGTAACATCCTTAGCAATCAGTGGAACCAGTTCACAGAATGTTCTAATATAGTATTTATAAATGGTTGTCTGTAGCCCTGATTCTTCTGAAACTTTGACTCCAGTTCTCCCTGGGGTAGCATTTATCTGTTGCTAGTGATGTCTTATCAAATTGCCAACAAAAGAGAAAGATCAGGCAAAAACTTGAAGAAAAGAATTTGAGGAAAAAGCCAGAGTAAAAAGAAAACTTTCATTTGTTTAATCATGCTGGGGTTGAGGGACATAGTAGATGAGGTCAAAGGACTCAACGAAGCCTCCAGTGTTTTCAGTCCTGGATTGATAATGGTCAGTCTTGACAGTGCAGTGTCACCAATTTCCCTGTCAATGAGATAGCAGAGGCTCCCTTCACTTTGCAGAAAGCCTCCTTTCCAAATGGCATCAGGAGCATAAGAACAGCCTTTATTCTGAGATGGAGATGGGAGGAAGACTATTCCAATTAAATAATATATTATGGTAGAAGGATTGCTTCATGAAGCTTCTTTTCACCTGGTCCCCATTATTCATCCCCCTTGCAATGAAATCACTCACTATGCTCTTACCTTGTGGAGAATTAAATCTTTGATCAGTGGTCTGTTTATGAATGATTACCACCTGATGATGTTTCTCTTCCCATAAGAGATTTGGACTGCAGAGAGTTTGATATAGTACTATGTAGTAAAGCTGTCAGACAAACATTTAGACAGGCAGCATTGTCATTCTAGGCATTCCACCCACAACTGCATTTTTCTCATCTAAAGCTGTAGGCTTTTTTATGGGATGCCATTGCCAAGTGGGAACATTATCCAGTCGTTCAGTTACTGTTTATGGGTTATTTTTTAATGTGAGGAATGCTTGATACTTATACATTCCAGGGCTAAACCAGTTCCAAAAATGGTACATTTCTAAGGATAGTCACAGATTTGGTATAAAGAATGGACCATATCTGCACACCAGTTTCATTTCTAAATATTTTATCATAGAATTTGAAAGTCTTGTAACTGTGTCTGTCAGATACTTTCATGCAATAAATAATTAAAGGATGATTATTTGTCTTTCATTGTACTCATTCCAACTGATTCACATATAGTCCAAAATATTTTACACGTCATCAGACTGTGTGTGATGAGTCATGTACTAGCTAGTCATGTGTAAGGGCCAGATCCAAAGCCCATTAAAGTGACTGGAAAGACACTCAGTTACTTCAAATGGGGCTTTCGATCAGGCTGTAACTAATTTGCCTGGCCCACAACCAGAGTCCAGCAATGTTCACCACTATGATGGTTCAATGGTATGACCATGAGACAGAACCCAGACATGCTTTTTCTCCTTACAATGCAATGATTTCTCTCTTTTAATGCTGACAACTGGAGTCAGGAGAGCTTCAGAAAATCATTCAGGCTTTCCCTGCTTGAAAGCTTACACAAGCTTAATTAAAGTCAAATTTCAAACAAAGGCATAAAAATAGGGCAGCACAAAATAATTGACTCTGGGTGGATTTTCAAAAATGCCCAGCATTGGCTGAATTCTGCTTCCACTGAAGTCATTGACTTCCAACGGGTTAGGACAAAGCTGTGTGCTTTTCAGAACCATTTGTGAGAAGAATGAAGCTCCTGAGATATGGAGAATGGGTATGCATGCAGTGTATATCTGGATGGAATTTAGTCCATTGTTAGTTCCTTTGTATCTCAAAGTTTGATAGATAAAACACAGTGACGGGGTTTTCTTTGTTTTATTTATGAAGCTTTGTATCATTCTACAGCAATGAAAATTAAGATATAATTCATTCAGCAATGCTTAGGAAGATAAGCAGGAGATGCTGTGGAAAGATTTTAGTTTTAGTTGCTATTTTTTGTTTTTCTACTCAGATGATGCTTATTGGTTTGTATCAGAACTTCACAGTCTTCTAAGAGCATGTTTGCAAATTCATGATATAAACAGGAAATGGGACTTGAAAATTGTTTGACTTTGGGTCAAGTTAAGAAGCTTGAAATGAGTGGGACATTCGTCCAGGTTGGAAAATATTATTTCATCTTAAAATATGCTGTATCATATGTTCCCTAGCTTCACCTTCAAAATCTTGCTAAGATTTTTCTCAGTGTGTTTTCTAGAAGAATGTTTAAGGAAATTATCTGACTGATACTAGCCTAGTTTTCACTATACCAAACAATCCAGAGGTGAGTTTATGCAAATATAAAGGGAAGAAAAGGTTGCAACACTTTCTTACACTTCACTCAGTATGTGTGTTAGACTCAATTCACACTTAAGCTATGTCTACACTGCCCCGCAGTGGGCACTGCGGGCATGAACTAAAAGGTTCCTAGTTTGCATTAATGTAATTCTGTTTGAAGAGAATTCTGTAAATGTGAATTAGGAACCATTTAGTGTGAGCATGCAATGTCCACATGGTGGAGTTATAGAGTAGCACTTTGGTGTACACTGCTGTTCAGGGTATGGCTACACTTGAAATTTAAAAGTGCTGCAGCGGCAGTGCTGCGGGAGCACTGTCGCGGCAGCGCTTTGAAGTGTGAGTGTGGTCGCAGTGCCAGCGCTGGGAGAGAGCTCTCCCAGCGCTGCACGTAAACCACATCCTCTACGGGTGTAGCTTGCAGCGCTGGGAGCCGAGCTCCCAGTGCTGCAGCACTGATTACACTGAGGCTTTACAGCGCTGTATCTTGCAGCGCTCAGGGGGGTGTTTTTTCACACCCCTGAGCGCGAAAGTTGCAGCGCTGTAAAGTGCCAGTGTAGCCAACACTCCGATAGTCCAAACTGCAAGGCACTATAGACAAGCCCTTAGACTTTCTTACCTATTTAGGTGCACATAAGCTCAGAGGGCCAAATTCAGAGAGAGTGTGTAGACTAGCCCTCCTTAAACTAAAAGAGAATTCCTTATACTTCATTCCTAAAGGAGTGTAACTTAAACTCAGGAGAGCCAAGAAGATGCAATTTAAAGTAAACTCACCTGGCCTTTAATTTATATCTTCTTTCTGCCTCCTCACTATTTAAATCATTCAAACTTAGAAATTGGTAGAATGGGTAGACCTTAAGAAACTCTGAGTTTGAGTTTGAGTGTAATGGAGAATAAGTAGGAGGTGGTGCGCTAACGCACACATAAATAATTCTGTTCATTGCATTCGCCATATGATGCAAAATATTGTATTCTCCGGAGTCAGAATAGCATAATTCATGTGTCCTTGGTGATTTAGGAGTGGATTTTTGCTGCTCAGCTCTTTCAGCCTGTAAAAAGTCCAGTTTGATCAGGCTGACCCTTATTTTAATTTTGGCGTGAGTTAGATAAATTTCCTCCTACAGTTCCCAAATATTTTAATTATTGAGTGACTCAAATGGGTGCAGATTCCCAGAGCTTCTGCCAGACAAACTCTTAATTCTGCCGTCATTCTTCAGAAAAAAAAATCATGCTACAGCATGTTCAGGCATTCTGTAAAAAAGAGCATTGGCCATGCTCTTGCAACCATGGCTCTGTTATTAGTAATAATAAAACTAGAGAGATACCTTGGGAGGCAAGGCACACACTGATTGGTTTCAGAAGCTCTGATAGCATGTTGGCTGCTCTGAGATCTTTGTGAATGCCAGAGATGCAAAAAACAGTTTGATTCTGAAAGTCATTGCTAGCGGCTAATGCCGGTGTTTTTTGAAAGGTTATCCAGTAAGTTGTGACATTCTTGTAGACAAGTATCCACGTCACTTGCTTTGTGACTATATTTATACTCAGACTGTTTCGAGATTTGATTACTGAGTGTGACCCAGCATTGTATAAACATACCTTGGGGTTTGAAGAATAGCTTCAAAAAGGTTTGTTAATTGTGGTGGCCTTGTCTTGTCTGTACAGAGAATTTGAGGGATTCCTTCCACCATTAGTCAGGACCTATGGCAACACTAGGAGGACTGACCACTAGCATTTCTACCACCAACTCACGTAGACCTCCTCTGAGCAACTCTAGATGGCATGGTGGCAAAAACATTTGAAGTTGTTTTTTTCCTTAGTACTCCCATCTTTGATGTGGCAGGTGTGTGCTAAATCAATCATGGTTGATTTTTAGAAAATCCTCATTTTAGACAAAAAGGGTGTTCCAATGACCATGTCATTTGAACCCCCTGGTACATAACAGGAAGAATGTGAGGAAATTGTTGAATAAGATTAGCAGTTGCAGTGAAAATCTTTTGAGGGTCTAGAGAACTTTGTTTACTAAGTGGATAGTTATATTTAGATATGTTTAATAACTCCACATACTTCCGTCCATTGAGTCCTTGCACCTAGCACCTTCCACATCTAACTGCATTATCTTTCCATAGATAGTTTTCTTTCTATGACGGTTGCATTGATTTCTCATTTTTCCAGCATAGGTCTTGAACAGTTCACTATAGAAGGAGACTCTGAGAAAAAGACACTGATTTGTGCTTCCTCCACCAACTGTAATTCACTGTTTTTGTTTGTTAGACTTATTCTGCCGATTTCCCTTGTCCCACTGCAGATGGTCTGATAAAATTATTGGTGCTGCTTCCATCATCCCATTTTTCAATTTTACAGGTCACTGCTGCTTCAGATGAGAGTTTTTTTGGCCAATTTTATTTTTAGTGGGTTTCACATTAGTTGTACTGTAGATGTACATGCGTGCCAAAGGCAGCACACAAACTCATTTTCAGTGGCACTCACACTTCCTGAGTCCTGGCCGACAGTCTGGGAGGCTCTGCATTTTAATTTAATTTTAAATTAAGCTTCTTAAACATTTTAAAACCCTTATTTACTTTATATACAACAATAGTTAATTATATATTATAGACTTATAGAAAGAGACCTTCTAAAAACATTAAAATTTATTACTGGCACGCGAAACCTTACATTAAAGTGAATAAATGAAGACTCGGCACACCACATCTGAAAGGTTGCAGATCCGTGACATAAAAGCATAAAATTATATGTAAGGACACTAGCGGTACAAATCATACAAAATACACAAAGACAAGTATTTTGAAAATAAACAGGTGATGAATTATTCAATACTTTGTTAATCTAGACACAGAAAAGAGGCTCTTGGGACTAAAAGCAGAGATTGAAATTGATTCATTCCCATGTTAAGGCTGGCTTCTACCCATGGAAACCTAGCTCAAGTTCTGTGATGATGGAAAGTCTGCCCAGAACTGGGTCACAACAATGTAATGTGCCTGTAACCTCTGCTCTGCTAAGGTCCCAGCAGCTGTATAGTACTGGCCAAGCCCAGAGAGCAGTTGGTTCTGTGCCTCTCTTCAGTAGTTGGGCTCCCATATAGAGTCATCTTTCTCCTGCTGTGTTTCACTTGGGGAGAGTTATCTCACTACTCTCATGGACCTTACTTTGCACCCATGTCTAGCTGGTGTCAATAGCTGGCTGAGAGGAAGTTTACACAGATGAGAACTAGTCTAACAGTTAATCACAATTTATTTTAAAGAGAAACTTTCAATTTGTTGGCAGATTAAGGCTGGATCCCTGGACCACCATTATCCAAGCCTCTGATTTTGGGAACATGGAACCCTGGGTGCAGCAGCAGCAGTTCATTCAGTGAGTGTGTCTAAAGGCCTCACACACTGTTCAGCCCGCTGCTCCTTTTGCCTTGAGAGCAGGGGCAGCTCCAGGCACCAGCACACCAAGCACGTGCCTGGGGCGGCAAGCCAAGGGAGGAGTTCTGGCAGCTGCCAGGAGGGCAGCAGGCAGGTTGCCTTCGGCGGCTTGCCTATGGAGGGTCCGCTGGTCCTGCGGCTTTGGCGGACCTCCCGCAGGCGTACTGCCTGCCTGCCGCGCTTGGGGCAGCAAAATACCTAGAGCTGCCCCTTCTTGAGAGTAGGTACTGGGTAGTCATCTGTGAACTCAGGGTACAGACCACAGGTCATATGGAGCAAACAGATCTTCTGCCCATGTGAAAGGCCTCAGAGAGGTATTAACAATGACTCTATCTCTTCCTAATGATAACACATGGGTGACAGGAAGGGACCAATGAAAGATCATGCCCCTGGAAAGAAATGGGAGAGAGAGTCCTGTCCCTTAACTGAAGGGGAGGGAGAATGGATGGATGGAGACCTAGCTAATCTGAAGCTGAGGGGAGGAGAGTGGAGTGAGGGAAACAATACTCTGTTGCGTCTCTGGGAAGTTAAAGCAAGGAATATGGCAGCCCAAAGGAGACATAAAGGGGTGGAGAATAGACAGAGCCATGGTTCCATCCCCATGATGTACTGATCAGGAAGTATGTTATATGTCCAGAAGAGATGTAGCAATGTATATATGGAGTATCTGTCATTGTTATATAAGGATGGGTCTGGCTGAAGAGACCAAACATCACCTTCCATTTTGGAAAGTGAGTTCTGGACTGCAGGAGGCAGAATATGTTGTGGCTGGCTAAATTTAACAGCATGCTCACTGCACTGTTATGTAATGTTTAAATAAATATAATGCAATTGCTAAATACTCGCTCTCCATGCCTTAATAAGAACACAGTGTGCTCTCCCCATGCACACCCAAAGGCCTAGGAGGCATGCTGTAAACTGCAGGGCTGTACCTAAATAACACAGTCTACCCAGCAGGATGAAGAAGCCACAGAACTGTGTTGTGTGCTAAAGGAGCTTTATTTCAAATACTATTTCGCAAGTAGCAAGCAACTTAGTAATAGAAAAGAAGAAAAAATACAGGCAAAGCAAATAGTTTTTGTTTGAAGGTACCCTCTCTTTCTAAACATGATATTCCTCTTTCAAATTTTGTAAGAACAAAACAACAAAAAAACTAAAAAGTATAGGATCTTACAAAAACTCCAGCAAATATATGGCAGTTTAGCCTCTCAAAACCCCTCCCAGAAAGTAATACATACAATTAATCTACAGCATTTAAGATACTTTATGCTTGTACACTGCCAGTATTATTAAAGACAACATAGTGTGGTAAACCCAGGACAAATGGCTACAAAGGAAGGGATAGTAATTAGTCCCAGGGGGTTAAAAGGCCTCTCTGGCATGGAAGTAGGGAAGCTGTCAGCAAGTTAGGTGCAGCAAGTATCAGAGGGGTAGCCATGTTAGTCTGGATCTGTAAAAGCAGCAAAGAGTCCTGCGGCACCTTATAGACTAACCGACGTTTTGGAGCATGAGCTTTCGTGGGTGAATACCCACTTCATCAGATCTGACGAAGTGGGTATTCACCCACGAAAGCTCATGCTCCAAAACGTCTGTTAGTCTATAAGGTGCCGCAGGACTCTTTGATGCTTTTATAGGTGCAGCAAGGCTCTGAACCTTTCCAGCAAGGAAAGCTGTGCTCTGTCCCCAGAAGGGGAGAAGACAAGCACAAGGGATTGACTGAGGGAAGGATTAGCCAGACCCTGTGCTACCTAGAAGGGTTTGCTTTGCCCAAGCTGGTGTCTCCAAGGCTAAAAAGAACTGAACCTGCTGAGGAGAAGCAGGTACTTTGCCACAGTAGTTTGCCCAAGTATGAAAGTCTTTTTTAAAGTGACTTTATGAGCAATATGACTATATGAGCTTTCATATCTGATAACAGAACTGGGACCCATGATCTGAGAGAAATATGTTCAAGTATTTTCATCCCATTGATAGTAAATACGCACTGTTTCTCCTTTAGATCCCCATGAATTCACAATGGAATTGACATTCAAAATAGCCAGAGTAAACACAGACATTTGAAGAAACTGGAAATAAAATAGTGAGCAGATATTCCACCAAAACCCTGCTTCTCTTCCTTTTAAATATTAACATTTTTTGTCTTTACAGAAAAACTCCCAGCTGCCAATACCACCTGAGTCATGTTAATACACATACTTTATGTGAATAACACTAATGTTGCATACTCTTACTACTGACTGACATGCAATTTCATTTGCCAAGGTTTATTTGTTGATGAGTAATAAGAATACTAAGCATTTGCACAATACATCATACCAGCTCCTAGAAGCTATTACGATGTTTTGTGTCAGCACACTGTATTATGCACCTGTTCATTTTTGCATAATAAGAATAATTTGCACAAGTCCCATGTTACTATGCAAACATCCCATATCATGTATCTGTATGAAGGGGGTAAAAAATCAATTCCAGGATGAGAATTCTGTCAAGACTCATCCTAGCAAATTATAAAAGCCAAGCTATAAACCTTTCATACTACAGGATTATAATGGAATTGCCAGCAGATTCTTAACTATAGGATAGCATCAGACACCATTATAATAAAAGGTATATTTTTCTGCACACATACACAGACACTTAATATAGACATAAGCTAGCCCAAAAGACTTCTGACAGAAGTATGTCTGATGGCACTGGACCCCTCATAAGTTGTTAAGGAATAGAAATGCTAGGAAGATAATAAGTCGTGATCTGAAAAGTGTATGATAAAAATACTTCTACCTAATTTAGCTTCCAGCTTTGTTAGATAGTAAATAATGCATGACTGAGAAAACAGAGGGTTGGTTGCTTCCATTGCAAATGTCAGAGTGAGTAAAAGGTGATCCATGGACTGATCTATAAGAAGGACTGGACTGCCTGTGTGTTATCTAGATTTAATACGGCAGTTTAATTAATCTGTAAAGTTTCATTTATTTATTCATCAGCACCCAGCATATTCTGCACTGTTTTCTTTTCATTACTGTGAATGCAATCTGTCCAACATGTTACTTTTCAAATGGGTTCTAATGGAGTCTGCTGTCTGAGAGGGCTTCTGTGCGGCTGGTCATTTTTTCATGGTTTCATGGTGTTATTGTGATTAGAGATGTTTTTTTTAAAAAAAAAAAGTAGGAAATATGTACTCAGCCAGAGCAACTTTAGAGAAAATATCGTCCTCTGTATTGCTGGTACCCACCAGATGTTCATATTTCCTCCCTGAAACTATAAAATGCAATACAATCTTATTATTTTTATACACCACCCTTCAGTCAGAGCACCAAAAAATAACATGGAGAGAACAAAAAGCTAAAAATGAAAGGTTTTAGCCAGGATTTAAATAGTGGGATTCACCCAAGCTAATGCCAGAATGTGTAATTTGCATCTCCTGCATCAGCTTGGCCTTCTACCCTAAAGGGATTTAGTCTGTGGGAAAGAGGGAATATTGCCACCATCTGCTCCATTTCAGTGCACACTCACCTTAGCAGTGCACAACCCCCAGCCAGCCTGCTCTACTAAAACTGAGGTAAAGTGGTCATCAAGGGGTTAACTGGGTTATTCAGAGTATTATGGGTTGGTGCTATGCTCCACCCCTCCCTGGCTTTTGGTAATGAGAGTTTCCCTCACTTTTGTTGTGATGTAATTAAATAAAGCAGCAAGTTCTCAGCCTACAGTCATATGAGTAAAGTTTATTTTTGTTGTTGACAAAATTAGGGGTGCCACTATATTGTGAAGCCTTCCTGCAGAACACCTTTCAGGGTCAACTCAGCCTCTATAAATCTCACCAGTTGCTCAGGTTCTGACTTAAGGGCCTCTGACATTGAATGAGGTATGCAGAGGCTGAAGTGATGCGGACTTTGTGTAGAATGAAAGCTTGGACTGTGTTTGAGTTAAAATATCCATCAAATGGTGAAATGAGCCACTCTTGTACTGTGGGCCATGATCTGCCTGGAATTAATATAACATGAGCTAACTGCCGATTACAGTGTGTTATCAAATAGCTACTCAATGTGTTGAGCAACACGTCACTTACCAAGACATTTGAGTGGTAGTCCATTCATAAGAGCTTTTCTTCCACATTTAATCCAAACAAATCTCACCAGTGTTGGATTAAGGGCAGTCAGCAGACACAGTTGGTTTCAGTGGTTCCTTTACATTCTCCTTCCTATTTTATTGCAAATTTCACACTTGATCCTGTCTTTATCCTGGCAGCATTTGCACTTGGCCTAAACAGGACACAGCAGGCTCTGATCTTAAAATTATTAATACTCAAATGGACCTTGTGGACTATACTTAATATTTCTGACCTCATGTGGATTCTTATGACACAATGTTCCTTGTAAGGAATCCAATAATATGCCAAACATCATTTTGATAGTTGCAATCAGGTTTTGTGTGTGGAGATGTCTTGGGTTTTTCTGTTGATCATCCATCTATAGTTGCTGTCTTAAATTGTTATAGGGTTTGGGTTTTGTGTTTCTCTTTTGAGCTTGCTTGTCATATTTTGTTTCAGAAATGGGTTATACTTGAGTTGGAGCAACCTCAAACGCCAAACTTTTGTTTAGCTCCTGGCTTTAAGTTTATAGATAACACTGCAAAGAGTCTGCTGTAAGAAGCTTTTTTTCTGGGTCTATAGAGCACATTTTTTGAAGTACTCTTGTAATTTCATGGTCGTTTTCTGAATTCTAGCTGGACCTTTCTGTAATATAGCTTCCAAAAGTTTGTTGTCTGTTTTTACTTCACCTGATATCTATGAAACCACTCACTACCAAGTATGAGCATTTCTATTTTATTCTGAGAATAGTTCAGTTCTATGATAGTCAGTGCCTGGGAAGGATCTGTCACTTGGTGTCCATATCGCAGAAGTGTACATTTGCATCTGCTGAGATTTTAGTGTCTTTGAAATTCTCAGAATATGTTAGTACAGGAGTTTGTGGGAAAACTTTCTAATTTCCAAAAGTTTTTCTCTTGCCAGTCAACCTAGTGCCAGGTTTGAAGGTTTAAAAAACTACTTTTAAGTTGAGATATCCAAGTATTCTTAAAAAATCATCTGCAGAATCTGACAATGAAAATGCCCCACTTCCATCCAAATAGTCTATCAAAAGTCTATTAACTTTTTTTAAAGTTTTCAAAATTACACACACACACAAATCTTGGCTGAGACCAAATATAAGAAATTCTCAGTCCAAAAAGCAGTTTTTGTAATCTGTTGAAAACAGGAATTGAGAATGGAAGTGCCAAACCAAAATTAACTATAGCATCGCTAATGTAACAGTAAGATGACTTCCCTGCAGGATTAAGTATAAAGAGAAGCTGGGTAGTGAGAGAGTAGGCTGTTATTTAAACACAAATAGCAGCATGGGGGTTTAGAAAATTACAGCAAATTAATTTGCTTTTTGTTCTGTAATATGAGTGGATGAGGGTTCACATTACAAAAAATACTGTCACAATATGCTGCACTGTGGGAAGTCTTAGCATAGAGGCCAAGGTTTCAATTGATATGGAGACTGAATCAGTCTCAGCCTGAGAGCTGGGGCTTTCAGAACAGCAGTGGGGCAGTGTGGAGAAGCTCCCTCTGTGTACCTGCTCTGTAGACAGAGGGCTCCGTGTCCTACTCTGTCAAAGCACTGATCAATTCAGTTGAAATGCAAGCTACAGCAACAAAAAAAAACTTACCTGTTCTTAGACTAAAATTTTCAGTTGTTGTTTTCACAGATTGAATTTTGTACAGCACTGAGCACATCATCTTTACTTAACACTAAACAGATAATGTTCACTACATTAGGTAGTAACCATATTTTTAAAGCTTGCTCTTCATTATTGTACCATTGCTTAATCCAAAAAGAGAGTGAAATAGCTGGAAAAGGGAGACTGTATGTTGAATTATTGCTCCAACCACCTAGAACACCCGTGGCCTGTGGAATTTTATTTATAAGATAGTGTAGAAAGCTGTATATTTTCTGCTACTGATTCTGGCCCTAATCCTGTAATTGATAGTGCTTGGGCAGTATTGACTTCAGCGTGGCTCTGTGCAGGCTCAGCAGTCCATTGCAGCCTATGTTTTATGCTATGATGGAGTATACATCAGGATGGAAAAACATATTGCATTTACAGGCATACAGTTTGTTCACCGATTTACGTGGGAATTTATATTGATATTTGTCTTATTATAATATACTCTTCAAAGAACCCAATTAGTATTGGGGCCTTGTTGTGGCAGGTAAAGTACAAATACCTAAAAAGACAGTCTTCACTCTGAATAAATAAATAATCATGAACGATGAACATCGTGTTAGTTCCATGGTGTGATAGACCCAGGCCAGTTGGGTATAGCAGAAGGCAGATATACTGGCCACTGGATTAACAGTTTTCTGTTCCCTGACTGACCAGAGCAGGGGCTGCTCCAGGCTGATGAGAACACCTGACTCTAATTAACCTGCAAAGAGTCAGGTGAGGCTATTAAGTTAATGGGACCACCTGACTCTAATTAAGGCCCCGCTGATACTATAAAAAGGGCTCGCTCCAGTCAGGCACAGGAGAGCCAGGGAGCCAGAGGAGAGGAAGTGTGGCTGAAGGCCTGGTTAATGAAGACACCCTCAAACCATCGTTAAGGGAGCCCTAAGGTAAGGGTGAAGAAGGGAGAAGCAGGAGAGCTGTGGGGAAGTGGCCCAGGGAAATGTAGCAACTCTGTCAGTGAAAGGTTGGCTGCCAACGGCTGTACCGTTACGGTCCCTGGGCCGGAACCTGGAGTAGAGGGTGGGCCCAGGTTCCCCCCAACCCACCACTATGGGAACACCTCCTAGGAGGGGAAGTCAGGCCCCTGTCAGGACAGGAGGCTAAACTGTTCTGAAATAAGCCCCCAGGGACAACAGAGACTGTGGGAGTTCTCTCACCAACCTCCTTGCTGGCTTATGATAAAAAGGGCTCAGTAGACTGTAACCCTGCCCTAGAGAGAGAAGGGCTATGTGGAGGGTCACAGTGAGCCACTGAGGCTAGCACAAACCACCTGGAAGCGCAGGACTCACGGGGGCAAGGTCAGAGCTCTGCCACAATGGTTATAGTCAGATATATGGATATATTTTTTCAATTTATTTAAATATTTTAATGTATCTGGAGATATATAATGTCTTAAGTGCAAATGTGATGCCCTTCTGTTTGCTTAATGTCCTGAATACTCATCTACAGCTGTTCCAATGTCTGTCCCCAGCATGATCATGTGGTATTTGGATGTAGCTGATTATCATAGGCAAATGTGGTGGTTTATTTGCCAACTTGTTAGTTGCAACTTCAGTGCTTCCTGTTCAGAATGTGCTTTTTTCCATCTTCACTGCAAACGCCCTTACCTGTACTACAGTTATCTCTCAACTAACTTTATCGGTTTGGTCAGTTCAACAAACTGGTTGGATTGTCTATTAATTTGTATCTGTGACCTGTGCCTGGGATGGACCATACTGAGAGTGCCACATTCAGGGCAGACTGCAAGAAATAGGGCAGTCAGTCCCCCAAACTGGTGGTTTAGTCCATAATTAGATTCACCAAACCAGTAACAAAAGAAGTTCCCCAGTACCATACTGGTTAACAAGAAGTCAAACAGACTCCCCTTTAGGCATTCCAGTCGTTGGCTCCCATTCAGACAAACAGGCCTAATATAATGAGGGGTTACTGAAAACCTAATTCACCGTATGTGAGGTTCTACTTATCCCAAAGCATCAGACACTTACCCCAGGGTCAATATGTGTCAGCTCTTCCCCAAATATCATGCCATCAGCCAATCATTAGTAAACTAACTAAAGATTTTTTAATAAGAGAGTTATTGAATGGTTAAAAGATTATATACATTACAAATGCTTGTGAGGCCCTTATATCAGGTTTGTAGCAATGATGGATGAGTCTGCTGGCTTGCAGTAGTCTTTCTGGAATCAGCCCAAAAGGTTGGAATCCAAATGCAGCTTAGTTGTAAAGTCTGTTACAGTCTTGCCATGCATTTTCCAGGTATTCCAAATAACTGCTTGAAAGATTTCAGTCCCATAGCTTAAAGATTCCCTGTTTAAAGTTCAGCAGATGCAGGATCGGGCCTGTGGTTTCACTTTTATAGCTGAAGGGAGCTGTTAAGTGTTTTGAGCACAGCATGTAAATGAAGATTCTTCTTTGTTGAGCACACACCGACCCACCACTTTGAAGTTAACATTCAATTTCCTCTGCATACAGGTAATCTAGTTACACTCATTTGCATAAGGCAATTAGCCCATCCTTCATTATAATAGAGAGAGATAAGCTGAAGACAATGGAGATAATATTATTAGTTTCCTGCAGTATCTCATATCTTTGATATTAAGGTTAACTGAACACAGTCTCATACATAATGTAAGACAATTAAGACATGAAAAGGATTTAGCATCTAGAAGCTAATTTGGTTACATTGGTAAACGTCTAACAGGATACTGGTACACAGACAAATACATTTAGCACCTACCCTTGATTTCTATTACTACAAATGAATGGGTTAATGATTGCTGGTCTAGTATAACTAGTACATCTCTTTGAAATTCACATACAATTGTAATGCCTCTTGTCAGGTTGGTTTGTGTCATGCACAGGTTGGTTGTTTTGCTACTATCATTCATTGAAACTATGACCATTATGATAAATATGCTTTAAAGTGAGTTACTTGGATAACTGTCTGTCATGATGCTACCCAAACTGTAAAAGATCATTAGTTTAGGTAAAGTTCTGGGGCCAGTTTCTTAGCTCAGTTATACTATTGTAACTTCATTGTTAATTGTTATTTATTATTTGTACCGCTGTGTAGTTAAAAGATCCCTATCAGGATTGGGGTTCCATTGTACCATGGTGTGCACATGCATTCCTGCGTTGGAGAACATCCAATCTAGGGCCTATTTCTTCAACATGTAGCACATTGGCAGCCTTGGGCTTACCTGGACCCCTGTTGTATGGGTGCAGAGTGTGCTCAGACACATCCATTTGCCAGATATAACCTTAATCTAAGGGCTTGTCTACATCAGAAAGTTGCAGCGCTGGTGAGGGAGTTACAGCGCTGCAACTTTGAGAGTGTCCACATCTGCAGGGCATCACCAGCGCTGCAACTCCCTGTTTGCAGCGCTGGCCGTACTCCCGTTTTGTCTCGGGTGTAGAGGATCCAGCGCTGGTGATCCAGCGCTGGTAATGCAATGTAGACACTCACCAGCGCTTTTCTTGACCTCCGTGGAATAAGCAGGTATCCCAGCATACCTGAGGATACCTCTCTGGTAATCAAGAAAACTCCTCTGCCCTGTGCTCACCTGACCCCTCCTTTAAATGCCCCGGGAAATTTCAAAAATCACCTTCCTGTTTGCTCAGTCAGGCGTGGAGTGCAATTAATCAATCAATCATTCAGCGACCATGCCTCCACGCAACAAACGAGCCCCAGCATGGACCAATGCAGAGCTGCAGGATCTAATTAGTGTGTGGGGAGATGAGGCTGTTCAAACACAGCTGCGCTCCAGAAGGAGAAACTACGATACCTATGGTCAGATATCGCAGTCCATGATGAGAAGGGGCTACGAACGGGACGCCTTGCAATGCAGAGTAAAAATTAAGGAGTTGAGGAGTGCATACTGCAAAGCCCGTGAGGGAAACCGACGCTCAGGAGCAGCCCCCACAACCTGCAGGTTTTACAAGGAGCTGGATGCCATTCTTGGGTGTGACCCCACCGTGAATCCTAGAAGCACGATGGAGAGTTCAGAGCAGGGAGACGTGGGGGATGGTGTAGAGGATGAATTCAGTGATACTACTGGCGTTGAGGGGGACACCCCGGAGTCTCAGGACACAGGCAGCCAGGAGCTCTTCTCTAGCCCTGAGGAGACTAGCCAGTCCCAGCAGCTGGAAGCGGACGTTGATGAGGAAGCTGAGGATCGTGCTCATGGTAAGTAGATTGCAATGCTTTGTGATAGCAGGATTCTCGTTATGGCCGACTGCATGCATGCCTAAACGTGGAATAGCCTATTGATTTGATCTATGACATCTGTGTAATCTGCCTGAGTAATCTCTTGAAAAGTTGCAGCTAGATCTTGTGCAATGTGCTTTAACAAGTTTATAGGTAGAGCCACCGTGGTCCCTGTCCCGTTCAGGCTAACTCGTCCGATCCACTGTGCAGCGAGGGGTGGGGGGACCATGGCCGCACACAGGCGAGCTGCATAGGGGCCAGGGCGGTATCCGCATTCCTGTAGAAGACCCTCCCGCTCTTCCTTGGTAACACGCAGCAGTGATATGTCTGGCATTATGAAAGCCTGTGGATAGTTTAGGGATAATTGAGGGCAGGTACCTAGAAGCACGGCTCCCCAGCGCAAGGCGCTCTGTTTCCTCTGCCCCAATCCACCAAAACACCCCCCCGCCCTTCCCAGCACGTAGGCATCCAGGCGGAGTGCTTCTTCCTCACCTGCCCTGCGGTGTGCTCTGTCCGTCCCCCACCCCCCCTTCCAAGCTTGAAACCTGCCCTGCTGTGTGCTCTGTCCGTCCCCCACCCCCCCTTCCAAACGTGAAACCTGCTCTGCGGTGTGCTCTGTCCGTCCCCCACCCCCCCTTCCAAGCGGGAAACGTGTCCTGCGGGGTGCTTCTTCCTCGCCGATCCCCCCTTCCAAGCTTGAAACCTGCCCTGCGGTGTGCTCTGTCCGTCCCCCACCCCCCCTTCCAAACGTGAAACCTGCTCTGCGGTGTGCTCTGTCCGTCCCCCACCCCCCCTTCCAAACGTGAAACCTGCTCTGCGGTGTGCTCTGTCCGTCCCCCACCCCCCCTTCCAAACGTGAAACCTGCCCTGCTGTGTGCTCTGTCCGTCCCCCACCCCCCCTTCCAAACGTGAAACCTGCCCTGCTGTGTGCTCTGTCCGTCCCCCACCCCCCCTTCCAAGCTTGAAACCTGCCCTGCTGTGTGCTCTGTCCGTCCCCCACCCCCCCTTCCAAACGTGAAACCTGCCCTGCGGTGTGCTCTGTCCGTCCCCCACCCCCCCTTCCAAGCGGGAAACGTGTCCTGCGGGGTGCTTCTTCCTCGCCGATCCCCCCTTCCAAGCTTGAAACCTGCCCTGCGGTGTGCTCTGTCCGTCCCCCACCCCCCCTTCCAAACGTGAAACCTGCTCTGCGGTGTGCTCTGTCCGTCCCCCACCCCCCCTTCCAAGCTTGAAACCTGCCCTGCTGTGTGCTCTGTCCGTCCCCCACCCCCCCTTCCAAGCGGGAAACGTGTCCTGCGGGGTGCTTTTTACTCACCCGGCCCCCCTTCCAAGCAGGAACCAAGACATCCCACTAACATGGGAGAATTTTAAGCAAAAGTACTCACCCCACTGCTAGACATGTCTTAGCTTTCTTGAAGTCTACAGTGTTATGTGAGGTATGTGAGAGGGATGCTACCTACAGTTTCCAGTGTCCTTCAAAAGTTGATAATAAACAATGATGCCCCTGTGTTTTACATGTCTCTGTCTCTATTTTTTCTAGGCAACTCGAGTAATGCAGCTGTGTCACCAGCCTCACGTAGATTGCAGAATTTGAGGCGCAATCCTAGGAAATCAAAAGAGGAGCTGATCAAGACCGTTCTGAACCACTACAACAGGGAAAGTAGGAAGACTGAGGAGTGGAGAAAAAGTTTACAGGAATGGAGGCTGAGTTTACAGGAATGGAGGCTGACTGAAAGCAGGAGACAGGAATTGTCTGCCAAAAGAATAGCCAGGCAGATGATGAGACTCCTGTCTCGCCAAACCAAGTCTTTTGAGTCTCTTGTAGCCATGCAGACAAATATAAACCGTGATATCCCACAGCCTTCCCAAAGCACTGTTACTTGTCCCCCTGTGTATCCTCAAAATAGCTTTATGCAGCACCCAGTTCCTTATTATCATCAGCTGCCCCCAACACCTATTAGGTCACCTAGTAACCAAGATATGTTTAATTCTTACCCAGTGCACTCCACCCCAATCATTCTGCAGCAAAGTAATGGTGACTTGCATCAGGCGGTTACAATTGAGTAAAATAGGAAATAGTAAAACATCTGAATGTACGGTGAACTACCCATACCCCCTTTCCTGTTTTTTACTGTATGACAAATTAAAGGATTTGGTTTGTATTTCTTTCTCTATGTTTTATTGGTGATAGAAATGGTTAATTATACACAGCAATGTAAAGCAAAGCACAACACATGCACCAATCATTACTGCTGGCTCTCAGCATCAAATTGCTCCCTTATAGCATCCCTAATCCTTGAAGCCCTTTCCTGGGCCTCCCTGTTAGCCCTGCTCTCTGGCTGAGCAAACTCATTCTCCAAACGTCTAACCTCGGAGGTCCATTCCTCACTGAACCTTTCACCCTTCCCTTCACAAATATTATGGAGGGTGCAGCACGCGCATATAACAGCGGTAATGCTGCTTTCCATCAAATCTAGCTTCCCGAACAGACTGCGCCAGCGAGCTTTCAAACGGCCAAAAGCACGCTCCACAGTCATTCTACAGCGGCTCAACCTGTAGTTGAACCGTTCCTTGCTCCTGTCAAGCTTCCCCGTGTATGGTTTCATGAGCCATGGCATTAATGGGTAAGCGGGGTCTCCCAGAATCACGATGGGCATTTCCACTTCCCCTACTGTTATCTTGTGATCTGGGAAAAAGGTCCCGGCCCTAAGCCTCCTGAACAGGGCACTGTTCCTAAATATGCGTGCATCGTGCACCTTTCCAGGCCATCCAGAGTAAATGTCAGTGAAATGGCCACGGTGATCCACAAGCGCTTGCAGAACCACAGAGAAGTACCCCTTGCGATTAATATACTCCGATGCCAGGTGGGGTGGAGAGATAATAGGAATATGCGTCCCATCTACTGCCCCTCCACAGTTAGGGAAGCCCATTTCTGCAAAGCCATCTAAAATGTCCTGCACGTTCCCAAGAGTCACGGTTTTTCTTGTCAGTGTTCGATTAATGGCCCTGCAAACTTGCATCAGCACCATTCCAACGGTGGACTTTCCCACTCCGAACTGGTTCGCCACCGATCGGAAACAGTCTGGAGTTGCCAGCTTCCAGATTGCAATAGCCACCCGCTTCTCCACAGAAAGGGCATCTCTAAATCTCGTGTTCATGCGCCGCAGGTTGGGGGCGAGATCATCACAAAGTGCCATGAAAGTGGCTTTCCTCATACGAAAGTTCTGCAGCCACTGCTCGTCATCCCATGACTGCAGGACGATGTGATCCCACCACTGAGTGCTGGTTTCCCGAGCCCAAACGCGCCGCTCCACGGAGCAGAGCACGTCTGTTATTGCCACTGGCATTGTACTGTCTGCATATTGATGCGATTCAGTACCATCGTCCCACTCCTCAATGTCAGTCACACGCACATTTAGCAGCCTAAGGATTAGATCAACAGTAAGGCGAGATGTGCTGGCAATAGCCATTAGTAAGGTATTCAGTACCTGAGGATCCATTCTTGAAAGATAATGCAGAAAAACCGCTTTAGAGTCACAATGCTGCCACAGTGCTCCGCATGTGTACCAAAGCAACGCTGGCCGTTGGAACAGGAACAGGAACAGGAAGCAGAAGGACAATCACACTTCCTTCCCCTTCCCACAAGCCCCAGCGCCGCTTTGGGACGAGGTGCCCTGTGGGATAGCCGCCCACAATGCATCACTCCCAACAGCGCTGCAGTGTGGCCACATCTAACAGCACTTGCAGCGCTGCTAGCAGTAAGTGTGGCCACTCTGCAGCGCTGGCCCTATACAGCTGTACTAATACAGCTATAACAACCAGCGCTGTAAAGTTTTAGATGTAGACATGGCCTAAGACAAAATACAGAAAGTGAGTGTTAACAAGCAAGAGGAGTGGAGGGGAAGGAGAATGAGGGTGTGACGCTGGCAGACCAGGTGCCAACTCTTGCCAAGGCCTTAGGCCTCAGCCAAACACTGCCAAATTCATTACTGGAAACCAGTCTGTTTCCCCTGTGTGTTAGTGTGGTTACGGTGGGTATTGCACTTAAAACAACGTGTTTAACATTTAGAACTTATGGAATGCTTCTAAGGCCCTGTCTACATTGGCAAGTTTCTGTGCAGTAAAGCAGCTTTCTGTGCTGTAACTCCCAAGGTGTACACACTGCTAAGCCACTTAGTGCACAGAAACAGTGCAGTTGTAGTGCTTTAAAAAAACCACTCCAAAGTGAGGTGTACGGATTTCTGTGCTCATTGCCAGTGTAGACATTGTGGTCGATCACAGCGCTGTGATTGGCCTGTTCTCACCTCTCTGGTCATCAGTTTGAACTCCACTGCCCTGCCTTCAGGTGACCAACCATCATCCCCACCCGATAAATTCCTTTGCTGCATGCATTAATCTCACTTATGATATCCTTATCACATGCTGTAAGGTAATATTTAATTTTTTGCTTTGTAAGTGTAAAAAAATGTTTGCTCTGAAACTGTGATCCCTCTCAGGAGGGATTGTCTTCTTCCCATCAAGGCGGCCTGTCAAAACTAAATGGGCCATTGTGGGACATCAAAATACAAAGATTTCCTTAATTGCTCCCCCACACCCAGGAAGAGACTATGTGCAAAAGGGCTCGTCCCATCAGTTTCAATTCTGGAAGAAAGAAAGAAAAATAGCTGACAAAGGTCTGGAGCGACAAAACAGAAGCAGAGATCAGAAATCCAGGGTCAATCTGGGTTAGCCCTAAAAGACATTCAGAGCTGACAGATTACTACAACTGTCACCTTTTGTGTGTATATGTTTGACTGCTTTAACCTTACAATAACCCTCTCATTTATTTTGAGTTAATAAATCCTTAGATGGTTTATTATAGGACTGGCTACAAGTGTTCTCTTTGGTGTGAGATATAAAGTACAAATTGACCTGAGGCAAGTGACTGTTTTCTTGGGACTGGGAGCAAGCTGAATATTTTGTGATCTTTGGTATATAGCAGCCAGCTATCACTAAGTCCAACTTGCATGGGTGGCAAAGCGGACTGGAATGCCCAAGGAGATTGACTGCGACTCCATGGTAATACTGTTATAGTGCTTTAGGAGTTCACGTTTGTTACTGGATTGATGAAATCTAATTATAGAACACACAATGAATTTGGGGTCTCTACTTTGCCTCTTGACAGTCTGCCCTGAAGTTGACATTCATGGCAACGTGACAGAGTTACAGTTTGACAGAGAGTTACAGTAATAAACACATAGACCAAGGGTTTCCAACACGGTGCCTGCGGGCACCATCTAAATGCGCCATCGTCCTGGCCGGCGGTCGAGCATCCGCCGAAATGCCATTGAATTTTGGCAGCATTTCAGTGGCGACACCTCTGGATGATGCCGCTTGCCGCCAACAAGCAACATCATTGAGAGGTGTCACTGCCAAAATTCAGCGGCATTTCAGCAGGTGCTTGACCGCCACCACGGTCCTTCGTCTGGCACCTGCCAGACGAAAAGGTTGGGGACCACTGACATAGACTTACATAGCTTAGCTATCTGCATCATTTGGTAGTTCTGAGTCAATTCCAATGTTTTTTAAATAAATATGTACACGGCCCTATCTCATCATTATCAGTTGATTTCTGGTGGGCATCACTTCATTTGAATTTGCCCAAGTGTAGCTGAGAGATACTTTGCCACAGGTAGAGTACAATGGTCATAAATCAATTAATTGCCAACTGAGGGTTTTTAAAATCTTGCAACTCATTTATCTGAGTAGTAGTATTGCACCATCTGCAGAGCTCGCTGTAGAGTGGGAAAATGTATTTGCAAGTTGATAAATTGCAAAACATCACAACAAATAATCATGTGACTAACTTTTGCCTCAGGTCTCTAGGGACCCGGCTAATTGAGGGTTGAAAAGTGGGTCTTTGAGAATGAAAACTAATGATCTCATATGTTTTGGAGCTGGACTTTCAGAGGCATTTTTTTTAAATGTTCTATAATGTTTCAATCAGTAATTGGTCTCTTACTGTCAGAGTACTTTTAGTGTTTCTCCTTTATTATTTACTCATATAATGTGTGATAAAATAAATGAGACATCTGCTTATAAGTACTGCTGTATGGCTAACACTTCAGAAGGCTTCAGGCTTCATTTTCACTCATCACACAGAAATTGGATAGTGAAGGGCATCCAGATTTTATTTTCCTGATTCTTCATTTTAAAGGAAATTAAAACTGACTATTACTTTTCTGGGATGGCACCAAAATGTAGATTTTACTCCAAAAGTTGGATTCTCTATTGCTGTGTTTCTGATCCGGCATTTGGATGACACTTGCAAATGTGTATGGAGAGACATTGTCAGCTGGAGAAAGCAGTCACATACATTCAGGTGCCTGCTTTTGCTTTTCAAAACTAAAATGGCTGCAAAAAATAAAGATTCTCAGCTAGTGTAAATTTGTGTGGCTCCACTAAAGCAAATGGAACTATGCTGATTGATGCCTGCTGGGGATCTAGCTTAAAATGTTCCAGAAAGAAGTGAGTCTGAACATATAGCAATGTTTTCCACAGAGGCCAGATTGGAGAAAAAATGTGATGGTTCTCTTTCCAAGACCCACCCACAGGAGGCAATGCTTGCTGTACATTGTGTCTATGTTCAAAATATAATCCTGCATAATTATAGAACGATATAAAATTAACATAGCACACATCAAATGGATTAAAAATTGGCTCACTGACAAATCTCATTGATGAAGATTCTCCATTTACAATTACAAACTACACTGGTGTGTTGCCAGAGGAGTCCCGCAGGGATCAGTTCTTAGCCCTATGTTACTTCACTTTTTTATCAATGACCTGGAAGACAACATAAAATCATTCCTGATAAAGTCTGCACAAAAATGTGTGGAGTGGTAAATAATGAAGCAGTCAATCAGTGATTCAGAGTAATCTGGATAGCATGCTAAACCAGATGCAAGCAAACAGTATTGTTTTAATACAGCTAAATGTAAATGTACATCCTGGGAAGCAGTGACTCTCAAAAAGATTTGGTGGAAGTGGTGGATAATCAGCTGAACATGAGCTCCCAATGTGATGCTGTGGTCAGAAGAGCTAATCCAATCCTTGGATGCATGACCAGGCTTTGGCTTTGGAATTTGACTCTGGGCTCCTTGGACTTGGTGCCCCCTTGGTGGGGTCTTAATACACCTCACCTCAGTGCCTGAAATTATCATGAAGCAGGTCCTCAAGGAATCCATCTTGAAGCACTTGGAGGAGAGGAAAGTGACCAGGAACAGTCAACATGGATTAACCAAGGGCAAGTCATGCCTGACCAACCTGATTGCCTTCTATGATGATATAACTGGCTCTGTGGATATGGGTAAAGCGGTTGACAAGATGGATCTTGACTTTAGCAAAGCTTTTGATATGGTCTTCCACAGTATTTTGCCAGCAAGTTAGAAAGGTATGGATTGGATGAATGGACTATAAGGTGGGTAGAAAGCTGGCTAGATCATCGGGCTCAATGGGTAGTGATCAACAGCTCGATGTCTAGTCGGCAGCTGATATCAAGCAGAGTGTCTCAGGGGTCTTTTCTGGGGCTGGTTTTGTTCAACATCTTCATTAATGATCTGGATGATGGGATGGATTGCACCCTCAGCAAGTTTGCAGATGACACTAAGCTGGGGGAAGAAGTAGATACACTGGACGGTAGGGATAGGGTCCAGAGTGTCGTAGACAAATTGGAGGGTTGGGCTAAAATAAATCTGAGGTTCAACAAGGACAAGTGCAGAGTCCTGCACTGAGGATGGAAGAATCCCATGGACTGCTACAGGCTGGGGACCGACTGGCTAAGCAGCCGTTCTGCAGAAAAGAACCTGGGGATTAAAATAGACAAGAAGCTGCATTGGTAGAAGCATTGCCAGCAGATTGAGGGAAGTGATTATTCCCCTCTATTTGACACTGGTGAGGCCACATCTGGAGGATTGCATTCAGTTTTGTGCCCCTACTACAGAAAGAATCTGGACAATTTGGAGAGAGTCCAGCGGAGGGCAACGAAAAGGATTAGGGGGCTGGGGCTCATGATTTATGAGAAAAGGCTGAGGGAACTGGGCTTATTTAGTCTGCAGAAGGGATGAGTGAGGGGAGGATTTGATAGCAGCCTTCAGTTACCTGAAAGGGGGTTCCAAAGAGGATGGAGTTTGGATATTCTCAGTGGTGGCAGATGACAGAACAAGGAGCAATGGTCTCAAGTTGCAATGCGGGAGGTCTAGGTTGGATATTAGGAAAAAGTTTTTCACTAGGAGGGTGGTGAAGAACTGGAGTGGGTTACCTAGGGAGGTGGTAGAATCTCCATCCTTAGAGGTTTTTAAGGCCTGGCTTGATAAAGCCCTGTCTGGGATGATTTAGTTGGGTTTGGTCCTGTTTTAAGGATTAAGCCCTGGGATTGGACTATATGACCTCCTGAGGTCTCTTCCAACCCAAATCTTCTATGATTCTACAGGCTTTGCTGTGCTTCTCTGCCTTAGCTTCCCCTCAGTGAGGCTTGTATCCCTGCTGTGGTAATTGAACATTATCCCTCTTTAGTGAGCTCAGATGCTCCTTTGGGCCCTCCTTCGCATGTTGGGCTTAGATTCTTATTTACTGTGGGTGGGAAAAAAAACTAATGGTATTCTCCCAAGCCCACTCAGTGCCAAAATGAGCTGTCACTCATAGTATATTGTGCAGACCTCCCTAATGTAATCCTCCCTCTTCTTCATTACATGCTTTGACTAGTGAGTTAATAATTAATGTTGACATTTAAAGTATTATCATTGGCATTGAGTTACCACCCACTTGTACGAATGGGGCAGTTCACATCTCTCAGAACTATTGATTCAGGTTCTGCAAAGGCAGGCAGATGCATCAGTTACATTCAGCTCACATTTTCAAAGCTATCTCGCCACCTTAACAGCTAAAGATTTATGTTTATTTTTAAATGTATGTTTGGATTCTGGAAGACAAAAAAGTAGCATAAAAGAGGTGCTGGTATACCACACTGCTGCATATCAGCTGAATTCATGCCCTAGTTTCATGCACGAGATAAAAGCATGAGGACTAGATGGCTCAGCATGTGCTTTCTGATATTGTGAGGGGCATTTCAATTTTATGTTGACATTTTAAATCTAGGTTTGGCGGGTAGTGACTAACAGTCACCAGCTGATACTGTTTAGTGATCTGTATGAAATGGGTTTGGTCTTAGTCCATCTCCATTTGTAGAAAGTATCCACATCTCTTGAGCTATCAACCTGCTTAGTATTTTTGGCACTCTTGTTGGCATTATCTTGCTGATAGGTCAGGCCTTGACTTCTTTATCTTCTCACCTCCAGTGGTATTTCCTCTCTGTGAGAGATGAAGCCATTTACTGAGGCAGGATGAGAGAACAGGCATTGAGTTTGGGCCTCTGCTATGCCTATTCTGTGGTTAAATGGGACATCCTTTGGCATCCTTCAAAAGTGCGGTATTCTCATACATTTATAAAATAAAAATGATGAGAGAGTCACTCATATCTGTGTCATCTTCTCCAGCTTAAAAGTTGATTAAAAATTATACTAGAGGAAAAGACTAAAGTACACATGTAACCTTCCTGATATGGTTTAAATACATGAGTAGATCCCAATATAGCACACTCAGTAAGTTCCTCATGCTTTGAGACTTGTTTTAGGAATTGCTCTGTTTATGCACTGTCTTCCACCTCTCTGTTCCTTTCTACCTTGTTCATAATTTCAGTGAAGGAAATCAGCCAGTAAAAATTTTGGGCCTAAAAGCCAATGTCCTCAGTTTCTCACTGCTTTAAAGAAAACCACCAACAGTTCAAAGGGATTTTTTAGTGCTTTAGTCCCTCTGCCTTTCTGAAACTGCTGTACATTCCAGGCTATAAGGCCCCTCTCATTCAGAATAAGCTCACAATGGAGAGATGTTCTTTTGAACACTGCCAGACATTTCAACAGCTCCATTAGCTGTTGTTCTTCGAAGAGTTTGAACTTTTGGTGCCCACAACAGCGACATTACTTTTGATGGGTTTTTCAGGTTTATCTTCTATTGTAAACCTGGTGGGAATATTAGCCTTGTGAGCAAAAAAGAGCCTACCAAACAAAAACCACTACAAATCACGAAGCAACAATCCTGAAATAGACCTATCCTAACTAAACAAATAACCCCCCTGAATATGGTACCAAATGCCTTTGTTAAAGCAAATGCAACAGGATGTGCCCAATGTTCCTGAACATATATCCTCTTAGAGATAATGTGGAGACTTTGTTCAGCTGCACTATTTGAGCAATAGATAAAGGAGAAACCAAAAACTTCTTCCAGAAACTTATTTGATACAATGACTCAAAGGCAAGTCAAGATCAGTAAGACTAAGATCCCCTGAATTTGAAATTGTGCAAGAAAATAATTCATACCTGGCATGAAGTCTCTTCTCTCCGTAAACCCAGAGACTAGGATGTGATGCCATATGAGGGGAGATTCTTCTCCTGATCTTTGGACTCCCAATTATTCTGGTAATAGCTATGAGATACATAAAAATGTCAGTGCTACTAATGAGTGCAAAAACTACATTGGTCTAATATTAGATTTAATAACGAAATCATGCAGTGATATGACTCAGGTTCTCTTAACATTTTTGCATCTACACTGCACATAAGTAATATTTTTAATTACTAGTAGAGGTAGCCAGAGAACAACCTCTCATGACAAATTTTGCGATTTCAAAATTGTGTGTGTTTCATGTAGGAACGAAAAGAACCTTTCAAATGTTTTTGCAATATTGAATTGTGTCAAAACATCCATTTTCAAATCTAAAGAGTCAAATTTTTATCTCTCTCTCTCTCTCTCACACTCTCTGGAAGAGACCAGAGAGTCCACCCTAGATTTCACAAACATTCCTATAAAAGTTTTGTTGATATAAACTCCACAACATGTTTCAAATGAACTAAAATGGCATATTTTGAAGAAAAAATTGTATCGAAATGATCTGACCAGTTCTGATTACTAGTTACTGTCAAATATATTCCTAAATATAAGCAGTACAGTTTGTGAAATGTGATGACTTACTATTACTCTGAGCACTTTGAGCCTTTTTCAGAGGCTTTATATCAGATTTCAAAGTGGGAGAAGCGCAACTTTGGTGGGGTGGGGGGTGGGTTGGAAGTGCTCGGACTTTTTGAAGGATAAAATGTAAAAAATAGTCTATTTTGAGAGCATTTGTTGTGATTACTTTCTATATCTTCTTAACAATTTACACAGATTTATTACAACATATCACTAATACCGCCCTCTCTTATGTGGGTGGTCATTAGGGTTTGAACCTGGGATTGTCGTAACTAGAATCATGAGCAACTATGGCTTGAGCTAATGAGGTGATTCCTCCAGCTAGTTGTTTTAGTAGGTTCTTCTCCACTCACATGGAGCAGTCACTAGAAGCGACAGGCACACTGAGCTGGATAGGAGGAAAGACTCCGTACTAGGTGGGTTACAATATGTTAGCAGATTGAGAAATGCTTCATTTAGCAACAACTCATTGATCTGGCAGTGCGAGGCCACGCATGTCCCAGGGTCCTACAGATTCCTGTTCTCTGCTTCTTCCAGGAATGCTAACTGCGGAGGTGCAGATATAACCCATCCCTCCCAAAGCCGCTGGGCCCTGCTGAACTGTTCTTTCCCCCTCTCCAGGACAGTGAGAGAGCTGCAGGTGCCTGCATGGATCCAGCAGTACCATCTGGCCCTAAATTAGCAGACTGTTATAACTACAGGTTTTGTAAAGGTCATTTCTGTGACCATATTTGTAATAAGTCAGGCAGGCTTTATCAGTGATGTCCCAAAGTCTTCCATAAAGATGGACTTTCTTGGGAGTTTATACAGATGAACCAGAAAATGAAACCTGACTCCTATACTCCCTGCCATCTCCCTCCTCCTTCCCTTGCTGTGACACTGCAGGAGCTGTGAGGTGGTTGGGCATGTCCTGCTGCACTCCTCTAGGTGAAGCCAGCTACAGGGTAAATCACTGGCTTTATCTGTTTGCTTGTGACTGGAGGGGAAAGGTGTTGAGTGGTTTCCAGGTGGCAGCAGCCACAGCATTGCAGAGCTAGTGTGGCTCTGCATCTGGAAGCAGGGACTGCACCTTCCTTACTGAAGCAATGTTTCCTTGTCTGTACCCGACCCCGCAGCTCCACCCTTTCTGCCCCTCTCATTGACTTTATCCATGCATTGGAGCTGACAGCCACCCTCTATGGACAGGGACCTGCTGGGCAGCCACCACTGCTGGCTGCAGTGGAGGGGGAGCGGGTGTCTTCCTTCCTTGCTCCTGCTAGTACTTTTTTGTAACATTAATTCTTATGTCAAATATTTACAATTTTTTATTTAATTTTCTTGATTTTCCTTTTTAAGAGAAAAAAATAGAACTTACTTTGTTTAATTGTTGTCATTTAAGGCTGAGGTTTCCAAAGGACCTTAAGGGAGAAGCCTGGCTCTCATTGAATATCAGTGAGATTTGGGTGTGTAATTTCTGAAGGCACTTTTCAAAATCTTAACCTAAATGGCTCATGTTGGCTTTGAAGTTCACCTTCCCTGGAGGTGAATGGAGAGGAGGAGTAGGCAGAGTTCGCAATTCAGAGGGTTCTGTGAGGTAAGGGGGAAAGGTTACATTGCTGCGGCTGCTGTTTAACTGAAGATAGTTGTGTTACTTTGATTTCTCATCTACCTTGTTGTTGTTGTATCGTCTGTTGCTCATGCTCAGTTTTTCCTCCCTTGTACCTTGACTCTTTCTCCTTCCTATCATTGTTTCTGTCTTTTTTTCTTTTCCTATTTATACTCAATTTTTAATGACTGCCTTTACATATTCCTTTCTTTCCTTATTCTCCACTCACCCATATATTCCCAGTGGAAATTTTCCTGATTTTACTTTAATCTCTAATTAAAGACATCACCTTGAACAGACTCCAGTGTTTCCCCAAAATACCATATTTGTTTAAGAGACCAAACTAAAGAAGACTTTCAACAATGAAGTGTACTTAAGTTATATCCCATCTCTTTAATCCAGACACAATGTGTTCTTTCCAGGAATTATACACCAAAAAGGAAATCCTGTCTTCTCATTTTCACACTAATACTTGCGACCAAATTCTTATGCAACTCTGAAGTGAATGGAGTTACAATGCAAGGAATTTGGTCACTAATTAATAAATGTCTCCTGATAGTTTGGAAAAGAGAAGACTGAGAGGGGACATGACAGCAGTTTTCAGGTATCTAAAAGGGTGTCATCAGGAGGAGGGAGAAAACTTGTTCACCTTAGCCTCTAATGATAGAACAAGAAGCAATGGGCTTAAACTGCAGCAAGGGAGATTTAGGTTGGAGATTAGGAAAAAGTTCCTAACTGTCAGGGTAGTTAAACACTGGAATAAATTGCCTAGGGAGGTTGTGGAATCTCCATCTCTAGAGATATTTAAGAGTAGGTTAGATAAATGTCTATCAGGGATGGTCTAGACAGTATTTGGTCCTGCCATGAGGGCAGGGGACTGGACTCGATGACCTCTCAAGGTCCCTTCCAGTGCTGGAGTCTATGAATCCCTTATTGTGTTGTGTCTGAAATCCTGTCTTCTAGTGCCTCTAATCTCCTTCACTTTTCACCACGTTCATCTGAGTGTACCTCATCACTATAGGTAACCTTTCCCACTTCTTGTGGCCTAGATCAGTTCTCCTGCTTGAATCTCTTTACCAGCATAAGGTGTGTTTTGTAAATGGGTCTATCCCATTTTATTCCTACTGGCAATGGGCTTATCGTGTTTTATACATACATCAGTGATCCATGCAACATATTTCTTAGTACATGTTTGCGGCTTCTGAGTACTTGAAAGTGGGGAAAGCCAGATCTTCTTCTAGTGTATACTGCCCAATGGAGTGAGGGCAGTTTACACTATCTGAGGACCTGGCCCTACATCTTAGTGCTCTCATATGAGTTTTTTTTTTAGGGTGACCAGATGTCCTGATTTTATAGGGACAGTCCTGATATTTGGGGCTTTTTCTTATATGGGGTCCTATTACCCTCCCACCCCCGTCCTGATTTTTCACACTTGCTGTCTGGTCACCCTAGGTTTTTTTTAATCTGTTCTCTCATTCTACATTTGGCTCCTGTTTGCTCTATAATAGTTCTAGTGGCATCTTTAGACCTACAGTATCAGAATCACTGAACTAAACTGCCATTCATATTAATGGAAAAACAATTAAAATATAAGGAAATACAAGACTACCACTCTCTCTTAGAGATACACACAAAACTGAGGAGTCCTGAACCAGTGTGTATCTGAAGCTCAATATGCAACCAGTTAGACTACTCCACACCATTTAAGAGCTGAGAAATTTTAAGGATATTGAACACTGAATTTTCACAGCACAAAGTTAGCAGAGATGTTTGTGTAACTGATAAACTGGGAAAATTCACAACATTGAATGGTCCTCAAATTCACACTTCCAACGTGTCATAGTCTGGTGTTAATATACTTTGGGCCGTAACACAAAACATGTAAGAATATTGGCTGGGCAGGAAAACGTGTTAAGTTTCTCCCTCCCTGCGCCCTCCATGCAGTGTCTGCCGTTTGTTTATCTAGGGGTTTTATTCCCTTATGGATGATGATAAACTATTTTATAAAGGGAGAAAGTTGATAATTTGAGTTGTTACATGTGGTGGTCTCTTGAATCAAGTGCAGTGCCCACTGTATGGTAAGAACCTTCATTAAGTAGATAACTGAGCCAACCCCTGTTTATATTTAATATTCATATAGTGGTTTATGGTTTGTTTCAATTTTCAATTACTTCCTGGTGTAAACTGAGACAGGAAGAAGAAATCTCATGAGAGAAGAGACTACTTCTTACTCAGCTGGAATATGAACATATTACAAGAAAGGGTATTTCTAATCAGATTTCCATCCTAATTTGGTTTGGATAACTTTAGATAAACTTCATATGAAAACTTTTGCATGTTCATTTTAACTATAGCAAATAATTGACACTTTTGTGACACAGGCAGATGAGAGTAGCAACTATTAGAATATGTTATCATATACATTAAAATTTCCCAAACTGTAAAATGTATCCTAAAACTTTTCATGAAAAAGGAATACATATGCAAAAATATAGAAAATAGATGGATGTGATTAGATAGAAATATACACAGCATTTCATGTAACTTGTCCTCCACTTGAAATATTTTTAAAAAATGTTTCCAATTCTGGGGGTGGGGACAAAATTCCTATGCTGAATGTGTAAATATAATATCCCAATAATAATTAAAATAGGGAACATAAGGAGTGTAGTGGCATATAGTCACTGCAAGAATATATAGCTTCCATCTGAGAACATACACAGTATAGAAGAGAGAGAGGGAGAGATTCTGTGAAAGAGAGAACATGAGACATAAGCCGAAATGAAAGCAAAAAGAGAAGTGGGAAGATAATTTCATTCTAGTAAGTGTCTGAAGTTGTTTGAAATCATCCCACACCTCCATTCAATCTATGGGTAAGTTTCACAAAAGAAGCAATTTCACTCATGTCTGAAAACCGACCCTGCAAAGTTGATGGTAAAGGATTGTCACCTTCCAGGCAGACTGAGCTGTGCAAGATACAATGGGAACAGCAACACATTTCTTTGGAGTTTCAGAAATATTTTCAATTTAACTCAAATTGTTTAGTAAAATATATTGTGGCGAATAAGATACCACAATGCCTCGTGCATTAAAAAAATCGCCTCCAGAAAAGTTTAATTCATGTATCCAAGCTGTAATATATGTTCAGTATTATAGACGATTCCTTTGCAGTGCTGATGCCCATCACTACCATTCTGCCCTCCTGAATGTGTATAGTTCAATTAAATTTGGAACCACTGAAACAAACATATTGATCAAATTTTCCAAATGCACTTTATCGCAGAGGTAATTATACTAGGTAATATGGGCTTGATTCCTCAGGGTGCTGACTGAGCATTCTGTCCCAATTCCAACAAAGCACTTAAGTACATGCTTAACTTGAAGCATGTGAGCAGCCACATTCACTTCAAGGTGTGCCAGGAGTGAGTATATCACTCCGAACTTGAGCTGGGCAAAAAAATTTGGCAGAAGCTTTTTCTCAGTGAAAAAATGCAGATTTGTCAACACCAAAACATTATGCAATTTGGTGCTGCGTTTACCAAACTCTTCACCCTGAAACAATTTTTTAAAAAATCAATATTTTTTAAATTAAATGTTTTGATACTTTTATTCAAAACAACCTTTCATTTAGAACTGTCCTTCAATTTTATTCTTTAGAAAGACCTTAAAAGTGGAAATAAAAACAAACCATTTCATTCAACTCAAAACTATTATTTTTTAACTTTTTGGTTTGCTAAAAATTTCAAAACATTCTAGTTTCAAGCTGACAAGTTGCTTGTTGTTTTTTGGAATTGTCAAAGAACAATAAAATAAAAGCAGTTATTTGTAAAGCTCTACTCCCAGCCCATTTTCTGGTGAACTTGTGAAGAACGTATATGGTAGAATTAATATAGCAACAGCTGCTCCTTGTGCAGAGATAATGCATCTGGCCCCCTACAGAGGCAGGGTTCCTGCTCCTCACTCCTAAAGTGCCTTAGAGGTGCAAACCCTATTAACTAAAGCTGGTTGAAAAAATGAAATTAATTTTTTCCCAAAAATATTCAGAAATAATTCACCATTGTTTTTTGTCAGAGAATTGTGAACATTTAAATTTTGGTGACTAAATTCTGTGTAACTATTACATCTATCTCAAGGTGTATTTTTACACTCTATGGCTGTGTAAGAGGCTTGGCTACAATCAGAACTTGCTCAAAATCATTGTAACAATCTTCCACAAACTTTGCAGACCTGGAGAGAAAGTAGCTCTTGACTAAAGGAGTATCTGGAAAATGTGATCATAAACAGCGTATCCAGCCTGTATGATATGCATACTAAGGTGCCTAAGGGAATCAGTAAATTAACTTCATGTATCTCATGCCATTGATTTTGAAAAGCTGTAGAAATCAGCATTGGTACCAGAGATTTGGAGGGAAAGTAATGCAGTGCAGATATTCAAAGAGGAATGCTCCCAGCAAATATCATCCCATAACTCTGATTTGTATCCCAGCTCAGTTAATGGACAAATATCAGGAGAGAAAATTCACAAATTGTTTAGGGTTAGATTGTGCCTTTGAGACACTGCATGAAGTAAAGGGGTAGTGTAGAACTGCAGTGCTCAAGGGGGATCATCAAGAGGCATTCTTCGCCCCAGAAATCCCTGCTGTATTGTGCAAGTTACTAAATCTATAAAGAGTGCAGCATACTCTCCCCAGCATGGCTGTGCATGGGGGACATAACCATGACTCTTCTCATTATGGCACCATGCACTTTATGAAGTGTTACTCCCAGGTAGACAACAACTTGATGATAATTCCAGTTTTCCCTGAGCACAAGGATTGCAATTTTGGGCTCCCTTTATGTGAGCCACACAAAGAGGGGGAGTCTCCTTACTCCCTCGCGCTTCACTGCATGACCACACTGGGGAAGAGGTACAAACTTGCCCCTGGAGGGTAACTGTCATTTTAGTGATTTATAGAGGACAAATGTTGGCTGACAGTTCAGATTCTTTTATATTTATAATGAAAAGAAAGCAAAGGGTTTGGGGTTTTGTCAAGCATTAGAGTGTCTCATCAAACATTAGTCCCCAAATGTATTCAAATTTTCTTGGATAGAAAACACACACACCATGTATCAGGTGCAGGGGAAGCATAGGGAGCCTTTCACTTTGCATAGCCCTTGCTGAGCACAGGGGCTGATCCCTAGAGGTATGTCCCCGGGAGCATATTTTGCCCTTCATTTGGCACAGAAGAGCAGGCAGGAGGACTGTTCATAGCCCTCATCTCTCTGCACAGGGGCAACAGGGTGCATTGTTTCTTTGAACACTTGAAAACTCAGTGTGGACATATATAGTTAATCCAGATTATACTAGTGCAATTAAATTTGTCCCATTACATATCATTTGTGATTAATATGAATCCACTCCAAGGAGAGTTTCCTTCACAATACCATTCCGAGCCATCATTTTGGGAGTTTATTTGTATTGGAGTTAAATAAATATTCATGAGGAAAAGCCATAAACTGTCAATTTACCATGCAAATTACCACAAAGCTGGAACATAGGATGGGAGGAAAAGGTATTTTCTAAAAGAACTTGCAAGTACAATACCTCATTTTTGAAATATTCATCTTCAAAAAATAAAATAGGGATGGATTAATGGTCTCAGAACCTGAGAATTCAAACTTCCTTGAACAAAGAACAAAGTACTGGTAGTTAAATCTGTCTTCAAATGTCCCTGTTTTCTACAAAGAAATAAAATTTTGCTTCTGTCATCATTTCAAGAAAGTACTTTTTCCACAGTGATTTCTTTTCCAAAGCCAAAAGAGTTGAAATCTTGCAAGAAGAAGAAAAAGCATTGCATTTTCAGAAAAAATTACAACACAGGCTCTTATTTTTCTGACACAGGCTGGACTTATTTGAAACAAGAAAGAAACCAAACACTTTTCAATTAAAAAAACATTATTAGCCCACAGAGGAGACAATGAAAAAAAGTTTCACTCTTCTAGACAATGATGCAGCATCATCTTCAAAGGAAACATCAGTATAATATCCAGTATGTCTTGTTGCTGAGAGAAGAGACCGGTGACAAGCGTAATGGCTCATGTTTTTACAGTAAAGTAACAAATGATCTGGGGCAATAAAAGTTGTGCAAATTGAAATATATAAAATTTATCACACTCCCTGATTTATTTGGAATGCATTTTACTTTTGCTGCTTTTTCTTCTGTAGAGCTGAGGTGGAATCTCAATTCCCCAACCTAGTGACACACACGGGTGACCCAAAATCCTCATTCACAGGCCCCCCAATTGTAAATCAAAAGAATGCAAGTTTGTTTAAAAATATTTTAATGGAACTATTAATATCCTTATCTAGCTACCTAGCTTAGATTTTCCCATACTCTCCATTACTGTAGTATCTAAGGCACTGATCCTGCAACTGACTCTGTGCTGGCAGCCCCTTTTGACTTAAAAGAGGATTAAGTATTTGGTTTCCCCTCATTCTAGAAAACTCTACTTAATTATTTCAACTCAGAGTATCTTTCCAGACATGGGGAGTAGTACAGTGTCACCATTCATTCCTGTCCGTGACATGTTCCTCCAGGAAGCCCAGCCTGGTCATGTCACTGTGTACAATTTCCCACCATCAAGTCAGTGGCTGGTTGCGAGGTGGGGCTGACCTCGGTTGTGTTTGCATTATTTTCTTTGGAATCCTGTCTAGAGCCGGTGCAACCCATTATGCGAACTAGGTGGCCGGATCTTCGGCTGCCCCGGTTATCACTGGCATTTAGGTGGAGGGACCTGGGGTGGAAGGCACGGGAAGGGCCACCTGCAGCAAGTAAGGGGGGTCACGGCACGCAGGGGAACCGCTCCCCAGTGCAGGTCACCTCTGCTCTGCCTCCTCCCCTGAGCACGCCGTCTCGCTCTGCTTCTCTCCCTCCCAGGCTTGCAGTGCCAAACAGCTGATTGCCATTGCAAGCCTGGGAGATGGGAGAAGTGGAGCGGCGATGGAGTGCTTGGGGAGGAGGCAGCGCAGTGGTGAGGTGGGGCGGGGAGCTGCCGTGGGGGAGTGGGGTCCCTCAGGGTGGAGGTGGGGAGCTGCCAAGGGAGGGGTCGGGGGTGGAGAGCTGCCAGAGGGCTCGGGGGTGGGGGCGCAAGGTGGAAGTTTCGCCTAGGGCGCGAAACATCCTTCCACTAGCCCTGATCCTATCACATGTTTTTCTTCTGCAGTGTCTTCCCCTCCTCATAATTATCTTGTCAATTGTACCAATCCTATACCCTTATTTCACATCCTGCTGGTCCTCTTAACTTCTTCTTTGTTTTAAAATCATTCAACTTGACACCTTTTTGAAGACCTCTCTTCTCTACTACCTCCAGCCTTCTGATGTCTGTTTCATTTAATGCAGACACTTCCAGACCATACAGTAGTAATCTAAACTGCAGGAATAGATAATATAACAGCTGAGCTACTAAAAGCTGATGCTACCAAAGCATTAGAAAAAATACACAAGGCCGATATGTGACCAAGAGACCAAGAGGAGGTACCAGATGATGTGTTAAGGGCAATAATTGTATCAGTCTTGAAGAAAAGAGGTCCTGTTGATCCAAATAATTACAGAGATATATACTTATCATCAATATTCAGAAAAATCATGCTGAAAGTAATTGTCAACAGATTAAGGCCAGTTTTAGAGGAAATAGTAGGTGAGGAACAGTAGGGCTTCAGACCAGATTGAAGTTGCATTGATCAGTTATTCACACTCCAACAGACGATTGAAAAAAAGTAAGAACATTTGCTGTTTTAATTGACTTTGCAAAGACATTTGATTCAGTTTGGAGGGAAGCATCATGGAAAGTAGCAAAATCATACGGCGGTTCAGATAAGATATTTGCAATTATAAAAGCTATGTATTAAGACTTCTGCATTGCTGTAAAAATTGGTGGGAAATTAAGCAATGGTTCACGTCAAAGTATGATATAAGACAAGGGTGTGTGGATTCATCATTTTAATCATATTCTTAAACTTGAAATTAAGAAAACTCTACTAGGTTGTTTTTTGTCTGAAATAGAAGTTGGGTATAGGTGGGGAGAGAGACTCTATGCACTTCTGATGAGGTCATCCATCCATTAGTGCTACTAGAACTGTTGTGATTTGTGCAAGACTAAAACCTGTTGGCAAACATTCCAAGAAGTTAGCAGATAGAGTGTATGACTATCATCACTTTCTCTGCTATTTTACCTAGAAAGGGAGTATAGTGGAGGGATTTTCTCCAACAAGATATATGTCAAGTATGTCAGTCCACCCACTTTGCTTTTATGTTGTATGCCTCTTCCATCCTGTCTTTATCTGCACTGGTTATTTAGGGTCTTAGTCTGTAAATACTTAGTATACAAAATATTGCACCAGTTTCATTAAAATCGTATGATGTTAAATTAATTTATTAAACTAGTATAATTTTTTGTGTGGACTCTGTTATATCAATTTGAAACAAGTTTGTATCAATCCATCTAGTGCAAGCTAACCTGATAGAAACTGGTTTTATACTGGTATAAGAGTTTAGTTAAGCCAGTGTAACTTCCCTGTGTAGACAAGCCCTTTATATTGGGCAGAGTCCCTACTGATGGCTCACTGAAGTAATATAAATATTGTTACAGTGGGAGTGATATGGAAGATCTGTGACTGACAAGGAATCCAGGGAAACTACAAGGCTACATGTGAGAAAGGAATCAAAGTCCCATTGATTACAGATGGTAGTTATCACAATGCCCAATAGAAGGATTTTACAGGATTGTGTGCTGAGAGAGTCAGCTTTTCGGGCTGAGATCTTGTCATCAGGCATGTCTCTAAAGTGCGAAGCGCACACACATGACCCATATAAATGAATAATAATAGTATCTCATTTGGAAGATGACACTTAGGGAATGAAATGATCAGCATTTCTGAAGCTGCATTTCATTCATGCAAAAACTGAATACCCACAGCCTTCCTGAGCAGGAAGATGAATTCCATAGCTTTGTTTATTGTCAATGAAAAAAATGAACTAGACTGTTTTGAAAATGTCAGGTAATTCCAAATGCAATAACCTCAGGTCTGTCTAACAGTTGATACTTGCTTGACTACCGAACTGTCATTGTTTGGATTCTCTCTGTAAGAGCCACCATGTTAATTCATCATTTTGGACAGTGATACTTTCAGGAATGACATTGTTGAAGTATCATAAAACACTAATTAGCTGTCCCTGTCATATTATTCCTAGAAGTGTCTCTTCCCAGAGGTGTCATTTTTTAGGAACATCAAATTTCACTGGTCATAATACCTGTGTGTGGGAGAACTGTGGATTGACACCTCTGTTCAGAAGCCAGCTCAAGAACAACCAGCTCAAGCGAACATTAGACCAGTCTGTCTCAGTTATTGAACCATTTGAATGTTCTACTGCATTGGAAGCAGAGTGCCAGTGTGGAGTGAATACACTCCGCCATGATTTCTATCTTCCTCAAAGTGCTTTAGTTTAGTTTATGGGCCAGTATCTATGGTCCTTTTATCCTGACTTCTATAGTTAGCTCAGACTATTCATTCTACTGTTCCTGTGGTGATTCCTTTCTCAAATAATCCTTCCAGTTTGCCCACATTTCTTCTCAGACCAGGCACCCTATATTTCAACTGAAACAATATTTATAAGACAGCTCTATGTAATATCTTGTTCAGAGAACACCATGCCAAAAATATAGCAAAATGTGAAGCAAATCAGAGTTATATGTCGATCATAATGTACCATCATCATCTGTGAGTTTCTCATATCTCACAAATTAAGCAGGTTCAAGATGGGTAGTACTTGAATGAGAGATCTCCCAGGAAAACAGACTGTTGCAGGAAGTGGATTCCCTACTAAGTGGTGGAAAACACTTTTCTAACATGAAGTGCCCACTGTTGAATGCTATGCTGTTGGATGTGCCAAGTTCTAATGAGATATAAAAAAAGGTTTCCAAGAACTTGTAGCAATCAAAATTTCTAGGAATTTTTTGACAAGAGCAGGACTGTTACTCCAATGTCTTTGCCAAATTCCAGTTTGGGTCATTCAGTCTTCCTGAAGTTTCCTCTACAGTTTCAAATGGATATGATCTGCGTCTTCACTTCCTGCTCTGTTACTATATTTTCTTCAGAGGTGGTCATTTTTTCTACCAGGCATATCCACATTTTAATGTCTGGTGATGTGATTATAGAAAAAAATAAAAACACAGAGCTCTTGGGGTGCATGGCACCATATTAATAGAAGATATGATTACAAGAAAACAGTGCAGATGAAAATGAATAACATGGATGATTCACGATCTTTCAAGTTGTAGACCAGAAATATTTACTTATCTAGCAAAGCTATTTATGTCCATTGCCTCCAATGACAAATCTTCATTAACTATTTGATTTTGACATATTGATTTTGCCTGCTTTATCTAAGTGTCCAAACTTAGTCTATATATTGTGCAGTATTTTTTTCTTTTCTTACAGTCATTACCTGACATTATTCTTACTGATTGTCAGTGTGCTGGTTCAGGAAAACTAAAGAAAAAGGAAATACAGACACTGCTGTACATTTCTGAAAGAGCCTTGTCTTTTAAAAAACATTCAACTCCAATACCAAACATTATGGTTTCTTTAAAGAGAGTGGTAAAAAGCACATTGTGATTACAACGTATTCTCAGCTTTCTTTACCAGTGTTTCAAGCCCTAATATCTCAGCTGGGAATATCTAGGTTGGGATTCAGCTCTCAGTATGGTGGTAGGAGGATGTTTTTTAGAATACAGGTAATCTCTTGCCTTATTTCTCCTTTCCTTCACGCCAACTCAGGCTCCCTTTTTGATGCATATTTTCTATACAATAAGTCTTGCGGAGGCAGTGTCTTTAGTTTACTGATGGCGGAACAGAGCACTGACTCAGCTATGTAGCTAATTTACTTTGTTTCAAAATGCTACCGTGTTTTATAAAGAAAACTTAAAAGAAAATTAAACTCATTAAAAAACTCATAAATTGTTTTTGCAACAAAGCAATTAAGAAAGCCTGCCTATCCGGAATGGCGGGCGACATTCTAAATACAAAAAAAAAAAGTCTAAATTACCTTCTGTTGGAAACAAAGTGAGAGCTATCTCTTGTGGCTTAATAAGAAATGGAGGATTTAGAATTAATAGAAAGATTCAGCAACCTACATAGTTAGGTGTTGCTAAGAGGTTTGCTGAACACTAGCAGAAAAAATATGAAACAATTCAAAAGACCACTTTGCTAACTAAATTAAAATGCTTTACGAGAAACAGAAGCCAAGGATTTTATCTTCTTCCCACAATACATGCATACACAAAGGTATGGTAGGGTCTCCTTGCATTGTCTTAGCATCAAAGTACTGAACAAGAGCAAGGTTGCCATGGGAACAAAGGACTAACACAGAATCAATGGAATGCAAAATATGGGAACAATCCTATAAACGCATCTCTCGTATGAGTAGTCCTTACTCACATTAATAGTTCCTTTGAATCAATGGGACCATTCCCATGAGTAATAAGGGTTTTATGGACTTAGAGTGACCAGATGTCCTGATTTTATAGGGACAGTCCCTATTTTGGGAGCTTTTTTGTATATAGGCACCTATTACCCCCCACCACCTGGCCCGATTTTTTACACTTGTTATCTGGTCACCCTATCAGGACTGGGCCACAGGCATCAGGAAATAATGCCATATTATTTGTTAAAAGGATAATCAATGACACTATTATGATGATGCTAGGCCCAAGACAGAGAAACTTGCACTAAAAGTTTGACTTCTCTTCCCCTTAATATGAGTTTTAACATGATCTGACACCTGAACATCTGCCCGACAGGGAGTCTCCTTCCTCCCCACTCCACTATGGTTAAACCAGGGAATTCTGCCTATCTGAGGGCCTTTTTCAGGACAGACAGGAGAAACTTGCTTTCAGGGACTTTCTATGACAAAGTAGGTGTATAAGATGTTAGAAAAGTGTTGGGATCTAAGACTGCTTCAGGATCACTTGGCTTTCTTCTACTCAAGTGTCCCTAAGATGCTACCTTTCAGCATTAGGCAATGGCAGAAAGATTACACTGGGCTTGGACAGAGAACACTGCAAAACTCTGAGGTCCTTTAGCTTTCCATGTCTTTCCTAAAAGCATTTCCCTGATCAGTGGTACTAGGTCCTCATATACCATGATGATGGACATTATATAAAGAAAAGATGGATGGATGATGTAAAAACTGTAGACATTTCCACAGGCTCAGGCCTTCACATCTAATCCACCTGCAGAAAACCTTGCAGACCCTGTCTACCAGAAATCCTGCTATGAGATTGTTGATAAAGATGGACATATTTCATACTCTCCAAATTTCCAGTACTGGAGCTAAATAGTCAGCCAAGTGCCTCAAGTAGTTAGTGTTCCTTTCTGAAGAAGACCCTCTGTCATAGTATAATTCCCAAATCTGGACCTTAGCGTCCAGGATATGGGTACTAGCATAAAATCCTCTAAGCTTAATTACCAGCTTAGATTCTGTAGCGCTGCCACCAATCAGGAATTCCAGGGCCTGATACCCTCTGGTCCCCCAAAAAACTTCCCTGGGGACCCCCAAGACCCAGATTCCTTGAGCCTCACAACTGAGGGGAAAAAACCATTTCCCTTCAAACTGCTTTCCTCCTCCCAGATTCTCCCCACCCTGGATACTCTAGGAGAGAGAGACAGATTCCAGCTTTGTGAATCTAAACAAAGGGATTCCACCCTTCTCCCCTCCCTTCCCTCTCTCCCGGAGAGAGACACAGAGATAAATGCAGAGGGCAGGTTTTTCTTCCCTCCTCCCTTTCCTTTCTCCCACCAATTCCCTAGTGAGTGCAGACTCCCTTCCCTGGAGTCTCACAAAAGATAACCAAAAAAATCAATTAGATTCTAAAAAAAAAAAGAGGAAAACTTTAATAAAGAAGGAAAAAACAAAAATTGTCTCTGTAATCAAGATGGTAAATATACAGAGTTTTTTAGCTTATAGACGATAGAAAGAAGCTTTCTCCAGCAGAAACACAATTTAAGCTACTTCCAGCAAGTACACATCTGCAAATAAAGAAAAACAAGTTAAAAGACTATGACTGCTTTTGTACTTACTTACTATTCTGAATAGATAAGAGACTGTAGTAGGGAGATTGGCAGAAACCTGGTTGCACCTCTAGTCCTGTCCAGGACCCAGAGAGAACAACGGGCAAACCCAAAACCCACAAACAAAGGCTTCCCTCCACCTAGATTTGAAAGTATCTTGTTTCCTGATTGGTCCTCTGGTCAGGTGTTTGGGTCTCTGTTTGTTAACCCTTTACAGGTAAAAGAGACATTAACCCTTAACTATCTGTTTATGACACCCTCACAACAGAGAAAGTGGTTTCCATTGGTAGAAAAGGGCCAGCCAAGGAGTGAAGCAGCTTGGCATCTACCTCCAGATTTCAGAAATCTAATGCTAGAGCAAACTGGAAGTAAGCTGTGGGAGATAGTTAGCTCATGGTAAAGCCTTTCTTTCAGCTCTGTCAAGAAAAAAAATCCCGAAGAGAAAGAAGATCGACTTCAAAGTGGAGAATAGTGGTGCCCAAATTCTGCAGTTCAGTGGACGGTAGCCAGTTCTGCAGGTCCCCCCGAGTCTGCTTAATCGCATGAGATAAGAAGAAAAGGCAGCTTACTGGGCAAACCCCATCTGCCAAGTAGCTCAAATTAAGATTGACTTCTTTTGCAAAATGTGCTCAGATATTTGTGTTCTCAGCCTTTCTTCTAATGGCTATATGAGGGACAAGCTGGGAGAAGTAATATCTTTTAAAGGACCAATTCCTGCAGATGAAAGAAACAAGGTTTCAAGCTACACAGAGCTTTTCTTCAAATGACTACACAGATTTTGGATATGAGGCAGTGTCTGTCTTGCTTCTGAATTTTCTTCACTTTTCCCATTTTTGTCTTTGACCATCTGGATGAGTGGAACAGTCCTTTCCCCAAAGAGCTCAGAATTGGAATCCTGATTCTGGAATGTGGGTAGCATGTAGGTGGAGTCAGAAGATCTGTATGGGCAAAACAGTCTATCTGCATGCTACACATAGCAGGAGCAGTGCCTAATGTGAGTACACATAGTGGAAAGGTAAAAGGAGGGGAAAACCAAGGTAGTAAATAATAGGAACATATGGATATGCAGACTACGTATATGCATAATTGTCCAGGAGGAAAGATACGATATTACATATATGTATATCCAGCTGGCCGACTGCATAGCCAAATACCAGTCTGAAATGGAATTATTATTATGCATGCAGTGATAGAGTTTGCATTCCTATTAGCTCTCAAACTCAGCTGACATACAGAATAGATGAAGTATATGCATACTTGCCCCAAATCTGTAAGATGGGCTATTGCTAACTCACCTCCCCATGACTGTGGCCCTCATAAATCTGTAGGCTTTGCCTATTGCTAATATGCAGGCCCATTTTACAGATGAGGCCAGCAGACATATGGTGTTTGTGCCATGTGTTGAGACTGGGAGTCAGGACACAAGTATATTCTCTTTTCACCTCCACTGTTGTAAATAAGGAATAACTTCAGTGAAATCAGGAAAATTTACCACGGTTTAAAATCAGTGAAGTGAGATTTATGAACCTATGAAACATTGGAAAATTTTCAGTGTACACATTTTATTAGCTTTAGCAATCATGTCCTTTTAATAATTATCAAAGCAACTCTGAGTACTTGAAGTTCACATAAGTAAAATTTTTGAAAGTAAATTGCATACATCTTTGAGAAACATGTATTGATTTTACCATGTCAATTTGAGTAATAAGTGTCTAACATTTTTTTCATGCATTGAGTGAAGTGAGGAAAATGTATTTTTTTCTCTCACAAAAATCTATTGTTAAAATAAAATGGTATAAGTTAATCAATCTTGTGATAATAGCTTTCAGGACAACTACTGTATTTGACTTCATTTTTTATTTATCTACAGAGCAATACAAAAAGAACGGTGTGAGAAGAATAAAGCGTAAGGATAAAATTACATTGATCTATTGTAAAATTGCAGTGGGTTTCTTCCAGCAGCTTTCCCTTAAAAGAAATATTAAGTTAAATCACTAACTCCATAGTTAAGGAATAACAGTTGTTAGCAAATTTTTTGAGCAAGTCAGATTCACCCCATGCAGAAGACCAGCATGAGGTCCATGCACCATTTAAATCCATAATCTTAAATTAAATTTAAGTGAAATATAATCCAAAGAGTGGCCCTCTGCATAAGAGTAAATTTCTATTAATGCCAACATAAAAGAACTAGAGGATGTTATTTTATGCAACTTTGTTCATTTTCTTTTTTTATACAAATAGGGCTAGATTGTGACTTGCATAGCATGGCTGGACAAGGGATTAATACATGCCCTTACACATCTATGCAGTCTGCCCATACCTTAGGTCAAGGCAAACTAGAAGGAGCAGCTGAGCAGGGAATGGGTGGAGTCTTGGGTCAGCACCTCTCCTATTTACCGGCCAGCACAGCTGAGTCAGTGTGGGGTTTGTTGTAACTTCTTGTTAGCAGAGGCCAGCAGGAAATTACTCCTCTCACATAACTCCAGTACAAGGTTAGAAACAGGGGAGTAAATCCTAGCTTCATTAAATCTTACTCCATTGGGGCCAGAATTTCATCCAGGGTGTTCGAGTCACATTGACTCCCAGGACTGAGTTAGTGCAATTTACACTACTCCTCTTCTTTGGGCTGTGTCGAACGTAAAAATCAGGCCAAAATTCATGAGTAGTAAACTGCTCTGATGAAAGAAATTTACCATCCAGGGTTGGTCATTGATAATGCCATCTATAAATTAAGGCTGAGATTAAAGTAAAGAACTCTAGTACAGCTGAAAGGGGCTGCAAAATATGATGAGTACATTTTTAAGAAGTTCTCATTTGAATGAAAATTAATTTTGGATCCTCATCAGTGTATTCAGGGGGAAAATTACTCTAATGTCTACAGAAGGGAGATAAAAAGGAGATCTGTTGAAGAAGAAATAATGAATTTACACTGCCAACATTCATTTTAAGGTGAAGAAGATACATTACTCTACATTATGCCTATATTAGACTTAAATAAATTTCATTATGAAAACAAGATTAGAGGAGAGCAATGTAATTTGAAAACAGACCATACTTATATGAATATTTATAATAAAAAGCTTTCAGGATGGTAATATGTGACTGTACTTTTGGATAATTAAATACAAAAGTTCCTTAAAATAATGTAATGACACTGATTTAAACCCAGAAAATCAAGGTAATTCAAGGCTACCCCATCACCTTTTCACTCCTTCTGTTATGCATACTCTCACAGTGCTGTATCATAGACCTCTAATCTTTCAAACCATATGAACAGCTGGTTGTAATCTGTAGGCATAGCAGTGTGTGAGTGCCTTTATTTCCCTAGGTTCAATTTATACCATGCATTGAAATGTATATGCGGCCTTCCACCTCCCACTGTGTAACTGCTCACAGAACATTACTGTTATCCCATTAGTGCACCAATAATGTTACTGTGTGCTATATCCTTCTGTATAGTGTATGTCACTTCATGTTCTTTCTATGAAAAAACTTGCTGAAATCAGCAGTGCTAGTGTACTAGCTAATTTCATAGGACTTTGAAAAGAAACATTGATACATACACAAAATATGTCATACGGTGACAGATGGGGGGAGGGATAGCTCAGTGGTTTGAGCATTGGCCTGATAAACCCAGGATTGTAAATTCAATCCTTGAGGGGGCCATTTGGGGAACTGGGGTAAAAATCTGGGGATTGGTCCTGCTTTGAGCAGGGGGTTGGACTAGATGACCTCCTGAGGGTCCCTTCCAACCCTGATAGTCTATGTTTTGATTGTGTATGAGATACTAGCAGAGACACCATGCAGTATGATGCTATGCAATATATGGTACTCATAGAATTTTTACTATATTGAGACCCATCTATGCACAGTAATGAAACTTTTTGCAGTCTAAATAATGTATAGCCCCAACAGCTTACATATAGATGATCCTATAAGATGAATATGCCAACCATATTCCTCTTCTAAAATGTGTCTCTTGCAACATTCCTATTATACAAAGTCCCTGTGACATCAGTGTTGCAAACATCCCATTCATTTCCAGTGAGATAATTTCTTATTAAAAATATTTTGAATAAAAGCACCCATCCATACAGCATAATTTATGCCTTCATAAGAAGGCTTTAATAGGGTGCTGATAACTCAGACTTGGTTTTCAGTAGCAGTTTTAAACAGTCTTTGAAAAAAAACGAAAAATGGAAAGTAGAGCCAGGCAGGTTTGTATAGTGAATTTTAGAAGGGGATATTTTGAGTCCATGAAAAATTGCTGCAAATGTTATTTAGAAAACACCATAACAAACCAGGAATAATGAACTTTAAAAATAAATACAAAATGTATAGACGTGCCATACAGTGGCTGCTCTTTCATGGTATTTGATCGTGAGAGGCTCCATATCTGCCCCGCTTGACATTCATTTTTACATAAGCGACAAGTCAAAACAAAGCCCTTGGGATGCAAGAGTAAAGAGTGCTCTTGACTCTGTTTAATGGAGAGGGAGACAAAGGTTCATCTTTGCCCTGGATCTTGTATAGTCACTTACCACCAGTGCAAAGTGCTGATTTACGGAAGACAGGAGATTTTGAATCTCAAATTTAACTGGAGGGGGTTGATTGTTGGTGGTGAGAAAGCCGTGCACATTTATGGCACAATATAAATAGTGTTAGTGGTAATAATAGTATAATAGCAAAAGAATATGGCACCTATTGCGTCTATCTTTGCTCTTGTTCTCTCTACCCGCTGCACATTCTACTTCTGTGTCACTTAAAGTGAAGAAAAATACCTTTCACTTTGGCCTAATGATTTGAGCAAAACTGCAGCACCACAAAGTCGTTTACTTTTGTCTTTTTGTGCAGCTATCAAAGAGGAAGCACGCCTTGTTTTTTTGCTTTACCAGTGAAGTTTTCAGCTCTAGTTTAATGGGGATAGCCTTTTATGAAGGTACTGTCCAAGTTCTCCTGAGCTGATTCTTTTCTTAAAAAGTTAACTATCAAATGATTAGTCTACGTGTGGAGCCATTTCTGTGTACAAGTTCATTCTGAAAGCAAGTAAGCCTAATTTTTGGTCAAGTGACTAGCAAGACGCAGGGGGCACATTTTAACTTCACAAGAAGTGGGTGGGGAGAAAGAGATTCCAACTCTGAACATTTCATTTTGCTAATGGAATTTGCTTGTAGGATCAGCCTCCATGGGATGCGGGGGCAGCACCAATTTGCACCACCAGGAGTATCTCACAGGATTTCAGAGTCACAATTTCTTCCCATCTTCCCTCTGCTCCAGGACATAAGTAATCTGGTGCCGCTGTTTACCAGTAGCAGATTAACTCCCCACTCCCTGCGCACTGACTCAGCTGTGCTTAGTCAGGGCTCTGTGGATATTTCGTATTTCTTTGCCTGCTCCTCATCCATTTGCTCTGCCTTCCATGTCTGGCATAGCAATCCAGGCCACAAAGGGAAATGAAGGTATTTTATTCTCACTTAATCCTCTACATGGTAAAGCTAGGCCACAATCTGGCTTCCAATGTATATCAGTTTGGATAATAGAGTACCAGATTATGCCCCTAGATTTCTGCATGAGAGACCCTCCAATCATAGAACTCACTCACATTGGAAAGGATGTCACATGCTTAGCTTCTGTAGAGTATCCACAAAGCCCAGTCCCTTTTCCCTCGACTCAGTGGATGGTCCTTTGTGGTGTTCAGGAATCTGTGAGTGAGGGCAGGCTAAGGGGGATGTACATCTTCCGCTAAGCCTGCAGGGAATCCACACCAAAGCCTATACAGCCTAGAACTGTATTAATTCTTTTGCAGAGCTCTCTTCCTTCAAAAGGAAGGCTTACAGGGGCAGGCTGTGGAACTCGGGCAATTTGGTCTCAGTGGAACTAGGAACCACAGCAGGGGACCCTGGCACTGACATGATTGCACGGGGCACTGAACAGATGGTTCTATTCCTCCAACAGATTAATAGGGATCCACAGGGTTTGGAGGCCAGGCCCACTGCTAGGAGGCAAATTCAGCCAACAACCAAAAAGGCTGGGGGGCAACTCACAAAAGAAACACTTTTCAGCATTTCTCCTTCCCTGGACCTCCCTTCTGCAGGTTTTTCCAAAGGGGAGAGTGATTTGGGCCAGAACTCATATTTATGCTGACAGCTAATTTGCAGCTTAATGAAATTCAGAACTGAAAAGATAATAAACCTTAAAAAATGGAGCTGCTAAATGGAAATACTATCAGACCTTTAGTTTTAATAGCAGTGCTATTGGGCACCAGGGATAAAATAACAAAGCTAATTTTAATGAAGATATGAACACAGATGAGCTCATTTATCTTCAGCAATTATGGTGCATTTGTAGGACTAATATCTAAATAGAATTCCAACCATTTAAGATCATATGTATATGTACCTTTCAAGTACATTTATATCAGCACGTTGAAATTAGACCTATTCTATTAATTAAGTATGAAAATACAATTCTTATTTTCTCAGTTTTATTTTTAGGAAATCCCGGTTAAGTACACAGCATAATTTAATAGTTTAGGTTTCCAGGACAGCATATTCTGGGCAAAAGAAATTATTGAGTAAATATTAACCACAAATTTGTAATAGGCAAGCAACAAGAATATAGATCTTGATTCAGCAAAATACTGCAATGAAACTATGCACATGCTTAAAGTTAGACATGTGCTCAAGCACCTTGCTGTGTTACGCAATAGTAAGTAAGAAGTAATAGTACATGACAGAGAGTGTATTCATCAGACAATAGGCTTATATGCTGTGAAAGAATTAATGTACACCAGCGATACTCTTATGTCAATTAAAAATAACTTTTTAAACAATGGAAACACTGAAATATAATTTTTATTAAATATGCATCCCCAACTGAAAGTTTGATGTGAGTGCTTTTATTTGCCCTAAAGATTAAATTGAATATCTCAAAATATGCTGGTATTCCTTTTTTTCTTTCTCTTCTCCCATTTTCCACCTTTCCCTCCAGATGATTAGGACCAAAATGAGTAGGACTGCCAAGATGAGCAGTAGTAGCAAGACTCCAAAGGAGAAGGTGCATACATTCAACTAAGCAAAACAAGACTGGTGGTTTCTCCTGGGAAGCCCTGTTAGCCATCTAGCTCTGGGGACATGGGGGTGGGGTGGCATGGGTTGGGCAGGTGTCAGTCTGTATGGGACAGAGGATTGTAACAGGGAAGTGCATTCCTGGTGCTCAGAGTGTGTAGCAGCAGGCCCATCGAAAATAACACCAGGCAGAGTTCATGGGATGTACTCCATGAAGGACAGTCTGTAAGAGGTATGTTTGGGGAAGTCAGGTTGTAAGAGGACAATCTAATTGATTGAAGCCTCTAGAAAATAATTTTATTTGGACAAACTGGAATTAAAAAAAAAAAAAAACACAAGTTCAGAATTAAGCATCTAACTAAAGAAAACCTGGATTCCACAAACACATATTGAAATCATGGGGAAGTCTGAGTTGTGCAGGAATGCAGCTTTGAGAAAGGTGTGAATTGATAATGAATGACCTACTTACAAACCATCAAGTGTGATGCTTAATATATTGCTTGTGATATACCAAAGTGTAAAATCTTGTATTGCAATGGTAAACCTTGAGCTCTGTCAGAATAATCTGAGTGAGAAGAATCTGTTGTAAAAATTGCATGGGAAAAGAAAAGAATAAGCTTAAGGCTCGGTTTTGGGAACTAAAAGTTAGATTTTCTGGATCTTTCTACTGATGCACAGAAGCTTAGTAAAATGTCACTTTAGGAAAAAATTGAAGCAAATCTTCTTACTAATTTTGATTATAGCTACAGTAAAAGTTATGTATCTACAATTCATTTTCAACCCACAGATTGACGACCGTGGCTATGGGCACAATTTTGTGATGTGGAGAGGATGGGATTGAGTACAGGACTGACAGGAGGCCTTAGAATGATGAACTGTTCCCCTTAGTAGCAAATGTCAAAACAGAGGAGGGGATAGGCATTGATAAAGGGGATAAATATTGTCAGTTGGGAAAAATGAGTTCATCATTAAAGAATGAAATAGCATTCTAGTGTTTAAGGAGCTAGAACCAAAGTCAAAGTATAATGATAGAAGGATTTGACTGAGGATACTAAATCAAGAATCTATGAAATGAACGATCTACTCTGAGATATAATAGATGCTGCATGGTTTAGGTGGCTTATGAGACACAACAAATCATACTTAATGCAGAATTTGGAAATAAGAAAAGAAGGGGAGAGAGAACGAGGAATATGATGTTTCTCTTGCAGGGGAAGAGGAGAAGTTTGAAATAAATGAGAAAAAGTTTAAGGCCAAGACATTTTGAAGATTGAATAGGGTATTGTATTTTCTCTGGAAATTTCAAAACAGATCAGTCAAGAGCTAGAAGATACTAGAAGATGTTTAAAAAGTAATCCAACAGGTGAACCGTAAATGTCAGGTAATAGTTATTGGGAAGCATTTGATAAGCAATTTAGGAATTCTCATTCACAAACCATGGACCTGTCAAAGGGGAAACAATCAATCAAATGCTTTGTTTGTTCGATAGAGGCTTAGCCTGCTAGTGGGTCTGTGAAGGCTTGCACAGAGGAAGGGAGAGCCTTCCCCCAAAGAGACTACTTGAGTTATGGGAAGCTTCTTGGGGGAAGGAATATTATTTGGTAATGGTGCTGGTGGATGATATACTTTGAGGAGGAGTCCTTAATAGGTTAATATATGTGGAGGATGAGTTCTTAACTGGTTATTTGGCTAAGTTTCAGTTTAACATCTAGAACTGCAAAAAAGCTGCTCTAGTTAAACGATTGATATGATTGAGGGGGGTAGCCTGGCTATATGAACAAAGGGTGGCCACATGTTAGATACAAGTATGGTGAAAGGTTGACACTGGCAGATATGATGATATCCTGCAAATAGCCATTGGTCATGAAGCGGGGGGGCCACGCTGACTAGGCCAAGTCCATCAGGATGTCCTATGAGGATTCTTCTCCTTCAAAACCACTGTTATCATCCTGCTGTTGCTGCCTGACAGGTCTCTGTGGTCTCTCTTTCTCTCAGTTGAGTCAGGCAAGAGGAAGGAATCATAATATTTTAAAATCTCTGTTTCATATAAATAGCCACAATATAAGGCTCTTTTTCACATATGTCTCTAAAGTGGCAGTTACGAAGCTGCATGCACAGCATTAATTCTGCCAGCACTGGGCTTTCGTGCCTTATGCATGGTCTTGCTGTACTGCTTTGAGGATACTGGGTATTTTTCAAACTGGTACATCTATGGATTGATCCACCTGTTGGCAGCAGCTGAATTCATACTGGATAGGATAAAAAAAAAAAAAAAAAAAAAAAAAAAAGAGTATTTTCTCAATCACTCCAGAAGCCAAGAATTATCCAAGCTGTTGGCCCTCAAAGCAACATCAAAGGGCCTCTGCTAGTCACACATCCTTACCAGTGGCACTAACAAAAGTAATACACTGAAATGAACAAGGGTAAATAACTGTGCCCATTGCAGCTGGGATCAAAGGCATGATTAATGGTTATGGGGGTGGTTAGTGGTAGCATGACATAAAATGAGAAAAATAGATTCCCTCCATGCACTTGGCAGGCAGGTTACTTTTGCTGTGTATAGGATGGGGTATGCAGCAGCTCCCAAAAATCCCCTAGCTAAAGACCCTGCAACCAGGCAATTAGTCATACAAAACAAATAGAGATAAGTGACTGCATCCTTTCACAAATGAGATTGAGTATTAACTATTAGTCAATTAATAAAAGAAATCTAAACTGTGCTCCTAAGACTAAAGTAAACTGCCGAACTAAGAAACTCAGAAGCTGGAGATGATCTCTCAGGGCTGGAGCAGATTAGATACCATATGACTTAAGTTACCAACCACTCAGGTCAGATAAATTCCAAATAGTCAAAGGAGTATTTGCTGCAGAAAGTTTATGAACAATCGTCCCAATTGCTTTTTGTGACATCTGCTTATCTAGTTATGAATAATATAGATTATTGTAAAAAGTATCTTGATGTGGAGAACTTGTGAAGGGAAGGTCCCAAATACAGTGAATAAATTGATTACAATAATTATTTCAGCCAGCTTTAATAAATATAGTGGGTGAGTTAACTGCAGAGATGACCATTTTTATGGTTCTGTATCACTCTCTCTGGAACCACATTTTTTTATTATACTGAATATAGAATCATAGAAATTAGAGACAGAAGAGACCGCTTAGATCATTTGTTCAGTCCCCCTGCCAATGCAGGATTTTTCCCTATAGCATAATTTTCACTAGCACACAAATTATCAAGTTTACACCAATTTATATGGACACTAGAGTATTCTGTCACCATTTCTGAAGTTTTATTCTTTTGTATTATAAAAGCAAGCTCAAAAGAGATGTGATGAGAGATAAGAATGCAATCAATATCATATCATTAAAACTTAATTATATTTTTAATTCCCTGCCTTTCGGAAATATGTTATTTCAACAACTTATTAAATGTAAGAACAACCAACTTTTTTAAAGCAGTGCTTTCTAAACAGACAAATTCTATTAACCTTAGATCTTTCAACTGTTCTAGCCACGTGCGGTCTAGGACTCAAGTCTAACATCTTACAGGACACTGTTCTAAACCTGTGCTTTTTCCACATCATATTATAAACCAGCAAGTGCCATTGCAAATGGCTTGTTTTTTATTTCATTTTAACAAACGCATGTATTTTAATAATTTTGTATTTATACAAGGATTATCTAATAAACTAAAGAACTAAGGCTGGGTTTAAATGTATACCATAAATACTAACTCAGACAGCTGAATGAAAAGTACTGTGTCTGCTGATTGAGCTCATGGAATAATTTGCAATAACATTTTTCCCAATCAATTTAGGCTTTTTTTTTTGCAGATTATGGTTTCCACAAATATAAAACAAATATAAATGAGCCTGCAAATACTTACGCACATGCATACATTTACTCTCATGAATAATTCAATTGACTTCACTTGTTGTTCTGAATTTCCTTATACTTTCCCTTTTTTGCAGTCTATTGGAGACCTCAGTAGCTTTGATACATCTTGCGAGGTAGGGTGACCAGAGAGCAAGTCTGAAAAATTGGAACGGGGATGGGGTGGAGGGATGATAGACGCCTATATAAGAAAATGCACCAAATATTTGGACTGTCCCTATAAAATCAAGACATCTGGTCAGCTTACTGCTAGGTGACGATAGTAGAAGAATCATTACTTCAGATCTGTATCTATTATGGAATCCCTTTAGAAGAGGGAAACTAACTGTTTGGTGTTGGGGCTGTGACAGCGACAGCAAATTCCAGAATGTCTAAACTGAAAAAAAGGGGTAAAATATATTTTTTTCTATTTTAACCAGAAAACCCAAGAATTTTAGCATGTGTACAAAAGGATATGAAATACAGAAACTTGGGAGTCAGACCACTATGCAGGGTTGAAATATTCATTTGTAAGACATATATGGTGGTGATAGGTAAGAAAAGCCACAAATGAGTTACATGTGGGTCATCCCAAATGATTACCCATAAAGCTTTTATAACTCACCACACTATCATGGAATATATATGTGCTACGTATTTAACAGAAGAACTATTTTGGAAATGTTAGAGAATTCAAAAAGGATTATTTGTATTCCTTCTACTTGTAAACACCAGGTTGTCTTGATTAGCAGACTATTCCTTTCTGTGGAAAAAGCTAAGTACGCAAATCAGATGTGGGGGGTGTTTCCTTGAAGATGGTGAAATGGGTTTGGTGAGATGAGATGAGAAATGAACTTGTGCAGGTCTTGGAAGGAGACAAGAATTTAAACTCGTTTTGGAAATATCTACAAATGACCTGAAATATCTTTGGCATACTTAGACAGTTTCAAAGCAACAATACTAATATCTCACTATCCTTCAGGGGAAGGAAAAAATGAGAGTGTATTTGTACTTTTGGAAAGGAGGCTTTCCTACCTTATTGGTGATACAGAATTTCTTTCTAATCCTGATGGATCATGAGATCTCAGATCTTAAATTTAGTCCAGAATTCAGTGTTCTTAGTTTTGGGTCTCTGACCAATCTAATTTGGGGATGACATCTCATGTTGGGTGTAAAGGGGGAAAAAGTAGTTCTTTAGCAGGTGTCTTCTCATAGATTTGGAATATTATGGGCCTATGTGGCAAGCCTGGCACCACAGTGCCCCTTTGTGGCAAGGGTGGGATGGAGTGTCGGCATCTCATCACTCTCCATTCCTTGCATCCGCCTCCTTGTGGGCAGTCGGTTACGGCCTCCCAGTCTTCTTCCCCCCCTCTCGCCTCTGTCTGGTGGGGTAGTGCAATCTAGCAGCCTGAATCCACACAACCTGCTCCTCACAAATGGGGTAGTGCGGCCTAGTGGCCAAAGTTTATACAATCGCCCTTCACAAGCGGATAGCATGGCCTAGTGGCCGGAGTACATCCACCCCCTCCTTACAAGCAGGGTAGTGTAGTCTAGTGGCCAGAGTCTATATAACCTCTTTTACAAGTGGGGTAGCACAGCCTAGCAGCCAGAGTCCATACAACCCCCTCTCACCAGTGGGGTAGCGTGGCCTAACAGCCAGAGTCTCTAGGATCCCTCACGGTTCAGGGGTGAGGGGGTAGGGGGACTCAAGCCCACCCTCTCCACCAAGCCCCAACCCAGGGCCCTGGTAGTGGCAAGCTCTGCTTGCCACTCACTCGGCAGGGATCCACCCGCAACACACTGAGCATCAATATAGCTGTAACACCATTTATCTCTAGAGTTCCCCTGGGTCACTTCCTACTGCGAGTACCAGTTTATCTGCAGCAGGGGGTCCTCCAGTCTGTTCCTCCCTGGTGACATCCTCCTTCAGAGTCTCAGGTACTGCCTTGGCTTGGCTGACTCCTGGATCCTGACATACACGCTCTCCCTCTTCAGGAGCTGGCAGCATGTGTCCTTGTTCTCCAGTGGTCAGCCCCAACTGAGCTGTTCTGCAGACTTTTATACCTGTTCTCCAGTTGGAGCATGCCCAGCAGAGCTTTCGGGGCGTGGCTTCCTCTGCTAGGAAGGAAGAGTTAACTGCTGCGGTACCAGTGCTGGGCCTCTCTGCCCCATCACAGCCTAGTAGAGATACCCTGGGGCAGAGTGCAGGTGAAGTGGTGAAAGATCAGTGATAAGTGCAATTTGTCACATGGATGTCTTCAGCATGTGTATTCTTTTTCTAGCCTACCCAGTGTATCAATCCACTTATTAGTGTTTAATATTAGTCATATAAAAGCATGAACATTTGCTCACATTGTATAATGGACAAGCTTATACAACGTGAGCAAATGTTCATGCTTTTATATGACTAATATTAAACACTAATAAGTGGATTGATACACTGGGTAGCTGGCACTATCCCATTGCTTTTGCTAGTTATTTCCTTCAAGCACCTTAGAGTAATGCTGGATTTTACTGACACTTTTTAACCTTCACAGTTGACTTTAACTGAACAATTCAAGATTTTTCCAACTCCACAAATGCCAGTTTTGGGTACTTTTTTGTTTGTCTGTTTTTGCACACAGATAAAGGTCAAACTCTTCCTTTTTACTTCACCCAAAGATTTAACTGTCTCAAGGTTAGTACAACACTCAAGGTTTTTCCCCCTTTGAGCTATATGCTAGTCACGCAGTCTTTTACTCTTGAAAAGTGAACACTACATATATTTTAAAATAATGCATATTTTCCTTTAAGCAGTTTTACTATAAATAAGTAGATCTGTAATCGAACCAAGTCTTACATTGTAAGCTGGCTTGTGTCTTTATGTTAACACTGGCTCCTACATGTATGACATATATAGCACAAAGTTACCCTCACAAAATTATGTATAGGACATAATATTAGCCCTTCTATTCTTGCTAATTAATCCTTTAAATATTTAGAGGCACTTATATAGCATCTACGTGATTGAGGTCAGATGTTATGGTCATCTGGACTGCAGAGAATTTCTCCTGGACTTAGCAATATCTCTGAGAGACAAAATGGCCACAGCTCTGGATCATAGGGATCCATGGGGGGAGGGATAGCTCAGGGGTTTGAGCATTGGCCTACTAAACCCAGAGTTGTGAGTTCAATCCCTGAGGGGGCCATTAAGGGAACTGGGGTAAAAATCTGGGGATGGTCCTGCTTGGAGCAGGGGGTTGGACTAGATGACCTCCTGAGGTCCCTTCTAACCCTAATAGTCTATGATTCTATAGAAAAGCATTATTCTCTTCTTTATCAGAACATTAAAAATACAAAGAAAATGTTGACATTTCTTTCTAAGAGACTGATGACAGCCATTTCCTTTTGCTTTCTCTCATCTAGCAATAGTCATTATTGGTAAGGTCTCAGAATACTTGCGTTGTGTCTGCTGCAGTTAAGAATTTATAAGCTGTGAGCTACACATTGTTCTGGACTTATTTTGCAGCCTATGAATTCAAAGAAACATTTAAGAACATTATACAATAGTCATTGCTGGTTGACATCCACCAACTTTGAGTGTTCAATCTCTTTTGCAGGGCAAGTTGAGCAGGTCATAGCTAACATTGTACCAGTTTTTATCCTGGGAAAGTCATAGTGGAAGACATCCTATTAAATTACACATTGTTGCTGCTTCATCTATTTTTATTCTTGTTCAGTGGTATTTGTGAGTTTTATTTTGACTTGGCAAGAATAAGCTTTTTTCCCTCTGAGTTGACAATTGCATTCTTTAATGAAGTGTACTGCATGTTACGTGTCAGACCACACGATGCTGTCTCTGCCTCCAATTATTCAACAATTTGTCAAATTAAGCCCTACTTTTTAAAAATGGAATTCATAAACAAATTTCACTCTGACAGAAAACATATGATGCTGTATTCAGGGTGCAATACTTGAATATTTGTACCATATTACTTGTCCTCTTTATACCATGTTAATTTTCTATGCCTCAGTTAGAGAAAGTGGCTTATTTAATAGCTTTAAAAATTCTTAATTGCATGTTATTTCTACCTATATTCTTCACTTCTGTTTGGCTAAAACAATTATAAAATAGTTATAATTCTGCACTGTTGCCTGGAAAACCAGACCACAGGTCAAAGCACAAGAAGTAAATGTTTTCCACTGTATTAAACGAAACTCGGGTAAATCCTGTCATGTCTTTGATAGTTCTGGATAGCCCCAGATGCAGCAGGAATAATGCAGCGGTGCTATTGGAGGATGTTAAGATATGGGGACTTCAAGCAGAAGAGCCATGACTCCTTGTGTGCTGAGGAGCTCTGTTCTTCCTGAATCCCAATGCACGGGGATTGAGACGAGGCCAAAGTGCAAATGATAGTAGGGCTGGTGGATCTGCCTGTAAAGAAATCCGACCATTCTCTACAGTACAGATGATTGGAAATTCTGGAGATGCCACTGCCAAGTCCCTGCCAAGGGGCTAACAATCACAGGGCTCTCCTGTAATACCCTTACACATCTTGAGTAATAATTTACTCCTCAAGTAGCCTCACTGATTTTCAATGAGACTGCTTGGGAAAATAAGGTACTACTCAGTGCAAATGAAGGTGTCACAGCCTGGTCCTAAATTAAAATCTAAGCTTGACAACCCTGCAGTCTTATGTTTATCCACATAATGGGCACAGCAGAGGCAAAGCAAGATTTCCTACACCCAAGCTATCATGATTTTGAAGGAGTGGACAAATATCAGGGCAAGAAGGGGTTAATGGTCTGTTCTAGAGACAGATGCTTAACTTAACCTGACCCAGCAACACCTGCCAAGATTATCAAGCCTGATAGGAAGGATCCACTGACTGCAGGAAATAATAAGTGAGGAACCTGAGTTCAGATATGAGCTCTCTTGACACAGGTATCTTTGGCTGGGATCATTTAGGAAGTGGTCTCAGCAACCCTGAACTAGGCATCATAGGAACAACAAAGCCTGAAAAAGGTTGGAACCATATTTCTGATTTGTTTGTTTGTAGAGCTAAAGTGAGTGGAGGGATGAGTTTTGACCCAACTCAGGCTTCATGGAGTGTGCTTTAGGTTACACTAGAGAGTTTACAGTGGTGGAGCTGCAGTGATGGAGCTGCGCTGCTGTAAGCTCTCTAATATAGCTGCTAAGCCAACAGGAAAGCTCTTGCCATGAGCAGCGGTAGCTATGTCAGCAGGAGAAACTCTCCTGCTGACATAGTGCTGTCTACACCGGTGCTTAGGTTAGTGTAACTTACGTCACTTGAGGGGGGTGGCTTTTTCACACCCCTGAGCGACATGTGCTCGAGTACACATAGTCTTAGAGCAGGAGAGATTGATGACTTGAGAATTCCCATCATGAAAATGAAATTTTTCTTTTAAAAATTGTGGAGAATGAAAAATCACCTTGGCAGGGAAAACAATGAAATGAAAAATGCTTTGAGATTTGCCCTAATTCAAACAAATCACACTTTCTAGTTATCTTCTAGCTCTATTAAAATTGAAAGGATTTTAAATATCTAATTTACTTTTCTCCATCCCTGGTCTGTCTTTCTTTCTTGCATTACACTCATGTTGGATAATGAAAATAGATTTTCTTTGCTTTCTGGTTTTCATTTCCCATTTAAAAGCTGCACTTTAGGGCTGCAACATTGCAAGGGAAAACTTGAATCCAAACACAAATTGTTTTCATTGAATTTTAAATTCCATTAAAATATTTATGAAAATATTACATTAACATTACATTGTAATTTTTTTTTATATATTACAGAGAAAATATGGATCTAAGCTACATGGTGATGTTCCTTAAATTAACATTTGTTTCTTGATTCCATTACACTGATTATGTCAGTGTCACATATTTGGACCAGTTCCTCAGCTAGCATAACCAAGTGAAATTCCCCTGGAGCTATGCTGATTTGCACCAACTGAGGATCTACCCTATTAACTTATTTGAAGTGATGCTGGCTTTACCCTATACATCAGAGTGGATGTTAATAAAAAATTATCACCCTTTGGGTTTAGTATAAGAAAACTAACTAGTGGGCAATAACACTGGTCTACAATTTTTGAGGAGTCTTCTGCTTCAGAGATAAAATGTGATATTTATTATGTATTTGATGTGCTGAATTCAAATACGACTATTAAAACAACTGACTGGCTACTGTTTCTAAGGTATTTAAGTTTTTACATTTTACGTCTATGTATATTGTGTAGATAGTAGAGTTTTAATCATAAATTGTAAACCTAGGTCTTTTCATGTGTTTATGGTTGCTTTACATGATAATATTTCACCTGTCCTGTTTATGTAACACTTTAAAAATCAGCAAAAGGGTTATATAAATCAAATTTATTATGAAACAAAAGGCAAAAAACGATTATGTACATAGTTTAGTCCTAGTCAGTGTCTACTCCAAGCTTCTTGGCTTGTCTCTTGTACTCATTAAATGGAGCATCTCCTGTCACTGTCCAGCAATAGTCTGCAAGCATTGATGGGCTCCATTTGCCCTGATAGCCTGCCAGGAGATTCCACTGCTGTAGTCTGGAGCCCAACAGCTCGGCCTTACTCTTGGGTAGTTCCAAATCTCTGACAAGGTCATTCGGTTCACCTTGTGTTATGAGGTGTGGTTCAGAGGAGGAGGATGGGAGAAAATGTGGGTCCTGTGACATTGATGGTTCAGGACCAGAAGTTTCATCCTCTTCCTCTTCCTCGTCTGACTCAAGTGAGAATGATTCTGGTGCATCAGGAACCAGCAGTCCTTCTCCGAGGGGTACTGGACGTATAGCTGATAGAATGTTTGGATAATGCACAGTCCACTTTTTCTTCTTTGACACACCTTTCCCAACTGGAGGCACCATGTAGAAGTAACAATTGCTGGTATGATCTGTTGGCTCTCTCCAAATCATTGGTACTGCAAAAGGCATAGATTTCCTTTTCCTGTTCAACCACTGGCGAAGATTTGTTGCACAAGTGTTGCAGCATATGTGTGGGGCCCACCTCTTGTCCTGATCTCCAATTTTGCAGCCAAAAGAAAGGTGATAGGCTTTCTTAACCATAGTGCTTATACTGCGCTTTTGTGATGCACAAGTCACTTCACCACAAACATAGCAGAAGTTATCTGCACTCTTCACACAAGTATGAGGCATCTCTGCTCACTTTGGCTAAACAGAAATGTGTCCCTTTGCAAAATCAAACACTGACAAATAAGGGAGCACGACACTGTATGATTTCTAGAGCTGATATAAGGCAATTTGTTCAGCAGAGTGATGTAAGCTTCCTTATGATTGCATCATCCATGACTTCTAGGAATAACATGATGCATTTCATATCATGTATGACGCAATACCAGCTTCAGATTGTATCATTCATTGTTTTGCCTCAAAAGCAAGTACTGTCCAAACCCAGTCATAGATTTCTTCATAGATCCAGTCAAAGATGTATTTTAGTCATTTCTGGTTTAAATTGAGATTTCTTCCCTTTATAACTCACTTATCCTCCGTCATTCCCAAGTCAGGGGTCATATATACTGACCCAATAGTATATCTTGAAAACTAGAGCCAATCAACAATTTTAAGCATCATTTTCGTTCTCAGTGACCCAGAATTAGTGAAGTTGGACTACATTTATTTCAAAAGCATTTTGGCTGTAAAGCAGTGTAATGTGTCTGTTTTCATTTTGGGTGTTATATCCCAATTGTTGGCTATTTTTTTTAACCTGTACGGCAATAATTTTTTTTTCTAAAACTTTAACCAGTGTTTCTCAGATACAGTGTCCTTGTTGTACCTTCATAACACCTTCTTCAGATGCCTTGAAATCTCAAAGGAAGTGTTAGATTCACAACTTCATTTGTATTGAGACTAGCACCATATGTCTTATTGATTTGATAGTGTAGCTGTTCACAATACATTTCATTTATTCAGATAAAAATAGGAAAATAAATGTCAATAACTATAAGCAGAGAGTGCTGACATGAAGAAATCAGACTTAAAAGCATATGGTTCAAGAAGCTTGTGGAAATATGATTTGAAGATTGAGTGAATGTACAGTGTATTTTTAGGACCCATTGTGACATAGCAGCTGCAGCATACAGAGAATACCTTCGGAAATTTCCTAGTTGCTGATACACCACCAACCATAATGTACAGAGACAAATGCATTGTGAGACAGCTTTTTCAGTAGAGTGTAGCAGCATCAGGGGTATTTTCACTGATCGATCTTCTATGGAACAAAAATGATGGACAGGCAGCTCCTGTTACAGAAGAGCTTGGTTGGTTAAGTAGAAAACTATTCACTGGCTTATATTGTAGATAGTTACTCACTAATAATCAAGATCATCTACTGTAGTTTTATCTTCTATGGCAAATAAGGGATGATGTCTTTGAAAATAGTGTATATACAATATTCAGATCACTGGTAGAAAAAGAAAAATCTTCCCCAACCTATCCAGCAAATATCTGCAGGCAACTGAGTATCCTAACATTTCTGCTACACCAAACACAAGACTTGGAGGGTGTCATAATGGCTGAGAAGAATACTATTATGGAGGGGTTGGGTCAGGTTGTGTTGAGATTTGCAGTGAAAGCAGGATTATAAACTGACATCATTTTCAATCTCAACTGTCAAATTTGCCACACACACACAACACTCACTACATTGGATTTACACCTGTTGAAACTCTGCTGGCTTCATTGGAGTTATCCCTGACTTACATGGATGAGAAAAATATAGTGTCCAGGGTTAGTGTATTCTAAGTATGTGAAGTGGGGTCCTTTAGGATGAAAAGTGCTGGATAGTCAACAAAAATTATAGCAATAGAGTTACTCAAGCAGCAAATTTCAAGATTATCAGAAGTATTTACCCCTGAAACCTAGTTCAAAGAGCCAGTCTCATCCAATCAGGGAAGAGCATGCCATGTTACCTACGTATCCAAATATAAACAGCCCAGATATCTGTTTTTGAATATTGAACACTCCTGATAAACTGCTCACTAGTGAACTACAGACCAAAATATTTGCAGAAAAATTGAGAAATGAAGGCGTACGTTCAAGAAAATGTCCCTGGACAACATATCAACTGCAAAAAAGGATGAAAGGCATTGACTATATGACTCACTATGAATTATTTACACATTTCATGTACTAAATTATCTTTAAGTACAGTGAAGTGAAAATTAATAGATTTCATACATTTTAAGGCTAGACGAGACTATTATAACCATCTAGTCTGACCTCCTGCATTACACAGCCTGTAAGATTTTACCCAATGATTCCTGCATGAAACCCCCCAACTTTTCACTGAATTACGGCACATATTTTGTAATCTTGATGTAAAGACTTCTTGTGTTGGAAAATTTAGCATATTCATTATCTAATTAAAATATGACCATGTAGATCATTATTGCAACCACTATTATATATTTGCAACAAATCTTGTATAAAATGTGGCATGCAAGATGTCTATTAAAAGGTTATGATTTGCTGATTGTGATTATTCTATCTGTATGCATGTATCACTTTTGTATTTGAAGTTATAAATATTGGCTCTATACCTGGATTTCAACTGCTTGCTCCTAGGGTAATGCCCACGAAGTAGTTAGCCAGCACATCTTGGATGGACTATTCAAATTGAGTGGCCCATCAAAAGGATACTTAACTCACAATGGATCATGGGAGATGCCTATCTACACTGAGTGGACTGTCCTGTAAACGTGCTGTCTGGAATATAGATAATGGCTTTCTGCAATGTCTGAGCAAAATTGGGCATGAACATGTGACTTGCACATGTGACTCCAAACACTATCTGGTCACCCATGAATCTCCATTAGCTGTGCTGAGGTTTTTGTTCGTAACAATGGGTTTCCCTCCACATGGCAGAGGATATAAATGGCCCTGGAAACCCCTCCATTTAGCCTCTATCCTGCTCCAGCCTCTTTCAAGCCTCTGGACTATACTAATGGGAGCATTCTAACCAATGGACAAGGACCTTCCAATGATTTGGAAAAAGCCAAAGACTTGACTTAAGCCAGCAGTTTATTCCATCACTGCTACAAGCCTGCATCAAGAACTTTGAAATTACTGTATGTATTTGATTCCTTTAACCAATTTTAATTTCTTTCTTTCTTTCTTTTTCTTCCTTTGCGCAGCCCAGCCCCCTGGAGCACTGCTTTACCGCGTTATATCCCAATTTGTGTTATATCAGGTCATGTTATATGGGGTAGAGGTGTATTATAAAAATCTGTATCTTATTTTCTGTTATTTCTCTGAAGAGTTCATGTGATTTTGTGCAGGTCTGCTATTTATGGAGAATCAGTACTACATGCACAGGAGAAGAAATAGGTTTGAGAGCATAGAAAACCCAGGATTTCAAACTTCTCTGCTCCTAGGCCCCCTGGTTCTCAATAGATGTGGCAAAAGAATGACACTTATACTGAGTGCCATAGGTCACAATTATCCTCCCAGGTAGATTCATTTTCAAACTCAGGCCAATGAAAAGTCTCCTCTTGGATATCTGATTTGTTCAGATGTTGTAATTATATAAATTGAGCATGAAAGTGGAGAAATGTTTGAAGATATATGCCCTTGTGTGACGAACTGGGAAAGTTCTTAATGTTTTCTCTGAATACTGTATTGGTGCCTCAGTGTCCCCATGGCAGTTCTTAAGTATCTGGCAGAGCCAAGGGCCAGTGCACCTAAATGCCTGACACTCTGTCTCCTAGCAACTGATGGCCTGGGCCCCTCCTCTGCAAAGGTGCCAGCTGAAGGTGTTGGAGACAAAGGGATCAGGTGACCTCCTGGCCCGGGAAAGGAGCTGAGCAGAGAGGAGGGGCTGGGAGAGGTTGTTAGTCTGGAGCTGGCTGGGGTCAAGGGTGGAGGGCAGACCTGGGGGGTCTGGCTCACTGCCCCCCAGAATGGACCCAGCCGAGGGGTCCGGTTCGCTGTATCTACAAGCTCTGTTTTAGACCCTGTTCCTGTCATCGAATAAACCTCTGTTTTACTGGCTGGCTGAGAGTCACGTCTGACTGCAAAGTGGGGGTGCAGAACCCGGTGGCTTCCCCAGGACCCCGCTGGGGTGGACTCGCTGTGGGAAGCGCACGGAGGGGCAGAAGATGCTGAATGCTCCAAGGAGAGACCCAGGAGGTGAAGCTATGTGAGCTTCTTGCCCTGAACAAGTCTGCTCCAAGGGAGAGGAGGCTCCCCAAAGTCCTGACTGGCTTGGTGGGGAGCAGTTCCAGAGGATCGCCCGGTGACTCCGTGACACCTTGTACTGAAGAAACAGTAAGACAAGTGATTTGCTCCTTGTACAATCGTTTTTTTTATTAGAGTATTTACCATTAACATATATCCCAAGTGGCCAATTACTAGCCTTTTTATTTCCTTTATCCTGACTATCACAAAGCACTATGCAAACAAATCCCTTTTGATACTCTCTAGAAGTTAGTCTAAGATCATAAGTTTTTCTCCTTCTCTGAGTTTGCATGTGTCTAAATCCTTAAAGAAACAGATTACCACTGTCTGGAGTGTCCTTCTAAACCGATGCCAGCTATCCTCACTTCTCCCATATTATTATCACATTAGACTCATCAAATCCCACTTTGCATCTCATGCCCTTGTTGCAAAACTGGCAGTAGAGCTGATGTGCTGGGTACAAGTCCCTAAGAAGGAAATAGTAAATGCAAGTGCCAATCATTGAAGGCATTATCATGAAGCAATATTGCTGCTGATCTCACATTGATATGGGTAGAAATAAATGACTTGCCAGTGCGTGAAATCTCAATTAAATTTGGACCATCCAGATCAGGTTAACCTCCTAGTTGTTCCTCAGACCACAGCTGTTCAATTGCCTCAGAGCAGTGGAGACAAATACAAATTTATTATTTGCCTCAGTAGCCTCAAGATGACAGTGTCCTTTTACGTCAGGATCTATAATCATTTTACCACCAGTTGTTTTCCACATTGTCACCAAAATAGTTAAATAAAGGCAGCCCAGAAGGAAGGCACTTCATATCTCAAGTTATGTAACCCATGTATAGATCAATTATAATCAATCAGAAAATTTAAATCATGTTAAAGTCTTAAAGTTCCAAGCGAAAGTTTCTGCCATTTCTTAATTAGAAAGTTATTTAGATAGAAAACTGTCTAATACATTTGAAAACTTGTCTGATATATACTGAGTTGAAAAAAAACTATTTTCCAGTTAGTACTAACTCAACTTTCTGCACTGGCTAAACTGCTGTTTTGAATGTATACACATATAGGAGGCTAGAGTGACCAGATGTCCTGATTTTATAGGCACAGTCTCGATTTTTGGGTCTTTTTCTTATATAGGGTCCTATTACCTCACCATCCTCTGTCCTGATTTTTCACATTTGCTGTCTGGTCACCCTATAAGAGGCTGTTTTTACATGCCCTCAAGTATCTGGGTAAACAGGATAGTGCAACAATGTCAGTAGCTCCAAGTACCAAAGGTCCACAGAGTCTTCAAACAGATGTTGGAGCTCTCCCTGAAGAGTGAGCCAAGAAACAGAATGTCTGCAACAAAAAATGAAATGCAGTATCAGCAAAGTCATTCATCTTCCAGGCACACAAAATTTACCTACAAAATAGATATTATGTGTATCATGCAATACATTATAAAACCTTGAAGCAGCTTCCTTATTGCTTTTGATTTTGCTGATTGCATATTTATTGTGTCTCTTCAACCACCTGGTCGTCTGAATGAATGAGAACTCACTTGTTCTCTGAGGGTATGTCTACATCTACAATTTTGCAGCGCTGGTTGTTACAGCTGTATTAGTACAGCTGTATAGGGCCAGCGCTGCAGAGTGGCCACACTTACAGCAACCAGCGCTGCAAGTGGTGTTAGATGTGGCCACACTGCAGCGCTGTTGGGCGGCTTCAAGGTGGGTTCGGGGAACGCGAGAGCAAACCGGGGAAGGAGACCAGCTTCACCGCGGTTTGCTCTCGTGTTCCCCGAACCCCCCTGCAAACCGCAGGGAAGGAGACCTGCTTGCACGGAGGTTCGGGGAACGTGAGAGCAAACCGGGGAAGGAGACCAGCTTCGCCGCAGTTTGCTCTCGCGTTCCCCGAACCCCCCTGCAAACCGCAGGGAAGGAGACCTGCTTGCTCGGGGGTTCGGGGAACGCGAGAGCAAACCGCAGGGAAGGAGATCTGCTTGCACGGAGGTTCGGGGAACGCGAGAGCAAACCGGGGAAGGAGACCAGCTTCGCCGCGGTTTGCTCTCGCATTCCCCGGACCCCCCTGCAAACCGCAGGGAAGGAGACCTGCTTGCACGGGGGTTCGGGGAACGCGAGAGCAAACCGGGAAAGGAGACCAGCTTCGCCGCGGTTTGCTCTCGCGTTCCCCGAACCCCCCTGCAAACCGGGGAAGGAGACCTGCTTGATTACCAGACGCTTCCTCAGGTATGCTGGGATACCTGCTTATTCCACGGAGGTCAAGAAAAGCGCTGGTAAGTGTCTACACTTGATTACCAGTGCTGGATCACCAGCGCTGGATCCTCTACACCCGAGACAAAACGGGAGTACGGCCAGCGCTGCAAACAGGGAGTTGCAGCGCTGGTGATGCCCTGCAGATGTGTACACCTTCTAAGTTGCAGCGCTGTAACCCCCTCACCAGCGCTGCAACTTTGTGATGTAGACAAGCCCTGAGAGATCCTTGATGTGTTTGAATTACAAGACAGAAGAATTCCAAGAATGTTGTAGTATGTCCTTGACCATACCAGACACATCCAGTAAAGTAAGAGGGCTTATTACACTGGATGCATCTGAGAATAAATAAAAACTGAATTGCCGTCATAGTCAGTAACTGGAAGGGCATTCTACTGGAACATTCTAGACACTTATGTTCTCTACAGAAATAAAAAAAGGGTAACATGGTACTCCGGATCTTTTCATAGATGAATTAGCCATTCAGGATATCTCCATTCTGGAAATCAATGGGAATTTTTTATAACCATAGAAGATAGCTACACTTTGGGACCATCGGACAGTATAAACCTCCAAAGGCTGCACAAAAAATGAACCATCCATGGTCATAATTGATAAGTGCAGGAGAATATGTTCATGAAAATGTTATGGTTTTTTTGACAGAACAAAACTCATCTGAGATTTGAAGTCCTGTAAAGAGCTAAGCTCCATGAAATGGGAAAGCAACGCTAGAATGGTATCTGAGTTTTAGTGACTGGTTGCATAAATATGAATATTTATGGATGAATGAACCGGTTTGGAAAAAATAATCTTTGCCTAGTTCTAGAACTGATCTCCTATTCTACCTCTTGGGATGTTTTTGTGGTTTTTGATTTTCTTTTCTGTATGCTCACCTTTCTTTATATTTTCAAGTTCTGACCAATGCTGGAACCAATGGTGTGGAAATGGTCCAAGAAAGGCAGCTATAGCATTGCATTAATGTAGTTTTTCACACCAAAAGTGTTATGGGTGTTTTGTTAGTTTGCTGTAGCTTTGCTTCACAATAGATCTTGTCCAACCGTAGTTACATGATTAAAAAAGTCATAATATGCTTAATACAACTTCCAATTTATGATAGGTCATAATAAAATACGTGACATGGCTTATCTTTTTAATCTGTCCATAGGGCAATTTCTAATTAAAACAAAACTATAATTTTACGATAAGGCTTTCTACAAATTAAAGTGGAGTTTTATATGCTGCCTGCTATGGCAGTTAAGAAATATGTCTGTAATTACATGTGCTCACAGACAGCAGGGGATACATGTTTACAACAGTAAATGGAATTCTTAAAATGCACAAGGTTTAAGAAAATGGATTCTTTGTATTCAATTGTTGGAATAATCAATTACTTAAAATGAACTGACAAAAGTGACACTAGGTTATTGTTACCTTTGTGAAAGCTATTGCAGATGAACCAGGGGGGAAAGTGCCATGTATTTGGGCCTGTATATTCTATTGTAACTTTGCCTAAGAAATGAAGTGAACGGTTCACCAACGTTAATAATCCCCTAAAAGCTCTCAAATCGACTAACAAGTCTGAACTTCATTGTGCGTTCTGAACAGGCAAGTTAACCTAAAAAAAGCCAACGACAGTGATAGCAAAAAGTTACAATCACATCATCTAATGATTAGGAAATTCAAACATTTCCTTACTGCCGGAGCCAAGAGCACTCTGAAAAGTAAACAATAAAATAAATTACCATTCACAGAGCTGAGCAAACTATTCAAAGCAAATAATTAATTATTTCACAAATTTAGTGCCTTTCTGTTTGTAAATCTTCTGCAAAGGGACTTTGGATTTTATAAATTAATCTGCTATCTGCACCTGTTTGATGAGCCCTTTCTGTGGACCAGTTTCAGCCTCTGGGGTTGCAAATTACTTGTTTTGATGAGATCTTACACACCACAAATAATGGAGAGTGAAACTAGTCACCTGAGCCACATAATATTGTTTCTGTTCCTTATGGCACCATGGTTGGAGCTCTGTCAGAGATGCAGGACATTCCCATTGCTGTGGCTGGCCACTTCCATTGTGTAGCACAAGGGCTTGGACCATGGCCCTTGGTTCCTCCCAACTCCCTTTGTGGGGGCTAGTATTTTAAGGAGATCTGAGCAGTCCCTGCACCAGGATGCATACAAGCTAAGACTATGACTAGCCTTTGTATATGCTGGGTCATAAGGGGAGGAGGGGAGCTCTTTGTGTCCTTCCCTTGATGGGGCCAGTCCCACACTTAACCTTAGTTCCGGATCCAAGCCCAATCGAGTCGGTGAGAGTCTTAAGTTGATGAGCTTTAGATCTGGCTCTCAGTGTCTAGGAACCTGTCTCGCATCTTCTCTGAGGGGCAGATCAGATCAAGAGATTCTCCAGATTTCCGTTTGAGTGAGGGAATGTATCAAGCAGGGTAATATTTGTCTACAGCGCTGCCCTATCCAGGTATGGAATACTATTAATACTGAGCAAGGGGCAGTGGAATTCTCATTCCTGTATATGATTATTTGCTTGCCAGAGTGCCAGGGGAAGTGACATATAAGTATTCAGATAGATATCTGATTTTCCTTGCAAGTCATTTTGGTGCTATAAGGGCTTTGAGATCCTTGGATGAAGTGGTCTATTGAAATGCACAGCATTATTGGTGATGATGATCATTGAGATTTTTTATTTGTATGACAATGCTTTGTACCTTCAGATCATTGTGCTCCTTTGTGGTCCCATGCCCTATTCATATAACCTTCTTTGGGGCTTCTCCAGTGGAAAGCCCATCTCCCTCTGTACGCCTACCATGTTCAACTTCGCTAATGCCTCTCAAGAGGATACAGACATATGTTCTTCAAGCCTACCAATATTTTCCCCTGTATATAACAAGAATAACCAGTTCAGTTAATGTTAAACAAAAGTGATACATTCTATGAAGGTTACCTTTGAGAAAACTGGAAATAAACAGATATTTAATACTTGCTGTGGAACCAACTGGGAGATAGTCCAATGTAACCCTGTAGCTTTAGCTGAGTTTTTACTTGTTACCAGTTTACCAACACATAAAGCTGTAGCAACTGCCCTCCCCTTCTCTCTCTCTCTCTCTCTCTGACAGCAAGGATGATACTTCAGTTTGCCTTTGTCCTTTAGGGATATTTGTCACCTGCCTGGATAACCAGTTAGATCTGTATACACAGCAAGCTCTGTTTACACAGCTAATCTGTCCAGAACTAGTGTTTCCACCAGTGCACTATCTGTGTGCCTCAATGGATAATTTAAACTAAATATCTAAATTGAAAGTTGAGGAATTTTTAGCATAGGAAGAGTCCCATAAAATCTTTCCATTGGTTCAGCAGCCACTGCAAACACCATATGATCTCCTCTCCATAACTAATTTTGCCTGGAGCCATCTTAATTGTCATATGTTTCTGACTGTGAATCTGAGGAAACTCTGCTTGTTTCTGACTCGTAAGCAGACCACATCTTGTTCCTGACATTGAGCGATTGATAACAACATTACAAAATTGCTAAAAGCACTACTTAGAATGTTGTCATCTTTAAGGCAATGATTTGGGGGGAAATGGCAGTGGGGACAGCAGAGAGACCATTTATTTAATCACATTTGCTCACATGAAGTTGTGATTCCTAAAACTATTGGACTGGATTTTCTGTTCTACTCTACCCACTTTTCTCTGCCTGCAAACCCCTAGTTGGGGATTCCTGACAGCTCCTACACTTGCCTCCTCACAGCCCTGGCTCTTTTTTTCAGCTAGCAGAGGTTCTCTTAGGGAACATAGCCAGCTGTCACACATTAGAGTGCCTCTAGGCTGCGCTACACTGTGCCTGGGCTGGGGAGCTGTCACCAGGAAGTCATAAACAACTTTCTGATGCCTTCCCAACCCCTGCTGCACCTAGCAACAGAGAATCTGGCCCATTTTCACAGGCTCATTCTTTTTAGGATCTAAATTATTCATCATGAAGTTGGTTTAGCCCTTGAAAATTAGTTTGGGCCCTTACTATAAACAAACAGCTACATAACTACATCTCACATCATTTAATTATAAAAATTCTCTTATATAAAATGCCTTCAGTTACTCTACTTTTGAAATTCCTTTTTAACCAGTAAATTGCAGCCATATAATACCTTGCACTTGTGTAAATCACAACAAGCTCTTTACAAATGTGGGCAAATGTTAGCTGCATTCTACAGAGGTGGACACTGAAGCACAACAACGGAATTGAGCCCTGCGCGGGACTATTTTTTAATACCACACGCTCCTGCTATTATGACAGCATGTCCTGCGGGATCCAAGGGACACTAGTCCCACGCAGGACTCTTCAACAGAACCAGTAACAGAGAACCCAAATCTCTTGATTTCCAATCCAGTGCTCTATCCACTAGGGCACAACCACCTCCCAAATAGGTGCCAATGTAGCAAGGATATTATTTAAGAAACTGGACATTCCTTTCAAGCCAAATAAGTCTTTGGAGTATAACAGGCATTTTGCTATAATGGGATCTTCTTTAAAACATATTCCAAGGCAACTGCAGTATCTGTACCACAAACTAGAGTGACTGGGTAGTTTTGGAAGGAAAAGCAAACTGGCCAAAGACCCTACAAAGCACAGTACCCATCACTTCTGAATCATTTACTGAGAAATCCTATGGAATTTAATACTAAGAAGGATACTCTTTCGGTATGTTTTGATCCATTCTATAGAGTTCAATAGAGAATTATCCCTGATGTAGAATTCTGTAGGCTGTTTGAAATGAAAATATAGATGCAAGCTTACTCTCTATTAAATGACACATGTTTTTAGACTGATTTCTGTAAAGGACTATTACATTCCTTTGAAATCTCATTAATTTCATATCTATTAAAGTCTATAGGACTGTTAACATCAGAAGCACATGTGATAAAGTATGATTCTGTGCCCCGGTTCCAGAGTTAAAGGTATCCATCCCATCTACCATGTCAAGTTTTACTAAAAAAGCACCATGACTACAAACATTTTATATGTGCTTCAGAAGCAAATTATTGAACCTTCTGCTTGACCTCTAGCCATGAGGGGATTTGCTTGGTTTTGGTCCTTTCATGCCAGTTACATATCTGAGCTCCGCTAGAGGAAGTCACACTTATTTTCTTATTAGAGCAGCTTGGCCTACACTGTAATACCATTCATTGCCTGCCATTTTAGTATGGGAAGCAATCAGATGATGGGCAGCATCCCAGAACAGATACCCAGAATAGTACTTGCAACATGGAGACGCTTCAACTTTGGGAGAAACGGATAAATACCCTCCTTCTGTGTATGTCTGATCCCAGGTGGAAGATGGTGATTTGAAACAGACAGTTGTTCATCATGGAGAAATTCTAGTTCCTAGTTACTTAGCTTGATGTTCACACTGAATAAGTATCTATTTGGATTTTATTTCTGCAGCAGCAGTGAATATACTTTTCCTGGATGATCTCTGGAAAGGGGATGCTTGGTGGAATCCTTGGTTACTTTGTTGGCAGAGAGGGAATGGAAAGCCTCACTTGGCATCCTGCTATGTGAATGCCTACATTTTATCTTTTGGCATCTCAAGTCCAGAGCAGGGTGTGCAGTCACTGAGCAAGAGAAGCATGCCTTGCTTTTGTGAGCCTGCAGCAGAGAGCTGAATCAATTTTAGTTTTACACGAGGAACAAAATTATATGCAAATAATAATCCAGGAGAATGCCTGTGAATTGATGTTGATATCAGCCAGGGAATTCTTGATTTAGATATATTTGGCTCTGTTCTGATCTTTGATATCCACACCTGCATGTGTCCCCTTGTGTCCCAGGGCTCTTTTATGTGGCTCAACAGGAGGGGAAGGTCCCCCCAGCTGTGAATGCAAAGGAAACCTGTAAATCTGCCACAGACTAGGAGCCAGAGTGCTGAATTTTTTTTAAACAGAATTCTGACTGAGGAAATCGATTTTATCTCTCCAGGTAGGACAAACATAGACTCAAATAATGAGAACACTTGAATACACATGAAGAGACGTGGCTTCACTAAGGGAATTCTTGACATATCTTTAAGTACAGTAGTCACACAAGGCTCTTTTCCCATTTTTCGTTTTTACAGGCTCATGGAGTTCAACAGGTGCCATCTACATAAACCTTTGCCATTTGTACATAAGTAATAAACAGCCAGGTGCATCGAGAGGAATTTTGATGGCTACTCTGCTTTCTACTCAGACAGTGTTTCTCTTTCCTCCCCACCTCACAACCCTGTTTGGAAAACATGAGAAGAAGTTATTTCAAACACTGTCCTTTTATCTGTTCTATGTGCTGCATTCCTACCAATTAACAGTTTTATCTTGCACTGATACTTTTGGCTCTAATAATTCTTCCCTAATCCAATACTGTTTTGTTTCTGACACAATGTGGTTGAGGCCTGAAGTTCTGTGGGACTTCCTACGTCAGGTCCTCACAATGTTGCGCAAACACTTGCATCCTGCCTAGACAAGGCTCCAGCACACACAAAGTGCACCTCTACTTTAAGCAATTTCTAAAGGACCAGGTGTCTGCCCTATTCTCAGTTATTACAATACATAAAAGGGGATGACACGCAATCAGAAATTTCATATCCGGTCATGGAGATTCCTGTTTTCCTTATGACTAAGGCATTATCATCATAATCTAGAATTTATGCTTAACCATAATCCCCAGTTCTGCTGTCCCTTATTCATGTCAGCAGTCCATTAACATTTACATGATATCATCTTATTTTCCAGCTCCCAGTTTGCATGTTTTTCTGTCTTTCCATTTACAGGCAACTACTGAGGCAGTTCCACTGTGAGGTATCAAGGAGACTATTAGTTTATGTAAGGAATACTCTCGTGAGTGTGTGAAGGTTGGCAGGATCAGGCTCTCTACACTTGGGTATATCCAGTTACATGATAGACACATATATGGTTAATCTGCCAAGTATAAGAAGCATCATATGAGGCTAAGTCTGGCTTGTTTTAAGTTCTGTTATAGAATCAGTGTAAAATATTTTATATTTTTTTATGTTCCAGAATAAGACAAAGATAAAAACTATATGGAATAGTGGGCCAAATCTTCCCCTTGTGGATTTGCAATGGATGAACCTGGCCCATTCTGCATCATGCCATACAGCCCACATGTCTTCTGCACTGACCTTAAGTGGCGCCCCACTGAAATACACATCTTTTAAAGTATCAGAGGGGTAGCCGTGTTAGTCTGGATCTGTAAAAGCAGCAAAGAATCCTGTGGCACCTTATAGACTAACAGACGTTTTGGAGCATGAGCTTTCGTGGGTGAATACGCACTTCCTCATGCATCTGAGGAAGTGGGTATTCACCCACGAAAGCTCATGCTCCAAAACATCTGTTAGTCTATAAGGTGTCACAGGATTCTTTGCTGCTTTTACATCTTTTAAAGTACTGTGTACACACAATTAGAGTTTCCATATATAATTCTGCTGGTTTAGTTTTTTTTAAATATCATAAGGGCCAAGCAAATTTTATATACTAACAACCTGGAATAAATCATTACCAAGATGAGGTAAGTTTTAGACTACTAGTATGAAAAGATAAAAAACATCTGAAATGTATAAATATTGACTCTGGAGCAATTTTTCAGTGTCACATAATAAACCTCTCCCAAAAAGTGGATTGTGATTTAAGAGGGCCATAAAATGCTGCTCTGGTAATAAAGTAGCATTTTTATTCTGATTCCTATAAGATATATTAAGGAAAATCTAAAAATCAGATTGAAGCTACCTCACTATTTTCCTACTTGTCAGTATGAAGGCAAACAACAAACAGATAACAGGACAATATTAAATCAAAGCCAAGAGACCTTTTGGCTACAGAAAAAATAAAGCATAGCTTAAACTTCCCTAATTAATACTCCATTTAAAGTGTATTCCTTTTTTTTTACTAGCTTGAAAAAAAATGTGAAGGCTGAAATGTCAACTTTAACCTTTTCCCCTCATGTAACTTAATCTACATTAAAATAACAGTTGGCAGGATAAATGCCCTGTAAAATGAAGAAAGAAAGCTCAAATTTTCTGATCAATACTTTTACTGGAATAAAAATCACTAAAGCATACAATCAATTTAAAGAGTTAAATCCAGTCTCCTTTAATTTGATGGAAGAGAAATTCTTTCTCCTTCTTGCTGGTAGTAATTCTTCATATTCCAATAAACATAAATCAGTTGTGAGTTCCTCTGGTGAGGTTAATGCTTTCTTTAAAAAAAAAAAAAGGAAAAAGAAATCCACCACCACTTGCAAAGAGAAGAGGGGAGAGGGTTCTTAAAAAATACATTACTTGATGCAACCTTTTGAAGACAAAATAGTTTAGTGCTTAATTCTGTGTGTGGCTACTTTCATCTTTTTGAATTTTGGGACAATATATAGTCTTCATAAAATAAATGCACTACTACATAGTGGACAATGAGCTGTGGGAAATAGGCTTTTCATCTCCTGAAAATTTAAGGGCTAAGTAATGCAAAACTTTCTTTCATGATTTATTCATTAGTTAAAATAAACATCTTGAGGATTTTTTTTATAGATTTCATTAATTATTTGTGCTTTATAGTGGATACGAACTATCACAAAGTATTCATTAAAGGATTTGGAATAAAATGTGTAGACACATGGAAAATCCTGCACAACATAGTTTCACTTACTGTATTAGTGTTTTATTCCTTCATGGGTCCAATATTTTTACATTAGTTTTCTTAAGTCTTATCAGTGGATGATTCTGCATTTATTCCCGTGATCCACCCCCAATCTTTTATCCCAATTTGACTCAGTTCCCTTCATCCTTAATAAAAGTATTTACAATTTCATGTTTAAGAATTATGACCATTAGAAATGATTTATAATCAGATGTACATATTTATGAGTTATTTTCAGGGTACTGTAGTATAAAACTTTTTATAGACCTACTACTGTCCATCATGCTGCAGAGTTTGGCTGGAACCTTGCCTTGTTTTGCCAGTAATCTGTGAACAAAGTAGCAAAACCACACTGCTGTTGATGAGAACTCATTGTACATTATCTAGCTACAGAATTGTGCGTTATAGGTTTCCCTGTGGTGGCTGGTCCTCAGAGGATGCGTCTACTAAAGCTGCCACTTCTTTAACTCAAGTGATAACCTCTGTTCTTCATGCTGGTGGTCCTAGATTTTATCTCCAGTGATGGCCTACAGGGGAAGTCATTGCACTTACATATGAGATCATGTGGTAATTGAAAAATTAGTCAATTCAGTGTCTGTGGTTTGTGTTTCATTGTATAAGTGAATTTAAAGTATTGAGGGGTTGCTTTTTATCTGTGGAAAAGAGTTGATGGAGAATAAAATAATAATCTCTGTGACCTTTACCAGACCAAAGTTGGCCCACAGCTGCTGTCTTAAAAATTTTCCCTGAGTCTCCTAGGGTTCCATGGGCTATACAGCTGTGAAATCTGTGCCATTTTCTGAAGGATACTTCTCCCTGGGAGTTTTAGCCAAATGCGGCAATCTAGGACTTTCCCAGTCCCAAAGAGAAGGGGGGGGGAGACTATGGTGAGGAAAAGACTCCAGTAAATGATATTTGAAGATAAACCTGGATATATTAATGATGCTTGGCTATGTCCCTGCCTGACAGCTAGTCAGCCAGCTGGGTGGGAATTTTAGAGCTCAAATGATCTTACCGCTGTTTTAACTCTGAACTGAAATGCAGGAGTTCCAATGCACTAAAATTAAAATCTTAAAAAAAACGGAGTGAGAATGAAGCAAATTAGCATTAGTCCCTTCAGCTAAATGGGAGCATGAATGACACAGGACAAGGAAACCTCCTTTCCAAAAGCTTGGCTTCTGAATTAAAGTGTGTGTGTGTGCGTGTGTGTGTAAACCTCCTTGCATGGAGAATTTTATAGTTACACCCTTCAGCACCCTAAAGGGTCTGAGATGTCCTGGAGAAATTGCAGTTTAATGTAAAACCTTGCAACTCCAGGTCAGACTCAAGAGTATTCCCAGGTAAACAGATTATTTTCAGTTTCAATAAATGCATCTAAATACTAGAATTTCAGAACACTGTTTGATCCAATGTCAAATTCCAGCAAACATGCCTTCCAAAACTAGAGAGTTTTCTGTTATTTGCCTGGTAGGCTTACAAGTTTCAGTGTGCCCATTACACCCATTATAAAGAGCAAACGAGAAAACATCCTTAAACATCCTTAAAATTTAATCCTTGATGCAGGTGGGAAAAGTATAAATTTGTGTATCTGGATAGGGCAGTCAAAGTATTGTGAAATTCAATATATTCACATAGACTCTACTCAAAGGCCCTTCCAGACCTCAGTTAGGCAGCAAGACACATGGGATAATGCAGTCAAGCACAGCACAGCAGAGAATCCTTCTACCTCAAGCCTCCTTTTCATTTCAGAGATGGACTCCAAACAGCTCGGGACTTCTCCTCCCTGAAGCTGCCAACACACTTGGGCTCTAAGATGCCTTCTTCTCTGGTGGTAATGCCTGAAGGTGGAGTAAATAGGGAGAATCTTCTGAGATTATCACAGGCCTAGAAGCCAGAGTAGGGAGCTGCTGTCTGGAATTATTACATTTAAAGTATAGGGAAAGGAGGGAGTTTTCAAAAGGAGGTCTTTAATTCTAGTGGAGTTTAGGATCTTCATGGGGCAGACATTTAGGTCCTTAATTCAGGTGGAGCTCCTGAGGTGCACTGGAATCCTGTGCCCATCCAGCCTGCCCTGGTTCCACTCCAGTGGCATTTCTACTGGACTCAGGAGAAAGCCACTTTCCTGAAAACCTTAGTAGCTTCGTAGCTGGAGAAGAAATCTGTCCTTCAGGCCTCCTAACTCTGCTAGAGTAAGGAGTCTGTTCTGCAAGTCTCCAGAGGGCAAGTGTCTTTTTTCAAAAGCCTCTCCCAGCTGCCAGCCTTTTCTCCCTCTACCAAGTGTCAAGCCCCTGGTTTGACACGTTATAGCAGCTTTGCAAAAGATAGAATTCGACAGCCATTTGCACCGGCTCATAATTGCATAGCTACATGGGGAATTTCATGTATTCAGTGAATTACATATGCATCCGCATTACAAAATGCAGGAAAGTGTATGCATAACCCAGTGCTTTAGATTGCCATCAAAGTGATTAGAAATGAAGAAAAGGGTATAATAAATATTGAATCTGTTTCAAAACAATAAAGGAGAAAAATGAAACTTTAGTATAATCTCAATGTCTTCAGAAAGAAAATATTAGTGTTATGAATATGAAAAAATGTATAAATCTATTTGTATATAGCCAGCATCCTTATAGAAGCAATTATCTTTGCTTATTTGTGCAATAAATTGACTTTGATTTACTGTATGGCAAGATCCAGTATATTGGATTTGATCCTGCAACTGCTCTGAGTGTTTAACTCTAATTGTTTTCAGTTTGAGTATGGAGCAGGTGCAGTATTAGTCTGACCTTAGCTCTGGAAATCCAATTAGTCACGTTGGAAACAAGCATCTCTGTATTTTTGCGTGTCTGTATCCAGACATTCCTGAGCTAGAAACACTATAGTATTGGGTTCATGTTGGATATTAGATTCCTTTGTATGTGTGAAAAAATACCATTAATATACAAAAAAAGTCTGGAGATAAAATTGTTTGTATCTGTTCTGTAATGCTTTCCAACTAGTCACTAAGGGTAACATTTTCAAAAACACCTAAATCTCATTTTCACACATGAGGAATTAAGTCTCATTGTCTTCCAGTGAGACTTTGCCTCTGAATTTCCTCAGGTTATTTTAAAAATGGTGGTTAGACTCCCACGTCACTTAGGAGCTTTTGAAAAATGTTACCTTAATTCTGATCTGTCAAAACTCTGGATTCTAAACATGCCTCCAACCAATCAGGGTTTATTTGTTTTTTCTTTTCCTTTCATCTTTTGAAGGTGCGAATTGACCTGGACAGAAACAAGCTATAAAATCAGTTTGGCTTATCTGAGGTAGTCTGATTTGTCAGATATTATGCAATATATTGCTTGTTCTTGTGGGACTAAGACAGGCAAAGCTATAAAGCAGTGGCTCAACCAGGGGTATGTGTAACCCTGGGGGCACGCAGAGGTCTCCAAGTGGGTACATCAATGCATCTCGATATTTGTCTAGTTTTACAACAGACTACCTAAAAACCTCTCACAAAGTCAGTAAAAACTAAAATTTCATACAGACAATGAGTTGTTTATACTGCTCTATATACTATACATTGAAATGTAAGTACAATATTTACATTCCAATTGATTTATTTTATAATTATATGGCAAAAATGAGAAAGTAAATAATTTTTCCAGTAACAGTGTGCTGTGACACTTTTGTATTTTTATGTCTGATTTTTGTAAGCAAGTAGTTTTTACATGCGGTGAAACTTCAGGTGTATGAAAGACAAATCAGACTCCTGAAAACGGTTCAGTAGTTTTGAAAAGCTGAGAGTCACTACTTAAAAGGATGGTGGGAATGGTAGTCTCTCCTGCAAGGAAGTCAGGTCACAAAATTAAGTGTGAATGAAGAAAAAAATGCCGAAAGGAGACTGAATTTGCAAGCAGCAGCGCACTGCTATTTCCAGTATCTCTTAAGGTTTTGTACTTACTCCCTAATAGGGCAAAAACACTGGCATCCTTGTGTCCCTAATCCATATCACCAAAATGAGGATTTTCATGTCTTAATTTATTGAGAATTCAGTTTTCCCTTTTTTCCTAATTTTTGCATGTTTATAAGAAAAGATGTCTGCAGTGGTGTTTTATTTCACAGATGTTCCTGGAGGGATAATGTCATTAGAATATTTACAATACCCTATTTTGTAATTGTTTTGACTATTAATATGTGTGAAATATATTTCTACTGGCTTAGCATCTGAACAGTCACAATTCTAAACTAGACTACAGGAGTGTGGGATTTATTTCCTTGATGGAGATTAATAACATGGAAGAGACACAGTATCCTGTATTTCTAGAATTTGGAATTTATTCCTAGAATTTATTGACAACCATGCTCACTTGAGGCAGGTATATTTGATGGCAAAAGTGAATTGCTCCATGGTTATAACTCACATAAAGCACCACTTTCATACTCTGGCAGAAAGTTTGTGCTCAGGATCCCAGACACATTTTGTTCCTGAGACAGCTGTTTCTCCCAAGACTCTGCATCCAGAGTCTTGCTCTGTGTTTTTATTACAGCTGTCTGAATAATTCATAATGATTTGTTCAGTGAAATTAGCCCCTTTCGCTGCTCAGAATGTCCGTGAGCAGATTGCAGTTTGCTCCAATTATTCACTGTGTCCTAGATTCTGCAACTTGACTCTGTGGGTGCATCATTTTGCCTCACTGAAGACCATGAAGGTCCCAAAGAAGCTGCCTGTCTGGGTTAGGTTGCCAGACCAGGGCCTATACAGGAATTTCTGGGTGAGGTTCTCTGGCTTGTGTTATGCAGGAGGCCAGACTAGATAATCACAATGATCCCTCTGGCCTTATAATTTATGAATTTATGAAAGTATTGATCAAATTTCATCTTAATAGTTTACTCATTAGATTGATCATCACTATTTGAAATTCAAACTATTCAGCTTACTTGTGATTAGTTAGAAAAGTCAGGTGGTATTGTTTCTGACCACTTACTGCATGGGCTTATAAACACTTCCAGCATAAATTCTCATGCCTGAAAATTTAAAATCCAGTTTCTGTGACTACCTAGGCATGCAATTTTGAAATATGCTTTGTATGAATATTTTCACAGCAAGACTTGACCACTGGATCATGGGAAGCAAAAACAAAAGGAATGCAAGTATGGCCAGAGTTAAATTATTTACACATTTGAACAAATACCCACAAGCAATTTTGGCATAATTTACTTGGGTCTAGCTTTACTGCTCCCCAGTCTCACTGAACCCTTTGCATTCACACCTGCAGTCACATAAACACTCCAGTTAGATGGCATGTGTCACTTAAAACTACCCAAGATTTGGAGTTGTCCTGTCAACAAATTACATTTATATTGAGTGTATATATAACAAGATTTTGCAATCTCTTTCTAATTCTGGGGCGGGGAGGGGAGATTTGCGACGGTGATAATTCTGAAACCCATTACACTTATGTGACCTTCAGCAAAGATAATGGGACTACTCACATGAATAAATGCTACTCACTGAGAGTAAGGATTGCAGAATGAAGCTTTGTACTTTTGTATTTCTTATTCTGTCCTCTTATAAGGGTTAAACATTATACCGATGTATCTTTTGTTAATTGTAGCTTAGTCAATCTTCGTTTCAGTTCAGTATAAGAAAAGCACAGGGTCTTATATGTAACACACATTTTACATTTGTAAAAACTATCTTTTGGAAAGTAGGGGATTGACTTTAGCTTAAATTAACAATGAAATGATAACTTTTAACAAATCAGCACTTCATTTGCTGTTGATTATATAATACAGAAACACACAGTCCACCAGTCGGATGTAATTTTCAGACAGCAGTGAAATTTTCCTTCATTTCCGCTGCAGTGGTTAATCAAGAACTTTTCAATTAAAATACCACTTCAGCTGCCTTTTCATCAACCACAGCTAAAATGTACATGGTAGATAAAAAAAGAGATTATCAGACTACACAAAACCATAAAAGCTGTTGGGAGAGATAATAGGATTTCAACATGTCAGCCAGACGTTTATATTTTTAACATCTTGCTTCACATACTTAGATCCACTAGTTGCCATTAAAAAACGAACAGTTACCAATGACTACCACACAAAGGCATATGAAATGGCACAATCATTTCTTGTTTTAAATACAGGGAAATACTGTGGAAGGGTTGAACACTCTTTAAAAATACCAGTTCTTTTTATATTTTCCTTGTGAATGAGGTATCACTGTTATTTTCAGGCATTTCACCATACTTAATGGTAAAATATTAGAAGTACATTTTTGAAGGCTGTCTACTGCATCTTAAACCAAAGTGCAGTAATTGTTGGCAAATACTGAAAGCCAACTTACACCAGCTAAGGATCTGACCCTTTAAACTAGCCACTGTATAAAGTGGCAGGATCTGTGGCTTGTCTCTTAAAGCAGAGGATTATTTATATCTTTGCATTTTTGACATGGAAGTTAGTGTGGAGGACAATCCTTCATTCAAAGCTCCTATACTGTGAACTTACCATGAAAATTACCATGGACCTGAAATTAACCTTATTTGCTATCCATACAAAGAATTTTATTTTAGAAGTGAGAAAGTTTGACCAAATTCTGACTCTTTAATTTACCCTTTAGACCAGTGGTTCTCAAACTAGGGCTGCCGCTTGTTCAGGGAAAGCCCCTGATGGGCTGGGCCAGTTTGTTTACCAGCCGTGTCCGCAGGTTCAGCCAATTGCAGCTCCCAGTGGCCGCAGTTTGCCGCTCCAGGCCAATGGGAGCTGCTGGAAGCGGCGTAGGCCGAGGGACATACTGGTCACTGCTTCCTGTAGCCCCATTGGCCTGGAACGGCGAACCGCGGCCAGTAGGAGCTGTGATTGGCTGAACCTGTGGACGCGGCAGGTAAACAAACCAGGGGCTTTCCCTGAACAAGCGGTGACTCTAGTTTGAGAACCACTGCTTTAGACCAGTTGTTATCAACCTTTTATCATTTGAAGACCCCTAAAAAATTTCTAATGAGGTGTGGACCCCTTTGGAAATCTTAGATATAGTCTGCAGACCCACAGGGGTCCACTGATCACAGGTTGAAAACTGCTGTTCTATGGTAACAACGATCTTTTGCGGACCCCTTAGACATAGTCTGCAAAAACGCAGGGATCCACGGACCATAGGTTTAAAACCACTGCTTTGGATAGTCTGAAGGGGACCCTCCAAAGTCCAGATATCTGCACTGGGGGAAAGGGTAGAGATTGGGCAAGCTATCACATGGAGAGGTCCAAGGAGAGCCTTTAGGAGATGCACATTGCCCCATACTTCCTTTAGACCTGTGAAAATGATGAAGAAAATATGATAAAGTCCCAAGGCGTGTATCACTTTCTGGGGAGCATTTCTTCCTGAGGGCAGCCTAATATCATGTTCCAACGGAGCTATGTTAAGGAGAGAACAGTCAATGCAGAGATATAGGGATACAGGGCTCCTAGCGGGAGGCCCTAACTGCCCACAGATTCCTAAGGATGTACCCAGTTGGTGGGGAGGATGCACAGACCTCTCTATAAGGAAGAAAAGCCCTCTCACGGTGAGGAATCAACACAAGTGGGTAAGTACCTTGCAGTGCTTTCTTCTCCCAGGACCACTGTTGTGGAATTTACCATGTGAAGGGATGCACTGGGCTACTGTTTGGATACATGAGAATTATGGGTAACATTATGGCATTTTATCTTCAGTTTTACCATTGTCTGTACACTTTTTGTGCATATAGCACATTTATTTCAATGTACAATCCCTCTTTCAAGAAACCAAAAAAAAGTAAATGCAAAAAAAAAAAGACATCAATGCCACGGTATGGTTGAGATTTTACGCACAGAAAAGCCCTAGAGCTTGTAAAGCTCATTAGTTTCACTTCACAGGAGTTTGTGACAAGATTTGTTTTGGTTTTGATGCATCTCAGCTTGCACCCCCGACTGTTGCTTTGAAAGTCAGAATTGAACACACACACAATCTCAAAGCAAAAATTAATCAGGACAAGAAAGTTTAACTTCCGATCACATCAAAACCATAGGAAATTTCTCATTTCACTTAGTTTGCACACAAAACCACATGTCAGCCACATTCACCCATAACTGGGCTTAGGTTTGCTTGGAAGGTTGGTGAACTTCAGTGATTTTTTTAATAACTTTTTAATTTGTAATAAAACATGAAAGCAGGAGAAGTTTGTATGATATTGTTGCTAATATTTCATACTACTGTGCACAGAATTTCGCCACAGTACATGTATATATACTAAGGCAGTAAATGTATCACCAAACAGACCAACAGAAATTACTGCATAGGCTAGAGAAGATCAAGTTAAAAGCGATAGTGGAACTATAGCTTTGAATTTTCTGACTTTGGAGTATGTAGAGTCTTCACTATAGTGTTTAGACTTCTTTGATGTTAGGAATGTTTGCCATTTAGGGCTCTATTGTGGTGTTAAGCACAGACCTGACCAAGAGATGGTGCAAAAGATATAAGCTCCAGAGGAATAATTTACCTCCCTGCTTCCTATTTGTTCTGTAAAGGGAGGAGTAATTTTCTACTGGCCTAGAAACTATGCTGGCTGGCATGCTGGGATAGGAGGAGGCAATTGCTGGCTTTTCCTCTTCCTACCCACTTTTTCCAATTTGCTTCTTGGGGTTAGTCTAAAGTTCTGTGACACCGCTAGAAATGAAACTAAAAACTATTTTCAGTAAGTTAACAACCATGGAAATTTACATGGAACATGAATTGCTCAAGCAATAGATGACTTAGCTGTGAAGACACCAGGTGAGATCCTCAGGTCTCACCTTTGTCCACCCAGAGTGTGTTAGGAGATGAGGGTTGATCTTGATGGTGGTCCACTGGGCACTGATCCAAAGTGCATAATCTTTCTAGCCAATAAATTGAATCAGAGTTTGACCCTTCGTGGATAAATTGCTGTCTAGACTTTTAAACGTTAAAATTTAAGGCAATGCATATCTACTAAAAGAGTATGTAGGATTGCGATGAGGAAAGCAGTTCCACTGGAATATTAACAGAACCTGAGAGATGGGCTGAATTCTGGAGAATTAAAAATAGCCTCCCAATATGCAAACTACGTTGCCTTCATGCTGAGCAGGGAAAAATAAACGGTCTCTGTTCAAAAAGCCTTTTCAAGTGATGGTAGAATGAGGAGGCTTCCATACCCTTGCCTGCTGTTCAATCCCATTACACTGAGAATTTGGCAGAGAGGGGAAAGTTCCGTTTTCTTTAAACTATTGCTGCAGAATAATTGCTACTAAAAATAAGGAAAGCAGCAAAGAATCCTGTGGCACCTTATAGACTAACAGATGTTTTGGAGCATGAGCTTTCGTGGGTGAATACCCACTTCCTCAGATGCATGTAATGGAAATATCCAGGGGCAGGTATATATATGTGTGATAGCAAGCAAGCTAGAGATAACGAGGTCAGTTCAATCAGGGAGGATGAGGCCCTGTTCTAGCAGTTGAGGTGTGAAAACCAAGAGAGGAGAAACTGCTTCTGTAATTGGCAAGCCATTCACAGTCTTTGTTCAATCCTGAGCTGATGGTGTCAAATTTGCAGATAAGGAAAATAAGGAAAATCTTCAATCAAAGATGTCAGAGGTGGGAGACTAGAATAGAATCAACAACTGGACACCATCAAGCATTGGTAAACCTTTGAATTGTTTGCTGGAATACTGAACACAGCTGTTAGTGTGAACCTTTCCCTAGTCTCTAAAAAAAAGAAAATAGAAAGTGTGCATTTTGGTTTCTGTGAGTTAATTGGGTTTTTTGAGTTATAATGTATAGAGCTATTTGGTGCATTAATATGGAAAAAAACATGCTGAGAGAGGAAGATATGTGTTGGGCCGTTCTTCAGACTTCCTTTTTTAGGGAAAATAAAGGGGGAAGGATGCCAAGGGGCAAACACAGTACATGTGCTGAAGCATATGACTGAGACTTCAGGTAGCTTGAATGTAAAGAATGAAGGCATCAAGGAATGTAAGGAAATGAAATTCTTCAATTGCCTAAATACCTTTTGAAGTTTGAGAAGTAAGCAATGGGAATTAGAGCAATGCTCATTTATTAAAATGAATTTGATTTTTTTTTCTTACTGAAACTTGGGGATATGAGTCATATGACTAGAATGTTAAACTCAGTAGATTCCTTATTTAGGAAAGATAGAGTGGGCAGAAGGAAAGGGGCGGGGTTTGCACTCTGCATCAAAGAACAGTTACCTGCTTTTGAGTTATTCACAGTTCAGAAGAACAGGGCCTTGAATGCATATGGGTTTATGAAGCTGTCTAGAGTGGTTCCTGACCATGATTGCCAGTCTCAGGGCATACTATTAAGATGCAGGGAACAAACCCCAAACTTATTTTGTGTTGTATACTTACATTTCAATAACCAAGGATCATGTGTGAACTCTTCAAGCACTACAACAGCCGTAACATGGAGTGACAGACAGTCTCCTTGGGTGCTCTGGTCTATCTTGTCACCTAGGCAAGCTTGCCTTTACGATAGTTGGTCCCTTAAACCAAAAATCACAACAATATGAAGGTTACTACCAGTCTGAAAGGACCAGTCACTTGTCACAGGTCAGTTGCTCATCAGATCCCAAAGACAATATTTGTAGCCAATCTGAATTGGTGACAAATCTGAGGAACTGTCCCAGACTGAGGTGTCATTAGTGGAGGTTTTGGAACAAATTGATAAATGAACAGTAAAACATCACTAGGGCCAGATGGTATTCACCCAAGAGTTCAAAGGAACTCAAATGTGAAATTGCAGAACTACTGTGGTATGTAAACCAGCTTCTGTACCAGATGACTGGAAGATAGCTAATGTGATGCCAAATTTTTAAAAAGGCTCCAGAGGTGATCCTGGCAATTACAGGCTGGTAAACCTAATTTCAGTACCATACAAATTGGTTAAAACTATAGTAAAGAATAGAATTATCAGACACAATAGGTCATGTATACATTGCCGGTAGATCGGCACTTCTGCAATCGATGCAATGGGTGTTGACTTAGTGGGTCTGGTGAAGACACACTAAATCGATGGGAGAACACTGTCCTATCAATTTGTGCACTCCACCTCCCTGCAATCCCTGTGCTTCTGTCCACATTTGGGGCCATCTTTCAATGTTTTTTGTACTGCATGCTCTGTCTTCCCTTTCATTTTTGAGGAATGGAGCCCAAACTATGAGGAATATGTTGATGAGTCTTGCCAGCATGTCATGTTTGGCAGTTGAGTTACTCCTTAAGATCCAAACTGACAGTGAGGACTCTGACGATCATACTGACTCGAGTAATGCATACGACACGACATTGCTTGTGGCATTCACAGATATGCTCACCACCATGGAAAACCATTTTGGGGCTCAGGAAATAAGCACTGAGAGGTGGGATCACATTGTCATTCAAGTTTGGGATGACGAGCAGTGGCTGCAGAACTTTTGATTGAAAAAAGCCACTTTCATGGGACTATGTGATGAACTCGCCCCTACCCTATGGCACAAGGACATGAGATTGAGAGCTGCCCTGACGGTGGAGAAGCTGGTGGCTATTGCAATCTGAAAGCTACTGATCGGTCACTAACCAGTTTGGAGTGGGAAAGTAGACCATTGGAATCATGTTGATGCAAGTTTGCAGAGCCATTAATCACATCCTGCTCAGAAGAACTGTGACTGGGTAATGTGCAGGACATTGTGGCTGGCTTGGCACAAATGGGTTTTACTAACTGCAGAGGGGCAATAGATGGGACTCATATTCCAATTCTTGCACCAGACCACCTAGCCTCTGAGTATGTTAATCAGGAAGGGGTATTTCTCTATGCTTTTCCAGGTGCTTGTGGATCACCGTGGGCATTTCATTGACATTAACACAGGCTGGCCTGGAAAGGTGCATGATGCATGCATCTTTCAGAACACTGTCCTGTTCAGGAAGCTGCAAGCCAGGACTTTTTTCCCAGACCAGATCACTGTAGGGGAAGTCGAAATGCCCATTGTGATCCTTGGAGACCCTGCTTACTCTTTAATGCCATGGCTCATGAAACCCTATGCAGAGAGCCTTGACAGCAGCAAGGAGCAGTTCAACAACAGGCTGAGCTTGTGCAGAATGACTGTGGAGTGTGCTTTTGGCCATTTAGAGGGCCACTGGTGCTCTCTGTATGAGAAGCTAGACCTGGCCAATGACAGAATCCCCAAGGTTATATCAGCATGCTGTACCCTCCATAACATTTGTGAAGGGAAAGGTGAAAGATTCTCTCAGGCATGGAACTCAGAGGCTCAACACCTTGAGGCTGAATTTGAACAGCCAGAGAGCAGGGCTATTAGAGGGGCCCAGTGTGAGGCTGCATTGATTAGGGATACCTTGAGGGAGCAATTTGATGCTGAAAGCCACCAGTAATGTCTGGTGCCCTGCACGGGAGTGAAGTGCAGTGGTTCCAATGTTAGTAGGAATCTGTGTTTGCTACGCTGACTTTCAGTGGCTGTTGTTTTCTTTCACTTTATGCAATAATAAAGAATGTTTTCAAAGCAAAAAAATCCATTTTTTGAAAAGAAAATTCATTTATTGAAAAGAAAAACAACTGCTTGGAAAACTGAAAGGGCAAGAGGGTGGGGTGGGGAATAGTACAGTCACAGATTTGCATATGTCCTGTTATACTCAGCCTTCCAGTCTGGAGTGCTGTTCAATGAGTGCTTCATTTCAAGATGGCTATACTGCATGGTGATAGGGGTTGAGTGCAGGGGGTAAGGGTCATAGTTTTCAGGGCTAGTTGGTGAAGCTATATGTGTTGGAGGCAGCTGTTGGTGATAAGAACCCAGATGTTGGGGAAAGTGTGTTGGAGGTGACTTGGAGGCACAAGGGATAGAGTTTTGGGACAAGGGCTATGGGAGGTGGGTTGCGGTAAGTGCTCCGCCTGCATGGCTATGAGCGCCTGGAGAGACTCCATTTGATGCTCCATGATGCTTATCAGCCGCTCTGTGCTTTGCTGCTGAAGCACCGTGTTTTTGTGTCAGCACTCCTCCTGCTGGCAGATCCTCCTTCCACTCCTTCTACTCCTGTGCTTTTAGATTCTAGTTAACTGAGTGCTGCCTTACTTCTATGTGACCTCTTCCTAACTCTTTGCAGTCTTTCAGCCAGTGATAACACAGATGGCTGAGATCTCAAGGTTGCATCTGTAAAGGCAAAATGCAACATTTAACAGAGGCAGCATTGCTCACATCAGACAGAACAATGATTCCCCTGTTCTTAAGGGCAAGCACAGTCTACACAATAACATAATTTGCCCATCTCAAAGCAAGCGCACATAGCCGCCAGGAGTCCCAAAATGGTGAGTAAGCACAGAGTCAAGGGGGACTGATTGTTTCATGGCTGTACTGTCTTCTGGGTTTCTGTGCCTTGGGGAGAGCCAACAGCTGCAGGGGGCCCCTATACTGAACACCGTCCTCAGATTTTCACAGGAGTTCATCCTGGAAGATATCTCACTGCTGAGGGTGACCTGGGAAGCAAGGCAGGGTCTTCTACTAGAATAAGGCTTCCACCCTGGCCCACATGGAGCTTTCCAGTGTGCAGCAAAGGTCCCCCCTGCCCCTCACAGAACAGTGGTGTGGACATGCTAGGCTGACTGGGACAATGACCACAGTGGCTCTCCCAAGAAACCTGCTCAAGTGCATTGCCCAAGTTCTGGATGAGACATTTGAAGACATCACTGAGGCCAATTACCATGATATGAGAGAGCACATCAGCACCCTATTCCACATCTAGGCATGCATGCAGCCCTAAACCTCCTTCCCCCAAGAGCCCACACCGAATAACTTCATTCCCAAAATAAAAGCTCCTCTGGTGTTTGTCTTTCTCCAAGCACCGACTGCCGTGACTGATTACCTTCCTCCTGGCTTGAGAACAGATCCTGGCTGCATACATTTAGGGATGCCAGAGTGTCCTCCTCCTCGGCACCCTCAGTCCCGCTTTCCTCCTCCTGCTCGTTGCACTGGGCTCTGAAGTGTCCATGGTGGTACTCGGAATAGAGGTGGGGTCGCCCCCAAGTATCATGTCCTGCTCTTTATAGAAATAGGAGGTTGTGGGGGCAGCACCAGAGTGGCGGTTTGTCTCACAGGCTTTAAGGTAGGCATTCCGCAGCTTCTTCACTTTAACCCTGCACTTCAGTGTGTTCCGATCATGGCCCCTTTCCATTATGTCCCTTTATATCTGCCCAAAAGTATCGTGATTCCTACAGCTAGGGTGCAGCTGGGACTGGACAGCTTCCTCCTCCCAAACATTGATGAGTTCCAGCATCTTGCCATTGCTTCATACTGGGGATTGCCTGGCGTGTAGAGGCATAGTCACCTGGAAAGATTCACTGAATGCACTCCACACCTGGCTGAGCAAACAGGAAGGGAATTTTCAAAATTCCCAGAGAATTTAAAGGGCGGGTCTGATGGTTGGTCACCTGAGCGCAGTAGAGTTCAAAGTGATGACCAGAATGGCAAGAACAGGCATTGTGGGACACTTCTGGAGGGCAATCAGAGCGCATTAACAGACCAGGGTATCCACACTGGTGCTCTGGTGCTCCAGCGGGAGCGCAGCAACTGTTATTCCACTCGCCGAGGTGGATTACCAGAAGCACTCCAGTCGCGGAGTCAGAGCACTCTACATGTCTTGCCAGTGTGGATGCGTCATGAGTTAGAGAGCACTGGGATGCTTTAATGCGCTCTAACTCGTAAGTGTAACCATGCCCTTAGACTGCCGTACTGCAGTAGTGTAGACCAGCTCTAAGAGGAACATGATTTGTTGGGGAAGAGTCAACATGATTTTTGTAAAGGGAAACAAAGCCTCACCAATCTGCTGGAATTCTTTGAGGGAATCAACAAGCATGTGGACAAGGGTGATCCAGTAGATATAGTGTACTTAGATTTTCAGAAAGTCCCTCACCAGCTCTTAATCAAAATAAGCTGCCATGCCTTAAGAGGGAAGGTCCCCTCATGGATCAGGAACTGGTTAAAAAATAGGAAACAAAGAGTAGGAATGAATGGTCATTTTTCAGAATGGAGAGAAGCAAATAGTGGTGTCCCCCAGGGGTCATATTCAACATATTCATAAGTGATCTGCAAAAAGGGTGGTAAACACTGAGGTAGCAAAATTTGCAGATGATATGAAACTAGTTAAGAAAGTTAAGTCCAAAGCAGACTGTAAAGAGTTACAAAGGATTTCACAAAACTGGGTGTCCGGGCAACAAAATGGCAGATGAATTTCAGTGTTCATAAATGTAAAGTAACACATGCTGGAAAACATAATCCCAACTATACATATAAAATGAGGGGGTCTAAATTAGCTGTTACACTCAAGAAAGACATCTTGAAGTAATTCAGAATAGTTCTCTGAAAACATCCACTCATGCAGCAGCAGACAAAAATGCTAACAGAATGTTGGGAATCAGTAGAAAAGGATAGATAATAGGCCAGAAAATATCATATTGCCTCTATATAAATCCATGATATACCCACATCGTAAATACCATGTGCAGATCTGGATGCCCCATCTCAAAAAAAGATATATTGGAATTGGATAAGGTTCAGAAAAGGGCAACAAAAATGATTAGGTGCATGGAAAAGCTTCCATTTGAGGAGAGACTGATAACACTGGGCCTTCGCAGCTTGGAAAAGAGATGACTAAGGGGGGATATGATAGAGGTCTATAAAACCATGACTGGTGTGGAGAAAGTAAATAAGAAAGTGTTATTTACTCCTTCTCATAACACAAGAACTAGGGGGCACCAAATGAAATTTATATGCAGGATGTTGAAAATAAACACAAGGAAATATTTCTTCACACAGCGCACAGTCAACCTGATGGACTCTTTGCCAGAGGATGTTGTGAAAGCTAAGACTATAACAGGGTTCAAAAAAGAACTTGATAAGTTCGTGGAAGAAAGGTCCATCAGTGACTATTAGCCTGGAGGAACAGGGATGCAAAACCATGCTCTGAAGTTTCTGTAGCCTCTCTTTGCCAGAAGCTGGGAATGGACAACAGAGGATGGAACACTTAATAATTACCTGGCCTATTCATTCCCTCTGAAGCACCTGGCACTGGCCATTGTTGGAAGACAGGATACTGGGCTAGATGGACCATTGGTTTGACCCAGTATGGCCATTCTTATGTAATCCTATAATAAACAAACTAAAGATTTAGTAACTAAGAAAAATAAATGAGAGTCATTTACAAAGCTGAAGCAGGTAAACATACACACACAAATGAGTTACAGTCTTCAGTTCCAAAAAGGTGATAGTAGCTTCTATATATTCTAAATTAAAGCTCTACATGTCGTAGTGCTAACCCAAACTAAGCAGCTCAGGCATCTCTTGCTTATGTGTAGAAATATTGCCCTCTCTGCATTCTAAGCAGCATAGTGATACTGTTCCTTCTTTTCAAGCATTTCTGTTCTCTTACCCCAGAGTTCAAGCTGTTGGGATGAGTTCATGTGCAGGTCCCCTCTTCCTGCGTGTTGGTGGAAACAATTAACAATTACAAAAGTCTTTCTCCTTTCGTTTTTCACAGTGACACAGTGGTTTCAAAGGGCTTTGTTGTGTGCAGGACCAACACTTCACACTAATTAATGCTTCTTTCCTATTTGGTCAGTTACACAATTACAGAGGTTTACAATGTAAACTCGGTGAACTTTATACCGTGGGCTACAGATGTTATAGGTGAGATCAATACATGCCGTATCCTACAAGCCTTTCATCAGGTTTAAACACGTTCTTATCATCTTAATATGTTTTAACAATGCTAACACACAAGTGAACCAGACTGTTTTCCAGCTATGCATTTGTCAGTGTTCAGTTGCGTGAGCAGGCAGCTGGTCTGCCAGCATCATAGGGTCAATGTACTAAGTAATAAATCACAAGATGGGGTATAGTCAGAGTCTGTTATAGATGACAAAATCAAACAAGGGAATAGGATGAGCAGTTCCTTAAACATCTACCTGTATTGTACAGAAAGAGAAATTGAGTTATGGGGGCTCTGACTCTGGGGGACATATGCTGGAGGTCTCATGCCACCACTACTAAAACATTCCTTGGAGTGTCTAAAAATGATATATGATAACTCTCTAACACAGAAAGTATTGCAATCAACTCACAGCTTCATTCTGACAGATACAGGTGAAATAAAATTTGGTGGTTGCCTAGGTGCAAGTGATCGTAACCTAATGTAATATAATATAGTCTGATCAGTTATACAAACACAAACATTATAAACTCTTTAGAGAAGGGAGTATTCTTACTATACTTTCATACAGTGCCTAGCCCAGTGAGACCCAAATCTCAGCTTCAGCCTAAAACTGCTACTGTAATAATAATAATACATTGATTTACACTAAATGAGGCTCTGGCCTGTATGTGTAAGAGTTTTCATTACTGTCATTAAATTATACATTACTAGTTTGATTGTAATATTAGTCCTAATATTATTCACATGTTGTTGTCTAATGCAATACAAATGTTTTTTCTCTGCTTGAAGAAACTTGTTTTTTCATATTTGTTAATGGAACTGATAATGTTTATCCTAAAAGTTATGTTATGTTTAATTAAGCGTGGCACATTTATAATGCAATTTGAGAAAAACATATTTAAAACAAGAGCATGCTTTCTATAAGATTTGAGAGTAAAAGCTAAACTATAACCCATTGTTAGCTACATAGTTTCAAAAATGTAAATGATCAACAGATGGTGTTGGCAGAAGATATCACAGGTCTTAGAACTCTGCAGGGACTGTCAGACCTGTCTAGCTAAGCTTTTGCAGCATGGGGCTAGTCAGTCATAGTGAGGCACCCGCTGACATTGAAATGCACTAAAAGATATTAGGAAAAAATATCTCTGACGATATCAAATATTACAGTATATTTGAAGAATGACTGGAAATAGAGAAACAGCACTGACCCATGTCCAGGATATAATTGTAAATCTAAGTATATCTTTAATGTCACCACACACACAAAAGCAATTAAAATCTCTGCAAACTTAACACCTTCCGACACAATGTCGAGCACAACTCAAACTACTTGGCAAGTTTTATCATCTCACTGAAGAATGCAGAATGTCTGTTGTAGCTGCTATTGAAAAGTAAGAATATTGATGGTTTACCTCGACCTCATCATAAACCACCAGTCAAAAGATGACGAAAGGCTCTTTGTCTATTAATCAGGACAATATGAGGTATTAGTTTTCTCATGAGTATCAAATTAGAAAAGCTGTCAAACAGACTGACATGGATAACAATTAGGTACTGTATTTCTTGTTATTTACCCAATGATAATGGAGGTATCAAAGACAAATTCCATGAATTTTTCAAGGGGCTATCTGAATTTCTTCTGGTGAGCTTAATTTATTATCAACCAATAAACAACCTATTGAAATAATAGAATGCAGGAATATGTCAAGCACTCCCTCAGTAAGAAAGGCTGACACAGTATACAGACTTACAGAATGGAAATATTTTATTGGTATAGAGTATTGCTTCTCTGAGAGACCCAATTGTGCTGAGAAGATGACAGATGTAAATTCCTGTATTAGCAAATAGGAAAGATTACGTTACTTTTTCATGCTATGAGATATTCTCCTCTTCCTGCTCCAAACACACGCACAAGGCCCAAATATCCTCTCACATCAATTCTACACCATTGACTAGGGTAGAGTTGCTGTAATATGAGTGAGAGGAGAATCAGGCCCTGAATGTTATATTGACATTTGAATTTGCCACTTATTTGGGGAAAAAGAATATTTGATAGATACTGTCTATCCTTTTACACGCATTTGTATCACCTACACTTTTTCTTTTTATATTCTAAATAAAAACACTTCAATAAAGAATAATTTATAAAAATCATTACAGCACAGTGTAGCTTGCTGATCTAAAAAGTATTCCCTTCTTCACAAATTCAGGGAAATGATCTGTAAAACATGCCTTCAAAGGCATAAAATGATTTATAAAAGTATCATAGCAATATAATTAAATACTTCATAGTTTACATCAAAGATTTAATATAAGGAATGCTGCCTGAACCTGTATTAGTATTGCTTGACTGGTAGCACTATTACTTTGGGAACCGCAAGTTGTGCATTCAAGGTCCACACAAGGGGGCTTATTCTGATCTCTGACACCTTGGTGCAAACCCGCTGGTGTAACTGACAACAGAATTTGGGCATGGGGTTTGTTCTCATGCCCAGCACTGTCAGTCCGATGCAGTGCAAACCTGAGGTATACTGAACTGTTAGAGATTGCATAAGATTTTATTTTTAATCCAAATCTCTGATGCACATCCAAATCTCTGATGTATTTTTTCAAAAAGCACGAAGGCAGGCATCCCTTCCTTCACTAAACAGACTCATAGGCTATATAGAAGCTACTGTGTGCTGAGTATAAATGGGGTGTGAGTCTGTCTTTATTGTATCTTGCTCACTGCTTTATATGTAGTTCCTTGTACTTAGGTTACCTTGAGTGTGAAATGTGCTAAATTAGCCCTTATTCTGTTTCAAACCTTGTTCTTTCCATTCTAAAGCTAAAATCTCAGCCTTTATACCATACTAGCTTATAACAGAATATGAATAATCTTCACTGAATAATGAATGTGAATAATCATTCCCAAGGACTCCTAAATGGAATGAGATCTGGTAAAATTCACTACATGAAAAAACTCAAATATCAGCAAGCCAGCATAATGTGCCACACCCATTTCTTTAATATTATGTAGGAGACAGCTTGTTATACATTTCATTAACCAAAGTATGCAGAGGGGATTAGGATGATTCATAAACTCAGTGGCTTGCATAGAGCGATGGAATCCAGTTTTCCTCCACTGAGGCCTGGTCTACACTACGCTGTTAAACTGATTTTAACAGCGTTAAATTGATTTAACGCTGCACCCATCCACACTACACTGCTCTTTATATCGATTTAAAGGACTCTTTAAATCGATTTCTGTACTCCTACAAAACGAGAGGAGTAACGCTAAAATCGATATTACTATATCGATTTAGGGTTAGTGTGGATGCAAATCGACGTTCTTGCCTCATTATTTTACAGTAGCTACCCACAGTGCACCGCTCCAGAAATCGACACTAGCCTCAGACCACGGACGCACACCACCGAATTAATGTGCCTAGTGTGGATGCGCACAATCCACTTTATAATATCTGTTTTATAAAATCGGTTTAAGCTAATTCGAATTTATCCTGTAGTGTAGACATACCCAGAGCAACTGGGGCCAGGTTAGTGAATGAAACAGAGGTTGAAGTGTGCTGATATCTGTAACCCTCATTCCATGGATCCTGCTCAGTCGTACTGTTATTCCCCTGTACAGCCTTCTTGCTCCATGCCAGCCATGTGAATACAGTGGGGCTGCATTCATACAGGGGCTGGCCAGATGCTGTGTTAGTCCTCCCCTCAGAGGAGGGAATTGCAGGATGTGAAGTGTGAATTGATGCATTACTTAACATGTTCTGAAGGGGGCATACTGCTTAATATGCTGCTTACTTTCCTTTATGCTTGTGTGTCAGCCCTTTTCCCCACACTCTTTTCCTGCATAACAGATGTGCGCCAGATAATTTTATGTGTACAGCAGAAATATGTCCACAAAACAAGGTGGTGTATATTGCTTAATCTCCCTTTGTTCCTTCAAGGCTCCCCCATAGCTTCCTATAATTCTGCTCCACCCTGCACTGTGAACTGGAAGCTGGTGGAGTGCAGCACACTCACCATTCATTTTCAGAATGTGTTGGAGTATACAGACAAGACAATCATATCTGCTGTGCTTATTGAGTGACCATAAATATGTTTACATGCTGACTACTTGTACAGCCAAAAAGCTTCTTGTTTATTGACAGGCACTTCTTAAGAACAAACAGAGCTGAAGTGCTTGAGTCAAAGAGCACTGTAATACAATGCACAGGTTCAGGACTATTATTATTTTGTTTCCTACAAAGTCCCAGTACTGGTGTTATTGAACTAATTCTTCTTTCAACAAGAAGTAGTCAAGCTTGAGAACCTGTGACAGTGCACTAGTGTGCTATTGACAATGTCAAGAAAAGTTAGCCTCCAGAGATGCTTCCCATAACCTGTGAGTTATGTTATGAAAATTCTGTCTCCGGGAGGTAAATGAAAATGAGGCCTCTGGGAAAACTCACCTCTGTTAGGTTATTCTCTCTGACTTTGCATAGACATGGTTTATATAGTAGACATGATTAGGCATTAGAAATGTCATAGACATAGTGCTAGAGCTGGTCAAATAGTGGAAACTATTTTTGTGAAGATTTGTTCAAATTTGGATCTGAATAGCCCTGCTCAATTATTTGTCTTTATTTTCAGCAAATATTCCACTCATCAAATTTCACCGGTCTGACTTGAATTTTATTGCTCCCTGAAAGTGAATGTCAATGGTATGTATGCAAGTATTTACAAAAACTAAACAGGATATTTGCATGCGTCAGCATACATTCCAGAAGTACTCTGCAGCCACACAGTGTGAGAACAGAAACAAAACCATGTGGCATACCTTACCAACCACAGTTAATGAAGATAGCTTTTGGAGCAAACATAATCAATTAGCAGAACAGTTCACAATCAATAGAGATGGTTACAAAAATCCACAAAAAACATTTGACACATCATTCTAACAAATCTGAGGAACTTACAGTATGCTCATGCTCTTTAAGGAATAAAAAAGGCTAAATTAATCAATTAAGTTATTCCTTACAAAGGACTCACTCAGTATGGATGATTCATTTACATAGAATGAACAGTTCACGTTAAAAATGATGAGATGTCAGCAGCCATTTTAAATATTATTTGAGCTGCTGAAGAACTATTTAATAAAAATTAGGGCTGTTGATTAATCACAGTTAACACATGCGATTAATGCCAAAAAATTAAGTGTGATTAAAAAATTAATTGTGATTATTCGCACTGTTAACAATAGAATACCAATTGAAATGTATTAAATATTTTAGATGTTTTCCTACATTTTCAAATATATTGATTTCTATTACAACACAGAATACAAAGTGTACGGTGCTCACTTTATATTATTTTTGATTATGAAAATTTGCACTGTAAAAACGATAAAAGAAATAGTATCTTTCAATTAACCTCATATAAGTACAGTATGCAGTGCAATTTCATTATCATGAAAGTGTAACTTACAAATGGAGATTTTCTTTTGTTACGTAACTGCACTTAAAAACAAAACAATGTAAAACTTTAGAACCTACAAGTCCACTCAGTCCTACTTTTTGTTCAGCCAATTGCTAAGACAAACAAGTTTGTTTACATTTACAGGAGATACTGTTGCCTGCTACTTATTTACAACGTCACTTGTAAGTGACCACAGGCTTTTGCATGCCACTTTTGCAGCTGGCTTTGCAATGTATTTATGTGCCAGATATGATAAACATTCATATGCTCCTTCATGCTTTGGCCACTGTTCAAGAGGACATGCTTCCATGCTGATGATGCTCATTAAAAAATAATGTATTAATTAAATTTGTGACTGAACTCCTGGGGGGGAGAACTGTATGTCTCCTGTTCTTTTTTACCTGCATTCTGGCATGTATTTCATGTTACAGAAGTCTCGTATGATGACTCAGCTCATGTTGTTCATTTTAAGAACACTCTCACAGCATATTTTGACAAAACACAAAGAAGGTACCAATGTGAGATTTCTAAGGGTAGATACAGCGCTCGATCCAAGGTTTAAGAATCTGAAGTGCTGCCCAAAATCGGATAGGGATGACGTGTGGAGCATGCTTTCAGATGTCTTAAAAGAGCAAAACTCTGATGCAGAAACTACAGAACCAGAACCATCAAAAAAGAAAATCAACCTTCTACTGTTGGCATCTGACTCAGATGATGAAAATGAGTGTGTGTTGATCTGCTCTGCTTTGGATCATTATCAAGAAGAACCCATAATAGGATGGATGAATGTCTTCTGGAATGGTGGTTGAAGCATGAAAGGAAATATAAAGCTTTAGCGCATCTGGCACATAAATATCTTGCAATGCTGGCTGTAACATTGCCATGTGAATGCCTGTTTTCACTTTCAGGTGACATTGTAAACAAGAAGTAGGCAGCATTATCTCCTGCAAATTGTAACCAAACTTGTTTGTCTGATAGATTGCCTAAGGTAGGACTGAGTGGACTTATAGGTTCTAAAGTTTTACATTGTTTTATTTTTGAAGGCAGTTTTTTTTATACATAATTCTACATTTGTACATTCAACTTTCATTATAAAGAGATTGCCCTACAGTACTCGTATTAGGTTAATTGAAATATACTGTCTTTTGTTTTTACAGTGAAATATTTGTAATAAAAATAAATATAAAGTGAGCACTGTACACTTTGTATTCTGTGTTGTAATTGAAATCAATATATTTGAAAATGTAGAAAACATCCAAAATATTTAAAAAAATAGTATGATTAATAGCAAATATTTCTTTAATCACTGTACAGCCCTATAAAGAATTTGTTGCTGACCTGTGATGTCTGTCGTCTACTTCTCTGGGAATGGTATAAGTTCCTAACAACCCTGTGAAGAAATAAAATGTTATCAGACACAGACCAGAAGAGTTTGTAAGAATGGCATCTTCATTCTGTACCTCATAGCATCATACGTACAGGAAACAAAAAAGTTAGAATTAGAATTGATTTCACATTTGCTTTCATGATATACTAACTATGTCAATGTATTTAATGGAATGTATCACACGAATACACTGAATCAATACAAATTAGTGTGTCTAAATATCTAGTAGTATTTAATATTTTAAAAGGTTAAAAAGGACAAAAAAACCTTTAGAATACATCCTATATATATTAATTTTCTTTTGATTTTATGTTTTTGTATATGTATATAAAAGGAAATTAATGGGATCTGACTATAGTGCTATTCAATGAAAATTACTGCACTCCCACAGAAAGGGAATGTAGGAACATAGAAATGTTGTATTGACTAACATACATTACTTGACTTATGCTTCTGTATTCCATGTGGAACATAATGCCTTTACCTCTGCCTTCCATCTTTGGAGGTCTCTTGCTGCAGTCTTAACTATTTTAATAGCTTTTAATTCTACTTCTGTTGTGCATTTCCAAGTTGTCCTTAGTCTATCTTGTTGCCTCTTGCCCTGAGGATTTCAGTTCAGTGCCAGTCTTATGTTATTCAGTTCTTTCCTCCATGTGTGTCCTAGCCATCTTCATTTTTGTTCCGTAATTTCTTGTGCTGTTAGTTTCTGTTTCATCCTCCACCAGAGCTCTTCATTTGTGATTGTTTCTGGCCAATTGATGTTGAGGTTTTGTTTAAGGCAGCTTTTTTGTAAAAACTTGGAATTTAGATAATAAGATCTTAATAAGTCTCAAATTTCAGTGCCATATAATAGACAGACTTTTAAAATGGTGTTAAATAATCAAAGCTTTGTTTGGAGACAAGGTTTCTGTTTCTCCAGACTGGCTTTACAGGCATGTCTGGCTTTTGCTATTCTGGTTTTAAAGTCTTCCTCTGTTACACTTGTTATGTTTTAACAATGGTGCCAAGTTATGTGAAATGTCAGATTTCTTCTATGCCAATCCTGGGAAGTAAAAACAATGAGGAAACCTTGTGGCACCTTAAGAGACTAACACATTTATTTGGGCATAAGCTTTCATGAGCTAAAACCCACAAAAGCTTACACCCAAATAAATTTGTTAGTCTCTAAGATGCCACAAGGACTTCTCATTGTTTTTGCTGATACAGACTAACACGGCTATCACTTTGAAACCAATCCTGGGAAGTGTTGTTGGTATTTCTTACGGCCTGTTGATTCTCATGGTTTTTGTTTTCTCAGTGTTCATTTTCAGCCCTACTAACTGTGCATTGATGTCATCATTTGTTCTGTCTCAATGGGTATGAGACAGAAAGTTGATGTCATCGTAAAGTTGAGCTTCAATGTGGAAGTCTATTGTGTACCCCCTTCTTGTTCTGTGGTCTTTCTCATTATCCAATCCATTATCAGTAAGAAGGTCATAGGTGACATACGACATCCTTGTCTGATGCTGGTAGTTACCGTAAATGGCTGTGTCAATTCATAATTATGTGTTATTTGGCATATCATATTTTCAAAGAAGCTCTGAATAATAGTCACAAATTTCTGGAGGGTTCCATAGTGGTGTAGCATCTTTCATAAGACTGTCCTTTCCACTATATTAAAAGCTGTTTGGAAATCTATGAAATTTATGTAGAGCGGTGACTGCAGTTCAATCAACAGTACAGTGATGAAGCACAGGGTTACTATATGCTCTATGCAGAAATTTTCCTGTCTGAACCCTGCCTGTTCCTGTCAGAGCCTTGAAACTACTGCCTTCTTTAGCCTGTTAAGGATAATGCATGTCAGTATTTCACTTAGGATAGACAGCAATTGAATGCCCCTCCAGTTTTTTCTCCAAATGAGGTCCCCTTTTTTGGCATTTTCCCGTTAGTTTGGTATTTTTTCTTCTTACATCTTTTGTAAGAGGCCTACCAAAATGTCTACTGTGTTCTTCAAGTTTGCCGTAAGGACCTCCATTGGGATGTTGTCCGGATCTGGTGCTTTTACACTTTTTAACTGATTTACTGTCCTCTCTACTTCTGCTCTAGTAACAGGTCCTAATTTAACACCTAGATCTTCTTCTTCCTCTATGTCTGGGAGGTTAACCATTGGCTTGTCATTCAGTAGTTGACTAAGATATTGTCTGCATATATTTAATTGTTCTGATGTCTTGGTTGTTAAATTTCCCTCATCATCTTGGACCAATCAATTGGTGTTTATTCTTCTTCCTTACAACTGTCTAGTGATGTTGCACAGTGTCTTCATGTCATTTTTGCTACAAAATCTGTGCATCTGTTGCTGTTTTTCTACAGAATCTTGTTTGTCTTCTCTGGCTCTCTTTTTTTTACCTCTTTGTTCTTTACAGCATGTTCCTCCTGAGGTTTCTGTGTTCTTGGTCTTTCTTGATTTAGTTTCAGTTTAATTTTACGCCTTTCTTCTATTTTGTGACATGTATCCTCAGACAACCATTCCTTGTGGTGTTTCTTCCTGAATTCCAGCACGTCTTTATAGGCTTTGCTGTATGTTTTTTTTTTCCATTTGCATGCTATGGTTCCATCATCTTCATCTTTACCATCATACATTACTAACCACCGCTAAATGATTTAACCATCTTCAGTTTCCTGAACTGTTCACTATTTGATAATTCTACTCTACCCTACAAAGAATTTGTTGGTGTAGCTAAGATATAGTGAATATATGGCTTACGAGTTCATTCATATCTTGTATACCAAATCCCCAAATGAAAAAACGTATGCTGCCTCCACCTACAAAGACAATTTTGCAGCTATAACTACATCTACTCTAGATCTTTTGCCAGTATAGTTGTTAGTTAAGGATGTGATTTTTTTCATATTCCTATCTGACATATTTAGGCTGGCAAAACAAAGGTCTGAGACATATATGAGGAAAATCCTGGTGCCTGTGAACAGACCAGGTAAATAGTTTCTAGAGATGGGGACAGAAACTTTCTCCCAGGAAATGCACTAGCAATGGAGTCACTCAAAATCTGCAATAGCTCATAAATGCCGCATCTCCCTTTCAAGTTGCTGGTTAGTGAATCCCGTCACACCCTCATATCCACCCAGAAGCTGTCCTCTTCCTTGTCCTCGTCAACTCATCTCCATGGTAGAACATATGGAGCAAGATCTGTATGAAACTGGGGGTTGTGAGCCAATGTGTGTACTCTACATGCTGCCTAGTGGACTACTCCAGTTCAGTTGCATTTAGGGATGGTACAGATACATGGCTGCTAGAGATTGAAGGGTTGAAGGATTTGGGACTGGGGCTACGTTTTCACTGCAAAGGTGGGTTTTCAGCTAGCTCAGTATAAGACCCTGGTGGAGAGAAGGCTCTGTAAATTCTACCTCAATGTAGTTAGTTAAGATAAACCTCAAGTGTGGGGTGGAGGACTGACGTCCACTAGCTGCATGGAGGTAAAAATTACCTGTGCCTTCTCTCCAACAGGGTCTTACACTGAGCTAGCTAACTCAAGATAGCTATCTTGATATTAAAAAACCGAACAACTTTTTTTGCAGTGAAGACATAGCATATGTGATCTTTGTGCTTGATCAGTTCTACTACATTGTTGCTGGAATAAAACCAAAAGTAGTGAGTAGTGTGTGGGTGTAGAAACTTCATTAAAAATTGGAAGACATAGGTTACTTACTTAATATTCTTGTGTTCTTTCTAGTTATTAGGATGATCCATCCTGCTATTTAGGCACAGATTCCACAGATCTTACTAATAAGAGAGTTGAAATAATATTTTTGTGGGTAACATGCATGCCCTTTAGAACATTACCTTTAGAGGTTTGCAGTACATATCCCTTAAACTTGAACAAATTTTATTTTGTTTGTTTAAAGTTTCAGTGATTTAAATAATGAAAATATTATTCCAAAAAAATAGCTAGCCAGATTTCTTTTGACAATTATATCAAGAGAAGCTAGATGGTGCCAAGTTTTATTTTTTGTACGCTAATTCTCAATTGTGCTTTGCAGGCATTGGTTTGCTGACAACCATCTGTTTCAACCTAACTTTTTTCCTCAAAGTCAGCCCAAAGGAAATTAAAATATCAAAAGAAAATATTTCTGTAGGGAAAAGGAAGCTCAGAATAAGGGTGTTGAAGTTGTAAACAGCTTTTGTATTAGAGTTTGTTTTAAGTTAATTTTTAAAACCTATTTAGGGCTTTTAGTTTTTGCTGTTTAATTTGCCAGTCAGTCAAATAAGTAGGCTCAGCATTCTGCCTGAGTGCTAGAATTTCCAAGGATTCCCTGGAACAAAAATGAAGTAATTGGGTAAAGTGCAATCTCCACACCCCAACTTCCAGTCCTGGGTGGAAATCTAAACTGAGCAATGCTGACAGCTTAGCTCGGTTTGTAGAGGTAATGTTGCTGAACCTGTGGCTGCAGGGGGCTTCTAAGTTATGAGGGCCTCATCCCACCAAGGACAATGCTAGCGTGATGTTTACTTTTTATACTCCAGTGCCACAGTATGTGAACTGTGAGCAGTTTCATGCTGGCTGAGAGCTAGGTAGTAACAATTTGGGCCATTTGGATTATTGGACTGTCTCCTGCCAACGAAGTGGGTATTCACCCACGAAAGCTCATGCTCCAATATGTCTGTTAGTCTATAAGGTGCCACAGGACTCTTTGCTGCTTTCCCCCTTTATTGCATCTCTCACTGGAATACATCACAAGTTCCTTCCTCCTCTTGTTTAATAAGAAACTTAGAATCATAGAAATTTAGGGCTGGAATGGACCTCAAGAGATCATCTAGTCCGCCCTCCCGTCCTGAGGCAGGATTAAATATATTTAGTCCATCCCTGATATGTATTTGACTATCCTGTTCTTACAAACCTCTTGTGATAGGGATTCTACAACCTCCCTAGATAACCAGATTCAGTAATTAACAATCCTGTAATTAGAAAGTTTTTTTGCTAATATCGAACCTAAGCCTGCCTTGCCGCAGATTAAGCCAATTACTTCTTGCACTGCCCTTGGTGGATATGGAGAACAATTGATAACTGTCCTCTTTATAACTTTCACCCATATTTCTCTTAACTCCCTCCAGATACTATCTTGGGATTCACAACGTCTTTCCTATGGGATTTATCCACCCACCTGGCCTATACATGAGGGAAAGTGAAGGTAGGGGAACATGCCCCACACTGAACCTAGGAGAGAAGGAACCAGTTAGGTACGTTTGCGGGAGCCCCAGATAAGTCTGAAGTATACCTGCAGCTTAATGGGATACCAGCAGGAGACAAGAAGTGACACAAGAAAAGTGTGCCTGTTGTGCAGAGGGTTTGAGCATCAGTCAATAGCTTTGAATTTATAAAGATAAATTAGTTAAAAATTGCTTTAAAAAGACCCTGAAATGTAAAAGTATGAAACCCTGTCTCCATCAGTTTTCTGTGGATAGCCAGAAGGACGGTGCACTAAGATTGGAATTTGAGTCTGTAATGCACTGACTCCGAAATTCCACTGGGTGGAAGATAAACCTCCATTTAAGTTAGAGGGTATTATGTTTCCCTGTTCAGATCATGGTTTATGACTTCCTTGTTGTAATAATTCCAGAGCTATTTCAGCTCCACAAGGAGCCATCTATAAAAACATATATTGCCAGAGGCAAACCCTTTAGATAATATGATACATACTTTGTTGTTTATTTGCTTGGTTGATCTATGTTTAGGGCTGTCGATTAATGGCAGTTAACTCATGCGATTAACTCAAAAAATTAATAGTGATTAAAAAAATAATCACAATTTATCGCACTGTTAAACAATAGATTACCAATTCAAAGTTATTAAATATTTTGGATTTTTTTTCTACATTTTAAACTATATTGATTTCTATTATAACACAGAATACAACATGACAGTGATCACTTTATATTATTATTTTATTACAAATATTTGTACTGCAAATATGATAAACAAAAGAAATAGTATTTTTCAATTCACCTCATACAAGTACTGTAGTGAATCTCTTTATTGTGAAAGTGTAACTTACAAATGTAGATTTTTTTTGTTACAGAACTGCACTCAAAACCAAAACAAAGTGAAACTTTAAAGCCTATAAGTTCACTCAGTCCTACTTCTTATTCAGCCAATTACTAAGACAAATAAGTTTGTTTACATTTATGGGAGATACTGCTGCCTGCTTCTTATTTACAGTATCACGTGAAAGTGAGAACAAGCATTTGTATGATACTTTTGTAGCCGGCGTTGCAAGGTGGTTACGTGCCAGATATGCTAAACATTTGTATGCCCCTTCATGCTTCGGCCACCATTTCAGAGGACATGCTTCCATGTTGATAATGCTTGTTAACAAAATGCCTTTAATAAATTTGTGACTGAACTCTTTGGGGGAGAACTGTTCTGTTTTACCCGCAGTATGCCATAAATTTCATGTTATAGCAGTCTCGTATGATGACCAAGTACATGTTTGTTTTAAGAACACTTTCACAGCAGATTTGACAAAACGCAAAGTAGGTACCAATGTGAGATTTCTAAAAACAGGTATAGTACTCGACCCAAGGTTTAAGAATCTGAAGTGCCATCCAAAATCTGAGAGGGATGAGGTGTGGAGCATACTTACAGAAGTCTTAAAAGAGCAACACTCCAATGCAGAAACTACAGAATCCAAACCTTCTGCTGGTGGTATCTGACTCAGATGATGAAAATGAACATGCGTAGGTCAGCACTGCTTTGCACTGTTATCAAGCAGAACCCATCATCAGCATGGACACATACCCTCTGGAATGGTGGTTGAAGCATGAAAGGACATATGACTCTTTAGCGCATCTGGCACGTAAATGTCTTGCAACGCCAGCTACAACAGTGCCATGGGAACACCTGTTCCCACTTTCAGGTGACATTGCAAACAAGAAGCAGGCAGCATTATCTCCTGCAAATTGTAACCAAACTTGTTTGTCTGAGTGATTGGCTGAAGTAGGCTGACTGGACTTGTAGGTCCTAAAGTTTTACACTGTTTTATTTTTGAATGCAGTTATTTTTTGTACATAATTCTACATTTGTAAGTTCAACAATATAAAGTGAGCACTGTACACTTTGTGTTCTGTGTTGTAATTGAAATCAATGTATTTGAAAATGTAGAAAACATCCAAAAGCTTTAAATAAATGATATTCTATTATTGTTTAACAGCACGATTAATCACGATAAATATTTTAAATTACGTGATTAATCGCAATTAATTTTTTTAATCACTTGACAGCCCTATCTGTTTTTATTGAGTCTGTTTGAGCAACCATAAATTGCCATTTCCCGGCCTACCCACATAAAAAGTTTTGAGAGAAGAGGACATACCCCCAAAGTGGCGGAACTCCAACAGGTTCTCATACTGCTACATTGGTCTGCCTGAGACCTCAGAATGGTTACTGTGCCTTTCTTTGTCTGTTTTGCTTCCATGTTAATAGTAAGCTAAAACCATTTAAACTTAGCACCCAGAGGGTATTTTCAGTGAATCACAGCAACTCCAGTAGGCATGAACTATATTGGTTACAGTCTACAGGAAGAAATGATTGAAATGCTGTATCTTGTCACAGGGAACCAAATCCTAAAACCCTTACTCAGATTTCCTCAGCCAAAGTCCTGTTGATATCTGGATCAGCTCCTGCAGGCTGTAAGCACCTGCACCTCCTGTTAGAGTCAGTAGAAGCCTCAGGATTTAGCTTATTAATGTAAGAAGTCAGGATCCAAGTCAGGAACTCTAGGTTTGGCCCAGGGAGTCTATATGCATTATGACAATTGGACATACACCATAGATTATAAATGGCAGTTTCAGATTAGGAATTTGAAATGCCATAGTAACTGTTTCTTCCTATCTTGTATATAGCTATAACGTGCACTACACGTTAGCTAGACTGCATGCCTGATTCCATGCATTGTAAATAGGGATGGGTCTGAACTAGACCCTTGGTTCAACCCTCACTCCCATGAACTTTGTATATGTTTGGTTTGAAATTTGGAGCTGAACAGCCTAGCTCAGGCCCATTGCTAAGTATAAATAAGGACTATAAGCAGGGTGAGATACACTCCTGAGGTATGATTTTATCACAAGTGCTGTCAACTGTTGAAATAACGTTGTGACAGACAGAATCACTGTCATTTGCATCAAAGCATAATCCTGTCTCTCCTACCTCTGCTCAAACGAGGTGCCTTATGAACCACCCCCGATGAAAAGCTAACCAGAAGTAAACTCTTTTCTCCGTAATATTAAGAGATTTTTGTAGTGGCTGGAAAATTATTGTTTGAGTAAAATTAATTCATTTGGCACCAACAGAATAATTTAGCTTGGGTATATTGAGTACAGGCAATTATGATAAAGGTATAGTCCATCACATCTTAGACACTCAGAACCAGTGTTGATCAGGATGGTATAAATGTTTAAATTAGATAGTCAGTCAGACATTCACCACTTATATCTGTTCAACTAGCTTTTCTATTATTAAAAAGAGATGCTAACCCACAAAATGTTATCTAGCCACTGATTTTTAAGTGTAAGTGATTTGAATTTAGTATTTGGCCTGTTCTCATTCAATGATACTTAATCTGTCCAGAGACAGAAAGTTCACTGGGATGGTCAGTTCCGGATACCAACATCCTACAACATCATTTATTTAGTGTCAGTGACTATAACAAGGACATTGTGGAGACTATGAGCCACATTCAGAGAAAAGCATGGGTATAAAGAAGTCTAAGGGTATGTCTACACTACCTGCTGGATCGGCAGGCAGCAATCGATCCAGTGGAGGTTGATTTATCGTGTCTAGTCTAGACAGGATAAATCAATGCCCAAGCGCTCTCCTGTTGACTCTGTACTCCACCTCCACAAGAGGCGCAGGCAGAGTTGACAGGGAAGCGGCAGCAGTCAACTCACCGTGGTGAAGACACCATGGTAAGTCGATCTAAGTATGTCGACTTCAGCTACGTTATTCACGTAGCTAAAGTTGCATAACTTAGATCGATCCCCACCCCCCAGTGCAGACCAGGCCTAAGAAAGCTCAGAGAGTCTAAACTGGTAAAAAGTAAACTTTCCACCAGTCCCTTTTACACCTATGTTATCCCAGCTCAGGTAAACAGAAATATTTTTTGGCTCCCGTGAATTCAGTTAGTGATGTCTTTAGACTCACAGGGACAAATTCACAAGTGTTGCCTAAAACAGATCCACTTATACTCTGTTAGCCTTCGCTAAAACTACTTCCAACACTCTGCTGATCAGTGAGAGCCCAAGTTGGTGTAACCTCATATGATGAATAACCAGAAGTGATAAGAAGGTGCACGTTAAAGTAAAGGGTTTGGTATTGTAAAGGGATATCTATCTTACAAAATACCTCTGAATTTGGCTTTTTTTTTAATGCACTCTAGGATAGCCTCCTTAGTGGGTGTATATTGTTGTAGAGCAACTGCTGCAGCAGAATCGTCAGCTGCAGGTTATTCCTAAATCTTACACTGTCCTGCAACAATAGCAGAATTTCTGTCATTCCAGAGCTCACAAAAAATAGGAGAAAATAGGACCTACCGGAGAAATGTTTCATGTTTTACATCTGCACGGATCCATGAAAATAAAGAGAAAATAAGCTGAAACAGTGAGCTGCTCGTGTCTGGCTATCCCACCGGCAATCTATCTAAATAGTGATCTCATCAGTTTTGCATTACCAGAAAAAATGTCACAGCAGAAGACATTATATATAGTAAACACCAAGTTGCAAATTGTTTACTACCAGAAAATGCAGATCATCTGTCATTTTTAAAGATTAACCTATGCAAATTTACTTATACCTGTATCTATTACAAAGATGTGTCTAAAAGTGTAGCTTCAGATGAATCTGGTGATGACTGAAATAATGTATCCTTTTTGAAGAACTATATTTTATCAACAGTGTCATAAACACTAAAACCTCCACTGCTAATATGCACTTATATCAGGTAGCAGGCTGACTCAGCTGGCCCTGAACGCTTGTTAAATCTATTTTTCCTATAAATTCCCAGTGGTACATTAATGCTTACTGCTGGGTAATAGCTAGAGTAGCGTGTTTCTAAGACAACTTGGTTTTGATTTACCAGCTCGCAGGACAGAAGAACAAAAGATACCTAGGCATAATCACTGATATGTCAAAACACAAAGGCAGCTTCCATAATTTCTATTGATTTTACAAGACAAGCTTTTTATTTCATAATATCTAGCTCTCTTATAGCACTTTTCATTCATAGTGCTCACACCTTTGTAAAGGAATTTATCAGTATTGTCTCCCAGTTACAGGTGGGGAAGGTGCGGCACAAAGAGGTAACATGGCTCACCCAGGGTTATGATCAGGAATAAAACCCAAGGCTGCTGAGTCTCAAGTCAGTGCTTGCACCACTGAGCTACGCTGCCTGTGTTAGGCAAACACCTGCACATGTTCCAAACCTTCAGAAGTGGTTGTGCATGAAACATCTGAATTGTGTGCACAAATCCAAAATTCCACCTGTGCAAGTTGGGTGCTCCCAAAAGTGTGTTCATCTCATCTTTTATTTATTTTCATGGTAAATTCCTAATAACCAAAGAAATTTTAGAAGTTATAAATCTTTCTTAAAATGAAAGAAAGCCAAAGCTAGGTCCTATCTCCCTTTTTTTAAAGGTTCAGTGAAACCTCAAAATTCCCTGGGTTCTTTAATCAATAATAGATTCTATGGGCTTGATTCACTCCCATGGATTGGGGTGGAGGCGGAAGGAGTAATTGGCACCCCATTATGTCCAACCACAGATTCATTCTCTAGGGTAGGGTTGGTGGTGATAATGTCTGTGCCCTGTTCTAGAAGAGGGCCATGCTAAAATTTGGCTGAGGCTTTAAAGAAGCTCTGTTAGAAGAAGTTGTCTGGAAGGTGTGTTGAATCAGTGTGTTTCCTAGGTAACGCAGCTGGGTACAGTGCCATCCATACACTGGCAATGTTAGAAGTGATGATAAGTTGATGTGAAGATACATGAGAGGTGGGAATAGAACGTTATGGACAGTGGAGGGAATTGGAAGTCTCAGGTTGGAAAAGAGATAGAGAAGATCATTTGTAACTGAAAAAGTCCTCAAAAAAAGCACTTCTGATTTGGAGACTTTCAGCAAAGGAAGTGAATATGAAGCTTCCAGTTTACTTAATCAAGGTAGGCAGAGAGGGACAACAAGGAGCCATTAAAACATTGTTGAAAGATATCTATTGTCTTTGGCATTAAAGCAGTACGGTAACTTAAATGTAGCAGCAGGATGACCAAGAGGAAGAAACTATAAAGGACAGAACAGAAGTTTGAGAAAAGAACTCTGAGGAAGTCCCTGAGTGGCCAGAGCCTCTGCAGGGACAAATCAGAGTTGCTTCTTTGGATCCTGAGTCATATTGACTGAAATATATGTGTGAGCACAATATTTACACAAGTATCACTTGCACACATGCATAAACATGAGCACACAAAAGTAGATATAAACAAATTTGTTCTTTAAAACAAAAAAACAAACAAACCCTAAGTTTCAATCTCCCTAACACTCAAGGTTGTAATTCAATATTTTGGTATCTCTCATAAAATGTTATTGCCCTGTATTGCATTTTACACAAAACAAACTACCAATACATAATAATAATAAAAAAGTAATGGAGAACACTTCATCATCTATAAAATGAAGTAAATTACTCCTAATCTTCATATCAGAAAAAAAATAAAATAAACTAGAGAATACTAATAGCATTCACTGTCCCATTACAAGGCCACAAAGACAAATGCTTGATAGGAAAAGTCACTCATTAAAACATATCATATGTAGGGAACCTTTTAAATTGGAATTACATTTCTAACACACACAAATATGAACCCTTTGTCAGCGTTCCTATCAAAAAGCCTAACCTCCATTACAAACACTACACCGTTCCCCACAGAAAAACAAAAGCATGAAAAGATGACTAAGAATATCACTAATCAGTGTGAAAGTGTTAATTTTAATTGAATTATGGCAAACTTTAAATCAAACAGATAAATCATAATCCTGTAATGCTTTAATTTTCTTTCTAATATTTTTTCTAATATTCTCAAGTACTACGTTACTTACACTGTTTAATCAATTTCATGTTAAATTTGCAAATCTGTATGATATTGTTTTGTTGTTTTAGACAAATAAATGGATTTTAATTTCAACACCCGGGCTCAGTGAACCACAGCTATGTGTTGTAAAGAAAAGAAAGACAGTTGGCTTAGTTGATTATAAACATATGAATCCGATGTACTGTCCGTGTGACCATTTGATTTAAAAACTCCTATATGTTTGTGTCATTTCTCTATTGTTCTTATATTTAAAGATCGTTAACATTGCTGAAGGGGTAGCTTGGTCAGAGCTGAGGGGCATTAAGAAGACATTGAATGATTCATCTCTAACCTTCTTGTCTGTAAGAAAGTCTATTTTGTCCTTTAGCTGGATTCTGGTTACATATTATTGTAGCTCTTCATTTACATCTCCTCTCCTCTTTAGTCTGGTGAGTCTGTGTTCTTCTGCAGTCAATTCACAAATGGCTTCTAAGTCTGCAAAGTCCTTTTAAAAATAAATGAACCGCACCACACTCCAACAGATGTTTTTTCTTTTTTAGGTAATGGCTTATGTTATGACTAGTTCTTCTGCCTCCTCCTGTGCAAGTATAAACACAGTCAAAATCCAGAAACCTCATGGCTTGATCCCACATCCGTGGGAAAAGAAATCATTAAACATGAGCTGCTGTTTTCTCAAACAGAGAATTTAACCAACCAAAACTTTAATTCATTCAGCTGACATACCAATAAAAAAATTTATTCATACCAGGAGAAATTTTTATTCATGTTTGATAATGATTAACTGTGTTTAATATAATTTTTACTATAGCTATTCAAATTTTAAATACCTTTTTTGTATTAAAACTGTGGGCATAATATTAGACATTTCCTAGATAGACAGATATATACAATACAAAAAGAAAACACTAAGGGTATGGCTACACTTACAGTTTTGCAGCGCTGGTAGTTACAGCTGTGTTAGTACAGCTGTGTAGGGCCAGCGCTGCAGAGTGGCCACACTTACAGCAACCAGCGCTGCAGTGTGGCCACATTTACAGCACTTGCAGCGCTGTTGGGAGTGATGCATTGTGGGCAGCTATCCCATAGAGCACCTCGTCCCATTTTGGCTCTGTGGCTTGTGGGAAGGGGAAGGAAGTGTGCGGGTCTTTCCGCTTCCTGTTCCAATGCCCCGTGGTGCTTTGCTACACATTCCGAGCAGTTTGGCGGCATTGTGATTCTGCAGCGCGATTTCTGCGGTTTTTGTTATAAATGGAGCCTGAGCTGCTGAGGACCTTGCTGATGAATGTTGCCAGCACATCACGCATGGCAGTGGAGCTATTCCTTCAGCTGCAAAGTGAGAGTGACAGTGACAGTGAGGAGTCAGACGATGATATTGAATCGCCTGACGGTGAAGACACTCAATTGCTTGTGGCAGTAACAGACGGGCTCAGCACCGTGGAACGGCGCCTTTGGGCTCGGGAAACCAGCACTGAATGGTGGGATCACATCGTCCTGCAAGCCTGGGATGACGAGCAGTGGCTGCAGAACTTTCAGATGAGAAAAGCCACTTCCATGGCACTGTGTGCTGAGCTTGCCCCTACCCTGCGGCGCAGGGACACGAGATTGAGAGCTGCCCTGCCAGTGGAGAAGCGGGTGGCTATTGCAATCTGGAAGCTGGCAACTCCAGACTGCTTCCGATCGGTGGCGAACTAGTTTGGAGTGGGAAAGTCTACCGTTGGAATGGTGCTGATGCAAGTTTGCACAGCCATTAATCGCACCCTGCTAAGAAGAACTGTGACTCTTGGGAATGTGCAGGACATTGTGGATGGCTTTGCAGAAATGGGTTTCCCTAACTGTGGAGGGGCAATAGATGGGACGCATATTCCTATTCTGTCACCACCCCACCTGGCATCAGAATACGTTAATCGCAAGGGGTATTTCTCCGTGGTTCTGCAAGCGCTTGTGGATCACCGTGGGCGTTTCACTGACATTTACTCAGGATGGCCTGGAAAGGTGCATGATGCACGCATCTTTCGGAACAGTTCCCTGTTCAGGAGGCTGAGGGCCGGGACTTTTTTCCCAGACCACAAGATCACAGTAGGGGACATCGAAATGCCCACTGTGATCCTTGGAGACCCCGCTTACCCCTTAATGCCATGGCTCATGAAACCGTGTACAGGGAAGCTTGACAGGAGCAAGGACCGGTTCAACTACAGGCTGAGCCAGTGCAGAATGACTGTGGAGTGTGCTTTTGGCCGTTTGAAAGCCCGCTGGAGGTGTCTTTATGGGAAGCTAGATTTGGGAGAAAGCAGCATCTCCGCTGTTATATCCACGTGCTGTACCCTCCATAATATTTGTGAAGGGAAGGGTGAAAGATTCAGTGAGGAATGGACCTCCAAGGTTCGACGCCTAGAGGATGAGTTTGCTCATTCAGAGAGCAGGGCTAATAGGGAGGCCCAGGAAAGGGCTTCAAGGATTAGGGATGCTTTAAGGGAGCAATTTGATGCTGAGAGCCAACAGTAATGTTTGGTGCATTTGATGTGCTTTGCTGTACCTTGGAATACAATATTTACCACTTCCAGCAATAATATAACGTAGTGAAAAAGAAAAAAAATCCTTTATTCAACATACAGTACATAAAAGGCAAGGGGGTTGGGGTGGTGGACTGTACATTGACAGGTTTGAATATGTCCTATTTTGATCACTATTCAATGTCTGCTGCACTTCAGGATTACTATGCTGCAGGGTAATGGGGGTGGAGTGAACAGGGTAAGAATTAGAGTTATCAGGGCTGGTAGGTGATCGTACAGGTGTTGGGGGCAGCTGGGGGTAATAAGAAACTGGCTGCTGGAGAAAGTTGTTTTGTGGAAATACTGGGGAACAAGAAAGAGGGCTTTGGGAGGGCTGTGGGTTACAACGGTACATATTTGTCTGCATGGCTACGAGAGACTCGAAAGACTCAGTTTGGCGAGCCAGGAGGCTTATCATCTGCTTTGTGGGTTTTTTGGCAGACAATTCCTTTCTCCTGCTTTCTGTTTACCTCCATTCATGTACACTCTGTCTCCATTCATACATTTTCTCTCTCCATTCCTGTGTCTTCCTACTTTCTCTGTTGTAGTGACTCATAACTGATTTGATCAATTCCTCTTTTGATTTTCTGGGATTTCGTCTCAAGTTCTGCAATCTACGTGAGGCCGGTGATCCGGCTGCATTAGTCAAGGTCACTAGAAAAAAGAGAGATACAACCATGTAATACACAGAGGCTACATTGTTTATTATCACACAGTGAAGGACTTTTTAGACTTTTGGTGGCATCCTTCTCACATACCTCACATAACACAGAGAGGGCAGGGAAGCTAAAGTCATGGCGAGCAATGGGGTGAGTGGTTTTCCCCCGAGTTCCCCTTGGGAGTGGGAATTGACCGATGGGTCACTGGGGTTTATCTGCAATGGTTACAGGAGGCAGCTGGAGTCCTGAACAGGGGACAGTAGTGAACAGGAAGGTGGCGAGCTGCTGGGGGAGGGAGGGTTGGGCTTTGGTACGCGTTCACGCCGTCCTGCTGGTGAGGGGGAGGGAACGCACCGCGGTGCTGAATGCCTGCTTGGAGGGGGGTGCATAACACTGGAGCACACCGCGGGGCTAGCTACGTGCTGGGAGGGGGGTGGGGAACACCGGAGCACACCGCGGGGCTAGCTACGTGCTGGGAGGGGGTGGGGAACACCGGAGCTCACCACGGTGCTGGATGCCTGCTTGGAGGGGGGTGCATAACACCAGAGCACACCGCGGGGCTAGCTACGCGCTGGGAGGGGGGTGGTGTACACCGGAGCACACTGCGGGGCTAGCTATGTGCTGGGAGGGGGGTGGGGAACACCGGAGCGCACCGCGGTGCTGGATGCCTGCTTGGAGGGGGGTGCATAACACCGGAGCACACTGCGGGGCTAGCTACGTGCTGGGAGGGGGGTGGTGTACACCGGAGCACATCGCGGGGCTAGCTACGTGCTGGGAGGGGGGTGGGGAACACCGGAGCGCACCGCGGTGCTGGATGCCTGCTGGTAGGGGAGTGCATAACACCGGAGCGCACCGCGTGGCTGGCTACGTGCTTGGAGGGGGGGGTAAACAACAGAGCGCAATGGGCTGGGGAAATGCGAACCTGGCGCCCTGCACTCAAGTATCCCTAAATTCTCAACAGGGCTTCCTACTGCTAGACATATCACTGCTGCGTGTTACCTGGGAAGAGAGGGAGGGTCTTCTACAGCAATGTGGATATCGCCCTGGCCCCTATGCAGCTTGCCTGTGTGCAGCCATGGTCCCCCAACCCCCCACTGCACAGTGGATCGGACAAGTTAGCCTGACTGGGACAAGGACCACGGTGGCTCTCCCGATAAACTTGAGAAAGCAAATTGCAAACGCTTTGGCTGCAACTTTTCAAGAGATTACCGAGGCAGATTACAGAGACGTGATAGAGCAAATCAATGGGCTATTCCACGTTTAGGCATGCATGCAGGCAGCCATAACCCAAACCCTCCTCTCCCAAAACATAAAAATCTGCTTACCCCGAGCACGATCCTCAGTTTCTTCTTCACCATCAACTTCCTGCTGCTGCGACTGGCTAGCCTCCTCCTGGCTTGAGAAGAGCTCCTGGCTGCATGTGTACTGGGACTCCGGGGTGTCTCCCTCCACGCCAGTAGCCTCACTGTCGCCTTCCTCTACACCCTCCCCCACTTCTCCCTGCTCTGAACTCTCCATCGTGCTCCTAGGATTGGCAGTGGGGTCACACCCAAGTACGGCATCCAGCTCTTGGTAAAAACGGCAGGCTGTGGGGGCAGCTCCTGAGCGGCAATTTCCCTCATGAGCTTTGCAGTAAGCACTCCTCAGCTCTTTTATTTTGACCCTGCACTGCAACGCGTCCCGTTCATGGCCCCTTCTCATCAAGGACTGCGATATCTGCCCATAGGTATCATAATTTCTCCTTCTGGAGCGCAGCTGTGCTTGCACAGCCTCCTCTCCCCAAACACTTATGAGGTCCTGCAGCTCTGCATTGGTCCATGCTGGGGCTCGTTTGGTGTGTGGAGGCATGGTCGCTGATTGATTGATTAATTGCACTCCACACCTGGCTGAGCAAACAGGAAGGGGATTTTAAAATTCCCGGGGCATTTAAAGGAGGGGTCAGGTGAGCCCAGGACAGTGGAGTTTGCATGATTACCAGAGAGGCTTCTAACGTATGCTGGGATACCTACTTATGCCACAGAGGTCAATAAAAACGCTGGTGGGTGCCTACACTTGCTGACCAGCGCTGGATCACCAGCGCTGGATCCTCTACACCCGAGGCTCAACCGGGTGTACAGCCAGCGCTGCAACCAGGGAGTTGCAGTGCTGGCCGTGCTGTGCAAGTGTGTACACATCCTAAGTTGCAGCGCTGTAACCCCCTCACCAGCACTGCAACTCTGTAGTGTAGCCAAGGCCTAAGTGAGAGCTGATGGAGGACTAAATTCAAAACCTTTAATAAGGAAAGGGTTTGAAGCATTCAAGAATGATCTTTGTTTTGTCATGGAAGACATTAATTGCAATCTGAATTGTTTGTGGCTAACTGCTTCCCATGAATCTAATGTTAAAAACACCTTTGTAATGTATCAGAGGGGTAGCCGTGTTAGTCTGGATCTGTAAAAGCAGCAAAGAATCCTGTGGCACCTTATAGACTAACAGACGTTTTGGAGCATGAATTCACACACGAAAGCTCATGCTCCAAAACGTCTGTTAGTCTATAACATGCCACAGGATTCTTTGCTGTTTTGTAATGTAGATATGCATAGAGAATTTTACCTAGGCCCTACAGTAGTTGCCATTAAACAGTCAATACGTAGTCACAATTGCATAACAATAGTATGTGAGTTACCACAACGTTTGCTATACTGAATAACTATGGCTGTGGAGTAGGGGGACTGGGATGTGAGGGTGGGCTGCATACAGGCAGTTGCAGGGCTGGGCCTAAGGTGTATCAGAAAGAAACCTCTGCATGGTAAATCGCTACATGTTGACCATTGTAATATTGCTTTCATTATGGACTGGCAAATCATTGGGACAAAGATTTTTTTTTTAAAGGAAATAAAAACATATGGATACAGATACATGTTAAGGGTTGATAGTAAATGAATTATAAATGAAGAACGTATATTTCAGATAATTTTAGCCCTTCTCAGCAATCCTCTGATATTGCTAATCACAAAAGATAGCACCAGAATACCTTCAATACAACCTCTTAGATTATCTGGTAGGGGAAAGGGTACACACAGCAGAAATATATTTTATAGGACTCTTTGGGTATATTGATTTCAAATTGTAAAATCTCATTCTTTCATAGGCTATATAACAAGTGCATGGAAGCAACTTAAAATCACAGAAATTCATGTTCGACTAAATGATGTGTTCTCTATTAGTCATGTTATCAAGTACTACACCCAAGAGGACAGTGTGGCCCAATGAACAGAGTACTAACATGACACTCAGGGGCTCTGGGTTCCATTCCCACCTTTGCTGCTGCATAACATTAAGCAAATAATATCATCTGTCTAGACCTGTTTCTCATACCATTTGTCTATCAAATCTATTTACACTAAATGCTTTTTCAGGGTGGGTATTGTCTTTTACTATATGCTTATATAATGCCTAGCACAATGGGGTCCTGATCTCAGCTGGGGCTTCTGCATGCAGTTGTGATACAAACTAGTAATTGCGCGTTTGAGTTACTTGTGGCAGATTCAGGGCCTTTTTATCTGTTTGGAAAATGCCCATCACACCAAGACTACTTACTACTGGAAATAAGTCCCTAGCACACCAGAGCTGAGTGTTGCCAGAAATATGATACTAATAATTAATATAAGGCAGTGGTTTTCACCTTTTTTCATTTGCAGATCCCTAAAAAAATTTCAGATTGAGGTGCGGACCCCTTTGGAAATCTTAGACGTAGTCTGGGGACCCCCAACGGCCTGCAGACCACAGGTTGGAAACCTCTGATATAAGGAATGATATAAGACAGTATCATAAATAGTCTGCAGGAAGCTGATTCCCCACAGCCTCCTTCCTAGCAGTGATTGCCATACGAAAAGGGACTTCAGGGTGAATCCCCCTGTGCCCTCTGAGCAATCAAGCAAGTAGCTACAGCTTGCGCCAGCATATGCTGGTCACACTTAATCTGCAACCCTTTAAGATACAAAGGTTACAAATATGCGGCTTGAGAAAAGAGTATTCTCAATGCTAATGGATAGAAAGTCCACTCCACTTCTAGGAATGGTATAACGGATGCTTAACAGAAATCCAAAGAGTTGGAAAAATTATTTCCTAACCGTTTCATGGGCTTATACAAAAAGATTTTAACAAAATAAATATTCATCCTGCCCAGTTTTCTAGTTTTATTCCAGTATCTCCCAGTTATAGTGTCTTTAAGAAAACATTTGTTTTTTAATTGATAGATTCCCCAGCCATTGCTTGTGAAGAAAACCCTGAATGCTGATTAAATTCAAAACTACTAATATTAAAACAAATGAATGTGGCTTAGCATTTCCAGATTTATAGCTTCATTATTACCCTACATTACTGTCAGATGGTACAGTCAAGAGGACATAAGGGGTAGCTCTGATCCATATCAAAATAAGTCATTCTCCACAAATGCTTCACCTGTTAAAATCTTGAGTTTTGCCAGGAATTTCTGAATAACAGTCCTTGGGTGTCATGTAGCCTAATGATGCGGAGGAGGTTAACACACTGAATTTGGAGGCACTCAACTGTACTATGCCTGACATAATGGACAAGCATGTGTTGTTCTTGGTAACAAAGAATCAGGTTGAAAGAGTTTTCTTATTCAGTGTTGGTTCATCTTCTAGTTGCAGAAAAGGATTTTAAATCTTCTGAGGAGCTAAAGCATGAATTTAAGTTACTAAAACAGGATTTTTATATTCCTATATAGAAAAGGTAGTATTGTAGGCAGAGGCATGCACTACTCTGGACTCTGCAGACCATTATTCCCAGTACAGATATGAATTAACAGATTTATAGAAAAGCAAAACTTGGAAGAAATAAAGAGATTGAATTAAATCTATCTCCTTAGATTTATTATGCCATGCCACAGATGAAAATAGGAGAATATGGTACAACCAGATACACAATAGAAAGTTTATTTATGCCTAAGATTTGCAAGAAGCAAGCATATAAGTAATGGCACCCATTCATAATGATGTTGAATGTTTAGTTGAGTGGCATCCCAGAATGCAAACAAATAAAATAAAATACAAATCTCATCACTAGTCATTTGGTTTTTTTTAAATGAATTTGTTTTGGCTATGTTCACATTCCATTTTTCCTGGTAAACACGAGATCAGTTGAGTTGTGCTGACAAAAAAAAATGTTCATGAGAAGTAAATTTCAGATTCATGTGCATGAGGATTGGCACAAACCGAAATTATAGAAGAATCATAGAAGTTTAGGGTTGGAAGATATCTCAGGAGGTCATCTCAAAGCAGGACCAACCCCAGCTAAATCATTCCAGCCAGGGCTTTGTCAAGGGCCTTAAAAACCTCTAAGAATGGAGATTACACCACTTCCCTAGGTAACCCATTCCAGTGCTTCACCACCCGTCTAGTGAAAAAGTTTTTCCTAATATCCAACTTAGACTTCCCCCGCTGCAATTTGAGACCACTGCTTCTTGTTCTGTCGTCTGCCACCACTGAAAATAGCCGAGCTCCATCCTCTTTGGAACCCCCCTTCAGGTAATTGAAGGCTGCTATCAAATTCCCCATCACTTTTCTCTTCTGCAGACTAAATAAGCCCAATTCCCTCAGCCTTTCCTCATAAATCATATGCCCCAGCCCCCTAATCATTTTTGTTGCCCTCCACTGGACTCTCTCCAATTTGTCCACATCCTTTCTGTAGTGGGGGCTCCAAAACTGAACAAAATACTCCAGATGTGGTCTCACCAGTGCTGAAAAGAGGGGAATAATCACTTCCCTCAATCTGCTAGCAATGTTCCTACTAATGCAGCCCAATATGCCATTAGGCTTCTTGGAAACAAGAGCGCACTGTTGACTCTCCTCCAGTTTCTCATCCACTGTTATCTCCAGGTACTTTTCTGCAGAACTGCCACTTAGCCAGTTGGTCCTCAGCCTGTAGCAGTGCATGGGATTCTTCCATCTTAAGTGCAGGATTCTGCACTTGTCCTTGTTGAACCCCATCAGATTTCTTTTGGCCCAATCCTCCAATTTGTCTAGGTCACTCTGGACCCTATTCATACCTTCTATCGTATCTACCTCTCTCCCCAGCTTAGTGTCATCCGTGAACTTGCTAAGGGTGCAATCCATCCCATAATCCAGATCATTAATGAAATTGTTGAACAAAACTGGCCTTAGGACCGACCTCTGGGGTACTCCACTTGATACTGGGTGCCAACTAGACATCAAGTTGTTGATCACTACCCATTGAGCCCGATGATCTAGCCTGCTTTCTAACTACCTTCTAGTCCATTCATCCAATCCATACTTCTTTAACTTGCTGGCAAGAATACTGTGGGAGACCATATCAAAAGTTTTGCTAAAGTCAAGGAATATCATGTCCATCACTTTCCCCATATCCACAGAGCCAGTTATCTCATGAAAGAAGGCAATCAGGTTGGTCAAGCATAGCTTGCCCTTCGTGAGTCCATCTGGACTGTTCCTGATCAACTTCCTCTCCTCCAAGTGCTTCAAAATGTATTCCTTAAGGATCTGCTCTATGATTTTTCCAGGGACTGAGGTAAGGCTGACCAGTCTGTAGTTCCTTGGATTCTTCTTCTTCCCTTTTTCAAAGATGGGCACTATATTTGCCTTTTTCCAATCGTCCAGTGTACGGGGAGACTTTGGCAAACCAGTAAAGTGCCTGAAACCACTATGGCTCATTGTTAGAACCAGCCTAGTCAGCAAGCTGTAAATTGGCCATTAAGCAGTCTCAGCTTGACCAAGGCAGGAAGGAGAGGGGGAGTTTTGGGGTGCCACAGAAAGGGCAGCTTGACCCCGCATCCTTCCTGATAAGAACTGTGTTGAAGTTGCTGATAAATGCATTTTAAAAAAGCAGGATGTGCCCCAGGAATGTCTATTGGGGTCTCAAAGCTGCAAACTCTGGAAAAACTCACACCTGGTTAATCAATAATCAGAAGGAACCTCTTGCTTGACCATTGAAACTGCTTACTTAACAAGTTTTCTTTAAGGGACATGTAATTCTATTACTAATGTATAAGTAAGGGAAAAAAACTTTAGATAGTTGGACTCATTTGGGGACGTTTTTTGGACTCTCCCTCTGGATATATCTTGCAGTCCCCACCAGCAGACAGAAGATTTGGCCACCAGAAGCCTGCTGCAGTGTCACTCGAGAGCCACACTTAGCTTTGGTAATTATCAAGGGTTGGGAGTGTTTTATTAACCTGTTGCAGACGTGTGTAAGTGCTTGAGACTAGGTAAAGTTTAGCTTTAAGTGAAAGAACTCTTGTGTTGTCCTGTTTGTGCCAGCCATCTATCGGTCGGACGGCCCTATCTCCCCTGATTTATTTCCTGACACCACCTCGCACAGAGTAAAAGTTACCAAGAGCTTTGGGTTGAAACAACCCCGGGTAAACTCCCCTGATCACCATGAGTTTTCAAAGTTAATGGCCAATGTCTCTGCAATCACAACAGCCTACTCCCTCAACACCCTCAGACGCATTGTATCTGGCCCGATGGACTTGGGCATGTCCAGCTTTTCTAAATAGTCCTTAACCTGTTCTTTCATTACTGAGGGCTGCTCATCTCCTTCCCATACTGTGCTGGCCAGTGCAGCAGTCTGGGAGCTGACTTTGTCTGTGAAGACCGAGGCAAAAAAAGCAATGAGTATTCAGCTTTTTCCACATCATCTGTCACTAAGTTGCCTCCCCCATTCAGTGAGGGTCCCACACTTTCCCTGACCTTCTGGTTGCTAACATACCCATAGAAACCCTTCTTGTTACTCTTCACATCCCTTGCTAGCTGCAACTCCAATTCTGCTTTGGCCTTCCTGATTACACCCCTGCATGCTTGAGCAATATTTTTATATTCCTCCCTAGTCATCTGTCAAAATTTCCACTTCTTGTAAGCTTCCTTTTTGTGTTTAAGCTCAACAAAGATTTCTCTGTTAAGCCAAGATGGTTGCCTGCCATATTTTTGATTCTTTCTGCACATTGGTATGGTTTGTTCCTGCACCCTCAATAAGGCTTCTTTAAAATACAGCCAGCTCTCCTGGACTCCTCTCCACCTCATATTAGTCTCCCAGGGGATCCTGTCCATCAGTTCCCAGAGGGAGTCAAAGTCTGCTTTTCTGAAGTCCACGGTCTGTATTCTGCTGCTTTTCTTTCTTCCTTTTGTCAGGATCCTGAACTCAACCATCTCATGGTCACTGCTGCTCAGGTTGCAACCCACTTCTACCTCCCCTACCAATTCTTCCCTATTTGTGAGCAGCAGGTCAAGAGGAGCAAGGCCCCTAGTTGGTTCCTCCAGCACTTGCACCAGGAAGTTGTCCCCAACACTCTCCACAAACTTCCTGGACTGTCTGTGCATTGCTGTATTGCTCTCCCAGCAGATGTCAGGGTGATTGATGTCCCCTGTGAGAACCAGAACCTGTGATCTGGAAAAATTCTGTCCAAAAAAAGCCTCGTCTACCTCGTCCTCGTGGTATGATGGTCTGTAGAAGATGCCCACCACAACATCACCCTTGTTGCTCTTGCCTCTAAACTTAACCCAGACTCTCAATAGGCTTTTCTTCAGTTGCATACTGGAGCTCTGAACAATCATACTGCTCTCTTACATTCAGTGGAACTCCTCCACCTTTTCTCCCCCGTCTGTCCTTCCTGAACTGTTTATGCCCATTCATGACACTGCTCCAGTCATGTGAGTTACCCCATTAAATCAATGTTGTTCCAATCACGTCATAGTTCCTTGACTGTGCCAGGACTTCCAATTCTTCCTGCTTATTTCCCTGGCATCTTGTGTTCGTGTACAGGCACCTAAGATAGCTAGCCAATTGCCCTACTTTCTCAGTAGGAATCAAGAGGCCTCCCCTGTTGCACCCTCCTTGTGTTTCCTCCTCATATACCACTTCCTCACTTACCTCAGGGCTTAGGTCTCCATTTCCCAGCAAACCTAGTTTAAAGACCTCCTCACTAGGTTAGCCAGCCTGCCTGCAAAGATGCTCTTCCCTCTCTCTGCTAGGTGGATCCCATCTCTTCTTAGCAATCCTTCTTCCTGGAACATCCATGGTTGAAGAATCCAAAGCCCTCTCTCTGATACCACCTGCATAACCACGCATTTACCTCTACAATTTGATGGTCCCTACCTGGTCCTTTTCCTTCAAGAGGGAGGATGGATGATAATTTAAGTGTTAGGTTGCACCTTTGTCTTCAGGCCTGCCAACAGCAATTTCGGGCAGCTTTACACCTAAAGGTAATATTTGTTTGTCTTCTTTTTTTTAATTTGCTCTTTTACTTCATCACTGGCAACCTCCTCTTCATTCTATGTTCCCTGTGATGCACATAGCTCTTAGGAATAAGCTTAAATATGTAAGAAAATTATATCCTTTCAAAAAAGTCTGTTTCTTTAATAATTAGCAAGTAATACTTGGAGAGACAGTTCTGTTTATGAGGGTACAGGGTTAGTCCCCGCCTGAAATGTAGTCCAACCATGCTGTCCACACTTTATGATTATAGTCAATTTTTGTAAGTTTTTCTTTACTTGCATTGGATAAATGGTTCATAATTAACCATAAAAGGTCAAACAGGCAATCTTCATTTTGTTGAGGTACATAGTTAAATATGCTCTTTGCTGCCTGATGGGTAGAGTGTGGCTTTTTTCTGACAAGAGGTATTTAGATGTATTTTACATCATCCCAGTTACTACATTTCTCCATAACATCTTCATGAAGAGAATACAGACAATACAGATAGCCATTTAAACATAATGCCCAGGCCTTTCAAGTACTTTAAGTGGACTGTCCACAGTTTTGTCTATTCTTTTTATATAATTAATAAAACACATCTAAAATAAAATGGGTCTTGTTTTGGTCTCCTCAATGAATACATGGTCTTTTCTAAGGGAAAGAGAGCTGGCATGTTGTTTAAGCCTTTTAACAGAATAAAGGGGTTTTCAGATTTCCATAATTATTAATGTATCTCTTTGCCAGTAACAGGAACGACAGGGTAATATGTACTGTATAATACCCATGTAGGATTTTGACAGGGCTGGATTTAGTGGCAGGCCACTCAGGTAATAGCCTGGGGTTCCAGGCTGGGGGGTGCTGGGCTCGGGGTGCTGGTTTTGTTGTACAGATCTTAGCATGCAAATGTATTGTCTTATATGACAGGGATAAATCATGCAAAGAAATCGTGCATCGAAGTTGTGAAATGGGCTACAAATGCAATAAAAATAAGGTATTCAAAAGATTAACAAATAGGGGGCGCCAAAGGTGCTCCTTGCCTGGGGCACCATTTGGCCTAAGGCTGGCCCTCTCTCTCTGTCTCTCCCTCTCTCACTATAACAATATATAGATATGTACATATATAAACACACACACACAGTGGGCCAAATGACTGTACTCAGTGCTAGATTTACAAAGGTAAAGGCAGAGGAAAGAATCTTTCCCATAAGCCATTCTGTGGCTGCAGAGCCACCATGAAAGTGCCCAATTAAGTGGCTAAAAAGATTTCCATGGTCCCAACATACAACTCTTTCTGCCAGGCAGAAAGTCTGGAGGATTTTTCAATATTCTGGCCTTACCTCTTGTTCCTTGTCCATATCCCACAACATTCATCCCTTGTTCACTGATGGGCTGGGAGCTCCCCTAGCTCCAAGTTTCATGCTGTTCAGACTATATGAGCCCCCAAATCATCTCTCCATCTGGCACAGCAGAAGGGACAAGTCTTACAGACAAGGCACCTCCACTAGTTGCAGTGATGAGAGCTGGATTTGCCCTGATGTAACATTATTATGAACTGAATTTATATATAGTATTTTTTTTCAAACACGTAAAAGTTTGCAACTAGCAGATATGGCCTTTAAAAAAAATGCTTTCAGCCATATCTCTTCAGAAATTAGCTAGTGATGGAAAAGACCATAACATATCTATTAAGGTGCCGTCATGGACTTTGCATCTCTGACAGGTTGGAGAAGTTTATCTTTGAAAAAAATGGCAATCAGCATGGGGGAAGGCGCACTCTGTGAAAAACAGTGGAAAAAACCCAACAAAACAGGAATCTGTATCCAGATTTGTGCTGATGCTTTTAACCAGCAGACAAGTCTCATTTCAGACAGTGTCAGTCCAGTCTGTATGTAGGGCCTCAGCCCAGAGATGTTTAATATTAGTTTACTACAGACATCCACCTTCTGCAATTTAATTATAACTAGCTCTTTTAGTGCCAAATACAGATAATAACTTTGAGGAGCGTATATTTTCAGTGAGGAATTCACACAGATTATGCTATTGTATAATGCTCTGGAGTAAGTGGCACTACACATTTGGTAATATTTAATCCACTTAGTGGTCATTAAATTAAGGGTTTAGTTGCATACATCAAAAAGCCTTATGTTCTTGTTCAATAAACAGAGCTAAAATGAATTGTGATTCATTCGTTTCAAATCTGCAGAAAGTTCAGGAAGGCACTATACCAAAAAGTATGGGATTCCAGTCCACTGGCTCCAATTTTGTTGATCCATTTGCCTTGCAGACAGTTACAGTATGTCATTACCTGACAAGAGTATCTATCAAGGGAGTAAAATGATGTCCCAGATCATGCTGCCTAGCAGAACCATCCTCCCTACCCCCACCCCCCGAAGAAGGCTGTGCAGGTTGTCTTCTAGTCAGGGGGCAAGGCTGGCCTTCTGAAGAGTGGGCAAACAGCCAGGCCCTCCTAACCTACATAAATCCCGAGGATTCCACAGGGAAATACCATACATCTCAGGGAACGCATGGAGCTCCCAGGCCTCACACAGAGGCCCAGATCCTTTGCAGTATCCTCAGGTCACCTGTTCCTAATGTTTGAAGTTTTGCAGCGTCTTGACCAGGGAAAAGCTGTCATCTCAGGTCAATGCAGAGTCAGTATAAGTCAGAAAAACATCAGGAAAATGAAGGGATAAATCTGTTCGCTATAAAAGATAATTCAAGACACCCAAAGACATCCAATGATACCCAGAGCCACTGACCTCTAGCCGCGTGCTGTCAGCTCCTCTTCCCACATCACAGCTCATTATTAATTAAAAAAAAAAGCCAGCACGGCAAGATTAGCTTGCAGTCTAACCATATTCACTTTATCTTTATTTCTTCTTACTCTTATCCCTCCTTTGCATATTCCTTTCTTTCATCTGTCTTCATTTTGTTGAGTTTTTTTATAATAGATTTTAAGATTTTTGGGCCATGGACCCCGTTTTTTTAAAATCACTGAAAAGCACCATGCAAAATTGTGGTGTTATCTACATATTTACTCTTATTAATAACAATGCATTAATTAATGGCTACTCATACAAGTTGTTAACTGCTGGTTGCAAGCTATCACATACTTATTGGGATCATTTTGTTTCCATACACCTGTATTTTTAATTTAAGAGAGGAGACAATTGTTTACATTATAGACATATTTTTATACAAATACAAAACAGGTTTCTGATCATGAGAAATGATTGGCTCCTCCCTGATTTCAGTGAGTACGCAGCATCCTCCTTGATCTGGCCTTTAAACAGAAACACTACCACTCAAGGTCCATGAGAACTGATCAGTTGTAACAGAATCACTTATACATATGTCACCTCCAGATGAGGCAAGGCACTGGGGAATTGTTTATGGTGAGTGTGACAATTAAATGTATGTTTGAGTATGATTTATAGTTTCTGTAATGGGATCGTAAATCTTTCAATTATTAATCTTTCCATATTAATAGGTGCACTTTGTATGTTGTAACTTTCTTTCCTAGCAGTAGAAAGCCATGCTGGCATGCTAAGGTGAAATGCTTTGAGGGAGGATGATAAAGATTAAGGGCTGGTCTACACTAGGGGGGGAAATCGATCTAAGATACACAACTTCAGCTACGTGAATAGCGTAGCTGAAGTTGAAGTATCTTAGATCGATTTACCTACCGTCCTCATGGTGCAGGATCGACGTCTGCGGCTCCCCCTGTCGACTACGCTACCGCCGTTCGCGTTGGTGGAGTTCCGGGGTCGACAGGAGCTCGTTCGGGGATTGATATATCACGTCTAGATGAGACACGATATATCGATCCCCGAGAAATCGATTGCTGCCCGCCAATACAGCCGGTAGTGAAGGAATAGCCTAAGTTTAATCAGCCGGCATAGAGATCTTTGTGTAAGGAGCTTCCCAAACTGGTTAATAAAGAATGTGTGCCTGCTTTTGTATAGCCAGCAAAACCAGCACAAATGACTCACTCTTTGTTCAAGAGTCATTTGAAGTGCAGAGACACTTTGAAATGAACCAAAGTACCAATGTCACTTAAAATGGGAAAAGACCATGTTGGTCCCAGACCTGTGACCAACTTCACTGGGAACAAAATCAGGCCCATTATGTAATTAGTTGGTCAAATTCAACCTGGCTTACAGCCTGTGCTTGGTAATGAAGGAATTGTAAATAAGGATGGAACTTGGCTCAGTATAGCAAGATATAACTACAGGAGTGTTCCCTTGGCTATCTACTCCTAGTCTCTGAGTCCAGCTGAAGTCACTGAGAGCCCTGCAAGAGCACATCTGAAAATCAGGCTTTGTGGGTCTCAAGTTGAGCATCCCAGGGAGGCATATAGTGTCCACTTATCAAGTCTTGACCTAAATGTATTTTCACTTGTCATCCAAGCACAAATTTAATAACCACTGAGGATATCAAAATATTTTCTTTTGACACAGTGCTAAAATAAACCACATCTCCTAGCCAATGCAGTACATTAAAAAACCAAAAAATTAGACTCCTTTTCAGTTCTTAATAGCTTCCCCAAGTCTGTATGACATTCCTCAGTCGTAACTGTATGCTAATGAATGAGCCTAAAAAAAATGCAGCACTTCAGGAGAAAAAAGCAGTAGAAGAGACACTTTGAACTTCTCCTTCTTAGGAAGATAAAGCAGGACGTTCCTCTCTCAGTTTGCTGTGCCTATAAAAGAGGCACTAAATTCAAAGCAAAACTTTTAAGACAGAAAATGCAGCAAAGAATCCTGTGGCACCTTATAGACTAACAGACGTTTTGGAGCATGAGCTTTCGTGGGTGAATACCCACTTTGTCAGATGCATGTAGTGGAAATTTCCAAGGGCAGGTATATACATGCAGGCAAGCTAGAGATAATGAGGTAGTTCAATCAGGGAGGATGAGGCCCTGTTCTAGCAGTTGAGGTGTGAAAACCAAGGGAGGAGAAACTGGTTTTGTAATTGGCAAGCCATTCACAGTCTTTGTTTAATCCTGAGCTGATGGTGTCAAATTTGCAGATGAACAGAAGCTCAGCAGTTTCTCTTTGAAGTCTGGTCCTGAAGTTTTTTTGCTGCAGGATGGCCACCTTAAGGTCTGCTAAAGTGTTGCCAGGGAGGTTGAAGTGTTCTCCTACAGGTTTTTGTATATTGCCATTGCTAATATCTGATTTGTGTCCGTTTGTCTGGATATGTGGATTCTCTATTCAGACCCTATGCCACCAGCACTCCCAGCTATCTCCATGACACCGCTGATTTCCTGAGGAAACTACAATGCATTGGTGACCTTCAAGAAAACACCATCCTAGCCACCCTGGATGTAAAGGCTCTCTACACGAACATCCCACACACAGATGGAATACAAGCTGTCAGGAACAGTATCCCTGATGATGCCACAGCACAACTGGCTGCTGAGCTCTGCGCCTTTATCCTCACACCCAACTATTTCAAATTTGATGACAATATATATCTCCAGATCAGTGGCACCGCTATGGGCACCTGCATGGCCCCACAATATGCCAATATTTTTATGGCTGACCTGGAACAACGCTTCCTCAGCTCTCGTCCATTCATGCCCCTTCTCTACCTACGCTACATTGATGACATCTTCATCATCTGGACCCATGGGAAGGAGACTCTGGAAAAATTCCACCACGATTTCAACAGCTTCCACCCCACCATCAACCTCAGCCTGGACTAATCTACACGGGAGGGCCACTTCCTAGACACCACGGTGCAATAAGTGATGGTCACATTACCACCACCCTATACCGAAAACCTACCAACCACTATGCCTACCTTCATGCGTCCAGCTTCCATCCCGGGCACATCACACGATCCATTGTCTACAGCCAGGCACTGAGGTACAACTGCATCTGCTCTAACCCCTCAGACAGAGACCAACACCTACAAAGTCTCCACCAAGCATTCTCAAAACTACTATACCCGCACGAGGAAATAAGGAAACAGATCAACAGATCCAGACGTGTACCCAGAAGCCTCCTACTGCAAGACAAACCCAAGAAAGAAACCAACAGGACTCCACTGGCCATCATATACAGTCCCCAGCTAAAACCTCTCCAATGCATCATCAGGGATCTACAACCCATCCTGGACAATGATCCCACACTTTCACAGGCCTTGGGTGGCAGGCCAGTCCTCGCCCACAGGCAACCTGCCAACCTGAAACATATTCTCACCAGTAACTGCACACCGCACCATAGTAATTCTAGCTCACGAACCAATCCATGCAACAAACCTCGATGCCAACTCTGCCCACATATCTACACAGCGACACCATCACAGGACCTAACCAGATCAGCCACGTCATCACCGGTTCATTCACCTGCACGCCCACCAATGTCACATATGCCATCATATGCCAGCAATGCCCCTCTGCTATGTACATCGGCCAAACTGGACAGTCGCTACGGAAAAGGATAAATGGACACAAATCAGATATTAGGAATGGCAATATACAAAAACCTGTAGAAGAACACTTCAACCTCCTTGGCCACACTATAGCAGACCTTAAGGTGGCCATCCTGCAGCAAAAAAACTTCAGGACCAGACTTCAAAGAGAAACTGCTGAGCTTCTGTTCATCTGCAAATTTGACATCATCAGCTCAGGATTAAACAAAGACTGTGAATGGCTTGCCAATTACAAAACCAGTTTCTCCTCCCTTGGTTTTCACACCTCAACTGCTAGAACAGGGCCTCATCCTCCCTGATTGAACTACCTCATTATCTCTAGCTTGCCTGCATATATATACCTGCCCCTGGACATTTCCACTACATGCATCTGACAAAGTGGGTATTCACCCACGAAAGCTCATGCTCCAAAACGTCTGTTAGTCTATAAGGTGCCACAGGATTCTTTGCTGCTTTTACAGATCCAGACTAACATGGCTACCCCTCTGATATTTAAGACAGAGGCAGCCTCCTTGAGTACCTACCAGAGCAACTTTAAACAGGAAGGAAAACCTCGTCAAATAAATGGGATGGCATTTATTTTCCATTGACTGTGAGAACATATGCCAAGCTATGCGCTATGTTGTTTGCTATTTGCTGAGTGGCTGCCATTTCAGGAAATAATACAGGAGAATTGATTTAATATAAGCCTTTTCTACAGTGAATAAAAAAGCAAGAAAAAATAGAGAGAGGCAGGGGGTGGAGGGATTGGATGACAAGACACCATGACAGTGAGGAGGAAGAATAGCAGGAAGAACAGATGGGTGAAGAGCTGGAAGACACAGCATTCCATTCATATTTATTTTTTGTTTCATAAGTGTTCCTATTTTCCCCCCATTGTATTAGTCACTAGGATTGTATGTACCCAGGCCTGTTTGCATGGCTACTCTGAAAATTTACATGAATCCACAGAATTCTCATTTAAATCTCAACACAAACACTAGGGAATGCAGATTTCGGGGACTTTATATGAATTGCTCACTTGTTTATGCTGTATTTGCTATTTGCCTTGAAAATAGCAGCTCAGAAAAATAAAGCAGAGTCTATGCGGTTACTGTAAGTTCACTTTAGCAAGTCATTGTTTTGATATTGTGAAGAAAGACATTTAGCCAAACTCTTCTGCTATCCACAGTAAGTGGCAACAGTCCTGAATATCTGGTATTGACAGTGACAATAATCCAGAGTAACCCCATTGACTTCAGTGGAATTGCTAAGTACTGATGCAATGTCAGTGAGGGGAGAATTTGGCTCATCAATTATATTTTCATAAACCATTTCAAAACCATACATAGCAAACCTGCAAAATCCAATAAAGAGCAAACAAAACTAAGGTGAGTGACTTAGAAAAAGGTTGTTGTAAACAAATAGGGCTAAAAACCAAGAGATAAAGAAGGTAATTTATTCAACATGGGCTTGATCTAAACCTTATTGGAATCTGTTGGAGTCTTTCTAATGACTTCATGGACTTCAGACTCTAAAAAGAGGAGCACTCTGCAAATAAGCCCTTCCCCTTTATATGCATCAGTACCCTGCGGGTTCTGATCTCCCTTAAAATCTGGGTGAGAAATTTTTTTGAATAAATTGCAGATGTATTAGAGATTTTGTCAACAAAATGACTGATTGGTTAATATCAAATATATCAGCTCTTTGTTTTACAGTCTGTCAAAGCTGGGTCTCAGAATTAGTGAGATACAATCAGATTTTTTTTGTTTTATTTATTTTTGCATGATACGCTATGCTAGTAACAGAGTGTTGAACAACTTGCAGCTTTCTTATCAGCCTGCTTGGCAAACGTGCAAACAGGGCATTTCATTAATCTAGTCTGGAGGCAATTAAGGAATGGACAAGCTTCTCAGTGTCAGTCATGGATAAGCACAGCCAAAAACTGGCAAGAGAAGAAGGTGCAGTGGAGATGGAATGTGTGTGTGTGTGTGTCAAACAGAGAGAGACTGAATTAATATGTATGTTAGCATTCGCCATTTACCTGTAAGCCTTGCCATTTTTCTGACTCAAAAATTGCCTGAGATTTGCATTTTTTCATAAACAAATCATTCTCATTATTTTCAGTGGACATTTCTGCCATCTCAGTTGGGTTATTTTTACTAGCATATGTTCAAGAATCTGTACTGTTAGAAGCTGAGAAAGACAGAAGAGACAGTAAAGGGATGGGAGGATGGAAAAAAGAAGGTGGAGCAAGGGAAGCAGGCAAGAATCTTTCTTTAGCATAGGAAACTACCAATGAAAGATGGGAAAGGAAATTAGATAATGAAAAATTCTGGGCCTTCAGGCCATGATCCTTCAATATGGTGCATGTGGGAGAAGCTCTATTCCAACATTCATTACTTTGCAGTATCAGGGCCTATGTCTGATGCGTGATAAACTGCAACAAGACAATCTGCTCACATTTAACAAACAGCTTACTAAGTAGAGCTAAACAACTTTACCTGATGTTTGCTGGTATGGTATAATAGTAGACTCCTGCAAAAGCAATAAGAAAAAAAATCGGAAATCAGGGCACAATACTGTTTATGCAATATTATACTGTTTATGCAATGTCCCATTTTTACATAAGCACATAAGAATGGCCCTACAGGGTCAGATCAAAAGTCCATCTAGCCCAGTATCCTGTCTCCTGACAGTTGCCAGTGCCAGGTGCCCCAGAGGGAATGAACAGAACAGGTAATCATCCAGTTATCCATCCCCTGTCACTCATTCCCAGCTTCTGGTAAGCAGAGGCTAGGGACACCATTTCTGCCCATCCTGGCTAATAGTCATTGATGGACCCATCCTCCAGGAATTTATCAAGTTCTTTTTTGAACCCTCTTATGGTCTTGGACTTCACAACATCCTCTGGCAAGGAATTCCACAGATTGACTGTGCGTTGTGTGAAGAAATACTTCCTATTATTTGTTTTAAACCTGCTGCCTGTCAATTTCATTTGGTGATCCCTAGTTCTTGTGTTATGAGAAGTAGTAAACAACACTTCCTTATCTACTTTTTCTATGCCAGTCATGATTTTATAGGCCTCAATCATATCTCCCCTTAGCCGTCTCTTTTCCAAGCTGAAAAGTCCTAGTCTTATCAATCTCTCCTCATACAGAAGCCATTCCATACCTCTAGTCATTTTTGTTACCTTTTTCTGAACCTTTTCCAATTTCAATATATCTTTTTTGAGATGGGGAGATCATATCTGCACACAGTATTCAAGATGTGGGCATACCATGGATTTATATAGAAGCAACTTGATTTTTAAGGTCAAACAGATTCTTCCAAACAAGTCAATAGAGAATATGAATTTTTAAAGTTTATGAAACACTGAAAGAGACCTAAAGTTGATCAAGATAAATTGCTCATATTGATAAAAGGTTCAAAAACTATTGCAGCAGTAAAGTAATCCAAAAATTAGGAAATTAATGAGAAATAGGGTGCTCAGGCAGAACTAATTTTCTGCAAAATATAATGAACAAATGGAGTAAGTTTTCAAGAAAGGTGATTGATGTGATTTTTAGGTTCAAGAGATATTTAGATATGTTTCTGGTGGTGGAGATTAAGAAATTTAGTCAAAAACCCAGTAAATTGAGAAATAAACCGAACAAGGGTTAAGAATTTTTTAAAAATTCTATTCTGCTAATGCAAACATCAACAGTAAAGGTGCTCAGCTGAGACATCTGAAAGCTTCAAGGACAAGTTCAGGTTGAGTTTGCAGACGTTTTGTTTTTAATTTAATCTCACTAATTATTTTAATAATTAAAAATGTTTTGCTAAAGCAGAACATACTGTCTTATAATCAGTTAATTATTTGCTCTGTTTATGTTTCCTGCCAACTTATGCATCTCTGTTGCTGTAATAAATTTAAGGCCCAACTCTTCAGGCATCTCTGTTTCAGGGTGCCCAACTTGAGACATTTGGTGTTTCCTACAACTACTCATAACAACCCAGTTCAGCAAAGGACTTAGCATGTACTTTTTACATTTAGTATGAGAGTTATCACTTTGAAGTCAATGTCACCCAACTAAAGTTAACTGCATGCTCAAGTGCTTTGCTGGATCGGTTCCAATAGCATGATAATTTTCATTGTCCTTTTATTAAATATAAGTCTAAAAATTGACTGGAAATAATCTGTTGAATGTAACATCCATCCTATAACTCATATTGCTTAGATCTCTATTATTATTTGTTTTAGGATTATTGTTTGCCCTAATCTTTTCGGGTCCATTCCTAAGAGATGTGAGCCACACAAAATGCATACTTGAGAAACAATACTTCTGTAGATACTAGTGTGTCACCTAGGTGCTGACACCAATAGGGGTTCATGCAGATGCAAGAGTCCACCTGCATGTATCATCTTGTAAAATCAGGAGCCTAGTCCCAGTCCTACAAACTGAACCACATACATAGACCATTATTCCTGTACAGAGATCCACTGAAGGCCAAATTCCAGTCACTAAAAGCTCCTTTGTATTTAATTGTTGATGGCTTGCCTGTATCTTGGGGGTGTGGAGAATTCCTCTTTACTTTGTAACTCTTCATAGTAAATAATGTGCATTTGCACTGATTGAACAAGCTTTTTCATGGACATTAGTTGTAGAAGATATAGAAATGCCCCAACAAGTACAGATATTTGTCTTATCAAGGATGTCTGAGTCTATGAACAAACAGCTAAATCAGCATAACATGCATAAGGGGTTCAAATGTATTAACCATTTCATTCATTTGTATAAACCCATTATAGTGGAAAACGGAATGATGAAAAACATTACTAACTGGCAGCATTTTGCAGTAGGAATAGGATGAAAAGTTTCAGGCAGAGCCACAATGTGTCCAGAATCAGCCCAAAATCAAAGTAAAATCTTTTCTGAGGCATTTTTGAAAAAGGATAGGTTTTACAGGTTTAATGAATGCCTCCTAATGGCCACATACTAGGAATGCTGTGATAGGGAACCAAGCCTCTGTGTCTCTGGATCCCCAGGTGTTTTAATGGAGTCCAGCCACTGCCTCAGTCTTGGGGGTCCCTAGGCACACTGTCAGGGTCAAGATTTGAGGTCTAACACCTCATCCTGAGAGCTGGAACTCACTGTCCAGCTGCCTATCCCCTTTGGGTACGGCAGTGACCCTTCAGACTCCCCCATACTTAAACACACCCTTGTCCCAGAACTCTACCCCAAAGGCGTGAAACTTCTGGTTTATGTTCCTCAGTACTGCAGGGCATTCTTTGGGCTTGGGTCAGAGTCCTTTGAGTTGTCCAGAGTCTTTCTGCTTCAGCGCATGGCTTCTAGGCTGCCACATGCTGAGTTTCTTCTCCCTCATGTACTGGAGGAACACATCTCATCAGCAGAACAGCTTCTGCCCTTTTAAAACCTTCAGCACCCTATGTCAGGTGACAGCCTTGACATCTTCCCCATATCAGTGAAAACTCCTGCCAGGGGACTTCATTGCCAAGGTGAGCTCACCCCTGGTAAACCAGTTCTTCTGGGCAGGAGATAGTCTTTAGTCTAGAGTGAACAGATTTTCAAAGACTGGGTTGGCTTAAAGTCAGCTACCCTCTATTGCCCACCCTGTATCTCTATGCATCAGGGAGTCAGCTCAACATGGAGGCAAACACAATAAAGAAGGCAACAAAACCAGCACATTCCAAATGGCGGTTGCAAGGACATAGAGTTCATAGTCTCACAGTGATTTCATAACTTGTACAGACAGATTGTCACAATAATTGAAAATATTTTTTTAAAAATGTGATTTGTCTCCGCACTTCCCGGTTTCCTCCAGAAAAACAAGCACAAGTACCAAAATATAATTCATTATACAATGCTCTTTTTTATGGTTCTGATGGTTCCTGACTGGTCTGGAAGTGAAATAGTCTGATCTAGAGGGACATCTAACCTGATTTCCAGAACAAAGAGGTTCATTTATGGTTTACCCATCACTAAGCCCTAACTTACCTAGAGAGAATTAAAAATACTTCTGAAGAAGTGTGAGAAATAATTATTATTTAAACTTAATACTAAGAAAACAAGACTTCATGATTTCTTTCTTAAATGTTGCAATTCTACTTGCATTCTTAGTGTCTTCACCTTTCTTGCCCTGTAGGGGTCACACCTCATCACTCTTATCATTCCACATCACAGCTTTTCTGTAACATGCAGTCAGACGTGTTAAAAAATGGATGTTCACTTGCAAAAATCTCTCTGAATGTGTTTGTAAAAGAAAACATGGACTTCCACACGCAAAGCTGACTTTTGAAATTCAGTCACAAAAGTCAGGAAGATTTCAACAAAGCCTCTTTTCCTCAGAAGGGTTTCTCAGGTGTGTGAGAGAGAGAACTCCTAGAAAAGTCAGTATCCCAGTGGTTAGAACACTCACCTCCAAATCAGACAGAGCAGGGACTTGACCCTTGGACTCCAGCATCCCAAGTGAGTGTGCTCACCATGGGGCTCTAGAGTAAGTTGCTCTGCTTTCTGTTCTGTTGGAATGATCCCCTTTATATAAAAAATGAAATAGTCATTGAGCCAGCAAATGAGAATAACTCAATAGTCTGGGGGTTAGGGCATTCATCTTAGATGTAGGAGACCCAGCGTCAAGTCCCTGCTCCAAACCAGATAGTGCAGGAATTTGAATCTGGATCTCCTACACCCCTGGTGAGTGCCTTGACTATTCTGGAGTGTCTCTTCCTTATGTTTTATCACAAACATTTCAGAAGGCCTTGGTTTTGTTCAGATGAGGAATAAAAAAATCTCAAAATTTTTCGCAAAACTGAGTTCTTGTTCTCTGGCCAGCTCTAAACATAAATTCCACTTCAGGAGTTTAGAAATATTGGCAAAAAATATCCAAATGCCATTAGATTCAGATGCTGTCTGATATCTGAAGGAAAATAATCCACAACTCTGGTTAGAATGTGCTTAGAATAGTGTGTACAGATCTAGGAACCTGAAAATAAGAATATATTGATAAATTGAAGGATTTCACAATATAACACAACAAATAATTAGGGAGGATGAGAGATTAATTTCTGAGGATACATTAAAAGAGCTAAAGCTATATAGTTTGATAAAGTATCTAACATGTATTGGAAACGTGAACACCAAAGATGGAGAGAAATTATTGAGAATGGATCAAGGGCAAATAACAAGAAGCAATGGGATTATGTTAAGAAAGGAAAACTTTAGATTTAGTTTCTGGAAATTATTCCTGAGTGTCAGATTTATTTGATAGTGAAATAATCCCACGGGGCATTGAAGAAAACCACATAGCTACATTCTCCAAAGGATACACAGTCTGTCTTTGTTTGGCTAGCTGTGCATTTTGGGCTAAATCTTGTCTCCCTTTGCAAAGCTCAAGTGCAATGGATTTGTGAAGAGATAACTGAGTGGGCAGAGAGGGATTCAGAATCCTCCCTCCAAGTCAAAGGCAGGATGTGTAACCCCTGCACAACCTGGCTCCGACCACTACTTCAGCCCAATGAATATCGCAGCAGATCTATGGAGCTAGGCAGTCTGTGTTCCTGTGCCCTGTGTCCTTTACTTTTGTAGCTCACTCAGACGTCACGTGCTCACAAACAAACAAACAAACAAACAAAATATATAGAGAGGCTGCCTCAAGGCTTGTCTCTACAACTCAAGAGCCATAGAGTGTTTCTGCATGGCCTCTCTGCTTCCCATTCTCTCCTGAGTCTCCACAGGACATTATTGCTGCATTTTGGCAGTACCATGGCCCTTGAGGGGGCCAGGATGTACCCTTTAGTGTCAACGGGAACTATTACCAGGTTTAGAGTTAGCCTTGTGTCTTTGTTCTCACTTATGGGATTATTTTTTCTATATTTTCCCATCGCCACCATTAGATGCGTGGGCCCTGTTCCTTAGCTGTGTCCTAGGAGTGCACAGTGGAACTTGGCAGGTGGGAGGACTAGCTCTTAGCCACAGCTGAGTTCCTCAAGTCCTATACTGCGTGTGCATTGAACCCATCCCTTGGTGTGGATTAAAGCAGTCTGAAAGGTGCACTAAATTATATCAGCTCTAACTGCAGCTGGGGATCACAAGGGAAGACTTACCTATCTCCCCTTTCCTTGGCTATTACCACGACATCATTAAGAGGGAGAGGGAGTGGTGTAGGAGTCACTATGATGGCTCTGCATCTCCAAAGGCCCCATACTCTATTGCTCAGCTATTTAGATTTAACCTAGGTTTACACTGGCAGTGCAATGTTAAGCAGCCCCAGTGCACGTGAGAATCTGGCCCATGGATTTTGTATATTATTATTTCAATTACTGTATGAAAATGTTCAGCTCCTCATTTTACTGTGCTAAAAATAAATGCTAAGTAGTTATTTTAATTATAAAGTAAACATAACAATTTGTCATAATTATAGTTAATGCAGGAAAAGCCGTGAGAACTTGAGGAGGTATGAAATTAATGGAAGAACCTAGCTGGAGGTTAGTAAGACTTTCTGTGTCACTCTCTTCTCATTCACACCCATCCACATGGCTGCAGACCTGATTCTTCAAGTCAATTTACATTGAGGTGAATCAGGAGAAACTTCATTGAGAACAAAGACGTAAAACTGGTGTTACTGAGAAGATAATCAAGCCTGTACCCGTATGTTATTCTCTCTAGTATCAGATACCAAACACAAAACACGTGATGAGTAATTTATTGTTGGAGGTCTTCCGAGATATCCCTGCTTTATACAGACTAATGTGCTGTGTAACAATGCTGCTTTTGGTAGGACACAACTGAGAGCATCAATTTAGGACAAATTGCTTAGAACAAGGCAGTCACAGCCCAAAGCTGGGTATCTTTTATTATTAAGGCAGGCCAAACCAGCCAAACAGAGAGGACTTCTGTTTCACCTCAGTGGCTAACCATAAGTCACACAAGCAATTCTTTTGGACCCTCCAGTTTCCCAGTATCACCACCAGTGCCACTCGTTATGGGGACGAATGGTTATGAAAACCAATACCCCAGTAAAAGATAAAAGGTTCTCCTGATCCCAAAGGACCAAGTCCCAGACCCAGATCAAATGATAACTTAGATCTTACCCAATATACACACTTATAGCCAATTCTTATTAACTAAACTAAAATTTATTTAAAAAGAAAAGAGAGTTGGTTGAAAGATCAACATACATACAGTCTTGAGTTCAATTTCTTGAGGTCCAGATACATAGGAGAGATGGTAAGTTTCTAGTTGCCAAAAGTTCTTTTAGAAATAGTCCATAGGTTGTAGTCCAATGTCCATATTCAGGGCGACTCCAGTCAGTGACTAGGGAATCTCAATTCTTATGGCTTACGGTTTCCCCTTCTTGAAACCCAAAGCAGATCTGAGATCAAGAAGGATCATGTCCCAGGGTTTTTATACATTTCCAGCAACCTCTTGCTCTGAGAAAACAATAGGCTTAACTTTCCGTCTCCCAAACATGGCAATTAGCATAGGGTAATTTATCCATTAAACAGCTCAGATACAGGTTACCACCACCTTCAAAGAGACATATAGACAATAATACTATTTCACTCAAGTGTCTTCCTAAATATTAATACTCCTTTTTTTATCTTTGAATCAAAGCCATAGTAATAAACAAGACTTGTTCACTTACATCACAAGACCTGAGCAAACAGCTACCTTTCTATCTCTAACAATGTAGGCTTGCATTTCAAAGCTCTATTCATTTCCTAACAAGTCTTTAAAGTTCAGCTATGGGTCATGTCAGTCTGTGAGTTAATTGACTCTTTCTGGCCCTGTGTCACCTTTCAATGAAATATTATATTACACTTATAACGTCACAAGCTGTCACATCTTGACAGTTAAGTTTGGTTCTTTGATTTAACTATACAACTCTCCAGCTCTTCTTTCATCAGGGACCCTCAGTGCCCAGTACTTAAAAATTAAAAAATATTTTCTTTGCAAATCTGCTGTTCTCTTGCACTCTTAAGGAAAAGTCTTGCTAGAATGTTCAGTTTTACATAAGTTGCTTTGACTTTTTTCCTAGATTCATGCAGGAAAACCAGGGGCAGATAGACAGAAAGACGTAGGTAGCCAGTACTGCACTACCGACCTATTTATATTTCTGCAGCATCAATCACTGAGCCCTTCTACTCTCGGTTACTGCAAAATATTTATCTTCTGGAAGATTCTTCATAACCTGCATATTGCCTACAAAAACTGAGGTTAGATTCTGATTCAAGGATCTGAATTTATAATATAAGCCACTCTGTAAACAAGGCTAATTAGAATGAAATAAATTATTCCACCCTTCATCCTAACATGCTGATTTGCATGAATAATGTTTGATAAGGAAATTGTAATTTACTTACTGTGATAAACTCCATATGAAAAGTCAGACAAAATTCTAAATTCCATATCATGGTTAACATACCACAGTCACTCAATGGCTTAAAAGTTGGCTCTGAAAGACAAAGAGCAGCAGAGGGAGGAAGGGAAAGAGTATGGGAATGGATGTCAGGAGAAAACAATTCTAAATAATGAGGAGGAATGCATTCACATACAGGAAGACTTAGGACATTTATTACTAATATATAACAAAGACAGTCCAACATAGATAAATGACAGCTTTGATGAGCCTTTATTGCAAAATTCTTTTTGCCTCATTACGTATGAAGAATAAAAGAAGCGTACCAGAGTCAAAAGACAAATCTGTGTGTATCACTAATGAATGATGAAGAATTGAAAGACAAAGAAAAAATCTCAGTGCATTTGAGGAATCTGTATTATAGCAAAATGTGTGCTTAATATGAGATGAGGCTTTTTAAAAGAGTAGGAATCAAAGAGGAAAAAGATATGAGGGAAGTTTCTTGGTTATAGCTTGGAGTCAAGGAACCAGATTTTATACCTTAATTCATTACCCAGCAAAGAAAGACTATGCAGAACTGTCAGTGCCAAAAGGAAGAAAAGGTGCATTGTTAGAAAAAAAACTTTTTTTATTGTAAAAGTGAAACATATTTGTCAGTGTTAAAGCTAATAATATTTTCAGTCTCCTCTGTGCCATAATATGAGAGACTGCAGAGAAAGGAGGTTAGGAAAAGATAGCTAAAAGGAAGGAGCTGCCTTTGTATCATAGCTATTTTTCATTTGTAGGAGGCACATTGCCTTAAACTTTCCCTTTCCAAAGAAATGGTGCACATGGTGTTGATCAGCACACTTTCTGTGAGGCTCAAAGGTGTTTAATTGTGTGTGCTGTTTCTGTGTCAGCAGCTGACTTATAAATCAGGGATCCCCACAGATTACATAGTTACTCCTGACAGCACACTGCTACAACTGTGCATTCTTTGGAAATCTTCAATGCCTCTGTTTTCTGATCCTTCTCTTAAAAGGGCAGGTGTGTAATTGGAACGTTTTCCAGCTTCATTTTAAGAAAAGCAAAATGCTTCACCTTGCCTGGAAGCTCAGCTTGTCATAATGCCACCAGCAGGACTGCTTTGTGTTCCGAGTGCACTTCAGTAGCACATATTTTTTTTTGTCTCCTCAAAACCCTCCCATAATACAGTTCCACTGTTTCTTAAAGATACAGCCCTCTGTTATTAAGAGCACACCACTCTAGCAGGGAAGTATCTCTGAGGGGGGTCTCTGAAAGCAGGAGGATGATCTCTGCTGCGTCATTTGCCTCCCTCCACCAACTTAGAAATACTAGTACTGGTGTAATGGAGTAATGGGATGCTAAGGCACTATGAATCTGAAGCAGGAATTAATCCACAGGGCATAGCATGTCTCTGTGAAGACACCGAATGGGACCTTCTCCCAGTTCAGCCTGTAACTTGTAAATAAGTAAAACAACATATACAGTGACTTCCATCTATCTGCAAATGTATGCTTTCCTCTAGGGCTAAGATTCCATGTCCAAACTCTACCTCCTGATTCTATAGTAGACACAAATCCTTTGTCATCCCACTACCACTTGTTTGCCAATTGATTTTTCCTACTTTCTTTAGCAGTTAAATTATATGAACAGTGTAGTCTGTGTCTTAGACCCTTCAGAGATCACTGGTGTGATACCACGTGTCGCCCTTGCTGCTGAATTCCAAAACACTGATCTGCTGGTAGCAGAGGTTGCCTTCTAAACATTAAAAATATAGCAGTTCTCAACTGTATCATTCTTAGTACAATTACATGCATGAACTAGTGGTCAGACATATTTCCTCCTGGTGATCTTGTGTTCTTCAAGAGTCCTTAACTTACTTGGGCCTGGTCTACACTGGGGGATGGGGCAGGGGGAATCCATCTAAGTTACACAACTTCAGCTACATGAATAACGTAGCTGAAGTCGACGTACTTAGATCTACTTACCACAGTGTCTTTACTATGGTGAGTCAACTGCTGCCACTCCCACGTCAACTCTGCCTGTCCCTCTCGCTGAGCTGGAATACAGGAGTCAACGGGAGAGCACTTGGGGATCAATTTATCATGTCTAAACTAGACACCATAAATCGATCCCCGCTGGATTGATAGCTGCCCGCCGATCCGGCTGGTATTGAAGACATACCCTTAGGAGAGGACAGTTAAATCTCTGAACTGGATTTCCTCAAGAGTAGCAAGGAGCAGTCTGAGTTTCTACCCCTGTGATCTTCCATAGCTCAGCAATCAGTTCTGATTCAAAGTTTGCACTTTGATCACTGTGTATCCTCTAGGAAACCATAGTGGCTGTGTCACGGGTAGGCTGGGTGCCTGGCCCTCTGTGAGGGTCATTCACCCAGCCTACCTGTGACCAGCTGACAAAATTCTCCCACAGTACACTAGTCATTGTCCTGGCTGTTTGGCTTTTGGTGTGATAGGCTTGATCACAACTGGTAAAGTGATCATTAATTACTAGAATATTCCTGGTATCAGAAGCATCAGGTTCTAGAATTAGGAAATGGAAACAGATAAGTTCAAATGGAGAAAACTTTTTAATCTTCCCAAACTTGGCAGCCTTATCTACCTACCTACCTACCTCAGCCTTTCTTTTGAGACAATGCTCACAGGTCTGACATTTCCTCTTCTCAGGCCATTCAAGGCCAATACAATTGTTCTCTAACCAACTCTAGGGTTCCTTCTACTCCCTTGTGCCCAGTCTCATCCTGGATTCCTTCTAATGCCCAGCCTTTTTATATGGAGGGAATCACTAGCTGTCCTGAATCTTTTCTCCTCTGAAACTTCCTTTATAAACCCCTATCTGATAGGAAAGAATTTGGCTATTCCCTCTAGTATAGCCAGATATCATTAATTCTTCTCCTCTTTATCCTAACTTGGTCTCCAGAAAATGAATCAGTGTTATATATACTTACCATGCCACTGTAAAAATTTCCAGTTGATAGGAATTGAACCTGGGCATTTGATGGTATTCCAGGCCATGAACTTGGAGACTAAAACTCTCGTGGTATGCTGTCCTCATCACAAAGCAGAATCTCAACAAATCCTATAGTTGAGTTGCTGAGTCTTCTCCAGGACTATCCTCCTGAGAGCTAATTTGTACACCCTGTATTGGCATGATAGCTCGATAGGTCTCTTTATTCCTGGTGTTCCACTCATTTGAGTCAGGCTGTGCTTTAGAAAACATTTTAGCAATCCTAAAACAGTCTACAGCACTTCCATGGTATCAGATCCTCAAGCTACCCTCAGTGCTGGGGGGAACAAACTCACAATGATTTTCCTTCTCTTGACCTTGTGAGAGACTTCACTGTCTTCCAGAAGTTCTCTGTTTTGAGCTCACCAAGAGGATGGTCAACCTATCCACTGGGTCTTGGTAAACTGACCAAGAAACATTTCAGTTTAAACTTTACATGTGACAGGCTTTGACTCACTAGCAGATTTCAACACCTGCTCTAACAACCAGTGTTGTATCTTAAGAAAATTGTCACAACAGGAGTAGATGTTTTTTAGGAGATGGCATGAATCCACTATCTGTCAATCACATCCTGTCTGTCACTATCAGACCTTTTATCAAAACATTCAGGATCTTCATGCTCTCTGTGCTGGGAATCTCTGGGCTATAAGTGGTATAACCTCATTGCTAATAGGTATCACAAGCCATTTTTGCACTGATCTCTGCTTTATACAGTCTCTGCCTATGTGTGTTACAGAGACATAATCTGCAAATTCATGGAGCATACCCATCTGTCCTCCATCAACCGTCTATATGTTAGTCACCTGGACATACTTATCCTGCCTTTCTTCAGCTGTTCTATCAATGTGAGACACATCACTGAAAAGAATAGTTCTGTAGGATCCAGCCCCAAATCCCTGCAGGTATCCATGATTCTGGGCAATAATATCAACACAATATACAAAAAAATAGAGACTATAATATAATTCTGCCCTCTTTGACTGACTAAGAATTCTCCCAGAAAGAGAAATCACAGTTTGAACTCTACATAATTTCCAAATCCCTGTCTATTCAGGCACCAAATTGTAATGGGGTAGGAGGAAGCTGAGGCAATATTATGTATAGCTCTGTTACATTTCCCTTCTTCCTGCAAGTCAGCTTATGTCGCTGCTGAAGCACAGGCCAGAGATCTGTCTTTTCAGGCCTTTTCTGAGTTAATTTCAGGGCTATTGTATATAAAACCCTGATAAACAGTTCCATTGTTCCCAGTCAACTTCAACGAGAGACTACCATACAGATTTAGTAAACAAACATTAAATACACACAGAAAATTACTGTAAATAATATAAAACATTGTGAAAGTAGTTGGAATACTATGAATAACTTTTTAACAAAATATGTTAGGCAGCAAATCTACCAGAGACACAGAGTATTCCAACTAATATCCCTATCCTCTCCCCACTGCTCCCCCTTTCCTTTGAGGAGGGGGAAGGAGATCAAATGATGTAGTATAAAGTACGTGGGTTACCCTAGTAATGTCATGATGATCAGACAGCTCTTCAGCTGGTATAAATCAGCATAACTCTTGACAGTGTATGCTCAAGCGCCAGTGGAGCTACATCAGATGAGGAAAGGATCTGGTCTTTTTGAGAGCGTGCAAGAACGGTACTGTTTGTGCCCATTATTGGTGCATGTTTCCTGAGAGGCTCTTCACACACTCACTTCCCCTTGCACTTACACACAGGGCAGGAAATCTTGCACTCTGTTCCACATCTCCCTCATTATCACCACCAGGAAGACTGAGTTGCTGATTCTGCCCAAAGGCAGAACTGTTTCTTTCTAACTAGTCTTGGAGCTTTTAAAAATCTTTTTGTAAGTTTTTCCATTTATTTATTTGCTTGAGGAGATGAGAAAAATCCCATGGGGTGAGGATTATTACTCATAACCACTTCCTATATAGAATTATGTTACCAACATTTCCTGGAGATTAAAATTAAACCAGAACACGGATAATGATACATGTATCATTTCCTTTAATCCACAAACTAACACAGCACCACAGTCACATATTAGTGACCATAAACAGCAACTACAGCTAGCCTCAAATGCACACCGCTTGTTTTACTCCCCCATTCTCCCACAAATGTTCAGAACAGGGGTGGCACATGCCATCCCCAGATCGTATGCACACCAACCCATTTCAAAATCTAAAGCCTCTCTCTGCTCTTCACATTTCTTTTCCTGATTGCCATATGTCTATTATATCATATAATCATACATGCTTTTCTTTTCATGCTGTTGCTGCAGAAGCCACTGTGATTGTTTCTGTTGCTTCAGTTCTTTATGTACCCTGAGGTTACTGTGAATATATGTAGATCCCAGTTCATTAATCTGGTGCACTTGTACACACTGAATCAGTAGAGAAGGGAGAGAAGTACAATGGAATGAGAGGGATGACTCTGATCTATGTCTGCATTCTCTGATATTGTCGTTTCCATTCTGTGCTCTTTGCCAATGTATATCATCCCTTGTCAAACGATTCACTGACTCCGGAGTCTATGCCAGCTTAAAAGCCATATCTTTTGCAGGGGTTACTGCACTACTGTCTCCTTTGCTTTCAAATTCAGTCCTCAGTTGTTCAAGAAGTGCATGTAGCTCATCAGTAGCTATGTCAAGTTATTATTTGAAATGGGCAAATAGAGGATTGTGAATAATGTGACTTTAATATGCCAGTAAGTGGAAGAGAAGACAACCAGTCATTTGTACCTCCTGACATACACTTCTGTCTTTTTGCAACTTTTTTTGTTCTAAGGAGTTTTTGAAAATATTAAGCAAGTGTCATAGTATAATTCCCAAATCTGGACCTTAGCGTCCAAAATATGGGTACTAGCATGAATTCCCCTAAGCTTAATTACCAGCTTAGATCTGATAGGCTGCCACCAATCAGGATTCTGAATACCTGATAAACTCTGGTCTCCCCAAACCTTCCCTGGGGACCCCAAGACCCAGATTCCTTGAGTCTCACAACAAAGGGAAATAAACCATTCCCTCCCCCCTCTTTACCTCCTCCCAGATCTTTCCCGCCCTGGGTACACTAGGAGATCACCGTGATTCAATTCCTTGAATCACCACACAGAGAGGAATGATATCTTCCCGCAGAGGCAATCCAGATTCAAGCTCCGTGAATTTAAACCAAAGGGATTCCACCCTTCCCCCACCCTTCTCCGTCCCTGTTAAGTACAGACTCAATTCCCTTGAGCCTCAACAAGGTGAAAAAAATCAGGCAGGTCTTAAAAGCAAAACTTTTAATAAAAAGAAAGAAAAAATAAAAAGTCTATCTCTGCAATTTAGATGGTAAAAAGTTACAGGGTCTTTCAGCTTATAGACAATAGAAAGAAAGCTTTCTCCAGCAGAAATACAATTTAAAATACTTTCACCCAAATACACATTAAAACTCTACCAGCCAGATACATAGTTGCAAATACAGAAAAACAATTAAAAAGACTAAACTGTCTTTCTACTTTTGCACTTACAAAATTGGAACAGAAGATTAGAGAGCCTGTAGGTATGTGTGGTCACTCTCAGAGCCTAGAGAGAACAAAGCAAAACCCAAAAACTACAAACAAAGGCTTCCCTCCACCGGGATTTGAAAGTATTTTGTCTCCTGATTGGTCCTCTGGTCAGGTGTTGCAGGTCACTGTTGGTTAACCCTTTACAGGTGAAAGAGACATTAACCCTTAGCTATCTGTTTATGACAGCAAATGCCAGGTTTTTAAAGATATTTAGGTGCCTAAAGATGCAGATAGAAACTTACTGAGTTTTGTCAAAAAGGCAGGTTAGGCACGTAACTCCCACCCAAATAATTGGAACTCCAATTGTAATGGGAGTTAAGAGTCTAACCTGCTTAAATATTTTCGAAAATACCTCTAAGTACCTTTCTGCATCTTTAGGAGCCTAAGTACCTAGGGCTGGCCTTAAAGGTGTGTGATGTGGATGACCACCCAGAGCACCATGGTCAAGAGACAAGGAGTGGGGCAGGCCTGTGCTGCGAAGCCATGGAAAAGAGCTTGGGGCAACGTTGCGGGGGGGTGGGGGGAAACAACAGGGCCTGGAGAGAATTGGGGGATGAATGGGGAGCTTGGAGAGGCAGCAGGGGCTGGGGTGGTGGGGAGCCCAGGGAGGTAGTGGAGACCGAGGGGATGGATGGGGAGTCAGTGGGGGCCAGGGGACATGGGTGAGGTGCCCAGGGAGACAGCAGGGGCCAGAAGAGATTGGCGAGATGGATAGAGAGACAGCAGGGGCCAGGGAAGCAGCAGGGGGTAGGGGCAATGGGGAGATGGTTGGAGGTTGAGGGAAGCAGCGGGGGCTGGGGGTGATGAGTAGGGAAGCCTGAGGAGGCAGCAGGGGCTAGGACACCAAAATGCAAGTTTGCCCAGAGTGACATTTTCCCAAAGGCTGGCCCTGTTTAGGCTGCAATCCAGGAAAGCACTCAAGTAAATGCCTAGATCTGAAACATGCGAGTTGTCCCATTGGACTATTTGTTCCTGGATCAGAGCATAAATAAATGGAGCTCCATGGAATCTCCTGCCTGAGATGCTGTTTTTTGTAAAAAGGACTGAGTAAAGAATTCAGCCTATCATATAAATAGATTTTATATGTCACCCCAGCATATTATTAAAGTGGTTTTCACACATGAAGTCAGAGTCATTCATGGCTAGAGCTCTGCAACCCCAGCCGTGACTGTGCCCAGCATTCCCGAAAGAGTTCAAAATTGTTGGAAAAATTGGAGAATCAGATCAAAGGATTGGCTGAGCTACAAGAGGCTTGAACACAAAATCATGCCTGGGCTACAAAAGAGTGAGACAGAGATTGAGATAATGGAAACTGTAAAAAAACTGAAACTCTGTAGCTATTTAGAGGCAAAACATATGCTCAGCATCATCCTCCTGCAGCAGACTTTGAGGTGTGTTATGCAGAAGAGGATGCCTACTGATTTATATCAGCATTTGACCGGAACAATTCAGGAACCCAGAGAAACCCCCTTTGGATTTTCGGTTCACTTGATGGATCTGCAGCAGCATATTATCTCTGCATCGGACTGAGCCAAGTCAGGTCTGAAATATCACCCAGAGAGCATCCAGAGCCAGCTTTCACAGGCAATAATGACAGGGCAATGGAGTGATACTATTTGAGCTTAAATGAGGCAATTTTTGGAAAATCCAAAAGTTAGTTGGTGAGGCCTTGCTTGAGGGGATGTGGTTCGCCTATTGTAATGAGCTGGAACATGAGCAAAAGATGAGGCACTCAGGCAGATCCTATTCCATAAAAATTAGTGCTGTTCAGCAGAATGAGGCAGGGAGCCAGCATAATCCCCAGCCAGTCACACTGCAGATAGTGGAAGGAGACAGTAAATAAATAAATAAATAAAATCCACTGTTTCAGAAACAAAAGATCAGCAATTATGTTTTTCAGGACAGGAGCAAGCCATTAGCTCTGTTGGTAATGATGCTACAAGCACAGTTATCTGCTGTTTGGGGATCAATGGGACAACCTCGGGGAACCTGGGAAAGACAGTGTTGTACTCTCTGGAATTCTGGACGTTGTTGCATTCATTGTAACTTCTGTGAACTGTCTGATACAGCAGGAAGCTGAATGAGACACTGAAAACAGGAGCTAGAAAATGATGGACAGACAGGTACACACACTGCAGATAGACAGACATATTTGTGTAATTAAAAAATGCCTCCAAATTGCTTTTTAATTAACTTAGAAAATGTTTTTATTATTAAAACAATTATAATTAGACATGGATGAAGAAAATGTAGGGAGTAAATCATATAAAGTAATACTGATCTGTGAACAAAGCCTTCTGATATGCCAACTAAATAGGTTTTATGCAGAGAACCAACACCTGGAACATGCATATACCTGCACAGACAGACTGTGCTTGTAGGAGCAGTCATGACACATGGCAGCTACTGGCTAGTGACTCCTTAGTGGGGCTAGGATTTTCAAAGGGGCATTAGTGCATTAGACTCCTTTGAAAATCACAGCCTGGCTCCTGGCAGGTCACAGACCTGCTGTTCACACACTTTTCAAATCTCTGAGCAACCCAAACTATTGTGGAGAGAACCACTTGGAACCTGGCTCCAGGTTTGCTTGCCATTATGATGACTTGGCCTCCCAGCCCTACCACAGTGGAACAGCTACAGAGCTGCTACGTTCTTGCCTTTGGTTGAAGAGATTTCACCCTAAGTGATCTTTCCTAGTCTTGTATTCAGTACCTCATTCATCTATAATGAGTTGATCACAAAACCAGTAGATCATTCTACTACCAATTCCTTTCTAAGACCTAAATCCATTGTTCTTTGATCTACACATTATGCAAGGATTCATTCTTGTAGGAGCATGCCACCTTGCACCGTGATTCCACTATTGTTAGCCCAAGAAGCTTCAGGGCAATTAAAACCTTCCATGATTAATGTTCCAGCACTTTCACAGCCTTCTCTTATCTGTAAATATATTTCTGAATCTGTCTTTTCTTCCTGCCCTGAGGTTCACTACAGTTTCTTATCATTTATTTCCTTACCAATTCTATTTTTTTCCTTAATCCAAACGATCTCTTCAGTGGTATTCAGGCTGCATAAATAATTTCTTCCTTTAGACATCGCTATGTATTCTCCTAGCCTCCTTCTGTCCTGTTAAGTATAGCCTTTCAGTATCCTTATTTTATAACATTTTAGTCATTTCCTTCATTTAGCTGTTTCTCAGTTATATCAAAATCCTGCTTCATAGGCTTTCGAATATTTATCTCTCTTCATTTGTACAGGAACAGCAGATATACTCTTTCTCTACCTGATTATTTTCTTTCAAAACAGATATTCCCTTCACTCCCTCTTCTCTCCCCCTTCCTACCATTTCTCCCCATTATTTGTTCTTAGTTGAAAAACTTTGTCCTTCAGGTTTCTTGTTGGCCTCTTCTATTTCTCGGTATTCTACACTCACATCCAACATCCTGGAGCAGATCTGTTAATAGTATTATGCAGATCTTCAGGCACCCCTTCCCCCTTAAGGTAAAATATTATCTCAGTTTTAGGATGAGAATAATAGCAATGATATTTCTGGGAATTTGCCTTTGCAAACAAATACACATGGCCCTATTTTGAAGTCAGGAAAGGATTATGTTAACCTAAATGGGTGTTTCCTCCCTTATCACTTGTTTATTTTCTTCTGTCATATATCTGATGCCCTTCCCACCATTTAACATTCATTTACCTCTCTCCCACCTCAATTTATTTTACCTACTTTACTGATCATCCAGTGAGGTCTGTTCTGCAAGAGGCAAAAGAGAGGATCTTTTGATTTTCTGTAAACTTTGATGGGGTGGAGGAAGGGTTGTTAAAATAATAAATCTGGTTAAGGTCCTGTTCTTGCTCCCAGAAGAAGGAGAATAATGATTAGGTCATGTTTCACAAAGATATGCAGTATAATAAATGTGATTCCTAAAGGGTCTTGAGTAGGGGGTAGACTTATTTCAGTGTAAACATTTAGTAAAATAAAATCAAGTGGATGCCAGTCGTCATTAAAAACTGCAAATGTTTTCTCTTTATGTATGATCTTGGTCAGACTTTATGCTTCTACCACAACACAATGAGGAAGCCATCTTCTCACACAGTATACTTTGGCCAAGGTTTCAAAGTGACTAGTGATCCAGGATGCCACCTATATTTGTGTGCCCAACCTGAGACACTTTAGAACAGCGTTTCTCAAACTATGGGGTGGGCCTCCCACAGGAGGCATGGGAATGTGTCATGGGTGACAAGAGCTATGTGCTTTTTTTTTTTTTTTAAAGAGCTCTGGCTGTCAGCCCCAGGTGGCTGGGGTTCGTGCAGAAGGGTCATGCACAATGGGGATAAAAGGGACAGCTAGAGCCCCACTATCCAGATTAAGGCTGTGCTCCCCCCACATCCCTCACCAAGAGGTAGCCTGGCTCTCCACTCCCACCCAATCCCTCACCTGGAAGTGGTAGGGCATGGGATGGCAGCAGCAATGCAGAAGTAAGGGTGGCAATGGGGCACTAAGTCAAATATCACTTTTCACATTGCCACCCTTACTTCTGTGCTACTGCTGGTACGGTGCCGCCTTCAGAGCTGGAGGGCAGTATATGTACTTGTTGTAGGGGGTGTAAATGACTACAGACACAAAGAAGGTGGCCTAATCAAATACGTTTGAGAACCACTGCTTTAGAGGGGCCTGTTTTTCAGTAAAACAGCCATACACACCCTCTGAAAGGCAGGCCCCTTCCCTTAGAGTCTGTCGCAAAAGCATAAAGTATATTAAAAAAAAATAAGACTGTGCTGTCCAAAAGAGTGTCCTAGAAGCATTCTGTAATTTACTTTCTTCTCTTAGAAATTCTGTCATTCACTTTTTCTACTCAGAGGCTTCAGCTGGACCCTGTTCACTATCTCCATCCCCTCCATCCATGCCCTCTCTCTCCGGCTACTCACCATTTCCTTTGCATATTTCAACCCCTCAGTTCTCTGCCTCTTCACTATCTCCAACCACCCTGTCCAGCTTTTCCTCTTTCAGACTAAAAAACACTGGTTAGTGACATTTTGAGCTCTTGCACCACTCTGTATTTGTACCGTGTTGAGCTTGTAGTCTGTAAGATTCCCAGATGGACCATTGTTCGGTGTACTGCTCCTATTCTCCACCACATTCTTTACAGAATGCTGTCAACATGGAATAACACTGCCAGCGAGAAACTCATTTCAGCTGTCTCAAATGTGTCCAGCAAAAATATATTTTCTTCTATGCATTTCCCTATAGCAAGCATTTCACAAATCAATATCCAATGCCAGAGCCCTATTTCATATGAAGCATGAAATGCTAATTTTATTTGTGCAGAATTCCAGAGATTAAAGGGGACAATGGATATGGGAGAGAATTTTCCGCAGGTTTTACCCAAAGTTTTGGAAGATTTAGAGTGACTCTGATCAGGAAGCTGCTCTGCATTTTCTGGAGCATTGATAATCTATCAGCATATTTTATGTCATGTGGAATAGATGCATCCTTGTGCTACTTAAATTATGGGTGGATAGAGATATATAGATAAAACTTTTGAAATGTTTGTGTGTTGGAATGACAGTACACTCATTAAAAGGACTACAATGCAAATTACGTGCTTCTACTGTAAATGATGTCATTCAGCTAAAGGGGTTTAATAGAATAAATACTCATCATAAACACATCACAAATAAATCTAATTGCTGCTTTATCTGCATTCAGGTTTGTCTAGATTGTATTACTGTATTACAGTATTCTTATGCTTGGATAAAAGAGTATCATCATTAACATTTATAGTTCTTCCTGGTAAAGAAGTAGATGACATACAGGCTACAAAATGATACTGTAATTCAATTGCTGGCACATTAGGATTTTTAACATTAAGGCTTGCACTATAAATTCCAATTCTGTATTCTGTTAGTAACCAACAAATACTGAATTATGTTCTTCCTTAGACATACACCAGTGGAATCCATTTAAAGTGCTTAATGATGTATTAATAAACCATGATTTTCCAGCAGAGTTTCTGAACTCCAGTCACTGGCGCCAGTGCTGCCAATCAAATTAGAATGTCATAATTTCTCAGTAAATAAAGGTTAATTGGAAGTACAATATGAAAGGATCATGAACATAAATAATACCTATGCTAGCTTGTTCTGATTTTAAAGTACTTTATATTACATTTCCTTCTGCTCTCGCATGCTGGTTAAAGATCAGTGACAGCTATGGACAGATGATTTATTAGTACACTGATTATTTATCATTTTATATTTAATTTTCATATATAATTTTGATCTTTTAAAAAAAGTTCATGGAAATCATATTTAGTAGGTTTATCATGAGTTCCATGAGTTATTTTGATCTACTGACTTCCTTTAAGGATCAGGATGCATGGAAATCCTCACCCTCTACTTTATTTCTGCTCTATTAAAAATGAGTATAACAGGAAACAGAGATGAGGTGGGTGAAGTACAACACTACATGGACAGGAAAAAGTGAGACACATAACTTAGAGACATCCAATTCTATCTTTGTTCGTAGCAAAGTCATGGGTATAATGGCCTAGACATACACCACTCATGAACTGGTGTAGCACAGGCATTCTTGTGTCTCGCCTGCAACATGCTCTCTCTTGCCCCTTAGGTCAGGTCTGGATGCAGCTGCTGTAGAAGCTGGCTATGCACCTTTACACCAGCTCAGAGCACCCCTGTGCTGCTGTGGGTGGGAGGGCGAGGGGCTGGCCAGTTAGGAACAGATTCCAGCACTGCATGCCACCTGAGTGAGACAAAGTAGCTGAAAAAGAAGGAGAGAAGAATGGACCCTTGTGCTTTTTCCAGAGCTGTGTTATTGCTAAAATGACACGCAGAAGACTCTTTGGGGTGCTTTGTTTAATTAAAAATAATCAAAATAGAAATACTGTTACGATAGATGAATTCCAGGCTGGAAGTGGGCAGGAACTCTGATCCAACACCAGCTTGTAGTAGGCCTGCCCCTCTTTTCCAAAAATGCATTTTTTTTTAAATCTCCTAACTTATCTTTCCTCATTCAAATGTGCTTCTGAAAAGTCAGCTCTTTGATTAGAGTTCATTGCTTATTAACACTCTGGAGCTATTTGCTCTCAGTTCTGCTCCTGGGACTGATCTTGCATTGACACCATTTGGAGTTTTGTAGACCTGGGCAAAATATTTCCATCAAGCTGGTCTTTAATGAACAAAAGGGTTTTGACCAGAACAAAAACAAAGAAAAATGCATGGGAAATGTTTGATTGAATCCATTTTTCACTGAAAAAACAAAAAAACTGACAAAATGTTACTTTTACCCCAAAAAGTTTGTTTTTGTTTTTTCAGCGTTTGAAATCCAAAATGTTTTAGGCATTTCATAAAAAAAAAAAAAAAGCAAACAAACAAAAGCACACAACCCCCATGCCCCACATACACATCAGCATAAATCCAAAGCCCCATGAAAGTCATTTGGATTTTTGATATCAATTCTATAGGAAGGATACCTATCTTGGGATTGTAAACTGTTCACTACAGGGACTTTTCCTTCCAGCACACATATAGTGCTACATAACTGATTAATTAAAACTTCAACAGCCCTCATCCATTAAACTCTTAAACTTTCACACACTTGTTACTCTAAAAGCCTAGTATGGTAGTGCTGCAATAAAAGTAAGCCCTCAAAAATGATTGTCTGGCACTGGGGCAGTTATTGCTTTATGAACAATAATATCATATAATGACTTTATAAACCCAAATGAGAAGAAATATCACCACAGCAGTGAGAAAGAAACAAATAAACAAAGTGGTCTCGCCCCATTACAATGGAAAGAGAGACAATGAAAACATTGCCTCAGATTATAATACAATGCTGACATGCATTAATGACACTGTTATTGTGAGTTAATGCCACACCATCAGTGGATCTCATTGTTGATGTGACAAATAAAATGTTAAGTAATTATCATTTATGAAGAAATTAATGGACATTTGTGGACTCCAGAGTCTCCCATTCATTTTTGACTAGAGATTAAATTTGTCCCAAATTTTCCATTTCACTGAACTATACCTGCACACACACATAGAGGAAAGAAAAAAGAGTGCAAGACAAGACTGAGGTGGTAGCTTGTGATGATGAAATGAAATAAAATCCATGTTCAATGTCCATATTATGTGTGGGCATTAAAAGTTGTTCTTAGGTTCTACATTAGTAGGGTGACCAGATAGCAACTGTGAAAAAACGGGACAGGGGGTGAGGGGTAATAGGTGCCTATATAAGAAAAAAGTCCCAAAAAACAAGACTGTCCCTTTAAAAATGGGACATCTAGTCACCCTATACATTAGGCAGATGCCATTTTAAGGCGGTAGAGAGACTATTAAATGAGCGCACAACTACTGTTCACATTTTCTTTATCCAACTTCTCAGATTTTGAAGAATTTTTAACCTGACCTTTAATTTTACTCCTAGAGTTTAGTATGCATAGTCTACCATGGGCACTAATGACAGAACATCATCAGCACCTGCATATTAGGTAGTTCGGTGTCCAGATTCTTTAATTTGTAATCAGTTTTCCCTCACCTTTTCCTATGGCCTTCTTTATTTTCAGTTTTTAAAGTTTTCTTATTTTTGGTCAGATGAGTTAAGCTTCTGTATCTTCTTCTGCCATCCAAATTGGCTATTTTAGAAGTAGCACTTCCTGTCTCTGACTGACAAGAGGATCTGTATCTGGCCAAATTGATTTTCTGTCACAACTGCTCACCTTCCTCTTCACACACACAAACACTATATATATATCACCTTGGTTATTTTAGAGTTCTTTCCCCTAACGCTGGAGGGTTCTGCCTCTTTATATTTCCATATTATCTATTCTTTCCCTCCTTAAGTTTCATTCCCCTTTATTGCTTGTCTCCCTTGCATTTTGCTTCACCACAACCTTTTCTCCTCCAAAGTAGGATTCTATTTCTCCTTACTCACACCTAGCTTCCTGGCTGAGTTGTATATTTTTAAGTGGTATCTTAGGCTCTGTGGACTTCCTTCAAAATCTTAGGATTTTTAGCCACAATTCAGAGATGGTTGATCAGATTCCAGCAATGGCCACAGCTTAAGAATCTGCACTGATAAATGGACGTTGCTGCAGCTTCTGTGGCCATAGGCTCCTCAGCCGGAACAGTGATGTTGGTTAGAATATAACAAGATAATAAAATTGGTCCTGCCCCTGCTTCTGCAGGTGTGGGCACTCCTTGGGCTCTGCTGTGACCCTGTGCTGTAGTGCATAGAGGGAGGGTGGGGCTGGATATAAACAGGCAGAGAGAGAGTTGCGGAAGGATCCTCTTTTGTTCATGAATCCTCTTATGCTCCCCCCAATGGATAGACCTTCATACCCTATGAGGGGCCTACCTTATGAATACCTTTAGAATAGAATAGGGATGGCATTACAGAAATGGAATGGGATTCTAATGAATTGCTGTAGAGGCCTATAGATTTGCACAGAAAATGCGTAGGCTTTGTGAACAAACCTGCAGAATTTTACAGCCAGGATTTAAATTGTACAGGAGAGTCAGAACATATCTAGAATAGGTAATGTGTATTAAATTCCATAAGAGTTTTCCAGCTATAGGGCTGAAGAAGTTCCCATGAGGTGACACTGCTGTTGCTCTAAGGCCTGTGGTAGGGGAGGATTCTTCCTTCTCAACTACCCTCTCATACATCTATATGCATCCCAGCTACAATGGCAGTGCATTTGCACCTAAATTAATTGCCTTATTTGTCAGTCTCCTTAAACAGAAAATGGATGTTAATAACATATACCAATAATAGTAATAACAGCTTCATTTGGACTAAGTTTAAAAAGGCCACCACAAAGCATGAGCCACATTTGGTTATGTGATTGCAATATTGATTTCTTTTTCATACTTTAAAATATATTTCCCTTCTTCTTCCATATTGCAAAAAGTACCTTCAGGCATGATCTTCTTCCTCCATCTCTTCTGCAATATTTCCCCAGCCCATTGTAATTGTTTCAAACCTCTATCAGAGCACATTCACCTCCATCTGGAGAACAGAGATGTACGGGGTCACCACAAAGGTCACCCTCAATACCAAGCCAGGAGAGAAACGTTCACTGCTGCTATAGCTGCTATACTGTTGTCCCTCTATATTTATCTCATCCCATCTCTAATTTATTTCTCAGATTTGTTTTATTCCTTTACTACCTATTCCACAGTTATATAATAAAGTTCAGATGTTTGGCAATTTCTCTCTCTCTCTCTCTCCATATCACTAAAACGCGCAGCTGGTGATGGCCCCAACAATAACTTTTCCATCTGTTTCTATTTCTGAAGGAGAGCACATGTGAACGTTATATCTAGGGTTAACACAAAGGCATCAATTTGAAAGGTTTTCCATTGTGTTTGTTTTCATATTGTGTAAATCAGTTTCTGAGTTCACCCAAGGAGCTACCTATTATGTATCTATTGTTGGAATTCGGTCAAAGCTTTTTATTGCTTCTGAAGTATGTTTAAATAACCTGAATGCATGTATATTAGGCCTCAGTATATCAAGAATAGTTACTTGCTGATTAGTAGGTACTTCTAGAAGGAAGGAATTTACAATAATGCATCTTGTTTTTCCAGATTACTTTTAGGTTAGGGGCTACTGGGGAATTTCAGGAACCTCTTCTAGCTGTTGTGTTGTTCTAACTATGTCAGTAATGGAAATAATATATTTTTAATAATTTAAGACTACCTTGTCCCCAGGAGAGGTATGGAAGTGAGGCAGAAGGTGCAGAGACTGTTAGGAAAGAGAAAAAGAATAGTACTTGCTGTGTAAAGCAAACAACAGATAAAACAAGAAAACTGGATTTTTAAACTGAGGTCTCAGTTTGCTTATTAAAATTTTACAGTTCCATATTTCAGCGTTAAAAATTAGCATAAAGCAATATTACCATGGCTCATGGCAAATACTAAACTATTGCTACACTATGACCTAGAACACCCTCCACACCACCAAATAAAATCAAGAAAACCTTTCTTGTGCTGGTCGGTCTTGTGCCACAACCTTGCTTGAGGAAGATAAGGATGTTCACAGAAGATGGTCTGAAGCCTGGGTGGTTGCCAACATAGCAAACAAAAGTCTAATTGGCAACTAAACTGTACAAGTACTAGGCTTCTCTTCCCCATGGTGCACATGGACAGCTCTAAAACATATCTGCACATGACATAGAAGATGCTCCTACTTACTCCATAGATGGAAAGTGAGGGAATCACTGAACTGCGACTGTGGCAAGGTGCAAACTGTCAGATACATCACAGACGAGTGCCCAATCTATGCTCTTCATGGAGCTGTTGCAGCCATTCACATGGCTACCCCCTCTACTTTGGACTGGATAAGAGACCTTAAGATACAATTGTAGTCACTGTTCCACTATCACCATACAAAAGAAGGAGGAGGAGACCACATACTGCCGTTTCCTCAGATAGGAAATAATTATGTTATCTCAGAGATTGAGGAAGGTTGGCCTTGTGGTTAATGGCCTGGTTGGAGATTTAGGTTCAGTTCCAGGTACTATCACAGACTTCTTGTGATACCTTGGACAAGTCAACGGTTTCTTGTCGATACAGCAGGTATAATAATACTGTCTTTCTTCACCTTCCACCCCCTTTTTCCATTCTATTTACATTGTAAACTCTTCAGGAAAAGGACTCTTTCACCTGTTTTGTGATGCTTGATCTCAGCTGGAACCTCTAGCCACTTCTGTAAAAAGAATAATAAATAATACAGTCAACAACAATGCCACTATGTTGTAAGCGCTGGGAAACACTGAATTATCAATGGCGACCCCTGCACATGCTGCAGTCATTGAGATATTTTAATTAGCATGAGAGAAGGAGAGCATTGCTTCTTTCTCATATCCTCATCAAGAAGAAAGGAGTGACAGAGCTATCCTGGCTTGCGAGAAAGACCTTTTTGTGGTTAAAAGCTGCTCATTCTTCCCAATGCATGCTGTACCATGCAGGCTGTATGCAGTGCAACACAGGATTCTTTCCTGTGGAGGATTCAGTGATAGCAAAAAATAAACTAAATCCTCCAGCCATGGCAAGAATGAAAAAAGCAGGTAAGAGTCAAGTTACAGTGGAGCCTAATTTGTTTCCTACCACGGACTCTTTGAAAGCTGAAAAATTGACTTCCGTTTCATTCATTTTAATGTTGAAGGGTAGGCTAGCCATGACTTGACTTTAAGATTGTACCACTTTGTTATTCTGATACCACAATTTCAGAATATATTATAAATATGTAGGAAAAGCTATATTAATTCAAGATTCAGGGCGAGAATTTAATTACACAAAAGTCACAAAATTCAGAGTTAAGATTCCAACCGCAGTCCTAACACTTTTGCCTTGCATATGCATTATAATAAGGGCCTTTGTTACATGATCTCAAAATATCTATGCACTAGCACATAATGGTGCATGGAGTATGTGCAACTAATTTTAAAGACAACATGTTTTAAACATATACTTGTCCAGAATCCAACATATTTACAAATTCTTGCTACGGCAAGTCTGAAAGAGCAATTCATTTCTGTTACAGTGTATTTAGAGGTGGCCTAAGTTTCAAAGTCCAGATCCTGATCTGAAGTTTCTCACACTTTAAGGACATTCAGATTTGTGTTTTGGTTTAAGCTCGTGCCTAATTATATCAATAAGATTAAGCCTTGATTTTAAACTTATAAAAGCAAGGCTCTTGCCTTTCTATTTGCAGCCATGGAGTTATGTAAATTATAACACTTGGAGTGATTGTGGCCCCTGGATAGAAAGGAAGATTAGCCACCTCCACAGCTACATCTTACACTTCACTAGGACTTCCAGAGGGTGCACCACAGCTCCAGGCATACACATGATGGGAGTAGGTGGGCAGGTGGCAAAGCCAGAAGAGAGATACATGGTTACTAACCCTTGGAAAGAAACATCTGCTTCCCTCTCACTGGGTGTCCACAGGATAGCTTCTTGCTGCAGAAGCCATGACACTACATCTCTGTTGGAGCTGTGCTGTCTGGCAATAGCGAGGGGGGCAGGCTGACAGAGGTGCAGAGCCTCCTGTGACTCCCAAGGGATCTAAAGTATTTGGGTGCAGAACTCTGTTCCACAGTGGGGAAACCCTGACCCCCCCAATGGCATGTTTTGGAGAATACTGTTAGGAGAATCTCACAGAGGTTTGGCACCCTTAGAACCCAGGTCTGACCACAAGTGGGGCTCAAATGTTCCATAGCCTTTCACATTTAATTTCTTTGTGTAGGGTCCAACTTTATTAATTACCTTCTTCATAAGTTTTCTCCTCACCCTTCTCACTCACTTGTGCCATCCATCTCAGTCCATCTCAAAGGTGTTCTTCACTGTGACTGCTATTGGTCTTATATTTATTAACTCCCTCACCTCCAATTTTATTTAATTTGCCTCTCTTTTTCCTATTGATTTGATCTCCCTTATGCATTTTAATTTTAAGAAGTTGGTTTTATTAAACTGTTTTTATTTTATTTAAATATTTTCTATCATATTATACCTGAAGCAGCCACATAAGAGGAGGAGGATCATCTATGTATTATTATTGTTTTATTTTAAAAAGCCTCAAAATGTAAGAGAAAAATAACATCTGGTAAAGAAATGTGTTGTGTTATCTCACTTCAAGTATAGCATCCATATCATAATAGTGTCATTAGGACCACTTTGCAGTATTTTGGGCGTTGTCATCCATAGCTAATCCCTTTCAAGAACTTCTGCAAATATAACAGTCTGCATTCCTAGACCATATTAGATCAGCAAATATAGTGTTACATAAGTCCTTTGTAGGAATTAGGTTTGTGTAAGGAATGATTAGCCTTGTATAACATAATAGTGCACTTTATTGTTCTGAGTAGTACTGAATGTAAATTATATCTCAGATATAGAAATAATTCAAACAGAAAGTGGAAAAGAAATAACATACAAATGAAAGCTAGTGCATATAGCAATACAGAGTATCTGAAACTCGGTGTGGAAGTCAAATACATGCATTTATTTTCAATGTTAATTTAGTGCTCTACTATTCAATACATTCTTCTGAAATAATATAATATCTGAACCTTTATGAGTACTACAACAGGAGGGGAATGTCAATAAGATTGCAATAACCCAGAACTTGACCACTGAAACACTCCCTCAAAGAGGTGCAGTTGCCTAGGGTCACACACTAATATAGTTAATGCGGTAAAGAGATTTCAAAATCCATGACTAGCTGAGGAGAATGTTCACACAATATTAATAACTAAAATCTCAGAATAATACTCAGGGTAACTACATGTTTGAATAAGTGATGCACTGTGAATTCTCATAGCTTTATAGCTCCCATAGGTTTATCAGAGCTCAATTACTATTACTTCTGTTTTCAGTATTAAAGTACAGTTTAGTTTTATACAATAAGCACATTAAACAGGTCAATTGAATTGTAGCTTTTATACCTGAAGCTTACAGGTCAGCCCCATGCAAAAAATAAAATAAAAATAAATCTTCCCTAGAGTATGTCTCATATGATATCTTCATGGTTACACAGGATGGCAAAAAATAATGATGTATACATTTTGAAAAACTGCAAATGAAATGTATATGTGTTGGAGCATAGTTTGTAGCTTTTAGTCATACACATCTGTTACTGAATGGACACAACCCATCCAGAGTTTGGCAAGGGACCAGCTAATCCTCTCCCTGCTAGAGCCAGGACCACAGGTGCCTGTCCTGAAGAGCTAAACCAGCTGTGAGTAATTAACTAATTTCCTCCAGCACAGTATAAGAGAGATGTAAGTGGCAGGAGGGTGGTTGTAGATGTCAGGAGAGGATAAGGGCTGTTTTAAGAAGCAACTAAGTGTGTTTTTGTTCTTTCCTTCTCTGGGACTAGGCTGCAGTGAGCCTATGGTTCATATTTGCTGTACCCTACTTCTAGCAATCTATGCCTTAAAGCTTTAGTGTAAATTTTGACTCAGAGAGGTCCTTTTTGTGTGTGCTAGGCCCTTAAAGGTGCAATAAAGCAACACAAAGATGTTTAAATTCTCCCTGTAGGAGGTTTGTAGCGTCCTTTTCTGCTTGTGCATGTCATAACTTTCACTATTATGTAAGCAATATAGAGTTACTACATACTATATTTTAAGCAGCAACAGTGGTTAGCACTGATGCAAAGTGTGCCAAGAGTTTAAGGGGGAAATCCTGCTCCAATTGCTCTTTCTGCAGCTCTGTGAGGCCCAATAGGGAGTGGAATTGGGTGTGGTTCTAATGTAAAGTGAGCATGCTGCAGGATTTGGAAAGTCTGGAAAGGAAGCAATATCCCTAATGAGCTCCAAAACTATGCTTTTTATTGCTTTGTCTGTAGCAGCATAGGGTGCCGGGGGAGAATGGTTTCAACAATGGGGGTGTGAGCCATGGATCCTTACTTCTACAGATCTGTTGACCTCCCTTAAGCACTGTACTTGGGGGCATAGCAGTCTCAGACTAGCTTTGCTATCACAGTTGGGGGTGGGGGACTCTGTTGGTCCTCTCCTCCCCTGTGGCACATCCTGCACATAGCCCATGTACTCAGTCTGTGTGTCTCCTGCATAACAGGCTGCAGGAACCCTAAGAACAAAATGGCAACCCACAGGCCAGGCAGAGTCCTTAGAAATGGAAAGGTGCATTACACCAAACACTAAGCCATCACAGCTTTTCCCATATAGGTATTTGTCTTAACTTTTCCCTGTAAGCCAAGCCCTGTTCAGTAGCTCGTCTCAGAACTTTTTGTGTATGCACATGAGACACATAAAGAGGGACTGTTATTCCTCTGCTCTATGATGCCTCAGCATATCGCAGTGCAAAACTGCACTGCCCTTTTCAACTGCCACAACTTAAAAACTTTTAATGGCTCTTTTCAGTTAAGTCATTTGGTGTTGTAAATGTCTGGTCAATTTTCAGATTCTGTTACCCTGCATTTTAAGTCAGAGGCTTTTAACTACTAGTGGGGAGATGGATTCATCTTAGAGATATTTTATAGCTGAGCAGGAATCATGCAAAATTAATTGTATTGGTTTTTAAAGAGATGGTTCCTAAACTAGTACTAAAGAGGGTCTTACATGCTTATAAAGTAGAATGTCTCACACTATATATTTGCAGCACATTTTTCCTTGCAGTGGCTGGTTTCAGTATTTCAAAGAGTCATAGCTTCTCGGGTTTGTAGCTTTCATGTCTCCAAGAAATTGCCACACAGAACTCTAAGGGCCAGACACTGCCTTGCTCCATGAGTAGTCCCACTGAAATCAATGGGACTGTTCAAAGAGTCTTGTACTGTTCGTAATGAGTAAAGGTGAAAGAGTCTAGCCCTTAATTTTCATAAAGGGACTCTCCTGTGTCTCTTATAACCCAAGCTGTCTCCACTGATTTCCAGTGGGGCTTCATAAGAGCAGTATGATGCAGTCTTTTGTTTCTTCAGACTCTGTGGAGAATAAATCAGGTTTTCCCTATATACACTACAATTAGTACAGATTTAAAATAGACAGTGTGGTTTTTACTCTCAGGGAAAAAGTCTTTGGTTCAACAAAACTAGTTTCCAAAATGTATTTCAATATTTAAGCATGGATACTGGAGTGGTGATATGCTTTCCTTATGGAAATCACTAATATTTAATTACCAACACAAGGTGACCCATTCTTTAAGATTTGTCAACAAGAGCCAGCAAATAGTTTTAGAAATATCAAATCCAGCAAGCAACTGGAGTGTTGCAACTCTCTTGCATGCAAGCCTTTCTTGGAGTTCTGAAACCAATTTGTAATTCATAGTTAATAGCTTGTGACAAAAACAAAGCATATGATGTGTAACACACAGGTATAGCATATTAAGTAGGAAGATGGGCAAGGAAACTGGGTTGATTCTATAAAGAAAATTTTAAAGTGTTGCACACACATGAGTTCATTCTCTACAGGGGGGAAATACACCAGCTGCTTTCACTAGCACTGTGTTTGGTGTTAATGGGGGAAGGGAAAGGAGATCATTGTAATCAGACAGGGTGCTGATGCAGGTTTGATTGTTGCCCACATACAGGTTAGGGGTGAGAGCTGTTTCTTGGTAAAATACATGATATCATGAAAAACTGATACAAATATAATGGGCTAGTTTATTTTTGGAAATCACTTAGAGTGAGATAATAGAACCACATGGAAATCCCTATCCCTGGCACCTGTTATGGGGCCAGGAAACTCTCCGCAAAGGGATTGATTTCCAGTGAATTCTCTTCAGGGGCTGGCCCACAAAGCCTTCCAGGTTGCCTAAGAGCCACAAAGATCTAAAGAAATTGACGGGAGCACAAATGCAACCATGCAGAGGTCCTGTGACTGCCTCTACATTGGCTCTGGGCCTTTTTTGATTCTGCCCTGGCTCCCTGGATGTGGAGAGCTTTTGCTGTTACAATGTAAGGTACTACCCAATCAGTGTCTCCCCGGAACTCACTTTTAAAGGCTTCCCATTGCAAATGGGGATCACATAAAAGTTAATACAGACTCTAGCTGTAATAGGTTTCCTCTGCTGTTTATCCTGAGTGCAGAGGCTGTGACGTACAGCCTTCTAGTCCCATCCCTGGCTTTACCCCCCTTTTCTCTCCTCAGACTTGAAGAAAATCCTGTGTGGGTTGTGGTGGAGGTTATATTGCAGTTATCTATATGTATGATCTTAAAGATGTGTCCTGAAGCAGGGTCCAGTTCCCTCCATTCACCCCCCAGGAGGCACATTGCCCCAAAGCTGTTCTATGGCCTCACCTTCCCTGCACCACCCATACTGGCATGAGGGGGGCAGGGGAGCAAGCTGTGCTCAAGCTGTTGTGCAGCACGGAGCTCAGGGAAGAGTTTTGCATCCTTGTGGCTCACTTACTCCAATACTTCTCTGAATTTTACCCGGGGTTCTATGGCTTTATTCTTCCTCCTGCTGTCAGGGCTACATCTTAGAATCACAGTCCAGTCCTAGCAGCAAAGAATCCTGTGGCACCTTATAGACTAAGAGACGTTTTGGAGCATGAGTGAATACCCACTTCATCGGATGCATGCGGAGGGAGCTCAGGCCCCATTGGAGCTCACAGTACTGCCCCCTTACCATGCGGCTCTGAGCGGGGCGGAGCTCAGGGGCCCCGCCGGAGCCACGCTGCAGTGCTGTTCAGGGACGCAGCTGGATGCACTGAGGCTCCGGGCGAGGGGGCAGCCGGGGGTAAAGGGCCAGGGCCGGGGGGTTGGCTAAGGGGCAGGGAGTCCCAGGGGACAGGAAGGGACCAGAGGTTGGGGGGCGGTCAGGGGACAGGGAACAGGGGGGTGGATCATGGGCGTTCTGGGGGGGTCTGTCAGGACTCAGTGGGGGGTGGATTAAAGTCGAGGCAGTCAGGGGACAGGGAACAGGGGTGGGGTCCCAGGGTGGTGGTTGGGGGTGAGGTCTCTAGGGGACGGTGAGGGGAAAAGGAGCAGATTCTGAAGGGGGTGGGCAGTCGGGGGGCAGGAAGTGGGTGGGAGTCAGATGGGGGCAGGGCCAGGCTGTTTGAGAGGCACAGCCTTCCCTACCCTAAAGCTCATTCAGCAGTTTGAGGCTTGCAGAAGCCAAGCTGTTAGCTTTTCCATTAGGACTACCATTACTTCTCAAATGCCAAATTATAGTCTATATTTAATTTCAGTGTCATAGGGAGATTCATATCAGGGGAGGGTAGCTTCAATTAAAATTAGCCACTGGGGGAGGGATCACGTGAGAAGAGCAATACCCTTCCCAACCCTACCAAGGGAGACCCCCCACCCCTGCATTCCCTGAGGCTTCCAAGGGGTTAATTCAGTGGTTCTCAAACTTTTGTACTGGTGATCCCTTTCATATAGCAAACCTCTGAGTGCAACCCCCGCCTTATAAATTGAAAACACTTTTTTATATATTTAACACTATTAGAAATGCTGGAGGCAAAGCAGGGTTTGAGGTAGAGACTGGCAGCTCACGAACCCCAGTTTGAGAACTCCTGGGCTAATTTAATTTTAGCACCCTGTGTCCATTCACATGCATGTGCTATTTTGAGCATTTCAGTTTTCACAACGTAGGCTCATCCCAGATTTTGGAACAGATTCAAATGCTCAGTTTGTGGAGTATATACATAAGCTATACTAAAGACAAACCCACAGTAACCATCTGCAGTTTGTGAGGGACCCCATGGAGCCAGTCTCTAGGAAACAGATAAATGCATGTAGCTTAAGTCCATTAAAGACTATTAGCCAGGATGGGTAAGGAATGGTCTCTCTAGCCTCTGTTTGTCAGAGGGTGGAGATGGATGGCAGGAAGGAGATCACTTGATCATTGCCTGTTAGGTTTACTCTCTCTGGGGCACTTGGCATTGGACATTGTCAGCAGACAGGATACTGGGCTGGATGGACCTTTGGTTTGACCCAGTACAGCTGTTCTTATGTTCTAAGCTAAATGAACCCAAAGATATGGAGACAGATATAAGTCAAGGAAGCCAGCAGAGTATCAGAAACCTGAAAAAATCTCTGCCTGGATGGGCTCAGGCATTTGATCACAAGCTGAGGTGGTTCAAAAGTTTTGGATTTTTTTTAAGCAGAATTTTTTATTGTCTCTTTAAACAATCTAAAATAGCAAGCAGCAAATATTTGGCCACACACTTCTGAAACCCCAAACCATATTCAGGTTTTGGCAGACTAATTTCAGCTTTTCAATTAAAAAAAACACAACAAATTTTGAAGGAAAGCAGACATCATCCGTGATTTTTTTCTGCTTTTTAAAAACCCCTAGTTTTCAATCCAAAAAATGTTTTGACGGAAAATATTTGTCCAACCCTTTTAATGAGCTTTAGTGCCTTTTAGCACTAGCTGATGCTGAGAACAAGTGATACCTTGTAAAGAAGTTTTCTCAAAACTGGGTTTGTGCTGAGATGCAGAAGGTTTATTTTTCCCAGGGCCACCCATGGGGGGAGGGGCAAGTGGGGCAATTTGCCCTGGGCCCCACAGGGGTCCCCACGAGACTATAGTATTGTATAGTATTGCAATTTTTTTTATGGAAGGGGCCCCCGAAATTGCTTTGCCCCAGACCCCTTGAATCCTCTGGGCGGCCCTGATTTCATCTGGGCCAGGAAATAAAAATATTGTGAAAGAGGCTATTTCTGTGATATTTCTAGGCCTATCATAGCCAGGAAGGCATGTCAGGTATTGCTTCCTTCCTGTTAATTGATGATGTCATCAATATATTTAACTGAAAACCAGCACTTGAACAAAATATCACTCATAATGTACATGTTGTTCATCTTGGTTTTGTTGTAAGGTCTGACAAAAATTACGAAGCTCCATCACATTCAATAAACTTGGCTAAACCTTAAAGACTATTGGTTTGTAAATAAAATAATTAGAGATGGACCCACGCCAAAGTTCCATTATTGGATACACATGAACTTGGGTCATTCAGAATACAGACCTGGGTAAGGATTTTGGAAATGGCCCCAATCTTTATAATGGCCCAGGTCCAAAAACTCTTGTACAAGAAAACCAGATGAGCAACATGATAATTTGGATCTACATTTTGAGACTTGGACAATCTCCAAAACTTAAAGTACCCTGTAGCGAAAGATAATACTTCCCATCACAGAAATAACCATCTTTTGGCTGATGCAAAAAAAAAAAAAGTCAGTCAAGGAATCGAGTAACAACTATTGTCTGGGGAAAACAGACATGAACAATCCTGAGTTGCTAATGTTAAGAAAACAAGCAGTGGGTTGCAAGCAGTGATGTTGTAATACCGGTCAGCATGATATTCTGCAACCCTGTAGGGAGCAACTCTGCAGGTTACTGAATAGTCTAAATGTAGAAATAGGTCTCTCATGTCTGAGGAAATGGGCATGGGTTAGATTCAGAGCCATTGGGACAAAAAACAAATAATTATAGAGGGCCTGGGTCAATCCTATTTTAGGGAAGGTTGTTTTCACACACTCCTCATTTCTCAGAGCATGTCCCCTTTGAGCGGAAATTTTCTATCCTTGATCTCTGCTTGACGGTGATTTTTGTTTTGTTTTGTTAGAAAGTTTCCATTCAGCCAAATACACTTTTCCTGTAAAAAAAATTATAACCACACTTTTTTTGAACAGGGCTACAGTTGAAACTAGTTGTAGAGATAGTCCTAACTGAGGCCAAGTGCTATTTACTTGGGGAAAATAAAATTATAATAAAAGAATAAGTTGCTTCTGAGTCTCTTGAGCTTGGTTTTTAGATTTCTACCAATTCCTAATAAAGCCCTGTCCCTTCACAGAGCAGATCTAGAATTTTTCAGTGGTGGCTGGATTTCTCAATTTAATAGGACTACTTTTGGCAACCATATTGAAAATGTGTGTGTGAGGGGGTGGGTGGTTTGTGCAACTTGGGATTTTGTGCAACTTGTGCAACTTCAGTCCCACACCACTGAATTCAGCATAAATACTGGTTATTGTCCAAAGTATCCTCTGCTCTCACAGCTTGGGCTAACTGCTAGGTCCCTCCACAAAGAAAACCTCTTTCCATGGGTGCTGGAACTAGTGTGCTGGGGGTGCTGCCACATGCCCTGGCTTAAAGCGGTTTCCATCATATACAGGGTTTACAGTTTGGTTCAATGGCTCTCAGCATCCCCAGTATAAAAATTGTTACAGCCTCCCTGCCTCTTTACCACCTAGTATGGTCATATCTAATTGGATTGTCTATTCTCTTACTGTTCCTCTTTAGATCAACCTGATCTGGCTCTCAGGGTGAGTATGCAGAGTAGCTCTGCACATCCATGCAGGGTCCTAGAGCCTCACATTTTATCACAATTTGTTTTGAAAATGGAAAATGTAGCTTTTCAGAAAGATTTTTCATTTCAAAATGAATATGAGTTGGCATGTTGATTTTTCAACCGAAAAGTGAAAATTTGGCTTGTAATCAGTTTTTACTTTTTTCTAATTGTTGGCAGCATGTCACCTCCCCCTAACAAATGATTAAGACAGGCTCCACAACTTCACCAAATAGGCTGTCTGACAAGCCTGTCCCATTGAAGCATACTACAGCATCAGCATCTGAATAACCAGACAAGCTGTCTCTATTGACATATGCTTCTGTTTCAGCACAAGTGATCATTCTGGGCTATCCCAGTTGTGGCTGCTTCAGTGCTGCTGATGACACTTCATCATTTCGCTGTGCCTTACCTGAGCTACTGCTGGGAAATGTTTTTGATTTTGTGGAGTATTTGGACAGTCAGTGAATGTGTTTTCATGTGATTTTCAGGAAACCAGTGCAGCATCTACCTATACTTTCCACTAGTTTACCAAAAAATGCTAAGGTCTAAAAATATATACGTGCAGGAAAATAGCTCTCCCTGAAGCTATACTGCAAATAGCTAGCAATGTAATTCTAACTTTCCCCTTCAAATACCATTTCAAATTAGAAGAATTCTGAATCGTTCAAGTTTTTGCCCTCTACAAGCCCGTGGTTAGGATTCTGACATACATCGCTTCCTTGAAACTGTCTTCAAATTGTCCCTTTATTCTTGTACTACATAAGAGGCTGAACTGAGTCTGAGGCCCCAGTGTGCTAGGCATTGCACAAACATCATAGGAGACAGGCCTTGCCCAGAACAGCATACAGACAAAGAGTAGAAAAGAAAAGAGAGAGAGAGAGGGGTGAAGAAGTACTTGCACAAGGTCACACACCAGGTTATTATTGATAGAACTGGGAACAGAACCACCAGTCTCTTCAGTCTCTTGTTCTTCCTTTGGTGTGCAGAGGTTGGGAGGGATACACTGGGAGCTAAGGATAAATACCACTTTCAGGCAGCACATAGGCTGCTCTCAATGGGTACCCTTAAGGGTGCAGATCACCTCTAATGAGAGAGAAAATAGATGAGGTTTTGGCCTTATCCTCTATGCAACGGTTGATGCTTCCTCTCCATGTTGGGGAACCTAGGAAGTATCTCCTGAAGCACTGTTCCTCCCTGACCTGAGGGAAGCATGGCTCCTTACACCCGAATGTGGGCCAATTCCTCAGTGCAACCATCTGCGCTTTTGTGTCTAGTATTACATAAAATAGCTTTCTGTATGGACCTTATTCCATTATCAGGAGTTATTGTACAAGGTTTTACTTGACCTTTGTGTAAGTAAAGTGTATACAGGAATGTAAAATGTTTTATGGTGCCACTTAACGGAACTTATCCTCGTTTCTCATTGTAACTTCCACAAATAATGAAACGAAAGAGGAATATTGATTGTCTGAATCTACTGATAATGATCCTTGGCTTAGATAATGTTAAAGGTGGCATCTGTAATTAATCTTAACGTGTAGCATAAAACTGACCAAGAACAACTTTAATTATGCAAATTCAGGATGGGAATTTTTAATTTAAGAGCAAAGAAAAATATACAGGATATGTAGATGTTTGTAATTAATGCCCCATTTTAAAAGCTCTCAATTGCCCTTTCCAATATGAGCATAGACTTTTCTTTACAGAGAAAGCAAGTTTCCCGAGATGGATTTCAAATTTTAGGAGAGGAAAAACTAATTTTATCAAGACAGCATTTCATTTCTTCTACTTTTATCAAATGACACAAAACATGGATATTATTAAAAGGACATAAAAATTAACCAAAGAATCATTTCCTTGCAGCAGAAAACCTCTGTTAATGAAATAGTACATAGCACATGTCAAAGGCCTAGTGTCCTGTCCTGGGTATTTTACTTCATTTAATTACAGAGCTATTTCACCACCACCACCACCATTTTCTCAGTGTTTAGCTGTCAGACAGGCAGATTCTTCTGCTCAGACTCAGGGTTTGATTCAGCTTAGCATTTTAAATAGCAGTCTAACTTTAAGAAAGTGCTGAAGTCAATGGGCCTACTCACTTAAAGCTAAGCACATGCCTAACTTGGTGAACCAGGGCCTTAAGCAATATTTCAATTCAAGTCCATGTTCTGGATATTGGCATCAAATTGGTCAAATTTGCTAAGAGCTACGTTTTCCAAATTTTCTTTGGTAAACAAATGCTTACGTTCCTGAAATGCCTTTACCATATTACTTTACCAAATTCAACATCTGACCCAGATGATCAGCACTGAATTTTGTATATTAGAAATGATTCTGTTGAACTAGCTACATATGAATGCATTTTACCTTATTGGAATTCTGTTCATTTTGCTGTGATCCTCAAGCCTCCAACCTGACAGTTTCTCCCAATACATTGAAAATATCAATAGAGTGGAGTGGAAAATATCACTCTTTTGATGCCAGCAAGTGATAACTGTAGCAATGAACAACAGACAGATATAAGAAAGCAAAGATGCTGTATTTGCTTCTGACTTTTAACTAATCATGTATAAGAGCAAAGTATTAACTACCCTCTGGCATCCCTTTGTTAATTTCCCAAGTGTCTGATTATGGCAGTATGCAAAATGTAAAAATAATATTATCCTTCAAGTTTATTTTTATAGCAATAGAAGCTTTTCATGCAGGGATGATACCATGATAGGTCTTATTAAAAGAGAGTTTCAGTGCAGAAGTTAGGAGGAACACACTGGAATTCAAATAATGTCTCTTTATATTAAGCAAATATTGAAATGCTACAAGGGACCTAGTCCTGAAACCCTTTCTAATGTGAGCAGCCCTAATTCACTGGGTAAGAATTACACACATGAATAAGAATTTAGAGCCTGAGCCTCTTAATAGCAAAGCACTGGAAAGATACCCCTTGGCTGCAATGCATTTTGGATCAGGCCCTTACAAAATAGGATCCATAATATTTTCTTCCTGCCTAAAAGTGAATTTAGTGCTCCATGATGGTGACAGATTGACAGTGGAGCAGGGCAGAGTAGTGGCAAAGTCAAAAGGGGCCCAGCCTTGGTTCGGGCGGGGCACCAAACACAGTACAATCAGCTCTGGCCCTTTGGAGCAGGGCAGAGCAGTGGCAAAGTCAAAAGGGGCCCAGCCCTTGGTTCGGGCGGGGCACCAAACATAGTTACAATCAGCTCTGGCCCTTTGGCCAGGGAGAGGGGGAGTCTGCCACCCGGATACGGGTGACAGGGGGAATGCAGGCCCACCCACTCCTCTGCATTCCAGCCCGGGGCCCTGGTAGCGGCTATCACCGCTACCGGTGGTCAGTGGGGGTCCTGACCGAAACACACTGACATTGGCAAAGTTAGCTCTGCAGCGTGACTGGAGTCAGGTGCCCCCGGGCTACTTCCTACCTCCCCCTCTACTCCTCCCTGGTCCGGGGCCTCCGTTCCAGGGACGCCCAGGACCATCGGTTCCTCCCAGTCTGGGCTGGGCGGCAGGCCCGGTAATGTTTCTGGGAATGCGGGCCAAGCCTGATCTGGGGGCTCCTCAGGGCCGTAGTAGGGGCGAGGCAGCTCTGGCAGCTCCTCGTCGTCGCAGCCTCGAGAACGCTCCGGCAGCTCCTCGTCATATCGTCTGCGGGGACGCTCTGGCAGCTCCTGGTCTCGGCCTCTGGCTTGGGCAGTCTCCCAGTTACGGGCGTCGACGGACACATCTGCTCCTGCCGGTGGCAGACCTGCAACTGAAGGCTGGGGCCCGGCTTTTATTCTTCCGGGTCGCCGCCTGACCCTCTGAGGGGCGGAACTTCCGCCCAGCAGCCCCGCCCCCATGGATGACTGACAGGGCTCGACCCTCCCTGAGGGGAAGGGGAGCCACACCGCCTCACTACAACAGCAATAGCAATTAATTTTTTCTGTCCAGAGAACAAGCGTAAACCATAGGTAGCAGCAGTGCACGCTTTTCCATCATGCCTGCTAATGGGCCTCAGATCTGACCAGAAAGAGACCATCTTTCTTCATTGTACTCGGTCTGTAAATTGAAAGCTTGGTCTCGCTGTTTAGACAGCAGGCAAGGTTGCCAATTAATGTCAGTTTTGACGATGGGTTTTGTGATGTGAACTATAGATTAGTAACTAGATGGCAAACACCAAACAATTTATCCTTGATAATATTACTTCTATATGCAAAAACTAACAATCTGCGTTTGTTTGTTTACCTCAAAATGGTGGGAGGAGGTGGTTCAGAAAAGTTAGTGTAAAAATGTCACCTTTTCAAGGTGTGTATTCAGTCATGCCTGTTGACTTGTGTACCAAATATATGCTTTTCTTTCTTTTTACTTGTTTTAGCACCATATATACAGGACATCTATAGGAGAATGAGCTGCATTCTGTTTTGGCTCGTGTAACATCCACAAGGTTGTTAATTACGTTCTTGAACCTGCTCCCATTCAAGTCAATGGAAGAACTCCCATTAGCTTGAATGGTGCAGATCAAGTCCTCAGCTCCCACTGCAGACTCAATTTCTGCCCTCATTCACACCAATGCATTGAAGACAATGGGGTTACCCAGGTGCAACCAAAGGCAAATTTTGGCACACAGAAACTTTTTTGTTGGTGTTGATGCACTAGCCAGAAGAACATCATTGGACTTTCATAGCACAAGCTGAGTTTGTAAGGCTGGTAATTAGAACTTAAAAATGTATCTGCAAATCACTGAGAAACAATAAGCATGGAACATCATGAAGCCCTTTTAGAGTCACTTTTCAGAGTATAACTGCAGTTTTTGCTGAACCCTGGTCCCAAGTGAAGTATTGTCCTTGACCCCAGTGGGAACAGGAACTTGCCCTTTAAGAGTGATAGAAAACATAACTGTGTGTTTTTAAAATAACTATATGTAACTCACTGTTTAATCTGCCAATTTTCATTTTCATAAAGGTCTTTTCTTCACAGTTATTAAATGTCTTTAAAATATAATTTCAAAAATGTAATAACCTTTGTCATCTGTTCTACAGCTTGCCTTCAGCCAGTGCACCACTTGTGACTACAGAATTTCAAATTAAATTTTCTAATCTCAGGGGAAAAGGACACTTTAGAAAATATTGCATTCATATTTTATACTGCCACAGTAAGCTAAAAACAACTAATTCTATCAAGTGACAAAATAAATGATATTCTCTCTTCTGGCTGAGTTAAGCTATTTTTACAAAATTATTGAAAAAGCTTCTCATGTAAAACTAAAGAAATATACCAATTAATCACACATTCTCAGGGCTACAGATGAAACAAAACAGGTTTTGAGAACTTCTTGTGTAAAGAAAATAGGACAGAGGCTGTTATTAATTAGTTATGAGCAAATAGGGCCTGCAACAGAGATGTAGGGATGAATTTGAGGCATTTTTCATATTTATGATCTTCCAAAGAATACAATGCACAAAGGCCTATCGTGGACTCCACTGCATACAACTGAAAACCAACATTAAGTTCAGTATGATTGGCAGCCTGTCCTCAAGAGAGGTCTTTCAGTAGGATAATATGGTCAGGTTTCAGGTGCATTAATCCTGCAACACATGGAAGCCTTCATTGGATTTTCCCCAAACTAGGTCTGAATCTTGCTTATTCAGTTGATACCACCCTTTCACTTTCACAAGTGTTAAATTCATCCACACATGGGTAGATAAATAAATAAGATCCTCTTTTCAGAAGGAGAGGCATGTATATGTATTTTCTCTCTGTACCACAGGATAAGATAGCACAAATATGTAATCAGTTGGGGCTTTTTAATGAATATTATAATTCAAGTAAAGTTGCTGTCAAAAGATAAGCTCTTTAAAATTAAATTTAAATAATTTGGGTGACACTAAGTCAATGAAAGTCTAAAACTGTAAATGTTAACACGCCTCTCTTCTAGTCCTATTTCCTTATGATTTTGTGGGTGTGTACATGCTGCAAAAATACACTAATGCACACAATATATAGAAATATATAAATATGTCAGACTCATCTCATCTCTGCAACTCCCTTTGGCATTCTTTTGAATGTTTGAAGCCAACTGTCCTGATGGGCCTGCCAATCAAGACAGTGGATCTGGACAAGCTAATATCCTTGATAGGCTAAAATCTTTAATTAGTCAATCATAAAGGTTGCTGTCAAAGTCAAGATCAAGGAGATTTCCCCATGATATCCCAAACATACCTTCAACCTCAAAACCCAGCTATGATTGAAAAGGTTGTCCTACAAAAATATGAGCCTGTAAAAGAGTATAGAGTTAAAGAATTTGATATCAACACAAGTGCAGACAGAGATCGTCATGATTTCGATTAATCATGTGGCAGCTGGAAACTTTGTTAGGAAAAATGGTTTATTATATGAAGAAGAGTCCATGGAAAAGTGGAAGGGGAATCACGGAGCACCACAAAGCCTTCAATCGGTATATCTTTCCCTCCTCCCGTTCTTGTCCATATTTCTGGAGTAGGACAACTTTTCAAGCTAAAATTCAGAACCTACCGTTCCCAGTGGTTAATGATTTTGGTTGCTCAAACTGAAACATCTTAAAGTTCTCAAATAGTGTTCAGAACCCACACTAAGAAAATCAGGCCCATATGAGGTATCTTGAGTTGGGCAACCAAAGTCTAGTGACTTCTGAATATTAAGGCACTTGAGCTTAGTGTTGACTCCCTTGGGGCATGTCCTTTCTGCATAACGTTATTTAATAAAAATGTGAATGGGCACATGCAGAACCTGTCAAACATGAGAGGAAAAACTAAATCCAACAAAAAAATAAATGTCAGAAATTTAACCCAGTTTTAGAGGAAGACCCACCTGATGTCGTAAGAATTCAATTTTGACACAGAAATCTTTCTGTCCCTACTCTGACTGAGCCGCCTCAAAGCCAGATGGAAAAATAAATGGGGAGGAATCATCATGCTTAAAACAGAGTGCTTTAAACTGTCCTTCCACTCAACCTGTACAAGCCTGACCTCTGGATTTGACCTTTATTTAATTAGGAAAGGTTTGCAAAGATTATTAGAAAGTATTGGCTGAAAACATTATTGGCACCTAAGTTCCTGAAGAAAGGCATTTCCATATGGCTCACACTTTAATTTTAGCAAGGTGGTTGCCTTCTTCTGTCAGGGATCTGTAACTGGTGCTTCAGAAGGAGGAGAGACACCCATAATGCACCTAGCAAAATGAGTGATGTTGCACACTGGCTTGGGGATAGGGAAGAAAATCTTCAGCACAACTATTTTGAAAGGGCAGACGATTTATAGACAATTTTCTCAGATCCCTATTCCACAAGCACTCCCTATATGGACAGTTCAAAAAGGATCATGCTGTGAATAGAAGGAGTCAAGATCATGCTTCAGGCAGGTATTAAATTTAAGTGAATGGATTCTCAGTGAATACACTAGCACCTGCATACATAAGTGATAGATGCTACTCCCCTTTGTGTGCAAGTGATGATGCACAAAAAGCGTGTGCACAGGACTGTGCAAGCCTAAAGATGCTGGGGCACAAGTGGAGGTCACCTTTTGAAAATCAGACTCTTTATGTTCATATATCACATTTGCATCTCTCATAAGACTGACTTTCCAGCAGGAAAGGTACTTGGAAAAGCCTAATTTTTTAATGAAAATACGTTCTAGTATGTAATCAGATTTTTTTTTAAATGATTCATGTTATAAATGAAAAAAAATCACTTATGTAAAAGAGAGGATTTTTTAAAAGCTTCATCCTCTCTTCCCACTCTTAGCAGAGATAAGAAAAATAGTAGCTTTCTGATGAAAGAAGAAGGATCCATCAGGTCCCACTCACTTTTCATGAACTAAGAACTGATGTCAGTGACTGTCAGATTCAAGTGATTTTCTCCATAAATCTCCTCTTTAGTGACAAAAAGGAATCATTGTTCCCTAACACTGCACAAGCTTTTTGTTCAGGTTTGCTGTGTATTAAATTTAATGAGAACAGGCACAGAACACATCAAGAGCTGAGCATGTGTCAGTTACAAAATGTGCATGTTTGAAAACCTTCTCCTTTAATTACCTCAATTTCCAGTTACCTGCTCAGGGGAGTGTAATAAGGGGAGTATTTGCTGAAAACAACAGCTTCCTGAAATGCAAGAATGAAAAGTAACTAATTGTAAAAATAATAGATCACTGTAGGGGGGGGAATCCACATTAGTCCAAGATGACTTCAAAAAATCCATGTGCCCCCCAAGTAAAATTACAGTTTCTGATACAGTTATTAATGTTGTTCATTTTAAATTGCTGAGTAGTATTACATTTCTGACTGATGCTTACTACAGTAATAGTAATTGTCACACTATTACCATGTTGTCTGTTGTATCCACCTATTTCCTCTGTTTGTACTTAGATTGTAAGCTTTTGGGGTGGGTCTTTCTCTTTGTGATATGTGTGTACAGTGTCCAGCACAGTGTAGCCCAGATTGTTGACTAGGCACTACAATAATACAAATAACAGTGATAGCATGCGAGAAATTTGATAGCACACTATATTCCTACACTTTACAAATAGGATAGTTATGAGGTGATAAAACATACATGTTTATGATTGGAATAAAGGTGGGCTACTTCACCCACATATCTAATATGTGAGGCCCAGATGAAATGCTCACTACTCATATATGCCTCCAGAAGTTATTTTTCCTCAGTAGTCTATGATACTATATTGTAAAGGAGAAGTAAAAATATGAAAATGCTTGTTGATGGCAATTTGCATGTGTTCTCTCAGGGGTAAGTGTTTTGAGAAGCAAAACATTTTAGTGATACCTGGTTCTGACTCACTAACCTCGGTAGCCTTGGAAAAACTCTCAGGAAAGCTCAGAAAGGATTGACTTGTTGTTGTTTTATTGCTCAGAAAAAGCAGAGACTCTGTGTGGTTTTGGCTTAATTTGTGAGAAATAACCACTCTTTAGTTTGCATTGTTTGAGGGAAAATATTTTTTCTTAATAATCAGTTTCCTAAAAATAATTGAAACAATACCTCTAAGTCATATAAGGGCCATGGAGCTACAGATTTAAAACCTCCCCCCGATAAGTACCAGCTATCATGCAAGTCATCTATACGTTGAGATCTGTGAGCAGCTAGAGAAGAGTTGGGAGTAAAGAACTCCTCTGTGTTAGGAGTGGCAACAGGGGAAAGGAGCAGCAATTGAAATAAATGGTGATTGTAATTATAGCTGATGGAGACCATTTTATCTTTGCCTTGTCTTGGTCCATGTAGGACCAATTTTTGGAATTATATCCACATTCTTTACAGAAGTGAGTCTTTCCTCTCCCTTCTCCCGCGCTGCTTTGGTGTGCAATCTCCCTCACTAAGCTCCAATATTTTCTATTTTGGCCTTCTGCCCTCTCCTTTCCCTGCTAGTATTTGGAAAACTATTTGGTAAGCTGCACTTCACCAGTCAGATCAGTTCTCTTTCCATCTTCCTTCCAACTCATACCAAAATCATAGTGGAGTTGGATAGGCCTTGACAACTGCTCTTGCTACTTTGCTGACATTGAGTCCTGAGATTCTGCAGACTGTGGCAAGTCAGCCCAAGGAGGGGAGCCATTCATGAGATTGTTAGTATTTCCAGTTTCCTAAGATTTCTAATGTTCTTAACTCTGTATAACTAATGCACATTGGAATGGTACATAAGAAATTAGAATGCATAGGATTAGTTGGTTAATATTTGTACAACACTTAAAATGTAAAGTGTTAAAGCAGTGCCACATTAAGTAGTGTTATTATCTAATACTTTAGTAAATGTGAAACATGAAATGCCATTTTACAAAAGCAATCATTGCAGCTCTTATTTCTGAATGTGCTTTTAAACATGTCAGTTCTGTCTACTTAGATGTGGGAAGCAATTAGAAAGGGAGAGTGTAGGCAAAGGCAACTTTCCTATTGTTCAGCCACCTTCTAAACAATTAAAAGGATTTCTACCTCCCTTGTTCCCTTCTTGAGGCACTGCAGCAAGTATCTGTGTAGTATGCAAAAATATATTGATATGGATGGTGCATGTTTTCACAATGCTGCTGAAAAGGCTATAAATCTCTACTACAAATCAAAATGTATACTTCTTTTATTGCTGCATGGTACAGAGTCCTTGGGCACACTCTAGGCTTACTCCAGCTACTCAGGATGCAAACCAGTTGCTTTTAACTTCTGTAAATACATTTTTCTATGTGAAGTGGATGAGCTATTTCAGAGTGTTTGCCTTTTGGGTGTAAAGGTTGTTATGTATCAGACTGAAAACTCATTTCTGAAACACAAACTTCATGTTTACTAAGAACGCTAGATATTATTTGGCACCTGGGACTTTAGTTTTCTTGAATCACTTTACCAAAGCTTCTACTCATTTTCCCCTTGAAAAACTCTAATTTAGCTATACTATCATTAGAACGTTGGAGTTAGTCTTTGCATGGAGGGGCCCACGGAAATAAGTGATATAAAATTCACTGAGGCTGGTGGAAGCCATTTTCACTTTACCACAATGGAGAAGAGCTAACTAGGAGGAAAAGGGAGGAAAAAATTTGGAAATATCATGTTCATTCATCCAATCTCCTTGTAACAAATCCATGTACTGCAGATGACTGAAGGTGATTAGACACATTACCAGGGCCGTCCTTAGCCATAGGCAGAACAGGCAGCCGCCTAGGGCACCACTAGGTCTGGGGGCACCACTCCGCCGGGAGTCCCGACAGATGGGAAGCAGTGGAGCATGTAAGAGCAGGGCTGCTGGGTCCTAGAGAGAGCCGAATGCAGCACAGTCTGAGGGAGGGGATTGGCTGCTGGGGTTTCTGGGAAGGGGTGGGGGAAGGAACTCACCTGTAGGGTGTCCAGAGTCCCGATTTTATAGGGACAGTCCCAATTTTGGGGTCTTTTTCTTATATAGGCTACTATTCCCCCCCACCCCTGTCCTGATTTTTCACATTTGCTGTCTGGTCATCCTAGGTGGGAGTAACTGGTACCTATATAAGACAAAGCCATGGTCTGTTGGGCTGGCGGTGGTGCCCATTGGTGTGTGATCAGACCTGAGGGTTTGCTGCTGCTGTTGCCACTCTGCACCCCAAGAGATGGATTTTGGGGTCCTGCAGTTTTTCACCTATCTCCTCCTCTACTGCAGCTGTTGGACCAGCAGGCTGGGGGTGAGCCAAGCATGAAAGCAGTACTGCGTTGCCATTTAGATTGTCATTTAACAAATTTGTTTGCCAAAAAATGCTTGCTAACAATCCTGAATTCAATTTCAATATTTTTTTTTAAAAAATCAGTATCTTAGCCAAAGAAAACAGAAAATTAAGTTTCAGAGGGATAGCCGTGTTAGTCTGGATCTGCAAAAGCAGCAAAGAGTCCTATGGCATGTCATCTGACGAAATGGGTATTCACCCATGAAAGCTCATGCTCCAAAACGTCTGTTAGTCTATAAGGTGCCACAGGACTCTTTGCTGCTTTTGCAGAAAATTAAGTTGTTGACAATTATTTGTGACTAGTTTGGTATGGGGAAGGGAGTGGGCCAGTTTTCATCAGAGAAACAAAAAATGTTGACTGGCTTTCCTATAGCCTGTTACTGTTATATAGAGCCCTCCAACAACTGTAATATGCTCATCTCCTTACTAGTATATAGAGCAGGGGTCAGCAACCTATGGAACATGTGCCAAAGGTGGCGAGCGAGCTGATTTTTGATGGCATATAGTGGTGGGCTGAGCAGCTCAGCCCGCCGCTGCCCTGGGGTTCCGGTTGCTGCCCCATTGCCACCCGCAGTCCCGGCCACTAGCCCCACTCAGCGCCTGCTGCTGGCCTGGGGACCCCCAAGGAACCCCAGGCTGGCAGCAGGCTGAGCAAGCTGGCGGTTGAGACCTCGACTGAGCCACTCAACCTGCTGTCGGCCTGGGGTTCCATTCACTCAGCTGGTAGCGGGCTGAGCAGGACTAAATTCAATGAAATAGGAAAACAAGAGCAACTAATGCAAAGTGCAAGAACCTAGAGCAGTGGTCCACAACCTTTTTTGTCTGGCGGGTGCCAGACGAAGGACTGTGGCAGTGGACGAGCATCCGCCGAAATGTCACCGAACTTCGGTGGCATTTCGGCGGATGCTTGTCTGCTGGCCAGTACGCAGGTGCACTGAGAGCCTCCTGAAGCATAGCGATCATTTTGATTTAAATGAACTTGAACTATATGAAGAATTGAGGACACTGTCATCAATGCTACCACATGCAAAATCGATGATGGACATTGTACAGTTTACTCATACCAGCAAACTTGTTGACATATATTCTAATGTGTACATTGCCACTCGTATTCTACTGACAATTCCTGTAAGAGTGGCATCAGGAGAACGGAGTTTCTGAAAACTAAAGCTCATTAAAAACTATCTCCGCTCTGCAAGGGGTCAGGAACACTTGACTGGTCTTGCTATTCTTGCACTTTGTCTTTGTCATACGATGACATTATTACTGATTTTGCAGCCAAAAAAGCCAGAAAGATTGCTTTTAATTAAAAACAAATCCTTGTTTCAATACCTCTTCACAGAAATTTCCAATAAAATGTTGACAAATTTTAAAAAATTATATTATTTGCATCATTCTGTCAAATCAGAATTTTTTCTATAGTGCTACTTCTTCAGTGCTAGCCCATCAGCATTACAGTGTACTTCATTAACTTAAACTAGTTTTAATAACATGCATGTGGCAAGTTTTCCACTAGTGTAAGCTTATGTTTGTGTTGCTAAGAGCAAGACAGGCACAGGGGCACCAGTTTAATAATCCCACCTAGGGCACCATAAATCCTAAGGACAGCCCTGCACATTACATACACTTGCAAAGTTCAACTCCCAAAACACAGGCCTCTATAACTTGAGATAAAGATGTTCCTTAGCTGGCACTAATATGTTCTTTATCCTCTTTGCTAGCTAGCAACTAGAAGGTAAGTTGATTTATAAAAATACACACAAAGTTAATTCATTATACCAAACCCCAATATGCCCAGTATTTATGACACTAGCTTCCTTCTGCTGTCACTAGTGAACAAGGTTGTGCTCAAGCTCTGAAATCAATGAGAGGGAAGACAATAAAAAGAACAGAAGTACTTGTGGCACCTTAGAGACTAACAAATTTCTTTGGGCTACAGGGAAGACAATATGTTTTTTTCTGAATATGCATCTCAAAGAATTACACTACATGAAATTACTGGCAGCTGAATAGCTTTCCAACTGAAATGCTGGAAGACCTCTTCCTTGAGTATTTTAAAAGCAGACAGCCTATGAAACCCACAACCACACAGCGTGGCACTCTGTCCCCACCTCGGGTGGCTGGGCCACAGATCCAGGTTTAAGAGACTGCCTACATTCTTGGCTAACGGAATGGAGTCTTGTAGCTCAGCAGTAGCAGAGATTATGTTTTGAGATTCAGAGGTTCCAGGTTCAATCTTCACTGCTGATAACACACCCACGGTATACAGCTGCAGATAAAGCACTGAAGAACATACTGAAGGGAACAATCCATTCCTTCATTAGTTCCTCTCTCTGTTCCCTCAGATAGATTAGAGCAGGGGTTCTCAACCTGAGGCTCAGAACTGTACAAGGGTGCAGGAACAATTTGTATGGTGTGGATGCTGAGAGCCATTGAACCAAACTGTAAACCTGAATATAATGGAAACCACTTCAACCCAGGGAGCACAGCAGCACCTATGTAACTGGAAACCCTAGTTCTAGTACCTATGTAACTGCACTTCTTTCTTTAGGGTTAGATGCAAAGGGAGGTTCAGAAACTTTTATCCTGTTGTAACATGGGATCCCGGAGTGCAAAAGATTGAGAAGCACAACATTAGATGAACAACTGGGGCTTTTCCAGATCTAATTTCTTGAAATGTAGTACATCTAACTTTTTTCTCTTTTTTTCCCTGGTAATTTGGCTGGTGCATTAACAAAATATATGATTAATGCTTTAAGGGGAATTTTAAAAACTGAACATGAAATTGGCATAAAAACATTAAGACAAAGATATGTAACTCTCCCATGGCTTCCTGACTGTAATTTACACCTCAGCCCAATCCCTGTTTGCCATGAATTAACTTCTGAAACATTTATCAGTATTGGTTAATTTATTTAAGGCATTGTATTGAATTAATAAAAAGAGAAAGAGGTCATGACCATAATTTGTGTTTGGCATTAAAAAATGTGTGGCTTGTCAACAGCATTTTAAGTTTTCTTTCCAATCTATTACAGTGTTAATTTAATTTTAACTTTAAACAGTATGGGTTGGTGATAACTATCAGTACTAAATTAATATTGCTGTTTTGCAAGCCATTAATTGCTATGGCTGAGTTGCAACAGTAGTTCAATAAAATAAAAATGTGAGTTTAGCATATGCTATGTTAGGTCGTATATCTAGAGCACTTGGTTATGAAGCTGTATTATGTCATTGGCAATTAGAATGCAGAGATCTTTATTAACTGGCCTGGGCTTTGTAAGCCACAGCCAAACACTATCATTTCCAGATCTTTGAATTACTACACTTGATTTACTGAACTGCTTACATCAGACTTGAGGTAATTTCCTGTAACAGGGGGTAGAGTGTGTGCACAATTTAAGCCTCGATAGCACATAATTAGGACCTTTTTGAGATCTCTTTGTGCTATGACATTTTATTGACAAAGCTGCCTGACATCTCTCAACTGAACACTTAAAAATGGCTACCAAAATGTCTAGGAAATAGACATTTTCAAGATGATTATCAGAACATTCCATTGACAGCAAGGTAATTTTTCTACAAATTGGACAGAATGGTGAATAAGTAAGGGATTGTTGTTTCCAAAGGGAAAGCATCATGGCAAATGCAAATAGGCAGGATTACAGAACATTAGGAGTCCAAAGAAGATTTTAACATAATTGGAAATGGTTTCAAAAGGCAAGGGGGGAGGGCGGAATCTATGCTCTCTGTTGTTGGGACTTGAGTTTACAGCCTGTTAAGGAATTTAGATGTGCCAGAGAAAATGAAAGATAACATTTATCACCTGTTCTTGCAAGTGCTATTACCCACAATAAACTGTATATGCTGGTGACTGCAGAATAGTTGTGGGATTGATTTTGTTGTTGTTTTTGTTCAATTCCTAAGGGGAGCAAAAATCTGTTTCTTAGAAACAATTCTTCACATTGTGACTTCTGCTACATTTTCTTATGCTAATCAGACTTATATGATGTGAAGTATGAGTACACAAAGTGAATTAACCATTTCAAGCTACTGTATCTTTGAAGTGGTATAGCAGGGCCCTAGGGAGCCATAGTGCAAGAATAGATTAGGGGCTCACTTTCTGATCCTAAAATCTAAAATTTTGCCCCACAGTTCCCACATCTTACCCCTAGCCCCTTATCCTGCAGCTCCCTAAAACTCCTCACAGCCCACCAACAACTGGCTCCCCAACCACCTTATCCATCAGCCAGGACCTGCCCGGCCACTCACCGGCAACCCCTTGGTTCAACAATCTTCCTGTCTTGGTCTATAACGGATTCCCCCCATCCCTGGCTCCCTTTGTTCCCATCACTTGCCCCCACTCGCTCACTGCAGGCCAGGGATAAAAGTAACATTTAATACTTACCGGTATAGGGGTCTCAGGCAGAATGGGTGGGGCTGGGGGGTCAGCCCGCCCTGGGGCTCCAGCAATGATTTAAAGGGCCCAAGGCTCTGGCTGCTGCCGTGATAGTGGTGGCCAGAGCCCCTGGCACTTTTAAATAGCTGGACTCGGGGCAGCTGCTCCTTTTGTTCCCCCACGTTGGTCCAGAGGGCGGGGGGGAGGGGCAAAAAGAGGAAATGAAGTTAAAACACTGCCACGTCAGCACATTAAGCAGGGTCCTTTGCCGGGCACTGCTTTAACGTCACTGCCGCTTTTGCACCCCCACCCGTTGGCTGAGTACTGGCGGCCACTTTTTACTGGTACCAGCTTACTTTCACCCCTGATGCAGGCAGATGAGATTTGAGTGAGGAGTGGCATTGTGACCCGGTGCATGGGGGTCATAGTGCCACTCAGATTTGGCTCAAATGAAGCCCTCATAATGACAGAGGGGCACTTGGAACAAACTTGAGTGAGTGGCATTGAGTCCCCCATGAGCCAGGTGAAGTGTTGGAGTCTTGCTCCATCTGATTGGGCCCTCATAACCTCGGGCCTTGGTATGACTGCACCACTTGCACCACTCTAGCTGTGCAGTGTACCTTTGCTGATAGAAATAACTGCCAACACACACAAATGTCTATTTTAACTCATTTTATGACCCATAGTTTCTGAGCACCTTATGATTATGCACGTAATTATTCTCATAACACCTCTGTGAGGTAGGGGAGTGCTATGAGTCACATTTTACAGATGCGGACCTGAAGCACTGCGAGACTAAGTGACCAGCCCAAGGCCCCGCAAGAAGTCTATGGTGGAATAATGAATTTAAGCCAAGTCTCTTGTATCCCAGGTTATCAACCTAACCACTGGACCAGTGGTTGTCTAGAAAATTGTCTGGTAAGTAGGTGATGTAATCCAGGAGCACTTATAAAACTTTTGAAAACTTGTAGGCACAAGTTGCCTGTTGATAGGAAGGATATTATTCCTGAGGTTGAATGAAGAGCTTTTCCCAGAGGAGTATTCTGAAAGTAGATAAAGTGGTTGTCAATGTTTCATTATGACTGGGGTAGTAAAATGTCATATTATTCATGCAAAAATAGACATTTGGTATGAGCGTTCAGCTATTGAGGATTCAGGTAGCCTTAAAACTCATCACATTAAATGACATTGTGCTGTACATGCTGGACAGACTATGTATCATGCATAATAGACATAGCCTTCAGTCATGGTGCCAGAGTCTATCGTCAGCTGGCATAGCTTCAAATTAGGCACTGAAAGGTACAGGTACAACTATCTTCTAAGATCACCTCTACTGAAGGAAGAAACGCTTTGTTAAATCACTTGGAAATGTAAAGGGCAATTTATTCTCCCTTAGTAAGGAGAAATAGTAAATGGTGTCTAAGTGGAATGGATGATGTGATTTAAATAATAAAGAAGAAAGCTGAAAAAATGTGGTTTGGAAAATTGTATAAATTATCACATGCATGCACTCCACATCACTTATTGCATCATAAAAGCATTTAAATTTGATTAACATGCTCCACTGATTTTTAAACCAATTGTTCTTTGGGTCAGACCAGTTCTATCAGGGAAAGAAAAGGTAGTTATTCATAGATAGTATTACAAAAGAAGATAGTGGACAACACTAGCAAAGATGGTATGTTAATCAAATAGGGCTTAATCCACACTTATTGAAACTCATTTTTATTCTAATCTAAAATACAAAGAGGCACTTCTTCAGTAGTTGTGTAAAGTGTGGGCCCAGGTTAAATAAAAGCATAGGATGTTTTGCACCTATATTGCCTACCATCACTTTCAACACAGTCCAAATAACTAGCTTAAATCTAGTACGCTGCCACCAGCCAGAAGTCTGTGTCTGGCACACCCTCTGTTCCCCCAAAACCTTCCCTGGGGAACCCAAGACCCAAACCCCTTGGTTCTTAAAACAAAGGAGAAATAAACCATCCCCCCTCCTTTCCCCTCCAGACTTTCCTCTCCCTGGGTTGCCTTGGGAAGCTTCACACCGATCCAAACTCCTTGGATCTTAAAACGAAGAGGAAATAACCATTCCCTTCCTTTTCCCCCTACCAATCCCTGGTGAGTTTAGACTCAATCCCTTGGATTTTAAAACAAGGAAAAATCAATCAGGTTCTTACAAAGAAAGCTTTTAATTAAAGAAAGAAAAGGTAAAAATTATCTCTGTAAAATCAGGATGGAAAATGCTTTACAGGGTACTCAGATTCATATAGACTAGAGGGACTCCCCCCGCCCCAGCCTGAGTTTCAAAGTTACAGCAAACAGAGATAAAAATCCTTCCAGCAAAAAGACATATTTACAAGTTAAGGAAACAAACATAAGACTAATCCGCCTTTCCTGGCTATTACTTACTATTTTGAAACATGAAAGACTGATTCAGAAATATTGGGAAGTCTGGGTGTACGTCTTGTCCCTCTCAGTCCCGAGAGCGAACAGTGAACCAAACAAAAAGCACAAACAAAGACTTCCCTCCACCAAGATGTGAAAGTATCTTGTTCCCCTATTGGTCCTCTGGTCAAGTGTCAGCCAGGTTCACTAAGCTTCTTAACCCTTTACAGGTAAAAGAGACATTAACCCATAACCATCTGTTTATGACACTCCCTATACCCAAACCTTACGCTTGAGTCTGATCAACTCCATGTAGTTTTGTTGCATGCCGAATAAGGATACCCGAGGGATAAAATCTGGAGTCAACATAGTTCTTGGGAAGCTGAGTGGAAAGAGGTCTTGGAGGAATGTCAAAAATAACCTAACTCCCATGCTGCACAGCACTGGGGGTGTCATAAACAGATAGCTAAGGGTTAATGTCTCTTTCACCTGAAGCACCTGACCAGAGGACCAATCAGGAAACCGGATTTTTTCAACTTTGGATGGAGGGAAGTTTGTGTCTGAGTCTTTGTTTTCTGTCTGCCTGCTTTCTCTGAGCTTTGGAGAAGTAGTTCTGTTTTCTAATCTTCTGTTTCTAAGTGTAAGGACAAAGAGATCAGATAGTAAGTTATATGGTTTCTTTTCTTTGGTATTTGCATGAATATAAGTGCTGGAGTGCTTTGATTTGTATTCTTTTTGAATAAGGCTGTTTATTCAATATTCTTTTAAGCAATTGGCCCTGTATTGTGTCACCTTAATACAGAGAGACCATTTGTATGTATTTTTCTTTCTTTTTATATAAAGCTTTCTTTTAAGACCTGTTGGAGTTTTTCTTTACTTCAGGGAAATTGAGTCTGTACTCACCAGGGAATTGGTGGGAGGAAGAAATCAGGGGGGAGATCTGTGTGTGTTGAATTTGCTAGCCTGATTTTGCATTTCCTCTGGGTGAAGAGGAAAGTGCTTTTGTTTCCAGGACTGGAAACGGAGAGGGGGAGTCACTCTGTTTGGATTCACAGAGCTTGTGTCTGTGTATCTCTCCAGGAGCACCTGGAGGGGGGAAGGGAAAAAGGATTATTTCCCTTTGTTGTGAGACTCAAGGGATTTGGGTCTTGGGGTCCCCAGGGAAGGTTTTTCAGGGGGACCAGAGTGCCCCAAAACACTCTAATTTTTTGGGTGGTGGCAGCAAGTACCAGGTCCAAGCTGGTAGCTAAGCTTGGAGGTTATCATGCTAACCCCCATATTTTGGATGCTAAGGTCCAAATCTGGGACTAAGGTTATGACAGGGGGCCACACCAAATCCACTGTGGGAAAGGCAAAAAGCCTCATTCCCTCTTGGCCAATCTAAGGGAGTGAAAAATTTCTTCCTAGTCTCATGGGAAAAAGGAGAGCCTCGCATGATACCCACAGCAGATCATGAAGGAAACTGATCCTGTTTCAGATTTCATGGATGGGAGGATGAGTGCTGCCAGCCCAATCCAGGCAAAAGATGGCTTCCCTGGGATAGCACAGAGTATAAATATCCCCCATCTTCTAGTCCACTAGAAGGACAGTGCCCCACCCAATCTGGTCCAGCTGTTTCCTGTTTCTCCTGCTTCAGGGAGGTAAACTTCCCCTTCCTCCCCATCTGCAGCCAGTTGCAGGGGGAGCCCTAAAGGGGCCACAATCTCTTTTCTTCCTGCCAGCTAGAAAAGGACCCACCGCATACAGCTTCAGTGAGCATAGAGCTCATTTTGCAAGAATTATCACTAATTTTTTCAGTGCTTTATTTTCCCTCTTTCATTTTACAAATATTAATAAAAATAAAAGAGAGAAATTTACCTAGTATCAGATATAAGGAGACCCCAAAACCTTCACACACAAGATAATTTGACATAAACGACAACTCCAGAATCTACAAAAATAGTCTAAATTATATAGCAATAAATTCTCTAAAGGACTGTACAACTATACCATATCCTTTCCCTTGTTCTCCAAGGTATTGTATGTGCATTTTGAAACTGGGTGCTGCAGGTTTTGAAAGTATCAAAATACCATGCACGTTTTGAGACTTTTGTGTCTGCAAAGATTGAACTTCAGGAACATACTTCATGTTTCGGGATAGAACAGAATGTTTTATAACAGCATTGGAATCTATGTGTTTTGTAAATTAAGGGCCTAATCCTTCTCATTTTACTCACTTGAATATTCTCAGTAATTCTTGCAAATAGGATTAGCAGAACTGGGGCCCAAAGTTCAATTACCAGTTCAAACAGTGATTCCTTAATTCACCCTGCTGTGGGTTTTATTGGTGTGTGTGTTTCTGCAAAGTAACATTTAGGATTGCAGAGGTTTTACCCCATTTTTTCCTCCATACTGGCACAACCCTAACATCGCCCCTGTTGATTTTTGGTTAATGAAAGCTAAATAAAACATTCAGAAAGCAGACTCTTAAATTGAAAACATAGATCTATACACTCACATTTGCATTTCAAAATCACAGAGAAATACATTTGCAGAACTGTATTTGGGCACATGTTAATAGAGAGGATTAAGTACCTGATTGTCTTATACAAATCTCTTTCAGAAGTACATTAAGAGATATGACTAACATCTGCTATTCATTATGAAATCATTTGGCTACAAACATTGCACTAATCAGTTTTATAGACCTCACTGAGGTCCATTCAAACCTTAGTGCTCAGAGGAACTGGACTATAACTTTCAGTATGAAAATACACAAGGAATTGAAACAAACTTTTAACATATAAATCTGAGCAAAAATGTAAAAGCCTTAGATCACATGGTTGATAGTAGAAGAACTACTTTGCAAAGACCAGCGTTCCAGCCATTTCTGATTCCCAGAGAACCAGTTGAGACGGATTGAGCACAATTTATTTTTTAAGCTTGTAATATTACATTTGCTCATGTAAGCAGAGTCACGATGAGCTCCACCCTGACATCTGGTGGTGAATTGTGGCGAGTTTTGGAAAAGAACTTCAGGGGCTGGTCTTGTTTGCATAGGCACACCCACCCCACCTAGCATGAGCCCACAGCAGCTCAGAATGGTCACTTTGACTGCTGTGGGATCCCCAGTTTCTCTGTTATTGGGGCAGGAAGAATAAAGTGTTGTTACCCTGATTATGTGAATCAAGGACAATGAAACTGTTTTTATGGCACAGGGATTCACCATCAACCAAATAGCACTTGCTAGACAAGGGGCATGGGTTCCAAAACCTAGTGAATTGAGAGAGGCTGAGGATAGGTATTTGTGCCTGAGGGTATGGACCCTCATTGAGAGCCTGAAATACCAATTGCAGTTCCTTCTCTCTCTCTCTACTGTAGAATACCAGAGCTAATTTTGATTCCATTAGGAGTCTAGTTACAGGCTGATGAAATTAATTCACTTTGGGCCAATGATGCACCAGCACTGGGGCCTCCCTACTACAAACTGAAATCACTAAAAAGCTAAAATTACTGAGAGCTGAAATCACTGAGTGCTGTGGGGGGACCTGAAGCTATGTTGCTGAGTGGCTGGTGGAGCAGTTTGCAGGATGACTGGAGTGGCTTGTGGGACAGCTGGTGGAGTTGCTGGTGGAGTAGCTCATGGTGAAGGCTGCAGCATAACCCCATGGAGAGGCAGTGCAGTCGGCCTCGGACCACGTAAGGTGCCCCTTAACACTGCTGTGGCTGCCCCCCTCCCCCTGGCTGGGAGGTAAAACTCTGCAGATAAACTTTTGAACTCTGGGGCTGCATTGACCAGTGACAGAGACTTTTGGGGTGTTGGACTTTTGGGACGTGGGGTGATTTTTTTGGGTTGCTGGACTTAAGACTCTGAGGGGAAAAGCATACTGCCAAACTTACTTGGGGGGTGGGAGTGAGTGGGTCTTTTGCTCATGGTTTGTGTTATGAATCTTGTTTGTGGTGTTTCCCCGACATAATGCCACATTGTTTCCCTCCTTTATTAAAATGATTTTGCTACACTGAGACTCCGTGCTTGTGAGAGGGGAGGTATTAGAGGCACCTCTTAGAGGCACCCGGGAGGTGGTATGTAATTGTCCCAGGTCATTGGGTTGGATCTTGAGCTGGTTTTGCATTGTGTTATTCAAACAGAACCCCTAAATATTGAACCCAGCCCTAGTTGCTGCCAACTCAGATGGGCAGAAGGGTTACACTCAGATATGTCTAGAGTATCTATTATAGAACAGGTTTTACAAATAGCTAAGCCTGTATTGGAAGAAGACATCACCCCAAAATGTCCATAAAAGTGAGGTGTACAATTGTATCCCACCCTTATTAGAAGGCCTCTTCTCTTGAAGGAACTAATTTTTATGAGTAATTATTTAAGACAAGTTTTAATGTTTGTACTTAAAAAGAAAACAAAAACTAAACCATCTCTCAGGACAGCAGGACTAGAATATAGCTTGAACATCAATCCAATGAATTTGGTGGCTTTACTAGTGCTAGTTTTATCTGTTCACTTAACAAACCTCACATTCTCTTCCAGAAAAAATATTTGGAGAGGGAGGGAAAGAAACTATATATATATATTGTGACAAAGTTCCTCCTCTACCTTGGTGGGTCCTGCACTCATTTGGCAGATTTACTCACCTCAGTGATCTTCCCCATAGTCTGGGTCAGCTTCTCCTATGTCTGATCAGGAGTTGGGAGGTTTGGGGGGAACCCAGGCCCACCCTCTACTCCGGGTTCCAGCCCAGGGCCCTGTGGATTGCAGCTGTCTATAGTGCCTCCTCTAACGGCTGCATGACAGCTACTTCCCCATAGCCTCCTCCAAACACCTTCTTTATCCTCACCACAGGACCTTCCTCCTGATAATGCTTGTACTTCCTAGTCCTCCAGCAGCACTCACTCTCGTTCTCAGCTCCTTGCGCCTCTTGCTCCCAGCTCCTTCTCTCTCTCTCTCTCTCTCTCTCTCTCTCTCTCTCTCTCTCTCTGTCTCTCTCTCTCTCTCTCTCACACACACACACACTTCCTCTTCTCTGGATCCCCCATCCCTGACTGAAGTGAACTCCTTTTTAAACCCAGGTGCCCTGATTAGCCTGCCTTGATTGGCTGCAGGTGTTCTAATCAGCCTGTCTGCCTTAATTGGTTCTAGCTGGTTCCTGATTACTCTAGTGCAGTCCCTGCTCTGGTCACTCAGGGAACAGAAAACTACTCCCCCACTGACCAGTATATTTGCCCTCTACCAGACTCCTGTACCCCACTGGTCTGGAAAAACTTGGATTTGGATTATATTTGGTAGCTTTTGACAACAGAAGGCCTTGAATGGGTGGAGTGCTACAAATTGCACTTAAGATGCAGAGGGGAATATATGCTTTTCTAGTCCTTATATGACTTTAGCCAAAAAAATCAGTTTCATAATCAGTATAGTGAATAATAAAGATAGACTAAATGGGCTGAAACTGATTACAGTGAATAAATTCTGTAGATATTTGTAATCCTGTGGCACCTTAAAAATTAACAAATTTATTTAGGCATAAGCTTTCGTGGATAAAAAAAACTCTTCTTCAGATGCATGGGTGAAAATTAGATACTTCTGAGGAACTAGCTATGAGCGCAAGTATAGTAAAACACGTGCTAATACTTGTGATGGTAAATCATGATAGAACAATGAGGCATCTTTAATGATTACAGTAATGTAACCTATATCCATTAGGCCAGACCCTGGTAAAACTCCATTGAGACAATTTTCCCATTATGTCTAAGATTTAATTTTCTCAAGAAGGCATATGTGGTCAAATACAAAAGGAATCTTACTTCAGAAAGTAGGAAAACCTTTTCTCTTTCTTAAATGGTAGCTGGAATGGCAGAGTACCCAAATCTGTTATTCCTGTTTAAAAGTTTTGAAGAATAGATGATATTAAGCCAATTTTGGCTTCAGTTTTTAACTCTCTATCATCTCCGAAGCCCAAGGCACCTATAAATTGGTTCTGCACAAAATAAAAAAAAATATTTTTGGCCAAGCTGCCAACCTAGAGTGAAAGACAGGTGATCAAACTGAAACTGATATATATGAAAAACTATATATGTAACAAAAATGACAGTTCATATACAGCCATACAAACACACATAAATATTGGTATTATTATTTGTCAATTTTATTGTAGCAGTGATTTTCAACCTTTTTTCATTTGCAGACCTCTACAAACTTTTGAATGTACGTACAGACCCTTTTGGAAATCTTAGAATATTTTGCAGAACTCCAGGGGTCCACAGACCACAGGTTGGAAACCACTGTGTTATAGTAATGCCTAGAAGTCATGGCTGGAGCCCCATTGGGAAACATGATATACAAACACAGATTTAAAGGTGAATAAATAATTTGAACACAGGATTATTCAATGTATACACCTCAGTTTTATAATGCTAAGCATGTACATAGTCCAAACGACTTCAGTGTGACCTGCTTCTAGCTTCAAGTTACACATGTGCCTAAGGGCTTTACTGGATAGGGCCTTAAGCAGCACCTGCCTCTTTAAATGAAGTTCCATTTAATATGCATTGAGAGCATAGCCGTGTTTGACATGATTATTGCATTCAGTTATGTAATTTACATATTTCACACTATTATACCTGAACATCTTGCTAGCTCAGGCCTTTCCTGTGCATTTAAACTGCACTTGGCTCTAAAATAGCTTCAAATCAAGTTTTGATTCAAAGTGAACATTAGTTCCCATCTACATTTCCTCTCCTTCCTAGCACATTAGCTGCACTGAATATGCTAACCTGGACTTTAAATGTGCTGCTTCTATATGCGACAATGAATACCAGATGTCCATTGATAATGGTAATGCTGATGCCGACACTGTTGAGATTACCTTATGAAAATGTTTCCAACATTGCTGAAGAAGGAGAAAAATGTAATGTCTCTTATCTGAATGAGTTTTACCTCTTTTGTCTAGAGAGCTAGTGTAGCTGAGGAGACTCTCATAAACACAAGCATTCAAGGAGTCTGGGTAGCACCATAAATAGATTCCTGAATCAAATTTAAATTAATCTTTCCTCTGTTTCTCTAATATGCTATCCAAAGAGGAGCACAAGCTAAAAACCAAAATAACAATAGGATAAATGATACAACCCCACATTTTTTCTAGCACTGCTGTTAGCATGACCCTAGATTGATGTTGTGCCTATTTTTAGTTTTTGCTGTCGGTACAGTCTTTGTAACGAAAAGGAGGCATCTAAATTTTAATGTTTAATAAATTTTGTGCAATAGAGGGAGTTTCTGGGCCGCTATGACCTTTTCAGACTTCTGCATTTCAATTGGCTGGTCATTCCCATCCTTTGCAACAGGCTATTCTCTCTTTTTATTAGGAAGAGGAGGAGTGGAATGGTCAGCCGTTCAAAATACTGAATATTAAAAAGGTCAACAAAGTACAGCATAGCAATGTGAAAACGAGACAATGCAATTCTGGATACCTCATTTTGGTGACAAAGATTGTAGCAAGAACAGAAAATGTCACAACATGAATCCATTTCCAGCAAGGGACTGGGGCATGGTGCAGAATGCATCAATTCTTTCTACAATATTAAGAATGTGGTGTCACGGTCGGCACTAAAACCTATGGTAAAATAGGTCAGGGATATTTCTGCAGGATCAAATTGTACAAATTACACTATTAAGTGACCTGCGACCATGTGGGAAAGCATGCTAATTCCATGGTCATTCCAAACTACCTGTCCCCACATACCTTTAACTATGTTGGAAGACCATTTCTCCTAGACATAAACCCTCTTATGTCTTAACTAATGTCCACCACTCATTTTCACTAGCAAAAATGACTCCAGTAAAATTAAATACAAGAGCATAAACTAGAAAATCTTATGTGACAATTGGGGGGAGGAGAAATAATGACATTTGCAATTTATTGGGAGTTTTGGGGGGGAAGTAAATACTTTGAATTAAAATAACCCTCAGCGAATGAAGCAAAACTTTTTTATTGCTGAACTCTTTGCAAATACGGACATTTCAGGTTTCTTTGCACACATTTTAAGAAGTAAACATTGGCAAAGCAGTACATTTATAAAAGTCTATTCTGATACTCTCACTCCAAAAATGAATTGCAGACTCCAACGGCAAGGTCAATCTTGATGTGAGGGGAAAGGACCATAGAGGGACAACCATGCAGTTTTCAAAACTGTTCCATCTCCCCTTCACCTTTATTATCAGTAGGTGAAGCTATTCTATACATGGTTAGCTCTTTTACTATTTCCCCATAAATCAGTCACTCCAGCTTTACAGTCTTTTTGGTTTTTCCTCTGAACTAGCTCTCATTTGTCTATATCTGTATAGTACTGATGTGTCCAGAATTAAATGTAGTATTGCAGGAGAGGTTTAAAGACCTGTGACGCCTTTGCATATCAGCTCCAAATTGCATTGGCTTTGTTTGCTGCTGCATTATTTTAACTCACCTATATTTTGATTATCTTCAGGTATTCTTCAGTATTAAGTTTAACTAGCTTCTCAGGCCCATTAAATGTCTGTGATAACTTCAGTGGGACTCCACATGTGCTTAAGGTTAGGCATGTGCTTAAGTGCTTTGCTGGATTTGGGCCTATAGGTCCTTTTGTATTATATCAGAACCATTTCTCCCAAATCCAACACTCCTTTCTCCAATATTTTGATATATTGGATTTAGGGGAGTTAGTCTGGACCAAGCCTAATGGTCCGGAGCCTCAGGAGGAACATGACCCTAAGAAGAGCCTACTCCTGATTCTGGGTTAAGGAGGAAGAAGTCTTATAACACCTTTCTCATAATATTGCTTTTCTGCCTGGTGCCTGGCTTCATCCACCCTGTACAGACTCAGCTCTTCCCTGCTCTGTCTCAACCTAACTTCATAGAACAAAGCACCACAGGATCTGCTTATTGCTACCATCCACCAACAAAGAGCCAACGCTACCCTCAGTAACCATTCATCCTTGATTTCTCCATAGGTGGAGGCTTTTAACCCTTTATCTCAATTCTAATGTTTACGCAAAACTCCTATATATTTTAACGGGAGTCCAGAGCATGGAATTAGACTATAATGTAACACAATAATAGTTAGGATCTTCCAGATTATTTGCATATGCCTGAAAGCATTGCATGAAGAGCCAATAAATATGTCATTTCCTTAGTTGCACTTTTGTATCCATCCAGATGCTCAGCTTGGATGATGAGTAAAAAGCAGATACTTTTCTGGGAACTGCAGCTGCCAGTCTTATAGCTGCTGGCATGCATTCTAAGGACCAAATCTTGCTGTACCATCAGTACTATGCATTCCTAGTAATAATTGGTTAGACAGATATCTGGTGATATAATCAGCCTTGGCAACATAGAAGTGTTTCATCTCCTATCTCTGTTGAAGACTGTCTACAGACCCTTTGCATTACTGTTATCTAGACCTGATCAAAACTACATATAACTACATAAAATATCATAACTACATATTCATTATATTCACCCTCACATTTTCATCAGTTCAGTTTGCTTTGTGTTTGAATCATCAACACTACATTGTGCATGAAAACTCAAGGTACCAACATTTTCTTTATAGATTGGCTTGTAAAATTCACATAAACTGAATTGTACACTTCATACATTTGAAATGTCACAAAAATGTACCATGGTAACTATGTTTTTAAAAATTTTGACTTGTAAAGAGAAGACAGAGAATAATAAATATAGATTTAGAATACCTGACTTCAGGCACCCAGGTTTGTAATTGTTGGCCAATGATTACAAGGAAGTACTATTTTTAAAAATGCAAATCCCAGGATTAGCATAACTCTGCTGCATGTGAAAGTGTAGATTCTTTCTATCTGAGGCAGAAGGGATCAACCACCTAGACTCCTCTCTGGGATATAAAACACATTTCCTTCCTTAAAGGGAGAAATAGCACTACAAATGAATTAAACAAGCTGTTCTAGTCCTGGTGTTTTGTTATGACTTAATGAAATTCCACTGTTAAGCTATGACAGATCCAGCATGTCTTTGAGACCACTTTCAGCCTGGCTTCTTATGTTCTTTCTTGGGGAATTATACCTAGCAAACATTCTTAATAGAGGGCAATATCCTGTCATCACTTGATGCTCAACTCCTATTGTAGTCAATAGGGCCTGAGCAAAAATGAATGGCAGATAAAGCCCAGAGTTTGGACTGAATCTCCAACAAACTGACATAAAACATAGTTTAGTTCATGCATGTGATCAAGTGCCTTGTGTAGCTCTAAAAACAACAGCAACAACACCCCACTACCTCTGGAATTTAAACCTATTTGGGTAATTCTAAAGCAAGTGCCAAGTGCAGACCCACAAGAACAGTGATAACAACATCATTTGGCTAATGTGCTGTTTATGTACACAAAATGCTTTTGCAAATGGTAAGAGCGAAATCATTGGCAGAACAGTTCCTAAAAGTATCTTAGTTTTCTAAAGCTTCACTTATCTAAAATTGTAACAAAGAACAGCAGCAGGCATGTGACAATGAAGCTAGTGCAAAATGTAGGAAGTTTCAGCCAAATGTCAAAATAGAGTAGAGGGAAGGAATTTCTGAAGCAAAAGAGGAAAAAATTGTATTGGGAAATGGAAATACAATAGTATTATAGAGATTTGGAACTTTAAATTATTCAGAACTGGTACAATCAAAAATAAAATACGTGCATATGTACCATCTGCTTGCCTCCAAAGAGGAGTCTTTGGAGAATTAATTTCAGCTGCCAGAATTGCGTGGTAGGAAACTAGTTTCCAGTTTACCAGAATCATTACTTGAAAACTGGAATGCAAGGAGAAGGCATAGCGAGTCTGACTCTGTCTCCATTCCCCAGAGAGTACAGCATTTGCTGTACAGCATCAAGACATGAAGAGAGCAATGAAGTCCAGCCCATGAAGCCAGACTCTGGGATAAGGCTGGTTATTCTAAAAACAAGGTTTTGAGAGTAGTTATTCAAATTAGACTGACTGTGATAAGAAAGCAATGTTGTTCTTTTCATTGAAAGAAACAGCAAAGAATTAGATTTTAGAGGAAGGCTAAATGATGTTGTATGTATGTGTCAGTGACGGATCAAAATTGTATTTAACCCCATTGGTAGTTTGGATACAATGGAATGCACATCTGGTCTACCCCTGCTCTGGCCTTTGTACAGCAGAAACCATGAACAAAGTGGCTTGGGGAAACCAAAATCAAAGCTGAAACAGTCTGTGCCTAGCATGTATGTGAGAAGTGTTCCAAACTGGAGCAATGCAATCTGCCTGGATGCTCAAGGGTAATCCCCCAGCAAAATAATCCCTGTTTTTGCAGAGCCTCTGTATCTGGTAGAAGCTAATGTGCTGTCCTATCTGAAAGAATGTATTCCAAGCTGTTCTAAGAATAGCACCTCCATATCAGCCAGTCACTACAGGGTGATACTGTGATGTTAATTCTGGAACCACTCCCTTCAGAAGTCTAACTTCCTATGATGCCAGCTAATATGGAGATTGTTTATGCATTTATTTTTATTTATTTAGATTTACAGTAATTAAAAAGACACCTATCCAAGGCTCTAAGCACTCTAACACATCATTATTAATACTATAAAAACTGAGCAACATTAAGGTAATCACTTCCACTGGAACTCAGCCAGTCAGCCACCTGCAGAAACATTTTTCCATCTCCATTGTCATTGTGGGAAGCTTCCCTTCAGCCTATCTTCAGACCCTATCAAGCAGATGTCTTTTGCAGTGTGTCTGGAATGTCACCAGATCCGATCTATTTTGGATCAGGGGAGGGGAGAATGCCCTGTAAATCTCTATTATATAACAAGATCAATGGTAAGGCAGCCAGGACAGATCCCAGAACACGGGGTTCACATACTCCCAGTGAGACGCCCCACTCAGTAAGTGAACTGCTGCATTATGCATTAGCTTCAGTGTCCGAATGGTTTTAAGGTGTAGCCCACATACAGCCCATTGCCTAGTATACTCATACTCTGGAGATGACAAAAGTATAAATACCTGAAAGGAAAGGTCACAGTCTCTTGGCCAGATGCAGAAAGTATACAGCCAACTGGGTTACTCTTATAATGTGATCATCATGCAGCAGCTGAGAATCTAAAATCATCCCTAAGTTATGAAAGCTAATGGCAGATGTACTCCTTCAGTCAAAGTAACTGATGTTACCTCCAATATATCCTCTGGCTGCTTCACCCAGCCCACCATCAACACCCTCATTGTTGTCTGGGCTGTTTCAGACAGCTCATTCTCATCCATGCTCCAATCTTGGCTAGATACTGGCTTAAATGCTGAACTGCATTGCTCAAATCAGATCAGACAGAATCATACAACTGAGTGTCCTTAGTGTACTGAAAACACTACACTCCACGCCTTCTTACTAACCTTCCTAATGAGCCTATATGAAGACTTCTGTATGTATAGAAATATCCATCCTATCCATGGAACTTCTAAACAATCCCTCCTACTCAAAAGTATCCATATATGGTGGTGATATCTGTATATGATTTATTTCTCATGCACCTTTGACTGCCTCACTTGCCCACTAATTCATCTCCTGGGATTTATTCCAACATTCCAAATCTCTGAGCAGGTTTAAACAACTGCCATTTTTAAAAAACAATCATTACACCAGAGAAATACTTCCTCTCTCAAACTGGACATCTCCCACAACCACTGCAATCATCTCAGCCACTGACAGCTTTTCTATAATATTTGTGTGTTATATAGGAGTATAAATGCCATATTTTTTCACACATACTGTGTTTTAAAAAGACTTTAAACCTCCTCTAAACATACACACTAATAGCATTCTTTTATCAGCCAACCCATCTGAAAATATAATATGTCACAGGCCAGAAATCAAATAGCCTTAACTTACTGGAAAGGCCACATATATTGTAAGATACTTAAAAAGAAAATTTAGGAAAACTATAATAATGTAAAGATACACCAAACTATTGCAATGTGAGTGTAATTACCTAAAATGTTTTTATAAAAAAAATCTCCTTGCCAGAAAAATCAGAAATCATGGTCTTAATCTAAACCATCTTCTTTGTACCTGATTCTGGGACTGATAGGGCCTGAACAGACCCCCAGCATAAATTACTGCAGCCTCAGGGCTCCTCCATTTTACCCCAGCTGGCACATTTCCCTAGGGATTGTTCCACTGTTCCGGGATTGTCAGAATGCAGCCAGCTTCAACCCCGCCCCTTCAGCCCTCAGGAAACCACCAGCCTACCCTAGAGTGTGTGATTGGGGTTGGGGAGAAGGTGAGCCAAGAGGCTAAAGAGCATGCTGAAGATAAGATACCCTACAGCATAGATTATGTATTTGGTAATAAGGGATATTTTCAAACCACAAGTAGGAGAATGGAACTTAAGTACAATGGACTTAGTGAAAAATGGTCACTTACACCAAAAATCACAAAATATTCAGGTTGCTTCCAGTCCCAAGAGACCCGTCACTTACCCCAGATCAATTTGTACCTTAGATATCACACCAACGACAATGCTTGTAGCTAGTGTGGCAACAAACTAACTAAAGATTTATTAACTAGGAAAAAGAAATAAGAGTTAGTTACACCTTAAAGGAAGCAAGGCTACACAAACAAATGTGTTTCAGTGTATGATTCAAAAGGTGAGAGAGGTAGTAATCTGTCAACATTGAATGGCTCTTTAAGGCTTAACCCCAGGAACCTCTGCTTTTTGTTTCTTAGCTCCAGCTCTTGTGAGAGTCCAAACAGCAAAGAGATGAAAAATCTTTGTTAACTATTTTTATTTCCCTCTTCCGGCATTCAAACCAATGGGATAAGGCCTTCTGCACATTCATATTCATGGGTTGATGGAGCAATTAACAAAGCTTTTGTCCTACCATGCCCCACTTAATTTCTGACAGTCCTACTGGATTGACAGGAGGGAAGAGACCCACTCTGCCAGTCTGAGTTCACAGGTTCAGAGCAGGCATCTTCATATATATATATATATATATATATATATATATATATATATATATATATATATATACACACACAACTATATTTTACCTTGTAGCATGGAATACAGACATCACAAATGAGATGAATGCATGCAGCAGCTTACAAGAATTTCATAGTCTAAACAGTGAATATATTCTTATCAGACTAGTACCTATTTCTGAACAAAACTAACATACAGGTGAGCTGGTTTGGTTTCCAATTACACCTCTACCCCGATATAACGTGACCCAATATAATGCGGGTTTGCATAAAGCGCGGTAAATCTCTGACACGCTGCTCTGAGCAACATGTTAACGGTGCCAGACCAGGCTGGGGCCGAGGGGTTCAATAAGGGGTAGAGGGTCTCAGGGACGGTTGGGGGCTCCCCCCTCAGGTCTGGGGGCAGAAGCTGTGGGAGGGCACTTTTGGGGGGGGGTGCAGTCCCAGAGTGGCCCAGAGGATTAGTGGGGCCTGGGAGCAGGCCACTCTGCTTCCCTCGCCCTGGTCCTGGCCGAGTCGCTCGGGGGACAGGGCTTGGGGGAAGAGATCCCCCTGCACCCACCAGCAGCGATGGAAGCGGAACAGCCCAGCCCCAGCCCATTCCACTCCGCCAGCTCTCAGCCGCAGCGCTCCGCTTTCTGCTGCAGGTGAGTACGGGGGCATCCTTTCCCCAATCTCCTCACACTCACCTGCAGTGGGAAGTGGAGCATCATGGCTGGGAGGTGGCAAAGTGGAGCGGGCTGCGGTATGTGGCTCTGCTTCCCGCTGCTGCCAATGAGTGCCTGTCAGGGGGTGGGTAGGGGTGGATGGGGGGTTAGGTAGGGGGTGAGGCCCTGGGGGTGATTAGGGACGAGGGTCTCTGGAGGGGGCAGTCAGAGAACAAGGAATGATGGGGCAAAGCAAGTTTGGTATAATGTGGTCTCACCTATAATGCAATGAGATTTTTTGTCTCCCAAGGACCGCGTTATATAGGGATAGAGGTGTATGAGTTTGTCAGTTCTTAGCTAACATCTATGGCACTGGCCAGAGCTGGCACTTGGTTTACCATCCTCATACTCAGCACATCTGAAATCAGGCCAATTCTATGTAAGTGCCCAAAATGGAGTTAGGAACCCAGTTTAGGAGCCCAGGTTTGAAAATGTTGGCCTATGTTATTCGTTTTGACTATTTTAAATATCAGCACAGATTGCTTTGAAAATGTTCATTTGGTGCCAAATTAGTTAAACTGGTTTCAAAGGTCTCCTGAGAAGCAGAGTGGGCTAGTGGGTAGAGTGCTGGACTGGGACTCCAGAGATGTATTCTATTCCCAGCTCTGTTTCTGACCTATTGTGTGACCTTAGGCAAGCCAGTTCTCTCTTTGTCTCTGTTTCCCCTCCCACTCTTTGCCAGTCTTGTCTACTTATAGTGTAAACTCTTTGGGATAGGGACGCTTTCTCACCTTGTCTTTGTACAGTGCCTAGCACAATCCATCTCTGATACTGTCTGAGGCCTTTAGCCATTACTGTAATACACACACTAAATAATACTGACTTTGGATTTGATCCAAAGCCTATTGCAACAGACAGGAGACTTTCCATTTACTGCGATGGACTTTAGCTTGGGTCCTTTTTAGGGCATGTGAGTTTCTCCCTCTCTTTCCCAGTTGGATGCTCGTCATTAGAATTTACAGTGCAGGAATTCTGCTCCCAGCATATCCCATTTTATTCTCAGTATAATCAAATGGCAAATTTTTCATTTGCTTTAATCACAGTGGGGTTAGCATCTTCACTATTCAAGGGAGGATATTAATTACCTGATGTGTGATCTTCTGAAGAACACCATTTAGAAAGTATGATTCCACTCCCCCCAAGTCATTAGCAAAATAGCACAATTCATTATCTGGATATTATTATTACTAAGGACATAGTAATGGACTTCATACTAACAATGCCTTTTTATAAGCTCTGTCTTTTAGTTAATACTGTAGTTCTTTTAGCTTTAAGGCAAAGGTTTGTGTCATCCTTAAATGAAGCATACTCAAAATGGCTTTTGCTGAGGAGCGGAGGAGAGCTGTTTAATGCACAACCTAAAATAGTAAATTTTTATTTTGCTAGCATGTGAGCAGAGCTTTATGCATCAGTATCATGATGCTTGGTAAATTGAAGATTTCTGTGCTGTGCGAACATAGCAAGCTGTTCAGCCTTTGATATGCACTTAAACTATAGGGGGACTTTGCAGCCAAGCAGCTGCCTTAGTTTGAACACTACTGCTTTAGTGCATCCTTTTGAAATCCACAGTTAAACATCAATATCCCGATCAGGACTGGAGAACAAAGGCTGTCTCAGAAATCTGTACTCTGATAAGAAAATTCCCTGCAAACCTTTACTTATGCATCGTAGTACAGGTGCAGGGTGTTTAATCTCTTCATAAATGCAGATGTTAGGTCTTCCTTGAACACTAAAATTCCCACCCTCAGGTTGTCACTGATTAGCTTCAGATATCAATAGCAATGGCTGACTATTCTAGCCCAAACTGCTTGGTCACTGTGGGTGGGTGCAGTGCTGAGAAATTTCACAGCAGTGTCAAAAGCCTTCCTCCAACAGTAAGTGTTGAAATGGATTCATCATGATTCCTGTGCACTAGATAGCTCAGTTCATTGCTGCTGCAGTGCTCTATATATGGGCAGTAGGGGGTTTTGGTTTGTTTGTTCTGGTTTTTGTTTTTCTCTGAAGTACATGCATATCAAGATGTAGAGAAGGCACGAGGCTTGTGTTGTGATTACAATTGCATCCTGAATCTGTTTATGAATCATAATTCATGTCTTCTATACATTGTCGGAGCAATTTCTTCTGCGTTGCTATCTGACACATAAACAAACTGCCAAAACTAAGTTTTTAAAGGTTAAGTAACCTGTATTGTCACTGAAAGCCTGCGAGTAATCTCTAAATTCTCTCCTTCAACCAAAGGGCATTTTATGCAGAAGTAGAGTGCTTTTAGTGCCTATTTGAAGCAATTTGAGCACTTTGGAGAAATCACTTTCGGAAAGGTTGTTAAGTCCAACATGATACAAGAAAATCAAATGATGTGCTAAAATCCACATAGTGTGCTGGTTCTGGATACCTGGATGCTGAACTACTTGAATTTGTGATCCTGTCTTAGAAGCAGCACTCGAGAAATAAATGAAACTGTAAACTTAAATAAAAAAATTGAAACATAATGTCTGGAGGATGGGCATCTCTTTCTGCTTTTTATTAGACTACAGGTACTGACTGTCTTCAACTCCTTGACCTCTGGGGAAACCGAGAGCTTCAGCTCCTTACAAGAACATGGCCATACCTCCGAGTGGATTTGATGTTCTGTCATAGTGCAGTCATACTTCATATATATGTAATATGTGACAAGAGCCACTTTCATATTTGTTCAGGAGTCATATCAGTCCAGTGCTATTTATAATGATATTTGCATATACAATCTATATAATTTTGTTCCACATGAGCCTCAATTTCTTAATTCCATCAGGCTTTCCAGGCCTTTTTCTGATTCATTTAAATGAAAGAACCTAGTCCAATGGACCAGCCTCAGGGCTCCACCCTGATTGTGTCTTCCATGCCTATTTTACATTGCAAATCTGTGTACAGTTTCCATTTTGCAGTTCAGAGAATGCACACATCATGCCATCTGTTCTGTCACAAGTATTTTAGTCATAGCGTTTAAGGCCAGAAGGGACCAAAGGATCATCCAGTCTGACTTCTTTATGTTACAGGCCACCAACACCACCCAGCCACTTCCCCACCTACCCAAAACCATCAAAGATTTATTAAACTTTTGAATCTAACCTGCTCTTTCTTGCTACACATTTGGAGGGAACATCTTGCCCTTTTGTCTGTGCCAGAAATATTACAAATGTAGGGGGAAATTCTCCTCTCAGATCATCACAAAGGAGCTGGACACTAATGCTCTGTTTTCTGTACAGGTGTGACCTCCAAATCATAGAATCATAGAATTTCAGGGTTGGAAGGGACCTCAGGAGGTCATCTGGTCCAATCCCCTGCTCAAAGCAGGACCAATTCCCAACTAAATCATCCCAGCCAGGGCTTTGTCAAGCCTGACCTTAAAAACCTCTAGGGAAGGAGATTCCCACCACCTCCCTAGGTAACCTATTCCAGTGCTTCACTACCCTCCTAGTGAAAAAGTTTTTCCTAATATCCAACGTAAACCTCCCCCACTGCAACTTGAGACCATTATTCTTTGTTCTGTCATCAGGTACCACTGAGAACAGTCTAGATCCATCCTCTTTGGAAGCCCCTTTCAGGTAGTTGAAAGCAGCTATCAAATCTCCTCTCATCCTTCTCTTCTGCAGACTAAACAATCCCAGTTCCCTCATCCTCTCCTTATAAGTCATGTGCTCCAGCCCACTAATAATTTTTGTTGCCCTCCGTTGGACTTTTTTCAATTTTTCCACATCCTTTCCGTAATGTGGGGCCTAAAACTGGACACAGTACTCCAGATGAGACCTCATCAATAGAGAGGAATGATCACATCCCTCGATCTGCTGGCAATGCCCCTACTTATACAGCCCGAAATGCCGTTAATCTTCTTGGCAACAAGGGCATACTGTTGACTCACATCCAGCTTCTCGTCCACTGTAACCCCTAGGTCCTTTTCTGCACAACTGCTTCCTAGCCATTCGGTCCCTGATCTGTAACAGTGAATGGGATTCTTCCATCCTAAGTGCAAGACTCTGCACTTGTCCTTGTTGAACCTCATCAGGTTTCTTTTAGCCCAATCCTCTAATTTGTCTAGGTCCCTCTGTATCCTGTCCCTACCCTCCAGCATATCAACCACTCCTCCCAGTTTAGTGTCATCTGCAAACTTGCTGAGAGTGCAGTCCACGCCATCCTCCAGATCATTAATGAAGATATTGAACAAAACTGGCCCCAGAATTGACCTTGGGGCACTCCACTTGAAACTGGCTGCCAACTAGACATGCAGCTGTTGATCACTACCTGTTGAGCCCGACGGTCTAGCCAGCTTTCTATCCACCTTATAGTCCATTCATCCAGCCCATACTTCTTTAACTTGATAGCAAGAATACTGTGGGAGACCATATCAAAAGCTTTGCTAAAGTCAAGGAATAACACATCCACTGCTTTCCGCCCATCCACAGACCCAGTTATCTCCTCATAGAAGGCAATTAGGTTAGTCAGGCATGATTTGCCCTTGGTGCATCCATGATGACTGTTCCTGATCACTTTCCTCTCCTCTAAGTGCTTCAGAATTGATTCCTTGAGGACCTGCTCCATGATTTTTCCAGGGACTAAGGTGAGGCTGACTGACCTGTAGTTCCCTGAATCCTCCTCCTTCCCCTTTTTAAAGATGGGCACTACATTAACCTTTTTCAAGGCATCCAGGACCTACTGCGATCGCCATGAGTTTTCAAAGATAATGGCCAATGGCTCTGCAGTCACATCCACCAACTCTTTTAGCACCCTCGGGTGCAGCGCATCCGGCCCCATGGACTTGTGCTCGTCCAGTTTCTCTAAATAGTTCCGAAGCACTTCTTTCTCCACAGAGGGCTGGTCACCTTCTCCCCATACTGTGCTGCCCAGTGCAGAAGTCTGGGAGCTGACCTTGTTTGTGAAGACAGAGGCAAAAAAATCATTGAGTACATTAGCTTTTTCCACATCCTCTGTCACTAGGTTGCCTCCCTCATTCAGTAAGAGGCCCACACTTTCCTTGACTTTCTTCTTGTTGCTAACATACCTGAAGAAAATAATTAGTTGGTTATCCACACATGTAAGTAGATCAGAATATGAGAGTGAAGATCTTCTATGCAGATATCATGGAGGAATTTTTTGCATAGTAAAACAGTACCATGAGACATTTTACCACAGCTTTCTTTATTCCCAGTCATAGGTATACTGAAGCAATTCTAGTTGTTCAGTGGAATACAAAATGATTTATTAACAATAGGAAAATCTGCCCCTTTGAGTATATCCCAAAGCAACTTTGAAGTTATTGAGGCAGGGTAATTACCATCCACTCTATTAGACAGGCCTGGAAAATACATATTTTAACTTTAATTGAATTTCCCATAAGCTCCTGTCTGGCCTTTAACAGAGAGGTTTTGTTTTAAATATCATAGACCCAGGCACTTGCTTTAGGCTCACGGATTTATTCTCCAGACTACTGAAGATTTTTTTTTTTACCTCAGTTGCATTCTGGTATCTAAAGCAAAAACTTTACTACAAAATCAACACATTTTTGCTTTGATGTTTTCTAATTTAGATGTAACTGTGCCCAGCAGGAACCTAATGTCTGACATATTTTTCTGTCTAAAGTTTTTCAAATTGTCTAATAGTTGACACAGTTAAATTGGCCATTAGACATTAACCGAGGAGTGTGCAAACTTGTGAATTTTGAGGAGTTCTGCTTTCCTCAATGCTGAGGTGAATAGGCTTCTGAAATGATTCTGAATCCATCTCAGGAATTCTGTCATTACTGGCCAGCATTCATCTCTGTGAAGCATTTAATTCTGGTTGTGGAAGTCTTTCCTTAGCACTTTTCCCAAGCATGGAATTTCTTATTTGGAGGAGGGATACAGATAAGGTTGGATGGGAGTTGGATCAGGCTCCGATAAAAGGCTTCACTGACATGTGGAGGCTTCTTAGCCTTTAAAAATAAGTATTTGTGTTACTGCCTTTTATTCTTCGATGCTATAGATCAATCTGAAAAAATAAAAAGAAGTCTACATGAAAATGTCACTCTCTTCTGCTTGGGCTACAAGAAAAGCTGTTCTGAACAAACAAAGCTCAGAAACTCAGGTGCTAGACGTAGAAGGAATGTCTGAAAGTTCAGGTCTATAACTCTGTGCACAACTCCCATTGTTTTTAAAGAGGTTTGCTACTGCTGCAGCTACAGAATAGGGTCCTGCAAAATCTCTCTAGACTTCTTTTATCTGTAAAGTATAATGAATTTAACAGAACCATGTCATGTGTAATGTAAGCCAATATAGGAAAAGCAGAACTCAGCCATTTTAGGCCTTTTCGTCTTCCATTGAAGTCAAAGGAAGAAGGATCAGAGCCTTAAAGATAGGATCTCTGGAAAACTTTAAAATAGAAATATTATAAAAAGTTTAGCCAATTAAACAAAGGGCAGGCTCTAACAGAAGGCACCCTGCAGGTACCCTGAATTGGGAAGGGACTCTACAGGAGTGGAGTGGGAATCAGAAAGGGACTGTACTGAGCATTCTGTGCTTCACTCCAAATACAAATGGGAGTGAACTGCTTAGCTGAAGACCTAGGTTTCATCAAGTGCAAGTTCCCAGTTGAATACTCCACATTTCCTGACTAGACATCATCATCATCGGTTATCAAGCATGCATTGACTACTGAGAACTGTTTGTCCAGCCACAGTATGACCATTGTCGATGGTGTCACACAGGGCCGGCTCTAGCAATTTCATCGCCCCAAGCACGGCGGCATGCCGCAGGAGGCGCTCTGCCGCTCACTCATCCCGTGGCTCCAGTGGACCTCCCACAGGTGTTTCTGTGGACGGTCAGCTGACCACGCGGCTCTGGTTGACCTGCCGCAGGCGTTTCTGCGGAGGGTCCGATGGTCCCACCGCTCCGGTGGAGCTGCCGCAGGCGTGTCTGCAGGAGGTCCACCGGAGCCACGGGAGCAGCGGACTGTCTGCAGCCACACCTGCGGCAGCTCCATCAGAGCCACCTGCCGCCCTCCCAGCAACCGGCAGAGCGCCCCCTGCGGCATGCCGCCCCAAGCACGCGCTTGGCGCACTGTGGCCTGGAGCCAGCCCTGGTGTCACACCAGGCATTAGGCAGTGAAGTTCTGAGATCTGTCTCAGTCTTGTGAATCCATGAATCTATGAGGCAGCCCTGTGGGAGTCATAATGGGATAGGGACTTGAAGATCTGGTGCTGGTGCCCCAGCAGAGGGTCTTCCTAAGAGTCTTCTCTCACCCAGGCCACAGTGCCTCTGCAGGACGCTCTTTTTAGGCAATTTACCAAGACGATATCCCTGTCCCACAGATAACACTGGTCTACAATTTTTGAGAAGTCGTCTGCTTTAGAGATAAAATGTGATATTTATTATGTATTTTGATGTGTTGAATTCAAATATGACAATTATAACAACTGATTGGCTACTGTTTCTAAGATATTTAAGTTTTTACATTTTATGTCTATGTATATTGTGTAGATAGTAGAGTTTTAATCATAAATTGTAAACCTAGGTCTTTTCATGTGTTTATGGTTGCTTTACATAATAATAGTTCACCTGTCCTGTTTATGTAACACTTTAAAAATCAGCAAAAGGGTTATAGAAATCAAATTTATTATGAAACAAAAGGCAAAAAACTATTATGTACATAGTTTACTCCTATTCAGTGTCTACTTGGCGCTTCTTGGTTTGTCTCTTGTATTCATTCAATGGAGCATCTCTTGTCACTGTCCAGCAATAGTCTGCAAGCATTGATGGGCTCCATTTGCCCTGATAGCCTGCCGGGAGATTCCACTGCTGTAGTCTGGAGCCCAACAGCTCGGCCTTACTCTTGGGTAGTTCCAAATCCCTGACAAGGTCATTCAGTTCACCTTGTGTTATGAGGTGTGGTTCAGAGGAGGAGGATGGGAGAAAATGTGGGTCCTGTGAGATTGATGGTTCAGGGCCAGAAGTTTCATCCTCTTCCTCTTCCTCATCTGACTCAAGTGAGAATGATTCTGATGCATCAGGAACCGGCAGTCCTTCTCCATGGCGTACTGGGTGTATAGCTGATGGAATGTTTGGATAATGCACAGTCCACTTTTTCTTCTTTGACACACCTTTCCCAACTGGAGGCACCATGCAGAAGTAACAATTGTTGGTATGATCTCTTGGCTCTCTGCAAATCATTGGCACTTCAAAAGGCATAGATTTCCTTTTCCTGTTCAACCACTGGCGAAGATTTGTTGCACAAGTGTTGCAGCATATGTGTGGGGCCCACCTCTTGTCCTGATCTCCAATTTTGCAGCCAAAAGAAAGGTGATAGGCTTTCTTAACCATAGTGGTTATACTGCACTTTTGTGATGCAAAAGTCACTTCACCACAAACATAGCAGAAGTTATCTGCACTCTTCACACAAGTACGAGGCATCTCTGCTCACTTTGGCTAAACAGAAGTGTGTCCCTTTGCAAAATCAAACACTGACAAAGAAGAGAGCATGACACTGTATGATTTCTAGAGCTAATATAGGGCAATTTGTTCAGCAGAGTGATGTAAGCTTCGTTATGATTGCATCATCCATGACTTCTAGGAATAACATGATGCAATTCATATCCTGTATGACGCAATACCAGCTTCAGATTGCATCATTCATTGTTTTGCCTCAAAAGCAAGTACTGTCCAAACCCAGTCATAGATTTCTTCATAGATCCAGACAAAGATGTATTTTAGTCATTTCTGGTTTAAATTGAGATCCCTTCCCTATATAACTCACTTATCCTCCGCTGTTCCCAAGTCAAGGGTCGTATATACTGACCCAATAGCATATCTTGAAAACTAGAGCCAATCAACAATTTTAAGCATCATTTTCATTCTCAGTGACCCAGAATTAGTAAAGTTGGACTACATTTATTTCAGAAGCATTTTGGCTGTAGAGCAGTGTAATGAATCCCCTGGAGGCGGAGGATTCTGAGAATTCCCAGAAAACAGTGTCCCTAGAGTAGAAGGGTTCTGAGGGCCTCTTCAGGTGCTGCTCCTCAGAGAGGGAGATACTAAGGGCCTTTTCTCCCAGGATCAGTGGGGGTGGCTTTCTGAGGGATTCTCTTCTCCACAGGGGATGATGGCCAAGCAGACACACATACATTGTGTGAGTCCAGCTGAGTGGGTACACAGGTAACCCACAATGAGCTTGAATCAGTTCTGCCTATTTAAATGAAACCACTACATCTGGGCTGGGATTTTCTAGTAAGCCTCAGGGCCCCTACCTCCTAATGCCACTTCTAACGTTTCCCAAACAAGGAATTTCTGTTTTGGCAGAAGGGACGGACACAAATTGGCTTTGGTGGGGGATGGATCAGATTCTGATTAAATGCTTCATTGCCACTTGGAGGCTTACAGTATGCTCTAAACTCTGCTTTAAAATATATATTATTTCTGAAAAAAGGGGAGGAAAAAAAACAGTCACCATCAAAACAAAGACATATAAACCATTCCCTGCACAGCTATGTGCAGGTCAATATTCCAAAGCACGATACACATTTTAATTAAATTAAGCATTGCAACACCGAGGTGGGCAACCACAGGCACAGAGATTGTAAATTTGCCCAAGGTTAAAGAGACAGTCAGTGGCAGTAGTGGATCTGGAACATGTGGTTTCTGATTCTCAGTATCCAGTTCTCCTAGGTGACACTGACATTTAAGAATGTGGTAAATCAGGGGCAAAAAATACCCAAGCTATCCACAAGCCTCTTAAAACTTTTCATCCCTTCAGGTTCAGAGTTACTTTCATCTCTATGGTGTATTTGAGAGCTCATGCCACACTGAAGACTTCCAGGATGCATCTTCTTCTTCTCCCTTGTTCAAAGTTAGGTGGTATTAGAAAGGCCTCGGGATATGTCTCCGTGAGCATAGGTCTGAACTCAAGTCCCTCACTGGGTTTCCATCTGCTTCTGCATTTTGAGATGACAATATATCCCTCTTTTTGTTATCATATTTGCCTCTTTCTAGCTCCTGCCACTGCCAGATGTTTAACTCTGGCCAAAAGACAGCACAAGCAGCCTCATCAATGGCCTTTATGAATATTTGCTGTGAATCTGACAGCAGCGAATCTCCTAGAAAGGAGCAGCAAAAAGATACCTTCTCCCAGGAGGCTGCATTATATAATTTCAGAAACAAGCTCAAGTCTTTACTAGATGGTCACATAAGAGTTTCCAATCACCCCTAATTCTCTGCGTCTCCTATGCCAAACAAATAAAAATGTTAGTCTTACCAAATCAAAGCAGGAAAAATGCATGGTTTAAATTAAACTAACACATGGAATCACAGGAGCAGACAGTGCATTTTAAATACACATATTAAATTGTGCCATAGAAAAGAACTGGGCATTTTAAACAAACTGGAACTGTTTGCTTTTTTAAAAAACTAGTGTGCTTACAAAACAAATATCTATTTCATATTACATTACATTGCTGAATTATTTCCTTACAGTTCAAAATACCTGAGTTGTTTGTGTTAGCCTACTAATACAAATGCCAAATAATGATTCATTTAGTTCTCCATTTTCATGGTGGAGATTACATTATGACTTTATCAAGTGTCCTGCTTTTTTTTTTCTTCAAAGAAACTTATTTGAATCCAATTTTTATGTCATGTTACAGATAAATTTGAAAGCAAAGACATCCCCCCATGCTGTATGTGAAATCTGTAATACCATGGCTCTAGTGTAATACCTTAAACAATCAGGCTAAATATGTCAAGGGACTTTTTAATACGCTGCACTGATGAAGCAAGAGTATTAAATTTATTCAACCATGAAGAAGACTTTGATTATCACACACCTCAGCTGTGCTGGTATGTGTTGACCATGAGAAGCAAAAATAAAATAGAAAAAGAAATGTGATTAGTTTCTGATGGGTTGAAATTCCTTTAATACACTTAGCATGGAGCAAGTTCATATTAACAATTTCCATCAAGAATTTTTTTTTCACATCTACTCCACGACACAATGAATTGGTGTCTCCAAAGTATGATAACATTCTTATCAATATCTGAATAGAAACATATGGGATGGCACAATTATTGGCATTTTATTGTTTGCTCAGTTAAGTGAGACATGCATTGTGCATCTCTGAAGTCCTGTAAATAGCTGCACCAATTATTACTTTTGACAACAGTGGCTGTGATTGGTGATATTTTTTGTCAAGAGACAGATTGTGAAAACTGATGTTACAAAGGTTTTAAAAATTATTTTGCAGCTGGAGCTTAACAAAAGCCTTCCTCTAAAAGCTTAGTAAAGGAAAAATAAAGCATAATGCATTTGAGAGAGGTGTGATTATAATATGCTTAAGCCATTGTCAGTAAATGGAAAAATTATGAGAAAGTTAAAAAGGCTGATAATTATAGAGTCACCTAGTTTTGGCAGCACTATAATATTCATTTTCCTGTTTCTCAGACAGCTGCTGAATTCTGTAGCACTATGGTAGGTCTGAATGCAAAAAATAAAATAAATCTTACTACCTGTGTACAATGTGCAGACTTTTTCAGCTGAATTATTACAACTTCATGTTTTGTGTCTGTACTTTCACTGCTGCCTCCACAGTTGCTTCATACATACTCTTTGTGAGTAACTGTGAATGATGAAGCATAGAAGTTTCACAGAATTTGCTGAGACGTGTGAAATCAATTTTAAAATGTTGAACATTGTTAATTTGTGTGCATCATTTGTAAAGGTAAGGCGGTGTGACTGCAGTGGGAATGTGAAGTTGGAGGGAAAAGTGCATTCAAGGACACACTGTACCAGAGATAAGACCTTCCCCGCGTTAGAGAAAGATTTAAAAACTTGGACTGATAAAATGTACCCTGGCATTTATATATAGTTCTCATCCAACTGGATCCTACACCACTTTTCAAACTTCACTGATATGGTGGTTGTCCTCAAGAAGAATGCCTCAGGAGCTTCTGGGCATACAAAGGCTAACATGCCCACTGCTGCACACTTGTTTAGGTCTGCTAGCCAGTTTATAAGTGTCCCCACATCATGGTGTGCCTAAAGCCCAGATTGCCTTAATCTGGTCCTGGGCACTTGGCTGAGGACAGAAGAGTGGTCAGCGCTACTGTGCTTTGTACTTTGTGGCTGTTGAAATAAGCATGAGATTGCAGCTGGCTCATCTTAAAGTGCCCTATAAACTGCTGTTTGGAAAGAGAGTAGCAGCCTGAGGATAACAGAGTCACAAATAGAACAGGAGTACTTGTGGCACCATAGAGACTAACAAATTGATTTGGGCATAAGCTTTCATGGGCTAAAACACACTTCATCGGATGCATGCAGTGGAAATTACAGTAGGAAGATATATATACACAGAGAACATGAAACAATGGGTGTTACCATACACACTATAACAAGAGTGATCAGTTAAGGTGAACTATTACCAGCAAGAGAGAAAAAACAGACTTTTTGTAGTGGTAATCAAAATGGCCCATTTCCAGCAGTTGACAAGAAGATGTGAGGAACCGTAGAGGGGAAAAATAAATATGGGGAAATAGTTTTACTTTGTGTAATGACCCATCCACTCCCAGCAGCCCAGCCAATTTTACACCACTCCTCCTTCTTCCAAACTACTGTGGACATAGAAGAACAAGTCTCCTGAATCTGGACCCTTTTTCCTTCATAACCATGTCTTAACTTTTGGACTCAAATTATTATGCTGGAAAATGCATAACTCTGAGATCTGTCAGAATGTGAAGTAATCTTCCAGGGGAAGTAGTGAAACCACACTGACGAACATACTGTAAACAACAATCCTGTGCTGGTGGGATGATGGACTAGGTGGCCTATAAAGGTCTCTCCCATATCTAATTTCTGTGGTTCCATGTATCAATACACAGGCAATTATACCAACTGTCTGGAAGTGCACTCTGAAAATACACAGTAGAGGTTGCCGGCAAGTAATGTTTATTTCAGCCAAGATATTGTATTTCAGATCATGCTGCTGTGACACATCAAATGAAGGCTGTGCTTTATGAAATCTAATTGCATGTAACAGTGATACCAACAAAACACACTTTCTAAAATAGTTAAAATTCTTTTCAAATGTTTGATTTCACTACTGGAGCAGCTTATTTTGTGAAAAAGGCACACTGTATTTTATTATTAGTTATACATGGCATTGTTAGTTATATATAGTATAACGATAGGGCAGTCCAACCAGGTATGCCTGTGTCCCAAAGTTCTTTCAATCAAAAGGTGGGAACAAAGACAACCAGAATGACTAAGATACAACATATTGAGTGGGGTATAGCCATTGTATCCAGAAGAGAACAGAACCCTGAGAGTATTCATAGATTTTAAGGCCAGAAGAGACTATTGTGATCTAATCTGACCTTCTGTAGAGCACAGGGCATAGAACTTATCCAAAATAATTCCTAGAGAAGCTTTTTTAGAAACGCATTCAATCTTGATTTTAAAATTGTCAGTGATGAAGAATCCACCATGATCCTTGGTAAATTGTTCCAGTGGTTAATTACTCTCACTGTTAAAAAATTTATGCTTTATGGATGTTACTTTTTCCTACAGATAAGCAACTACAAAAGGCAGAAAGCAAACAGCAAAGGTCAAGTGTCTGTAAAAACGTGTCTTGCATTTTACCTGAGGTAAAGGAAAAGGTAATTGAAACCTAAAGAAAAACTGCTATTTGATACTATAAACAAAATGTGGCCCAAGTGGCTTGGTTTACTTGCTGTTTAAAAAACCTATATGACCATTTCCTGACCATGACAAAAGAAAGTAGTTGTCATAAGGGCCACTAAGGCAGAGTAATGTTATAATGGAAATGTTAGTAGACCCTTAACTATAGGGGCCCTGGTAGACATGGTTATAGTGAACTACAATAAATGAAAGCATTCAGTATTTATGGTTTGTAATCTTAATGTCTGTTTAAAGGTAATACAGGAGGATTCATGAGGGATTTAATGTTCTAGGAAATATGTTTGGTCAGTACAGTAAGATTTTTATGGCCCCACATTAGAGTTTGAAAATTGAACTGTACAGGTTACGCTTTGAATACAAATCATGTAACAGCATGCTGGCTGTACTCTGAGAATCCTGAGTATGACAGATGAAAGAGACAGCTTGAGAAGTCTTCTGTTTTAATGATGTTTGTGTTGAATATGATAAATACAATCTGCATCTTTGAGGTTCACATTTTCAAAAATTCTCTAGGGGGAAGTGGCTAAAATATAGTTAAAAATACTTTGCAACACTAAGGGATTGTCTCCATGAACAATGAAGAAGGAAAATCTGGGGAACTATAGACTCACCTCAGTCCCTAGAAAAATCATAGAGCATGTCTTCAAGGAATCCATTTAGAAGCACTTGGAGGAGCAGAAGGTGATCAGGAACAGTCAACATGTATTCACCAAGGGCAAGTCATGCCTAACCAATCTGATTCCCTTCTATGATGAGATAACTGGCTCTGTGGCTATGGGGAAAGCAGTGGACGTGATATAACTTGACTTTAGCAAAGCTTTTGATAGGGTCTCCTGCAGTGTTTTTGCCAGCAAGTTAAAAAAGTATGGGCTGGATGAATGGACTACAAGGTGAACAGAAAGTTGGCTAGCTCATCGGGCTCAATGGATAGTGATTAACAGCTCTATGTCTAGTTGGCAGCTGATATAAAGTGGAGTGCCCCAGGGATCTGTCCTGGGGCCAGTTTTGTTCAACATCTTAATTAATGATCTGGATGATGGGATGGACTGCACCCTCAGCAAGTTCGTGGATGACAATAAGCTGGGAGGAGAGGTAGATATGCTGGAGGGTAGGGATAGGGTCCAGAGTGACCTATACAAGTTGAAGGATTGGGCCAAAAGAAATCTGGTGAGGTTCAACAAGGACAATTGCAGAGTCCTTCACTTAGGATGGAAGAATCCCATGCACTGCTACAGGCTGGAGACTGACTGGCTAAGTGGCAGTTCTGCAGAAAAAGACCTGGGGATTACAGTGGACAAGAAGCTGGATGAGAGTCAACAGTGTGCTCTTGTTGCCAAGAAGCCTAATGGCATATTGGGCTGCATTAGTAGGAACATTGCCAGCAGATCGAGGGAAGTGATTATTGCCCTCTTTTTGGCACTGGTGAGGCCACATCTGGAGTATTGTGTTCAGTTTTGAAGCCCCCACTATAGAAAGGATGTGGACATATTGGAGAGAGTCCAGCGGAGGGGCCAAAAAACATGATTAGGGGGCTGGAGCACATGATTTATGAGGAGAGGCTGAGGGAACTGGGCTTATTTAGTCTGCAGAAGAGAAGAGTGAGAAGGGATTTGATAGCAGCATTCTACCACCTAAAGGTGGGGGTCCAAAGAGGATGGAGCTAGGCTGTTTTCAGTGGTGGCAGATGACAGAACAAGAAGTAATGGTTTCAAGTTGCAGTGGGAGAGGTCTAGTTTGGGTATTAGGGGAAAGTATTTCACTAGGAGGATGGTAAAGCACTGGAATGGGTTCTCTAGGGAGGTGGTAGCATCTCCATCCTTAGAGGTTTTTAAGGCCCAACTGGATAAAGAGCTGGCTGGGATGATTTAGTTGGGGTTGGTTCTGCTTTGAGCAGGGAGTTGGACTAGACGACCTCCTGAGGTCTCTTCCAACCCTAATCTTCTAAGATTTTATGATGGCTGAGTCTGACCAGCGTGAGAAAGGTATTGCACACAGGACTGCTGGTAAGAGTTATCTTTATTTCCTTGCCCCAGTCACCCAACATAAGTGGAGGTTAAAAGGGGTTGTAAAAGGTCCAGTCTCTCTCCAGGAGCTACCTACACATATCACTTGGGAGATCCCATTCCCTCTTGCTGCCCTCTGTGCTTTTAACACCTCAGGAGCATCAGGCAGGGCGTTATTCGTGTCTGGTTGTGCTGAAGACTCTACCTACATCTTCAGCAGAGGTTGACATGCTGTTGGCAGAGCTGAGCCAGTGGAGAGAATGCTGAATCTCCACTCCTGTTAGGTTTCTGTCCTCTGAACTGGGCAGTTGTGCCAGAGGATCTACCTAGCTATTATTGCACAAGAGACTTCCTACTATTAGAGAGTTGCCTTAAACTTCACTTGCAAGTTGTCAATCTGTGATAGAGCACTAATATAATCTTCCAATGTTTCCCCAATTTTGGTAGTATACCTTTAAAAAGTATGGTACAGAGCCTGTGACAGTAACATCAGTAATAGAACAACAAGTAAAAAACAGTCGTACAAGATTTGAACCATTTTCCTGCCTGCTCTCTTTAGTTCGTATATAAAAAAAAAAAGGTCTTTCCTTGCTCTATAGCTTTGCATCAACGCTCTAATGTCACCTGTTGCACCCACAGTAGTTACTATTTTTTATGGCATGGTCTGCTTACCTCAGAGGAGTAATCTAAGCTCTCCTGTTTTCTACAGGTGTTTGCTTGTTATACATCATGCCTTTTCCCCCAATAGGGTTATATAGATTGATTTGGCACCCACCAAAGAATGGCTGAACTGCAGGGGATCATCTTGAGTGCACTTTTTGTTTAACATTCAGACTCCGAAGATATAATGGTCAACATGAGCTTTTATCTTTCATAGTCTCTCCACTCACCGACCTATTCTTAAGAAATGGTCTCAAGAAAGCAAATGGGAGCTCTCTAGACTCTCCTTGCTATTAACATGGCATTTCCAGTTCCCACGGTTACTTTAGTGGGGAAGGATAATGTAATAGTTAAAGCAAATATTGAGAATTGGGATATTTGGGTTCAGTTGTTTCCTCTGTCACTAATTGATGATTCTGGCAAATCACTTACATTTTCTTTGTCTTAAGGTGCCCATTTGTAAAGTGGGGATTGTAATATATTTCTACTCAACCTGGGGTGTTATTTCATCAGTATTTGTGACACAACTGAGGTCCTTGGATATAAGGTTCTGTGGGCTTATGACATGTTATACATAAAGGTGAACAACAAATGATTTTTTTTAAAAAAAGATCTGTATATTTATAGGGTTTATTTTTTAAGTTAAATTAACTAAATTTTGAGTTAATTTTCCTCCCCAAAATTTAGCTATGTGCTAAAGCAGTCCATAAAAATAAATCAGGGAACACTTTTGAGGGAGTATGATGGGGCATCTGCCCCACACTGACAGAAGGAGGGATTAAACCAGCCCCAAGGAGGCTGTGCAGGAGGCAGACAATTAGGAAAGAGCTTGTAGAGACAGCCAGGCTGGGCCATAAAAGAAGGGCTGCTGAATAGAGAAGTTTCAGTTACTCCCTGGAGTTTGAGGAGGGAGGGCTGCCTGCCCTGAAGGAGGGAGAAGAGACAGCACCATGGTCAGAGCAGCATGAGTGAGCTCCTGGCTGACCACTGCCAGACTGGGGCCCTGACTGCCGCCCCCCAGCCTCCTTTGGCCCAGTTGCCACTGGTGCAGGTGGCTAGACCCTGGACTGCAGCCTGACACTGAGGCAAGTGACTGGACAGAGGGAGGACTGCTGTCTTTCCCCCGCCCAGAAGGGGGGAAGAGAACCAAGCGGGGCACAGCTGAGGGCTGCCTCCAGAAGAGGACACTGTGGTCCTGAGAGCGACATGGGTCCTGAAGATGGAAGCAATGGAGGTGAAATGCCACTAGATGAGGGCGCACTGATGAACCAAAGCTAATTCTCAGGATGGCCAGCAGGAAGCAGAGCAGTGTTCAGTTGCGCCCCAACACACGTGGTGGAGAATGTGGGCATATAGTCACCCCTGCTACAAGGGGAAGATAGAAGACTGTGGGGACTATGGCCTGGTATAGATGTCTGAGAAACTAAGGGACACGTACGGTGGAGAAAATGGAGTCAGAGGCTTTCTTTGTGGAAGGTCCTGAGACCTCCTCAAACTGGACTCCAAAGTCGGTACCCCTGTGGAAAGGGTCTGACAAGCAGCAAGGGCAACTTCAGATCCTGCTACAGCAGGTGCTCACAGCCCAACAGAGACCATGGGAGGCACAGGAGTACCTGCAGACCTGTATGGCTGGACTAGCAAAACAGCAGCTGTACCTGTTTATGTCTCTGTGAGGGGAAGTCCTTAAGAATCACTGGCAGCGAAAGGGGAATTCCAGGACCAGGAGGCCAGGAGAATGTTTTGCCTGTGAGCAGCAGGGACACTTTAAGAGGTAGTGCCCCTACCAGAAAGATGAACAGCAGCCTCATTTGGAGATGGACGAAAGAGCCGGGAAGAGTCCCCACCCTATGAAAACAGGGAGGCAATGGGCATTTTGGGCCTGTGGGCAACAGGGGCACCTGAAGAGGGAGTGCCTGACCCATAATTGTAGGGCCCAGGCTAGCCCAGAGTATGTGGCTGAGCCAGAGAAGGACTAAAGGAGGGCCATGGCCATGGGGAGGCAAAGGACATGCTTCCAGTGCCACAAGGAGGGCCATATAAAAAGGCATTGCCCCCAGAAGAGAAGGAGGGGGATGCCTGAGAGCCAGGCTTGGTCAGAGACTTCCCAGACAAGGTGGCAGTGAGGACTGAGGACCTGGCAGAAAGCCATCTCTCACACTCAGCAGGGGGAGGTAAGGAGGTGATGGATAGGATGACTGGGACAGAGGAGACCCAGACAAACAGGGGAACCCACACAGGAGCAGGACAGGCTATGGTTGGGACCGAGACCCTGGAAGAGTGAAGCAGGCTGCTCCTCTTAATAGAGAGCCTGAGGCAAGAGAGGGACAGCCTGAGGTCCCAGCTGCGAGGGAAGCTGGGAAGGTGGAGACCCCATCCTGGGTGTGTGATGGGGCATCTGCCCCACACAACAGAAGGAGGGGTTAAAGTAGCCCTGGGGAAGCTGTGCAGGAGGCAGCCAATTAAGAAAGGGCTTGTAGAGACAGGCAATTGGGAGAAAGTTTAGAGAGACAGCCAATCAGGGCCAGGCTGGGCCATATAAGAAGAGTTGCTGAACTGGAATTCGAGGTGGGAGGACTGGCTGCCCTGAAGGAGGGAAAAGAGACAGCACCATGGTCAGAGCAGCATAAGTGAGCTTCTGGCTCACTGCTGCCAGACTGGGGCCCTGATACAAGGGCGGCGAAGGTGCTAGGGCTTCAGGGAAATGGCCCAGGGAAACGGACAATGGGGGGTTGGAGGTGACGCAGTGTGTGACTTCTGTCGCCCCCTCCTTTGGCCCCAGTTGCTACTGATGCAGGTGGCTAGACCCTGGACTGCAGCCCACCACTGAGGCAAGTGGCTGGACTGAGGACTGCTGCCAGAAGTGGTGGGTGGAGAGAACAGAGTGGGGCACAGCTGGAGGGCTGCATCCAGAAGAGGACACCATGATCCTGACAGTGACATGGGTCCTGACGGCAGAAGCGATGGCGGTGAGATGCCACTAGATGAGGGAGCACTGATGAACCAGAGCTAATTCCCAGGACGGCCAGCAGGAGGAGCCATAGTGGTGAGTCACACCCCATCACAGGGAGTTATTTCAGGAGTTAAAAATGACAGGAATGGCTCTTGCAGTCTATGTTATAATGGGTAAAGAGGATAAGGCATCTTTCAGGCATACCATGAGCAATAATAACTGTGATGTTTTTGATGCTGGTAGAAGAATGACAACATCTGCAATAGGTGATTCCTTAATATCAGAAAGAGTTAATCATCACCTTCAGGTTTGTTAAATTACAGTGCCAAATATATATATTTTAAATAACAGTTGCAGATGTTTTGCTCTTTGGGGATCTTGCAAACAAGTTATTTTCAGCAAAACCTTTGCAATTCACCTTTTAAAATCTATTATGTTCTTAAATGTGAAAATGGATGGACCTGGCCTTTAAAGAGATGGACCTTGGTTCAGATGAAACACATTTGTACTCTCTCCATATTCTGGAACCCTGTTCGTTGCAAATTATCACAGGATGTATTTTTACAAGCAGTTTAAAATTGATTATATGGGTTGGGAGAGCAGAAACCTCATGACAAGAGCATCCTTATGAAACAAGTCTCAAAGTAAGGGCTCAGCAAATATTGTGTGTGCCATGCTACCTAAGAACCTGTACTTGGTCATTCTATTAAATTTCTCAGTGACTTATTGCTGATTTACACTAATGTAAATGAGTGTAATAGCTGGCTGAGATTCATTTTCGATGAGATGATAGTCCAAAGCTGGGTGAGACCAGATAGCCATTTTAGGAAACCTGCTAGGGTCTGATAATACTTCTGTCAGAAGGACACAAGAACTCTATGGGATGACACTGCAAAATAAAAGACCACTGGAAACCAAAGAAGCCACATAAGGATAAATATTAATAAAGATGCACAGAACAAACACTGTATTTGTAATGTCATATGTAAGGAATCTAGTTAATATTTCAGTAGAATTCAGTCAAAAGCTGAGATAAAAATTGACAAGATTCACAGTATCATGGTATAATATTTGCTGATTGAGAGGCAAGCAGCTTTTTAAGAACAGGGGGACATAATTTACAACTTATTCTTTGTGAAGGGAGAAGCCCCATGACAGATTTCAAGTCTTTGGCACAGCATTATAACTTTATCAAAGAAAAGCATCAAAGTAAGAACTTTATTATGGGGAAGAAAAAAAGCCATAAAAAATAATGAATAGAAATAATAATAAAATATAAGATCAGGATAATCATGTTGTACCATCAAAAAGGTACATCTTTGTGTGATGTTTTCTTCATGACAGTTTGGTCTCAATGGCACAGTGAGAAATAACTTTCCTGTCTTAAGAGTGACACGGAATTTAAATGTCAGCAAGCAAATGCCAATAGAAAAATATCTTGGATTGCATATTGTCTACCAATACGGAATCCACCTCATATCCTTGTAAATTCATGGGGTAATTGGCCCCACATGGCACCTGAAAAGTACAGATGTTTGTATTCAGTACCCAGAAAACTTACCTGGGAAATAATTATATGTGATGACTCATCAGTACTCAGTGCCACTGCTAAAGCAATATAAAGGAGAAAATGGAAACTCCAAGAAGGAGAGAAGATAAAAGCAGGCCAATAAGAACAAGATTTTTAACTGTCTAATGAATTCTCTTTATACTGAACTCCCATTCTGCCCATCATAATGTAAGCAACTATCGTGGCATTGTTTTGTGTTTGAATAGCAGCACAGAGAGCATGGAGTAGCTGGAACATGTGAGCCTCACTGTTGATAAGACTTGTCTTGCTAGGCTCTTTTTTACGATCCTCAAATTTCACTGAGGATGTTCTAGCTGGTCACCCCATCCTTTGTGTTTATAAGAGCGTCATTCCATCTACATATATATGCATGGAGTAGAAATAAAGGATAAAATTCATCCTTGCATTCACTAATGCAGTGAATCAAGGCACCCAGGAATTTGAGAGGAAGGGGTAAAGTAATAGGCCACATTTCTCCAAGTGGTTGATCATAGTTCAATCTTTAGGCCCAGGAATTCATCCCTATAGAGAACACAACATAAAATGTCTTATGATGGCAGAACTGAAATGCTACTGGTTTGACCTCCTCGGCAAAGAACTAATGGGCACTTGAGCATTGGGGAAGTCTGATCTGGAGCTGGTTAGACACACACTGTTCTGGTAAGAAACACTAGATCAGTCTCTAGAACTTGCAAGATTCTAGCAATCTACACATGATGATGTTTGTTTGTGCGCTGCAGTATTTTTAAGTTTTAGATTTTTTGTGGCACAAGGGATGGGGGTGAGGGAAGACAAAGCAGGGAATTTGACCCCAGATGTTAATTCTTTCCTCACAGTAGGTCCTTGAGACATAGATCAAATAATTAGCCACAATTGCAATTATCATTTGCTTATTTGTTTTTAAACATTCCACCAACATTTGAGTCTGAGAAGAGCTTATCATCTGTAAAAACAGCAACGACTGGATTTTACTAGAGCACACTGAAAAATGGTGAACATTTTCTCTGAGAAATTTCAACCAGCTCTGGATTAATTTGTTTGTTCCTGCAGCCAATGCAGGTAGTATGTGAATGGCAGCATTACAGATACAAGCTGCCATCACCACTGCCTTCTTGATTAATGATGGAGAAAGGGTACTATGTGCAGAGATGAAGAAAACATATGCACTCCCAGTTCTGAGTTTGGAAGATATTGTAATTATGTTGGGTTGAGGAGGCAGCTCAAAGCATGTATAGTTGTCATATGACAATCAAAACATTTTTAGTAGTAAGCTAACCACATTGGTTACTGCTGCTGCTCCCCAGGACTGCTGCTGCTCCAGCGCCCCCCAGGACTGCCCGAGTAGCTGACCCCAGGGCCACTTCAGCAGAGGCCAGTGCAGTTGGCTCTGGGGTCAGCCACACCGGCCTCTGCAGCTGCAGAAGTCAGGAGGTCCTGGAAAGTTACAGAATCCGTGACTTCCATGACCTCTCTGACAGACTCACAGCCTTAGTCATTGATAATACTAAATGAGTGGACAAAAATAGTTTGTGTATATAATGAAGATGATTTTTTTGCATTAATTTTGTTGATACCATAGTCTAATGCAGTGAACCAAGGCTCCCAGGGATTTGAGAGGAAGAGGTAGAGTAATAGCCATATTCCCCATTTAAAACTACTCTTCCTCCAAGTGGTTGATCATAGTACAGTCTTTAGATCCAGATTTTCAGTTAGCTTTCAGATTGTTTGGGTATAAAACTCCCTGGACCATCCCTACACAGTCTTCATCTGTGCACATGAAAAATGTGATCCAGTTATGACCTTGGCCATCGCGCCTGTGCCCAGGAGGTTAGGAATGTATAATGAACTCTCATATCCCACTATTGTATAAAAGCCAGGGACAATCACAAGTTCTGCACTTGGGGAAGTGCAAGGATAGGTCCCCTCCAGTGTGCCCCTAGAGGGCATAAATCACTTTGAAGGGGCAAGGAGGAAGCACAGCCTTGATTCACTCCCTTTTCTGCACTAGCCCACAGAGTAGCTTTGAAGAAAGAGAGCACACAGCACCACATAAGATAAGATCTGGCATGCACACTGTGCTCCATGGAGCTCTGGGAAGAAGTGTGGTTTTCCAAGATTCAGTCCCTCCAGGAGCTCCCCTTTGATTGGTATGATTGCATTAAACCCCACTCATGTCTGCAGCTAAGCATCACAACCTAGTTCTCAGTGTCTCCCTCTGCATCATGCTAGTAAATTCCTTAGTTCTTAGTGGGTCTGATCCTACTCACATTAAGGCCAGTGAGAGTTTTGTTTTTGCCATTGGAACGTGGTCATTGATAATTCCAGTCTGCTCAGTAGTGGAAGAGAAAGGAAAAGAAATACTCAAGCCTGGGTAGTGGTTAACAACAGATGTTCTGTACTCGGGTTGTGAGCCACCAGTGACATCTTCTAAAGGAGACAGTATTGACACTGATGGTACCCAACGGTTGCTAAGTAAATATTGATTTAGCAACAGCAGCTGAAGTGGTAATGTGCACTTATTCTGGTTTGTTGACAAATCATAAAAAAATAGAGTGCTTGCGAGATCTGGTCATTGGCATAAGATCCCTCCCCCCATCATCTGTAGGAATGGTCAAAATAGCTTGCAGATTAAGTTACCCATCCCTTTATAAACTAGTTATATTCTTATCTACATTGTTCTGTTTTCTGAATGTTTAGTTTAAAGATAGGAAAAACAATCTATTTTTTATGTTTGTTATGTTGTCCCTACTTCAGTATACCATCAAAAATCTCTCATTAATGATAGAATGGCTATAACTAATGTACTGGCAACAAGCATTTTCATGCTCTAGTCCTTTTTATCTACAAAACAATGGAAACCTTTAATAATAAAAAAGGAAATGCTAGCACTCTCCTTTAGTGATACAGATTTTTCCCTTTTTATTTGGTCTGAGACTGAGAATGAGTATTGTTGAGAAATACTGGTTTATTGCAGTGGGCTGGGAGATGAGATAAGACTGAAATACTGAACACACACATACAAGTAGAATATGTGAAAAATTGAAATGATATGTTTTTTGAAGTAGGTTGCTGTTAAGGTGATTGGGATACAGAACTTTTTTCTGGGGAAGTTGAGGAAAATAGTGATGTAATCAATTAAAATAGATGCCAATGTTCCCAGACAGAACTATCTAAAAGCGAAATACTAAGTGTGTGTGTGTGCGGATATATAACACATATCGTTTTTTTTTCTTTTTTACTTTATGTCAAGGTTATGTGACTTTGCTGCAAGCCTAAAAAAAAGTATGGGCCAAATCAGAGTTACTCTTTTATAGAGAACTGGAAATTGAGAGCTTGAATTCATTCCCTACAGGGAAGGAATTTGTTCCCCTGAAGAATACCCATGATAGCTATACATTTCCCCAATCCGCTGGAGTCCTTGGCCGTTTGTGTGAGGCCCCTGTAATTCTATGCTGCTCCCCTTAGTAGCCCCTGGGTATTGTGTAATAAAGGAACTAGAATACATCAGTGCTGACCTTAACAGCAAATAAATAGTGTGTCAGATTCTCCAGTACCCTGCAGCTGTGCACAGTAGCCCTATAACCGGCTCAGCTTATTCTCAAATTCCAAATGATCAAGCAGAGCTAAACAGCCACTTTTGCTTAAAATAAAACTGCTTGGGAAATGTTTCCTCATTCTCCCCACCAAAGTTCAATTCCCTCCCCAGCCTCCTAAAAAATATACATTTGTCTCAGGCCCAGCACCAACAAGGCTGCAAGCATCCTTCTTAGACTGTATGCGCCTCTGGTCTAGAAGCACGTTTCTGGGTGGTGTTACAGTACCTAGCACAACAGGGCTGACTAGGGGGCCTCTGGCACCTACTAGGGCAGTGGTTCTCAACCAGGGATATGCATACCCATGGGGGGTACATTAACTCATCTAGATATTTGCCTAGTTTTAAAACAGGCTACATAAAAAACACTAACAAAGTCAGTACAAACTAAAATGACTTGTTTATACTGCTCTATGTACTATACACTGAAATGTAAACCCAATATTTGTATTCCAATTTGTTTATGTTATAATTACATGGTAAAAATGAGAGAGTACGGTAAGCAATGTTTCAGTAATAGGGTGCTGTGACACTTTTATGTCTGATTTTGAAAGCAAATAGTTTTTAAGTGAGGTGAAACTTGGGCATACACAAGACAAGGCAGACTCCTGAAAGGACTACAGTAGTCTGGAAAGGTTGAGAGCCACTGTACTAGAGCATAAATAACAAATAATATTAATAATGATAGCTTTTTTTTGCATAAAAGTGCTACAATTCCAATATCTGATATCTCATTGCCCAGCAAGGCTAGAAATGGAGGATTTTGCACCACTGGAAGTGAAGATTCCATGCTTTGCAATAAGATTTAGTAATTGTTTCTAGTTCAAATATGGAAAAGCTGAACATTTTAGAGCTCCAGGTCCTGTACAATTAATCATATCAGGCCAGAGCGTCAGAGTTTACATCCGCTGAGGATCTGGCCACTGCTATCCAAGGCAAAAGGATTTACAGGCAAAGGGTTACAAAACCCAGTCTCAATAGATGCATATAAATCTCTTCATCCCCAAAGATGTCTTTCTGTAATCCATGTGTGATACACAAAACATATGAAAGGGTGGTGTAAAAAAATTAATCAGCACTCGTTGAGTGTAATGTGGTTCTCATGCAGCAATGTGTGCAGCCCAAATTCATACCATCCTGTATTCCATATCTCGATATTAAACATGATAATATATTCTTTTGTTATTTTTAGCTCATAAAGTGAACTGGCATTCTAACTCGTGTTTTTTGTGGCGAAATTAATTAGATGCTTTAGTTAACACAGCCACTGTGCCTGAACAGAAATTCCACACAGCAATGCCTCTCTCCACCACCACACCAATGTTCTCTCTCAATTACTTTTTTGTTAAGCAAATATGTACTGTGCTTTAGGTGCTGCATCCAGTAATTACATTGAACATGTCACTATTGTGTGATGGCTTCTTACAAGCCCTGTTATTATAAGTGTCAGATGAACTTTAAACAATTAGCATAGAGTAAGACTACGTTTATAAAAACACTGGGAAGTTTATTTTTATACACACTACCTCTTGTCAGAAGAATATTTGAGTGCAAAATTAAGTGAAATCAAAGCATCCCAAATGAAAAAGCTGGTGCATATAGTGGCTTTTCTAAATTCCATGGCATCTTGTTATAAAAAGACACAAAAATACAATTGTTTCTAGATATACATTTATATATGATACATCTACACACACAGACACACACTGTATGATGGTTACTGTTTCAAGAAACTGTATTGTTCTTTGAAATTGCTGTGATTCACGTCCCAAGGGTGGGTAATGTTGCAACAAATTGTACCTGAGGAATGCATAGCCCAAAGTTCCTGGGGAAACATAGTTTTATATACAATATTAACAAATAAATGACATTTCTCAGTTGTTCATATCTAATTTTGTATTTCAGCAAATAGCTCTATGGTAATGTTTGAATTTTCTCTATAGAAAGCTGATTCATCATGAAGTTTATGTTGCGATTATCTATGCTCTTCATAGATTATTAAATTTTAATAGATAATTGGAAATTTTCAACTCAAACTGTCAAAATTCCAAAACAGGTAGGGTGACATCCATGAAGGGACTTAGGCATTGCAACACTGAGTGTCATGGCACCTAGAATCACAGGAACAGCACTCTGATCCACAAAGCCGAGTTAGGCATCCTAGTTTCCCTATACAGTGAATGGGGAGAGAGAATGTGATCCACAAAAAACAGCACACTGGTGGGGAGCAGCCTAAGTTTGCCAATAGGAGATGACAACCAGAGGAGGCGGGGTTTGCTAAGTACCACCCCGTTGGTGATAGACATGTAATTTCAAGCTGCAGGGAGGTGTCTGGGAACCCTATGGACTTAGGAGGCTTAGATGTCTAAGCAGTTTCTTATAGGAATAAGTTAGGCACCTGACTTATCCAGCACACAACACTTAGAGGAGGAGGAGATAGTGGTGCCCACCTTATAACTGCAGTCCCAGTGGGCACAGCACTTGCCTGAAATGTGAGAGACCCAGGTTCAAGTCTGCCCTCTCTGTCACAGGCAAACAAAAGGATTTGAACAGAAGTCTTCCACTTCTCAGCAGCATGTGCTAACCGATGCATTATGGAATATTCTTCCGATATTCTGCAATGTCTCCTCTTGAAGCTGTTGCACCCTGGATACAAAATGAGTGATTGGAGCAGGGGGACTGGACCTAGGATGCCCCACCTCCCAAGTGGGTGCCCCAACCACTGGACAATAGAGTCATTCTTTCTCTCTAGCCCAGTGACTGTTTAAGTAGTTATCCATAGTTGTATAGTCATTGAGCCGTGAGGGAGAATAATTCTGTAGCCCATGTAGTAGAAGTTATTAATGTGCCCTCAGTGTTTTCTGGATAGAGACCTCTCTTCTTCAGAAATCCACCCTATAGTAATTAAGACAAATGAAAACATAGTACAGGAAAACTATTTAAATGGAATGTCTGTGAATGAGATTATTTAAGTTTAATGATTAATGGTAAGTATTGTTGCTTAATTGGGTCAGTAATTCTGCTTAATTGAGATGCCTTCAGGCTATTAAATTATGCATTGGTCTTTTGTGTGTGTGTTGCTCTCATTCTGTGTGTTTGCTTCTTTTTACAGTGCCCAATCCCTCCATAGCAGTAATACACATAAAGATCTATTTATATCACAACTATAACCTAGTCAGGGGACCCAGCCTCTCCAAGGCTTTAGTTTGATTTAGACACATTTCAGTCAGGTTGCCAGGCCAGGAAAGAACCATGTTGCAAATGGGCTATTCAAATTATTTGCAGCTAAACCCCAAAACCTAAGTCTTATGATTTTACCATTCACCACCAATTCACAAAAATTGGTGTGAGTTGGTGAAAGATCTGTGAGACTCAGTTCGGGCTCAACATGGGATAATTTTTGAGTGACAATTTTTATTCACAAATAATTATATTATCTAGGATCTCTTCCTTGAAAATTTTATGAAGACAAGGATCTGTTTCTAATGTTCTAATTTCTGCAGGTTTCAGTGAGAAAATAGCTATTTGATTTTTGGGGGGGAGAGTAGGGGAATAGGAACTGGCTTTGCCCTCAAAGCAAACCTAACCCCAACCTTTTCTGAGGTTCATAAAAGTTCAGATTCATTTGGCAGTAGGAGTTGTGACCAATATTGCAGCCTCATACAGTATGTTTGTATTAAATTGATGAATGCTTTATGTGTGATTGTTTTCTACTCCATAGGGGAGGGTTACTACAGCTCCTCCAGGAACTAAAAATTGTGTGTGGAGGGAGCGAAGGTGATTCACTGAGACTAGACAACCTCAGAAATGAACTACCCTGTGGAGTGGTTTGCTATATAGGCTGGGTTTTCCAGACTGCAAAACAGGGGGATTTGGTATAAAAGGATTAATTTGAACTGACTTGTGGCCTTCATCTTGATTCAGTAAATGGACAGGTTCTTCTGCCCAATGGGAGGTTTCACTTACTAGGGCCTATAAGACCAATGTGTGACTCCTGGTATATTTAGTGTGTGTTTAAATCTGTTTCTTTAATGTTTTTTCTGTAATGATTTTACCTTAGTAATAAAAATGTGCTTGCTTTGAAAGAACTGTAACTGCTGGCAGTACACTGTTCAGAGCCCTCAGAGGGAAAGCAAAGCACACGTGCTGGCCTGTGGGCAAACTGATTTGCAGCAAATATCAGGGAGCTGTAAAGACTTTAAAACCCCTGATCAGAAGGGAGTGGAACAAGGGTCTCTGTCCAGAGACAGGTGATGACAGAAGTCCTGAGACCTGGCTGGACACTCCTGGAATGGATCGTGGAGGAGAGGATACAGGGGCTGTTACCCTGAAATTATGACAGTCATTTTCACATGTTTCTGAAGTTCCTGGTTCCTGCGATGATCAGAAACAAAGCACCAAAATGGGGGAGCTGTGGTGATATTTCTGTCCTAGGAAGAAGCAGGAACTATCATAAATCTCTTGGAAATACTTATTTTTTGTTAGATCTCTTGCAACTTTTCCAATCCGAGTGATATAGAGGAAATATTCATACATTTGAGTGTTATGCAAACTGAACCAAACCTCTGAAAATGTTCAGGTTCACCCATCAAAAACTACTACCACACTTGCAGTATCTACCAAAGAAAGTGATTTACTTGGAGTATTTGATCAGTAGAGCATGCTACCTTCACTGCTTTAACTTTGTGAGTCTATGAAAATGATAGACATACAGAATATAGCTATTAAATCAGTAAAACTGTTAAAGAGGATGGGAAAGAAGCTTATAACATCCTAAGTGGCAAAATTATGTCTAGAAGATAAAGGACCAGAGCACTAGAACTGAATCTGTTGATTCAGTGTTCAGCAGCAACAGAAGAACAGGAAAGAGATATTACAGAAGCAATTTCTGCACCTGTGACAACAAAACCTTTGCATTTGCATTTCCTCACAGGATGTTGTGCTAAAAGGACTACACTGAGGATGCATGGCTAATGACACTGAAAAGCAGACAGTAATTTCTTCCACTCAATCACATAAACTGTTAGAGATGGTGTAGCAGGATGGACCCTTGCTCCTGCTCTGAAGAGTTAAAAACAACCCTGGGAAGAGGGCTGTGGCTGGGGCAAGAAGCCTGGGCTGATTGGGGAAAGTAGGCTCAGTTGTGCCCATGCCCCAATCAGGCCCAGCTGGCCCCTATAAGAGACTGTGAGCCACGAGCCCCAAAAGTCTCCCTAGAGGGAGAAGGGCCTAGTTGTAGGGAGCTAGAGACAAAGTACCTGAGGGGAGCAGGGCTGGGGAAAGGCAGAGGAGCTGGGGAGCTCCAGCCTGGAAAGCCCCAGGCTGCAGCCTAGCAGAAGGCAAAAAAAAAGGTACTGGGGGTTGCAGAGGGCAGCCCAGGGGTAGGTCAAGGCAGCAGGTCCAAACCCAACCTTGCCAGTGATGAGTAGGCTGATACTGCAGTCTTCCCCAGGGCGTGGGGGCTAGATGGTAACTGGCAGTAGCCTGATACTGAGGTGAGGTGGGAAGAGTGGGTGGGGGTTCCCCGGGAAGGGGAGACCCTAAGACCAAGGGGTAGCTGCCAGAGGCAGCACTTCAGGTAAAAGGGCACCGGGTCCGGGGAGGGACAGGGAGGCCAGAGGACAGGTGGATCTTCGACCTGCAGATGGCGCTCCGGAGCCGGAACTGAGTTAATTCCCAGAAGTCACCAGCAGGAGGCGCAATCAGGGGTGAGTCTGCTACTCTACAAATGGTCATCAAAATTCTGTTTTGATTTAGATTATTCAGTGCTGTCTTCTGATGATAGGTAAGACATAGGGGAGAGAGATGGGGAAGTAAAATTTAAATGAATGTCATTGTCGCTTATATTCCGCTGATATAATAAATAGATAAAGTACAATGTGCTTTGCACAGAACTTTAGATTGCTGACTCCTCAGGATTAAGTTTATGAGCTTTGGAAGACAATTCATCTGTGGCCATAAAAGACTAAGTTAGCCTACAGAAAGATCTCTCACTTACTATCTATATAATCACACACACAAAAGCTATGGTAAAGTAAGATTGCAAAGTCAAGCACTCAAAAGTTAGGAAATGCCATAATTAAGGTTGTTTGAAGAAACAACCGAAGAAACAGAAATTGTTATATGGCATCATAATAATACTCACATGGTTCATTGGCAGGGTTGGAATTTTTCAATTCACCACACAGACCTCTGTCACTTGAACTAATGAAGTAACCAATTGCAGTAGTAGCTTATTATCCTCTAAATGAACCAGAAATAGAGGGAGATGAAATACATGCTATGCCATTGGGATTCATAGATATTTGCTAACATAGAGGAATGACGAGATGAAGGAATCTTTTGAGTTCCATTCCTGGCTCTAGAAAGGATTGTGCTCAAGTAGTCATAGTCCACTTTGCCCATGTTCAGACTAAGCCTGTCCCATTTTGTCTCTGTGTCTTCCACCCTGTTCCAGTGCCGTCTTTCCCCCACCCCCATCTTCTTGCCCAAGTCCCATACTCCACATTCCATCCCAGTTTCTTTGCTCATGCAGTCTTCTTCTCTCCCTCTGGGCTCCCCATCCTAGTCCCAATCTTCTCCTCACCTCAGTTCTCATCTGTAGGCTCCCTGCAAGTTTCCACTGAGCATGTGCACATTGCAATTTTTCAAAGGCTTATAACTTGGCCAGATGTGGGCATTTTTTCACAATAACAGCAAAAGTCACATCCCTGACACAAAGGCCACCTTCCAGTGCTCATAACACCACTGAAGCCAGCTTCCCTCACTCTGCCTCCTCTCCCCCACTATCAGCAGGCATGGGTTGTCTCTGCCTGACACTCCTCTTCTCCCCTATTTGCAATGTGCCGCTATACCAAGTGGTGGGAGATGGCTGACATAAAACCATTTGCACTGACTTTGTATCACTTAAGATTGTCCTGTGTCAAGGTAAATGCTCATCTGCCCCTTATGGGGTTGAGCCTACTCTGTATATGAAAAGAGACGAAGGGTCTGGAGGGTGGGGTATTACCTCATGCTCTCAGAAGTCACTGAGATACCAAAGCATTGGCAACTGTATGCAGTACCATTCCAGCATCCCCCAGTTTTATTTGACTTTGCTTTGATGGATTTTGCCTCCCTCTTCACTGCGGAACTGCTGAAAATGTTAAATACTAAAAGTCTAATAGATCCTCAACTGGTGTAAATTGGCACAGCTCTACTGAAGTCAATGAACTAGCTGAAGATCTGTCCCAAGATCTTCACTCTGATTTTTCTCTATGGCAAACAGATTGTTTGTTTGTTTTAATTTTTGCATGTCCACTGAAAGGAAAACCTAAAACATTAAAAGGCCTGGGCCTGGTGAAAATAAGATTGTTTATACGCCATTCTCCTGCAACTTGTGCAGGCATTTAAACCTGTACCAAATAGGTGTACAAAGCTAGTAGATCATTATGGAGGAATTTCACACCTGTTTTTCCTGTACTTTGCCTGCTATAAGAAGCTACACAGGGTGCAGGGCAAGGAAGAATCAGGCACATTATTTTTGAAAAACCTGCTCCAAAAGCAACATCTTTCCACAACTTGGTCTTAGCTTGTCTATTTGGTGGGCTCCCAAATCACTGGTGTGTTTCTGAATTGCAATTCAATGAACAACTCTCAGCACACTTTCTCTGCATTGCAGTCTTAATGAACTTAATTTAAACAAGTGATTCCAAGAAATTTCGTGGCAGGAAGGAGCATTCCTCAGCCAAATGTTCTAAATTAACTGTTGCACTGGGTTTGTACTGTACCAATCGTCTATAAATCTGTTCAGGGGGTGTTGGATAATGCTGTATAAAACTGGAGGTGGACAATACCTGCCCACCCAACAGCTTTTAACTGATCTACTCAAACGATGGTTTCAAATATAGTTAGAATGTTCTTGTGTAAATCTTAGAAGAATGTATCTGGCAGCAGAAGTGGTGCTATCACAATGCATAAGTAGTTCAAGTACAGCAAGATATTCATTTTAAGGGAATTAATTTTGGCAGCCCAACAGATATAAAGCTGTTTTCATCTGGTCTTCTAAGTCACCGATTTACTTAGAAAATGGAGACTATTTTATTTTTAAACATATAGCTGATCCTCTCAAATCTTACTTATGTGAGTCAGCCTTATCCATCAAAGTAGACCCACTGCAGGTAATGTGGACTACTCACCTTACTCATTTAGTAAGGTTTTGCAGGACTCAATCTGTGTTTTGTGTTAACAAAAATATAATAGTAAAGCTCTACTGCAAGCTCTACATAACATTCTCAATTATACAACCATTGATTTGGAAGCCTGCGGTTCCTCGTCAGTGATTAATATACATAACGGTCACCATTGAGTTTATTGATGGGGACTTGAACTGTGGCTTAATAAATAGCATAGATAATGGTGATTGGCAATTTCAGATATTAAAGCGTGGCTAAGATTTGCCTTGGTGATAGGGGACATATGTGAACTGAAATAGAATTTCCTCCTAGAGGATATGTGAGCAATACCAAGAGTTCTGACTCCCGAGAGGCATTCTACGGTCTGTAGAGTGGTTCAGAATACATCAGAGCTGTCTGTTGAATAGGACTGGCAGGAAATTTTCTATCAATTTTTTTTTCAATGGCGAATTAGTTTTTCAACTAGGTGAAATTATAGAAAGTGCCTACTTAGACTCATAGACTTTAAGGTCAAAAGGGACCATTATGATCATCTAGTCTGACCTCCTGCACAATGCAGGCCACAGAATCTCATCCATCCACTTCAATAATAAACCCCTAGCCTATGTTTGAGTTATTGAAGTCCTCAAATTGTGGTTTGAAGACCTCAGGCTGCAGAGAATCCTCCAGCAAGTGACCTTGAACATTTTTGATTTTTCAATGGAAAACCAAAGCCCCATAAATGTTCAGGGTTTTGTTTTTTCTATTAAAAATCCTAATTTTCCACTGCAAACTTTGACAAAAATGGTAGGGGAAAATTTAAATTTGTCAATTTTCCCAGGTGCAGCGGAGGGGAATTCCAACCAGCTTTTCCATTGAATACATTTTTAGGGGCAAATTTTCAGCCAGGCTTTGAACGCATGGAAAACTGCATGCATGCATCTTGGTATGCACACATTCTGGTACATGCCATAGTTTGGTGAGATAAGCACCTGCATTCCCACAAGTGCTACAATCACAGCCATAAACCTCTTTGTCCCAGTAGATACAAATTCTAACACTAACACTTGCACACTATTAAAATCTAGTCGCCATTGGCCATGTAGTGCTGTGAATAAGGATCCTGGACCGCCTCTGGAAGAACTTTGCTAAAGTCCTTGTCATTGGAGGTATTTAGCAGGGTCAGACTGATACTAGAAATTGATCTCCAACTTTCCATTAAGACATGTGCCATTATGGAGCTCCCTAACTTAATTAATGGCTTGAACTTTGAATTCTTAGATCCACATTGTCACACCAAGCCGCACAGTTTTATTAGATATCACCAGCCTCAAAATATATCTATTTTTTATGAAGTAAGAATCATCTGCATGACAGTTGTGTGTGTGTGTGTGTGTGTGTGTGTGTGTGTGTGTGTGTGTGTGTGTGTGTGTGTGTGTGTGTGTCTCAGAGAGAGAGGGTACAAATGAATGTCCCCAGTTTGCCTGCCAGTGTAAATATACTATGTAGACTTCCAGGTGACAGCTCATTGCATTCATTAGGCCCCAGAACCTCACCCCAGCATATAGCCCAAGCAGCTGGGTTGTGCATAAAGGGGATTCTTGAATTGTAGGGTTTTGTGGTTAGAGGCATCAGACCCCTCTGCACATGTCAATACAGCATCAGAGTGTAGCAATAACCACATGCCACCTCTGCCCTCCTTTCTGATATGATTAACTAGTTGCCATCCAATCCCTTTTACACTCTTGACCTTCACTTAACACAACCTCAAGCAGGGAGCTGAGTTCTGTGGTGCAGCCCTATGTAAGCTCCCAAATCTCCCCAGACCGAGTAAATTTTATAGATAAATCACAAGAGGAATATATCAATAATAAATTTGTCCATTACTTATTTTGTTAGAAAATGTGAATGTGAGCAGTCTGAGATTCAAGGATCAAATGTAATTGTCAACATTAGAATTCTGCTGTAATGTGCTTTCAACTACAGTTGTCTTGGTATGTTTCTGTGACTCGGTTGTCCACTCTCCCTGTTCTCTAGCCTTTAAAAATAGAAACAGATTTATTTGTAAATATCTTCATCTTCTGCATCCACATCCCTCTTCATTCCCTACTCAGATGTTTCCTTTCTGTCATTGTACTATCTACTAATAGGTTTTGTTGAAATTAAAATCTAATCATTTTAAATATGAAATGCAGAGATGGGCCCAGACCATAACCCAAGACCCTGATATTCAACACTGAGTATAGGGCTTGAATTTGGGTGGCTTGTGGCAGCTTAGTAAACCCACACTCTTTTGGAGGATGTCATCCAGTGCTTCAGAATCTAAACTGTCCTATAAAAATGTGTAGCTGGTATGGCTGAAAATGGGAAAGAAATGTAACAAATATAGTGATGTCTGCCTGAGTTTGCAGAGAGCCTGAAATAATAGCTCTAAGAAATGTGTGAGCTGCCCCATTCATCTCAATGGAAGTGTTATCTCAGAGGCCCAGTGACAATGCTATCATACAACATTGTTATTATTTTGCCAAAAATCCAAGCCCACAAATAAAGAGAGGGAAGGACATATTCAGATTTGCACAATCAATGATTGACATCAAAGTTTGCCACCACCAGCAGGTGTCAGTGAAGAATAGCACCAACACATAGATTTTCCCAATATAACCAACAAGAGAGGGTAGAGCAGGTGTCTGAGTCCCATCAAGGAGGAGCCAAGTTCAGATAGACCGGTGGGGCAGCCAAGTCTTATCAAAAGGAGCTGAGTTTAAGGCCTGTAGTAGGACATCCCATGGTAAGTCAAGCCTGAGGAGCACAGTGGAGTTCAAATCTAAGTTCAGCACTCTATGCATGATATTAGAACATTTGCACGATTTATTACCAGTATCATCTCATTCTGGTGTGTCAGATGGAGGCTAAGTTTGGGAGCGTACCATTGCTTTTGTATTTCCCAATTCAACCACTGAATGAGGGGTTGCCAAACCCAGAGCTAGATCCCAATTTCGTGGCATGGACTCTCTCTAACATTGGATTTAACAATGCACTGAACTGTGCTGGCTTGTGGTTTCAGTCTACTTCCCATAAACTAGCACTCCAACTAGCACCTCCAGCAGAGCTGCCCAGGATTGAATTCTCAGGAAAACCACTAATCTGTCAGCCCTAAAATGAAGCATACAGGGAAGAGGCACAGCAGTAGCCCTATGGCACAGCTCTACTCTCTGATCACATAGTGTATAGGGGAGATGCTGCTGCTTGAAGCAGCATTAACAGCTCACAGCTTCTAGGGTGGCTCTTCCACATTCTGTGGGTGAGGCATTCCAATTAGTGAAGCTAATTTCACCCAGCATGTTTAGACAATCCTTAGGGGCTCCCAGTTTGAGAAACGGAAACGTACAAGATGCAAATTGATGTACTGCAGTGTTTGGAACACTGCCTTACTGCTGTACTACCATTGTTAATCAGTTCAGAGAGTCCAAAAGCAATCAGAAAAATGCCAACAGGCCTAGAGTTAGACTAGGAGTTAGTTATCAGAAACAATAATAAATAATAATATTAAATAAGCCAACTATCGTTAATTGCAGGATTCATCTCAGATTTTGGACGTCTTGCTGCCTAACTTCCCACTAACGCTCTTCCTTCCCCCTCATTCCTATTGATAACAGCCCACCATCCTCATTATTGCCCATTCCTGCAAGTCTTCTACCTATGAGAAATCTCTTCCCCATGAGGTCACTGTGGCTTTAGAATTCCTTCTCTTCAGTCCCAATTAGCCTGATGCCATTTCAGCATTTGAGAGAGGGCCAAAGTGTTGTGGTTCATGGTTTGGTTTGGTATCTGTGTTTCAGGGATTTTGCAGAGTTGTGATTCCTGATGATTGGCTGGCTTACGCTGGGAGGGAAAGGGGACAGGACACTGCTGCTGCATTTGTTGTTTTGTTTTTCTTTAATGCTCAAGGTTGAATTTCCCCTAGTTAGCAGGGTACCCAAAGCCAAAGATCCTCCTTTTCTTCCCTTTCATCTCTCAGCACAGTCTCACGTGTCTACATCTCCATAGCTTCTCTCTGCTTCATTCTCACTCTTAGCAGTTCCCTTTCTTTTAATTCTTGGTTTTGCATCTTTTCTCATGCTGCCCTGATATATGAAACAGTAAAGAGTTTCACAGGCATAAAACTCATCCGCTCCCTCTCTTTGTCAGTGCATGGTTATTCCTAACAGTATGTTCATTAGTACTCCAGCTTGCTCAGCCCATTTAAAAAAGTTCCAAGTGATGGTTCACCACCGCCCTTGGGTGACTATGTTACATCCTAATGCATTTCACTGCCAGGCTGTGTTAGCTGGATATTCAGCCTAAATGTCTTGTCTTCATTTCAGCCCATTACTCCTACTAATTCCTCCACAGTGAACAAGTCTTCTTCATCCTGGGTGTTTACACTCTGCAAATACTGTACATTTATAGGCTCTTACCCTGTTTAGGCATAGTTTTTAAATAGCTGTTCTTTATTGTCATGGTTAACTAAAAAGGGAGTGATGACTGAGAATAATGCAACCTGTTGTGAAGTATATTGAAGATTATTCTAATTACTGCACAGAGACCTCATATTGCCTATCAAAGGATACCTGAAGAATAGAGTGTGCTGCGGTCTATAGAACAGAGGGTACAATCTCCATCAATATTACTATTTGTGTTAACGTAAATGATGAACTGATAAAATGTAGCTTTTCATTACTAACACATATAGATCTGAAACATGCCTTGGCCAGCACAGTGAAGAGGAACAAAGACACGTCTTCTGTAAAAGGACTCTTGTAAGGGGAGATTTATTATAACTGGCCTGAAGGGTAGGCTAGGAAGTACACTTTTCTACTCCTTGGAACAGAAGCGATGTATATTCTTGCCTAGCAGCTCCTGCTGTCTGCAGCAGTCAGTACATTTCCCCAACCCACAGACTACACTCCCCTGAATACATGGGCCCTGATCCTGCAATTCTATAGTTCTTACCCCCCAAGGAGCTGCAGGGGATTCTCAGTGCTACTGTAATATAAATAAATATTAATAATAACAATATAGTAGGGAATAGTCATTTGAGTAACAGCTATAGACCTGAGTTAAGGGTTTGCTGGCTCATACTCCTGTGTGAATGTCAGCACATCAGCAGGCAATCGATTTAGCACTCTATTCAGGGCTCGGAAAAGATCCAGCCCTGATACATACACAGGGAATAATGCTCCTTAAGTACTCTTACCCATCCTTCTCCAATCACTCCATGCACCAGGATAGTAGAGAGCAACATTTAGCCCTGAGTTTCTCTAAACTGAAGGTTGGCAAAACTTTTATGTTTTGTCATGTATTGACTCGGACTTGAAAGGGATTTTGTACAGATGTCAGGCTTCAGCAATACCCAAATGGAAAGTACAGAAATGGAGGCGGAATAGACTCACAGCTGACAGCACATGAAATGCTAAGAAAGAACCACAGAAAATATCAAATACAATTATATGGTCAGATCCTGAGTTCTCTGACTTTATTTGGCCTCCAGGCAGATAAACTTCAATTGATTTCAATCAGAGTAAAAATGGAGGCAGTATCTCAGGATTTGACCTAGAAATTAAATGCAAAACCAAGGAAACAAACCATTGTTTTAAATAATGACATAGCTACCTGCTAACGTGTAGAATTAAATGTAAATAAAGTACAAACAAGCTATGTGTTTAGTCATTACATGAATAAATGAAATAAAATATTAATTTTGTAAAAAAGCAGCAACAGGAAAAAAGAAACATTTTGCTGAGCAGGTACAATCACAAACAAAATCCTAATTGTCCTTGGCAGATATCTGGAATTGAATGCAATTTTTGAGGCAGGATGTGAGAGCTCTGCTATTTCAGATCCATAACAAGAAGACATTTTTAAAACTCATTTTGCTCTTATGGCCTATTTACACTGAGACAAGCCTGCAGTAGCTGGTGTACACTAGCTACTCCTCGCTAACTCCCCACGTGGACACTTACTGCACGCTAAGACTGCTTTTGTTCTCATTATCTTAATTCACTTTGCAAGTGTACTAAGGTAAACCTCCCAAGGGCACTCTTAGCACTCAGTAAGAGTGTCTACATGGGGAGATACACTGCGGAGTAGCTGGTATGCTCCAGATTCACACCCTATCTTAGGGCTTGTCTACACTTAAATTTTATGGTGCTCTAACTTGCTGGCTCGAGGGGTGGAAAAACCCATGGGGATGCTCTTATTCAGAATTAAAGTGGCTTAAGGCCACTTAAGTCACTGAATTAAGTTCAGTTTATCGTAATTCATCTCCATAAATTAAAGTAAACCAATTTAAGGCTACTTTTCTTCTGAATAAGAACATGCACCAAGGCATTTAATGTGGTTTAACAAATATACTTTAAATTCACACCTTTAGTTAATTCAGATTAACTTTTCTGAACATCATGGTGTAGACAAACTAAGGACATAACTCCAATTCACAATTCCTTCCTACTCTGAAGATGTAGTGAGTGAAACACCCTCCATGCCTGCTTAACTGTGCCGGCCAATGAATAGATGGGGGGTGGAGCCATGTCTCTGCCCATTCCCCGCCTTTCTCACCCCTCCCACCTGCTTTGAGGAAGGGGTAAGAAAATGCAACGCACCTGTATAATCCCACTTGCCAAATCTGGGAAGCCCATGCAGGGGTGTTCAAAGTTTTACTTGCTCTTACTCCTTATCAGGGGAGTGTAGTCCAAGTCAGTGTATCCTTTTATGCAGCCCCACTTTCATATATGTATTCATAGCTTTTAAACAAATAACTGGATAGTGTATTCCTTGTGCACCCAAACACTGGAAGCTTTGGGTGCAAATGTATTGCAGGGGAAAGCTTGTATTTGCCTTAGTAATACATATACAGCATGACTATGACTCAAAATAGAAAAATAGAGCAACGAGGAGAGTGAGGATCTACTATCTGAGTTACATTAATGTTCATTATAGAAGGATAATAGTAGATCTCCTCTCAACCATGTAACCAGGGAATTGTACAGGAGAGGTCAGTTTTGTTATGCCTGTATTTTCTTTCCAAAGTCTATCCCAATCTTTCAGTGCTTCACAGTTTGCTCTGTTCACACTCCACTCATTTTCATCTCTTCCAAGAGTGCATTAGCAGAATGAATGATCCGGAACATGAATGCTTTAGCATCACGGGACACTGAGTTTGGTTGGGTACAAAATCATGGCTTCTGCTCTTTCAACGGCAAATTGTTTTCTCACTCTTTTAATCTGTATTGCTGGGCAGATGCTAGGAAATAATAGTATCATAGGTGCCTTGTACAGTGCTTGTTGGCTTTGTTAATCTTAATATTTAATAGCTTTCCATACTCTCTCTTTGCTGTTCCCATGTGCAAAAGTTACTATCATGGTAACTGCTGCCTCTCCACTATCAGATGACTCTCCTGGGAGAAATCAAAAACACCTCCCAATTCTCTTGAGTAATTATTTTGTACACAACATTAGTAGTTAAAATCATCTGGCCAAATTCTGCTCTTCTTACACCACTGTAAATCTGGAGTAAATTTATAATCACAAGCATGATTTGGCCTCTTTTCTTTGCTTATATATGTGACCATTTGTATACTTTAAGTAGGTGGTAAATAACTACATTATTCATAAAATGTTTTTAAAATTATTATAAATGGAATCTGCTAAGCAATTGTCATTCCAAGTTGATTTAAACCATAGGTGTGTAGAAGACAGCAGCGCAGGCCTCACCATTTCTAGCATTTTGTCTGTTTTCACTGGGACTTCATGCAAAGCAGATGTTCAGAAATGAGGCTGTCTGGACTGCAAACTAGGCAGCAGTTCAAGTTGAAATTGAAGCTCATCTGACATCATAGCAGGGGCAAATTTTCCCCACAAACTCACAAAGAGCCTGTGCCTTTAAAGAATTCATGTACTGAGGAATGATGGCATGAAGTCACTATGCACTCATCCTTCAAATTCCTCCCCTAGACCCAACTACAGAAATCAGCTAACCAAGGATTGCCCAGATGTGTGACAGGTACAGCTGATTCTATTTATTTTTTTTAAAGGGAACCATTAGGGACCATCAAGGTGAACAGAAGCTAGTCTATTAAAGCAAAAACAAAAACATGATGATGCTTGGCCTCCTTTCCCCTTTGAGTCTTGTCTCAAATTGGATTGCAATTTCTGGGGCAGGGGCACTCTTTACCTTTTGTGTCTCTACAGTGCCTACATACTGGGTCCCCACTTTTGCTGTGGATCTGTAACAGTGCAATTAGTATATTTAATCCCTGAGAAGGCAGTGAAATTTGATTGCGAATGGCTCTAGAATCCCTTTCTTGCCAAACTCAGGTTCACTCGGAATATGATCGACTACACTGGTCTACAATTTTTGAGAAGTTGTCTGCTCCAGAGATAAAATATTATATTTATTATGTATTTTGATGTGCTGAATTCAAATATGACAATTAAAACAACTGATTGGCTACTGTTTCTAAGATATTTAAGTTTTTACATTTTATATCTATGTATATTGTGTAGATAGTAGAGTTTTAATCATAAATTGTAAACCTAGGTCTTTTCATGTGTTTATGGTTGCTTTACATAATAATATTTCACCTGTCCTGTTTATGTAACACTTTAAAAATCAGCAAAAGGGTTATATAAATAAAATTTATTATGAAACAAAATTCAAAAAACTATTATGTACATAGTTTAGTCCTATTCAGTGTCTACTCGGCGCTTCTTGGCTAATCTCTTGTATTCATTCAATGGAGCATCTCTTGTCACTGCCCAGCAATAGTCTGCAAGCATTTGCCCTGATAGCCTGCCAGGAGATTCCACTGCTGTAGTCTGGAGCCCAACAGCTCGGCCTTACTCTTGGGTCGTTCCAAATCCCTGACAAGGTCATTCAGTTCACCTTGTGTTATGAGGTGTGGTTCAGAGGAGGAGGATGGGAAAAAATGTGGGTCCTGTGACATTGATGGTTCAGGACCAGAAGTTTCATCCTCTTCCTCTTCCTCCTCTGACTCAAGTGAGAATGATTCTGGTGCATCAGGAACCGGCAGTCCTTCTCTGTGGGGTACTGGATGTATAGCTGATGGAATGTTTGGATAATACACAGTCCACTTTTTCTTCTTTGACACACCTTTCCCAACTGGAGGCATCATGCAGAAGTAACAATTGCTGGAATGATCTGTTGGCTCTCTCCAAATCATTGGCACTGCAAAAGGCATAGATTTCCTTTTCCTGTTCAACCACTGGCGAAGATTTGTTGCACAAGTGTTGCAGCATATGTGTGGGGCCCACCTCTTGTCCTGATCTCCAATTTTGCAGCCAAAAGAAAGGTGATAGGCTTTCTTAACCATAGTGGTTATACTGCGCTTTTGTGATGCAAAAGTCACTTCACCACAAACATAGCAGAAGTTATCTGCACTCTTCACACAAGTACGAGGCATCTCTGCTCACTTTGGCTAAACAGAAATGTGTCCCTTTGCAAAATCAGTGACAAATAAGAGAGTACGACACTGTAAAATTTCTAGAGCTGATATAGGGCAATTTGTTCAGCAGAGTGATGTAAGCTTCCTTATGATTGCATCATCCATGACTTCTAGGAATAACATGATGCAATTCATATTATGTATGATGCAATACCAGCTTCAGATTGCATCATTCATTGTTTTACCTAAAAAGCAAGTACTGTCCAAACCCAGTCATATATTTATTCATAGATCCAGTCAAAGATATATTTTAGTCATTTCTGGTTTAAATTGAGATTTCTTCCCTTTATAACTCACTTATCCTCCGCCATTCCCAAGTCAAGGGTCGTATATACTGACCCAATAGCATATCTTGAAAACTAGAGCCAACCAATAATTTTAAGCATCATTTTCATTCTCAGTGATCCAGAATTAGTAAAGTTGGACTACATTTATTTCAGAAGCATTTTGGCTGTAGAGCAGTGCTATCAGATACAGAATGAGCATGAGAAGCAGAGGTTATCAAAATTGTGAGCCTAAATGATGTATTTTGCAATAATTTATAACAATAACTACAGACAAACTTAGGTGCAATTTCACCATCTAGTAAAGTACAATCATGCTTTTGATCTGGAAATATATAAGAGCACCCACTTATTTTCATTACATTAAAGTGATGTCATATAGAGCTGGGTTTGAAAAAGCTTTATGTAATATTTTTCAAATATAAACTGCAGATGTTAAGCGTGTGTGGTTTCTAGGTTTTGCAGGAAGAAAAAGGCTTCTGAAATACATATGATCAGGAGGTTCTGGACAGAGAGCTGTGCAGTATTTGTGACTTTGGCACAGAAACATTTTCCCCTAGTGTTTTGGAACTCATTTCCCCTCTTTATTTTTCTCATTTGTAACTGTTCACATGATGTGGTGTTAGAACCAAAGCTAACTGTGACCTGAAAGTGATTGGGGCACAGACATTGCAAACAATTCTCCCTTAAACTGTGGAGAGTACCTGTTTGATTAGAGCTTGCTCTCTCTCCCTCCCCCCCCCACCCATTTCATTACTAAATATCTTTAAACTTAAAATGATAACTGTAATTAGTAAATAACTTTCATGTGGGGTGACTCTTACCTCCACACTGGTGAATGGATGCACAGAGGAAAAATCCTGCTCTTATGCACAGCCAGCATATATAATCCACTCTGTCATTGCCATTCAACAGATGAAAGCAAGAATCTTTTCAAGGACGAAGCATGATGTTTTCCATCAGGCTGAACATCAAAACTCTACTTCTTGTGAAGCCACCAGACAATATTTTCCCATTTGAGATTATATCAGTCAGAAATTAATTATTTAGGCCTTTTTTAAAGAAATATGCCAACATCAAAACATTCCACTAACACAGGTGAAAGATAATTGAAATCCTAAAGAAATGGGGGCCTGAGCCTGACAAGCATTTAGCACCCACAACTTCCATTGGGAACACCTCTGATCAGGTCAATTATAAACTCTTCTGTGAAAGCTCTTAATTAGGAATACTTTTTCAAATGCACAACCCAGAATTTGAGCTTTACACATTGATTGCACTAACATAAGCACATGTGGTTATATACATCAGTAAACTTCTGTACAGGTGTATGGCTATTTACACATCATTATACACACTCATAAATCTTTTATACTACATGTTTCACTTGATTTCATTTCTCAGGTGCAAACAATCCAGTGGCCAGACAGGTATATTGACATTAGTAAACTGCCTGAAGAACAGACTGAAGAAAATGGATCTTTTGGGGCTGTTTGTTCAGTGCAGATGTGGAGTGTTGTGCCTGTAAATGCAGCTGAAAAGTGATTAACAGAACAAAGTGCGCTGGGATCTGATCCTGCATAATGAGTGCACAGCTGCATGGCTGTAAAGTTATTCTTGTCTAGTGGCAAGAGTAAGGCCAGTGCAGAGCAGTTGGCATCGCAGTGATGCAGTTGCATGCAGAGGATGACAGCTCAGACACACCCATTCCTCCACCTACTGTTCTACCCTTTTTTACATCATGAACTCTTAAGACTGACTTCTGCTTGAGGTGGAGAACTATGCTTAGCGTTCAATTATATCCTACACACACACATAATTTCCAATTGTACTACAAAGCAACAGCCTTGCCTTCCTACTGCCCATTCCACAAGGCCTTGCAGGAATAAGATATTGATTCATAATATATCTTAGATTCCTTGGTAGTGTTGAAGAGAAATATGAGAGCTGAATTGTTTGAACTGGGAGTGGCAGATGAACATTCCATGTTCTGTCTTGGAGAGGGAAACTAGGGCTTGCTGCCTTCTTGTTGGGTACCTGGAGAGAAGGGCTAATTATTTCTATTCCTCTGCAATGCAAAGTAACGTGCCCTTTCCATAGCAAAAAAAAAAAAAAAAAAAAAAACCTCTCCAAAACACACGTTCAACAAATAGGTTGGCTCTACTTCTATTATCTTAAATCTTGGACACTATTCAGGAGCATATTCATTTTCCTGCCACGGCACCAGCAGAAAATAAAAAAAGGCTTCTAAGCCATTGTGGATTTACCTGCAACTGGAAATGATTTGCAGGCAGGTTGCATGTGCTACTAAAAGTGATTGCTAATGTTTTCACTAACTACAGTATCTCAGCTCTCCTTGTGTTGAATATATTTTCAAGTTGTCACCAATCAGTCAAGTGCTGAAAATGTAGCCAGGCATCTCCAGCTGTCTAGTGGATAAATGTGTTTCTAGAATGCTTGCTCTTAACAGTAGTTTAATGAGTGTTAATTTTATGTGTTGATGTATGTTGTAGGGAATATGAGAGATCAACTGAAGGCGTATTTATTGACACCATATGGCAATTCCATAAATCATGGCCAGTAGCAATTCTGTGTTTTCTTCCCCAGGTGTAAGCTAATTGAATAACATGTATGCATCAGGTGTGTGGTGAATTCGCTTGTAAAATGTAAATAAGTGGTACAGTGATTTTGGGAACAGGATCCTACACTTTCCCTGCCTGCTGTGGAGGGAGAAGGGGAGAAATGATCTCAAGTCCATTTGCAAAGAGGTCTTTGATGGTTCAGTGGGCTCACCTTCTAGCCACAAGTTTGGTAACAGGTGTTTAGGTGGGACAGGTATTTAATAATTCAGAACTGATTAATGGTAGATAACTACAAGGGTCCAGATCCGCACCTTGTATAAGCCAGCATAGACTGCATCAAAGTACATCAGCCAAGGATCTTGTCCATTGTATTTAGATGAGTTTGTTTACTCATGTATATTGATGTTTTGGTAACCTATGTACAGTGATTGTGTCTATTTAAATAAGTTAATTAAATAGACAGTTATGATAAAACTGGCTCTTATTCCTCTCTATTTGTATTTTGACTCAGCTCAGATCTGTCACAACCTAGAGAATAGTAGTTTCATAATATTTGTTATTCTTCCTGACAGATCCCCAGTCAGTGCTGTACCCTGGCTACAGCAGGTTTTAATATTTAGTGAGATTTATCTGCACTAATATTTCTTATTCTTTGGGTTAAAAATTGATTTTCATTCTCCTTGGCACAGAATGGACTCTTTGCTCTAGGATTTTCCCTAGCTTGTGACTGAGGCCAGGTGGGCCACAAAGTGTCAGAAGTCCAGTTCCCAGTTCAGCTGAAAGATAATTGCAAAGAGAATTACAAAACAGAATCCCATCAGTAATGTTCAGACTTTCAGGGGTGGACTTTCCTCATTCATCCTAAGAGTGTTCCATTATTCCCTTAGTAGCTGATACATATTTACATGGTGTAGATTCAAGTCTAATTTTAATTAAACACATGTTTGTGCTTTGCCCTTTATTAGGTGAAAAACCATTTGTAATCACATGGACGTTATAATTTATGACCTAGAGCTAAACCATTATGTGACTATGCATTTTAAACTTTGAAAGAATAGAATTCTACACAAAATAAACATAATTTTAGAAAACCTACACCAAATGTGGCTCTTTGCCTAGCTACGTAGATGGCCGCTAACATGGTAGCATTTGAGTACCTCCCACACACATGCAAAATAGAAATAATAAGAAAAACGTTACTTACCATTGTATCGATACGGTTCCTCATGAAAACTGTCACTGCCTGTTCCCAATTATAGAATGTAATCAAGGGAAATTGGTCATTGAGCCTTTGGAACCTTCTGGAAACCAGTGCCACACAAGTGTCCTTTCTTGACACCACATGTCAACAGTCGAGTTTATAAATGACTGATATAATATTTCCAGGGACTGGGCATGTAAGACCTTCTCAGAAAGGAAAGCACAGAGCATTTGCAGCCCATTAGCAATTATCTTTAAAAAGTCATGGAAGATGGGAGAAATTCCAGAGGACTAGGAAAGAGCAAATATAATGCCAATCTATTAAAAAGGGGAATGAGGACAACCTGGGGAATTACATACCAGTCAGCTTAATTTCAGTACCCAGAAAGATAATGGAATAAATAATTAAGCAATCAGTTTGCAGACACCTAGAAGATAATAAGGGGATATGTAACAGTCAGCATGGATTTGTCAATACAAGTACAATCTCCATCATTTGAGCTTTTTAAGAGCAGGTTAGACAAACACCTGTCAGGGATGGTCTAGTTAATACTTAATGCTGCCTTGAGTACAGATGATGGGATTAGAAGACCTCTCAAGGTCCCTTCCAGTCCTATGATTCTCTGATTTGTGCAGGCCCCACATCGAGCAGAGATCTGGGGAATGGCCATCTCTCAGTCAGAATAAACAGAAAACGCTCATCCCCCTCCCACAATGTGGAAGCGTGGTGTGTATTGCTTTAAATCTACCCTTCTTATCTATATCTATAACCCTTATCAGCCATGACCAAATAGGTCCAAACAAAAGCTAAGCATGTAATACTTTCTAACTACAATACACTTTGCCAATAAAATTAGGGGCGTTTTGGATAGAACTCCACAAAAATCACTCCAAATATCTAGAGAAGTTTCCTTAATCCGCAGCTAGCTGTGACAAGGAAAAATTGAGGCAGGTGGAGTCATCTCTCTTATAACCTTATTATTAGGTTCTGTAACTTGAGAGCCCCAACTGACAGCTCAGAAGTCTCAAAGGTACACATGCTGTAGTGGGAATGTGCAGAAACCATCTTGGAGAACAATCTCTCCTTTTTCTTCCTTACCAGACAGTACAAGAAACAATTTGATAGAATATAGCAGTTTATTTGCTTGGTTCTATAGCATTGTGTTGTGGTTTCTGTGTGTCTGTGGAGAATTAAATGACTGAAAAACTAAGCCAAAGAAATGAGTTTTGCCCAAACAAATCCAGAATTCGCAACAGCAAATTTAATTATATTCCCAAACCAATAAAAAATAACCTTGCTCCAAAAACCAACCAATGTCAGTGATTTACAACAAACTTACCTATGACATCCACTTACAAAACCCCAACAGTTGTAAGCAAGGAAGTGAAGAATTAATAGCATTACAAATCGAACACTTCCCACATAATAAATAAAACATTCTTATCAATTATAAATTAAAAGTCTTTAAACACAAAACAACCTTAACTCAGCCCAAAATTAATACTATTCTTTCGCAGTAATCTCAAAATAAACACACAATAAGTTGCATCTCCATAACCTTTCACTTCTCCACAAAGGGGGAAACTTGCCTAGCACAACTTTTCACACTAATACCTAAGTTTGGCACTCTCTTTTGAAAACCTGTTAACATGAAGAGTATGCCTGAGTTCAGAAAATCTAGTTGACTTCACTTTGACATTGATGTTAGAAATGTTTCCTCCAGTAACTAAAATTATGAACTACACCATATCATGTGGCAGATTTCTTTAAATCACAAATCCAAACTGTCCCAACCTTTTGACCAAGCAGAGATTGAGTGAATAGCAACTGTATATGCTTCATCAGGCACTTTTAGCGTAGTTCTACAATACTACCCTAATACATGATCCTCTGGGATTATCTTTTAAAAGCAGCATATTTGTTGCAATGATTCTATGTGACTTTGTGGGCAGTTAAGCAGGTCCTGATAGTTTCTATTTCTTTTGTCTGTGCTTTGTAAGGAGACTGGAGACTCAATGTAAAGCCATTTTCAGTTCTATATTTTTGTATACAACCAGTGTTTTCCAAAGAACACAATATGCTGTTTTATTTAAGCTAAGACATGGGTCTGAAGTTCTGCCATTATTTATTTGTTGTACTGCAACAGTGTGTTTGATGCTGAACGGAACAAGTAGGAGTCATGGGGTCCTGACCTCAAGCAATTTATGGTCTAAGATCCGCCACCTACACAGTGCATGTTGCCTACAGGTAGATGCTGAGTGGTTTCAACTCCCAGTGAGATGAGGGCACGCATCACCTTGCCACTATAGACTCAGAGCTGAATGCCATAAGGTGCTCAGCGCTCTTGTGAGGTGCTGAGCACACTCAACTTCCACTGTTGCCAATGGAGTTCAGTGTACTCAGCATGCATTGTGGGGTGGAATCTGCATAATCTGATCCTATAAAACCTTTTTTATCTTTACACATGAGAGTAACAGCTAAAATACTGGGTCCTAAATCCTGTGTATCTGCCATAAAACTTCTTATTTTGGAGTGCCATAATGGTAGGAAACAATCTTGTGCTTCTTGAGGGCCAGGGGAAATACATCTGATGCATTTGTCTCAGGAGGTTTGTATCTATTATAATATAAATTGTGAGGAATTTAAAAAAATCACTTTGGAGAGTAAAATTAATAGTTCACTTTTTAAAGTCATCTTTTTTATAGTCTCCACAAATGCAATTGAAATGCTAATCTTAAGAATTTAAATACCACAAAGAAACAGTAGCTAAACTATTAAATTATAAAGAAAAATCACTTACTTTGTTTTAACCTTTTAATAAAAATTATTTTCTTATTAAAAAAATCAGAGTTATTACTATATTCTTGGGTTTTTAAAGAGGTAATGAGCAGTAAACAGGGCAATTACTCACATACATTACTAAATGTCATTTGTTAAACAATTGCATACTACGAAGAGGAAGAGATATCTATTCAAGGAAGAAACTTTAGTCCGATTTCATACTCTGTGAATTCTGATTCTTTAATGTGATGCTTGAATAATTTTATGCACAGCACTGCAAAAAAAAGGTAGAATTTTCTTGATGTCTGTTTGACTATGGGCTTAATTGAAATGCTTCTTACACCATCTTGTGTGCTAATACAACCAGCAAAAACCCCAGTGTGCTTTTAAACTATACAAAACTAGGTAGTATATCACACTTTAAATATGATATATAGTAGTAATAAAGAATTTGTGTTGCTTTTACCAAACCACTAGCTCAGGGTTTTGCAGATCTTTTTATCTGCAATAATAATTATTCCAGCAAGAACAGTTTTAATTAAATGTTGCTCTTTAAAATCAAGAAACATGTACAAGGTCAAATATTCTAGATGAAACTTGCCAGACTATTTTGGGTGATTATTTCAAAGTTTTCTTTCATACTCTTTATTATTCCAGCTGCTATTTAAAGGATAATAACTCTTCTAACATGTTTGTTTTCATCATCATTGTATTTTATTGATCTTTTTAATTAGAATTTGGTCATAGTAAAATCTTCTACACATTTGTAATGAGGAACTGTATTAGCTGTACAATGTTCACCTGTGCAAAATATTTAAAATCAACATACAACTGTTGCTATTAAAAAGTCAGTATAATGTAGCTGCACTAATTCAGATCTTGAGGATTAATTTACATCTATGCAAAATGAGTGCAAGGTGGATGCCAACAGCCACCATTCTGATTTAATAACATTTTGGACTCACTTTATACAGGTGTAAATCATCACACAACATTGAAAGCAGTAGAGAATTGGGGCCCTAGTATTTATAGGAGGCCAATCACCACAGTACATGGAACTCATTATCCAGATTTACATAAGAATAAAAGTGATTCAAAATGAACTCTGCTTTTGCCCATGCTCAGATATCACTGCTTGTACTTAGATTCATTCTTTCTTTCTATTTCTCCTAGCTCCAATGTTGAAAGACTTGGTCCTGCGCTCATTAAAGTCAATGGCAAAAACTCCCATTGACTTCAATGGTGCAGGATCAGGCCTTCAGGCCTGCTATAATGCTTACTTAAGAATAAGAGTGTTGCTCAAGACTTTGAAGACATCATGTTGGAGTCACAGAAGTGGCAATGAGGTCCTGGAAAGTTGGGCCCGAGTCCACTGTGATAGAGGATGACAATAGTCCTTTTCTATGGTTATTTTCTTGCTCTTTCAAAGGCACCAGTGCTGTCCTTCCAGGCACCCTCCAGTCCAGTCAGCTTGCTATCTTTCTTAATGTCTGGACTCACTAGGATTGGAAGAAATCCTGCCACTCTTGAATCCACTCCGGTGGCCACACATCCAGCATGTTTCTGACATTTTTGATTTGCTTCTTAACTCAAGAATATAGAAGTCTATTTTCTCTTGGTAGGCTGCAGGCCTCCTTCATCACCAGTGCATGGGTGAGTATTAGAACCAGTGGTGGTGTAACAGATGTTATTAGTGTTGGTATAAATGTTAGGGTCTGGGCCAAATAGCTCCCTATACTCAGACATACAGACTCACTGCATCCAACCAAAGTCTGTACCTAAAAGGAAAAATCACGTTAGACTGGCTATGGCAATAGTGGTACTGTAAGAGCTTCCTTTAGACATTTGAAACAAAAATAGATATTGGGCAAACTGTGGATTGTTCCTTATATTGGGATATGCACATGAAAGGGCTTTTTTCCTAGGTGAAGAAATACAGAATACAAAAGTGTATTCAGTAATGTAGAACTGTGTACTTGAGAGAGCTACAATACGGTAATTCTTTTACACAATGACCCAAAGCAGGCAGTCATCTAAATGCAGTCCGCGTCCAGTGTATCTTCTGTGCTTTTCATATTGTAGAGGCTATTATAATTGATAATGCATAATATGTATCAGTAGAACATCTACAGTGATGCACTGCATTGCATTTGGAATTGGCTAATAATTTATTTCACTTGTATGCTGCACATTTTCTTATTTTTCGTATGAACCTGATTAAATTAGTGTGGCGACTGATTAGATGTTATCTATCTCATGTGTGTTTCTATCTCAGCCATTTCATGCACACACTTTACTATTATGAGTAGTCCCAATTACGTCAAAGGGACTATTCATGGTAGCAAAGTTAAACACACATGTAAGCGTTTGCAGGATTGGGCTTTGGTTCCTGTAGTATCTCCAGCTAAGGCCAGCCTAAGAAAAAGTAAGGACTATTTGGTATATCTCAGTAATGCTTCATCTTTGTGTCAAATACTTCCTTTGGCGCTTGGCAACAAGCTTCTTTAAGGAAAGTTCTGCGCTGTACTGTGGCAGTAGGAAGGTTATGCAAGTAGAACGGGAATTCTTACACAATGCATTCAGTAACCATATTTTACCAATGTATAATTTACATCCTGGAGCAACTTTTGTTGTAATAAAAATAAACGCTTAGCCCATGATTTTCAAAAGTGAGTGGTAATTTTGCTGCAGTATTTCGGTTCCCAACTGAGACTCCTTCAGGATGGGTGCTCACCACTTTCTGAAAATCAGGCCCTTGAAGTCATCTCAGACTGGGCAACAAAAACCAGAATGATCAAAAATCACTATTTGCATCTGAAAATCTTGCCTCTAAGCCTGTAGTGAACATGAAGTATAGTGTGAGGGGCTAACAGACATCTGACTTTCTGAAAGACAGTAGAAATACATGGTAACCAGGAGCAGCTGCTGTAAAGAGGCAGGACAAGAGACTCTAGTGATCATATATGGACTGAGTCTGAATAAGACAGTGGACTTTGAATTGTAAAGTGTGAAGATATTTCCATTCCCGGAAACTTGCAGATGGATGGAGACTAGAGAGACTTGCTAGGTAAGTAAAGGGCCAGCAATGAGATTAAACAAATTATTTTGAAAGGGGAGAAAGTGCTTTGATTGGAAAGTGACCGGGACACGTAAGGTTTGAGTGGCTATTTAATGGGGGAGAAACAACGGAACACGGCAGAATTGGGTTTAAAAGCCAAATGGCTGCATTTATTCTCCTTTAATTAGTAATGGGGACAAGTTACAGCTTGGGCCAGGGAAAAACAATTTATCAACTAGAGCTATTATCTATTTAAACCATACACTTCTTCATACAAAAAAAAAGGGGAAGCAAAGGCAGGGAGTTTAGGCTATAAAAGTAACCACTTCTTCTATACACAGAATAAGGAACAGAAGAAAGGAGGCAAGGAGCAGGGGGAGTTAGCAAAGGCAGGATACTTGCAGAAGTTGCAAAATACGTACCATACTCCAAATACAGCTGACCAGCAGCATAGGCACTGAGTACATAACAAATTAGGGGATGTGGTTTATTTCGACACAACACAACACGAGCCGGCAAAATCCGGAAGAGACCCGTGGCTGACAGGGTGATCAGGCCTCTCAGCTAACACTCGGGACTCCTACTGATTTTGGCACGGGACATAGTTTTGTTTGGGGGTCCATACTTGTGTCAGTTTCGGATTGGTTCCCTTTTTACATGTGTCGGCATTGGATTGGTTCCTAGCTCCTTCGCCTTCCAGGTTTCGGGCTGGAGCCCCTTACGTCAGCAGAGGCTGCAGTCGGCACACTGCCTTCTTTGTCTGAGACAGGCTTTCATGTCCATATATGGCTCACGGGGGGTGCACCCGACACACTACTGGTGCACCCAGCACACTACTCCTTTGTTCATGACATGCTTGCATGTCTGCACACGGCTCTGGCCTGACTGACAATTGGCCAGACCGACAACTTGACAAGGGTTTAGGGTTGCGACAGAAAGAATGAAAGTAATTAAGGAAATAAAGGTTAATAGACCACCCCCACAAAAAATCCTTGAAAGTATCAGTGATGTGGTCTGGTAAAATGGAGGGAAATCATGTTTGGTAAAATAATTACTAGAAGTTGTAAAATTAAAAACAAACCCCAAGCACCTTTACCAATGAGAATGCTATCTAATGATTTTAATTGCTAATAGCCAAAGAGAACTGTTATTTCAGGAGCACAAAGGATCAGCAGAATTCTTCAGGTAGGACTAGGGCACACAAGGCAGGTTTACCTCTGGCTTCGGTTGTCCACAGCCAGAGTGCTAGCATCTGGCCCCATAGCATCGGAAACCATGATGCTTTGGTCCTGGTTCTGCAGCTCTACAGCATTTACTTGGATTCAGACATAACCTCCCATCTACTGCAGCCCATTTAACTTCCAGAATAATGCATTTCTCCTGGTCTCACCTGCAAATTGTGCAGGTAAGTACAGAGTACAGAGAAAACAGGGCCATTTGCTGTATCAAAGGTGATCAGATGGGTAACCCTGGCTGAATTTAGAAAAAAAAAGGTGATTTCATGGGGACCCGTGGTATCCAACTTGATGGTGCTTATTAGGCTTAGGGGAAGTATGATCTCTACGTTCTGGCAACTGCCAAACCCTGATAAAACTAGACTTTGAGATGAATGATGAATATTGGGTATTCCAACTTCCGCAATATATTTAAACTGAAAGACCAAAAGCAAGTAGGGTTGCCCACCCTCTTGGTTTGGCTGGGAGTCTCCCAGAATTGGGATTGATTTCCTGGAGACTGAAGCCAATCCGTGAGATTTTGGGCTGCTAAAAGTCCAGTGGCGTAGCGGAGTTAAAGCAGGCTCCCTATCTGCCCTGACTCCGTGTGGTCCCAGAAGCGATCGGCATATCCGGAGCAGTTCCTAGGCAGAGGCACAGCCGGGGGGTCTCTGCACACTGCCCCCACCCTAAGCATCGACTCCGCAGCTCCTGTTGAGTAGGAATGGGGAACCACTTCCAATAGGAGCTTAAGGGGCGGTGTCTGCAGGCAGGAGCAGCACACAGAGCTGCCTGGCTGCCCCTGAGTATAGGAGATGCTGCTGGACATGCTGCTGCTTCTGCGAGCCACCCAAGGTAAGTGCTTCCCAGCTGGCACCCACACTCTGAACCTTCACCTCTTGCCCCAACCCCCTCCCACACCCAAACTCCCTCCCAGGAGGAAGCCTGCACCCCGAATCCTCTCCCACATCCCAACCCCTGCCCCAACCCTGAGTCCCCTCCCACACCCAAACTATCTCCAGGAGCCCACACCTCTCACCCACTCCTGCACCCCTGCCCCAGGCTCAGCCCGGAGTCCCCTCCCACACTCTGAACCCCTTGGCACCAGCCCAGAGCCCACATCCCAACCCCCTGCCCGAGCCCAGTGAAAGTGAGTGACAGTGGGAAAGAGAGAGTGACATAGGGAAGAGGGCGAGGCATCAGAGAAGGAGAGGGTTTTGGGAAAGGGGCAGGGCAAGGGTGTTTACCTTTGTGTGATTAGACAGTTATCAACCCTAAAAGCAACCAGGATTTCCAGATGTGACTAGAAAATATCTGCTATATACCTGATGGTCTACAACCGATACATTTCCCATCCTAACAGGACATTTAGCTGGCTCTTGGTTTCCTGTGGTGTTGGAGGCAGCAGAAAGAATTCCCAAACAATACCCTATTCATGTCTATTTGACATCTCAGGAGAGTATTTTATTTCCTACCAGTCTTCTGTTACAGAATTATATTTTACCCAGAGAACTGTCCCCTTTGCCATTATTTAGACTAGACCTCTGGTCTCCATTTCTCATGTTTAAAAGGTTTAACAGAAACTTTTCTGCTATCTTTAGACCTCCCCCAGGACCAGCTTCATGCATTGAGGTGATTATGGTTTGAAGAGAAATGTTTTCATTGCAAATTTCAGCATCAGGATTACAAATATTTTGTACCACAATATACCATAGCAACAGCACCATGTCTGCTGCAGCTGCAGATGTTTGTGTAAGAATCCTGTAACACTTTGTTCAACAAGTTAGAAGTGAGGGGACTAATAACGAGGCTTTTTGAAGTATGGCTATTTATTATGAATTGAAAAAAGGGGAAAGAGGGATGAAGTCAGGCTTCAGAAAGGGCTAAAGGTCCAGAAGGTCTGACTATGAGGAATGATAAATTAAACACTGCATTTCCACAAATTACACAGGGCTTACCAGTCACTACAAAATGGCCTCATGCCAGGCTATATCGGACAGACTAGGCTCCTTCAGAAAGAGAAATGCTTTTTTCAACATGTCATTAAAATCTTTGGTTGTTTTACAAAAACATACATTACTATAAATGGATGTGGTGGTGTTAGTACATTTTGAAAGCTTGACTGTTTCTTTTAGTGTTTTATGTGTTTGTTTTCTTTCATCAACCAATTGATTTTGGGCTTGATTCTGCACTTGTTGAGAAGTATTTTATTCCATTGTAGTCCCACTGAATAGAGCTACTGGTGGAGCAGAATACTACCCAACGTGACTGCGTTTAAACTCCAATTCAGCAAGGCACTTAAGCATGTGTTTAATTCTTGATGATTTCCAGGAATCATAAGCATGTATTTAAAGTTATGCATATGCTTAAATGCTATGCTGAACCAGTGTCCTAATGAGTCAAGGACTCTTTATAAGTAGGCCTGAGTGAGCCAGTTCAGATATAAGAAGAAGAACCAAAACAAATGCTTAAATAACTTTGAAACAAACAACCGCTAGGTTAACTTGTACATGTAAAAAAACTGTTTGGGAGAAAAAATAAAAAGTGCTGAGAGAAATTCTGTTCTTGTGGTGTATTCAGCCCAGTTTTGCAGATCAAAGAAGTCTGGACAGCCTGCAGACTTACGGCTAGAGAGGAGATTGTTACAGCTGAGACTGAATTTTTGATATGTGTGTCTGTGAATCAAGATCTTAAGTGTTAGCTCTCAATACAAAGCTAAACCTAAACCAAACAATAAGCATATAGCATATATGAATTCCATCATTAGCAACCACACAAATCTTAAGATTTCTTACATCATATGTGTTGCATTGTACACATTTCAACACTTAAAAGAAAATCTCTCATAAAACATCATAGTATTGTCATTTGTTAAATATTCACTGTAGTATTTAAAATACAAGCACAGAGGAATATATGTCTTCCAACTGTAGCTGGAAATGCACCAAAAAGAGGAGAACCACAGGGGAGACACACCGCTAAACAGAGTTAGGAATATTCAGTAGGGAACCCCTGATATCCCCCAAACAGTATTTCCCCAATCTTTACTCCATGACAATAAGAAACTGTGAGCCAGATTCAGAGCTGAGTCTGGGAATCTAAACTGCCATGAATTACATCTTCTTGTGGCCTCCTCAGTGTCTAAGATGTACTGAGTTAGGTTGGTATCTGTTTTCCAAAGTGTAAATTACACCTACCTCTGACATCTCTGAATTTAGCCCACTGAGTATGAGAGAGTCTAAAATGGTGTAACTTACATCCTGAAGGTCGGAGAAAGAGGGAGGTAATATGAAAAGAAACTACAAGGCAGGTGAAGGGGGGAAGGATAGTTCAGTGGTTTGAGTTTTAGCCTGCTAAACCCAGCATGGTGAGTTTAATCCTCAAGAGGGCCACTTAGGGATCTGGGGTAAAAATCAGTACTTGGTCCTGCTAGTGAAGGCAGGGGGCTGCACTCAATGACCTTTCAGGGTCCCTTCCAGTTCTGAGATAGGTATATCTCCATATATTATTACAACTTTCTTTTGGTTCTAGATGTGTAAATTACACAAGTATTTTTGTTACATTTCACCTCTACATTTCACTTTTTGTTTTACTTTGCAAGATGATATATAATAAAGAATAATTCCAGTTACTTCAATGTGTTCTGATGTATTCAAAATGACACGTGGCCTTGTGGAGGGTGCGGAGTAGGCAGGCCAGATCTAGGAGTCTGAAAGAACTCTTTTCTATAGTTAAGAAATGTTAAGTTTGCTAAGTTATGGAGGCTGTGTGTGTTGCTTTGATTTTAAATTAGGGAATTGAGTCTTGCGTGCTCAGATGCAATCTGGATATGAAGTCTAAACAGTCATCACAGTAGTAAATGTCTGTCAAATCTCATGTGTTCAGTCTCTCACAGGAATTTCTTACGCACTGAACAGGCACATACTTAACTCTGCTTTTCAAATGGGCACTGCAACCCCCGGGTACGCTTTTATGAGCTCTTGGGGGTCACATACTGCTTTAGCTTTTTGTCTACTCATCAGTCTGATATCACACACAGCACAGCAGCAGAATGGTTTCAGTCACGCCAAAAGAAGTGGTTAAATCTAATGGCCTTTATGGGGGCCACAGAGATAATGTACACTCTACAAAACTTTTAAAATTTTCTTTTTTAAAATTTTGACAGGAAATTGCGGAAATGATTTCCTTGTTTGGACCCCCAGAAATGCAATAACTCGAACATACCTTTTAAATTAACTATAATGACTTTAATTGGGTCAGACTAACAACAAGAAAGAAACATGAAGTCATGACATAAAACGTACAGGTTCTTTATAACAAACTTCAGCATAGGTTCCTTTACCAGCTAACTCCTACTTCATTTAATGAATCTTTTAACTGTGCTACACAGAAATTGCTTGGCCTTAACATGGAAATTACTTTGGGAAAACACTCCCTTTTGTCACCTACCAATAATGAAGAGGTGAGAGAGGTAGAGAAAATTTCAATTTTGGGAAGCCTGCTTTGTACCTTCTGCTCCTATGGTGGTAATTGCAAAATTCTGACCAGTTCTAATAAGATGTATGAAAGTTCCCATTAATGTTTTTGAACAGAAAAGGCTTGTCAACAAAAGAGAAATTTTCACAATTTTCCATTATTGTCAAAATCTGGGGGGAAGGTTGTAAAGAAAAAAAAACCCAAACTAAACCCCATTTTTTAGTTTTTGGCAACTGAAAGTTTTCAGCTTGCAATTGATATAACCCTAAAAATATTTGGTATCTACTTTTTTGACAAAGATCTATATATTTGATGAAAATAAATCTTTATTATCATTGAAATATTTTGTAGGAAAAAGTATTTTACTAGTTCGACTTCTTATCACTATCATCCTCTAGCGTATGCAATTTAGATAAAATGGCTAATATAACAGGAGTCCCATCGAAGACATGTTCCTCTTGCCTTGGAAGAAATGACTCATATTTTAGATCATAAGGGGGCACGGTCTGGTTCAATTCTCATTTTTCTAGAGGGATTTTCAAGATTAGAAAGAGCAAAGCGAATGCAAATGACTGGCAACTTGCTCTATGAGAAACACAATGGGTTTCAATGCTGCATGAACAGTATAACTGATAGAACTGCAGCAGCACTATAAAAACCCCAGTACGCAAGAAACAATGACACAAACCCCAGCAAAGAAAAGTCACACCAAAAATATAACAAAAAGGAACTCTACTGGGAGCGGTAAAATATGATATGGGGAAGGAGAGAGTTATGATTAACTAATAAAAACTAAACATTAATAAATCCACAAATTCCACACCTCCAAACTTTCATGATTTATCCCAACACCAAGGTCACTCCCTGGCACCTTCCCAAGCAGATGGTACAGAGGATGAGTCTGGAGTGATCGCTGTAGTTCTGTGAATATTGATTGGCTCTAAAAAAAAAAAAGGTCCTCTTACAGTGTCCTTGCCTCTGGGTATGATAGGCTCCTCTCCTGACTTTCTGGTCTGGAGACATGTGGAGATCTTGGCTGGCTCTTGGTAGTCAGCACTTGCTCAAATCTCTGCCATCCAAACATGGATCCCTACAGGGCTGGAACTGCCTGACCCATGCACTAGATCCCACAGTGGTTCAAAGACTCCCTTTGTGGGGAGGGGAGTTAATAAAGAGACTCCCTGAACTGTTCTGCATCTCTCTCAGCTCCAAACTCAAAGCCCAAAACTGAAAGAAACTAAACCTACTCTCTAATAAATAAAGATATCCTATCTCCTAGAACTGGTAAGAACCTTGAAAGGTCATCAAGTCCAGCCGCTGTCTTTGTTAGCAGGATCAAGTACTGATTTTGCCCCAGATTCCTATGTGGCCCTCCTCAAGGACTGAACTCACAACCCTGTGTTTAAGAGGCTAATGCTCAAATCACTGAGCTATTCCTGCCCCCTTTATCTCTGGGTCAGCCTGTGTCCTTCTATGGAGGGGTTTAGCACCCTAGTTCATCACTGGCCCAGCAAACTGTTTGTTCTTGTCACCCCCATAGAAGCTGCCCCACTGGCCTCAGCTGTAGTTTCTAGCTTGTTCTGTTTCCACCCTGCATCCAAGCATGCTGGGAAATGGCATCAGAGGACAGCCATTATTGTTGTAGTGATTGGGTAGGAACCCCTAGGAACTGAACAGCATTCCAGGAGCTGAGAAACTTCAAGTGTGTCTGTCATGGTATAACCCCCACTCTGAACCTTAGCGTCCAAAGGATGGGATACCAGCATGAATCCCTCTAAGCTTAATTACCAGCTTAGATCTTGTAGTGCTGCCACCAACCAGGACTTGCAGTGCCTGGTACACTCTGGTTCCCCCAAAACCTTCCCAGAGGACCCCAAGACCCAGACCCCCTGGATCTTACACAAAGAAAGTAAACCCTTTCCCCCACCGTTGCCTCTCCCTGGGTTACCCTGGAAGATCACTGTGATTCAAACTCCTTGAACCTAAAAACAGAGAGGGATGCACCTTCCCCCCTCCTCTTTTCCCCTCCCCAAGAGGTAATACAGATTCAAGCTCCATGAATCTAAAACAGAGGAATTCCACCTTCTCTCCTCCCTTCTCTCTCCCTTTCTCCCACCAATTCCCTGGTAAGTACAGACTCAATTCCCTTGAGCCTCAACAAAGGGAAAAAATCAATCAGGTCTTAAAAAAGAAAAGCTTTTAATAAAAGAAAGAAAAAAGTAAAAGTTGTCTCTGTAATCAAGATGGTAAATGTTACAGGGTCTTTCAGCTTATAGACACTAGAGAGAAGCCTTCCCCCTAGCACAAATACAAATTAAAAACCTTCCAGCAAAATACACATTTGCAAAGAGCCTGTAGGTACGTCTTGTCACTCTCAGAACCCAGAGAGAACAACAGACAAACAAACAACACAAAACAAAGATTTCCCTCCACCAAGATTTGAAAGTATCTTGTCTTCTGATTGGTCCTCTGGTCAGGTGTTCCAGGTTCACTGCTTGTAACCCATTACAGGTAAAAGAGACATTAACCCTTAACTATCTGTTTATGATAGTGTCACAACTGTATATATTATAATTTTGTTTATTTAATTGAACATCATAATAAACTGGATTATGGGACTGACTGAGTTTTGGAATTTTGGATACATCAGCTATAGAAGTTGGAGCAGAGGATGAAATATACTTTTTCTTTTTTTCCAAATGCTGTGTAAAAAAAGCTTTGTAAAGGGAGATTGACTCTATAGAGCTTCTGCCTTGACACCTATTTGTTTATGGTAGTATGGTGTAAATTCCAGTATTCCTTTGTCTTTAAGGTCTTGTGCCGTATTCAAGCACAGCAGGCTGATGAAGAATATGAGATTTTCAGTTTATGGAATATTTGAAATTAAAGCTATTTCTGTTGTTTCTTGGCAATGCTGAAGCAATCATCTAACAAGGAAATATGCTTGCACATGCACTTGGAGATAATAATGAAGAGCTTTTTCTAACCTTACAGAGCCATTTATCATTGTCTGAAGTTTGGATGTCCTTGGGGAAGCTTTGTAAGTTGATATAATATTAGTGGACCTGAGTGCTGGTTTGGGCAAGTTTAAGAATAATACTCACTGTTATGATAATGATGCCCGTTCTTGATTTGCCAGCCACAAGATGATAAAAATCTCCCTTTTTCTTGTCTCATGACTAAGGATATGATTTAGTCATGGAGGTCCCAACACTCACAGGTGGTGTGACTTTACTAGACCTCTGTGACTTCTTCAGCTTCAGCTGTCAGCAGCTGAAGCCAGGCCTGGAGCTGGGACTGTGCACCCCCTGCAGCTTCAGCCAGGGCTAGGGCCAGGACTGTGTGCCCTGCATGGTGGTGAGGCTCAGGCTGCCAGTCCCCCCCATGTGGCTCCAGCTATCATTCCTCCCCCAAGCTCTGCCCCCTCCACTTGTTTTTAGTAAAGTCACAGACAGATTATGGGCTCCTGTGAATTTCTGTTCACTGCCTGTGACCTGTCTGTGACTTTTACTAACAATAATCATGATACAATCTTAATCTTATTCCTGATCAATGAAGATATGGTTGAAATGGCAAATGACTGTACTGTACAAGGGATAATGCATGCCTTAGGTAGTTTCAATCAGCTGTAATTAAAATGTTATATCACAATTGATGTTGGTCAGCAGAGATCACTGATAGATTTATATATTTCTTTCATCTTATACAATTACACCAACCTGTAATTAACTACTCTTAGTAATTAAGTATTTTTATCACACTTTTCTCATCTTCCCTCTTCCACTCATTCCCATCTGGTACACTAACTTCTTGTATCATGCCTTAATTGTCTCTTGTCTCTTCCGGACAGTGACTGTACAGTGCCTAACACAATGGGCCCCTGACCAGTGTGGGGCCTCTGCATATACTATAATAATAATCCATTAACAGTAACAGTGTTATGCCCCGTCTTCTATCACCTCAAGGTGTGGCAGTATGTACAGCAACCGAAATAGCCTTACTCCTCCTCCGGCACTTTTTAGCTCAAATTTCCAAGAATGTCTTATAAAATTGCTATTCCACTTTAGGGCTGTGCATTCAAAGCTGCAAGTATCTCTGCTTCTAAATGTGTTTATATGTTTTACAGACTTTTGAATGCCCCAGGAAGTTGTTTAAGGTGTCAAAATAACATATCTGATCTTCCCATGATAGTTTCCATATCTTATGTCTATAAATATTTTCCTGTGTCATTTGAAAACAAAAAAGGAAAAACAAATATAAAAAATACCCAAAAACCAATACCAACACCTAGGATAGCCCCATATACCAGTTCTTAGTGTTCTTGTTTTGGTTTATACTTACATATTCTTTGTTTATATACAATAACCACAAAAATACTCAAAAAAACTATTCCATTAGAGTCTTGAGATCATGTGTCTCTGACTTTGGCATAGCAAACTAATGTTCAATAAACAGAACATTTGTAGCTAAGAGCCATACAACTAGATATTGATTTATTAGCTCTGAGGCTTCTTTCCACATTCTTGGCAAAATTTCACCCCAAACTGTAGAAGCCAAGCTGAGGTGCCTGCACCTATCTCATTATATTAAGAGAGTCTGAGTGTAGTTGACGTAATTTAACAGAAGACCTAGCATAGATCCACATTATCACTTCTGGAAGTGGAATCAGTTCTATTTCCCACTTCATGTATGTGTGCAATGTTCATATAGGACAATCTCTAATCATTTCCATTTTAGAAATGACGCATGAAGGGCCTGATTCTCCTTTGCCATGTGCTTAATGAATTCATTTACACCAATGCAATCCCAATGCAAAATGCTACTAAATCAGAAATCTCCACTCATTCACATTGCTGCTAGCACTTTACTATGACTTTGTATAGGTGTAAATGGCTATAAAACAGGAAAGTCAAAGGAGAATAAGTCCTAATGTCTTTTATATATCCTTGATCCTTTTATAATACAGCTCATAAACCATGAATTCCTTTGTCTGGCTTGTTTAGGTTCTGTTTAATAATACATAACAATATTCTGACATGGAATGTAACATCCCATGGTTTCTGAAAATTTTGGGTGCATTTTTTAAAACTGGTATAATGTATTTCAAAATTAATAACTCTGATTTATGAATGAGAATTTTCTTTTTGCAAATTAAGCCAGCATTCTTTTGTGTGTGTGCTTTCAATTATTATCAGATTTAATTAAAAGATTCTGACCAAAAAGATGCTTTCCTGACATGAAAGCATTATGAAGGCTTTTGGATTTATGCTCAAAACATATTTTGAACAAAGACACAAAAAACAGATATACAGCAAAATAATATCAGAGGGGTAGCTGTGTTAGTCTGGATCTGTAAAAAACAACAAAGAGTCCTGTGGCACCTTAAAGACTAACAGATGTATTGGATCATAAGCTTTCATGGGTGAATAACCACTTTGTCAGACACAAGACTGCGTCAGATGAAGTGGGTATTCACCCACGAGAGTTTATGCTCCAATACATCTGTTAGTCTTTAAGGTGCCATAGGACTCTTAGTTGCTTTTTAGGAAAATAATAGTTTATAGTGTGGAGACATCACATTTTTCATACAGTTCCAAGTATTGAATTCCATTCACTATTATCTTTGCAATAGCTGTGGTCAATTTCATATTAGGGCCCTGATCCTGCAGTGGGTAATCCTTCATGCCTGCATGGAATCCCACTGATTTCAGTGGGACTTCATGCTGGAAGAAAGACCCAGGTAAATCCCATTGTAGACCTGGAGGTTAGTGGCTGATGAGGTGGCCTGGAAAAATGCCTACATATGTTCAAAAAGTAGTATCACCTTATATTTTCTGGAAAAATACCCCCCAGGATAATATATTGCTGAAGACAAGAAGGCTTGGGAGCTAATAAATCAATATATATTTGTATGGCTCTTAGCAACAAATGTCCTGTTTATTGAAAATTAGTTTGCTATGCCAAAGTGAGAGACACATGCTCTCCAGAGTCTAATGGAATTGTTTTTGGAGGGTGGTTGGGTTGTTTTGTTTGTTTGTTTGTTATTGTACATAAACATTATGAAAGTATAAACCAAAATAATAACACTAAGAACTAGGACATGGGGATTTCCTAGGTGTGAGTTAAATAGTCCTTTCCCACCTTCCTCATCCCCTTCTTTTTTCTGTTAGTCACAGCAAATTCATGATTTGAACTATAAGCTTGAACTAAACTAGACAAAATAAGCTAGCATTAGAAACAGACCGTTCATTTTCTAAACAACACTTAGCTAACAAAATGGGACTATATGCCTGAATGGGACTGCTCAGATGTGTGAAGATTCCAGAACTAGGCTGAGATATTTTTGCAATGTTAATTTGCTGACTTTCAGTATGTTTAATTGTAAATATTGCCAGTGTTGCTTTCATTTCCAAACTAAAGGTCTCTCCTAGGTGTAAGAGTAAAAGTACTTACTCTTCAAGAAAGAGTATATTTGCTTATTGATTTGTCCTAGCCATTAATTATAACTTTAGTAAACAGACACAAGAAACATAAAGACAAATGAATAGGGACAGATGCTCAGCTGGAATGAACTGAAGCTGATGGGGTCATGCTGATTTACACCAGCCGAGGGTCTAGCCCAAGACATCCATCTATTTTAATTAAATATTTAATATTTAATTTTCTTTGGATTTTTTTTTTCTTGATCTTTGCCATTCACCTCTGGGTGTAGGCTCTCTGGCAGAAAGCACTGATGTTGCTGCTATAATAATTCTGAATTTATTAATGCTTTTTATCTTGAATGAGCCCAAACTGATTTATGCAGTAAAAGGGGTTGGTCACCTTGCCACTGAAACGGAACATGGAATGTGGCTCCCATTCTGCTCCACCAACATTATTCAAACAGGTTTTATCAGGAGATGTAGAGAAGACTATCAGCTCCTCCAAGTAACATTATAGTGGGAATTTAGGTACTCGGAAAGTAATTATACAAGTTGGAATCTGGCCAGGACACCAAGATTAACCTAACACCCTTGCTTTTATGAAAAGTGACATAGGATCTTTAATGACCACAGCTGCTCTGGGCCTCTGTTTTACATATCATCCAGAAGACAGGTCATTGTTGGTAATATGGGTTAGACCCATACCAAGAGTAAATGATGTGACAAGCTAAATTTAGGTTTGACCCTCTCCCCTTTCTACTGTGATGCTCTAGTTTGAGTTTGTTTAAGTGAAAAGAAGTTTAATTTGCAAAAATTGCTTTATACTATAAGCCTCAGTCTTAGAACTGCATCCAGTAAAAATAGTGCTCTTTTCCCCGTCACTAAATAAATACAAATATAAATACTATTAGTTGTTTTAATCCGTTTAATTTCATTTCGTATGTGGCCTTTCTTAGCTGTTGATGGCAAACTATTATAGGTTGAATAACCTAGCACGTTCATGGAAACCTCTTGCCTTTTAAAGTTTCAAATATTGACTTGTCTGTATGATATTAAACCAGCCAAACACATGAGCATTTGTTCAACTTTAAATATGCAAGTAGTTCCACTGATGCCAATGGATCTATTTATGTTAAAGTGACCATATATTCTCTTTTTATTGGGATTGTCCCAATTTTTTCATAGGACAGCCCAGTGTTTTCTTTCAGGACCTGAAATAATTTTTTTTTGCACCTGGAATGTCCTTATTTTTCATTAAATCAATCAATCAAACAAACAAACAAAATGTGGTTGTTTTATAAGCACAACTGGTTCAAGATGTATTGCTATTCACAGTAGGATTTAGCAGGACAGTCCAGTGGAATAAGTGTTTAGGTGATGAACAGTGTTTGGGGCAAACAGAAAAATCAAATTGCATTATTAAAGTTGTTTCTTTGCATAAAGTGAATGCCAATGACAATTGTTCAGTGCTTCAGAATAAATTCATTCAGAACTCTAAATTAGAGGGAATAAATCCTTTATTGAGAAATGTATAAACACGTTGCTGTTGAGTCATTTAGAAAATGAGCACTTTTTTGTCTCTTGTACATGTGCTTGGTGACTCTGAAAATATTGCTCACACAAAAGTGTTTCAGATTATACTTTTGAAAATAATGTCACTGTAATTCATATACTTAATTTTAGGTACATTCTTAAGTTCCTAGCTAACAAACTAAGAGCACTCGGCATTCAGGGTCAATGTGCCAACTCATCACTGTCTGAAATGTTGATGCCACAGATTCATAATATGGCAAGAGACCAACCTAGCTTAACCAGGAGATCCTCAATGATCTGAAACTCAAAAAAGTGTCCTACAGAAAGTGGAAACTAGATCAAATTATAAAGGATGAATATAAACAAATAACACAATTATGTAGGGACAGAATTAGAAAGGCCAAGGCACAAAACAGGATTAAACTAGCTAGAGACAGAAAGGATAACAAAAAAACATTCTTCAACTATATGAGAAGTAAGAGAAAGACCAAGGACAGGGTAGGCCCATTACTCAATGAGGGGTGGGGGGGACAATACCAGAAAATTTGGAAATAGGAGAAGCGCTAAATGACTTTGGTTTTCACCAAAAAGGTTAGTAAAGATCGGATGTCTAACATAGTGAATGCCAGTGAAAATGAGGTAAAATCAGAGGAAAAATAGGGGAAGAACAAATTAAAAGTTGCTTAGACAAGTTAGATATCTTTGAGTCGCTAGGGCCAATTAAATGTATCCTGGAATACTCAAGGAGCTGACTGAGGAGAGATCTGAGCCATTAGCAGTTATCTTTGAAAAGTCATGGAAGACAGGAGAGATTCAAGAGGACTGGAAAAGGGCAAATATAGTGCCAATCAGGGCCAGCTTTAGGCCAATTCAACCAATTCCCCCGAATCGGGCCCCGCGCCCAAGCCGCACAAGTGCACTGTACCGGGGTGGCCCAGCTTCCCCAGGGGCAATTTAAAGGGCCTGGGGCTCCCAGCAGGGATTTGAGCCTCAGGCCCTTTAAATTGCCACCAAAGCCCCACTGCTGGAGCCCTGGGGTAGGGCTGTGGGGCTCTGGGGGTTATTTAAAAAGTCCGGGACTCCCCTTGCTTCTACTGCCCTGGCCCTTTAAATAGCCGCTGGAGTCCTGCCGCTTCCCCAGGGCCCCCGCGGCTATTTAAAGGGCTGTGGCAGTAGAAGCAGGGGAGCCTTGGGCCCTTTAAATAACCCCCAGAGCCCTGGGGTAGTGGGGAGCTCAAGCTGCCTCTGCTGCCCCAGTCCTTTAAATAGCCCCCGGAGCCCTGCCGCTTCCCCAGGGCTCCTGCGGCTATTCAAAGGGCTGGGATGGTGGAAGCAGGGGAGCCACAGGCCCATTAAATAGCCCCCGAGCCCCGGGCTGCTGCTGCTACCCTGGTGAGGGAGGGAGGAGGAAGGGGCACTTACCCTACAGGGTGGGCTGTACCCCCTGTACCCGCACCCCCTGCCCACAGCCAGCCCCTTCTGCACCCCCTGCCCTGCCTGCACCAGCCCCTGCCTGCAGCCAGCCCCACACCCCCTGCCCTGCCCACACCAGCCCTGCACCCCCTGTCCTGCCCGCACCAGTCCCACACTGCCTGCACTGTCTCCAGCCAACCCCTACCGCACCCCCCTGCCTGAAGCCAGCCAGTCCCACACTTTTCTATCTCCAGCCAACCCCTGCTGCACCCCCCTGCAGCCCTGCCTGAAGCCAGCCAGTCCACCCGACCCCACATCCTCCTGTTTCCAGCCAGCCCCGCAACCCTTGTCCTGCCTGCAGCCAGACCCTACCTCCAGTCAGCCCCTGCCCTGCCTCCAGCCAGCCCCATGTCCACTGGTGCCCTGCAGTTCCAAGGGCAATAACCCTGCACACCTGCTTCAATGAGGGGGGTAGGGAGTGTCTGGGACCCACACATGTGCACACCCTAGGGTGACCAGACTAGTGTGAAAAATCGGAACAGGGGGTGAGGTAATAGGATCCTACAGAAGAAAAAGACCCCAAAATCTGGACTGTCCCTTTAAAATCAGGACCTCTGGTCACCAGAGCACACCCCCAGGGAGTAGTGGGGACCCACATGTGAAGCGGAGCTCATTTCTAGTTCAGACCCATCGTTTTAAAAAAGAACTTTAGGTAGGCTTAACATACATCAGTATTTTCCCGGACATGTCCAGCTTTTTGGTTCTCAAATCGCCAACTGGGAGGAATTTTTAAAAACACGGATGTATGGTAATCCTCTTGGTACAAAAAATACATACTGTGGCAGATCCCTTAAATCAGAACTTTTTATAGGGAACCGGTTGCTAAGAAATGAAAGGCTTTTTTTTACTTTTTTTTTTTTTTTAGTTATCCCTGCCAGGGCCCCGCCGAAAATGTTCGAATTGGGCCCCACACTTCCTAAAGCCGGCTCTGGTGCCAATCTATAAAAAAGGAAATAAGGACCACCCAGGGAACTGCAGACCAGTCAGCTTCACTTAAGTACCTGGAAAGATAATGGAGCAAATAATTAAGCAAACTTGGTAGACCCTAAAAAGTTGGGTCTTACTAAAGACACTGGATTTATGGCTTATACAACAATCTGTAACCCACTATCCCTCCCACCTCTTCTTTGTCCTATGACTGCAGAGATGTTAACAGGCCAATTCACCTTGTATGGTCTAGTACAGTATGCATTAACTACTTGAGATAAACAATCTGTTCCACTGTGTATTTAGCTGTGACACTCTGAGTACTTTTCCCAGAACTGAAGAAGAGCTATGTGGAGTCTGAAAGCTTGTCAGTTTCACGAACAGAAGTTGTTCCAGTAGAAGATATTACATCATCCACCTGGTCTCTCTGATACCATAGAAAACGGTTAAATCCTTTAATCTATAGCAATTTAACACATATGAAGTTAGCATTACTGACTGATCAAAGGGAAACAAATTAGCCATCACTTCCTGTTAGGAAGCAAACTGTTGTTTAACAGGGTGAATGGTTTTCACTTCATTTCAGTGACTTCCAAATAGAAAACGTTGGAAGAATAAGAAGCAGGGTTGTACAATAAAGATCAATAGAAATGCTTTTATTTCCTTTCATGCAATTGTGAGATTTTTAAAACTGTTACATAAGCTTATAAATTCATCTTTAAAGTCAATTCTGTATGTGGAATATTCATTAAATATAGTTTGTTAATATTTACCAGTAGTAGAATGCATTTTGTACGATGTGTGCTAAATAGTTTCTACGCACATACTTACTGGTATTTATTAACATACAAATTTCTCTGTGTGTGTATATGTGTGTGTGTGTGTGTATATATAATATATATAATATACAGTATAGTGTGGTGTTATATTGTATAATGTTGGAATTGGACCAGGTGGAAGAAAGATACAACAGTAGAATACAGTGTAAACATAACCTCAACTTTATTGCATACATACAACTGTTATAATAAGTTCAAGTACACAGCTACAATACCAACTCTATTAAATTAAGGTTTTCTGCCACTTAAATCAGACGTATTTGGAGTTAGTACATGAACTACATTTCATGTAGTCTCCTGCAGTGGAATCATGGCCATGTTGAAGTCAATGGAATTTTTGCCCACCTGACCCAAGCTGTTTAAAGATAAAACAACACGGACAAAATCAGTTAAGGCTGAAATTTTCAAAGCTGCCTAAGGGATTTGGATATTAAGTTTCCATTAGAAATTAATAGGAATTTGGAATCAGCAGCTTTGACAATCCCACTTAATACCATTGCATTTTCACGTGTGTCAAAACAGAAGAAAAAGTCTTGCATGAAGCAAAGATGTGAATTGCAACACCTGTATTTCATGGAGTATATCATTTTCAGAGATTTACCACTCCAGCTGGAATACAGTTTATGCAGAAGTCTATACTGTCCAGGGGGAAATTACAGTAAACTCATTTAAAATATACTACACATAATATAATGTATTACGCATTATATATACATGTAAGTAATCAGTCAATAAACATACAGTTTATTAGTTAAATATTCAGTTGTTTTATGCTTTACGATTTTTCACCTTCCCATTTCCTCACTTTTCCTTAGTTTCTCTCTTTTCTGTCCTCTCCTCTTGTAGCCCACTCGCATTCCAGAAGAGCTAATTTTGCACAGTAAGGTGCCCGTGGGATGAGTGGAGTGCAAATCAAAAAGACAGTTATAGAGATGGGGAGTTATATAAATCCAGTATGTAATAACTATACTTAAAACGTCTCTACAGTCAATGGGGAATGACCTGCATCACTGAGTTATGGCTATGCTCCTCATGGTGATGGGGTCGGCCCATCCCATCGAAATAAATCCCAGTATCTTATTATACAGTGGCTGTAAACGACACCTGATGCATCTCTCTCTCTCACACACACACTCTCTCACTCTCAGGAAATGGTTTGACTGAAACTGAGAGGAGCAAGGATGTTCCTTATTCATGAATGCTACCTTCTTTTTCACCACAGTATTGCAGCAGGCCCTCGGGGCACTTCAATCTAAGGATGAAGTAATAACTTTAATTGCCTGGCTTTGGTTTGTTTCACATTGAACCCCTTAACTGTTATGTCAGTATCTTTTTATTTGTTTATTTAAACTAATGTTTAACACCCAAGTTAGACACTAGCATGACAATAAACCGCCACTGATATATTATTGAAATGTGGCTCCTTTGGATCAGATTTGACATAAACTGAAACCTTTTTTCTTTTCAAATTTCCATTGAAATAAAGGGATAACTTTAGTAAAAGGATGGGATTATCGAAAGCACTCAGCATTGGCCTGGGCCCGCTTTCATCTAGGCTGGTGGAAAATGTCCCATTGACTTGAAAGTGAGTACAGTTAAGATATAGATGACTACTTTTGAAAAATCTCACCCTAAATAATTAGGCATCAAATGCCTGGAGCTTCAGTTCAAAGAAGTTACATCTACATAACTCCGGTCTATTGCAGTGTTGAATTAGGCCCATAGTATTGGATATTTCTGTTAATGTTGTATTGAATCTGTGCATGACACAGCTCTAATGAGAAGTGAGTTGTAAATTCTCTTATAATTCAACAATTTTCACGGGAGTGTTTTTAAAGGAGACCAATGGAGTTAGCACTCCAAATCCCACTGAATATTTGATTGAGAGGAGCATGGGCACCAGAACAATTTTGTATAAAGCAGGTTACCGAAAACCATTGAACAAAACTATAAAACCTGAATATGATGGAAGTCATGAATTCAGCTGCTATTACTACGTCAAAGTAGAAGCTGGTGCCACACCCCCAGCACTACTAGTTCTAGTAACCCTGCTAAGGATCCACAAATCCAATATGTCAGTACCAGTTTATTGTCATGCTACTTTCTAACATCCCAGCCCCAATTCTTTCTACTTATTATTTGATACAAGCAAATGGGATACAATCCTGGCCCAGCTAGTCACTGGTAAAACTCCCATTGACTTCAACAGTCAGGATTTGCCTTAGTGAACTAATCATTCTATGAGAGACAAACATTTACAGTCTTTGCCCTGCAACCTTAAAATCTATAGGGAATGTCAATTGGATTTTACATAATAAAAGACAACACTGGGCAAATAGTTTTAATTAAAAAATATAACTAATTCAAACCCTGTGAGTATGTGTTATCCAAATGGCACATTAACTTTATAGGCAATGCTCATGGAACTTGCAAAGTTAAAATTATTTCTCAATTTAGCAGTCCCAACCTACACTGTGAAGGCCCAGAGGTTTAATAATAATATGCTCTGAATGTTACTGCAGTAAAGTGCTGTTATAGTATGATCCCATTTTGGTTACAAACCTGGACTCTGCTCCTGTTGATGTCAATGGGCAATTTGCCATTGACTTCAGTGGGAGCAAGAATGGGTCTCTCTATGATGAATAAAAGTCAAACAAAGGTTCTTCCAATTTCCTTTGCTGACATGACTGCTCTAAGTGATTGCTAATCCTTACATGCTACTGAGTGCTCACTGTAATTCAAAGCAAATTTGAAAAAGCAGCCACAAAAGCACAGCACAAGAAGAAAGACATTTATGTTATGATGGATGAAATTAAGCTTCCATTTCCATTACAAATGGTTGGACATATGGACTGTAATTGGGGAACTTTTAAGCAGAGATTTCAGCTCTATCTCACCATAGCAGTTAGTGCAGCTGAAATGCCTGACAAATGAAAAATAGCATTGCTTCTCACAACTGCAAGGTCACCAGCAATTGATAGCTTGAATACATTTACATACATTTCTCAGCTTCTCTGTAAGGAGAAGCAAGGAGAAAACATACTAAAATGGAGGTGATTTTTGCAAATATTTGATGTATGCTGCTCACCATAAAAGAACAAGGCATATGCAAAGCTGTATCTTCAGGGGTAGAACAAAGCAACAGAGAGAGACATTTGATGCTTTTGTCACAGATCAAAGCTTAGTCATGTAAGTATAGTGAAGGCCAGATATCTTAAGGCAAAAGTACAAAGTTCAATGCTACGACTACAAGCAGGTCCACTATCATGGGGGCAGGTGTGAATGCTGTCCTGGGCCTAGCATTAGCATGGTGTCTGGGACATCTACTGAGCTGACTAAATGATGTTTTTTAAAGCTGCTGGTTGCCATTCAATTAAAACATGAGCAAAGGGCATGGGACCGACTTCTTTTAGCACCGAATATCTGTGTCTTCCTCTCTCCCATTGGGCCCTGCCCCAGTTTCAAGCAAATAGGGAAAGGGCCCAGGGGATGATGGGGTATCTTTCCTTCATGCTCAAGAAGAGGAGATAGGAAATCAGAACTCTCAGCGTGGTCTTCCATGGGGAGGAAAAGAACATGTTACTCCAATGACCATCCTTGAAGGGGATAAGATGATCCTAGCTCCCCCTCCTATTGCCTATGGGGAAATAGAGAGGAGTTTTCCCCACTCAGACTACATAGGAAAATATTTCTATAGAGTAAATGGGGTGGATGGTCATGTGCATGTGACTGGGAGAGTGCATGATCAGTGTACAATGGGTGTACAGACATTTTGCTGCAAATTCATTACATGGGATTTTGAAAATCTAGTTCATTATCTAGTCCAAAATCTATTATGTAGCATTTATAAATCATGATTAAAAAATTAGAGCCCCATAATGGGTATCAGATATCATGTCTGAAGGAATAACTGTTTGTTAACGGTTACTGCTCTTCCAATGTTGTGATACTTGTCACACTGTCAAACACAGTGAGCTAAACTCTGTCTTCACTTCCCTCACAGAGCAGTGCTCCATTTGGAATCTGCGAGAGTCCTGTGCATAGCTCTACGGTAGAAGTAGGCCCCATAACATATATGATCATATTTCTCATGAAATCCATATTCTGTAATCATTGAACCTTAGTAGTCATATCTGGTGGTTTATTCCAGAAAAAGCATCCCCAGCAGCTAATTAATTCACACGTCACATAATAGAATTCTGACTGTGACATAATTTATGTAGCACCATATTTGTGCATGCTGCTGTACAGTAATTAAAAAGATACATGCTGGCATTTTCAAAGGACGCATCACGGAGAATTTTGGTGGTATTTGGGTACCTTAAGCCCCTTAGGGTGCTTTGAAAATTCCAGCCACAGTCTCTTACCCAAGGACTTTATGTTCCAAGTTACAGGAACAGAATAATTGAATATAGTTGGAAAGGAATATTGCTCTTGGGAAGTATAGGTTGCCTAAAGTTGGCATATCACACGCATTGATTGTTTATCATGGTTTTGTTAGTTACACGGGGACAGGATTTGTGTTTCTGCATGTGCGTGTGTTGCTTCTTAGTTGTTGTGTCTAGCACAATGGAGCCCCATCCTGTTTTGGGCCTTTGGGTCCCAAACTACCATAGGCAGCAGGTTAACTAAAAGATTTCCAGGTACAGCTCTAGTAAAAATATGAATATAATCCATTGATGGATAGTACACTGCACAATGTTACGAAGTGCATCAACTGTATTTCCACAGTAACTACTTTCCAAATTCCAGGATAGCTCAAGCTGCCAGGTGACAGCTAATGGTTCAAACCATGAAATTCTTTGTGCTTGTTCTATGAAACATTTTTCACTCCATAGTACAGAACAAACTTTTCACAAACTTATCATCTAGATTTTCTATATGTAACTTCTACATCAAAGCTAGTCCATATACAGTACCCTAGATCTTAAAGCACACTTATTGATCCTTCAGGCCTTCCATATCCCAGTGCCAGGTATTTACATTTTTACACAGAGAGAGAGAGAGAGAGAGAGAGAGAGAGAGAGAGAGAGAGTCTCTCTAGATGGAGAATATTTAAGCTTCAATTGAATGGTTTAGTTTTTAAATGACACTATTCAATATTTAAGAGATATTTACATGGGCAAACTTTCACATACTACAAAAAATAAAGAAAATTGGAGAGGTGATTGTAAGCTGTAACGAGGCGGTGTGGCTCCCCTCCTCCTCAGGGATGGTCAAGCCCCGCCAGATGCCGGAAGGGGCGGGGCCACAGGGCAATGGACCCGCCCCTCAGAGGGTCAGGAGGCGACCCGGAAGAATAAAAGCCGACTGGCGGCGCTCAGTTGAGGCCCAGCCGCCATCGGGAGCAGACCTGCCAGAGGGTGCTCGTGACTGGGAGGCTGCTGAGGCCAAGGGTCGTTGCCCAAACTGGCCGGAGCTTCCCCGTGCCCACTACAAGAAGGCTGCTGAGGCCCAGGGTAGTTGCCCGGATTGGCTGGAGCTTCCCCGTGCCCACTACGAGGAGGGACTGCCGGAGCTGCCCCGTCCCTGCTGTTACCCCGAGGAATCCCCGGAGCAGGCCTGGCCGGACTTCCAGAGGTACCACCCAGCCCCAGCCTGGAGGGGCCCATGCTACTGGACTTCCCAGAGGCTGACGCCACCGATCAGGTAGGCCCAGAGGGGGAGATTGGAAGTGGCCCGGGGGCAGCCGACCCCACTCAGGCTGCAAGTGTACTGGAACCCATGTCAGTGTGTTGCAGCCAGGATCCCCACGGACAGCAGCGAGTCTTGGCCGCCAGTAGGGCCCCGGGCTGGAACGCAGTGGAGTGGGAGGGCCTGTGTTCCCCCTGCCACCCTTCCAAGGGTGGCAGACTCCCCCTCTCCCTGGCCTGAGGAGGCCTTCGTTATAGACCTGCTGTTTGAACTGCTGCTCAGCCCCTGCCTAAGGGTCTGAGCCCTGTGCCTGTTTGTTGCCCTGCCCTGAGCCAGGGCTTGGGCTTTATAGACCCCCATGTTGACTGCTGCTCGGGCCCCTGCTGAAGGAGCTGAGCCCTGAGCAGCCTGAACCATTGTTCGCTCAGCCCTGAGCCAAGAAGGCCTGAGCCTCTATAACTATGTGTTTGGTGTCCCGCCCGATCCAAGGGCTGGGCCCCCTTAAACTGTACCACTGCTCGGTCCTGCACCCAAGGACCTGAGCAGCCTGAACTGTTGTTCGCTCAGCCCTGAGCCAAGAGGGCCTGAGCCTCTATAACTGGGTGTTTGATGCCTAGCCCGACCCAAGGGCTGAGCCCCTTTAAACTGTGCCGCTGCTCGGTCCTGTATCAAGGGGCTCGAGCAGCCTGAGCTCGGGCGAGGAGGCCCTCAGCCCCTGGGACTGAGGGCCTGAGACCCCGAGCTGACTTTCTGTTTACTCCACCCTTCAGCAGAAGGCCGGAGTCCCAAGCGACTGTGCAGCGTCGCTTAGCCCTGACAAAAGGGCAGACTCGGACAGCGTGTAGCGAGGCTGGTGTGGCTCCCCTCCTCCTCAGGGAGGGTCGAGCCCCGGCCGGGCACCTTTACATAAGCATGTCATATTAGATTTTGTCTAAAAGAGAAGTTTTCAGAATTAGCTCTTTCTGGCTCTCTCTGAGTGTAGATGAAAGAGAGAGCGATCCTTTTCACTCCCTAGTGGAATATACTTAACTCTCATCACCCCATGTACAACCCTCTAACTTGCCATGCAATGTCCTCACAAAACTTTCATAGAAGTCTCACTAGAAAGTTTAAAAGAGGCACCAGATGCTATTTTTCTGATGAGTATTCCTGGCTACTCAACTCAGTATACAATACTTGTACACCTGTGTTGACTGCGTATCTGGATCGTGTTAATTACCTTCCTTCCTCACCCAGCTCAGCGTGTCCCTAATCCACATGCTAAGTCATTGTTTTTCCTGTAAGCTGGTGTCTGTATATAATAAACTTTCTCCAGTCCTTTTTGGTTGGTAACCTAGTCTGACACATCCCCTTAAATTCCCCTTTTCCATATGTTTGTGTGAATACAGAGTTTCCGCATCTGGTTAACAAGCCCCTCATATGACACAAGGTCTTCTCAAGCAGTGACATCTCTCTAATCATTGCACATTAGTCTCTTCACAAGTTTTCATACACCCACACAAAACAATATACTGTCTACTGATGCCTGCATGCAGGGCCTTTGACACATATCATGATGCAGTATGGCTCTTATTTTCTTTGCTTTGGATTTAATTGCTTTTAAAGAGCATTTTTCAGGCGACCCTTCTTATTTTTAAAGATTGAAAATATGGGTGAATTTAATGCTCAAAAACTGGGCTCTAGTTTCAGCCAGGCATGTTATGGGCAAAAGCCAGGAAAGTTTCCCACGCACCTCTGTGTGACAGAGCAGTAACACTCCTGCTATCCATGTCCTGGGTCTCTCTTGAGCAGATGCTGCCAATTGTATTGAATTGTACCCAACTCTGTGTTGTTGGATTATTTTTTTCAATGTGGCCAAATGGGGAGTAGGACAAGGCTGCCAAACTCATTTTGATTTGTAACCTAAATAAGGATTTGAACCTATGTCGCTGGAGAGGCAAAAGCTATTGTAGGGACCCTTGGTGCTATCTAGCCTCAATCGCTTTGTAGTTAACATTTGTTGTACAACTGTCTGTCAATTACTTTTTGCTTAATTATTGTAGATTATGTGCATTTTTCATTTGCAGGCCAAGTCCAGTGATTTGCTTTGGCAATTGCAGCTTTCCTTACAGTACAAATCAATCTATGCATTTGCAGAAGAGAGTGAAAAGGCAGACTGATAGCCATCCATCAAAGATGAAGCCCATAAATTATCCTTTACAGTGAACATATAATGCACGATAATCTTTTCAAGGGCTCTGAGATGAATAATGTCTGAGAGGATTCTATTTTTAATAAGCTACATTTATGTGTCTTTGTGAAAAGCTTTGTGAAATCATGAAAAGTCAGCAGAGAAAACATCCCCTAACTTATATTTGTTAAAAGTATGATCACTTCTAGCTCAGACACTAGTGTACCACCATTGTAAACCTCAATGCTTTAGGCCATGGCTGTATAACATTGTGGTTGGTTTGTTTTGGTTTTTAATGATGGTCATTGGTTGAAATCAAACTGTCTACAATATTCTATTCTGTGCCAACTGATACATTTCAGAACCTGAACAACAATATGATTGGTAGTGACCACTAAGCCATTTCTTGTGCTTTGACATAATTTCCCAAAATGTTCCCTCTTAAACAAGATCAGATGCTTGTTTTCCAGTATTTTGAAAAGAAACAATAGCATGTGTAACGTGCTGTGTACCTCTTTGGCAGCACATCTAATGGTTTAGCTGTTATTAACAACATACCTGTGGTTCTGTGAGCAGCCCCTAAAGTCATGCATTCAGGGCAGATGTGAAGAACCCCTGCTGTCTAGTCCTGGCTTCACCACTGATTTCTTCTATGGCCTTGGGCTAGTCCCTTAACCTTAGTTTATTGAAAATAAAAATCTAGCTTGTTGGAAAAGCATCAGTAAAATGGAGATTTGTATGGTGATGGCGAGATGATCCTGTTTAATTGAGAACACACATGACATTAAAACTGAAACACTTTGAATTGTTGTCTGTTTTGTTTTCTGTGAACCCACAGACAGGTGCACCTCTCATGGGTTTTATCACCTGAAGAATTTAAATAGCAAGAATGTGAGTTCGCCACGGAAATCAGTCCACACTGCTATGGGAAATCTCTGCATTTGCTGGTACCTCATTGTTTATATATCTCCCTTTCTTCCGAGAAATTGTAAATTATACATTTTATATCATGCTACTTTACATAATATAGACATTGAAGCAATGTGAAATGATTTTTCACTACACAGCATGCAATGCAATTTATTTGTATGTAATTTCCTTCACATTAAATATCATACAAGGCTTTGCACAAAGTGTTAATCATAAGTTAGATAGACAGGGCATGTTAAATGGAATGGATTCTGATTAATAGCATTGCTCTGGGTTTACACCGGTGTAACTGAAATCTGACCTGATTTAATGAAGTGACATCAAGGATGAATTTGGCCCCATATCTCAGAGGGAGGGAGGAAGGGAGTTGTAAATAATAAACTAAAAGAAATGGCTTAGAGAAAAAGGTGACAAGGTGTCATAAACGGATAGCTAAGAGTTAGTAGAACAGAAGTACTTCATGTCTCTTTTGCCTGTAAAGGGTTAACAAGATCAGTGAGCCTGGCTGTCACCTGACCAGAGGACCAATCAGGGGACAGGATACTTTCAAATCTTGAGGGAGGGAAGTTTTTGTGTGTGCTGTTAGTATTTGGTTGTTGTTCACTCTAGGGGCTCAGAGGGACCAGACATGCAACCAGGTTTCTCTCCAATCTCTTTGATACAGTCTCTTATATGTCCAGAATAGTGAGTACTAGGTAGATAAGGCGAGTTAGGCTTATGTTTGTTTTCTTTATTTGCAAATGTGTATTTGGCTGAAAGAAGTTCAAATTTGTATTTTGCTGAAAGGATTTTAATTTGTACTTGTATACTTAGGCTAGGAGGGTATTCCCAGTGTCTATAGCTGAAAGACCCCTGTAACATATTCCATCTTAAATTTACAAAGATAATTTTTACTGTTTTTTCTTTCTTTAATTAAAAGCTTTTCTTGTTTAAGAACCTGATTTTTTTTAATTCTGGTGAGACCCCAGGGGACTGAGTCTGGATCCACCAGGGGAGAAAGAAGGGAAGGGGGAGAGAAAGGTTAATTTTCTCTCTGTGTTAGGATTACTTTCTCTCTCTGGGGGAGTCTGGGAGGGGGAGAGAGAAGGAGGGGGGAAGATGAATTTTCCTCTCTGTTTCAAGATTCAAGGAGTTTGAATCACAGTGATCTTCCAGGGAGGGGAAGTCTGGGAGAGGCAACGGTGAGGGAAAGGATTTACTTTCTTTGTGTTAAGATGCAGAGGGACTGGGTCTTGGGGGTCCCCAGGCAAGGTTTTGAGGGGACCAGAGTGTACCAGGCACTGGAATTCCTGATTGGTGGCAGCGCTACAAATACTAAGCTGGTAATTGAGCTTAGAGGAATTCATGCTGGTACCCCATCTTTTGGACGCTAAGGTTCAGAGTGGGGGATTATACCATGACACAAGGTAACAAGAGAATGGTGGAAAAATTAGATTTTTGCTTGAGGCACACAATAAGGAAAGTTGCACTGAGATTATTCAGTAGAATGAGGAGAGAGAGAGAAAATCTTTGAACAGAAGAAACTGGTCACTACTGTTGGGAAATGGGTAACCTCAGCACTGTGAAAAGGCCAAGGGCCATATTAAAAGTACAGGTGAGGGAATAATTGATTTTTCAGGTTGCTGGCCAAACTGAAAAGAAATCTGAAAAAAAAAATTGTTTGTTTCAACCTGAAATACTTTGTTCTTGTTTTGTTTTCTCACGAAAAGAAAAATAAAACAAACAAGCATCATTCAGGTGAAAGAAAACATTTCAAGTGTCAAACTGAATTGATGTTGTCTAAACAAAATGTCAATTTTAACCAACTATTTTGAAGTGGTAGTTATTAAAAAAAAGTTTAAAAATTTAAAATATTGCAGGGTTTTTTGAGGGGTAGCTAAAATATTTATTGAATTTAACCTGAATTTGCAAATATTTTCAGTTTCCCCGCCCTCAAAAAAAACCAAAACATTTTTTGAAGAATAGTCAGTTTCCCAAAAATATTTTAGCTAACTCTAAATAAATGTAATCAAGGAGGAAAAGTTTGATGAGGTGGTCATAGAGCTAAGAGGACAATGCAATGTTCAGAACTTTTCTAATGAAAGGGAGGTTGTAGATAGGGTAGCATTTAGAAAGTGAACGGGACACATAGGAAGATTTGGAGTTTTTCCAACGGAAAGGGAAACATTCGGGAGAAATAAAGTGATGGTTGAGGTTTGGACCCAGGTGGCAAAGTCAGAACTGGTGAAGAGTTACTTTCCTCATTGATTACATGAGACTGATCGTATTGTGATAGAAGCTGATTAGACTCAGTGGCACGGGGATGGGTGCCATACTATTGGTAGATAAAGGAAATATGAGGCACCCAGTGCTCGGGTCAGTAATGGTGTAGTGTATTTGTTGCTGTTTAGAAATAAGACTATAGCAAACTTCACACAATGGTCAATGGGGAAGATATCTTGGGAAGTGGGGTAAGGAGTCATCAGCAACCTGAACAATGATACACTGGAGAGATTGAGTTGTGCATTCAGTAAACTCTGGCATATGGCCCCAGTTCAGCCAAGAATTTAAGTACACGCTTAACTTTAAATATCCCTGTTCAGCAAAGTACTTAAGTATATGGTTACCTTTAAGTATGCATTTAATTCCCATTTGATTTCACTACAACTTAAGCAGATACTGAAGTTCTTTGCTGAATCAGGACCTGAATCACTGTATCTCCTGAAACTTTTAGCTGGAACAGGGTTGAGTAAAAGCTAGCTTGAGGTCTATCACAGCAGATAATAGATGTGAGGGGACAATCAAGGCAAAAAGAAGTACTAACTCTAATATAAGGCCAAAGCTGCTTTCAGATGGTGACCCGACTGACAAGAATAATTCCTAATGACAAAGTCAAAAGAAGAGTAGCAAAACTGGGAGGCAAGATCAAACCAATATCTTAGATGCCTATATACAAATGCGAGAAGTATGGGTAATAAGCAGGAGGAATTGGAAGTGCTAATAAATAAGTACAACTATGACATTGTTGGCATCACTGAAACTTGGTGGGATAATACACATGATTGGAATGTTGGTGTGGATGGGTATAGTTTGCTCAGGAAGGATAGACAGGGGAAAAGGGAGGAGGTATTGCCTTATATATTAAAAATGTACACACTTGGACTGAGGTGGAGATGGACATAGGAGACAGAAGTGTTGAGAGTCTCTGGGTTAGGATAAAAGGGGTAAAAAACAAGGGTGATGTCGTGCTAGGAGTCTACTACGGGCCACCTAACCAGGTGGAAGAGGTGGATGAGGCTTTTTTTAAACAACTAACAAAATCATCCAATGCCCAAGATTTGGTGGTGATGGGGGACTTCAACTATCCAGATATATGTTGGGAAAATAACACCACTGGGCACAGACTATCCAATAAGTTCCTGGACTGCATTGCAGACAACTTTTTATTTCAGAAGGTTGAGAAAGCTACTAGGGGGGAAGCTGTTCTAGACTTGCTTTTAACAAATAGGGAGGAACTCGTTGAGGATTTCAGGAAGGCAGATTTTGGTAAGCTCAGAGAGCTGATAGGTAAGGTCTCATGGAAATCAAGACTGAGGGGAAAAACAACTGAGGAGAGTTGGCAGTTTTTCAAAGGGACGCTATTAAGGGCCCAAAAGCAAGCTATTCCGATGGGTAGGAAAGATAGAAAATGTGGCAAAAGACCAACTTGGCTTAACCATGAGATCTTCCATGAGCTACAAAATAAAAAGGAGTCATATAAAAAATGGAAACTAGGTCAGATTAAAAAGGATGAATATAGGCAAACAACACAGGAATGCAGGAGCAAGATTAGAAAGGCAAAGGCACAAAATGAGCTCAAACTAGCTATGGGAATAAAGGGAAACAACAAGACTTTTTATCAATACATTAGAAGCAAGAGGAAGACCAAGAACAGGGTAGGCCCACTGCTCAGTGAGAAGGGAGGAACAGTAACAGGAAACTTGGAAATGGCAGCGATGCTTAATGACTTCTTTGTTTCGGTCTTCACTGAGAAGTCTGAAGGAATGTCTAACATAGTGAATGCTTATGGGAAGGGGGTAGATTTAGAAGATAAAATAAAAAAAGAACAAGTTAAAAATCACTTAGAAAAGTTAGATGCCTGCAAGTCACCAGGGCCTGATGAAATGCATCCTAGAAAACTCAAGGATTTAATAGAGGAGGTATCTGAGCCTCTAGCTATTATCTTTGGAAAGTCATGGGAGATGGGAGAGATTCCAGAAGACTGGAAAAGGGCAAATATAGTTCCCATCTATAAAAAGGGAAATAAAAACAACCCAGGAAACTACAGACCAGTTAGTTTAACTTCTGTGCCAGGGAAGATAATGGAGCAAGTAATTAAAGAAATCATCTGCAAACACTTGGAAGGTGGTAAGGTGATAGGGAATAGCCAGCATGGATTTGTAAAGAACAAATTGTGTCAATCTGATAGCTTTCTTTGATAGGATAACGAGTCTTGTGGATAAGGGAGAAGCGGTGGATGTGGTATACCTAGACTTTAGTAAGGCATTTGATACGGTCTCGCATGTTATCCTTATCGATAAACTAGGCAAATACAGTTTAGATGGGGCTACTATAAGGTGGGTGCGTAACTGGCTGGATAACCGTACTCAGAGAGTAGTTATTAATGGCTCCCAATCCTGCTGGAAAGGTATAACAAGTGGGGTTCCGCAGGGGTCTGTTTTGGGACCGGCTCTGTTCAATATCTTCATCAACGACTTAGAGGTTGGCCTAGAAAGTATGCTTATTAAATTTGCAGAAGATACCAAAATGGGAGGGATTGCAACTGCTTTGGAGGACAGGGTCAAAATTCAAAATGATCTGGACAAATTGGAGAAATGGTCTGAGGTAAACCAGATGAAGTTCAATAAAGACAAATGCAAAGTGCTCCACTTAGGAAGGAACAATCAGTTTCTCACATACAGAATGGGAAGAGACTGTCTAGGAAGGAGTATGGCAGAAAGAGATCTAGGAGTCATAGTGGACCACAAGCTAAATATGAGTCAACAGTGTGATACTGTTGCAAAAAAAGCAAACGTGATTCTGGGATGTATTAACAGGTGTGTTGTAAACAAGACACAAGAAGTCATTCTTCTGCTCTACTCTGCGCTGGTTAGGCCTCAACTGGAGTATTGTGTCCAGTTCTGGGCACCGCATTTCAAGAAAGATGTGGAGAAATTGGAGAGGGTCCAGAGAAGAGCAACAAGAATGATTAAAGGTCTTGAGAACATGACCTATGAAGGAAGGCTGAAAGAATTGGGTTCTTTACTGCAGCAAGGGAGATTTAGGTTGGACATTAAGAAAAAGTTCCTAACTGTCAGGGTGGTTGAACAGTGGAATAAACTGCCTAGGGAGATTGTAGAAGCTCCATCTCTGGAGATATTTAAGAGTAGGTTAGATAAATGTCTATCAGGGATGGTCTAGATGGTATATGGTCCTGCCATGAGGGCAGGGGCCTGGACTTGATGACCTCTCGAGGTCCCTTCCAGTCTTAGAGTTTATGAATCTATGAATCTATGAATAAGCCCCAGATGTAACTATTGACCCTTACAGAGGGGATCAGTTTTGCCCTAGGGCAAGATGAAATGATACTGAGATGATTGCTTAAATCAAGGGCATGCAGGGCCGGCCCACAACATTTTGGACCTGAGGCAGGGAGCTCAAATGATGCCCTTATGCCCCCCTGTAGACACAATTTTCTACACTCTGGGTCCTAGTGCCCCTCCCCCCACAAGCACAGAGTCTGGCACCTGAGGCAGCCGCCTCAGTTTGCCTCATGGTAAGGCCAACCCTGAGGGCATGGGGTGGAGGTGGGAATAGGAGCATGGCCTCTGGCACACTTGCAGCACCTAGGTTTTCCAGGCTATCAAGAGTGACTGTTAGACTGTGAGACTGAAAGAGTATCTAGAAGGAAAGGGGATTTACAGGGAAGATGGACAGAGGTGTCATCTGTGAACTTCTCAGTGTGATACAATGCATTAGAAATATTAAAAAGAACCTCTCCTTTTAACTGAATAGTACTCTCTTGTGATCACTGAAGCCTGTAATTCAGTTCTACAATGTGTCAGCTACTTATTATTCCAGCCTACCAGATTATAAAACAGGCAACCTTAATGCTTCTCCAGTCTATGCTAGTTTATAAATTATTTTAAAAAATTAGCCCAGACAAAAATACAACACCTCATAAGGAAACACATATGCTTTTTAGAAGAGGGTCATGATAGACAAAAATTATGATGCACCCTGTAGTGTCATCATCGAAGTATAATTGTCTCATTAATTAAGATCAATATTCTGTTATATATTGGGTCCAAGAGTGATTATGACTCAAATGCCTGCTAAATTGTGTGAATTTATCTTCTGGCTTACAATTTGCAGCCACGCAAAGCATTTGGTGAAGGTTAAAAAGTTCAATTGCCGCTTTAAAATGTACTTGAACTTTAGGCATGAATAATCATTGATCTGCTCTTCAGCTAACCAATTCTCAAATTCCAGTGTGGTGTGGGTTGTTGGGCTGGTTCCTCCCCTGCTCCCCCAGTAATTACTTTTCCAGAAGGGGGAAAACTGTTTGCTCTCTTCAATATGTAGTGACATAACATTGTCCGTGATGCTGCCTCACACAAAGGTGCTTGAAGTTACCGGCACTGCTATAATTTACTGATCATCCATTCTTCTGTCTGTGATATGTGTCTCTTGTATTGGGGCCGTTACAACCCACCTCTGACATGAACAGTAAATCATGCTGCATTATTTTGTGTGACATAGAACCACACTGAAAATTTATCACTCCACTTATTTTGATGCAAAACTGAGATACTGGGTATCAAAAAAGTTAAAACACAGATAAGCGACATAGTTGTCGAAATGGGAATTGAATCATTAGCCAACTCATTCATCATTACGTACATAATTTGATGAGCACATGTAAATGCAAACACCTAAAAATTCCTTTTTCACAAAATATTCTGACACTGATCAAGCTAATTTTCATAATTCCTTGCCAAATGTGAAAAGCTTGTAACTCTGTATGTTCAGGAGTAATTAGATCAGATTCAAGCAATTTGCTGTAGGCCCTCAACTCAGATCATCCTTCATATGTCTCATTGCTAGATCTGTCTTTAAATTTGATATAATGAGCTCAGCAGCACTATTAATATTACAACAAATCATGGGAGAATATGGTTTTATTTCATCAGTATAATATGCACAATCATGAAGCTTTTTGCTTATCTAAAGTAGGTGACTGCTCGAAGCTTTATATCTTTTAATCATGGAAACCAAATATTAGGACAGAGGAATTACCAAAAAGTAAAATATATGTGCTTATTTTCAGTAACAGCTATAGGTTTAAAACATAAACTTTAGCAGATTATTTAGAAATGGCATCATTTAGATCAAATATTATTACGGTCTTTTCTCTGTCTCTAGAGATTATTTTATTTAAATAGTGTAATTCCTGGTCTTAATAAATGTAGTGGATGAAAATTGATCCCCTCTAAATTATTCAATCTCTCCATTTTTGAGTCATAATGGAAAGATTACCGTAGCTGATTAAATATGGGACAGCAGCACACAGTGATTGTGACTTGTGTCAGCCTAGCGTGAAAGTTATAAGTTAGTTAAATATATCTTATAACAGGAGATGGACTGAAGTACTTTGGAATTAGTGTGACAAGTATATTTGCTTCACTTCAATTAAAATGAGATGGCCCTTTCGTTGTGGGTATTAAGAGTGCAGAGACTGAGATCATTGCCTCTGTAGTGTAATGTGTCCCCTATCAGTCACAAGCACAGGGAGGTGAAGGAGTTTAAAGTTCATGCTACTTGCTTTTCTGGAAGATCAAAAGGGAGAATACCTGTAGGTCAGATCACCCTCGCCTGTGGAAAAATGCCTGAGAGAGGAAGTAAAGCCCAGGGAGAGTTCTCACAGCGAGATTTCCCACAATCAAATCTCCCTTCCCATCCTCCCTGCACTGCCAGAGTGAACAGAGTGTTCAGTCCCTAGGATCTCAGGAGGCGCACAGCCATTTGTACAGAGGCCCTCTGCCTCCGTCCAGTTGCTGAGTACAGGGCCTTCCTTCCCTTTAGCTTTCTGGCAGTGTGGCTCCATTAGAGCTGTGCTGACATTGATGCCTTTGCCCACAGCTGTCCCCAGAACCTCTTTTGAGGGAGAGGGTTCCACAATGGGGAGGAGTCTCCATGCAGAAGGTAAAGCAGCTTCAGGCTGAGTTAGCTTTCTGGCATGGTGGAGGGGACAGTATATAGAAACCCACCACTACTGTCCCATGAGCAGACCCCAGATCCATGAGGCTCCCTCTGCAGGATGGGGAGGCAGAGTGTGCATGACGGAAAGCTGACATCCCCCTACAGTGCAGCCAGGAGCAGATCCACATAGAACAGGTGTCTTCTGTACCCAAATCTAGGAGACACCTTCTCTCTTTTATCCACTGTATTGTTCATTATATATTGAAAGGATTGTCATTAAGAAGTCAGGTCTTGCCAAGGGCCAGTTCACAGTGCTATCTGAGATACCACTTCTAAGTGCCTAAGTCTCTTTTCAAAATGGGACTTAAGCTCCTAAATCACTGAGTCACTTTTGAAAACTGTACTCAGTATGTCTCAGAAGTTCGATTTTCCTGCATATTTCTGGAAGATCCTAGAACCTTAATAAAGCCAAACTATTTCCAAGACTTCTTCATACAGCTGAACAGATGTTACTAAAATACAAACCTCTGGGCCCAAAAGAGAAATTTACAAGTGAAGCCTTGGCCTCATAAGGATTGTATCTTGTACAGGTTTCTACTGTCTCCGTGTTTTCAATGCCCCCATGCAGAAGACTCAGGATGATCTTACTGAAAGTTAAAAAAGCCTCAAGCTGAGAAAAGTCACCTCCTCTCCCAAAGGCTAGGAATGTTTTCTTCTTTCTTTTGGCTTTTTGAAATCTATCATGTTTATTTTTGATGTAACAGCATGAAACGGTGAAGCTAATCATTGATTAGCTTGGCTTGACTCCTGGAGAAAGAAGTATATTTCACTAATTGTGTTGTTTTGGGCCATGCATTGACCTACCAGTCATTTTTAGTGCCATGCAAAGCAAAGCACCTGAGTAATTAATGTGAGTAATTTAAAGGCACGAGAACCAAGAAGCTGTGTTTAAACTGCTGTGTTCTGTGTTTGCTGAAAAGCACAGCTGAGCAATTATTTTAGAGTATTTGTTTTTAACTTTCCTAAAAATGTTTTCTAAAGACTCCGTTGGGGGACACCTGTTGTGGACGATCATTACACACTGAGCTGCTCTGATTTGTAGCTGAGGCTTAAAAACCAAGCCATTTGTTTCAAGTTTTCTATATTACTGTACTTAGAGTGGGGAGGAAGGGAACCACAGACATTCAGCAACAAAATATTTAAGACATAGGCATCTAGGAAGCATGTTTCTAATCTTGGTATGGTGACGATTTCCTAAGCATACTCAATCTCTTTCTACTCTGCATGCCGTGCTATTACTTTGACCAGTGGTTCTGAAACTAGGGTGCCGCTTGTTCAGGGAAAGCTACTGGTGGGCCGGGCCAGCTTTTTTACCTTCCATGTGCGCAGGTTCGACTGATCACAGCTCCCACTGGCTGCAGTTCACCACTCCAGGCCAATGGGGGCTGCAGGAAGCGGCACGGGCTGAGGGCGAACCACGGCCAGTGGAAGCCGCGGTCGGCCAAACCTGCATATGCAGCAGGTAAACAAACCTGCCCGACCTGCCAGAGGCTTTCCCTGAACAAGCAGCAGCCCTAGATTGAGAACCACTGATATAGAGAACTCAAAATATAAAAGAACTATAGAGAAGGCCAATGTTGTGGCTTACATGTAACATATCATTCTGCTAAGGACTTAGAGTGCAATTCTCAAGTCCATTCTTTCACTTCATTGCCTGGCATGAGGTAGGAGATGGAGCATTATGGAAATGACCCCCTTAAAGGCAGTGGAAAAGTCTACATCTACACATGGAGTGGAGGATGTTATTCCTAGCTTGAGTAGACACACTCATTCTACCTCTCATAAAGTTCTCAGTTAAAAGTAATAGTATAGCTCTGATAGCACAGGTATGGGCTAACTGCCCCAAATATGTACCCACTTGCCATTGCCCTGGCTACCGTGGCCACACTACTATTTTTTGTGTATGTCTATTCAAGCTGGGAATCACACCCCTAGCTCCAAGTGCGGACATAGATGTACTGTTCTTGTGTTTGCCTGTATTGGACAATATGCATGGGAAGCGATGATTTTCTGGAGAGGTCTTAGTACCTCAGAAAGACCCAGTAGCAGATATTAGGGAAACATTTGTGCTAGATCTCAAAGAGAGAATAGTGTCCTCTTGGATAGGAATGCTCTTGGGAGGAGGAAGGGACTTGAAAACTGAAAGAATAGCTTGTTATGAAGCCAAGAGTTGAATTTCCCCTGCTTCCCGACACCTAAATATTTCTTCTCAAAGGGCCATGTTATGAAGTATAAGGAGCAGAAAGAAACCAGACAGCTGTTGTCTGGGGAGCGTGTGCATTTTAATGAAAAGCAATGTCATTCTTTTTGAAAACAATGTTTAAAATGTCTTTAAATTCCAGTGAAGTCCTCTGTTGGTTTGGGTGACAAGGGTGTACAACATGGTAAATTACAATAAACATTACAGTATTTGACATAGACCAGGTGTTGCCTGTGCACTATAGGCCCATAGGGCTCTGAACTGGTTAAAAGACTTCTTTCCAAGGGGTTGCATTCCCATTATTATTTTGTTTGTTTTTTTATAGCTGAAAGTTCAGGGATAGTCAGAAAAATTACTATATAAATTACCTGCTTCTTACTCAGCAGCTTTACTCCTTGTATGTCTGATTCATATCTTCTGACTTGAATGGAATAATGAGTTCAGTCCTGGTTAACCTATCTCACAACATGAATAGCAGAAATAGAGGGGAGATTCAGATCAGGATAATGAAAATCATCAGCGGTATGAACTGACTTCTATTAGGAGAGATTAAAAAGACTGGGACTGTTTAATTTATGCTCTGATTGCCCTGAAGACCAGTGCACTTTGCATTGACTCTTAGAAAGGGATCAAGGTATACAAACTAATGAACGGTACAGAGAAGGCATAACAGGTGCTGCTATTTACCTTTTTATGATACAAGAATAAGGGTAGATTCAATGATGTTGAAAGGCAACACATTTAAAATTGATAAAAGACCGTGTATGGAACTCAAGATACAAGATAAAATTGAGACTAACAGCTCAGTACAATAAAAAAAAAGAATTAGGTATTTACATGAATAATGAAAACATTTACAGTTATATTAAAGGGTAGCTTTAGAAAGGATACAAACTTTTATGCTTCAGGGAATAAATACACCATTAACTAATGTCGGTTGGGAAGAATCTACCCCTATGGGCAGTTCTTTCCATAATGGTTCCCTACATGATTTCTTACACCTTTAACTGAGGCATTAGTAGCTGGCCACTGTCAGAGGCAGGATACTGGTCCAGATGGGTCTCTGGCCTGATCCAACATGGGAATTAGAGCTGGTCAAATTTGTCAATGAAAATGTATTTTATTGGGGAAAAACAGATTTGTTGAAAGGGTTGCTCAAGTTCAAGATAGAAATTCCTGCTCAAAAACACCAGCAAGAGAGAGAAATTGAAACAGACCTCAGATAAGCCCAGGGGTTTAGGGCACTGATGTGGGAGACTCAGGTTCAAATCTCTGCTCTGCCTAATTCAGAGCAGCAATTTGAACCGGATCCCTGGTAGCCCCACACAAAGGTTAACCACTGGGTTATGCAGCTAGCTGCTCTTGCTGGTGCAATGAATATTGAAGTATTTACACAAAGTGTAACAGCTCTACAAAGAGTAATTGAGACTGTCTCTATAGCTGGGTGGTTAGGGCACTCACCTAGTATGTAACAGTCTTAGGTTTAAGTCTCTGCTCTAAATCTGGCAGAGCAGGTTTTGAATCTTGCTCGCCTCCTTCCCCTGTGAGTGCCCTAACCCATCCTATTAGCTATTCTGTGGTAGCCCACTCTCTCCATTAAAAACTTCAAATGGTCTTAGTTTTGCAAAACGGAATTCTTGTTTTACAGCCTGGTCTAATGAGAATACAGCTGAGGAAGTTTGATCCTGTTCAACCTGGTGCATCATCAATACAAGTTACAAGCTAAACTCCAGTTACAGAATTTTTATTTTCATTTATTATAGCACCAGTAAGAACACAGCTTGGACTCTCAGATCTGCAGTTGAATTTCCAGGTTGACAGTTAGAATAATTGTCTTCTGACTTGTAAACTGAACAAATTTGATATGAATCTTTGAGACAGACTAATGTAGCACCCCAAGATGTCAGATTCATTGAGTCATTTTCCTGATGATTATCATACTCCCGTTCCTAGATAAAAAGCTCAGATTATTTTACAGACTGAGGAATAACCATGCACAACACAGTGTCGCTTCACTTCGCACTAACAATCATGAGTTATGTACTCATCCTGCTTCTTTCTCATGAGAATAAAAACACTCTTCTGGCTCTCATGTAGATTATCCCTTTATCTATCACTATACCCATACATAGACATGTGTATATATTATATTGGTAATGGTGAGATCTGTTAGAACAGTAAATTACAGTTTCAAGTAAGGATTAAATTCATCTGAAATAATCTATTTTTTCTTAGCTACATATGTGCAGTTGGCACTTATGTTAAAGGGACCCGTGCCTGTTCACAGTGAAAAAAATAGACTCCTATCATAATTGGCTGTCAACCACACATAGGCATTTGGCTTCACTACACTGTCTGTTATTTTGAAATGTAACTGGGACTTGTTGCAATGTTAATCCAGACATTGGCAAATGCTAACTCAGCAATGTTAACCAGTCTCGTTGTTCATGCTGTACTTGTTTTGTGGTGGAAGATTTAAGTTTTCTGGCCAATCTGTTTCTGATTTTGAGCATTAAATTGAATGGAGCTGCCAGTCCCTTTTGAAGATCAACCTTGCATATTTGAAGGAGGAGAAAAGTAGAACGTTGTTTAAAAAAAATGGTTCTTAATTTAAATCTGCCAGGGGGTGGATCTAATTTCCACTTTGAATAGAATATTGCTCCAGTAATTATCCTACTATTTAAGAACAAGAATAATTAGTGTAATAACCTCAAAGTCTAATAGTACTCACAGCCTGCTGAAGGAATAAACCCTACAATTAGCATTGGGAAAGAATATGAAATTTTTTTACATAAGTAACTGTTTCAGTGCTTTGCTCTATAAGTAGATTATTATCATTATTTTTAAGGAAGAAAAACTGGGCAGCTTGGAAGGAAAAAGAGTGGTGTTTAATCAGTGAGAAACCTATAGGAGTTTTTTATTTTTTTAAAGGACCTTTAGAAGTACACTGTTCCCAACTTAATGGGATGATCCAACTTAATGGTCCTTTAATCTCTTCAGTCATTTAATAAACCAAGCATAACACTTTGAAATAAAATGTATTTTGTTTAGGGTTCTCTTCTTCCTTCATTTTTAGGTGCCTGTCAAACAGAGTTCTACTCACAAGGGGAGATGAGTTTTTTTCAGCATTATGCAAATGTCTCATACTACATAGAACTCATCTTTGAACCACCTAAACAGATCTTTCTCAAAAACTAACTGAATCAGATTCATACATCCAGTGATTTCCCTACACACACACCCAGAGTGTGTGTGTACACCCCCCTGAATTTCCCCAACACCCCCCTACTCCAGTTGTGAGAACTAGTTACATGCCAATTTAGTGACTGTTTGGAAATTTGAATTGAAATTGAAACATTAATACACACTTTAAAAGCATATACAATGTATGATAAAATATGTGTATCTGAAAAAGTATAATAGATTTGAAAAGTATGAACATAGACTAGCTTCCTTATACAGCTGTTGTTTTTTTATGACAGTGTCAGTGTATTCATTTTGGTGATGTTGACCAACCTAATAATTTCAAATGATGATTTGTAAGCAAAGTCTAAATGAGCTCTCCCTGACAGCTAGCGATGAGCTGGGGCTGAGGGGAAAGGCTTCAGGACCAGATTGTATTTACATTCACACCTAATCTACCTAGGTATCCAGCAAATGGAGCTGTGTTGCCCACTTGATAGATTTTGGCTGGTTGGGTTACAAATCACTTGAATGAGGGGGGGAGAGGGAAATGTTGTGCTTAGTGTATGAGTAAAGGGCAGTATAACTGTACTTAGCTTGTGCTGATTGAGAGCATCAAGAGAGAGGGTGGGGACCTGTCCCTCTCCACTGTTTAAAGACAGAGCTGATTAGGCTCCATAGATAGTCTTTTGTTCTGCTAAGTGACCACTGCAGCTGAAATCACTAATAATCAGGTCTAAGTGCTTAGTCCTGCTGTGGGGACAGTGTTTCTGTGGAAGAGACAGCCCACACTGCACTAGCCCACTTTCAAAGCCAATTTTAGAAGTACTTAATGAGGCTGTTAAGAATGCTGGAGACACAACACAGTTCATGCAAACAAACATGGCTGTGGCATCCTACTTTCTATTTAAGCAAGAGATACCACACACTACAAATGGAGGCCAATGTTAAGTGCATTGTCACTTGTTCATTATGAAGTTGGACACTGGTTCTGAACAAGACCAGCAAATGCTCACTATCTTTCTGCAAGAAACTCAGCTGACTGGCTAGAAGCATGCAGTGCAACAGTAAAAGCCTCAACAATTGAAAAAGTGAAGAATTCTCTCACCACATTCAAAAAATTTGCATACTCGGCTGATGAATGCACCAATGCAAATGAACATCAAGTATTAAGTCATTGTGTACATTATTCTGATGTCAGGGGTAGGCCAGTAGATGCATTTCTAGCTGTTCAAGTTATAGAAGACACATTGGCTGCATCTGTGACAACCCACATCTTAGAAGAGTTAAATGCTTGTCAGTTGGACCCCAAACAGATGGCTACTTGTGCATTTGATGGAGCTGCAAGCTTCTCTGGAAGACATGGCTGAGTACAAGCTTTGCTCAGAGAAAAATGTAATCCTAGTCTCTCCTGTATACACTGCAGAGGCCATCTCCTCCAACTAGCACTAGTACAAGCTGCAGACTCTTCAAAAGACATTAAAAAAGCTATCAATTTGATGTCTTCATTAGGTTCCTTTTTCAGCAAGAGTCCAAAAAAGACTGAATATCTTGGAAAATATAGAAGATACGCTGGGACTGAAGTTCAAATTAGTCCAACCTGGGAAAACCCACTGGCTTTCTCATGAGTGATCCTTGGCTGTTGTCTTAAAATTACTCCAGTCATTATTACTGGGTTTGGAAAGTATCTGCCAAGATGGGATGGATCTAAGTAGTGAGGCTAGTGGATTACTTTTGCTATTGCATTCAAAGATGACTATTGCCATTCTCTCTCTCTCTCGTAAGTCTACTGCTGAAACCACTTGGGTCATTAAACAATGCCATCCAGGCATCTGCTACAACAGTAGTAGATCTTTGTCCAGCAATAGAGCTACATTTGGATCAACCAGAGAGCTATCCATTGAAAAAGTACTGGAAGAAGCAAAGACTTCAGTCCAGAAGTTGACTAATGAAGGCATTTATATTGAATCCTTAAGTGAAGAAGACAAGGAGTGTTTGTTAAGACAACTGAAAAAGTACACAGACTTGATTATTAAAAATCTACAACAGCAACTTCTAGATTCTACTCAACCTCTACGTAGCTTTTACAGATGCCTGTCCTATAAAACACCAACAGTTGAGTGGAGTGAGGCACTACCAGCAATGGGGCTGCCATGTGATCAGGACAGAATAAAGAATTTGAACACAGAGTGAGTATCATACGATGAATGAATGAAGATTTGACTTCAACTTCTTTTTTATCATCACTAGTGGATTGACCCGATCTTTGTGTTCTTCATACAACCACCACTAAATACTGTACAAAGCCTGAGGTCTATCCAAGGTCATAATGTACTGTTGTCATACTGCTAACTCCTAAATACACTTACAGGGAAACCCTTTTCCTCTGTGGTCACACGTCAACGGACAAAAAACCGTAACATTATCTAATAAAGATAATATCTATTCATTTATCATATCCTCCAATGCAGATCATTGAGAAGCATTTCTGTATTTAAAATTAGTTGTTTATATCACCACATTGTACAAATCTATGTTTATGGTTGATTTAGTAGATTTATTTAAAAATAAAAGTGGGAGCATTATAAAGAAATAACTATTCTTTACAGTTCTGGTCTTTATGTTATCTCCAAGACAGGAGTTCACATACTGGGGCAAACTATTGATTCAATAACATTATTAATTATTAATATCATTATTATTGATTCTAGAGGCCCCAGCTAAGATCAGCACAGTACAAACTCATACTAAGAGATAATACATGCCCCAAAGAGCTTGCAGTCTAAATAAACAAGATAGGCAAAAGGTGGGAGAAAGTCCCGGTTCCTGCATTCAGCAATAGACAGTGAGGAGATAATTCATAAGAAGGCTGCACCTACCTAATTATACATTGCAATATCAAGAAGGGTTTGAAGGAAGGGGTAGAGGTGGGAGAGGATTCCTTCCTGACCCTTGCAAGTAATTAACCCTGAAATTTGAAAATGTATATCCTTTATAATTGTAGGCTGTAATTGCAAATGATCATGTACATATAGATTTTTATTGCAATGATTAGGGCAAATTTTCTTGGAAAACACTACCTGCTGTAATTACATTTCACTTAAGCTCCTTGGATCCTCATAATACTGAAAACCAAAAACATTTAAGGTTGATGAATTTTGCATAATTTCTCCCATACAAAGAATTTTCACTTATCGAAGAATAAACTGATCCTTTATGCCATAATATATTGTTTTTTCCCTTGCATGCAGATAACAGCTGAGCTTTAATTCATTTTAATTCTAATATCGTACATAACCATAGTGTGATGTGGTAAATATATCTCCTATATTAAAATGGATTTTGCAGTTTGTGTTAATCATAAGATTCATATTGCTAAATCTTACAACCCTAGGACCAGCAGTAGGCTAAATATTCAAACCTTGTACTAATTGCTGGGCCCTGTTAAGCCTCAAGCTTGTTGCAAAGCTGATTTTAAATACTTTTACATCTTATTTTCCCAACTTGCATTAAAACTTAAATTTTTTTTATTACCACTTCCTTAAGCATCTTAGATTTTCCTAACATAAAAATTATAGTTTGATTCTAGGCATAGACGTCTCACAACCATGTCTGGGGTCAACAATCAACATACATAATCAACAGTTTTGAGTTAGTCCACGTTTCTGGAAGACAAGAATTAAAAGGAAATATGATTCTAGTAGACTCATTCATCCTCTAGAGTGTGGAGTGTATATGGGGGTAATAAGCTAAATTAAAAGGAAATCAGCTTACTAGGAATGTTTTCACTTTTCACAAAAAACATGTGCGTAACATAGAAATATGGCTTGATGCTGGATACTCACTCCTTGCAATTAATTGCATATTAGGCACGCATGGATACTCATGAGCGATATAGGGCTAGGTTCAGTAGGAGAAAGGCAGGAGCAGATACTGGAGTAATACAAGGATCTCATATATTTAGGGCCCTACCAAATTCATGGCCATGAAAAATGTATCATGGACCATGAAATCTGGTGTCCCCTCATGAAATCTGGTCTTTTGTGTCCATATAGCCTATATATTGTTACAGATGCAGCCATCAGCGCCATCAAAAGCTTACCTGTTATGAACCAACTCGATGATGAACCGAATGTGGAGGAGCTTAGCCTTGCCATAGATGGCCTCCTCAATGTAAAGACCCCGGAAAAGACTGCATACCACCCAAGGTCATAAAATGCAGAAAATCTCTTCTACTGCAACATCTTCATGAGTTACTCTGCCTGTGCTGGAAAGAAGGTGAAGTACCACAAGAAATGAGAGACTCCAACTTCATCACTCTCTAGAAAAACAATGGTGACAGGAGCAACTGTACCAACTATTGTGGCATTTCCTGTCTTAGCATTATGGGAAAAACCTTTGCCCGAATTGTCCTGAACAGACGTCAGACCCTTGCAGACAGAATCTATCCTGAATTACTGTGCGGCTTCAGAGCTGAAAGGTCTACTATCAACACGATTTTCTCGCTGAGACAATTACAAGAGAAATGCAGAGAACAAAAAAAGCTCCTCTACATAGCCCTCATTGATCTCACAAAGGCTTTTGACTTTGTCAGTAGAAGTAGACTATTTGCACTTCTAGAAATGACTGGATGTTCCCCCAAGCTCCTAAGTATGATTTGATCCTTCCATGAAAACATGTACGGCACAGTCCAATATGATGGCTCAGTGTCTGAGTCTTTCCAGATTTGCAGAGGAGTTAAGCAAGATTATGTATTTGCCCCAACTCTGTTTGGGATCTTCTCCCCGCTACTGAAACAAGCTTTTGGTTCCTTGACTGCAGGAATCTATTTGTACACAAGATCTGATGGAAAGCTGTTCAATCTTGCAAGACTCAGATCTAAAACCAAGACTCGGTTATCCAACACCTTCTCTTTGCTGATAATGCAACAGTGACAATCCACATAGAAGCTCATCTTCAAAGCCTAATGGACAGTTTTTCCAAAACCTGCCAAGACTTCGGGCTTACTATAAGCCTAAAAAGAAGAACATAATATGCCAAAGAGTTGAGGAAGCACCCTCCATCAAGATCAACAAATAGTGATTAACAAGTTCACATAACCTGGGGTCCACTGTTGCAGTCAACCTTTCACTTGAAACAGAACTCAACATCTGCGCTGGAAAAGCTGCTACAACCATGTCTAGACTGAACAAGATGATATGGCAAAACAACAAACTGACAGAACACACAAAGATCTGTATGTATTGTGCATGTGTTATCAGCACAGTTTTGTATGGGAGCAAGACATGGACCTTATACTCTCATCAGGAACAGAGGCTCAACAGCTTTCATATGCATTATCTTTGTCAAATCTTTGGAGTCTCCTGGAGGGACAAAATACTGAGGGGCTCAAACAGGCCAGCATACCCAGCATGAAAACACTCCTCAAACAGAGACGCCCCCACTGGCTTGGGTATGGATGCCGAATGAATGATGGGTGCATCCCAAAGGACATCTTCTACAGCGAATTGGCATCTGGAAAAAGACCCAAAGGATGTCCAAAATTGCGTTTCAAGGATGTGTGCAAGCAAGACCTCAAAGAAATGGACAAATGGGAAGATCACACTCAAGACCACACTGTTTGGAAATAAGAGCTTAACAAAGGTCTCCGGGGCTCCAAGAGGAAGCCATTCAGCTTAGCAGAGGAGAAAAGAGCTTGTAGAAGGCAGAGCCCAAAAGGTCCAAAAAATCACCTTTAAGTGTGACAGATGCGGCAGAGATTGTCTCTCTTGAGTGGGTCTCTTCAGCTATGTTCACGGCTGCCATAAAACCAACTGAGTAAATTCTTTACCTCTCAGGGTCACATACCCACGGTCTCTCGAGACTGAAGGATGCCTACTACCTACCTACTACCTACCCTATACTATACAGATTTCACTGGAAGACTAGCATTTCCGAAACTGGGGGTTCTGACCCAAAAGGGAATTGCAGGGGGGTCACAAACTTGTTTTAGTGGTACATGGTATTGCTATCCTTTTTTCTGTGCTGACTTCTGAGCTGAGTAGCCGGAGAGAGGCTGGGCGCCCAGCTTTGAAGACAGCGCCCCGCCAGCAGCAGCGCAGAAGTAAGAGTGGCAATACCATGCCAGGCCATCCTTCCTTCTGCACTGCTGTCTGCAGAGCTAGGCAGGTGGAGGGTGACAGCTGCTGACTGAGGGCCCAGCTCTGCAGGCAGCAGTGCAGAAGTAAGGGTGGCAATACCATGCCATGCCATCCTTAATTCTGTGCTGCTGCTGGTGGCAGCTCTGCCTTTAGAGCTGGGCTTCCGGCCCGCAGCTACCACTCTCCAGCTGCCCAGCTCTGAAGGCATCACCACTGCCAAGAGCAGCACAGAAAGGTAGCAGTACCGCAACCCCCCCTTCAATAACCTTGCACCCCCTCCAAAAGAAAAACCCTCCTTTTTGAGTCAGAATCCCTACAATTATAAATTTCAGATTTAAAAAGCTGAAATCATGACATTTACAAGTTTTAAAATCCTATGACCATGAAATTGACCAAAATGGACCGTGAATTTGGTAAGGTCCTACATATACCCTCTCCTCCACATACTCTGCGCTACAGGGCCCACAGTCATCCTGCCACAAAGGAGGTTATGTTGACCTGCAAGAAGGAGCTGAGCACATTGACTCACCAGTCCTGCCCTGATTACAAATGAAAGGTGACATCCCCATTTCTGCCTTCCCTTGCTCACCTCTTTAGAGTCCCTATGGGTAGATTTTTAGTGATAATGCACCCCCTTCCTTGAAATTCCTGATCATCATCTTGATCCCAGGGAGAAGAGCATTATTTAAATGACCTGAATTCTAATGGACAATTCTTATGGAATCTTTTTTTTTTTTGAAGGAAGTATTGCTTCCGTTTATTAATGAATTCATTTGCTTTAAGCAGAGCTTACCTCAGGACTTAGGGAGACCTCCATTGATCTTTAAGATAAATAAATACCTCACAATCATCATTTATGCCTCTGCATAGCTGGCATAATAGCTGAGGACAGAAAACTAGTTAAGTACAGATCTAATTAAAATATAAATTTGCTGTGTAGGAGATGCATGTGCTTGTGCTGTCTCTTCATAGCCTTTGCCCCTGGAGCCATGTGCAACCCCATGTGTGCTCAGGTTTCAATGAATTACAGTGCTGCCTTTAAAAAGTTGTGTTATTGAAAGAACTGGAGAACCTAATATAAAAAGACACTGGTTTCTAATTGCCTGTAAATTTTAAAATGGGGGATGTAAAAGGAAAACCTGTCCAGGAGATCGGGGACTAGCCAGCCTTATCAACCAGCCCTGTCTGTGCTATAATCAGCTGCCTCCCAAGCTAAGGGGTGTCAGGTGACTGGACTTCATAAAAAGCCTAAGAAAACTCAGCTAGGGTGAGGGGGGAAATCAGATGGAGAAGTGATGCTCCTGTGGCAAGTAGGGTCTGGAAGGAACCCAGGTAAGCAACCTGGGAATCTGGGCTCTATCCTGGAGCAGAGAGATTAAAGTAACCCAAAAGAGACTGGGAACTGAGCCTGGATGCTGAGCTGAAGAGGCGCCCAAGTGGGATAGAATTTTTATTTGTTTTGACTTTGTTACCCTGAAAGAGGACTGAACTCGGAGAATGACCCGACAGAGGGCTGAGCCACACAAATCCCTGGGAAAAAACAAACCATGCTAGTGAAGGGAAGTTGAGGTCAGGAGTGTCTGCAGCACCATGATCAGCCAAAAAGGGTTGCTACAGAGAAGATATACCCTATGACAAGAACCACCTCAGAAAATGCAAGGAGCTTCCTGATCTTCAGCCTGCACACAATTCCAGACATGTCAGATAGAATTTTCAAGTTGCGAATGGAATATGGATTTCCAGTTCCTATTAACTTTATCTAATTCATAAAGATTCCCAGTGACTTTAGCAGGTTTTAGATCTGGGCTTTAGTCAACTTTGAAAACCTCAGTCTTAAGGTTAGGATCTTTCTGGCCAGCACCCCGCAACGCACTCTTCGCACACGTCATCTCTTATAGCTGTGTCTGTTTAAGTCCGGAGGCAAATGAGAAAGATCATTTTATTAGCAGATATTAATTCAGCTGCTTGAGTAGGCTAAGAAGCTAAGATGATCTCTAATAGGAAAGATGTGTTCAGAACTCAACCCGCACAAGGATGTTATGCTGCAAACTATTACCTCATTAGAGCAAATTTTTCATTTCTGGCTGATCCAGAGGATAGGGTGAACACTTATAAGCTCCTGAGATCTGGATTTCACAAATTATTACTACTTATTAAGCAGGATAGCTCGCTAGGGGACACATGACACTGATACAGGATATGCCCCTGCTGCCCATTGGATTCTGGATGGAGATTGAAATGTTGGTTATGACCAATTAAACCCTAAATTGCCTGGGAACAGACTGCCTGAAGGATTACTACTCTCACCAGTCCATACTGTCATAGTTGTAGTCAGCAGGGGCGCCTCAGCTGAATTTCCCTTGTTATATCTTAGAGGGGATGTCTGGCAAGGTGTTCGTTATGAGGGCTTCAGGACTCTGGTACTTGCCTCTCCTCCCAGGTCCAGAATAGCCCAAATATATTGACTTTCCAGGCATGATGCAAAAAATGATCTTTCTGATAGGGTTTCTGGAGAAATCTAAGAGTGTGCTTTCTAGGTGATGAAGAGTGGGGGTTGGAAAGAGCAGGGCAGTCACTGTTGTGGAACTGATTTTAATGCTGGCCAGATTTAACTTATTGCATTTGCAATATAGAGCCTTGGAAAGCCATCATTTTTTAAATTTTTTAAAATCTAATTAAATAAATACATAAAATAAATTAGCTCTTTCTAATATATTCTAATATAGCCCTTCTTTTGCTGCTGTCCATCTGCTCTCAGTAAATCTGTGGTGTAGTTGTGTTGGTCCCAGGATATGAGAGATGAGGTGTTATCGGACCAACTTCTGTTGGTGAAAGGTACATGCTTTTGAGCTACACAGAACTCTTCTTTGGGTCTGGGAGAAGAAGCAGAAGAGTTCTGCGTAGCTTGAAAGCTTGTACCTTACCTCATCAGAAGCTGGTCAATAAAATATATTACCTCACCCACCTTCTCTCTTGTAGCCAATTAGTTCATTTTGTTAGCCATTTATTATTGTGTTACCATGGACGCATGTTAGACCTCATGAAAGACCTCATTGGGATGACCCCAGCAGGAACAACCCCTTTTTCAAAGACCACCTGTTGAGAGAGCCATCTGACTCTATGAACTCTTTGGGTATGTGAGTATGGATACAGCATTGGCCAGTGCATGGACTCTCTCAGGTTATGTAAATGAGTATGCGAGTGCACTAGGTATGTTTGCACAGCAATAACCATCCGTGGCTGGCCCAGGTCAGGTGGGGCTCAAGGGGCTCAGGCTGTGGGTCTATAAAATTGCTGTGTAGATGTTTGGGCTGGGACTGGAGCCTAAGCTCTGCCACCCTGCAGGGAGGAGGGTCCCAGAGCCTGTGCTCCAGCCATAGCCCAAACATCTACACCCCAATTTTTAGCCCTGCAAGCCTAAGTCAGCTTACCTAGGCCAACTGTGGGTGTGCTGCAGTCTTCTGTTCCAATGTAGATATACCCTTTGAGTCCTGGGCCTGAGAACTGTTGAATGCCCGTGTCCCCAGATCCAATCAAACCAGCCTTGAAAATGGACTCAAGATGTGCCCTAAAATCCTACTTTATTAAAACTATAAAAAATGGCATAAATCAAGAGAATCAAATCAAACACATCCCGTACAATAAAAGAGCTTGCTTTCTCTAGAAAGATGTCTGGATTCCTTCTGCAGTAGTTGAGTTCCTTCTGGAAACACCTTGTTTGGTACATGGAGAAGTTTCCCATTATGTCCTGCTTTAAAGGGGTCACTTCTCGCAGACAGAATTGGCCCCTATTTTTATTTCTCCAGAATTGCTGAAAAGGGGCAAAATAGAATGGGGTAAGGAAAGGAACAGAAGCCTGTTGGGCAGCATTTTTACACATCAAGAAAAGAACCAGTGATTGCGCAGCACAATTGGGGAATGACCTAACAGGAAAGTTGCAAAATTCATTGTTACTTCACGTGGGATAAGTGGCAATATACTAAGCTAGCTGTACAGAAGCAAAAGTCACAGTTTGTCAACTTGCCTAACCAATGCCGGAGATGCTTGAGTTTTAGGCATCACAGCCAAGTTTGATTCTCAGGAGAGATTTAAAAGAGGATAAAAGTGGCATTTTAATGAATTTGGACTGGGGGTGGGTGGGTTTCTCATATGGTGGGTGGCTTGAAAGCTGCTTGGCGAAAAAGTAGACATCCCTGCAATCAAGGCTGGCATCGGTGGCAAAATAAAAGCAGGAGATGACAGCTCAATCAGTGAGTGGTTCTGATAGTTAGGGCAGGGTTATATAAAGAAGGGCCTTAAAGGCAAATAATTCTATTCAATTGAAGTAATTCAGACTTCAGTTTCAGTATAAAATATATGTGTCAAGAGTTTTTCCCCACTTTGAACTTTAGCGCCCAAAAAGTGGGGACCTGCATGATCACTTTTAAGCTTAATTACTAGCTTAAATTTGGTACACTGCCACCAGCCAAAAATATAGTGTTTGGCACACTTTCTGTTCCCCCAAAAACTTCCCTGGGGAACCCAACACTCAAACCCCTTGGGTCTTAAAACAAGGAGAAATAAACCATCCCCCCTACTTCCCCCCACCCCAGACTTTCCCCTCCCTGGGTTGCCTTGGGAAGCTACACAGATCCAAACTCCTTGGATCTTAAAACAAAGAGGAATTAACCATTCCCTTCCTTTTCCCCCTGCCAATCCCTGGTGAGTTTAGACTCAATCCCTTGGATTCCAAAACAAGGAAAAATCAATCAGGTTCTTAAAAAGAAAGCTTTTAATTAAAGAAAGAAAAGGTAAAAATTATCTCTGTAAAATCAGGATGGAAAATGCTGACAGGGTACTCAGATTCATATAGCATAGAGGGACTCCCCCACCCCCAAGCCTGAGATTCAAAGTTATAGCAAACAGAGGTAAAAATCCTTCCAGCAAAAGACACATTTACAAGTTAAGAAAACAAACATAAGACTAATCCGCCTTGCCTGGCTATACTTACAGTTTTGAAACATGAAAGACTGATTCAGAAAGATTGGAGAAAACCTGGGTGTACGTCTGGTCCCTCTTAGCCCCAAGAGCGAACAACAAACAAAACAAACAGCACAAACAAAGACTTCCCTCCAGTATCTTGAAAGTATCTTGTCCCCCCATTGGTCCTCTGGTCAGGTGTCAGCCAGGTTCACTGAGCTTCTTAACCCTTTACAGGTAAAAGAGACATTAACCCTTAACCATCTGTTTATGACAATATGGAATTGAAATTGATTTGGTTTAACGGTGTGATCCTTTGAGGTGCTAGGCACCTTAATTCCCACTCATGTCAGTGGTAGCTGAGGGTGCTGAATGCTTCCCAGGACCAAGTCTTAGAGACTGCTACATACAGTCCATTTAATACCCTTCTTAGCAGTGTATTGCCTTCTATCTATCCTACAGCCCACTTACTCTTTTTTTTCATCTGTTGATGATTCATGCAGTATTTGGTGAATAAAATATTTTACTATAATAAAAATGCTGCTGCTCTAAGTTTATTATCTTTTATTTCTTCCACCAGATCTTTGCATGGTTTCATAAAAGGCTTTTCTTACTATTTAATATTCATAAAGTTAAAGTAGTTTTCTGTGCAAATAATTAAACATGCCTTTCTGCATTCCCTGGGTCTTCACCTCTCTTCATAAAGAGCTAAACGGGGGGAGGGGGAACATATGGAGGTGGCAGTTATAACAGGATAAAATATTGTTGACCTGTTACCTCTTCCACTGGAAATTAGCATTTATTTTTTTTCTCATCTGATGTTCTGTCATTACAAGGATGGCGTGTTCTGGTATTTTCATCAATAAACGTCACAATTTAACAGCTAGGTTAATGGCGATTTTAAAGAAAAATAATATTAATTAAAAAACAGTGACAGTTTTGATCTAGTTTTCTCTTCTTGCAACAAACTGATTTTTAGAGTCTCCTGCATGTAGCCACCCTGTCTTCCAAAATACACAACATATGTGCCAAGGTTGGGGGGGTTGTTTAAAAGTTGACAGTTAATGCGCACAGTTTGTACTATTTTGTTGGATATTTTCACTTCACGGAGTCTTTTGCACAAATGCGGATTCATGCTGCTGCAGCCATGGGATTTACAGATTGCTAAATCTTAAAAGGTTTGCATAAACAGGCATCTTGCTATTGATAAGGCAGACAATATGACCATCTGTCTTTTTTCTGTAGCCAAATGAAAATGACATGCAGTATGGGTCTTGTCATTCAAAAAGTAGTAATTTCCTAGCTCTTGTTAGTATTAATTTAAACTCTTATTTTGCAATGCGCTGCTAAAAGGTGATTACTTTCAGAAAGTGTGGCATAGCAGATTATGATTTAGCTACACCACAAATCACTGTTGGAGAAAGCAAATGGAGAAGTGTTTGATTCAGCTCCCCAGAGCTTCTCCTCTTCCCACCCCCCACCCCAACATGAAGCTTACATCTTGGACTGTTGATCACAGCACTCCTGGTTCCCTGAAGAATTCAAAATGCCTGTATCACAGCTGTAGAGTTTCCAATATAACAGTGCAAAATCAAGGCATAGGAACCTTAATGCTTTTTATAACTAATGAATCAAAAAGTCTGTAGTGTTAGCTTTGCCTGTAACCTTATCTAATGATAGCTCAACAGTTCAGTGTTTTGAGAGTTCTTTTATGCAGATTCCCAACTGTGTCACTATTAATAAAGCCTTTAAGTTTCCTCTATTGAGAGCCAGTCTCTAGGGAAGTCCAGGTTTGGGCTTTATCCTTGGCCTTCTCTCTCAGCTCTTCCTTTGCATGAGCAGTAGTAACAAGTTCAGAATGTACAGCTAGAAAAGATATTGTGACGATACTGCTGGTTTTCAGCAAATCAGAACACAGCCTGTGGTAGCAATTGATTCAGTGATGTGTTTTGACTAAAGGTTCAAGGTCACTCACATCTGTCCCTGTTATTTTTCCTTCCACTCTCAAGAAAACGTCTCAATGGACTAGTCATCTTGCTTCGTGCGCTGAGTTCCTAAAACATGTACTAATTACTCTGGCTGCAATTCAAGACCAGATCTGTTTTTGCCAAGAATAAGACAGTGGGCCTAGAATGCACAAACAACAAGCTGGCCCTTGGCTGGTTAAGTCACCATGCTGGCCACTTCATCACAGACATATTTATGTTCCCCCAGGTAAAAAAGAAATATATATATATAGATATTCGAAACTGTTTATAATTAAGAGATGCTGAATAGGCAGCAACATGCTAAATTTGCCACAAAGAATCAGAGAATGTTTTCTTTTTTACTGAAAAAAGAAATCATCAGCTCCTTCAACACATATTGGAACAAGCCCAGATTTATGTTGAGTGTGATAACAATCTACAATTTATACTGTATCAGGGATTTACAATATTGTCTTAATGCTGCATAGGAGCATTATAAACAATAACAGTGCTTAAGGTCTCTCTATAAATCTTGGGTGGTTAATAAAGTGAAATTGAAAATTTACTGCATGTAATTCCAAATTCGCCTCCAAACTGGCAGTTTGGAGGGAGGGAGGGGGGATTTTTTTTTGTTTTTTGTTATTGTCCCAGTGTCATTGTGCACACTGAACATCAAGAGACTCTGCTGAGACTTCATGTCATTAAATGGGGGAGTGTGGGTGGTTTGCCCTCTTTCTTTTACCCTCTAGTTCATTTTACACTACCCTGTAGCTTTCATATATTTAACTCCAAATACATACCTTGTTCTAGCATGTCACCCAAGTACTGACTGCACTATTGCACAAGATGTCAAAAGCCCTGAAATAATAATAAACCTTGACTCCCTTATTCTGACTTGTGTAAGTGTCATGAGATCAAGTTACCATGTGACCGGCTTTCCTGTGATCAGAAAAGCTTCATGCCCCTGTTGGAAAAGCACTTTCTGCAGTTAATTTACTGATCCTGGGGACAGTCAACAGTAAGGGCATGTCTAGATTCAGGGAATTTGCACTTGTGTAACAATATCAAGGTCACTACCCCACTGCAAATCCTGACTGTAGTTCCTGTGGTAACATACAACGATAAATAGCATGGGTGCAGAGTAAGTCGCACAGGTGTGCGCTCCATCTTACACTAGTACATCTACACTACCAGTTAACAGAGGTTTAGCTACACTGGTGCAAGCCCCTTCTCTCTCATACACATATGATTTAGTTGGGGTTGGTCCTGCTTTGAGCAAGGGGTCGGACTAGATGACTTCCAGAGGTCTCTTCCAATCCTAATCTTCTATGATTCTTCTATGATTCTATATATGTTGTATAGAAGAAACCCAGTATGTTGATTCTATTGTTGAAACTACCGATTATGGTGCAAATAGCATTCCTCACACTTGTAGGTGCAGAAGGCAGTGAATGGTTACTCCTATTGTGGGACTAAAGAAGAAAAGAAATGTTGCCAGGGACGCAGCTGACCTTGCCTTTATATGTGGATAGGGAGAGAATCACACATGGAGAGGACCCTCCATACAGCAGCTGACCATGGCCATTTCCAATTCCTGTTATTTATTAAATATGTAATAAGCCTTTCAGCAGAGTAGGAGTTTGTCATTTTGTCTTTGGCCACTGCTCCCTCCACACCCTTACTTCACGTTATGCAATTTGCAGTGGGGCAGCTGTTTGCCATCCTCCACCGCACACTTGGCCACCCATAATTGTGTATTATGTGCCATATATATGTCATGATCCTGGAACCCCTATTCAGACACGGAATCCCATTGCAGTCAAATCCTGAGAGGCGTCAAGTACCTGCAGGTTCCATGAATCTCATCGGGAATTACAGCTGCTCATTACCTCTCAGGAGCTGGTCCAGTGACTAGAATGTAAAAAGCAAAATTATTATCATCACTAGTTCCAAATACTTTGAAAAAATAGCTTCATTTATGCATGCAGTCCATTCTCCCAGTGATGTGTCACATTTACATCCATAACTCCCATTAGCAGTAATAGGAGTTAACAGCATAAATTCTCCATGAAGCAATAGATGAATGGACGCCTATGAGTGAAACATTGTGAAATGCATTAGAATTTTAGTCTGTTCTGACATCATGTGGCTCTATGAAACTCACTTCTAGTCATGAGCAGTATATTTATAACTGGATGCTAAAACAGTTTACTAACCTATCTTAGATATAGCAAGAAAATAAATAGCACTGTATTAGTTATCATTCTAAACAGATTGTCTGCTAGTGAGTCATTTATATCTCCCTTTCAGTCATGTTATTTATAAACAAAAGTTAATAAGCCTCTGAATTGCATACTCAGTTAAGATAGGTAACTGTGTGTTCCTGTTACTAGCCACCTACTATCAACTGTCTTTTATGTTATTATGATGGTACAGCATGCAGGAAAAGGGAGCCGTGATCCTGATTTGTGTCTTTGAGCACATCTGTAATACAAATAATAAATAATGTAATAATAAAATCAAGTTCCTCCATATATTGATAAAGAAACACAAAACTGCAACTACTATAATATTTGATTAACCAGTTAATATTTTTTTTATAATCTATGTAGTATTTTAATTGCACTAGCTCCCAGAACCAGAGCTGGCTGAGAATTTTCCATTAGATATTTTTTTTTAATTGGAAATGTAGTTTATGCACAATTGAAATTTTCCAGAAGAAAATGTTATTTTTTGACTACATTGTCAATTTTTTGATAGAAAATCAAAACATTTCATTTTGGGTCTGGTCGACATTAAGATGCCTCCACCTGAACAGCCATAGTGCATCATGGGAGTCATAGTTTAGATGTCTCATATCCCCATTCTCTCCTTCAGGCTGGGATTCTTCATTGGACTATATCTCCCATGATGCACCACAGTCTCTTCTTTGGAGGGGCCCCATTAGTGCATAAGGAGAGCTATAGTCCAGTGAGGGAACCTAATTCTGCCTGGCCTTTGCACAGAAGCACCAACTGCAAGGAGGGTTCCATGCATCCTTGCACAGGGACCAGGCACAAGGATTACCCTTTGCTTGTGTCGCGTGGGGCACTAGACACCCTCCTAAACTGTGGTGCAGGGTGTGTCCTTCCACTGTACACCAGGGAGTTCTAGGAGGCAATTCTCTTCCCTGAATCACAGTGCTTCCTGTAACTCTCCTTGGGTTGGTGCTGCTCTGGATTCCCCTCAAAGTAGGTGTGTGGCTAATAGGCCTAATGTAATCCTTAAATATGTGTTTAATAATGTTGCTGTTTTGCATGTTAAAAACTAAAGTAAACCTTATTTTAACAGTTTGGTTTTTTAAAAGGTGATTTTAGCTTTTCACTTTGGGATGGTTGGGTGTGATAAGGCATTATGTAAATCTAAATTGTTGTTAAAAGGCTTTAGTCTCCTAATCTCTATGCATGAACTTCCTTTGTGCTGAAAATCCTTAGGGCTGGTCTCCACTACCGGGGAGATCTACGCTGCGGCAATTGATGCAGCAAGGATCGATTTAGCGGGTCTAGTAAAGACCCGCTAAATCGATAGCAGAGTGCTCTCCAGTCAACCCCAGTACTTCAGCTCTCCGAGAAGAGTAAGGGAAGTCGACCGGAAAGTGACTCCCATCGACTCAGCTCTGTGAAGACACCAGTGTAAGTTGACGTAAGCTACATCAACTCCAGCTACATTATTCACGAAGCTGGCGTAGCGTAACTTAGGTTGACTTACCCCCGGAGTGAAGACAAGCCCAAAGTGAAGGCATGGAAACAGCTTCATAAAAAAGCAATCAGCACAGAGTTGATTGCATATTGCAATAAGTATAAGTGGAAAACATGGACTTTTACACATTTAACTAAGGTGGGCAATTTATATACATGATTTTGTTAAATACCCAGCAAGGTTTCCAGCTGGCCCTGCTTAGGGTGGAAGGAGCAGAATTGTCTATATTGGTAGAATGGTCCTAGAATCATAATCCAATGTCTTTTATCCCCAACAATAGTAAGTGGGAATCCTTGTGTTCAAAGGCCCCTGCTTTCTTCTGTGCCTTCATTTTTTCCTACATCCTTCTCTTTCCTCTACTATTTATTCTCCTTTTCCCTCTCCTGAAATTGTACCTTATTCCACACCACTTTGAACACCCTCCTGGTCTGTAGGGCAGGGATTTGGGTTTTGCTCTTGTTTTCTATAAAGCATGGTGTACAGCTTTGGTGCTACCATTTATGTCCCTTAACTGAATTCAACATTTAATATAAAAATATAGGGAATTAATTCACTAATAAAGTCCAAATGGTATGAGATTGAAGGCAATTGTGACTCAATCTAGCCCACTCCATGTACAGAGAAGTCATGCTAATTTCAACTAGATCTGAGTTTCAAAAGCCAGGACTTGTGCAACCCGGCCAGACAGCTAGCTGAGAGGAGGAAATCTTTGAGATCTTGAACTGTATTTCCAATTACTGCATGTATGATTTTAAATAAAAGTACCAGCATCCAGAAGAGAACACGCTGTTTTCTGTCCATCCGCAGTTTATGCTCCTGATCTAGAAACTAGTGGTACCACTGTTACAGTTGCTCATATGAAACTGACCAGGCTACAATAAGAATGTTTTCACAACAAAAGAAAAGTTGAATTTCAGCTCTCTGGAGCCTGTACAGTGGTTGTGAAAATAACAAAATATCCCCCAAAGCTTCATAGGACAGGCACATTAGAATGGAGCTCTGGTGAAAAACAGGCAGGATGGAGAGAGATAAGAGGATCATGCTGGAGCAGACTCCTATCCAGAGATAAAGGAGAGGAAGTTTTCAGTGCCTCCCTATACAGGGTCTGCTGGAGACGGGTGTAGTGATGCTTCAGTGAGCACTATGGGCTTTTCAGGGGTGGAGAATCATGGGGCACAGGTTCTGATCTGCCTCTTCCACATCCCCTCCATGCTCTGCCCCACACCCCTCACTCCACTCATTGTGCAACCTGGAACATTTCCTGGCCTGGGGGCTGCTACAGAGGCAGCACAGAGTGGTGTTCCTGGGGGCTGGTGGAGAATGGTTTACATCTCCCATGATCCTTTTGCAGCAGCCTACCTAGCAAATGGGAGCCATGGAGAAATGCTTAATCAAGCCCATTGTGAAATATTAGTATTCATATAAATAGGAAAATAATTACATTCAAACTCTTTTTTTATCTACTTTAAACCATATTTATGATACTTACATACCAAATGCATCATATACAAGTGCAAGTAGGGACTTATTTAAATACTTTGGGAATATAAGATCTCTTTGAGAAAAGGTCCACTAAAGACTTTTTCATTATATTGTCCTTTGTACCATCCCCACATAAGCTGTGGAAGAAAATCAAATCCCAGTTCCAAATGCACACACAGTGTATAACAATTCACAGAGTGAATGAGTGTTGATGGTTGGTGGCAAGCAACAAGGGTGAAAAGTAAAAACACAAAGAACAATGCTAGTAGCAAAAGAGGTATGTTTAATAGAAGCTCCTGGGGCCTTTTATGATTATGATGCTATCACATGGAGGGGAGTACAGAGACCACAAACATATGTGTTTTCATTACAATCTTACCCAGTCAGCATTAAATTGACATCCCTCTATTGGATCCCTTAAGAGGGCTTCGGGGGCAGATGCATCATGTCCCTTACTGGAGTCACGTTGCCATTGATCTGGGGGCAGGGTGCACAGCAAAGGAAGGAGACACATGACATCTGCAGATCCCCCCAGACTCCAACCAGATCTTTGGGACTCTACTGGATTGCAGTGGCTAAGCCCCTGTGCTACTTGGAGAGGGAGAAGCCTGTGATTAGATGGCACATGAAGGTTAATTCTTTCATTTAAGTTTTAGGCCAACTTTTTTGTCTCACCATAGGAACATTCTCCCTTACATCTTCTTCCAATTACTTTCCATTTCCCACCTCAGCATATCTCTGCCCCATTAGCACACTGTATTAGCACCCAGGCAACTTGAAAATCCTGAAGGAAGTATGGACAGGAAGACATTTTTCTGAGACACATTTACATTGGTTTGCAAATATATGACTTCTTTTCTTTTTGCAGGTGATAGTCATATATTTAACATCTGACATGTTTTCCTAGCCAAAACATCCCTCAGCAACCCAGCCAAAAGAATTTGCTGGTGTCCTCCTAACCGTGTAAATATAGGCACAACTCAAACAAGAGTTTTAGAAGGTTACATGACTGCTTTACCAGCACAAGTACCAGAAATCTTCACAGCAACAGAAAGGGAAAGAGAAGGGAAGAAAAGGCACTTTTTTTTTTTAAGCAGGCTCAGATGGAACTTTCTGAGAACTCTGTATTTGTAATCCAACTGAGGTCTGACGCCAATTACCCTTCAAAGCTAGAATATCTCATTGTGCCACGTTATAAAAGTGAAGCAACAGTATCAGCCAATCAGAAGCCAAAAAAGAAGCATCAAGTGAAACTCCAGAAAATTAGATTGATCAGAGTTGATAAGAATCAAGTTAAACAATTCTACAGTGTATACACTTTGAAGATTATAAGACCACTGATAAAGAATTCAGATGACAGTATCTTATTAACACAAACAAGTTATTATTTTCACAATAATTTGTTTAGCAGTGTTTCACAAAGCCCTGAACTAGAAAAGACAAAACATCTTTGCGATCTATTTACTTTAAAAATTCTATTAATATAATTCAATATAGCTGTTTTCAGGGTAACCCTGTTTAGGGCTTTAGTTCCCATGACAATGGAACAGCTTTTAAATATAGCTTGGAACACCCGGAAAGTTCCAGGAGACTGGAAGAAAGCTAGTTTGGTGCTAATATTTTAAAAGGATAAGTGGGTGACCTTGTAATCATAAGCCTCTGAATGTGACATTGACCCAAGGCAAAGTGACGGAATTGCTGATACAGAACTTAATTAATAAAGAATTAAAAGGGTAATGTAATTAATGCCAATCAGCATGGGTTTATGGAAAATAGATCTTGTCAAACTTGTTATCTGTTTTTGATGAAATTACAAGTTTGGATGAAAAATGTAATGGTATTGACGTAATATACACCTCTACCTTGATATAATGCGACCCGATATAACATGAATTCAGATATAACGCTGTAAAGCAGCGCTCCAGGATGGGGGCGGACAGGGCTGCACACTCCGGTGGATCAAAGCAAGTTTGATATAACACAGTTTCACCTATAACACGGTAAGATTTTTTGGCTCTCGAAGACAGCGTTATATCGAGGTATAGGTGTACTTAGACTTCTGTCAGCCATTTGACTTGGTGCCATGTGACATTTTGATTAAAAGACTAGAAAGATATAAAATTAACATGGCACACATTAAGTGGGTTAAAGCTGGCTAACTGATAGGTGTCAAAATGTAATTATAAGAAGGGAATCATCATCAAATGGGTGTTTCTAGTGGGGTTCCACAAAGATCAGGTTTTGGTCATATGCTGTTTAACATTTTTCTTAATGAACCAGAAGAAAACATAAAATCATCATTGATAAAATTTTCACAGCACAAAAATTGGGTGAGTGGTAAATAATGAAGAGGACAGATCACTGATATAGTGCAATCTGGATCACTTGGTATTCAGGGCACAAGCAAACAGTATGCATTTTAATATGGCTTAATGTAAATATGTGCATCTAGTAACAAAATACGTAGATCATCCTTACAGGACTCTGAAAAAGATGTGGGGGTCATGATGGATGATCAGCTGAACAAGAGCTCCCAATGCTATGTGGTAGCCAAAAGGACTAATGCAATCACTGGATGCATAAACAGGGGGATCTCATGTAGGAGTAAAGAAGTTATTTTATCTCTGTATTTAGCACTGGTGCAACTGCTGCTGGGATATTTTGTCCAGGTCTGATGTTCACAATTCAAGAAGAATGTTGATAAACTGGAGAGGATTCAGAGAAGAGCCACAAGAATGATAAAGGATTAGAAAATATGCCTTACGGTGAGTGCAGTGGGGCAGTTACCCCGCTCCGGTGGGAAAAGGCTAGGCTGATTGAGGAAGCAGCCACAGCTGGGGCCACGTCCCAATCAGTCCACATCTTGCCCTATTATAAGGGATCAGGGATGAGCTGGGTCTGTCTCTCTCCAGTCTTGGAGGGAGAAGGACCTACCTGCCTCGGAGCACAGGGTACCTGAAATAAAGCAGTGCTGGGGAAAGACAAGAGGAGCTGGGGAGCTCCAGCCTGGCAACTCCCCAGGCTGAGGCCTTGATAAGGGCCTACACAGCTATCGGGGCTGGGAGGTACAGCCCAGGAATAGGCAGAGGCAGCTGGTCTAAACCCCTTGCCAATGATGAGTGGCCATTACAGACTGCAGTTTGCCCCAGTGTAGGATTACCAGATAGCAACTGTGAAAAAATGGGGTGGGAGGTATTAGGTGCCTATATAAGAAAAAGTCCCCCAAAATGGGACTGTCCTTTCAAAAATGGAACGTATGGTCACCCTACCCCAGTGAGAGAGGGCTAGATGATGACTGGCAGTAGCCACTGAGGCAAGGTGTAGGAGGGGGGTTCCCTGGGAGGGGAGACCAGAGTGTGGGGTACTGTGATGGGCAGATCCCCAGGGTAAGGGGTGCCAGGATCTGGGAGGGGCCTGGAGGCCTGAGGCGGGTGAAACATCAGCCACCAGGAGGCACTCCGAGTGCTGGATGAGCTAATTCCCAGGACGATCAGCAGAGCTGCTGCGCTGGTGAGTCTTGGCTCTGCTACAGTGATAAACTAAGTAGATTGAGCTCCCTGAGTCTAAAAAAAGAGAAGGTTAAGGGTGACTTGATTATGGTCTTTAAATAACCGCATGAGGAACAAATAGTTAATTATGGACTCTTCAGTCTAGCAGAGAAAGGTATAACACAATCTAATGGATGGAAGTTGAAGCTAGATAAATTCAGACTGAAGATAAGGGGTAATTTTTAACAGTGAGAGTAATTAACCATTGGAACAATTTACCAAGGGTCACTTCTTCGTCACTGCCAAGTTTTAAATCCAGATTGGTTGTTTTGTAAAAGAGCTGCTCTAGGAATTATTTTCGGGGAGTTTTATGGGCTATGTTATACAGGAGTGCAAACTAGATGATCACACTGGTTGCTTCTGACCTTGGAATCTATTAGTCAGTTTGGTGGGGGTTGGTTTTTCTTTGGCAGAAAATTTAGACAAAAACAAATTATTTTTTGTTCAAAGTTTTTCATGGGAAAAAGCCTCCCAATTTCTGAGTACCTCTAGTGCAAATCCTAAAGTACCCTCCTCCAGTGAGGGGCACCATAAACTGCCAGGAATATGCCTACAGCACATCTATCCTGAAAATGAAGGTGTGATTGCACCTTGGGTGGGCAGTCCCATGCTAGCTTTCATCTAGTTATCATGACTAAAAACAACCGTAAAAACATGGTGGCACAGATTCAGTGCAGGCTAGCAACATGAGTACATACCAAGTTGTACAACCCACACTGATGCCCATGCTGCTGCATCTTCACTGCTATTTTTTAGCCCTGCTACCTAGAATGATGCTATTACAGGGTTTGCCTACCTGAGCTGCAATGACAGTTTTGATTACAGAGTAGACATACCCTTCTTGTCTCAATGCTTCAAATTAGCTATTAGATGTTCAGGTCTATTTCTGAGGAATAAAATCATTCAGCCAGTTGTAGGCTCCATGGACCTCAATGGAGTTGAGTTAATATACCCTGAGGATCTGGCCTATTGTATTTTTTCCCCCCTCTCTCTCCCTCCATCTCTCCAAATGAATTTGATGTCATAGGGTGATATATTTTATGCTGCAAAATCACATCTGAAAAATAGATGGAACATAGTGATGGATTTTCTTGATAGCAAGTTCCATCCCTGAACCCAATTTCAGGGAATAAGGCTAGAAAACCACTAGGGTCCTCTGGGATTGCTCACATTGCAAGCATGAAAACTGGGTACCCTTATTTAAATGTTGCTTTTTCATATAAAATAGAGTCTTTGGTAACCTATATACTCATTCACAAATTAAAAGGCAGCATAGTCCAGTGGTTAACACAGGGAACTGGGAGCCAAACTCCAAGGCTGAAATCTTGGGCCCATTGAAGTCAATAACAAACACCCATTGACATCAATGGGCCCAGGATTTCACTCCCAGATTGTATTTCTCATTTTGACATTGACTTGCTGTATAAGCATTGACAACTCACTTCATTGTCCTGCATCTCAGTTTACCTTTCTGTAAAATGGGAATAATACTATTTCATAGGGTGGTGTAAAGATAATTAAATGTTTATTATCCTCAAGTGAAAGTCATTCTATAAGTAAGTTATTTGCTATACAATTGTGACATATGAGGAGGTTCACTGGAAAATAAGTTTGTGGAAATCCTTGTGAGAAAGAACATACCAGGACTTACAAGTAAGAAGGAATAGCTGGGTCTAGTTTAGCCTCGGCATAGGTTATCAAACAGATTTTTCTGCCAATACATAAAAGAATTCATGTCATCACATGGATGCAGACAACAAGAATTTCCTGAGATATATAATATATGAAAGCACTGTTCACAGGTCAGTCAGAATACCAGTGTGACTGATGCAAAGCTAGATAACAGGTTATTTTGTACAAAAAGACTAGATATAAAGTAGATAATCACAGGATACAAGTTGCACAGCCACAAATAGTTCTAAGGAGGTGGGTTCTGCTCAGAATTCAACTTCAAGTTTTTGCTCAAGTAGTGGGGTGTTGGTTTTTAATACCCAGATGGGATTCTTTTCAAATAGCAGTGGTGATCCACCATAATTAATCCGCATGCCTTACCAGTTTGTAGGGTGGAAGCAGCTGCAGCCAGCATCTTTGAAGCTTCAAGGTTTAATTTCCAGTGTGTGAAAATAGTCCCCAGATTAAAATAGAATCAGCAAATAACATCTGACATCAGGTAGGATCATGTAACACAATGGAATTCAGCGCAATTGAATGTGAATTAAAGGAGACCACATCTTCAAGAAATGAAACAAATCCAAGAATGTTAAGCAAAATGAAGAAATCGAAAGATTGTCAACTGGAATGATAACAACAAAAACAGTTCCATGGACTAAAGTAAGAACTAAAGACTGAATTAGGGCCTCAGTTATATGACTTGCACCCATGTAACTAATCACAAAACTGGGCTCCTTTTTTATTATTTTACCGAAATTTAAATTGCTAATAGTAGTAGGAAATAATAATACTTGCATATTAGTCCTACATGTTTGTCAGTCCCTGTACATCTTCAGAAAATGTGACGTAATCGAAGTATATATTCCTTACTTGAAACCTTACTCCTCATGATGCCTTATTCTGAAAATCAAATCTCATGAAGAATTCTGAGGTGAGATGTGCTAAAATCATTACTTGTAGTGTTAGGTAAGTAAAGCAAATCAGTTGTCTAGTCTATGGGTTTATGACATGTAATAATACAGGGTTGCTTAACTATTTGCATTTGATCCTTTGTTGCATTCTGTCATATGTTGCATTATAGGGCATGTTAGGAATAACCGGCAGAGAAATGTCAAGCAATATATGTTTCTTGCTTTTGCTTTTGGATCAAGAGATTAGATTAGAAAGGCATTCTAAGAAGGCAATGGTATGGATCTCCTGTAGTTGTCATGACCATAACTGCTCTTGAACTCCAGGCTTAAGCCGTGCCTTGATCTGGACCTCACCTTCTGACCCAGATCCTGAAACCTGATTTGGATACCGATCTTTAGTATTGGGCCTGGCTTGGAACTTGACTGCAAACTTCTCTGCTACTCTTGGCTTCAGGTTTTACCCTGCTCTGACCCTTGGTCCAATTACCCTTGTCGCAATCCTAACACTGAGGAACTTCTTTTTGTTACATAGATCTTCAGAAATAATTGTGTAGACTGGCTTTCAAACTGGAAATATATTTAAATTCTTTGCAAACCACCACAGATAAAAGCTGCCTCTGAAGTTTGAACTGAATTGGTTTAGACCCTGATTCTGCTTCCATTGAAATCTATGGCAATATTCCCATAGACTTCAATCATCACAGGATAGGATCTTATACTTGTACAGAAACTATTTTCTATTTATCAAAAATGTTTTAGGATTTTCATTGCTCTGTTTCTTTGACCAGATGTCTAGATTCTGCAAATGATTATCATTTGACATCTTTCTCACATCTTCTGTATGATTCTTACACAGTTTACTTAGAAAAAGAACACTCTTTTTCATTCAAATATATGGTTTTATGTCTTTAAGAGCCTTTTCCCCCTCCATCTGACTACTGGTGCTTTCTTGACAATGTCACACAAAAAAGGATGAAGATGTCAAATTCAAATGCAGTCAAGTATATTGTTGCCGTATGGCAGCTATACAAGACTTTGCTGTAAATAATGATTACACTAACAAAAGTGAGTAAGAATTGGAGTTGCAAAGATAATTTCTAACAGTAATCTCACCAGAGCCCAGATTCTATATGCACATATAGCTCCACAGATATATCTTCATTATTTGTTTGTTCTTCTTTATCCTCTGCATCCTCAGGTGTATGGGGTGTTGACCAGTTTTCACCATTTATTTTTATCTTGCTCTGGTCTGCTCAGGCTACTGAATGTCATATTGATGGATTTAGCTGCTTTCTCTGTTGTTCGGCATAATGTTTCTCTAGCACATTAGCTGACCTCTGAAATTTCCTGGCTAGAAGGCAACACCTTTCAGGGAGTTCATTATATATGGGTCAGTTGCAAGATCTGTTGGGTGGAGACATAGGGCCCCACAGCTTGATGGAGTTCTCCATATATTAATAAGCATCCGAGTGCAGAATCTTTTGGAGTTCCTCCATCACTAGTCTTCTATAATTAGATCCATACAGGCAGCCTCTTTTGCTTCTGGGCCTCAGTAGATCAGATTGCAGATTTGGGATTTAGCAAAACTGCATATATTATTCTATGAAAAGTTGATTTACAATGTGCGTTAATGAACACTGTTGCTAAGGTGAGGCTAGTTTCAAGGGCATCTGCTGGAAAACAAAATATGGTAGAGGGAGCAAATTGTTAAATTTACACTAATTAGTAATTCTTCACTCCATTATACCAGTTTTATACTAGTTTCAATGGAGTTACCCCCATCATAAAACTGGCATAATAGAATGGAGATCAGGCTGTCATAGCATTCCTTCTCAGATCTGAACCTTAGAGTTCAGAAAATGAGATACTAGCACCTGAATCCTCTAAGCTTAATTACCAGCTTAGATCTGATAGCACTGCCACCACCCAAAAATATAGTGTTTTGGGGCACTCTGACCTCCCCAAACTTCCCTGGGGACCCCAAGAACCCAGATCCCTTGGATTCTTAAAACAAGGAGAAACAAACCATTCCCCCACCTTTCCCCCTTCCAGAATTTCCCTCCCTGGGCTATCCTGAGAGATACTGATCCAACCTCTTAAATCACCATACAGACAAGCATCTCCCTTCCCTTCCACAAAGAGGCAAACAGATTCAAGGAAAACAGAGAGAGATTCTCTCTCTCTCCCCTCCCGTCTCCCCCACCCGTCCTGGTGAGTTATCCCAATCCCCTGGAATAAAACAAGGGAGACAAGAAACAAAATCAATCAGGTTCTCTAAAAAGAAACCTTTTAATAAAAGAAAGGAAAAAGTAAAGAATTATCTCTGTAACTTCAAGATGTAAATATTACAGGGTCCTATAGCTTACAGACACCAGAAAGAGACTTTCTTCCCAGTACCAATACAAATCAAAATATTCCCAGCAACTACACATATAAAAGTTAACCAGCCAGATCCACAATTGCAAATAGAGTAAAACAATCAAAAAACCTAAACCGCCTGTTTTTACTTAGTATTAGAAAAGAAACTTAGAGAGCCTGTAGTAATGTCTGGTCTCTCTCAGATCCTCCGAGAGAAGAACACACAACGGACAAAGAACACACACAAAAGCTTCCCTCCACCCAAATTTAAAAGTATCTTGTCTTCTGATTGATCTTCTGGTCAGGTGTCCCGTTCCCTGCTTGTAACCCTTTACAGGTAAAAGAGACATTAACCTTAACAATCTGTTTATGACACAGGCCCTTTATGGATAAATATTGTAGGAATGTAAGGTTAAATCCACAGCTCATACAAATCAGTTTTCTTCCATTGAAGTCAAGGGAGCTACATTGATTTACACAAGTTCTGGATCTCATCCATTATGTGAGTTTATTTGATAAATCTATTATATAATTCCCAATTAATGAAAAAACAGTTTTAGTGAAGTGATTTGGTTAGTAATTGACACAATCAGATCCTCTCTTATTTTTCTTTTCTTTCTTTTTTTCCTACCAAAGTAATACCTTTCATCTTTCCAGGACTTTGAAGTAAGGCTGCTGCTTCACATACGTTTACTTGTTGCCAGGCACAATAGGTTTTATTCAAGAAATGATTGATAGCTATCGTTCAACAGAACATTAGGCTAATGACGTACCAAGCTGCAGCACAGTTAACTTATTTATAAGTTTATTCTTTGTTGAGGAATTGAAGTTGCCTACTTTAAATCCAAAGCTGTTAGGCTCTATCTCTCTACAAATGTGTCCTCCAGCTTAGTAGGGCTGCTCCAAAAATTGTTTTGACAGAAAATGAGGTTTTTTACTAAATAAAACATTTTCTGAAAAAGATGTGCTTTCCTCGAAAAATGCATTATTTCATTGAAAAAGTCTACATCCCAAAACTACTAACCCCAGTGACTCATGGGAATTGCAATTCATTTGTCTCATGTCCCCATTCTTTTCTCTGGGGCAGGCTCTCCAGTCAGACTTTCTCCCAGCCATGATCACTGTCTTGCCACAGTAAGAGGGGAGACTGTGGTCCTACCAGCGAGGCCTAGAGAGGTGAATGAGAGCATGAGGCATTGTGACAGCATTTCCAAATTGAAATATTTTGCATTTTAATCTTTCACTGAAAAGTTGAAATTTTCCTACCCACTGTACTACTTAACCTTCTTCTGACAGGCCCTGATCAGATACAGTCCGTTCAACCACTCATCACTTCGCATCAACCATGGCTGCACAGAGTGCTGAAGGAATGTCTGATGGTGCAAGTTGTGAGTGGAAAGGCAAGAGCAGTCAAGATAGCCATACTAATGGCTGAACACTAATAATGGTATGTTCCAAAACATACATATAGCCTACGTTCTCTGTACATTTTGCCTCTTATTGGCTCACTCTTCAGACCATATTTCTTCTTTAAAAATATTTTTGAATGCATTCATAGACTGAGTATCAGAGGGGTAGCCGTGTTAATCTGTATCCACAAAAACAATGAGGAGTCCAGTGGCACCTTAAAGACTAACAGATTTATTTGGGCATAAACATTCATGGATTAAAAAACCTCAATTTTAGATAGAGCTAAAAGTAAGCCTTTTAGATAGAGCTACCTGGGATATTCATGCTTTCCCTCCCCAGCTGCTACAGAATCCCTCATCGTGCACTGCCCAGTTGCCAAGGTCAAGTACTGGTGTAATGCTTTGCCTTCCATGCACAGCACAGACATGTTGACATTCCATAGAGATACATAATAAAAAGACTCTATTTGCAAAAGTAAGGGAGCAAGGGAATCTGATTTACCAACAACAGCCAGTCAGTTGGCAGGTACAAGTGAGAACAACTAAGCTATGGATTGTGACTTTCCCAACCAACAATGGAAATGAAAAGGAAAGGAGAGGGCAAAAGATTATCCTAGCATCATGCTAACCACTGAGAATAAGTGACAGGCATTTTGAATGGCCTTCTCTCCCTTAACTATGCAATTAATGTTTGTATTTCTTTTGATGAAAGAACAAAATTAATCATTAAGAGGAATATGACTGTTGCAAATGGAAGATTAAATGAAGCAATACGAAATAGATTATTGTCTTCTATATCTGATCAACAAAGTATGATATATTACAAAAAAAAATTTTTTTGCTTCTTCTTCCACAAGGAAGATTTCTTGAATTCCTTATTTTATTTTAAAATATATTCTATCATGATTAATAAGGTTCAATAGTTTAATTTGTGTCTGATTTGTGTCTGAGGCTTGTTTTTAGAATGAATAGGAAATCTCTCTTTTCCAGGATCAGCAGGGCTCACAAAGGGTTGAGATAAAAGAAGATAGTAAGTGGTTTTTGAATGACTTTGACCTTTACTACACTTACACCTAGTGTGCAAGTGATGATTTCTTTTCTTTCTTTTGAGAGATAGAAGGATAGAGAGTGGAACTATACTGTTGTATGGGATGCTATGGGGTAAGAATGGTGCTTAAATGAGTGAGTGAAGTCTAGCTTTGTAAGTGACAGTTTGGCTATGAAATGATTGCAGAGGTGTATGTCATAGCATATATGTGGGGAAAGCAGGAGAGGAAAGAGTATTCATAATTATTCTCTTTTAAACTAACAGAGAGAAGGTGAAAGTAGTGATGTTCTCTAGACTCTACAGCTGATAATATGAACTCCCATCATTGCAGCTGTTCTAAAAATGTCACAAATTAAAAAATCATATATTTTATATAATTTTAATATAATGTATAACTATACTTAGACCTTGTCAAGTACAAGCTACTTTACAAATATTAATTTAATGCTTTAAAAAACTGTAATTGACCATAATTAATTACTCACATGTCATAATACCTTCTATTAACACTCTCTACTAATCATCTGATGTTAAATTTACAGTCCCCACATTATAGTTAAATATCACCAGCTCTGGGATTACAAATGCTGAGTTATGTAGCATAACCACTTTTGCCAGACATTCTTATAGAACATTGGCTGCTTAAAACAGGCTGGCCACTTCCTGAGTGCCCCCTGGTGGCCTGAGATATTGCTGCATGTGCCCTGCCTCAGTTTCTCTTCTTCCTGGGCTTCTCAGTAACTCACAAAAAGCTTTCAATAACAATGCCCCTTCTTGGGGTCTGGTTTATTAATATAAAATAAAGTATTTTCCACCCCAGTCTTACACCCCTGCCTGTCTTTTTAAAGTAACTTTCTTTCACCCAATCCCAAGCAAGGCCCTACCCCTCCTCCCTTAGGGTCCATCTTTCTGTTTCTCACCATTTCCTCCCAGGAGTTTCATAATGCTCAAATTTTCACTCCCAACTCACAGGTTTGTCTGCTGCAGCACACTCTCCCAGCAGCTTCTGTATTCCACCTGGTCTCCTTAAGTATCACCCTGTCTCTGCAGCTTCATGTTGCTCTTACAGGGGACTCACTTGACCCCTGCTCAGGTGTGCCTAACTTGTAAGTAGGATTGGCTGGCCCCCTAACCTGGGGCCATCCTCTCTATTTTGCCCTTACTCTAGAACGTTGCCCACCAACAAAGCAAGTTCTGCCTTCTTTTGTTGCCCCTTACAGGTTTGTTTCTCACTCTGCACCCTGTCCAGCTCTCCTTTTTTCTGACTATGTTCAAAGAGAAACTGCTTTTTCTCCAGAGCTACCCCCATCATTGCTGCCTGGAGACAAAGCCTCTTCCTCTGATCCACTAGCATGCCACTCTGCCACTCCATGCCCCGTTTATCTGAAGCTAGCTCATCACTTTCCTTCAGGGCCAGCTGCCTGGCTTCTTCCAAAATGGATAGTTTCTTCTGATAGCTCTTCCTCAAGGAGAGTAAACCACTAGTGGTCTCTCCCAACAGGAATCTGGCCACATCCAGCAGCCCTCTCCGGCCACTCTTTAGGCATTTCCATGAACTAGTCCTATATCTCTAGGACTGGTCCTGTCTCCAGTGTAACATCCTTTATCTGAGCCTTCAGTGGTTCTATTTTCTCCTCCTGTCACCCTGCATTAATTACCCTTCTGTATAAGGTAGGAACAGCTGTGGCCCACATAGCTACTTCTGTCCCCCACCTCATCTCTGCAGTGCTACTGGTCATCAGTTCTGACCCTTCCTTTTTTCCTTCTTGAATTTGGGAAAGGGCCTTTTTCAGTTCAGGCACCTAGAGCTGGCCAAGTTTCTCTAACTGCCCATGTAGTACTCTCTGTGGTAATATGCAGGTCTGGAGTCTCTTCCCTCTGAGATTGCCTGTCTTTCCCTGTCTCAGACCCCATCTTTCTTTTCTCCAAGGTCCTGAACCTTATCAGGATAAATCTCTACCACATATTCTTCTGTTCCACAGCAAATGACATCTTAGAGGGAATCTTCTTCCACCATTGCCCTAGCTGGATGCATCTTGCATGTTGCAGGGAACACTGTTGAGCTGGCCTGTTGCTCATCTTCTTTTGCATTCATATTGTTACATGCTTAAAAAGGCAGACCTTTCCTCTCGACACTTAAAACACTGGGATGGGCCCTTCCACCTCCAGACTGCCCCTGGACGATCTCTTCCCTGAGCCCACTTTGAGTGCACCCACTGCCTCCTGAGGCACTCCAACTTGGGTGTAGGATTTCCACATGTAAAGCATAACAGGATCTTCCTTATCTGCTGGCAACAGTTCACTGCTGTGCCTTGAGCTGCACTGCCTGGGTTGCCTGCTGACTCTGCAGGAACTGCAAAAGGAAGGCTTGAATCCTCAACTACTGCTCAGCCAGTAAGGGGACCACATCCTCCATTTTTCTTCCTCTTGACCATCAAAACTCCCTTCATGTTTGAGGAGGGGAGCAGTCTCAGAGCCTACTGACTATGCCAGTGTCAATGAGTGTGCTGCATCCCATCTGCCCTCCCATGGCTTGAGATCACTCTACAGGCAGCCTGCCTCAGTTCCTCCTTCAGCCTGCCTCAGTTCCCCCCTCCTAAATACATTATACAGTGGCTTTTTTGTCCATAATGCCCCTTTTCCCTGGGTCTAATTTATTAACATAACAGAATATTCAAAATAAAAATTCTCAAATCCCCATCAAGTCCCTGCTCCCAATCATCCCTCTGAGGGTCTTCCAGGCCTTCTTGCCTGGAGCCATTTCCCTGAAAATTCAGGGTTTCTTGCTCCCAGAAAACATTGATACTACTTGTTTCTTCTCTGCGGCATCCTGCTGCTTCTATAGAGGGAAATTATCTGACCCATGCTTAGGTGTGCCTACCTAGTAACTATAGTTGGCAGACCCCAGGCTTCTAGCTGTTAAAGTGGCAAGCTATCCTCTTCCAGCTCCTCAGTTATGTTTGTCATTCTAAAAGAATTGTCTTGAGACATAGGAAATATTCTCATCTCTGTCTTCCCCATCCCCATTCCTTTTGAACATAAATTCTGGCTTGTAAAATAGGTGACTGTTGAACTTTCCAGAATACTGTAGGACACCAAAGTAACTTACTGCCTGTTACCGTATTAGCTATCATCCTTAGGGTTCCTAAGAAAAGTCTATTAATTTATTTGATTTATACTATTACTCTCTAGATTTCTGAGAGCAAGGTGGATTCTCTTCACCCTCATAGAAAGCTTAACCTCTTATGAGGTTGGAGTATGGATTTCAAGATACCAACAAGTGTCTGTATTTCAATTTGAGATAGATTATATATATAATCTATATACCTATGTATATTTAGAATGAAGCCTGCCATTGGTTTCGCAGAGCAGCTCCCTCATTCTAATTTTACGTTTAATGATCAAATATCCAATGGCTGCACAATAACTCTATGTACATAAGAAAAGAGTACCTATAAATGCTTGTGTAAATGCCATGATTGCACATGCTATCCAAAATCCATGTGCAAAATTTCAATCGGTGCTTCACTAGAAAAGCTGAATGAGGATGGTGAATATTTTTTATTACATTCCATGTGATTCCCCCCCTTCCCCCCCTCCGCACAGAATTCTCTCTGAAGTGTTTTTTCATTAAGTTCTGAGGGTCCAAACCATTTTCACAGATTAATTTGCAAAATCCATTTTCAGGTGTGAAATGTTGTGATCTGGAAATTTCACCTTTGGAAATTCAGACAGAAGTACCTTGGGCTTTGTATCCTTGGCAATTTGAGCTTGTAGAGAAAAAAAAGGCTGGGACAGAAAAGCCTGCGAGTCACACGCTCATTTAGAATATATTATATAGACTAACACCAGGTCAGGAGGAACAGCTGTGGCTTGGGATATATATGTTATGCCTTTACTTGTATTAGGAAAAAAAACACTTAAACAAATAGAGCTAGAGTCTCTGCTAGTGTAAATCAGTGTTACTCCACTAAGTCAACAGAAGGATGCCCGTTTACACTAGCTAAGGATCTGTCTCATAATATTTACATGTAATTTAAGGTAATATGCATATTGGAAGTTTTTGATAGAAAATACATTTCACTGTGTAACAATGCATATTACAGTATATAATAAACTGACAAACTACTTCCTTAAAAGCAAAGAAACAAGTAGCAGTTAAGATTTTGTGGGAGACAAAATTAAAGTAACCCAATCAATAGTAAGTTTGACTTATTGATCTGAGAAAATGAATTAAGAGTATTTTGCGTTGTTGATACAAATCTGTTTCTTTTTTAGCATGTGGTTTGAAAAGCATCTGCAAGGAAAATCTCATTAAAGAGATGAGTAAACAGGTTTTTTCCCCCCTTAAAGATAGACTACTTTTCCCCTAACTAATTTTAAAACATATGTCACAGAAGATAGCTTTGCCATTTGCTTTCAGTAACTTATCTTACAACTATGGTTAAGTTTTTCACTGTACTGTTACTTTAAAAGTAGATGCTACTCTCCCTTTATGCAGTACACTAAGAACAGAGCCATGGGGATTCTACTGGCATGAGGGAGCCCTTCTAGTGTTGCCAGCTTAGGTGACTCTGCACCTTCTCCTCTCAGCCATATCCAGGCTTAATGTCCCAAGCAGGATGAAGCATGGCCAGAATGCATTGAGATTAGGTTATCCCCAGCTGCATAATGGCCCCTACAAATTCTGTTATTAGCATGTCATTACCACTGGGCAGGGGTGGAGGGGAAATCTGTCTACCCAAGAACTGTTTTCACCCCTTTTCATTGGGAACCTACTCCTAAGCTTGCTACAGCTCAGCTGAGCTGCACATGTCATGTTCTACTCAGCTGTTATTTAGCCATAAAGGAGGCAGGTAACTGAATGAATAGAGAGAAAGGAGTGATTTGGAGATGGGTGGGTTCCTGAGGATGAGTGAGTTAAGGATGCAGAGGTAAGTTGGGTTCTTAGAGTATGGGAGTTGGAATGTTGTTTTTAAGGCATGAATACAGTCAGATAGTGATGGGGATAGAACATGAGATAAGGTGGTGGGAGTTCCCAGGATACAAGATGGAAAGAGGCAGGAATGAGGCAGGTTCCTGGAGAATCTAAATCCAACATGGGTTTGGAGGAAATGAAGTTTGGGCCTGTGGGGTGGGAGCAGGCGCAGAGTTCAGAAAGTGGGGAGATTGACATGGAGAGATATGAAAACTGAAGTCTTTGAATGGAATTTTGTAGCATGCCCTATGATCTTATTAACTGAGTTATATAGCTTTCAGAGATGTAAATATTTAAAATTGTGTTAACTCATCCTTGGATATTAGTGCTTGGTTTGTCATTTTTGAAAATAAACCTGTCTTACTGTGACACTCATTCATCTCAATAGATCCTTGCAAACTGCAGATTTAAACTCAAAATATTTAAGAATTTCAATTTATTTAAATTCAAAACCTGTTTTTAGTTCTTCCATTTGAGTTAGCTATGAATATTCACAATTTTTTTAAGATGCAGAAAACTTCAAATGCCCAAGAAAAGCTCCACAGATTTTGTTGGAAGATTTCAGGCAAAGGTGCTCTACATAAAGAGACTATATGGAAAACCGTGCCTCTTGGAATCAGCTACATACCTTGATACTGAGAATGTGATCCAGTTCCACCTATTAGTTAACAGATTGAAGAGTGACCTCATTACTGCATAATAGACTCCACCCACCATTAATGATGTCAAGAGTGAGAATGGGCCCAGATCAATTCACCATTTACAGCTTGTCCACTATCCGCAGTTTTCTTACTCTTCCACTCTGAAAGGAGCTCCATACTGTTTTCTAGCCAAAAGTGACTTGGGACATCAGATATTTTGCCAAAAAAAGACCTTCAATGAAGCAGTGAGGCATCACAGAAAATCTGGATGCCTCAGAGTTATTTATGAGCATGCAACCCGCTTCACATACATCTTGCCCAAGAAAGCATCTATGAGGAATAGCTAAATGAAGGATTCTCAATGGTGTATATCATGAAAATTGCCAAAAGCTGCACCCAACTGTACCTGTTACTGTGCCTGTCGCTAGACAGCACCTTAGGGAAGGTGCAAACACTATTTCAGTTCTGCACTGACCCAAGGAAAATATCTGGAAAGTGCTCCAGTTATGGTGCTCTACACATCACTCTGAACACAAAAGGAATTGTCTGAAATCTGTGGTCAAATAGTGAGAAATTATATTGTTGAGACAGCAAATGCATCAGTATTTTAGCCGATGAGTCGACATACATTGCGGAGAGTGAACAAATGATTCTAGGAATGAGGTTTGTTGAAATGAAGCATGGAAGTGCCTGTATTCAAGAAGAATTCTTGGGTTTTGTCCTAGTATTTGCACTGAGTAGAGAAACTGTAGCCAATAGCAATTTTAACAAGTGCTTCTGAGTTTTGGCTTGACCTTTTCAAATTAGATGTTCAAAGATATGACTGCCACAGCAGTAATGGAGGGCAGGAAAAGTAGAAGGTGTTCATAAAAGAAATACCCAAAAGCAATGACTGAGCGTTGCTCATTGCATAGGTGAAATCAGGTTATTAATGACTCAATCGGTATAAATGAAATCTGTACCATCACTGGAACTGTCAGGCCAATTATCTAGGTGAGGGTATTTTGTTTTTGTGTGTGAGTACTCCTAAGGAGATGGCTAATCCCTCCCATACCTATTCTATGAGAGAGATACTGGCTGGAGACCTATAAAAGCATTCATATTTTTACTGCAAATATACCCATTTTTATGCAACTAGAACACCTTGCCTATACAAGAAAACAACACAGTTTACACATTGGTTCCTGTTGTGTATTGAGCACCTTGTACTTTACCATTAGCTGGATTATTATTTTCTTCAGTGGTTGAGCCAGTGGGGCTCAAACACTACACGCTGTGCCATTCGAACTACTACAAATGCATCCTGACATGAGAGACCTACCAGGACTGCTTAAGCAACAGCGTTAAAATGCTGAGATCAGCCTAATCAAAATAGAAGAAATTGCTCTGAAACTGGCAATTGAAGTAGGGGTGGAAGTCTGTTCCACAGCCAGGATCGCCAAATAAGTCAAGCCCCAGGGAAGTGTTCTAATGTCTCTTTCTGTGCCTTACGTGGGCTCTCCGCTTGCAGATTTGCTCCACGCTTTCACCAAAAAAACCAAAGGCCATGTCTACATTAGCAAACTTACAGTGGCACAGCTGTACTGATATAGCTGCACCACTGTAAGGCCTGGTCTACACTACGCGTTTATACCGATTTTAGCAGAGTTAAACCTATTTAACACTGCACCCGTCCACACAATGAGGCCCTTTATATTGATATAAAGGGCTCTTTAAACCGGTTTATGTACTCCTCACCGATGAGAGGAGTAGTGCTGAAACTGGTATTACCATATCGGATTAGGGTTAGTGTGGCCGCAAATCGACGGTATTGGCCTCCGGGCGGTATCCCACAGTGCCCCACTGTGACCGCTCTGGACAGCAATCTGAACTCTGATGCACTGGCCAGGTAGACAGAAAAAGCCCCGTGAACTTTTGAATTTCATTTCCTGTTTGGCCAGCGTGGAGAGCTCACCAGCACAGGTGACCACACAGAGCTCATCAGCACAGGTAACAATGCAGTCTCCTGAGAATCGAAAAAGAGCTCCAGCATGGACTGCACGGGAGGTACTGGATCTGATCGCTATATGGGGAGAGGATTCTGTGCTAACAGAACTCTGTTCCAAAATATGAAATGGAAAAACATTTGAAAAAATTTCCAAGGCCATGATGGAGAAAGGCCACACCAGAGACTCAGTGCAGTGCAGAGTGAAAGTTAAGAAACTCAGACAAGCCTACTAGAAAACCAAAGAAGCAAACGGAAGGTCCGGGGCAGGGCCGAAAACATACTGCTTCTACGCTGAGCTGCATGCAATTCTAGGGGGGTCCGCCACCAATACCCCACTGTCCGTGGATTCCGAGGTGGCGGTGGTAATCTCAGCCGTGTCTGAGGATTCTGTGGACGGGGAAGATGAGGACGAGTAAGAGGACGACGAGCTTGCAGAGAGCACACAGCACTCCATTCTCCCCAACAGCCAGGAGCTTTTTCTCACCCAGACGGAATTACTCACCCAGCTCTCCCAAGCCACTAGCCCAGACAATGGAGCCATGGAAGCGACCTCTGGTGAGTGTGCCTTTGTAAATATAAAACATGGTTTAAAAGCAAGCGTTTTTTAATGATTGATTTGCCCTGAGGACTTGAGATGCATTCATGGCCAGTACAGTTATTGGAAAAGTTTGTTAACATGTCTGGGGATGGAGCGGAAATCCTCCAGGGATATCTCCTTGAAGCTCTCCTGGAGGTACTCCAAAAGCCTTTGCAGAAGGTTTCTGGGCAAGGCAGCCTTATTCTGTCTACCATGGTAGGACACTTGACCACGCCATGCATGTAGCAAGTAGTCTGGTATCATTGCATGACAAAGCCTAGCTGCGTATGGTCCCAGTGACTGCTGACATTCAAGCTACATCCGTTCTTTATCTCACTGTGTTATCCTCAGGAGAGTGATATCATTCATGGTAACCTGGTTGAAATTCAGGAATTTAATTAAGGGGACAGAGATGGCCATTCCTACTGGGCTGTTTGCCTGTTGCTTAAAAGAAATCCTTCTTTGCAGGTAGCCAAGTGGGGGGAGAGGGCGGGAATGGCGCTGAGCTTTTTCGCATTTGGCTAGCAGGGATCTTCCCTGCTACCAGCCACGTGGGCGGGGGAAGGAGGGTGATTAGCAGTGATCTTCCATGATACCAGCCATGCTGTGGGGGGAGGGGTAAAGCGATCATCCCAGAGAATTGGATTGGGGGGGGTAGTTTCTGCTGCTGCATGTTAACAGGAAAGAAGCAGCAGTGAACGGGATTTGCTTGGTATTTGGGAAAGGAGGGCACTGTGTATATGAAGGCTGCAGAAGCCGAAAGACAATGGCTTACTATGTCCGCATGCAAGCTGAATTCTGCTGCCCGGACCTGCGTCTGTGAGATCTCTAACACCAGAGCCACAGGCACTCAATATTAAGATGCAAAATGCGACCTTGAAATCACATGTGCTAGGTAAGGTGAATAGTGTTGTTCACTGTGAAAGAGTATAACCATTGTTCTGTAAAATGTATTTTTTTAAATACTTCTCTCCCTTTTTTACCTCCCTCATGCAGCTGCAAATTTTTCAAGCCTCCCTACTCCATCCCAAAGGCTATCTCAGATAAGGCGGAGGAAAAAAAAGATGTGAGATGAAATGTTCTCAGAAATCATGGCAGTAACCCTCAATGAAAGAGCTCATCTGAATGAGTGGAAGGACGTGGTATCAAATTACAGGAAAGATGCCAGTGAACGTGAGGACAGGAGGGACCAACATGAGGATAGGAGGGATGACCGTGAGGAGAGGAGAGACGCTCGAGATGAGAAGTGGCGGCAGGAAGATCAGAGGTGTAGGCAGGAAGATCAGCGGTGGCGGGATGCAACGCTGGGGCTGCTGTGTGATCAAACTGACATCCTCTGACGTCTGGTGGAGCTTCAGGAACAGCAGCAGGGTCACAGAGTGCTGCTGCAGCCCCTGTGTAACCACCCTCACCGCTCACCATGTTCCATATCTTCCTCACCCAGATGGGAAATAACGCATGGGGGAAGGCTTCGTGCACCCGCCCACTCCACCCCCGTGGACAGCCCAACCAAAAGGCTGTCATTACTTCGAAATATTTTTAGTGGCCTTTTCCTTCCCTCCTATTGTCCTCCCAAACCACACCAGGGATATCTTGTCAGTTCTCTCCCTCTTTTTATAATGACTTTTTAATATAGAATACATGATTTTTAAACGATAGTGACTTTATTCCTTAAGCAAGCTGTAATCGAAGGGGGAGGGTGGGTTGCTTACAGGGAATGAGTAAATCAAGGGGGGGCGTTCATCAAGGGGAAACAAACACAACAGTCACACTGTACCCTGGCCCGTAATGAAACTCATTTTCAAAGCTTCTCTGATGCGCACCGCTTCGTGGTGTGCTCTTCTAATCACCCTGGTGTCTGGCTACGCGTAATCAGCGGCCAGGTGATTTGCCTCAGCCTCCCACTCCACCATAAAGGTCTCCCCCTTACTCTCACAGGCATCTTGGAGCATCCAGCAAGCAGCAATAACAATGGGGACATTGGTTTGTCTGAGGTCTGAGCGAGTCAGTAATATGCGCCAGCGCGCCTTTAAATGGCCAAATGCACATTCTACCACCATTCTGCACTTGCGCAGCCTGTGGTTGAAGTGCTCCTGACTACTGTCCAGGCTGGCCTGTGTATGGCTTCATGAGCCATGGCATCAAGGGGTAGGCTGGGTCACCCAGGATAACTACAGGCATTTCAACATCCCCAACTGTTATTTTCTGTTCTGGGAAGTAATTCCCTTGCTGCAGCCGTTTAAACAGAGTAGTGTTCCTGAAGACGCGAGCATCATGAACCCTGCCTGGCCATCCCACGTGGATGTTGGTGAAATGTCCCTTGTGATCCACCAGTGCTTGCAGCACCATTGAAAAGTACCCCTTGAGGTTTACATACTGTGTGCCCTGGTGCTCAGGTGCCAAGATAGGGATATGGGTTCCATCTATCACCCCCCCCCCACAGTTAGGGAATCCCATTGCAGCAAAGCCATCCACTATGACCTGCACGTTTCCCAGAGTCACAACCTTTCGTAGCAGCAGCTTAATGATTGCTTTGGCTACTTGCATCACAGCAGCCCCCACAGTATTTTCCCACTCCAAATTGATTCCCGACTGACCAATAGCTGTCTGGCGTTGCAAGCTTCCAGAGAGCTATTGCCACTCACTTCTCAACTGTGAGGGCTGTCTCATCTTGGTATTATGGCATTTCAGGGCAGGGGAAAGCAAGTCACAAAGTTCCATGAAAGTGCCCTTACACATGCAAAAGTTTCGCAGCCACTGCAAATCGTCCCAAACCTGCAAAACTATGCGGTCCCACCAGTCTGTGCTTGTTTCCCGGGCCCAAAATCGGTGTTCAATGGCTAGAACCTGCCCCATTACCAGCAGGATCTCCAAAGTGCAGGGGCCCGTGGTTTGAGAGAATTCTGTGTCCATGTCCTCATCACTCTCATCGCCGCTCTGCCGTAGCCGCCTCCTCCTCGCCTGGCTTTGCAGGTCCTGGTTCAGCATAGAATGCACGAGAATGCACGAGGTGTTTACAACGTCCATGATTGCGGTCTTGATCTGAGCAGGGTCCATGCTTGCTGTGCTATGGCGTTTGCACAGTTCACCCAGGAAAAAAGGCGCCAAACGGTTGTCTGCTGCTTTCACAGAGGGAGGGGTGAGGCTGTACCCAGAACTACCCGCGACAATTTTTTTTGCCCCATCAGGCACTGGGATCTCAACCCAGAATTCCAAGGGGCGGAGGAGACTGCGGGAACTACGGGATAGCTACCCACAGTGCAACGCTCTGGAAATCGACGCTAGCCTCGGTACATGGACGCACAACGCCGAATTAATGTGCTTTGTGTGGCCGCGTGCACTCGACTTTATGCAATCTGTTTTACAAAATCGTTTATGTAAAATCAGAATAATCCTGTAGTGTAGACGTACCCTAAGATCACTCATATAGGTGCACTACACCGACAGGAGAGAACTCTCCCATTGACATAGTAAAACCATCTGAATGAGCAGCAGTAGCTGTGTTGGCAGGAAAGCTGTGCACACTTTGCTATGCTGGCAAAACTTATGTCACTCCCAGGAGGGGGTGTTTTTTCATACCCCTGAGCAACATAAGTTTTGCTGACAGAAGTGGTAGTGTAGACCTGGCCAAAGCAACACTCTGATTGTTAAAGCTCCATCAATCCTCAATGCTCATTTCACAGGTATTGTGCTTACAAGTCTTCCCCTGGGGAGCTGTATCCAGCAATGAATACAGTGACCCAAAACAGACTTTCCAAAATGATTTACTGTTTAATCTCAACAGTAGGAACAAAGAATCACAAGAGAAAAGAGTTTTAAATACAATAAAAGGCCTTGGCACTTACCTATCTATCTTATAGGCTTAGGTAGGCCTAGCTTATCCCAGATACCCCAATCTCTGGGACTGGGGTTCAGCCTTACTCTGTGCCCTGTCCTTCAGCTGTTGTCTTTTTATCAACTCAAAGGTCTTTGTTGCAGTTTCCTTCACTTGGATTCCTCCCTCCATGGCTACAGGTGCCCAGTGAACTCAGCTAGAGTTTTTGGTTAATAATGAAGCACCAGCAACATGCCTTAATCTTGACTTCTATTTCATATGCTTCTGAATCAAAATCAACATCTTTGATGCTATCATCACATATACAATGCATATATTTAAAATGTATAATATGATTTCATTAAATATATTTTGGCATATACAGAAGAGCAAACATTAAGGGACCACATTAGGGAATGTTAATGAGAAGAGGGCCCTTTATTTTTAGGTCACCAGTTCAAGTCCAGCTTAAATTTGCAGTGGATGAAAGTGATTCTTATTACCATTCTATGGCTATTTGGCCACTTCACAAGTGTCAACATTTCCAAAAGACATTGGTTTTAAACTGCTAAGTGGTCAGCTGAGTGACATTCTGAGCAGAGAGGTCACAGATTAAATTGGCAGAGAGAATGGCTATCTGCTTAACATTAGTGATAGTGGATAGTGCCTCTAAATCATGGCTGAGGTATGTTGGCAGGAGACTGGGGGGAGGGCAGATTTACATTCCAATGTAAATTCTGTATTTGTTCTTTTGATAGAGAGAACTGCATCCTCTGCAATTGCCAAATTTGATACTGTTCATGTGCACTACAAACTTCTTCTTGCACTACTAAAATCAGTGGAAGTCTTATTATTGACTTCAGTGAGGGCAGGGGCAGATGCTATATTCAAACATACAAGAAAAAAACACCCCACTAATAGAGACAAATAAAAGATTAATAAAGTCAATGGCTTGAATACATCTTCCAGAATTTTGCCATTATTCTTTTCAACTTCAGTCCTACTCTTTCAAACCTTGCACTCAATTTAGGATGCACAGCATGTGTATGCCAAAAAATTCTAAGCAGCACAAAACAAATATGGTGACACATTATCAAATTAAAGATTAGAAATGAAAATGTTTCTTGTAAACTATAATCCTTGCCTTGACTCATGCTTTAAAAAAATCAATAAAATAATCAGGCAACCATGCAAGTCTTCTTTTAATGACTTGTGTCTTAATAAATACTATATTCATTACAAACCTCCAGCGAAGTATATTATCTACACATTCACCATGCTACTTTTCCTGATTAGAAAGCTTCACCTTGCTAAAGCATGAAAAATGGATAAGAGTGGAATGGAATACAAAATGATGGTTATTGTTGGTAAACCAGCAAGTTTTGCCCTTGTATAGTAAATCTCAAAATTTTAAATATGATATTATAAAGGTGACAAATTCCCTCTAGAATCACCTACATTATTTGAGTTTTACTTAAACCAGGAATAACTGAGTGAAGACTTAATTAGTATTATAATAATGGAAATTGTGGATCTAATTTAGGTGCCTAATATTGAAAGCAGCATTCTCCAATGGTTTCTGACCCTATTTTTGCTGGAGGGTGGGTGGCAATGAAACTAAGGGAAACATTGCTCCCACCATGATTCCTTCCCCACAGATCCCCAAAATTTGTCGGCTCCAAATGCCACAGTACCCCAAACACCTTCATCAGAGGGACAGTGCTAGGTGACCTCTGTGAGAGGAACCTTGTGGTGTTTTCCTCTCCCCAGCCCTCCCTCTCATGACATTTTCTGCCAGAGGAGGTGGTCTGGCTCTTGGCTGATGCATTTAATGCCTATTTTGCTTCAGTCTTCACTAAAAAGGTAAATTGTGACCAGATGCTCAATATAATTAATATTAACAACTGGGGTGAAGGATCACAAACCAAAATAGGGAAACAACAGGTTACAGAACCTTTAGATAAATTAGATGTATTCAAGTCAGCAGGATCCTATGAAATTCTCCGTAGGGTACTTAAAGAACTAGCTGAAGCAATTATCTTTGAAAACTTAAGGAGGATGGATGAGGTCCCAGAGGACTAGAGAAGGGCAAACATAGAGCCTATCTTTAAAAAGGTGAACAAAGGAACAAAGAGGACCCAGGGAATTATAAACCAGTCACACTAATCTTGATACCTGGAACGATATTGGAACAAATTATTAAATAATCAATTTGTAACTATATAGAGTATAATAAGGTTATAAGGAATATCTAGCATGGATTTCTCAAGATGCCAAACTAACCTAACTTACCTTTTGACAGCATTAGTGACCTCCTGGATAGGGAAAGCAGTAGATTTGATCTATCTTGATTTTAATGTTTTTGACATAGTCCCACAAGACATTCTCATAAGGAAATTAGGGACATGTGGTCTAGAAGAAGTTATTATAAGGTGGCTGCAAAACTGGTTGAAAGACCCAACTCAAAGTATTCATCAATGGTTCACTGTCAAACTGGGAGGATGTGTCCGGTGGGGTCTTGCAGGGGTCAGTCATAGCTCCAGTCCTAGTCATTATTTTCACCGATGACTTGAATAATGGAATGAAGAGTATGTTTATAAAATTTGCATATTACCCCAGACTGGGAGGGGTTGCAAGCACTTTGGAGGGTAGGATTTAAATTCAAAATGATCTTGATAAAATGGAGAATTGGTTTGAAATTAACAAGATGAAATTCAAGAAAGCAAAGTGCAAAGTACTTCAGTAAAGAAAGAGAAATTCAGTGCACTACTACAAAATGGGGGATTACTGGCTAGGTGATAGTACTGCTGAAAAAGATCTGGAAGTTATAGTGGATTGAAAATTGACTATGACTCAACATTCTGACGCAGTTGTGGAAAAAAGGCTAATATTCTGGGGTGTATTAACAGGAGTGTCATATGTAAGACACAGTAGGTAATTGTCCCCCTCTTCCCAGCTCTGGTCAGGCCTCAGCCCTGCTGGGATGGGTTTAATAACAGAAATAATTCATTTTTGGGTTAATGCCACTCCATATGGAGCTGATTTTAAACAGAAACATTTCCTAATAATCCTCAGGGTCCCAAAATAAAGTCTGTCACCACACAAAAGCTCATACTTGGCTCTGCAGTCTTCTCTCACCACAAGAGCTCTTTTTCTGTCCTAGTCTATTCTCACAGCCAGTCTTCCCGGATCTCCCTAGCTGGAGCTCAGCCTTCTCACTTTAGCTTCTAGGCCCAAACATGATCAGCATCTCCCCGAGTGCGCAAAGTTGGCTAAAAGCCACCACTGTATTCCCCTCCACATCAGCAGTAAGCCCTCCTGAGCTGAAGCAGCAGATTCTGGTCCAGAGTGTCTCCTGTAATTATAATTTGACACGTGTTTTCTCACTGTGCATAAGGTTTTTCTGCTAGTTCATGAACTTGGCCGTGTAAAGAGTTTCTTACTGAGGCCTAGTCTAGACTACCCTCAGTGTGGTACCTACAAATAGCATATATATGTTATAGCTTCTGTTTATGTTCCTTTATTTGTTCTTTTGGTGTCACTTCATACATTATACAGAATAATAACCGTCAGCTATTTGTTTACCCAAAAAATTATCCGATTTCATCAGTCTTTCCCTGACTGATGAGCGCAACTACCAGGAGACCTGATTTCCACTAGACATTCATAAAAAGCTTTAATAATGATTGGACTGGATTTATCAAAGGGATCCAGCCATTGTTTTACCAGTACTTGAAACCACTTCCTCCCTCTCCCATCTCCCTGGACCTGGTTATCTGACAATCAGTTATCCAGAATGAGCAAATGACCTGGTTGTTTCACAATGAATTAACTGAAAAATAGCCCAACCCCCCCAAATATTCTAATTTTGTTAGAATTAGCCCATCATTTAGGATTTTTTTTCTTTCTAGCTCAATGAACAGATAAGCTCGTCCATCTGCCTGTTAAGAATCCTAGTGGTTTTTGTTTGGGTTTTGTTTTGTTTTTTAAGAAAATACTGCAGTTTTAATTTCACTATGAGATCTTTTATAATAAAGATGAACCAAAGCCTGCAATTTGCACATTTTTGAATGTTGAGGTAGAGATTTGAGTCAACTTCCATCTTCCAAACACTTCTTCAGTTTTGTTACCCTTTTGGATCATGTCCACAACAGGCAGGGGATCTTCTGAGATACCCACCATCTTGGGCTGAAATCTCAGAAAAATAACTTATGACATTTCAGCCATAACCTTACCAAAACCTTGAAATTGACACTATCATATCTGAACCAGAATGCTAGTCTAAATCTGATCTAGATCTGGTTCCTCACATTGCATCTGCAGTCCATCTCTCCCATAGTATGTACTCAAGAGGCTCCTACTCTGGACAGGTAGAATTTTATACTTGCAGTTTGTTTTCATACGGTAGAACTACTGAGTTTTCTAGAGAAGGAAGGAGGAATTTTCATGTCAAAGCATTTCAGCATCAGCTCTTAAGTGGTAAAAATGACCACTGACAGAACAAGTGGGGTAGATGTTGTGAGTCCTGTGCAAGTAGAGGATGTAGTTCTTCATATTGCTGCATATCCATCTGGCAATTCAAAAAACTGTCAGTTTGACTGTGTATTGAACCAGGTAAGCCAGAAAGTCATTGAAAAATAGAGCCTATACAATTTTGACAAAAGTAGCTTTCATCCAATCATTGAGCTTCTATTTAGAGTCCATTGGCTATATTAGATATCTAAAATGATAAATCATATTAAATGGCAAGAAACTGGGTTAACAGAGTAAATGTTTCCCAATGACAGCTCATGTCCTTCTAGGATGTCAAGCTCCGCAAAGCTCAAACTTCAGGAAATAGAGTTAAGATAAGTGCTCAGTTAACCTTGACTCTTTCCCCCTGGAACTGGCAAGCACCACTGGCACTTATCTGCATGCAGCAGCTACATTCAGTGTGTGATTTGTAGCTGTATTGAATGGCTTGAATAGTGGAGGCAGGAGATGGTACAGGCTGGCAGAGGTGTGTTGGAGCTGAGGAGATGGGAATTACTCTGAGGAGCATCACTGAGCTGTGATTCTGATATGAGTAGATCAGGGTTTTGGACCCACTCTATGCGTGCAAGTAAAGGAAAAGGAAGCACATGTACCCTGTGGAGCTAGTCTGCATCATTTTATTGACCAACTGGGTAGGTTGTCTCTGTAGCAAGGCCCCGGTGGTGAGGCTTGCCAGGGGAATTCTCAGTAGTAAGTTGGGATATATGAGCAGTCTGTTGGATTAATGATAAGGGAAAATATAGGGTTAGATGGTATCGTGTGAGTCAGTGTGGAATGGTTGTTTCATTTCACAAGTGTGGTAATCTGTCAGGGGAGTAGGTTAAGTGTTTGCATGTAGGGCAGATGCAAGTAGCTACTTCCAAAAAGTAATATAGCAAAATGGCAGATTGTGAGTATGTGTGTGATGATGGGCGTTTGGAAGCAATGTTCAAAGAGGACAGTGTTAAAAGTTATATTACCTTATCTCTGTATTCCCTGGTTTTCTTAAGTTTCAGTTTTGCTGAGTTGTTACCAGGAAACCTTGTCGCTGGGAAACCGCTGTGGTAACCAAGTTTCTTTCTTTTTAATTTCCTAGTTTTTTTTTAACATAAAGAAAACTTGTTGGTAGGAGTTAATGATTGTTGTGGCAGTTGTAGATAGCAAGAGGACTACCAATCCTAGCCCTATATCCTTCTCCTCTCCACTGCTTAGCTCCACACCTCCTCCCCTACCAACCAGCCCTGTCCCTTTCAGTCCAGCCACTCTCCCTACACTTCTTGTCCAGGCTACCCTCCACTCCGGGGTGGGGGGGTGTCCCTGATGTGTTTTCATGGCAGTATACTGAGGTTTCCAACTGGATCCACCCTTGCAATCTGACTTTCCCGTATCGATGAGGCAAGAACCCAAAGGCTGTCTCAAATGCCACCACAATTTTCTGAAAAGGAGCTGTATTCTGTGCACTGCTTAGCCAGTCTGGGTTTCTTCTCACATCCTCCAATGTTTTGTCAATAGGTGCAGAACACAGGTATACACATGCATCTGCAGCAGAGGAGGCTCAGAAGTGGCCTATTCATCTCAATGTGATACTCTTACCAGAAAACATCTCAAGGAGATGAATAAAGCCTGAAGCAATAGTTCTGAGATGTGTTAACTCCTCCATTTGTGTCAGTGGGTGTTCCCATCCTTCCTTTACAATGCTGGAGAGTGTTTGATATGTGTCAGTCATGCCCTTTCCCAGATTCTCACTCCAGTGTATTCTTGGCACATGGTCTGAGCATGCCTATTCTGAGCTATCCACTCAGAGGGGCAGGGCTTCCTCAGATCCTGGCTCACATGGGAAAGGGGAGTAAGGAGAGGTGGGGTCAGACACCCCCAGTAAGGCAAACCCCTTCCCAGGACTTGGATCCCATTAGTGGCGGCAGGGAGGATGGTTAGATCCCCACAGATGGGAAGCTCCCCCAGATCTTGTCACACAGACACAGGAGCAGGGAGGGGGACTCAGACACCACTGGGGTGGGCTCAGTTTCCCAGAGCCTACAAAACATTCCGGGGGGAGGAGAAAGGGAAGGAAGGGAATGGGTCTTAGACTGTCCATCTCCTGGCACATGCACATGCAGAATGTGGGGCTGACAGGTGCCACACCCTATTCTCCCTCAGCCCCCAGCCACTCCACCTCACCCAAGCATCCCCAACCCCTGCAATAATACAGAATGATGGATATATTTCAATTATTTAAGTTATTGTTTATGAATAGTGTTGTAAACCAACAGGGTCTTTGTCGCACCTCCACTGCTTTAAATTAGAAGTAGTAACTCCATTGAAGTGAATGGAATTATACCAGTGCAAAATTGGTGTGAGAAAATATTTAGACCCAAAATCTGTCTTGAGGACATATTTGTTTTACAGTCATCAAGTTGTCATGGATTGCAATCACATAATATAGTGATGGGTAACAAAGATGAACTGGATGGATAGATTTCACAGAAAATGTGAAATTGATTATTTGCCACGAAACATAAAATTTCATTGGAAAATGTGAAAATTAATTTTCTGCCTCTTTTCCACTTTGAGCAGTTTGTCTGGCACAGAGAGTTTACCTCTCCCACATCAAAGACATAACAGTGAAAATCTTGAAGGACAATGCAGGCACATCATATTACCTCAACTGCAAGGTATACAGATATATAATGTATTGCAAACAGCTATGTGTGGAAAGCCCACATGACTGAGCTGGAATTTTCTAACCTACAGCATATTTTCCTATTGATCCACAAGTGCAAGCCTTTTTAGCAGCTCCTGAAAGATAGAAACGTAGTATTTCACAGAACTGTGGTGCCCGATGTATTTTTTGATAGATGCCTGGCTTAATTCTTTCCAAAAACATTTTGAAACTCTGAAATAGTTGGGGGGGGGAAAACAAGTGTTCAAATAAACAGGTTTCTTTTAAATGAAGGGGATTAGTGCAAGTCATATCCTCTTTTCTCATATTTACATTCAGACTTTTAATGGCACTTGACTCTGAAATCATTCCAGTAAAGCGGAAAATTAATATTTTAATACGTCTACTTCTCCAGCAACTAGAAATAAGTAAAGTGGAATAAGTATTAGAGAAGAAAATGTTTTAGTATTAACTATATGTATGAATATTTATCATCACTTGCCATCACACATCTGCCTATCAGGTGCCTTTTCACTTATATACACAGTAAATCACTGTGGGAATCACAGTAGCAATTATTTTTATGTTGTACAGAAAAGAGAGTGATAATTTATTTTGTATATCTTTGATTAGATTTTACCATAGTTTTTCTCTGAGTGAATCCAGTAGTATCAAGCATATCTAATAAAAAATCATTATACAAGAGAGTCACGGAATGATACAATTCTCCTTTACCTATAATAAAAAAGTGTATTTAGGTAGGGGGATAGAATGTTAGAGGAGAAAACAAATGCATTTCCTTTCAGCCTTCAACAATGTCTACATTTTTGGTTCTGCTTAAGGGTTAGATTTGCAGAAAAATTACCCACTTGGTTCAGGTCTGTTTGTATCTTTTTTAATGAGTTTGTTTCAGTGATCCAACAAGTAAATGTCAGTTTTACAGGAGCCTGAACTGGTGGGTGGGTGGATTTTAGCTGAGTACCTTTGTGCAGACAAAGCAGCTACAGGCGTTTGATGGAGAGTAATGTTTCTGCCCCACAGAAAGGCTAATTACACAATCAACAGCTGGATTGTATGTAGCCTCTGATTTATCAATTTGGTGGTAACTGGAGGGGATTTTAAGTACTGTGAAATAGACAATGCAAGTTTTGGCTAATGCTAGCGACAGTGTTTCCAGACACTGTGTGAACTTTACCCCCATCTATATGTCTGCCAGCATACCTCAGACTTGATTTGAAATAGCTCTGCTATTTCACCACTGAGAATCTCTTGACCAAAGAGTAAGCCCATTAAGTCAAGAAGAAGAACTTGAAGTGTCAATTGAAATCCAGCAAAGAATCCTGTGGCACTTTATAGACTAACAGACTTTTTGGAGCATGAGCTTTCGTGGGTGAATAGCCACTTTGTCAGATGCATGTAATGGAAATTTCCAGGGGCAGGTATATATATGCAGGCAAGCTAGAGATAATGAGGTAGTTCAATCAGAGAGGATGAGGCCCCGTTCTAGCAGTTGAGGTGTGAAAACCAAGGGAGGAGAAATTGGTTTTGTAATTGGCAAGCCATTCACAGTCTTTGTTTAATCCTGAGCTGATGGTGTCAAATTTGCAGATGAACTGAAGCTCAGCAGTTTCTCTTTGAAGTCTGGTCCTGAAGTTTTTTTGCTGCAGGATGGACACCTTAAGGTCTGCTATAGTGTGGCCAGGGAGGTTGAAGTGTTCTCCTACAGGTTTTTGTATATTGCCATTCCTAATATCTGACTTGTGTCCGTTTATCCTTTTCCGCAGCGACTGTCCAGTTTGGCCGATCTACATAGCAGAGGGGCATTGCTGGCATATGGTGGACGAGCAGGTGAATGAACCGGTGATGGTGTGGCTGATCTGGTTAGGTCCTGTGATGGTGTCGCTGGTGTAGATATGTGGGCAGAGTTGGCATCGAGGTTTGTTGCATGGATTGGTTCCTGAGCTAGAGTTACTATCGTGCGGTGTGCAGTTACTGGTGAGAATATGTTTCAGGCTGGCAGGCTGCCTGTGGGCGAGGACTGGCCTGCCACCCAAGGCCTGTGAAAGTGTGGGATCATTGTCCAGGATGGGTTGTAGATCCCTGATGATGCGTTGGAGAGGTTTTAGCTGGGGACTGTATGTGATGGCCAGTGGAGTCCTGTTGGTTTCTTTCTTGGGTTTGTCTTGCAGTAGGAGGCTTCTGGGTACACGTCTGGCTCTGTTGATCTGTTTCCTTATTTCCTCGTGTGGGTGTTGTAGTTTTGAGAATGCTTGGTGGAGATTTTGTAGGTGTTGGTCTCTGTCTGAGGGGTTAGAGCAGATGCGGTCGTACCTCAGTGCTTGGCTATAGACAATGGATCATGTGCTGTGCCCAGGATGGAAGCTGGAGGCATGAAGGTAGGCATAGCAGTCGGTAGGTTTTCGGTATAGGGTGGTGGTAATGTGACCAGCACTTATTTGCACCGTAGTGTCTAGGAAGTGGCCCAGTAGATTGGTCCAGGTTGAGGTTGATGGTGGGGTGGAAGCTGTTGAAATCGTGGTGGAATTTTTCTAGAGACTCCTTCCCATGGGTCCAGATGATGAAGATGTCATCAGTGTAGCGTAGGTAGAGAATGGGCGTGAGTGGACGAGAGCTGAGGAAGCGTTGTTCCAGGTCAGCCATAAAAATATTGGCATATTGTGGGGCCATGCGGGTGCCCAGAGCGGTGCCACTGATCTGGAGATATATATTGTCATCAAATTTGAAATAGCTGTGTGTGAGGATAAAGGCACAGAGCTCAGCAGCCAGTTGTGCTGTGGCATCATCACGGATACTGTTCCTGACAGCTTGTATTCCATCTGTGTGTGGGATGCTCGTGTAGAAAGCCTCTACATCCATGGTGGCTAGGATGGTGTTTTCTGGAAGGTCACCAATACATTGTAGTTTCCTCAGGAAATCAGTGGTGTCACAGAGATAACTGGGAATGCTGGTGGCATAGGGTCTGAGCAGAGAGTCCACATATCCAGACAGTCCTTCAGTGAGAGTGCCAATGCCCGAGATGATGGGGCATCCAGGATTTCCGGGTTTGTGGATCTTGGGTAGTAGATAGAATAACCCTGGTCGGGGCTCTAAGGGCATGTTGATTTGTTCTGGTGTTAGTGTAGGGATTGTCCTGAGTAGATGCTGCAGTTTCTTAGTGTATTCCTCAGTGGGATCTGAGGGAAATGGCCTGTAGAATTTGGTGTTGGAGAGTTGTCTGGCAGCCTCCTTTTGGTAGTCAGACCTGTCCATGATGACAACAGCACCTCCTTTATCAGCCTCTTTGATGATAATGTCAGGGTGGTTTCTGAGGCTGTGGATGGCATTGCGTTCTGCATGACTTAGGTTATGAGGCAAGCAATGTTGTTTTTCCACAATTTCTGCCTGTGCACGTCGGCGGAAGCATTAAGTGTAGAGGTCCAGACTGTCATTTTGACCCTCAGGAGGAGTCCATGTGGAGTTCTTCTTCTTCTGCTGTTGGTGGGAGGGTACCTGTGTATCAATGCGCTGTTCAGTGTTGTCCTAAAAGTATTCTTTGAGTCGGAGATGGTGAAAGTAGGCTTCCAGATCGCTGCAGAACTGTATCATGTTGGTGGGGGTGGCAGGACAGAAAGAGAGTCCCCGAGATAGGACAGACTTTTCTTCTGGGCTGAATGTGTAGTTGGATAGATTGACAATATTGCTAGGTGGGTTGGGGGTACCACGGTTGTGGCCCTATGAGGCAGGTAGGAGTTTAGACAGCTTACAGTCCTTTTTCCTTGGTAGAGAGGTGAAGTGAGTAATGTAGATCTGTCTTATTTTAGTGAAGTCTGTTTGTATGGAAGTTTGGTTATTAATGAGAGTCTCCAGGTTAGAGAGCTCTTTTTTGATGTTTTTCTGTTTGCTGTATAGGATGCTGATCAGATGGTTCCTCAGTTTCTTTGATAGAGTATGGCATAATCTCTCACTGTGGTCTATGTAGTATGTGGATAGCAGTGGATTTTTTACCTTTAGTTCATTTGGTATGATGTCCATCCGTTTGCATTTGGAAAGGAAAACAATATCTGTCTATATTTGTGCAAGTTTCTTCATGAGGTTGATGGATTTCCACTCCATACGGCTAAATGCAGTGCCTTGCATGGTGCCTCCAGCTTCCATGCCGGGCACATCACACGATCCATTGTCTACAGCCAAGCACTGAGGTACGACCGCATCTGCTCTAAACCCTCAGACAGAGACCAACACCTACAAAATCTCCACCAAGCATTCTCAAAACTACAATACCCACACGAGGAAATAAGGAAACAGATCAACAGAGCCAGGCGTGTACCCAGAAGCCTCCTACTGCAAGACAAACCCAAGAAAGAAACCAACAGGACTCCACTGCCCATCACATACAGTCCCCAGCTAAAACCTCTCCAACGCATCATCAGGGATCTATAACCCATCCTGGACAATGATCCCACACTTTCACAGGCCTTGGGTGGCAGGCCAGTCCTCGCCCACAGGCAACCTGCCAGCCTGAAACATATTCTCACCAGTAACTGCACACCACACCATAGTAACTCTAGCTCAGGAACCAATCCATGCAACAAACCTCGATGCCAACTCTGCCCACATATCTACACCAGCGATACCATCACAGGACCTAACCAGATCAGCCACACCATCACCGGTTCATTCACCTGCACATCCACCAATGTAATATATGCCATCATATGCCAGCAATGCCCCTCTGCTATGTAGATCGGCCAAACTGGACAGTCGCTGCGGAAAAGGATAAACGGACACAAGTCAGATATTAGGAATGGCAATATACAAAAACCTGTAGGAGAACACTTCAACCTCCCTGGCCACACTATAGCAGACCTTAAGGTGTCCATCCTGCAGCAAAAAAACTTCAGGACCAGACTTCAAAGAGAAACTGCTGAGCTTCAGTTCATCTGCAAATTTGACACCATCAGCTCAGGATTAAACAAAGACTGTGAATGGCTTGCCAATTACAAAACCAGTTTCTCCTCCCTTGGTTTTCACACCTCAACTGCTAGAACAGGGCCTCATCCTCCCTGATTGAACTACCTCATTATCTCTAGCTTGCCTGCATATATATACCCGCCCCTGGAAATTTCCACTACATGCATCTGACGAAGTGGTTATTCACCCACAAAAGCTCATGCTCCAAAACGTCTGTTAGCCTATAAGGTGCCACAGGATTCTTTGCTGCTTTTACAGATCCAGACTAACACGGCTACCCCTCTGATAATAGAAATCCAAACCACCATTTGTGGCTATGAGCCATGCCAAGCCTGGCTGGCGAAAGGCACCCATGAGCATCTAACTTGCTACTAAATAGAGACTGTTGATACTATCCTTATTTAGAGAAAGCAATCTACTACCCTATCTAAAAGAAAAAAGAAAAAAGGGTAAAGGGCTACCAGTGCCACAAAATAATGAATGTTACAACTAACAATTCCCTCTAATACCATGTACCTAACCCCAATTCATGAGCAAGATAAATGAGAAGCTACTGATGAGTCAACTGATCTCCACCAATGTTCAGAACCCATCCTAATCAGTTTTCCAGAGTAGCTCAGAAATGGGGCTGGTGGCACTAGTGGAATCTTTCCTCTTATCTATGTCCATGTTTATAACATTGGCTAACTGAGCAGCATTCAGCATGGCCAATCATAAAATCTTGCTCGTCCTTATAGATTTGGAACTGTGAAAAATGCAGGAAACTGTCTCAGGCCTTTCTCAAACCTGTCCCAAATGCTAGTGATGGGTAATTACAGTTCTGCCCCCACAGCTCTCACTTGTAGACTTCCCTCTTTTCCCTGTCAGAACTGTATGTGGACAATACCCAACTATAAATCTTCTTAACTTCACATGCTAGCAACACCTGCATCCATGTCCCCCGCTCCATAAATGAGATCAGTGACTGATTAAGAGCATCTGACTAAAGCTACACCTGGAGAAGACTGAGGTTATGCCCACTGAAAAGGAAGGAATATTTCAAATGGGCTGGCCTCTCCTCCCCTCCCCTCCCCGTCCCCACCGTGGTCTATTAAGGATGGCCATGGTGACACCATAGGAGAAAGACTACTTTGCTCCAGACCGCTTGATACCACACTCCTCATAGTGTATTGGAGCAATAGGGAGGCAGTGTGTGAGCACAAGAACAGAAAAGAGAAGAAGGAGAGGACAAAGATGGCAGAAAGGAATTGGGACAGGAGGATAAAAGGAGCAATACTGGCTCTCAGAGATCTATGTCCCACACTTGGTGGAGTGTCTGTGTTCCAGATAGCAGCACACCATAAGATGTATGGATGCAGCTAATCTACCTATTTCAGATAATATGGGGTCAAATCCTAGTCTTTTCACACACTTTTCCTTCAGGCAGTGCTCTAATTGGTTTAAATGGGAGTATTGCAGTGATGGGGTTGACTAGTCTGGAGGCCTTGTGACCCTGTCTCATCCTGCCTCAGAAAAGATCAGAGGAGAAGTCCTCCAGATGGCCTAGTGTAGCTTAAGGGGAGCAGCCAATCAGAGCGGCTGCTGGAGCAGCCAGTCAGGGGCTAGGAGGGCCATATAAAAAGAAGCAGCAGAGACAGAGAAGTCAGTTGCTACATGGAGCTGGAAGAGATAGCACTAGGTTCCTAGCTGGCTGGAAGAGCAACAGGGCCATGGACAGTTCAGTGTGGGCAGGGCTGAGCCTGGGAAGGGTGGCTGCCAAAGGCTAGGGGAGCTAAGAAGGAGCTCCTGGCTGGCTGCAGGGACCAAGCAAAGACTGAGCTCAGAACCTAGCCAGACCAAGCAAGGGTACCACGATGGGTCCTGTTGTTCTGGTTAAAGACTAAACCCGGTGGAAGGGTTTCGGGGGGGATATCACAATGGGCCCTTTTGGACTGGTATAAATGGCAGTGTCTCCAGGAAGGAAGACTTGGTGGAAGGTAAAGACTGTATTCCTCAGAAGGGTTTGTTCTGTTCCACCCACAGATGTGTGTGTGATTTGGCTGGAGGGCCGAGTCAAAGAAGACCCTCTGAAGAAACCATTGGCCAAGTGGGGGGATGCTCATGAGATGTAGGTGCCACCCTGTTCCAAGAACTAAGAAACAGCCGGCTCACACTCAACCAGAAGGGGGTGCTCATGGGAGGCGGGTGTCGACCTCAACATACAGCTGTCCATTTAAGGACTGAATGAGACAGGACTCCAGAATTTGGCTAGCAATGATGCTAGCTCAGACATTGCTCTTGGAAAGCTATTGGAAGCTCTTTAAGGATGTTGCTAAGTTTTCTGGAGAAAATGGGAAGGGGGAAGGATGCTCTTCAAGCTGGCCTGTGCCAATATGTCACCTGCCCACCCAGTGACTACACACATCCATGAACAAAAACCAAGGCTCCCATTTGTTGTAGCCAAAGAAAGTTGACATTTCCCCAACTTGTGATTAGTTTAAAAATATTTCAAGCATTAAACAGCTCTGTTATCCTCTATCTTTATTATTTTCATGGATTTTTATTTAATTTTAAAGTCGTGCTATTTGTAAATACAAATAGCTCTGAATGTCAGATACATGTGTATAAACATCAGGACCCACACATACCACAGTTGTATTTGCTTGTGTAGAAACCCCATGCTGTGGTTATACATATCTGTAAATTAGTCTTTCTTCTTTGGATTCTATACAGCTCCCTGATTGCTTGTAAAATATAGGCATGTTTAGCCTCTCTTTCAGATAGAATAACAGCTAATGTGCTGTTATATTCCATAAAAATTATGAGTTGTATAATATATTATGCCTCTGCCATAGATAAGACCCTCTTTCTGATGCATCACAGGTTATAGACATGCTGTTCTTTCAGGCAGTCTCAAAACCCAAATGTTTAGGATATCAGTTTGTTTCTTAAAGATAAGTTTAATTTTCTCCTATTGATTGATGTTAAATGTAGCTAGGAAATAAATGCCTCTTTACTCATTATCTGTGCAGTGTATTTATTCTACACTAGAGTCCAGTTAAAATTGTTAATGTCTATGTTCCACATACTTTTCAGAGTTGTTCTAATTGGCCACCATTTCACAGAGCTCATTATTCACTAGGGTGACTTTCTGGAGACTGTTTCTAAATATACTAGAGATGATGGGTATATTACTTGCATAAAAACCTTCCAGCCTATAAAACCTGATCTTGACTTGGCTGAAGAAGATAAGAATGAATTCTGTCTAACTCAAGCCATACCTAAGGGCTCTCCACATAAATGGCTTGCTTTCAGTACTACGGCTCTGGAAAATCCCCCACTGTCAGTGGAACTGGGGGAAATCATCATATTTCATGATTATTTTCACAAATCAGAAAACTTTCATTTTACAGAGATGAGCTGTATAACTGTGTAGAATGGATAGTCTTTGTTCAAGAGCAGTCCAACACTCACTTAGCAGGGGTTTTGTATACCAGACCAAAATCTTTGATAGAGATTTTTTGGATAGAAGATGTAAGTCAGTGGTAGGTAACCTGCTACCCATGCGCTGCAGACAGCCCCATCAGGGTAATCCACTGGCAGGCCATGAGACAGTTTGTTTTCATTGAACATCCACAGGTACGGCCACCCACAGCTCCTAGTGCCCCTGGACCATGATTTAAAAGGGCCCAGGGCTCCTGCCGCCGCTGTCGTGGTACCGCAGCAGTGGCAGCCAGAGTCCTGGGCCCTTTAAATTGCCACTGGAGCCTTGGGCAGCACGGGCCACGCAGTGCAGATGGGCTGGCTGGGGGATGCTGACCCAGCCCTGCCCCTTCTGCCTGAGGCCCCTCCCCTTCCAGGGGGGGCCAGAGCAAGCCCTGTACTGATAAGAGCTCCATTTTACTTTCACCCCGAGAGACGGGGAGCTTGAAGTCTGGTTCTTTTCCTCGCTCTACCACAGACTCTATGTAAGTGTAACCTATGTAAAGGGCACATAAGTCAATATACTTACCAAGTCTCTGCTACAGAGTTCCTCTCTGACTTCAAATATCCTTTAATTTAGGAACCTTCTGTACACCAAAAGTGGAAATTATAATAGGATTTATTTTCTTTCTCTTCATAGAAATCCAGTACCAGTTTTTACCATAAGAGTGTTATATACACACAAAATTAATTTCAAATGCCTTTGTCTGAATAATATTCAAAAGGTAAATCATTACAGCACAGCAGTTACACAATGCACCCTAGCTAGACTAGCATCACTAACTACAGATTTGTTATTTTCCTTTAAAATGAAGAATATAACACCAGGCCTAACCACTTCCCCTCCCCAAATATGTGTAATACCTTACAAAATAAATACAAGGTTTGGAACTACTGACAATTGGAGATCTTCTGCTTTCATGTAGGCTTATCCTGGGTATTATATTGACAATTAAATAAAACATATAGTTGTACAACGTAGTCAAATGTTTCAGCATCTACACTATTGAGTGTATACAGAACATCAGATTTAAAATTTGACAATTGCTGTTGCTGTTAGGCTCACACACTGTCTTTGGTCCAACGATGTAATATGCCTCACAAAGACATTTGGCCTCCGGGCTCTGATTCCTCCTTTATGGTGTTTTCCCAGTCTCAGTCCCACTGACTTTTGTAAAATTAGGGGAAACTATATTGACAAACAATCCACAGATTCAATCTGGGTTACCCCTGGCAGCTCTATCTTCTCCCTGCAGGACTTGGCTGGTTCTGCCTGGTGCTCTACCAGTCAGGGCTCAGGGCTACGTCTTGTGTCTCAATATGTATATATTCACACAAATACAATTGCCTTACTTACTTAATTCTAAGACTGTGTCTTGTAATAACAAGAGTACTCAGCATCCTTTTAGGCAAGTAGCAAACTTCCCTATCCTCTTAACTATATCCATTGCTATATAAAAAATACTTATTTTCCTTCTTGGAACTAAGGACCATACAGATACCTTAACATACAACTGCTGCAGACCAATAATGTCCAAATACCCTATAAAATTACAGGAAACTGCACTGAGATGCACCCCACAGATTCAGTCTTGGTTACTCCAGACAGCTCTATATTCTCCCAGTAGGGCTGGGCTAGATCTGACCAGAGCTCACACTGGCTACCAGTGTTCTACCCTGACCCAACTCTCTACTGACTGTTTGGGAGCTTCTAGCTTATTACAAAGTGTGGGGGGGGGATGTATGTGTGTACATACAGGAAGTCTGCCCTGAATGAAGCCTTCTACACCAGCTTCAAAACTGCTACTGAGCATGGTTAACAACTTCCTGCACTCCTAGTGTGCTGAAATAGCAACTTCTTCGCAGTCTCTCAGGGCTCTGTACTTGTTTGGGAATGTTTCTGTTATCAACCCAGAGCAAGTAGAAACAGCAGCTGTAATTACAGCAATCAGTGTTTTTGGCTAAACACTATGAAATAAGAAAAAGAAATAGGGAGTTACATAAGTCAGGGAATGTCATTTAGCCTCTGCAGTCCTCGGAGGGCCCAATAGTCTAGTGGGTAGCACCTGAGTATCCTTTAACTCCTTTGAGCTTTCATGATATCTCAAGACTGGTTCGTGTCCCCTCCATCCTGTGAAAAGAATTCCACATTTTTATTTTCTATGCCCGCACAGTGGGCCATCTGGAAGCTATACAGCAGCATTGAGAGGTACCACTGCATAATATGTGGGTTGTGGTCTTTTATCAAGTTCAGCCAAAGAGATGTGCACAGTCAGCTACAAGACAGAAGAGCTGCTCACACAAGTAATAGTGTAGGGCATCGATGGCCCAGTTCATTGCCATGGCCTCCTTGATGACCAAGTAACCTACCTCTTATGGGAACAACTTCCTGCTGAGATAGGAAACAGGATGTTCTTCTCCTCCTTCAAATTCTTTAGATAACAGTGTTTCAAGCTCAACATTAGACACATATCTTTGTAGGATAAATGACTTTGAGAAGTCTGGTTCAAACAGGGGGCACTTTTTCAACTGCTGGGGAACTAATACTTCGTTATTTGCCAGGATGAACTGCTCATAAACCCTACTCAGAATTGAGTCTGAGTTCTTTTGTTCTTCCGTGAAGTCTAAATTGCTGGACAGCAGGTCCAGATTGAAAGGTGGCAGCAGACCCCTACTGCTCAGGTTGGGTTCAGGTCTTTTACCTATGAGGATGGTCTCTCTTCTTGGTCTTCATCCTCCCTCAGAGCCTTCTTTTTCAAGGCCCTGTCTCAGCTACTGCAGCCCTCCTGGGTCTTCCTGCTCTGGATTAGCCTCTTCTATGGATGTGCCCCATCACCCTTTGACCACTACTTCTAAAAAAGGTGTAACTGGGTAGTCCAGGTCTTTAGTCATGCCAGCCCATACTGTTTCAGTGTTTTTGCACAGGCAGCTGTACTTCTCTAATTGGATAGGGTCATATGTCTCTGTGGATACACTGGATTTAGATCATGCCTCCAGATTTACCTCCGGACCCCACCAGCCTCTCCCTGGCTAAGGTCTGAGTCTATAAGTCCTGTACTGCTTCTCCATCCACTTGCACAGCAACTAACATTTTCCCTGGGCCCCTTTTCTGAGCCCAGTTGTTAGCTATCCAGGCCTGCCTTTAATTATAGTCCATGAACCAGCAGTATCTTCTGAAATGTCCTTGTTGTCCACATGCAAAACAGTTCCCCATGGGCAAAGCTGGTTCTGTTGTTGATTCTCCCAAGTGGGATGGCCTCTTCAGATAAGGTTGCTCAGTTTGAACAGGAAAGCCAACTAACAGTTGACTTTCAGGGTCCTCTCTTGGTCTTCGTGTCCCCATCCATTAGGGTTGGGTATCCAACTTCCCCAAGATACACCTGACGGAGTTTAGGTGTTTGGGTTACAGGAGGAGGGGGGCATGCAGGACTGATTTTTGGTGTTTCTACCTCCAGCCCAATGGACCAAGTAATTCTCCACCAAAGACACAGCCTCTTCCAAGTTTCCAGATGATGTCTTACCACCCATTCATGCCCCCCCACCTCTACCAGGGAGAATTTGGGTGAACTGTTCCATGACAGTCATCTCTGCCACCTAAACTACCATGCATCCCTCTTGCTGGAGCCCATTCCAGCAATGCTCTTTCAGGTTCTGGGCAACAGTCCATGGTCATGCTCAGGGGTGGGGGTGGGGATTTCTAGTGGCAGAACCCCTACCAGTAGGTTTCAGGTGAGATGTTAAGGGTATCTAGGATGGCTGCCTTGACATGCATGTAGACCTGTTCAGCCTTCATGTCAAGGCACTGATATGCCGCTGGGGCCAGTCCATTCAAGTAGGGGACCAATAGGGTGGCCCAGCTTTTCTTGGACCATTGGGCCGCAATTGCATCTCTCTCAGACATGAAGCCTCTGGGTTGTCCAAGAGGCCCATTTTTGTCAGCTTTATAGGGATGAGTGTTATTGAGTTAGTATTTCTCCCTCCTGTGGTTAGACTCAAGGCCGCCCCAGCTGGCAATAGGAACGTTGCCATCTGCTGGATGAGCCACTCCTGTTGTTCTTGCTGCTGCACTGCCATTTCCTTAATCAGCTGCTGCTGTGGCACTGGCAGCTGTTGTTGGGCAGCAAGCTTCTGGAGCAGATGAACTTTGCTATTGCTGGGTGGCCTATTGCTGCTGGTTGTTAAGAACCCACTTCGGCAGTTACTCAAAATCTGTCTCTCTCTCTCTGGCCTACCATCAGTCTTGGGAATACTATGTTAGCCCACATTTTCCACCAAATGTAATATAGTCCTTAGAGAGCCGTATCATGATGGTCTAATGGGTAGCACACTCAGTATCCAGACTCTCCTCTCAGCAGGAAGGCCTTTTAGTCCAGTTCCTTAGTTGTGTATGAGCTGAGCTTCACTTGAGGTTTTCAAAGTGCTTTCCCTCTTCTTACCAGAGGGTGAATGGGCTGGGGATGAGGCTACTGTCCCTCCCTGAAAGAGGGGTAGTTGCAGGGGGCGGGGCGGGCCCTTCCACTCCACTGGGCTCTGACCCAGAGCCTTGTGACAGCCAATAAGTGCCTGGCACCTGGGAGTGCCCTCTAAGTTATCTCTGGGTCACTTCCTACCATCCATCTCTCCCCTCTGCTCTAAGTCCAATATAAGATAACAAAAGAAAAATAAAAGGCAGCTAAACCTTCTGCCCCAACCGAGCTCAGCAAGCAGTCCTATTCCTCACAGGGACACTTCTTCAGAACTCTTGCTCAGGAGCCCTGAGGGTAGGTCTTTATTTCTCCCCACTCTCTCCCTTCTGAGCTGGGTTGCACCCTTTTAAGTCTTCCCTCCAGCTGGAGCATATTCTGAAGGTCGGGAAGGCCAGGACTACCTGGGCCCAGTATTGTCTTTTAACCTCTTGCGGCCAAGTGCGGGGTTTGAACACCCCATCACAGGGAATAATAATTAACCTGCTGCACAGATATGTTGTGAGACTTAATGACTTAATGCTCATAAAATACATTAAGGACATTGGCTGCTAAAAATGACATCAAAGTACTGAATAGGACTGTTGTTGAGAATTAGGGGTTTCCAAGGAGACAAACAGGTGATATCTTTCAGTAGCTCAACCAATTATTTTTTAATTACTTTACTTGTAGTTACTGGTCAATATTGTTTACCTTATAGAAATACTATTTGGTGTAAAAATTTAAAAAGTTTTCCCTTCAAATACTGACAGTTTTTACCACAAGTGGAGGTGAACTACATTGACTTGTTTACTGTGATTTGAACTGATACTATATATAAAAGTGTTACACTATATGATAGGATAAAAATTCAAATATTCAAACAGTAACATAGCTGTAATCCAAATACTGCCGAGAATGAATTGCTGTACAAGAATCTAAATTGCAGGCAAAACTGCTGCACTGCAAGCCCTCCATCTCCGAAAGTTGAAAGTTGATATGAGATATCTGTTATTCATAATATCAAAATCATTGAGGTGTAAAATTGTAGGTGTAGTGTCAAGCACAATGTATTATTTCTCTAGTCAGAAGAGACATATCCTTTGCATACCTAGAGCTGCACTGCTGCTTTTTTTTTTTCCCTTTCTTTCTACCAGTGCTAGCTTGGGGCCTACAAATATTTTGAGGGTGTGACAAAGATGTCTTGGCTTGGTCCCCATGAAACTATGATAATTAGAGGAACCCTGTTGGAGGACAGCTGCTTCTTTACATCCTACTGAATGTCCCAGCATATGTGCTATAAGTTCCATAGGCTGTGTGGAATATAATCAAGGCAGCTGCCAGTCCCTCAAGTATGGAGGTGTTTCTTGGCAGAGTCCATTCTTAAGACTTTGAGACCTATGAATGAACAGATTTTCATAGCTGCCAATCACCATGCCACATCATAATACATTTCAAACCACACTTTTAATAACATCTTGTAAGAAATGTTCTCTCTCTTCAGGCTGCAGCCACTACCTTGACAGGCTCTTAGCCTTGAGAGGTTGTAGAAAAAGTGGAAAGGCTGTAAACTCTAGATGTTGCAGACAGAAGTTATTTTTGACTGTAACCCCTCTGCCCCTCTGAGTTGGCAGCAACAAGGGCCGGGTTCAGTATCCAGGGGTTCCGTTTCAATAACCCAATGCCAAACCAGCTTGAGCCCCCACCCAGTGACCTGGGAAAATCTTACATACACCCCTAGGCGCCTCAAGGAGGCAATGCTTCCCCTCTCGCAAGCACAGAGTCTTGGTGTAGCAGAAAAGGTTTAATACATGAGATAAACAACAAACACTAAATTGGGAAAAACACCTCAACTAGAGTTCATAGACCAAACCGTGAGCAAAGACCCACCCCAGGAAATTGGGCTGTGTCCTCTTTCCTGGGCTCTTGAGTCCAGCAATCCCAAATCACCCACAGTCCCAAAAGTCCCACAATCCCAAAAGTCTCTGTCCTGGGTCAGTGCAGCCCCAAAGTTTGAGAGTCTATCTGCAGAGGTCCCCCCCGTCACCCAGCCTGGGTAGAAAGGGCACCTTATGTGGTCCGGGGCCAACTGCCCTGCCTCTCCGTGGGTTCTGCTCCCACCTTCTCCACGAACTGCTCCGCTTTACCAGCCGCTCCACTCTGCTCCTCCAGCCGTCCTTACAAATTTCTCCACTCCACCAGCTGCTCTGCTCCACCAGCTGTCCTGTGGGCTGCTCCAGTTGTCCCTGCAAACTGCTCGGCTCTGCTCGCTCTGTGGGCCGCTCCACCCGTCTCACAGCTACTCCGCTCTGCTCCACCAGCTGTCCTGTGATCCGCTCCAGCCGTCCCCACAAACTGCTCCACTCTGCCAGCGGCTCTGTTCCACAGTATAGCTTTGGGCTCCCCACTAGTTAGCACAGTACTCAGTGCTCTCAGCTCAGTAATTTCAGCTCTTTAGTGATTTTCAGCTCTTAGTGATTCCAGCTCATAGTAGGGGAGCCCCAGTGCTAGTGCACCATTAGCCCAAAGTGAGTTCAGCTCAGTAACCTGTACTTAGATTCTTAAGGGAATAAAAAAAAAATCAACTCTGACATTCCACAGTGGAGAGAGGAGAGGGTGGAACTGGTGCTTCTGGCTCCACAAGGAGACTGCACCACCAGACACAGATACCTGTTCCCAGCCTCTCTCAATTCTCTGGGTTTTGGAACCCATGTCCCTTGTCTAGCAAGTACCACCCAACTGAGGGTGAGTCATTTGTCACCAAGCAGTCCCACAGTTCGGCAGTCTGGGATAGGGTAGGCGTGCCTATGCAAATACACTCTCTGAAATTCTTTCCACCAGATGTCAGTGTAGAGCTTATCCTGACACTGCTTACATGACTGTGTGCTAGAATTAATGCTAGGGCCCAGCCCAGCACTTGTTAAGGGAATAATTGGGGCATAAGTGTTGGAGACAACCTTATACACAGGAGAGAACTTTTTCTTTAGAAATTAAATGGGTCAGTATCTTTGGTCAACTTCTGAGAGCCCTTCCTACTGCTTTTGTCAGGACTTTTTTCAGCATGTAAATTTCATGGATTATATCACTGTGGGATAGAGGTGCAGATTCAAGCTTCACAGAAGAAGGAGGTTTTTGCTCAAGCCTGAAAATTCTGTTGTGTGGGAATTACAGTGCTTTTGGCCACATAATCAGAATTAGTCTTCATGGTAAAATCCTGGCCCCACTGAAGTCAATGGAAGGATTTATATTGCTGTATAAAACTGTCCCAAAGGTATAATAATTCAGTGAAAAGTTGTGTCTCTAAATAAATACCAGCATCCTGGTCCTACTCTCAGTATAGTCAACGGGCTCTCTGCTATTGACTTCAAAGGGAATAGAATCAGACCTGTGGTCACTAAAGAAGTGATAAGACTCATCTACACTAATACCATAGGTTGGGATTGATTCATCTTTAACTTACACTGGTTCTACACCAATATTATATCCATGCAGTTACTCCTGTTTTATGCTGATGAAAATGAGAGGACAATTATGTCTGTTAATGCTCAATATATGTGATATCGTCCCACAAAGCCCAATCTATAATTGCTAAAATGCATGTCTCTGGAAGGATTTAAAAGGGACCTATACATCATGTTTGTATGCTTCCTATAAGTTATGAATAGATCAGCTTTATAACTCCCAATAGAAAACACCTGTATTAGATACAATGTCAAATTTCCTACTTGTCAACAAAAAAAATTATACATATTCCTCTGAGAAAACAGTGACCCACTTAAGAATGATTGACAAAATATATCAGTCATAGCTAGCTGACACCAGATATGTTTTTATTTTTAAAGCGAGTTCTTACACAAATTGGAGATGCAAAATTCATCCTGTAAGGTGCATTATAATTAAAGCACAATCTAAAAAAATTATAATGTTGGGATGCTATTAAATAATTATGGTTTATTCACATTTTTTCCATATTTCAATGTCTGTACTTTCTCTCTGATGGCTACATGTTTACAGTGAATCACTCATTTCTAAGTGAAAACTGTATACTGTAAGACTGAATTATTCATATGATTCCTGTTCAGCCCTATTTCTATTTACATTTTTGATACTGAAAAATATTCTTCGAAGATTAAATTTAGCAATTAAAATTCAAAGGAACAATTTGACAATGCACATTATTAAATCATAAACAACTGGGACAGAAGAAAATGAAAAATAGAAGGTGGTGGGTATTAACTAGCTCCGATGTTTTCAGTCATTCATAAGTGGGTCACAGGTTTCCATTGTAGTATTAATATAGTTTATTTTAATGGCAAGCACTACATTTGAAATTACATACAATAGTGACATTTTCTATGAACCACATTCTAATATCCCCATTCATGCTGGGTAGTACCTTACTCTGCAAGCAAATCTGTTGACACCAGTGGGGCTGCTCCTGGAGTAAGGTATGAACCAAAGTGAGTACACTACAGCTATGAGAACCTGCCCCTCTGGGATTTGCAAAGTATTTGTCCATTTTATTTTTATACAACATTTACAATAACTATTTTTACATAATCATTTGGCCATTAATTTTCATGTACACTCATCCAGATAGCCATGTGTTGAACTTTTGGGGAGGATAAAATGCCATTAGTTGAGCAGAACTAACTTAATGTGATCTTTGTCCATTATGCTATTCTTTAAATGTAAACCAAGAGACAATACAGGAAACATTGAAACTATTCCTGATACAATTTATATTATAAATTACAATGAAAAATGATCATAAAGGAGTTCTGGGAAGAGATTGAAATGGCTCCAGTCATTTGATTAGTGCTTCTGTACTGAGTAAAAAGAAAAGGAAATATGAAACAGTTACAATATAGCTCAATGGAACAGATAGAATACATCTGGAGTAATGGTTAAAATGTCAGAGGTAGTGCTAGGCCCTCACAATGCTTGCAATAAATAGGATTCCCTCGTGTGTCACAATCCCACCACTAGGGCTGCTTAAAACTTGAAGATGTGATCTCTGCAGCAGCTGATAAAGATTATATTGTAATTGACTCAAAACAGGACAGACAGCTTGTGCAGCTTAAAGAGTCTCTAGTAAGTTTATTTTATACAAGGCACTGTAAAATGTACCATGGAGAATAATATTGACTTATCGGGGGTAGGCTTGATGGGCCTGATTTTCATATATCAAAGCTTCCTTACATAGCTCCAGTGGTGTAAAGGAGCCTTGAAGAGAGTGTAAATGTAAATTATAGCCACTTCACCCTCATTGCATTGCCAAAGCAGTGTAAAGTGGTTTAGTGTAAATGAGTATCAGGCTTTATCCTGGTGCTTTAGTCAGTCCTTTATTACTTTTATGTAATCACTATGATTCTTTTATACTTGCTATCTAGTATAAAGGAATCTCACACCACATAGACAATAAGATCTCTAGCAGCTCTGACCATAGCTGGTTTTTTTTAGCCCTGAAGGGCAAAAACAGGTCTGATTTGGTTTTCAAAATCATGCCAATCAGCTTTTGGGTTTCCCAAACCAGGGACAGTTCACACTCATGTCCCACTTCACCCAGACAAGTGTTTGAAGGATTGGGATAAATACAGAAGTTCAGTTTTTGCCTATCTCTGAATTTTAGCTCTTAGTGTAGGATAGATCCCCGGTGGTATAAATTAGGATAGCTGTATGTTGAAGCCAACAGAAGTGCACTTATGTACAGTAGCTAAGGATGTGGCCTGTTGACTTCCCGTAAAATCACAGATTTTTAAGGCTAGACAGGATCATTATGGTCATCTAGTCTGACCTGCAGCATAATATTATGTGGATAGAACAGAAATTTCATTCTTTCACTGTATAAATTCCATTAATATTAAAATGTTGAATCCAGATCAAAATAAATTGAAAATGTGGTCAAACTCAAATTAGTGTCATATACTATTGCTGATCTGTACATGTTACTCACACTCATGTCAACAGAATTTGTTCAAGAGGATCTGGCCCTAATGGCTAACAAACTCTTTCCTTTTTGACCATTAAGGTTATTTTTATTTTACATGCAATTGTGTGAGAGTTTCCAATCGCATAAATTGCCAATATCATTCTTAGCAAGATAATTTCCACTCACAGAAGGCTCAAACACCAGCACACTCAGTAAATTTTGGCCAGACTCTGAGTATAGCTTTATACATTATTAGTCATGTTAGTAGTTCTGTATTATTCAATGGGGCATTCTTGTTGATAACAGTGGAACTACTCATGTGATTAAGGGCTACTTATTGATAAATTTGCAAGATCAGTCCCTTTGCTCTCAGAGACTTGATTGCCACATTCACTTAATTCAACAGGAGTTATGTTCATGTTTCTCAGGGAAGATTTTGGCATTTTATCTTTAAATACATTTCACAATTTGTCTCATGGCAAGGAAAGCCTCTTACTGTTTGACCTTTTGTACTAAAGGGGTGAATTAAGTTGATGCTCTAAGTTTGGTTAATTGGTTCCTTTAAATTTTTACCTTTGCAATGTAGACAGTCTCTCCCCACTATGCGGTAGGAGCAAAGCTTGTGCATTAGCTTCAGCATTCATAACTGAGTACCTTAAAGTTGTCCAGTTTATATTCAGATATGCAGTTGTTAAGACAATGTTAGGTACTGGTATGTTAATATATGGTTTATTGCAAATAAACAAGCTCTGCAGTGTTATGTTGCAGTTTTAAACATGTCAGGAATGCAAAGTTATAGTTCCCACACCAGCAGTTACTGGATCCTCTTGTGCATACTCTGTGCAGTATTTTTTTTTGACTGTACATATTGTTAACTTTTATGTTTTCAAAAACAACCATAACTCCTACCCACATTTGACCTAACAGGAACAGGTTTCTATCATAACAATTACAATTTTAGGGCCCCATCAAGCAGCCTTTGGAAATGTGAATGCTTCAACAATGAGTAAGAGCTGTAGAACCAGGCCCCTAGCCACTTACATTTTCATTTGTAGGCAAGGGTAACATACACTGCACAGAGATTGATTCCTCTCTCTCCTACCTAATAGAAAAAGTAATATATTTGCCTTGTTCAATGAGTGGACTACTCTGGGGTCTGTAGCCAAAATTTATAGAGTAGATGGGGTGAAACTGGATATATTGTGTGTATCTGTAGGGTGATGTGTCTGAGTCTCAAATGAAGGGGGAAGAATGGCCCGCAATAGCAGCTACTCTGTCTCTGTCCCGTTCAGCGGGGTAGTGTTGTATGCAGAGCCAGTAAGAAGACTCCCTCTGTGACACTCAGGCCCCCCATGTGTTCCAGAGTGCACACCAGTTGAGGCCCATGGTGGAACTACAAGGGAATTTCACCCTGGTTTACTGCAGGTGAGTATGTCATCACTAAGATAAACATAGCTGAGTTTACCTCACCATGTACTAGGCCAGCTATCCATATATTCATACTATGGGGAAAGAAGGATTTTGGCACCTGAGTACATTGCTAGAGTTAGAAGAACACAGTTTGCTGTTCTTAAGTCATACCCAGCTTAGACTACCACAGAACTGTGCATCTGGCATTCTTTACACAACCTTCCTTTTCTTAGCTGAAGGATACTTTTCTAATAACCTAAATCTGATTATTAAAAACCATTACATTTTTTGCTAATAATGCTCTCTTCTAACCTACATAACCGTGCAAGAAATACTGAAATAAAAAATAATTTACTGTGTTAAAATATATGGATAATAAATATTTTTATGAATATGGCATTTTTTTCAGCCATTTTTAGCAATTGTATATTAACATCTTTTACTTTACATATGACATTGTACTGGTTTCTTTTGAAACAAATTAAAATGGAGAGCGAGATTCTTCGGTCTCTCTCCTGTTTGATAGTAACAATTTCCAAGAGATGTTGCAGATGATTTCCTCAAGCTGATCTTTTAATTTTATGTAACATTAACAGGTAGGGTATTGATAGCTGCTGTAGGCTATTTTAGCTACTGTCAAAAGCTTTGCCATTCGTGTGTCTTGTTTTATGCTACGCAGCATAGTAGGATAATGATAGCAAATGCATTTTCAGATATACTGTATATAGTATTCTACTTCATTTCTAGAAAACTGCAGGGTGTAATTTTAATTCATTTTCTTCCATTATATCTTTTTTATTGAATTGTTTATAATTCACTGCTTTTCTATACCTTACCTAACTCTATACACATAACATGATTTTTGTTGCTGACACATAAGCCCTCAGGAACCTATTTGGTCAAACAATGGAAGAATGCTATCAAGTTTAATGACAATTTCCCCTCTACATAAACACATGCTTTCCTGGTATATTACGTTAAAGCACTTCTAACAAGGTCAGTGATACTATTTTATCTTCCATTACTTTGAGGCATAGATATCAATCTTTATAAGCAATAAAGATGTATGAACACCAACAGTTTCTGTAACAGGCTTTGTTACATCTGTAAAGCTAGATTTATATTTGCTTTATGATATATGGATGCAGACATTCAGTGATAGAATCTGTGTTCTCAGAGAGAACATTCAATATATGAGACCAAATCCTCAACTCCACACACAGCATCCCTGGCCGGAGGCTGCTCTGGGGATTCCTGGAGAGACATGAAGGAAAGCTAGGAGCCTAAGGAAGTTAGGCATCCAAATCCCATTGAAATTCAATGAAGTCAGGCATATAACTCCTTGTGGTGCCTTTAGAAATTTCAGCCTGAAGGAATATTCCCCACAGACAACAGAGGCAGTATCCTCCATGACCCCTCTGCGTCTCTGGGAGTAAATAGCTAGTGGATCCACACTTCAATGCATCCATTGTCTCTGTTCCACAAAGCCTTTTGCACCTTGGGATCTCCTGTGGAGTAGGGGCTCTGTGGTGGTATCCAAACTTAATCCAGCTTTCTCAGTGGAACATTCCACTTCCATTGGCTCAGGGCTGTCCTGAGCTGCGGAGAAGGTGACAGGATGAAGCCCACAAAAACATATTTTCAGTGTTTGTTACTTAGCTCCAATAAATATATATATGACTATTTACATTTTTCTCTCTTCCCCTGAATTTATGGGTGTATCATATACATGTATTCCAGAGTAGTTCTTGAAAAAAGTATCTTGCTCACTATTCCCTCTCAATAAAATACATTCTGACATTCAAGGCTCCTGTTAAATCCATAATGGCTGCTTTGTTTGCCTACATAGGCACTGTATCACATTATTTAACTAACAACTTTGTGAACTACATGGACATATGCTGAGCTGGAAAGGCAAACTTTGTTTTCTGCTATATAAAAAGACTGTTAATGTTGCAAAGTCAAGCACTCTGAAGTTAGGAAATGCCAGAATTAAAGTTACTGGTGCAGCCTTAATTTGACTTCCATGTGCATATGCATAATAAGAACTAAGGTGAGAAGAAGATGACGCTGAGGGAGGAAGAACGATAAAGAGGAAAAGTAATGGGTTCTGAGGGAAAATCATCTCCCCTGTTTCTGAAAGATGTAGTAAAATGGCTAAGGCAAAGTAAAAACAGCTCACTAGTGGGGTGAAAGTAACCCTGAATGGGCTATAATGACTGAGCCCGACATTCTGTCAGGGCCAGTTCTACAGTTTTCGCCACTGCAAGCAACACGTCGAATTGCCGCCACGGGCGGCGGGGCATGAGCCGCACCAGAGTTTCTGGCGCCCTAGGCAGAATTTGGGGGGCGGCATTTTGTGCGCTCCCCATGGGGCACGCAGGAGCTTCCGGTTCCGCTCCTGTCGCGCCGCCGAAGAAGGACCCTCCACTGAAATGCTGCAGGCGACAGCGGCACTCATTCAGCTGCTCAATTGCTTGCTGCTGTTTTCCGCAGCCCATCGGCAGAAGGTCCTTCTTCGGCAGCGTAACGGGACCAGAACAGGAAGCTCCCGTGCACACAGTGGGGAGCGCATAAAATGCTGTTCCCCCGAATCCTGGCCCCCTAGGCAACTGCCTAGGGTCGCCTAATGGAAGCGCCAGTCTTGCGGCGGGGGCAGTCCGTGTGCCCCATAGGGCGGCAGGCGCATTTCTGCAGCGGCAGCAATTTGGCAGCAGCTTCTATGTTTAGCTGAAGCCGCCGCGGATAGCTTACCATAGAACTGCCGCCAAATTGCCGCCACTGCAGAAACGCACCTGCCACCCTAACGGCGCACAGACTGCCCCAGCTGTCCGCGACAGCAATTGGGCGTGCTGCTTGGGGCCAAAACAACAGGGACTGCCGCCCTTGCAGAATGCCGCCGTAAGTACTAGCTTGGAATGCTGGTGCCTGGAGTCGGCCCTGCGTTCTGTGAATTATTTCCTCTTCATTCAGATCTCTTGTCCATGTGACTTATCAAAATCTGTTTTCACCTAGCCTTTGCCAAAACTAAAATAAATGAGGTATCAATTAATACATTCATGATTCAAACAAACTAAAATAATGGTTTAATTCTTTGGGTCTCCCAATATGTTTCTGTGTCTCATCTTTGTCTGACTGTTTATAGTGAGTTTTAGGTCAGGGACTTGCAACCTTTGGCTTGCAGCCCATCAGGGAAATCCGCTGGCAGGCTGGGATGGTTTGTTTATCTGCAGCGTCCGCAGGGTCAGTCGATTGCAGCTCCCACTGGCCGCGTTTCACCATTCCAGCCAATGGGGGCTGCAGGAAGTGGCGGCCAGCACATTCCTTGGCACGTGCCAATTCCTGCAGCCCCTATTGGCCTGGAACGGTGAATTGCAGACAGTGGGAGCTGTGATTGGCTGAACCTGCAGACGCTGCAGGTAAGCAAATCGTCCTGGCCCGCCAGCGGATTTCCCTGATGGGCCATGTGCCAAAGGTTGCTAATCCATGTTTTAGGTCAACAGTTTAGGTGGAGCAATCTGGGGGCTCTGTTCATTTTTCTGCAGCCCAAGTCTTGGTCCCCCTGCCCAGCTTGGAGTGTTACAGGCATCTAGTATAGGGGCTTTGGCTCCAGTGGCCCATGATCTTGTTATTAAAGTACACTTCTCAGGGTTCTCCTCAGAGCTGTATGTTGTTGCTGCCCGGCACGTAGTGCAACCAGGTACCTTTCCCTGCCTATTCTAACATGAGTGAGCACTATACAGTCTGAGGAATCCCAAAGAGATTCCTCATTTGGAGAATTATTCCACTGTTCCATATGTTAACAGCTGTGAACGGTACATGGAATATGGATGACGGTCAATTTACTTTACTCTGATTTATGCTCCCATTTTTCTAAATTGGGCATTGCTTTGAGTGCAAGGTGGCCCAATGGCAGAGCTTCCACTGTCCCTGAACATGCCACTGTATCAAATAATTATTGCTTAAATAAAGGCCAGGCTGGTTGAGCTGGAGAAGCTGGTTGTCCCTGAAATTCTGCAGTAAGAGGGAAAAGGTGATTGTGAAAAATAATGTTCTGAGTCTTGCTCATTTGGCAGCAATTATCTAGTTTACATCTGTCCCTGCTAATGAGCCTCAGAATTCATAGGATTTGTTTGCTTTATATGGAGTTAGTTAACTGGTATTTGTTTTAAGCCTCCCCATTCTCTACCTACATCCTTTCATGTTCTATATTTGCATAACTTAGGGCAGAGGTGGCCAAACTTTTTGGCCCGAGGGCCACATTTGGGTATGGAAATTGCAGTTGGAATGTGGGAGGAGGTGAGGGCTCTGGCTGGGGGTGCAGGCTCTAGGATGGGGCTGGAGATGGGGCACAGGAGGGGGCTCCGCGCTAGGATCAAGGGGTTTGGAAGGTGGGAGGGGATCAGGGCTCAGGCAGGGGGTTGGGGCGTGGAGGGGTGGGTCAGGGTTGCAGGCTCTGGGTGGCACTTACCTCAATGGCTCCCAGATGCAACAGCATGTCCCTTCTCCCACTCCTACGAGGAGGCACAGCCAGGTGGTTCTGCTGTGTGCTGCCCAGTCTGCAGGCGCTGCCCCTACAGCTCCCATTGGCCATGGTTCCTGGCCAATGGGAGCTGTGGGAACAGTGCTTGGGGTGGGGGCAGCATGCAGATCAGAGGCCCCTGGCTGCCCCTACCCGTAGGGACATGCCGCCGTTTCCAAAATCTGCGTGGAGCAGCCCCCAGCCCTGCTCCCCAGCTGGTGAAGGGCAAGCCCCAGACCCTGCTCCCCAGTGGGAACTCGAGGGCCAGATTAAAATGGCTTCTGGGCCAGATCTGGCCTATGGGCAGTAGTTTGCCCACCCCTGACTTAGAGTATGTCTATACTGCAATTGGAGATGTGACTGTAGCTCGTGTAGGTGTCCTGCACTAGCTTAATCTAGCAAGCAATGCTAAAATAGCAGTGAAGAAACAATAGCACAGGCTTCATTGCAGGCTAACGTGTACATAGCCAGGAGGCCTGGATGAGCATGTACAGCTTGTGTTGAAACCTGTGCTGCTGTGGGCTTCATTGCTATTTTAGCCATTCTACCACGGGTATATCTATTGAGCCCACTGTCACACCTCTGACTACAATGTAGATATACCCTAAGATTATATACGCTTCAAGGCAGGGTGAGTTTCTTTTCTTTCTTCTTTTTCTGTGCCACAAATGTATGGTACTATAAAAATAATAATAGTAATCACCCCAGGTCTGATATGTTTTTCCGTTATATTTAAAATAAATACTACCCATTGTGTCCCAGGATTGTAGCTAAATGGAGAGCTTCTGTCAATCTAACACCTTTCATGAGCACTCAGTTCACATTGAGCATTGAATAAAGGACAGAGAAAAGTTCTAGGAAGGGGTTGTTGCAGCTGCAGTCTCCTCTTTACCAGTAACTTTATACATGACAGCAAGTTTCAGCTGGGATTTTAGTCAGGGTCACTGAACCATGATGGTCATTGTTAAAGTCTGTGGAGTATTCTTTGTTACAAGCTGAGTCAAGGAATTTCTTGATATTTATATACATTTACTGATCAAATCCAATGTCTTCCACATCCATTTCGTGCAGGTGCAATGATGCATGCCTGCATTTTTGTGATCAAAATCAAGCTCCTAGACCTTGTATTAAACACCACTGACGATAGATCATGAGGTCCTTTCAGATCAATTGAAACATCTTGTAGGAGTGGCCTAGTTCTGTGTTTACCTAGTTTTCTTCTTATTTACTTAAATGGTCACCATTTGTATCATATGCATTGAAGTATTCAGCTCAAGTTAATGCAGTTCCCCAGGGCTCTGTTCTTTGCTCATGCTTTTTAGTATTTATATGACCGCAATGACTTCAGTTTTCCAACAGTATGGACTCAATTTTCACTGCTTGCTGATAATACTCAACTCAACCTGACTTTTTTTTTCTGATTCTGCTTATCCTGCCTGACAGCAGCTCAGACATAAATGTCCCAACGTTTGTTTTTAAAATTAATGCCTCATAGGAGGAATTTTATGACTGGAGCACCTCGTTACAGAGGCATTGCTCATTCTTCTAAATAGCAGATTGATGGTGATCACAATGCTTTACAGACGTTGCTGTAGTGTTTATCTTAGTTATGTCTTTTGTTCAATGTGCATCATCTGTAGTTAGAAAACTGTATTACTATTTAATAAATATTTGGCCTCAGGAGATTTATGCAGTTTTGCTTTCATCTGTTTTACTATTACACTATTTTACTTTACAGACCGCCCTGAGAGCTGCATGGATTACAAGCTGTGCTGATAGCTCTGGAGCTTTTATCATCACCAGGGCATAGTCTATTATATTCACTATCCTATTTCTGAGTTATCACACTGGTGCCCAAATTGTACTGTATTTAATTGCTATTTTGGGTCTGAATCCGGTGACTCTTGCCTGCATGACCTGCATTATGTAAAGTCCAGTTCCTCTGCTATAGTATCATTGGGAACCTGATCCAACTCACATTGCAGTCAATGGAAGCCCTTCAATTGACCTTAGTGAATAAGTCCTTAATTTGCCATCAATTAGTGCACAAATGTGATGAAATCTTGAAACCAGTTTAAAGTTTGTCTAAGCACCCATAAGAGGAATTACCAACTCTCATCACTCCTTCAAAAATGGAATCTGAGGTGGGGCACATCAGAACATGGAAAAATATTTCATGAAAAGTTTTATCAAAGCCATTTCTCCTTTACTCCAAAAGGTTTGAAAATTTTCTGATGACTACCTGTCTGAGCATTTATATAAAACTTATTTGCACTCAGAGCTGGTCAAAAACTTAATTATTGTGTCCTAATTGACATTTTGGCAAAAATTCCATCCCCCACAGTCCTGCTGGTCAATGTAGCGTTTGCCTTGATCCATGCATTTATCTATCTACTCACAGAAGAGACAGAGCTAATGGAAGAGAAAGCAAAATTCCCACCAGCTTAGAAAGCATCTTGAAGCTGTAAGGTACTATACAAATGCTAAATATCATAATTAATAGTCATCATTATATTTCCAATTAATGCTAATATTTCTTGGCTTCCTTTATAAAATACTTCTATAATTTCTATCAATGTGTAAAGCTTTGTGTTTATAGGATAAAATTTCTCTGTGTTTTCTAGTAAAAACTGGATCATTAACTAAAATCGATTTTAATTTGGGGCTAAGCTAATAAATTATATTTTTAAAAACCTATTAATTTCTAACAGGCTTAGGAGATATGAGGGGAAAAATGCTGTGGGACAAAAAGAAATGTGTTTCAGAGGTGAAAGTTAAAGATCACACACAAAAGATCAAATATACTTTCACCTTTAAACATAGCTCTCCTTCCTTGAGATTTTGGGTTTTCTTATGCTGTAGTCAGAAAGCTTATTACCATATGAGATCTCATGGTGTATGTCTTTGAATGAGAACCGAAGATGGCCTCAGCCTCAGACCCCTCATCTTGTGGTAGAAGGTCAGTTTCCTGTCTTCACTAGGGCTTGCAGATAACTACTTCAGAGTAGCAATTACTCCTATTTGGATTAAATAAAACAAATTTTATTCAACACAGAGAAAAAGAGAATAAATTAAATACATTGCAGAGCTTCATACTGCTGCTAAGGTGACACAGGTCCTTTTCTAGTAAGGCAGAAAAAAATCTGTGTTACAGATGAAGTTTAAGTAGAAAGTCAAACATCTGGGGTTAAGCTACTGTCGTCTTCAGCTCCCTCTCACATACTTCCTTCTCTTTATTCTCTGTCACCCTCCCTTTCTACCCTTTCACATGAGGGGTTATCCATCTTGTCAGACTGGTTATGATGCCGCTCTAATTCTATCTACCATTTATTTGGGCTTGATCTTATTCCCATTAACTTCAGTAGCTGGACCTCTATATTAAGGATACAAAGCTGCTGCTATTGAAGGCAACTGAAAACTCCAAGGAAAGGTTTGGATAGACTTTGGGACAGTTACTGTGCAAGAGGGAAGAGAAATGGCTAATGTACATTTCAATATTTGTATATAGGATCTGTAAAAACTGTCTTGTGACAGGGTATATGCCCCCACACAACCCCAAAGGAGTTAATGTGGGCTTGAGGCCAATTAACATACTTAGCAGCACCTGAGAGAGAGAGCAAGCAAACCAAGCTTAATTAATAATGGAGCCCAGCTGGGGAGAGGGCTGGGTGATGTTTATAAAGTCAGGAAGCTTGACACAGAGAGGACCTGCAGGAAGGGAGGTAGAACTTGATTGTATTTGCTCTCTGGGGGGGATAGAAGCAGTTCAGGGAGGTATCAAAGCTTTGGTTGCTAGTTACAGGGTCCTTAGAGTGAAACCAAATGTAGAGGGAGGGCCTGGGTTCCCGTGCCAGTTACCAAGGAAGGTGGGGTGAAAACCCCACTGAGCTCAGAGACCAAGGGAAGACCTGTTTTAAGGTCATTAGACTATAGCTGAGTTGATTTCTATGTCTACCGGCGGCAGGGACTAATGCATGACCTGTCCAGAAGGCCAAATTGCTAGAAGAGAGACTACCCCAGCAATGCAGTGACTGTTGGTGAGGAGTGCCAAATAGGGAGATATCTGCCATGCCTGGCTACAAAGAGGTGTTTCTGTGGTGAGTAAACCCTTTTGCATGCCTGATTCTGTGGGATGAAGAGAACAACCAATAGACTCAGACCAAGGTCCTGTAGCCTGGTGTATGGACATAATTGAGTGAACAATAGAATAACTCAAAGGTATAGTAGCTAAAAACACTATGGGAGTGCTTCAAACACCGATGTCTCAGAGCAAAGGCATTAGGAATTCTCACATCCCATGTTGTCCACACAGCCCTGCTCCTTCCATCCAGGCCCCTTAACCAAAACCCTAATCCCTCAACCCTTCCTTCATATTCCCATTCATCCCACCACTACTCCAACATCCCCCTCAGTGCACCATTTAGGAACTTCCTGCAGAGCAAAGAAGCAGTTTGAATGACTGTGTAGAAAGGGAGTATGATGAGGAATTGGGAGTGGAAGGAGCAGTGTTGTGGAGTGGAGATCTCAAGGAGGAATAGTGCTTTACGGGGGCATAGAGATTCACAATGAGCGAGACTGTGTTTACCTCTGTTCTCCCACAGTTGTGTAGGAGGAGATAGGTGAAAAAGCATAACTTGAGTGGGAAGGGAGAATGAGGAACCACCAATGGGGCTCATCAGAGCTGTGCTCTTCCGAACTACCTGTAGCTGTCTAATGAATGACTGCAAATAAATGCAACATAATTTTTTTTTTAGTGATTGTTTTAATGCTTTAAAGGTGGAACAGAAGGACAAAGTTTACACCCCAAAATCTGTTATCTCATTACTTATTTATTATCTTCAATTTTTAGTAGAGAAATTACATTTAAATTAATGACAGTGTGAAGTTCTAAGTCATTTTGAATGTAACGCTTAATACTGAAATTGTACTTGACAACTAACAATGGGTAAAAGTGATGGATTTTATTTTGCTTGAATATGACACAAAAAAATTTTTTTTGATTACTGTAGCATGAAAAGATGACACTTCAACACCAAAAAAGGCAGATCTATTAAATGCAGGCCCCTTTTTAATTTAAATTAAACCTAGCTTTATAAGATGACAATACATTGACTTACTCTCCTGTCAAAGGCCTGAAAGGGCTTGTTTTTCAGGCAGAATTCATTTTAGGTGAAAAATATGGAGCTTGCCAATGACAATTTTTGTCACCTCATGCAAGCTAACTCAGTCTCTCTAGGTAAAAGCAGCAAAGAATCCTGTGGCACCTTATAGACTAACAGACGTTTTGGAGCATGAGCTTTCGTGGGTGAATACCCACTTCCTCAGATGCATGCTCTCTCTAGGTAGTTAGTGTGACTTTTTTTCTTGTGAACTAGGAGTCACATGACTTCATTGAAAGTAATGCAGCTTGTGTGGCTAAATCCCAAAGCATACTGGCAAATCTCAACTTTCTTTAAACATGCATTTAGTTAATGTATAGGCTTACACAAACTCGCCAGACAAGAAATTCATCCAAAATCCTGGGAGTCCTCAACATACACTTTAAAAACACAGGGACTTAGGTGCTACTACTTCAGTCATTTTTACTTCTTCCAGATGCCTGACCACACATCACATGATCACTAATCATGTGATCAATATAGCTTAAAACCACATTTAACTGGGTCTAGCTGCATGAGAGAAGTGCCACAGTGATGTGCTAAGTTTCTGTTAATAGTTCCAAGCTTTTCATTGGCTTGGACCTTTTAAAATAGAAATAAACAAAATTTACTTTTACATAGTATTTATTCCTATGTGATGCCACTTCAACTGCTTGCTCAAGATTTGGGGGTTTTGCCATTCTTGTATTCCCACTGAATTATTGATTAAATGCCAATCCTGTGTTCACTGTTCAATATTGATAATAGAGGAAGGAAATTGTCTGTGGCAAGTGTCTATGGAATAATATTTATTTTATAATGTACAATCCCAGTATGGAGTATTATAACATGAGGTATGAACTGGTATTTTATTGTTTAATTCCTTTGTGTGTGGGCTTCATTTGGTATTTTGATTTTTAATTTTAGCTCTGTTTAACAAATGCAAATCAGGGATGCAACAATTAAAATAAGACATTCAGATTTTGCAGCAAGGCCCTAATACTGTAAAATATTTAAGCATGTGCCTAATTTTAAACACAGGAGTAATCCCAGATCTCTAAACACCATGCTGAATCAGGGTCTAATCTTGGAAATATAATAAATAAATTAAAAAAAACCTAAGTCCATTGTGTAAGATCTATGGATATGATTTCAATACAAGCTACATTACCACTATCGCATCATTTGAAATTTTTGTTTGTAATTTCCTCTTTTTCTTTTGTTTTCATATTTAAAAAAAAGTATCACTGCAGATTAAATATCTTATTTATGTTGCACACTTTTTAGGAAGAAAATTAATTCACATATATTACTGCAAGGAAGTCCCAGTTGGTAAAGCTCTTGCTGGGAAAAGGTTATTTGTAATGACCAAATTCGTCACTGTTTGGAATCTTGTAAAGGTCACAATAGAAGGTTTTCACTTGTTTTAAATAAAATTCTGTATTTCAAAAATAAATATGCTTTACTTTCATTTCATAGAAATATCAAAGCTATTTGCACTATAATTTACTTTTTGAGCTCCTGACATTTACCCAGCTGACTATCTTTGGAGAACAATCACTTGATTTGGCTAGGAAGGTCTATAGGTAAGCAAACTGCAATGCATCATACTGCAATTTGTAATTGACACAGTGCATGGATTCTGCAACTTACAGGGTGAGCCTGTGAAGCATATTTATGTCTAGTAGGGGGCTCAAATCTAAAACTAAGGTGTGAGGTGTTTTTTAAGTAGGCAAATTTGATAAACAGAAAATAACTCTGGAAAACTGTGCCAATTAATTTAATTGATAGGATACAATATGACAGCTTGTTAACTGTTCACTGCAGTCTATGCAGCATACTGGGATGAGGAGTAAAGAATACCATTAGTCAAACGAAATTATGGGAGAAAATTTTGCTAGTTCAGTTGCAAGTAACCAAATAGAGACATAGGTTCAAACCCCACTCAGAGGATTGGAAAAATTACTATTCTTTGATGTAAAGGCCTTGGGGATTGGAAATGTGACATAGGACCTTTCACATAAGGCTGCCTCTTCAAATTCAGCCATGGGAGGTAGTGATCAAAAGTTGTTGTTGATTGTTTGTTGAAGTGAGTTGGTGGTATCAGTCCAGTTCTTAGTGAGACAAATTTGTATTTGGCCAGGATCACTAATGTTGAGTGAAGGATATCTGAACATTTGCCACAAGTGGCTAAGACTTCAATTTTATATTTCATTATCTGAAGGATTTTATTCTCTACATGCAGCAACTCAGTCTTGATTTTAACCACATGAGCCCTTTAAGTAACGGCCTTTTCAAATTGCAAATCACTAGCAAAATAAGATATTGGGTGTGGATGCGCTACCCAGAAGGGTGTAAATCACATTAATGATGTAGTAATGCACCTAGAGAGCAGAGCTATTCAGAGTTGTTGTGTTTGGAGCAACAGCATTTTAAAACCTAGAGATGGATTTAAACAGTGAAATTACTAGGAAGCTTAATTCAACCACACAAGCAAGCTGAGAGAACAATATCCTTCTGGTCAGTTTCAGAAATATATCCAGGTAACTTCAAATCAGCTAATCAGAGACAAGATAAGACTACACCCTCCAAATATACCATCATTGTCTGTACATATCCTGAGAAAATGGCTCTCATGTGTACTGGCACCTACCAGGGGCTTCTGGCTAACCCTTTCATGGGTCTTGCATACTCATTTTCTTTCTGCTCCTGCATCCATGCTTCCCCTCCCTAAACCTATTTACCAGGCCACCTCCCTCTTATTCAAATCCTTCCTAAAAGACACTTCTGGCATGTAAAAAAGCTTATAAACATAATTCAATGGCACTATCGAGATGTGTACATGCCTCACGAAGTAGCTGCCTTATCTTTGTTACTCTTGTCCTTCATCTCTCTTTCTCTCCTCTCACCCTCCCTCCCCACTTTGTTTGATCTGCTTGCGGAACCCACGTTTGTATCCTATTTGTGTGTGAAATGCAGGCCCCATGTCCTGTCTTGAACACAATTCTGGGTGCTCAAAATAACTCCTCATGCCTCCAGTTGAACAGCTACATGTACGATTGGCATATTCCCAGCAATCTCTTGTCAATCCATTTCCTTGTGAGCCCTGCTCTCATTGTCTTTCTAGTATAAAAGGAAATTCTTTTTCTCACCCACTCACAAGTAAACAACCCTTGATGATGTGCAGGTAATTCACAGGTTAATTAGAATACCTCTAATTTTGTTTAACATCTTTTGTACACAGAGCTAAATGCTCTAAGTGAGGCTTACAGAGTACACATTGCTGCCAAATTGAACTAACAAGACTTTACCAGCGATGCCTCATTTTACAGGACTATTAAACACCATCTCCGATGTTTGGTTTCATGGGAGATGAAGTCATTCCTGAAAAGTGGAAGGTTATGTTAAAACACAACCATTGCTGAGATGCAAAGTTTCGCTGAGCGAGTTGCTTAAATCAAGTTTCAACAATACAGTATGAAAATTGTTTGAAAGGAAAGACAAATATTAGTCACAAAGTACATGAACTGTATCTCCCACCTACCGGCTAAAGGAAAATCAGTGATCTAGCCAAATGTTTTCCAGAGACAAAGGAATAATGCTGGCTATTGAGCTGTGCTTCCTAGACTTGGAGCAACTGATCTGCAATCCATGCTGCCTTTTCCCAGATTTTGCTATTCTTTATCCCTCTCCCCTGGGGCCTGATTCACTGGTGCTCTGAGACTCCTTTATGCTGCCGTGAGTTCTGTGCTGTGACTATTCCTGGTTGCTGCTGCAACAGCTCCTGAGACTGTAGGAAGCTTGGTGAAGTTAGAGTAGCACTTGAAGTTGCTTTAATCTGTGCCTAGGTGCCTCTATAGGGTAGAGACCAGGGCTGTATGATGATACCCTTCTAAGCAGGTGCTTAGATCCTTGACTCCAGCGTCCCAATACACCAGCCAGCAATAGTGAGCAAGCAAAGGGGAAGCACCGGCAAAGGGCTGTAGTAACTATTTTCCTAGTGGAGCAAGGAGGGGGAAGAGCAGGAAACCTTATCAGAATTTCTCCTTGGTCACTGGAGCTGCATACCATCCTTATGTACAGGGCAGGCTTAAAGGCTCAATCTAGCTTGAAATAGTAATTTTACAATAAAACTTCATTACAAATTCACACAAAGGAAAACTTCCTCAATGTGTATGAATGAAACACATGAACTGAATGAACAATGTGATCTCAGACCCAGATCCCCAAAGGACTTAGGCTCCTAAGTCCCCACTTTAGGCACCCAAGCCCAAGTTTAGGCACCTCAGAGATCCTCAGAAGCCCTGCTAGGCTGCAGCCTAACCCTGTAGGCACCTAAAATCCCTTGATGTCTAATTCTGTGCTATAAGTCCCCTAAGTTATGCTGCTGGGTATGTGTACAAAGCCTTGCTTTATGCATGTGAACATGAAACCAGGTGATGTGATGCCCAGCCCTGTAGGTGTGCTCAGCATAAGCCTATTGGATCAGGCCCCATGCAAAATCCAGCCAAAGGAGGAGGAGCCTCACCTTTAGCCTAGTGCTTAGAGCATACACCTGGGGTGTAGGAGACCTGGGTTCAATTATTTCCTCTGCTTGATGGGGAAAAAAGATTTGAACAGGGATCAGCCATCTCTCAGCAGAGTGCTCTAACCACAGGGCTATCAGATATTCTGAGCTGGGTTCCTAGAATCTCTCTTTCATTTAGGGATAAATAGTCACTGGAGCAGGGGGCTGGATGCTGGGACTCCCGTGTGAGTGCCCTAACCGCCAGGCTCTAGAATCATTCATTCTCTCTCTGGCTTGAATACTATTGAAGTGTTTATCTGAAGTGGAACAGTTTTAAGAGAGGCACTTGAGAGAGCCCCCAGAGCTCAGTGGAAGGGCAGTTCCTGAGTGGTAGAAGACCCATGTTTAAATCCTTTCTCCCATCAGGCAGAAGGGAGAATTAAACCTGGATCTCCCACATCCCAGGGGCATGTCCTAACCACTGGGTTAAGAACTTTAAGGAAGGCACCTCCTCCTCTTATGTCTCTTGCAAGAAATGACTTAGGCACCTAACTCCGGCAGTGGTTCATGGCTGTGAATCCCAGGAGACAGGTAAGTCACAGATCAGGGATGGGAAGTTAGCATCTCTTTGGTAGCTTAGCATGCTGGCTCTTGTGGGTGCTGTTCTTGGCACCTATCTCTTCCCATGCATTGTATAGGGAGTCTCAGCATCTAACTCAGGCTTTTCTGGATTCCATTGATTTTTTTTCAAGGCAGTTTCCATATCCAAGTCCCTTTGTGGCGCTAAACCTTAGTTCTTCCAATTGTTATAGGATATAAAATCTCAGGTACATTTTAGAACAAAGAGAAGGTTGTGATATATGTATAATGTGAGATGACCTACATGGTGATTGAAAAATATTTACTCTTTTTTTTATTTCATTTTGTTAGATCACAAAAAGAGCCAATCTTCAGCTGGTGTAAATCAGTGTAACTCCATGGAAGTCATGGGGCTACAATGATTTGAATCTAGCCCATATGTATTCTGAGGTCTGTAGGAAACCTGCTATGTGCTTTGCTATGCTCTCTCTAGTAATTACTGTGACAGTGTTATGAAGTATACATGACTGTCTAAAAGACATTGATAATGGATTTGAGAATGTGTAACAAATAAAAGTTCTCTTAAGTCTTCTATTCCTACCTACTGTTAAATTTCCATATGGAAAAGGACAAAGATATTAGTATGAAATTTGGCTTTCATTGTTTTAGATTATTTTTGTGTATCTTTATTAGTGCGTGTAAAATGCAGGTGCCTGTCTCTTTAAATATTTAAATGAGCATTAAACTGAACTAAGAATATTTCTCTCATGTTCTCTAACATGATTGTCTCTTGAAATACTTTACAGCTTTAGCAAAAAATCAGTAAATAGACAGGTGCATCTGGTTTTTGCTAGGAGAGTGGGCATAGTAGATACCCCATACCTACAGCTGGAACTTTTGAACAGGCAGGCAACTGTTTAAATGATTCTGTTTCCTTTAGTTGTGCAAGAAAGGCCTTTGGGTGAAATGTTCCTGCTTGGAATTGATTATGGTTTGAGTAATCTAGTACACTTCTATCCTGATATAACAGGAATTTGGATATATAGTGGTAAAGCAGTGCTCCGGGGGTGGGGCTGCACACTTCGGTGGATCAAGCCAAGTTCGATATAACGTGGCTTCACCTATAACACGGTAAGATTTTTTGGCTTCCAAGGACAGCGTTCTATCGGGGTAGAGGTGTATCTGCTAATAAGTAAGGAATTGATATTTTAACCCTTTTGTTGGTCTCTATATGGCAAGGAGAGGAAACTGGCTCATCAGAGTAGAGCCAAAGCTGCAAGTAGCCCAACTACAAATCTCTCCTCTGTCTGCTGGCTAAATTATTCTAGATGGACTCAGTTTACACCTCCCCCCACTGAGACAGAGGTACACTTTTCACCTTGTTAAACCAGCCCTGAACGCTAGCGGACATTGATGATGGCAAGCTGTATATGTTCTGTTACTCTCTTGCAAATCCTACCATGGGAAGATAGCTATTGGGCCTCACTAATGGAGGCTGCTTAGGGGCGGGGCTGAAGTGAGTGTTCCTTACCAGCCCAGGCTATTTTCCTGGCCACTATACTTTACGACTCTGTGAAATGACTCTTGCAAGTTCCTTTCACTGACATAACTTTGTTCACATGGACTTTCCAATACCAGAGGGCTTGTATAGACTGAAGTGGCAGAGTTCAGCATGACCAAGGATGAGGTCTAGACATGACCCAGGCTGAATTGTAGACTGTATTCTAGGAGGATTTCTATGCATGTACTTTACCTATAATAAACATAGCTGCTCTGTGTCTGTTCTCTGCGTTTCTGTGCTGTGCAAGTTAGAAACCTGTGGCTTCCCACCACCATCTCCAATTTAATGCCCTTTTGAGTGGGGAATGCAGTGCTCTTTTCTACTTGTTCAGATTATAATTTGCTACCAGGTGGGTCTTCTGAAACTACAGCATGCAGAACATTAAAATCTGAATACTATTTAATGCTGTGTTACCACTTACAAAAATATGGTTTCCACTCTGCTAACAAGCCATTTGTAGATTGTGGCTGCTTAAGTTCTAGTGTCTTGACTTTGGGTGAGGATAACCTGTCCCCATACTCTTGCTTCCTAAAACCAGAAAAGGAGAGTGGTTTCCACCTTACCTTTCTTTGTAAATGTGCTTTTCATTCAGATTGGTGTTTATCTGCTCTGCAAAGATTTTTTTTCCAGCTGAGTCTAATCCTCCTCACTTGACTTTTTGAAATGCCACACATCTTAGTGATTGAAGACAAATAAAGTAAAGTGCAGCATGTGTCTCTAACAACTGTGCTTTATCAGCTAATGAGACTGTTACACATGAGCATGGTCCAAAATGCATTGTGTTGCTATTCCACAGTGTATGTCAATGCTAACTTGTTATCCTTGTGCAGTGCTCTTTTTAAGTGCTCAAAAGTGAGTGTCTGCATCGTATCTGGATACACTTCATGATAAGAATTAATGCAAAAGAGCTACACAAGTTTTCCCACTTATCCAGCACAAGGGCTTGTAGATGTATCTATAAACCAAAATGTGAGGGGAAAAAAGAACCCACCAAAATACTACTAACATCATTCAAGAATCTCAACTTCTTAAGCAGGTTGGCTTGTCAAACAGGCTACCTCCTCATCTGCATTGCAATTAAAAAGTATCTGCATTTATAAAAAGCTTACAATGAACTCTGTATGTAACTGACCTCTTTTAACTTACTTGGGATGGGGTAGAAAATTCTTGGGGCTGGGTAGAAAATTACAGTAGATACATTTTGAAAAGACCATTTAATAGCATTTACAAAACATTGTACAAACATCAATGCTTAACACATCTTAGACTACTGCTATCCACATTTATAGGTGGATAAACAGACTTTTTTTTAAAGGACTTTCTTCAAGGAACACATTAATACTGGGATTAATGCAGAGAATTGCTGTATGAAAAAGTCTATAGCTGTGTTTATGGAAGAGGTCAGACTGGGCGATTGCAATGGTCTCTTCCAGCCTTAAAAAAAATAAATAAATCAGGCTTAGAATTTGGAAATTCCTGGCTCCGTCTCATACACAACACTACGTCCCACATTTTGAGGACTATTGGCAGGTTAGAAGCATTTAGAATGGAAATTATTGGCTGCTGCTAATGTGTATATGACTTTAAAAAGCTAGAATTTCCATAAAAATATCAGCTTTTTGCAAATAAGAAAACTCACCTAAAAGGATATTTTAATGGTCTTAAAAGTAACCATGAGTGAGTTACTGCTGAAACTGGATTTAAAATATGCTAGTGAACACTCCATTTCTATTTAGTGTTTATATCTTGTGGTTCCTACATCTATTGTCATGAACGGTCACATGTTAATGATTGGTTTAAAAATATGCTCTAACAAAAAAACATTTAAAAGGCTTTTAAGAGATCTATCATCAGATGAGTGGCAGTATTGCAAGTCACTCTGTCACTTAGGCAGAAAAGTACTTTTTTTAAAAAGGATAGAAATGTGTGAAACAAAGTTCAGATTTTGAATATTAGTCTTTCCTTTTTGAATGATGTATTGTCCTTACTGAACTGTCCAAGAATGTGACAATATAAAAGCATGTTTGTATCACTGCCCTTTCACCTCCAGCCACTTGGAATTTAATCTAGTGTAAAACATAGATGATTTAGTTATCTCAGGTCAGTCTAAAAGTGAATACAATATGACATTAGATTTACCCATTACTCAGTGCAAATGGCCATTCTTAATCACAAATTGTAATGTAATGAGAATATAGAAAGTAGTGTGTGATTCTTAACTTAAAAGAGAGCTGTTTGTCCTGGTGAAGGTTCGAGTGCAGTGAGCTATGAAAGTGCTCATCTGTGGTGCACGGAAATTGAGGGTGAGTGACTGGCCTTAATATATAATGTGATTATTTTAACCAATTTTCTTTATGAACCTTTGCTGAGCAGAAAGGACACTTCAACAGGCTCTGGTTGCACACTGGAAAGCCAGATGTAAGTGACATGCCTAGGACCTGGTCCAAACCCAGTGAACTCATGGGACTCTTTCTGTTGACTTCAGTGGGCTTTGGATCAGGCTTCTATATATTAGTGATGGACACTTTTCTAATGCTTTAGGTAGATGAGATCCAAGTATTGAATCTAAATATTCATCTGAAAGTGTTTTGTATGTTTGTAGAGAAATGTCTGGCAGTGCCAAATGACCACAACCCCAACCCAGCTTTCTGTAATTGATAAGGGGGAAGATAAACCAGACACTGCACACAATCCAACAGGAACTTTGCAATTTGTTTTACATGGGACATGTTCAGGTGCAATGGTGATGAGTGGTGATAAAAAACTTAATTAGGACTGCTGCCTTATTTTATTATTTATTTGTATTACCATAGCATTTAGGAACTCTAGTCAAGGACCTGGGCCATGTTGAGCAAGACACACTACAATAAAACAAAAAGAAGGTCCCTGCACCAAGGTTACTTTGTTAAATGAAAGCCACGTCCTGCAATGCACTGAACATGTACGCTGGGGAAGTGGATTGTCTGACTCCTAACCCCATGAAGGAAGCAAAGCAGGATCTCTTCCTTGCCTCCAGGGGAATGGTCTGTTTAGATTCCAGATGGCAGACCAGCCAGAGGGCAGCTCTCCCTGCACTACTAAAAGCAAAGGGATATCTCTCTTCTTAGGGTAGGTCTAGCCTGCAATTAAACACCCATTGCTTATCTATGTCAGTTGACTTGGGCTCTGGCTGCAGGACTGTAAAGTTGTAGTGTAGACATTTGGACTCAGGGACCCTGCTTTCTCATGAGATCCCAGAGTCTAGGCTCTAGCCTGATCCCAAATGTCTACACTGCAATTTTGCGATCCCACAGCCCAATCCCGACTCAGCTCACATAGGCCAGCTGTGGGTGTTTAATTGCAGTGTAGCTGGAACGCTGACAGATCCTGGTTGTCAGCAGGCAGGATCGACCCGGAACCTCTGAAGCTTAGTGTGTGAGCCTCTAGCGCATGAGCTAAAAGCCAGCTGGCTGTTAACTGTACAGCAGACTCATTTTATCTCTCTAAGTGGTCTTGGTGCCACTAGACGGGACAGAGCACACACCCAGGAGGTTACATAGACATACCCTTAGCAGCTCTGGTAAGCAGCCTCCTCCCCGCAGCTCTCCTTGGCTAATATGGTGAGAGCTTCCCTCCCTGTTTGTGTCTCAAACACGGATATGGCCACAGTCTGAGGGCTAATAAGCAGATGTGCTGTAACATCTAGGGGTTTTGGCCAAGTCCATAACTGGCTAGTCTGTATAATGTGATGTGCAGCGTGCGTTAGACTGATGTGCACAATTCTTTTTCAAAGAGCAGTAAAAGTACACTTGGTGGTACCGCTTCCCCTCACCCATTATGGCTCCACACGCCAGTGCCTCTATGTAAATAGATTTTTTTTTTAATTCAACACAGTAACTACAGTAGAGACAAATGTTTGTCAGTTTTGTAAAGATAATCTCCCTCAACCCATTACATTATTCATAGCCACATGTCAAACTATTCATCCTTTACATTACAGCCTGATTTTGTAGTTATACGATTTGAGGGAAAAATGAAGATCCTCTTCAATGCACAGGCTAGCTGAGCTTACCTCTTCAGTAAACTCTCCAACATAGTTTATTATTTATGTAAATGATTTTACATTGACATCAGACTTAAAATTCTCATTACTGGTTAAATGTTACTATAAAAGACAAAAAGGATGCAGAGCTCCATGACTGTGATTTCACCTGTAATATATTCATATGTAGAATGCTTTGCCCACCCCAATGTACTCACATGCATAACCTCTTCCCTAAAATCTCAACACACCATTATGATTAATACTCTAAATCCACTATGAAATTCAGCAATAAAAATGAGTGTCCACAGCAACCATATCTCAGACTCTTTGACCACCTATCCCATTACTATTTAATGTTAAACGTCCATGCTTAAGAGCTTACTTTAGTCATATTGGTATGGAAGTCAAAGAAACAACAATTCTTCTGCTTTCTCTGAATGCTTACCTGTGGCCACTTCATCATGCTCCACAGTTAGGGTCCTACAGTGCTGACTCAGGCCAAAAGATTGGACTATGAGGAAATAAATCAGATGTGTTGAGCATCTGGAATTTTGGTTCTATCCCTTTTGTCTTGAGAGTAGTCAGTGGATTCTATGACTTTATCCTTTCAGTAATGTAGATATTTATTCATATTTTACTACTGTGTGTGCAAAGTGGACCAATTACAGTAACTTGTGGGTCATTTTGAATTTCTTAACATTTATGCTTGTAAAATTTTACAAGTGTCTCATTGCATTCATGTAGTTTCATTCACATTCCGTTTAACCGGAAACATTATTTCAATTTCAACCATTTTTAAAGGTTTTGACTGTTTTTAATCCATTGAAGGGCATTTCTAAAGGGAGTCATTTCAGACAAAAAAAAATGCAATATTTTGTTTCGGAAATGTAAAAACAAAATGTTTTGATTTTTGGAATTTTTTCATTAACAATTTAGTGAAACTGATATGAATTAACAAAACCTTTTTGTTACTGAATCTGCATTTTTTCCAACTAAAAGCTTTGGCTAAATTCCCCCAGCTCTAATTGTGAGTTTTGCTAAGGTTTTGATTGCTCAGTGTAGTTGTGGAAAGAATACTGTGATATCAGAGATGCTGTAAGCTTCTCACAAGCAAAGTATTGTATTAGCAAAGTGGCACTTTGGAGAGCTACAGGCTGGTTGTTCAGTGTTCAAGAAGTAAGCATTCATTTCTTTGGGACTGACGATGAGGTAAAAGTTAGTTGCTCTTCTGATTCGTAGCTCCCTACACCAAGAATATTTTAATATGATTTTCTTTTAATGTTAAATTTGTATCATGTCACAATTCTGAATGTTGTGAAATGAATTAGCCATTAGTTATGGATTTAGACACACACACACAGTATTTGTTCAGCTAAGATTAAACTCTTGCTGCAGAGAGACTCTGATTCAATATGTTTGCATGTACTGCCTAAAAATTGTTTAAAAGAACTACTACCATTTTACTGGCCTCTTAAATGTTTGACATCTTCCTGAAATATTGAGGAGGGAAGAACAGTAGGAAGCCTGAAGGGAAGTAGGATTATTACTTTTATAATTAGTTTCAAGATTGACCATTTATAGTAATGTACAGTAACAAACATGAAAGGAGCAGGCTTGTTTGTGATGGAGGAAAAGCATGAACTATTATGTGAGATCCACTATGATGCAGAGGGCCCAATAAAGGCCTGTCCCACTTAGCCCAATTTTTGAAGACTCAAGTGGGACTAACCAGACATACGTCTGGTCTAGGCTAAGCGCAAGGGGTGAATTTCACCATAATGAATAATTCCTAATAGAGTATAGGAAAAGAGGAACTGAAGGAATCTAACTCTTGCAGAGTGTATTTTTCTTTTTAAACTGCGATCAGATTTGCTTTATTTGATTTCATAGTACAAAAGTCAAACTATATACAATAATCTTGATAAAACTACTTTTTAATGATAGCCTTAATTTAATAATGTAGGAACAAAGCCTAGAAAGAACCTTTTGTTGCTGTTGAAACACACACAAATTAATATATTGAAAATTGAAGTTTGAGCTTAATGAAGAAAGCAATTTAGATGTAAACTAGCTGGAATCAAAATCCTAGGGATTTGAATAGTCCATCATGCAGTGCAATGAATGCTTTGAAAACCAATGTCTGAGTTGCCTAATGGGATTGAAATAGGACCCACAAACGCCCTAGTTGAGATCATGCGCATTCAGCAGAGACAAGCCAATGGCAGCTTTGCCATCTTCTTTCCCAAACACTCTTCAAAAACCTCCTGGCTCTGACAGGTAATTCACTAAACAATTTGTATAACATGCATTGTAATAGTTGCCAAACTTATAAGCATAAATATTCAGGAAACAATGAATATTATGAGCCACTGCATCAATCAGGTATGCTTACATTTGAATGGTTTATGCAGTGGTACTGTGGCTGTGTTGGTCCTAGGATACTGGAGAGACAAAATGGGTGAGTCAATATATTTTATTGGACCAACTTCTGTTGGTTCAAAAGCTTCTCTCTCTCTCTCTCTCTCTCTCTCTCACACACACACACACACACACACACACACACACACACACACACACACACACACACACACACAGAAATTGGTCCAATAAAATATTGCGTCATGCACCTTGTCTCTCTCTATTTGAATAGGTCAATCAAGGGGATTATGTTCACATAATTAGCATATAAAAATTCCTGCAACAGTAAAGCAAATAGTCTGTCATTTCAAAGAACTGCCTAAGGCTAGAAAAAATTGAATTTGCTGGTGGGGGAGAAATGGTTAAACTTCAATTCACTTTAAAATTAATCACAATACATTTTAAGTACAGTATATGCCTAATTTTAGACCTATGAGTAATTCCCACTGTCTTCTGCAGGATTCAGTTAAGCATATGCTTAAGTGCTTTTTCTGATAAGGGATGGGATTCAGCATGAGTTTAAATACTTTGAATAGGAGCATCAATGCCCACTTTCCATTATTAGGTTTGAAGATACCTATATTAGCTGTAATATTCTATTTCTTGGAGCTATTGGCTCGTCTGGTTTGAAACAATACAGGGTTCTGCATTTTAGAATTCTGATGTTATGCTAGTATGACAAGTTTTTGAAACTGAACATTCAAAGGAATACACAAATATAACACATCACTGTCATCGTATTAATTCAGACTGAATTCTGAATTCCTATTCTGTGAAGATTTGTTTTAGATTCACCATGTAGCCAGTAGTCTTGTGGAGAATTTAAAAAGTATCTGCACCTTTCTTTTACCAGCCCAGCTGTTTAATTTGTTTCTTACCATTTAGGGACTAAAAATCTAGCACAAACAATGTTGAACTAATTATAATCTTAGCATTTACTCTTCAGAGTGTTTTGCAAACAGGAATAAGACTATCAGTTGTTCTAATAAGACAAGTAACATAGGGAAATAAATTTACACTAATTTGTACAAAGAAGAGGTATTGTTCCTATATGTCACAATTTTGGTCAAAGCAATGACTATTAGAGTTTCCACCTGAAGGGAAAACTCTTAATTGAAATGAAATGAGTTGAATTTGAAGACTTAAAATGGGCGTCAATAAAGAATCAGGCAATAAGCAAAAAGTGAATGAAATCATTCTTGTGCAAATGGCTCTCATGAGGCTGATATGAAGAACCATTTAGAAAAAAGGTATTGGACTGATAATGAAGATCAAACATCCAGAAAGACCACTTCTTTTAAAGAGCCTCTTTCAAAATATCACTGTGCCTGCTCAAAATATTCTTCCTCATGTAAATCTCACTTTGTGTACTGTGACAGGGCAACACTGCCCTGCACCAGCCCCAGCAACGTTCAGGCTGGTAGCACTGATGGCAGAAGTCCCATCCTGTCCGTACTGGGCATGCTCCAAGTGTTCTAAGAGTATAAAAGGAGGAAGCCTAGCTCAGTCTGGGCTGGCGGCCGCAGGGGAAGGACCTGACGGGAAGCTCCTGCAGAGGATCTGCCCAGCCTGCAGAGGCGCCAGGTCCTGAAGCCTCTCCAGACCCTGCTATGAGAGGAACCTGGGGAGGCGGTTGACCCAGAGGCCCTCAGGGAAACTAAGAACTTGTGGGAGACCGTACCACTTAAGCTGGTAGGAAGCGACTCTGGGAGGGGGAGGTAATGGACTGGTACCTGCCCCCGGCAAGTCTCAGCATGTTTCAGTAGGACCCTCCACCCCAGCTGAGCCAGGGACAAGGTCCTACGCCATGGTTAGTGCTGGAGGGGTGGGGGGACCTGGTGGAGGTGGAGAACCTCTGTCCACTAGGCTGTGCTGCCTGCAACCCAGGGTGAATCTATGGACTCTTTCCACTAGGCCATACTGCACTGCAACACGGGGCAACTCTATAGACTCTGGCCACTAGGCCATATGCCTGGTAACAGAGGCACAAACCCTGTCAGTACCTTTCTATTTTTGATCATTGAGTATAAACAGTATTTTATAAAAGCTTTGAAGATGTATGTTGATTGCTGTCCTGCATGGAATGTCAGGACAGTCGTCCACAAGAAATCTGCAAAATAATGCTTTAAAAAAATCCCAAACTCCACCTCCACTACAAATTCTCATTTTGGTGGGAATATAGAGGTTCAAAATTGTACTGTTAAGGCATAGTTAACCATCCATTATGACCCTTACTACCTATGCTCCGAGTTCTTCGGTAATTCATCTTTACTGCTGAGTCTGTTTGGTCTCAGCCATGAGGGAGTGTGGTGTGTGTGTGTGTGTGGTGTGTGTGTGTGGTGTGTGTAAAACTTGATTGAAAAATCCATTCAACTGGTTTTGAGTTATGGGAGAACTGGGCAAGAAGGTAAAATCTATGTACATACATTATAGATAGAAATGTAAAGACTTCTAAGCTCACTGATTAACTCAGAACTATCTGAACAAAAATATTCCAAGGGCAGGGGCAGCTCCAGTCCCCAAGCATGCCAAGTGCGTGCTGGGGTGGCATGCTGCAGGAGGCGCTCTGCGGTCGCCAGGAGGGCAGCAGGCAGGGTGCCTCCAGCGGAATGCCTGCGGAGGCTCCGCTGGGCACGCCTGCGGGAGGTCCACCGGAGCCGCGGGACCGGCGAGCGGCAGAGTGCCCCACGGCATGACACCGTGCTTGGGGTGGCGAAATGTCTAGAGCTGCTGCTGCTGTCAAGGGGACAGATTCTGTCTGCAGCTCAGGCTTCCTTACATCACTATGCAATGCAGAATCTGACCTTGGATATGAGATGTGAATCATCTCCTATATGCCAGAGTGCTTGTGTCTTGTGTTAAGGGGATTTAAAATCACTCCTGAGTGTGTCTCATAAGATTTCAGCTGCCAAGGAAGCCCTAGCCCCTACATAAGCATCTAGGAATCTGAACGGCATGCTTTCCCTGACTGACTGACAGGAGGTAGGTCAGCTAATGCTCTCAGGGTAACAAAACATACCCTGAATGGGCATTCTTACACTCCAAAATGTCTAATTACCCATACAGAGCTTAGTACTCTGATTTTCTTGCAGGGTTAATAATCTACATGGAGTTTCATTAGTATTCTCCACTAATAAACTGTTAAGCTGGGGTTCATTGGCTAACTACTTTTCCCTAATGTGTGTTTTGTTTTTGTTTTTTTAATTTCTAGCTTGTAGCTGAAAGGAAAAATAGTCAGGGAAGAATTCAAAGTTAAGACATGTTCCTGCCTCCATCTTTCCAGAAGACTGAAATAGAAAGTACTTTTGTTTTCTTGCTTCCTGGAGCCATGCATTGGTGTCTGGTGGAGGTTGAGCTACCTCTCATCTGTAGCTCAATCTGTAAAAGACTGAGGTGATTCTAATAATTGAGGGAAGCCAGTGGAACTAATGAAGAGTGTTTAAATCTATCCTCTTATTGAGGGAATCTGACTGCTTTTGTTGGTACTGTTTGTACTCTGGGGTGCGCATTTGTATTAATTCCTGGATCTCTAACTGCTTTCAGACATTGATATGCCAGTTACTAGGAGGGTCAGAAGATTGTGTCCCTTCTCTAAGAGGCAGACCTTGCTAAGTGTGATGTGCACTCTATATGATTTTTAAAAATATGCTAATGTAACTGGAATATGCTTTATACAAAAGGTCTCTTGTAAGGTATCATTTCAAAGCTTATAACCTGCTGAGTGTGATCATCCTTTTTGTATAAATGTACCACTCTTGTATCTGAAAACTAGAAATATGAATGCAACTCTGAGGGCCTATTGTAATTATGCAAAGTGTGGTCCATTAATAGTGGTTTTGGAATCTTGATGACTCCCATTAATCAGGACAACTGACTATGGATGGCTCGTTTGCAGGCAAGCCTTTCTATGAGTCAGGCTGGAGAGGAATGAAGGCTTGGGGTCTCACAGTGATGTGATCATGTCACCTGAAATGGAATCCATCTTTAACCTAGTGCTTTTCCATTGAGAAGGGGGGAACCCAGAGGACAAAGGATTCCCACCTTATGCAAATATATATAAGGGGTAGAACAGAACAAAGTGAGGAGCCATCCTGAAGAATCTCCTAGCTACACCTGAGCTGGAACAAGAGCTGTACCAGGAGAAAGATTTGGCCAGGCCTGGAAGGTGTCCAGTCTGAGGGGGAAAAACTCACTGAATCATCTCTAAGGGTGAGATTATCTGTATTCAGTTTGATTAGACTAGATTTGCGTGCTTTATTTTATTTTGCTTCGTGACTTACTTTGTTTTGTCTGTTACTACTTGGAATCACTTAAATCTACTTTCTGTAATTAACTCAGAGTATGTGTTATACTGGGTAGGTGAACAGCATATCTCTCTATTAGTGTTATAGAGGGCGAACAACTTATGAGTTTACCCTGTGTAGGCATATACAGGGTAAAATGGATTTATTTGGGTTTAGACTCCATTGGGAGTTGGACATCTGAGCGTCAAATGCAGGAACACTTCTATTAGCTGCTTTCAGTAAGCCTACAGCTGTTAGGGGACGTGATTCAGGCCTGGGTCTGGGTTTGCAGCAGGCTAGCGAGTCTAGCTCAAATCAGGCAGGACACTGAAGTCCTAAGTTAGCAGGGAAGTCAGGGGCAGAAGTAGCCTTGGCACATCAGGTGGCGGATCCCAAGGGGGGTGCTGTGATCTAACCCGTCACACTACCATCATCTTTGCCTGTGTCACTTCAAGATTAGACTATTGAAATGGAGCTGTCCTTCACCATATGGTCACTGATTTAAAGGGGCTAGCTTTGTTGACTACAATGAAGTTACTGTAGTTTATGGTAGCTGAGGATGTGGCCCCATAAGTCAAGCTGAATCTGGAGAAGAACATAGCAGCCACATACCAAGTGGTGCATCAGAGATCTTTGCTCCATGATCTGCATCTTTATACATTTGTTACAAATTATGTAACACTTGCCTACCCAGCCCCATTGATATCAACGTAAATGCTGAAAAGTATGTCTCTATAGTCTGTATCCATTAAATCCCACTTACTGTCCAAAAAAGGAGGGATATTTAGTATTTTTTAATGGAAATTCATTGGGGTTTAATGGAAATCCTTCTGCAAGGCAGGAAATTCACCCACAGGACAGGTAGTATGCTGAGCCTTCAGGACTGGAACAGTATTTGTTGAGAACAATAGAAAAACATTAAATATTTCAACTAACTATTTGATATAAAGCTACAATCTAAGCAGGAATGGCATTTATGATAAATGCCCTGAAACAAATTCTGCTTTCCTTACATAGGCAAACTCCCACTGATGTAAAATATCCGTGTGGTATTTTTTCCTGAGGAAAGACTGCAGAAGTTGGTACTGTATTTTGTTTTTCATGAACTTGAACGTTACGTTTTCCTTACGACTATGAGATCTGTCCAGTATGTAGTAACCACAGTGTACAAGTGAAATAAAGGAGGGTGGTCCAAATGATTCGAACAGCACAGCTGTGATGTATAAGTATACTATTGGGTACTGGTAACCTGGATATAAGTGAATTTCTTTTTTTTTTCCTATATCCAGAAGATGATGAGCAACTTCTTCCATGAATATTTACACTATTATATTAAAATGCTCCACATGAACCAATAGCATGTTTGTAAGATGAAAATATTTTCAACAGCAGCACTCTTCCGGGCAAAAAATTGCTTACTGCCAAAAAAAAAAAAGGCAGTGCTGTATAAATACTCTTACTTGGAAAGCTGCTATCAGTTCATGCACAGGCTTTCCCTGCTGTAATAACCCAGCAAGATGGCATACTCTATGTAATAAACTCTTAAATGGGAAACTAAATTACTTCCTAATATTTTTTCATGTATGTATTCATGAATGTGACTATTGTAGGACAGCCTGCTTAAACCACGATGAATTATTTTCTGAATAAATCCTTAACTCAATTGTAAGCTCTTTAGGGTAGAGGCTATGTGTTTTTCAACATCTAACAAATGGGACCCTGATCCTTGACTGGAATGCTAGGGTAATAATGATGGCACGGATGGGCTGAATACTGGATCCATATTTCTCTCGAATTCCCACAAGCTTCAGAGGTATTGGGATGGGATAGGGGTTAGAGTCACTGTAGATTTGAATGGATTTATTGGATATTTTAGATGAAATGTTGTGTGATATCTTTTGTGAACTAGGGAGTTAACATTGTCCTCCCAACTCCACCTATGCTCTGTGGAGAAAAGAACTGTCCGAGCCTCTCCTCCACACTTGTTTTACACCATTATAATTCCATTAAGTCCATAAGAACTACCTCTTATTTTTTACTCTGACGTAAATAAAAAATTCAAGTACTGTATCTCTAGAGTTGGCTCAAATGGTAATTTTTTCAACTGTGTGTAAACATTTGCCCATTAAATGTTTCTGAAAATACCTTTATTTCATAACAAGGAAATAACCTACATACACGTACTGGTGAATGCCACAAACAAGCTATCTGTTTATCATGTAAGCAATTTCCTTCACCATTGTACTAGCATGATGCACCCATTCACATCTACTGTTTACTGGAAACTGTGTGACTTTCTAAGTAAGTCCCTTCTGCATAGTCGGTCTTATTATAAACAGAATAAATAGGTATAAATGAGATTCTAAAATAACAATTGCAAGAGCTGTCCCTGAACCCAGGCTTTTCTTCGAACATTGTTTTTATTTTTGTTATGTACATCCTCGTTGTTCACTCAGATGTCTTTTGCTTGACTTCAAAATAGGGAGATCTGAATTTGTACATAAAAAAAAGAGGTTAATACACCAGAAAGCTATTTGCATAATGCAACTTGAAAAAATGTATGTTTCCCAATGTGAACGCCGTGATAAGCCTGCTGCAGCTACAGTAAGCAGTGCAAAAGGCTGTAGGACTTCATCTCTAACTCAGCAGTCTTGACATGCACCTTAATATGTGCAGCTTATAAACTAATATATAAGTAAATGCTAGAGGGAAAACAAATAGGGACTGCATGAAAAATTCGTGGTGGGAGGCTTGAGCTGAAACATCTGCTGACCAGCCATCAGGCAAACGCTATCTTAAGAGCTCCAAAACTAGCATTAAACTGGGTAAAACATATGCTGAGTGTGGAAGCCAATGATAAATAGGAGAGTATTGTCCTTCTAATTTTCAATATGAAAAATCTACTGAAAAATGTCATCTCCTCCATCGACAGAAGGAGTTGCTGCCCTTGCATACCAGAAATGTCTTTGATTCCAAGTTGATTCTGAAGTCATTTTGATTTATATCATAGTAACTGAAAGATAAGCTGGTATCTAAGGAAATGTCTTTTCTCTTCCCTTTGATGCTTCAGTTGGATACCAGTTGGTCTAATCATCAGGATAAGAGGAGGATATGTACATTTCCTGGAGTTTCCAGGCATATAACTTGCAGTAATTGCCAACTAATATACATTTTAGATTTGTGCCCAAAAAACTCTCCCATCTGCGTAGTTTATTCACTGAAAAATGCAGTTTCAGGTGACGGAACTGATGATTTGGAATTAATTGGCAAATAGCGGCAGCCAAACAAAATGGAAAGGAGGGGGAATTTCCAAAAAAGTCAATGAAAAGTCATTTCAACCCTTTTTTTTTCTTTTTTTTTTTTCTTTTGGGGTCAAAAACATTTCAGGACTTAATTTTGAAGTCACATCACGTTCGACAATTGGCTATATTTCACTTTCCAAAATAAGAAGTAAGCACCCAACAACAAACGTTTAATTTTGAGTCAACAAAAGTGTTCGTTCAATCTGAAACAAATTTAATTTTGGGTTTTTCTTTTGATGAGCGAGGGGAAAAACCAAAAACACTCTGCGTAAACTCAAAATTAAGGTTTTTATTTTTCAACTCAGCTATCGAACTGAAAAATCAATTATTCACCCAGCTCTAGAAATTACAATATTTCCTTTGCAAAAGCTTGACAACCCAGAGCAAAATTCTCCTATTACAGTGAACCACAGATGGCTTACCAGTAGTCAGTGGGGGTCTCTGTCTATAGAAGGTCCATGGAAAGTAATCTGGTCCCTTTGACCTGAAAATGCAGATGCTACTGTGAGAGGAATTTCCCAATATCCTCTGTTCAGACAATGGGGTCAATGTTCAACCATTAACTAGACTTTTATGTTTGGTTAAATTCATGTGTGCAGTATTAGTCAAGGAATCTTTTTCCCCATTGCCACAAAAGGCTCCTTGTCTATCCTGAATTTACAGAAAATATCCTAAATAGAACTAACATTATCTGAGATATATTTGTTTGCTCCCTGTCATAAACGGATAGTTAAGAGTTAATGGAACAGAAGTGTTTCATATCTCTTTTGCCTGTAAAGGGTTAACAAGATCAGTGAGCCAGGTTGTCACCTGACCAGAGGACCAATCAGAGGACAGGATACTTTCAAATCTTGAGGGAGGGAAATTTTTGTGTATGCTGTTAGATTTTGTTGGTTGTTCACTCTGGAGGCTCGGGGGAACCAGACGTGAAATCAGGTGTCTCTCCAATCTCTCAGATACAGGCTCTTATAAGTTCAGAATAGTGAGTACTAGGTAGATAAAGCGAGTTAGGCTTATGTTTTGTTTTCTTTATTTGCAAATATGTATTTGGCTGGAAGGAGTTCAAATTGGTATTTTGCTGAAAGGATTTTAATTTGTACTTGAATACTTAGGCTGGGAGGGTATTCCCAGTGTCTATAGCTGAAAGACCCTGTACCTATTCCATTTTAAATTTACAAAGATAATTTTTACTGTTTTTCTCTCTTTAATTAAAAGTTTCTTGTTAAGAACCTGATTGTTTGTTTGTTTTTTTATTCTGGTGTGAGACCCCAGGGGACGGGGTCACACATACAGAATGGGAAGAGACTGTCTAGGAAGGAGTATGGCAGAAAGAGATCTAGGGGTCATAGTGGACCACAAGCTAATATGAGTCAACAGTGTGATACTGTTGCAAAAAAAGCAACGTGATTCTGGGATGCATTAACAGGTGTGTTGTAAACAAGACACGAGAAGTCATTCTTCCGCTTTACTCTGCGCTGGTTAGGCCTCAACTGGAGTATTGTGTCCAGTTCTGGGCACCGCATTTCAAGAAAGATGTGGAGAAATTGGAGAGGGTCCAGAGAAGAGCAACAAGAATGATTAAAGGTCTTGAGACATGACCTATGAAGGAAGGCTGAAGGAATTGGGTTTGTTTAGTTTGGAAAAGAGAAGACTGAGAGGGGACCTGATAGCAGTTTCAGGTATCTAAAAGGGTGTCATCAGGAGGAGGGAGAAAACTTGTTACCTTAGCCTCCAATGATAGAACAAGAAGCAATGGGCTTAAACTGCAGCAAGGGAGATTTAGGTTGGACATTAGGAAAAAGTTCCTAACTGTCAGGGTAGTTAAACACTGGAATAGATTGCCTAGGGAAGTTGTGGAATCTCCATCTCTGGAGATATTTAAGAGTAGGTTAGATAAATGTCTATCAGGGATGGTCTAGACAGTATTAGGTCCTGCCATGAGGGCAGGGGACTGGACTCGATGATCTCTCGAGGTCCCTTCCAGTCCTAGAGTCTATGAGTCTATGAGTCTGGATTCACCAGGAAATTGGTGCGGAGAAAGGAGGGAAGGGGGAGAGAGAGGCTAATTTCTCTCTGTGTTAGGATTACTGTCTCTCTCAGGGAGAATCTGGGAGGGGAAGAGAGAAGGAGTTTGAATCACAGTGATCTTCCAGGGTAACCCAGGGAGGGGAAGCCTGCGAGAGGCAACGGTGAGGGAAAAGGTTTACTTTCCTTGTGTTAAGATCCAGAGGGTCTGGTCTTGGGGTGCCCGGGCAAGGTTTGGGGGGGACCAGATTGTACCAGGCACTGGAATTCCCGGTTGGTGGCAGCGCTACAGGTTCTAAGCTGGTAATTGAGCTTAGAGGAATTCATGCTGGTACCCCATCTTTTGGACGCTGAGGTTCAGAGTGGGCAATTATACCATGATACTCCCAAAGGCCAGGGTCATGTCAAAAGGCAGTAACATGATGGGTTATCCCTGACAGTGGTTGGTCTGTTCGTTTGTTTTTTAAATAGTCCCATGCAAAAAATAAAAGTCCGATCACCTGTGCTAAGCCCTTTTTTAGTCATGTTTATGGATATCAAAAGTTAGACTCAGAATCAAAAAGGAAGGGGCTGTATTATGTGACTGTGTTACTATATTCAGTCAACTTGTAACACCTGCTTTTCGGATCTGATATGTCATCTAAGTGTTTTGCCATGGTCCTTTTAGCTTGGTGAAAGCTTTTCATTAATTTTCTTAAGACTGCTGTAGTTTGCACTGGACATTGAAAAATGAATGTGTTATTGTCTCACTTTATTGAGATGCAATGCTATAACTTCTTTCCTGTGCTGGATAAATAATTTCTATTGTTTCTCACCTGATATTCAAATATGATTAAAACTGGTGCCCATTTTGCTCAACCCAAAAGTCTGAAATATCTAAGCTGGATTCCAAATAAATTTTATATGAATTTGTGAGTTTACTCACACTGATTAATGGGCTATCCACTCATTCTAATAGACATTTGTCAAACTTGACTGTTGTGATAAGTGTACACTCCTCTCTTTGCTGCTGGTGGGGATACTAAGCTTCCTTGGAAGCCACTCCCCCCAAACAAGAAAAGGCTTTTTAAAAGGAAGATTAAAAACACTCTGCCAGGAATCTCAAAGGCTCCTAGAGCTGTGACAGAAAAACTTTGGGAAACCCTTGAGAACAGGGACTGCTGCAGATCAAACTGAGATGTCCTGTGTAAAGCTGTTTGTGTGATGAGGCTTGTACATATCTGTCACTGCTATGCCTGGCTTGAGCTCCCAGCATCAGTGTCACTCAAATACTAAATTTATACAATTTAAAATAATTACAGTCAAACATCCAGCAAAAAATGATGAAACATATAAATTAAGCATTAGTTAAGTCAGTTTACGATAGTTGTTTACTTAATACTGCAGGCTTTGTTCACAGATGGTTTTATTTAGATCTACAAGATAGCACAAAATGATACATCACATTACCAAAATGTTTTTCTTTTATACCACAAGCCAGAACTGTGCAAACTCTCCAATTAAACCTGACAACTCCTTAAAATGTTTAATCCCACAGATGCAACTTGACAATCCCGAAGTGTAGAATGTACAAAAGTTGCATTCAGCTGTTTCATCTTAAGACTAGTGTCTACATAGTGTTCAGACACTGTAGTAGAAAGTAGATAAAGTTGGTTAACACATTGACACCATACGTGCAACCTTGTTTTTGTCACTAGCATGTAAATTAAAATAATTTGGAATTTAAATGTTTACTATTGAACTCTGTTTTCTTGCTGTTTTCTTCTTAAACAAGAGTGGCATCAGGCAGTCTCAAAGCCCTAAAGGAACTGGCAAATTTATTTATTAGACGATTCCAAGGGAGTGGGGGTGGAAATAAAAGGGAATGAGCCAAAGAGATTAGTTCTTAGCTGCTACTGGACAACAGTCACTGTATTTAAAATGCTCCTTAATTTAGCTCAAGTGTTTAAATTAAAACTGTCTAATAGCAATGGTTTTTCATTCTCCACAGGTATTCAAGATCTTCAGTACTGTGATTAATTGGGCAGGCATGATTTCTTCTATTTAGAGCCCACTTGAAAGTGGAAATGAGAAATGAATTGTGCCAAAAGGCTTTGGTCTATTTTTATTAATAGAGCAGTTTAGATGGATCATGAAAACAATCTTCTAATTTATAAGAGTCAATCTTGTATCTTGTTAAACAAGAGTTATTATTATTGAACTTAAACCATTGAAGTGTGATATACCAAAGGCCGCTTTCTACACAGCAGAATGCTACTGTGAGCACTAGCATGTTAACCACATGCTAATGGGGTTCTCAGCAGTCTGATATGCTATTGATTATCTCAGCTTGTATAATTCTCATCAAGACAGCATAGTTAACTGGAATATAAGTGCTTCCTTCTTGCTACTTGAAACGGATTCACATGCTCATCAGTTACTTTATTCAGGGCCATGGTAACAGACAGGAGGCTTTGTCCACAGGTGGATGGAGCCTTTTAGTGAGGAGCAGCACTGAATGCCATTAAACTCTGGCCTAGAAAAAAAATTCTGCTCCTATTGTACCTGCCAGTATTAATCTAAACAGAAGTGCCAGATGGAAAAGCAGTTCAAAGCTGCTAGCCATTGTTCTCTTGCTAATGCCAATGTTAAAATTACACTAGATTTTGTATTTTGTTCATTTTCACATAGGCAGAAATGAAATGGAAAAGGATACAAAAAGTGTATGTGATTACAAGGCCTCTGTGATAAAACCATTCCTATTCCACCAACTAGATATATTTATTTTATATCTATAGGACAAAATAAACGCTTTAATACCTGACCATATGCAAAATATTTTTTTAAGTATTGTCTCTTGTTTTTACTCTGAGCAAGTGTTATCTTAATCAGAACTTGAAATCGTCATAGCTAGGTATATATAATGACCTTTCTCCTTGCATTTTGCTGCTTGTGCTTATAATGAAAGATGTAAGGAAAATTGGAGGAGAAATATCACAAAAGGAGGATCAAATAAAGGGGAAAACTTAGGTTTGTGTCACTTTAAGCATTGTAAAGGGACAAATTTCCCACAAACTAGAAGTCCGTGACAGATGATAAACATACACATTAGAGGAGTTGACAGGCTTTCTTATTGGAAAGCAAAATAAAATAGCAAGCCAGAAAGTACACTGCCTCTTTACTGGCAAATAACTCAACTTTGAATGTAATTTTTCATGGAGTTTTACTTTATAACATAGTTTACTCAGTGAGCGGCAGCTTGAAATTGCATCACTTGTTAGGCCTGAGTCTTATCTCATTTACACTGACTTCAGGGTTCTATTGGCTTGATTGAAATGACTTTCAATTTACATTGTTGTCAGATTGGTATCAGGCCCATTGTAAATGGAGATCAACTAAGGAGGCAGAGTTCAAATCTGGATCCCTGTCCAGTTCAAATTAAACTAGGGATAGTATTTTTCAAAAGTGCCAAAATGAGTTCCCATTTTCAAAAGTGATTGACACTTCAGAGTCTAAACCTAATTAATTTTGTATATACTGTATAAATATAGAATGTATTTTATTCCTGGTTCAGGTCTGGCTGAAAACAGTCACATTATGAGTAAATAAATCTTATTAACTTCTGAGTAGGTCAATAATATACTAAACAATGTTAACAAATAAGTCACAAATACTTCATCCCAGTCGGTTACCATCAATTCCATCTAAGCTGCTATTTAACTTGGGAACCCTTAACTTAGAATATTAATTGAAAGGAAAAGCCTTCTGGGAGATGATGTAGGTAAACCAATTTCTATCCTCTTTTTAATAGTTGTGAAAAGGGGGAGGAATTAGTTTTAGAACTGTACACAAAAATGTGAGGCCTGCTGCATTCACACAGAATCATCACAATTGTACATTCAATGCCTGCAGCAGTGGAACAAACTAGTCATTTGAGCATATAGTTGCCATTATTTCTTGTGTAATCATAATACATGTACACAAAAATTAGGCATACCAATGCATGCATATTGATGTTAGCAACCGTTCCAAAATCTGGCACTGAATACATATCTGAATGTGCACTTCATTTCACTGAAACAGAGATTGTCCCATATAGTAAATATGTAGATCTTAGGATAATAAACCTAGACGTTCTCCTCAATCTGTTTATCATTAAACTTAATTGATATACTAATGTTTTACACACTTTATTTTTTAAGAATTGAGAGATCAAACTAGCTTGCTTTATATTAGAACCTGGTTTAAAAAAACTGGGCATATATTTTTTTAATTTAAGATATCATAAGAGTTTCAATATTTGAACTGCCTCTAGACTAGCTTCCTTAAGAAAAGTATCCATTGACTTTCAGGTCTTATTTAGGCTGTGGTAAAATGGGAGCCAGTGTTGTTTACTTTTAGCTGAGGTCATATTTGCTAAGTGACCCACATTCCCTGGGGAAGACTTATAATCATTGTCTGAAGCCCAGGGATCGTTAGCAAGCACTACTTCATCTGGTTTTGACTCCTGCCATGAACTCATTTCCTTCACTGCTGCAGAAACTGCCAGTCAACTGCCATGCTTTCTGTGGCTCTTTTGAGCTTTAACTTCTTGTACTCACTCTGTTCTGTAAATTAGTTTGGCATCCGTAACAGCTGCTTCAGCCTCTGGTCTAATATTTTAATACAAATAATCTTATCTTACATACTTTCAGTCCTTCTTTTAAATGTGTCTCTATGATCTTTATGATCTAGGTTAATATTAATACGAAGTACTACAGCATCTGAAAATATCTGTCATAAAATGTCACGTGTTTATATATTGGTAAAAAGGAATGTCTCTCACCTCAGATTTGCTATTTTAAAACTCTCCCAATGCATAAAAATAACTTGGTAATTAGGCTTTTGTTCTCCTCAGGATAAAATATATTCCATTGTTCAATAACATCTGACAATGTCCATTGCTTTGCTTTATACCTTTTCTATTACAACTATAAAATGCTTACTGGAGAAATAGCTTCTATTATTAAGTTTAAGAAAAACAAAATACACAGAAGAAATACATACAAACACTGAGAAAGGTCGGAATCACCTTCACCATAAGAAAAGTGGCAGAAGCTCGGTTGTCAGATGCTGCTGTATTGTGGTAGCCATTTGGAACATTTTTATAAGGACTGAGTTCATTATCAGACCTACCCCAGGCCATGGCAACTGTTTAGTGGGGGTGTGAAAAGTGTCTGGTGCCATAAAATGAGGCTGCTTGGGTGAGTCCCTCTAGCTGAGGCAGGTAGGAGAAAGAAAACTCCTAACTAAACTCTCTCTTGAGATGGGATAAAAATGTTTAGCGTACTAGGCAGTGGCAGTACTTTTATGGAGCTTTGGAGAGAGAAGAGGAAACTGCATATATACTCAGAACTAGCTGGATGACAGTGTACTTACAAAGGGAGAAGCAGCAGCCAGGCCATGGGGCTTGTCAAGCTTTGCCAGCTGGAGACCTTGATCATGGTGCTAGGTGACACTGCATCTTTGTTGTTTTTCAGCTTGCACTTGAAGGGCCCGAGTAGTTACCAGTTTTAAGAGGTGGCTAGTCTGGCATGTTTATCATACCATCAGGGATTCTTGCAAATGGTGGGAGGGCTCTTTAGCACTAGAGGGAGAGTTTGCCTTCCTCATGCCTAGCAGGTCCTGGGTTCATGGGATTCCTAGTGGCTGGGATCTGGTTGTGTTCCCCAGAGCCAGGGAGAATAGCCCTAAAGATCAATCACCAGATGAAAATTTGGACTCCTGAAATACATGTCTAACAAATCTTTGCAAGTTGCTGCTACTCAGTGTTTTGTCCTTAATGGGTAAAGGCATAGAGTTGGCTGAGTTGCTGGTCTGAAGAAACATCGATACACTCTGTGTAGGAGACCAGGTGGCCAGGAAGTGCAGGCTGAGAATGGATCTGTCTGTAAGTTGTACTACACAAGTGGTAAGGGAAGGAGAAAGGGTTTGAGTGGTGTTTGTGATGAACTTTAAAACTGTTTGGGAAATGACTCTCTTATGGCTGTCTGAGTACAAGTACAGGAGTGTGGGTTGTTTTTAGTATCCATATACACCCCACTGCAAGGTTGTCCTGAAGAAGAGAAGGAAGAAGTTAGAACCTAGCAAATATGGCTGAATCAGAGGAATTACTACTCCTCCATATGAGTGCATGTCAGTCAGCCTATGAGCAGATACTGAGATGGTATACATTGGGATCACAGAATACAGAGAGTGCAGTCCTTGACACATGTTTTGGCAATCACCCACTGATTGCTAACACTTACAAAGCAGCTGAGTGAAGATGCACATAGATTTCTTGCTAACCTGAATGAACCAAAAGAAGATGGTTGAGGATTGAAACTATTGCACCACTATCCAAACTGTTTGTGTCAACACACAAGACTGGCAAATGTACCCAGCATGAGTTTTGTGACAATGAGACTGCATCAGGATGTGAAAACTGTACAGTGTGACTGCAGACAACTTTAGAGAGACAGTCATAAGATTTGAGCTAAGAGATACACAAATTGGAACAGCAGAAGAGTGGCAGATGTTCAAGAACATCTTGATTTGAGATGCTATGTGGACATACTAAGCTGGCTACATCATCTTCTTCTTTTGAGGAATGGTGGTGGTGGAGTGGGGAAGGGCAGGCAGAAAGCATTAAGAAATAAGAAGCCAGAAAGGTTATGGAAAATTAACTCTTCTGAAAAAGCAGTTTCTGCATATAGAGTCTCCACGTAAGTAGTAAAACAAGCAGTCAGAAAGGCAAGAATCCTAGCTTTAGACTTGCTGTAGAATGGGTTGAACGACGTTCTCTTTTGGCAAATTGAGAGCAATATGTAATTGTTCAGACCAACAAAAGGATGAAAGATGGAATGAACACACCATTCCTAAAGGATGCAGGAGGCAGACTGCTTGTGACAGGAGACATGGTACATAATCGATGGTAAGAATACTATGATGGTCTACTTAATGAGAACTCTTTGTGCTATGTTGCTGACCTGTCAGAGGCACGGATCAAGATTGAACTCCTGAAGATGGCACCTGAAAAAGCAGCAGGTCTAGATGAAGTCATGGAGGAAATAATTAAACCCTTGAGACAGATTTGTGTATGCTGACTCATGGGAGTCCTGCATACAATTTGGAAAGAAAAGATAAATCCAAAAGATTGGAGAGAGGCTATACTGGTACCAATATACAAACAAAAAGTGCTGCTCCACTGTGTGAAATTGTCAGAGAACCATAGTCACATTCATCATATAGCAGAACCCATTTTAGGAAAGGAGCAGTTCCTTTCTGCAAAGGGAAAAGGGATGACAGATGATGTGTTCATTGCTAGACCATGGAATGTTGACAATGGTTGGGTTTTCCTTGATTTCAAAGTACATTGGTTACTGCTAGTGCCGCTGATAGCATTTTTTCAGGCTACTGAAGGACCTTGTCCAGATGGTGACAGGTTTGGCTGACAGTTCTCTGATAAAAATGGGGGACACCCTTCAGTGTTTTGAGGTGAGGTTGGGGCTCTATCAGGGAGCAGTGCTTAGTCCATTATTATTCATAATTGTGGTGGAATTCATAAGTAAGAAAATCCAAATGGAAGATGGTAGGAAGTTAGTCTATGCAGACCATATTGCACTAATGGCTGATAGTGAGGTAGGCTTGGTCCAGGTGGCTGATGCCTGGAAGATTGATCCAACAAACTGTGGCCTCTAAATGAGTAAAGAAAAACCTGAAATCACATGGATGACTATCACAGAACCAAACACTGAAGAAAATCAGTGTTGGGGCCAGTGCCTAAATCAAGTTTCTGTGTTTTAAGAACTTTGGGGACTGATTAGTGGCAAATGGAGAAATCCACAGAAACCTGAAAGCAAGGGTGTTGAGCTAGGGGAAGTCTGGCTCAAGATACATGTAGTTATTTGATATACAGAGGTCCAGACTACTTAGGGGACGACTATACAAAACTATGGCAAGACCAGCTGTTCTATACAGATTAGAGATGTGGGAAACCAAAGAGGCACTCGAGTACATTACCCCTCTCATTTCAATAGTTTCAGTGTTGCTGGATTATATGTGGACTAGTGCTAGGAGGAATGAGACCCAAGCATGCAGTATCAGGGAGGAGGCTGAGATGGTAAGGATATGAATGAAAGGAATCCTGTTAGGTAGGTATTTGAGACTAGAGTTAATGGGTGGAGTACAATAGGGTGGCCAAAAAAAAAAAAGGGGGAGGGAGGGCGCTAGAATGTGTGTATGGAAGGATGGTGTGGGACTGTCAAGCATGGATAAGACTAATATGGTGGCCTGACACCAGCTAACTGGAAAAGGTGAAGATGATTAAGGGAAAGGTAGAGTAAAAGTAAAAACTTGTCTTGCTTATTAGCTGCCTGTGTGTGACTCAGAGGTAATGTATTTTGGAGTATCTGTGGACCTTGGGTTAACAGAAGACCTAAAATAACTCTTCTAGCCTTGGAGTTACAGTGACGCTGGTTACAAAGGATTCTAGTGGCTTCCTTACTCTCCTTAACTTATTGGCACCCAGAACGGTGAGAGGGATCTCGCAAAAATAGGTGAAAATGTATAGAAAAGGTCATACTAAACTATGATATTAAAAATGGTTGGCTGGCCCCCTGCCCCAGGCAGAACAGCCCTAACTGTAGCGGCCCTGGACGGGTGGCATGGTACAACCCCAGGGTGCACCGCAGCCCCCGGCCTGCCTGCCTAAGCCTCTGGCACAAAGTGAACAGCAGGCAGGATAGGGCTTGGGGGTGGAGTATAGGCGGTGGGACGTCAAGCTATTTGGGAAGGCAGAGTCTTTCTGTGCCTACAATATCCAGCATCCATGTGTAGACTCTCACTAATTCATACTAACAACTAGGAGCCACATGAAGTACTGTATTTTGCAAGTGAGTGGTGGTGTATGTGGGGGGAGGTTAGGGTGACCAGGTAGCAAGTGTGAAGAATCGGGAGGGAGGATAATAGGCACCTATGAAAGAAAGCCCTAATATCAGGACTGTCCCTATAAAATCAGGACATCTGGTCAGCCTCAGGAGGGAGACACTTTAAAAATCAAGGAAAGCTCATCTGAGATCACAATACTAAATGCCTGTGGCAATGTAATGTAGTTTTGTTATGATCATGTTCATAACTTACTAGTAAATGTACTGCAGGACATATTGGAAATAAAAATAAACTACAGTTGTCAACTGTACTATAATTTGTGAAAATAATGAAGACTTTGTAATGTAAGCTCTTTTTGCAGCCCCCTGCTGTTAAATTTTTTGACATGGAGAAAGACTAGGAGTTTTCTGTGGGGATGTAAAGCATGAGGGTTGGCATAAAGTGCAGATTAGTGAGGTACTGTGATCCTATAGATGAATGCTTCTTTCTCCTTTGTTTCCCCTGCAATTTCTTATGCACTCTGTATTCGGGTATCCCCTGATCCCATACTCAGAACAAAGCAACCCTCCTTTCTGGCTGCTTAAAGCATAAATTTGAGGTCCCACAATAATCTCATTCTAATAAAAATATGTGGCTTCCCCACTGAATAGCAAGTTAAAGCACTTGGAAACACCAGGACATTTCCATGTCTATGTTCAGCCGAGTGATTAATCACTGCAACCTACACCTTTAAAATGCAAAGGCAGTTAAATAGTTCTGTTTTGTACTCTCCTTTTTATATGAATAAATAGATGTGAAAGAGTCTCCAAAGCCTCATCTATCTTGCATTGAATCATCTGTAATTGTAAAAACATCCTAATGCATCCAAATGCTTCTGTTACCTGTTAGGTCCTATTCTGTAAATATAAGAGTACAAGTTTCCCATTTAGCCACTCTTTTTAAGGCACAATGGTAATTTTAATAGCCTTTCATTATAAATGTATTACTACTGGCTACCATTAGTCTAGAAATTGGTGAGGGGGACGACCCTACTCTTCCCTGTTCTCTTTGAAGGACTCATTTAACTTTTTTTTATTTGTTTGATCAAGTGATCTAAGTTTTGGGCCTTGCTTCTAGGTTCTCCCCTTTTTATTACTCAATCTAGCTAGAGCATAAGGAAGACAGACAAACTTTCATTTAACTGTTGGGCCCTTCTGGGGTCCAGTAGCTGTTGAAAAATGGTTGTACATTGCAGTCAATGAACCATGAAGATAGTAAGGACAATAAAAGTAAAGTTTCCATGCCCTTGGAGCAAGAGGCTGGGTTCAATGTCTATTAAAGCTGTTTAATAGCCTGCAACAACTGCCAGAGAGGGTGAAAAAAGGTGAAATATCTATGTATTGGAGCTCTTTACCTGTCAGAATGAAGAAGCTCATCTCTTTTGCTAAAGAAACATTTACAGAAAAGGTGAAGCGCATATCCTAATTTTGTTGAAAATATATCATTCTAATTGCATTGCAAAAAACTTTTATCCACTTTGAAAATCAGATGAATGACCATTGGTAGCATAAAAATTATTAGTGTCTTTGTTAATTATACCCAACACTACTGTTGTCACAGTCAAGTTAGCATATCAAATGCTGCAGAAAGAATATTCTGTATCAGAATATGCAGAGGAATACAATTTAGTGATGGGAGAAGATCAAGAAGCCAAGACTCCTGTGTTATAGATTAGTCTCTCTCTCCCCGCCCCCCCCCCCACCCCCCTGATTCTGGGTGACTACGAGAAAGTGATTAAACTTCTCTCTGCTTTAGTTTCCCACATGACTATTATATTATGAATAAAATGGATGTAACAATACATGCCCACCTCACAGGAGTCTGGACTGACAAGAGCTTGGGAAACTCCGAGAGAAAGGTGCTAGATAATTATTATTCTTTGGTTATGTTTCTAAGGCTCAAATCTCCAAAGTATGCAAGGATCATTAAATAAACTGAAAATTGACATCACTGATCCTTTAGGAGAAGGAACCATTTCATCTTTTTTCCTTCATAAATTTGAAGGCACTTATTTATGAACAGTGAGATTGCAGGAGCACGTTGCTGGGAGTGGCCCACACTTTCACTCATCATGGAATGCCTGCTATATGACATGAAAATTGTGAGATCCAGGTTCTGCTTGATCTCTCATAATAGTGAGATGATGGCTGAGGATCCTCAACTGAGAGAGCTTTGAGATTGGGAAGGTGCAATGTCAGCCTACCACAACCTCATCCATGCCTGCTGGGTCCTACAGGCAAGTCAGCAGCACCTTGTAATGACTGGATTTAAGGCTGACGAGAGTTATAACAGCAGTAGAATGTATGTTTGGTCCCATATTCCAAGAATATTCATTGCTGACTCTAAACCTAACCTTAGTCTGAAGACAAAGTCCAGGGGCATTTTGTAGGAACTGGAGTGTTTTGGTGAAGCTGGTTAGCTACCACCTTCCTGATGTTCTTGATCTGTAAAGATGGTGTGGTAACTGGAGGGGCTGTTCACATTGACTGGTGATTCTTGTTTAAGGGTTTCTGGGATTATGCCTCTCAGAAGCAAGCAGTAGTGCCTACAGGTATAACCTTTGCGGTCAATAGTCGTTAGGGGATCACAGGTCCATACTACTTAGGTTAGCATCAGCTTCCTGCAATGCTTTAAGCACCTTTGCTTGTTAGGGGCAATTGGAGAGCTTCTTGAGTCTATTTAGCTTAACAATTACTGTATGGTATGTTTTTCTAATTCTTTAACCATTCTCATGGCTCTCCTCTGAACTGTCTCCAGTTTATCAACATCCTACATGAACTGTGGACTGGCCACAGTATTCAAGCAGTGGTGGCTCCAGTGCTCAGTGCAGAGGTAAAATCCTCTCTCTACTTGTACTGAAGGTTTATGTTTATGCATCTAGGGATCCATATTCTCTTTTAGCAACACCATTGCAATGGGAGCTCAGGTTCAAGTGATTATCTGCTGCAACCCTCAGATACTTTTCAGAGTCACTGCTTCTCAGGATAGAGTCCCCCTTTCTTGCAAGTCTGGATTACACTTTGTTTCTAGATATTATACACTAAAATTTAGCCATAATAAAACAAATCACTTTTCTTGTATCTAACTTACCAAGCAATCCACGTCTTGCTGTATGAGTGACCTGTCCTCTCCACCATTTTCCAGTCTCCCATTTTTGTCTGTTAATTTTCAGTGACTCTTTTTCTTCCAGGTTGTTGATAAAAATGTTAAACAGCACAGAATAGGAACTGATCCATCTGGAACCCCACTAGAAACACAGCTGCTTGATGATAATTCCTCATTTACTTTTACATTTTGAGGTCTATCAGTTAGCTAGTTTTTAATCCATTCAATGTGTGCCATATTAACTTTAGAGTTCTATTTTTTCATCAAAATGTCATGTGGTACCTAATCTAACACCTTCCAGATGTCTCTTACATCAACTTTATTACCTATTAGCAACTAAATTTATAATCTCATTTTTAAAAAAAGTTAGTTGGATACAATCAATTTCTGTAAACACATGTTGACTTGTATTAATTATATTACACTTCTTTAATTCTATACTAATCAGGTTCCATATCAGCTGCTCCATTATTTTGCCTGACAGCCTTATAACTATCTGGGTAATCCCGTTTTACCCTTTTAAAATATTGACACATTAGCTTTCTCCCAGTATTCTGGAATCTCCACATTGTTCCAAGAAATGAAAGGCTATATTAATGGTCCAATGTACTCCTCAGCCAGCTCTTTAAAAACACTTGTATGCATGTTATCTGGACCTGCTGATTTTAAAATGTCTAACTTCAGTAGCTGCTGTTTTAACATCCCTGCAAGATACTAATGGAATGGAAAGAGTGTTGTCATGATATGGCTAATTTATCTCCCTCACCCCCAATACAGAATATTTATTGATCACTTTTGCCTCTTTTGCATTATTATTGATAATTCTACTTATTTCCATCTAGTAATGGACAGATCTCATTGTTAGGATTCTTTTTCCCTCTCTAATATACTTTAAGAAGGAGGCTTATTTATTGTCCTTATCTCTGTTGATCATACATGTTTTCCCTTTGCTTCCCTTATCAATTTCTACAATTCCTAGACTGATTTATATTCATGACAACCAACTTCTCCTTTTTTCCTTTTGCTTATATATAATTTTATAGCTGTGTTCACTTCCCCTCTAAACCAGGTCACTTTTTTAAACAAGGATAGCCTCCTCCTTTGATTGTGGCTGAGTGTCCTTAACAAATTCCCAATTACCATTAATGTTTTTCTGACTAAATTCTTCCTACTGGTTGATTTGGCTCATAATTGTTTTCCACTTTGTGAAATTGGTCCTCTTAAAGCACCAAGTATAGATATTAATGGTTTGGATTTTGCACACTGTAAATGTGATCAGTTCACGATCACTTGTACCAAACTTACCACTCATTTTTAGTTCTGAGATTAATTTCTTTGTCAAGATAGGGGAATTCTTTATTAGACCTTATGTTGGTTGCTACATTTACCAAAATTGTCATCTATAATATTTAAAATTTTCAGAAGATGTTTTAGCACTGGCAGCATGACACCTCCAGCATATGTCACTCAAATTGCAATCCCTCATTATCACACAGCTTTTCCTGCATGTTGTTGATAGCTGCTTACAGAGTAGGTCATCCATTTCCCTAGTGTGATTTGATGGTCTGTAGCAAACACAAATTAGTATCCCATCTTGTGCTTTATTTGTTAGCGCATTGATCCATACGCAGTAAAGATAACTTTCTTCTGAGTTGTCAGTGACTCAAACATACAATGCCATTTTTGACACATAGTGCCACTCTTCCTCCCCTTTTGCCTACATGATCATTCCTAAATGTTATAACCATGGATTTTTTTTAACCTTGCAAGTATGTGACTCCTCCCACCAGGTTTCAGTAATACCAGCTAGATTGAATTTATGCTCATAAATAAGCCATTCCAATTCCTCTTGTTTGTTATCCAGGCTCCTAGTTATTGGTGTGTAGGTAACTGAAGAAATTCTTCTCCATCTCCTTTGGTTTCTTAATTTTGTTCTCAAAATCTTGATTTTTGGCGCTAAATGAGTGTTCATATCTTCCCTTTTTACCATCCCCTTTTGTTATTAGTTTAACACCCTCCTGACTACTCTAGACACTCTGTCCCTGAAGAAATTGGTTCTCCTTCTATAGAGGTGGAGGCCATCCAAACTATACAGGCCCAGCCCTCTCAAAATAGAAAGTGGACCAATGTTCCACAAAATAAAAACCCTACACCACTTACCTAGTCAGTGATTCACTTCCAGAATCTACTGCCTTCTGTTTTCTGTCACTTGTGGAACAGGAACATACGAATGGCCATACTGTGTCAGACCAAAGGTCCATCTAACCCAGTTTTCTTTCTTCCAGTAGTGGCCAATGCTGGGTACCCCAGAGGGAATGAACAGAACAGGAAATCATCAAGTGATCCATCCCCTGTCACCCAGTCCCAGCTTCTGGCAAACAGAGGCTAGGGACACCATCCTTGGCTAATAGCCATTGATAGACCCGTCTTTCATGAATTTATCTAGTTCTTTTTTAAACCATGGTATAGGCTTGGCCTTCACAACATCCTCTAGCAAAGAGTTCCACAGGTTTACTGTGCATTGTGTGAAAAAATATTTCCTTTTGTTTGTTTTCACTCTGCTGCCTATTAATTTCATTTGGTGTCCCCTAGTTCTTGTGTTAGAATGAGTAAATATTTCCTTATTTACTTTCTCCATACCAGTCATGATTTTATAGACTTCTATAATATCCACCCCCAGCCTTAGCTGTTTCTTTTCCAAGTGGAAAAGTCCCAGTTTTATTAATCTCTCCTCATATGGATGCCGGTCCATACCCCTAATCATTTTTGTTGCCCTTTTTTGAACCTTTTCCAATTCCAATATATCTTCTCTAGATATCCCAACATTCTGTTCACTTTTTTGACTGCTGCACATTGAGTGGATGTTTTCAGAGGACTATCCACAATGACTTCAAGATCTCTTTCTTGAATGGTAAAGCTAATTTAGACCCCATCATTTTATAGGTATAGTTGGGATTATGTTTTCTAATGTGTATTACTTTGCATTTATCAACACTGAATTTCATCTGCCATTTTGTTGCCCAGTTTTGAGAAATCCTTTTGTAGCTTTTTGCAGTCTACTTTGGACTTAACTATCTTGAGTAGTTTTGTATCACCTGCAAATTTTGCCACCTCAGTGTTTACCCCTTTTTCCAATCATTTATGAACATGTTGAAGGATCTCCAAGATGATTATTTGGACAATATTCTTCTTTAGCACTCTTCCAAGTTCCCTGAAATCCATCTATTTATATGTGATGCCCTGTCTTTGACTTAAATGTGACCCATCACCAATGGATCCTTGCCTATGGACTTCAGAAGCCTATTCAGTTTTAGTGATGTCTTATCTCTTGGCTCTGAGAAGACAGCACACCACCCTGTTGTCCCTTTGTTTCTTGTAGAATATTATTTAAGTTCTTCTGAGTATTGAATCCCCAACAAGGATCATCTGTCTTCCTTGGGCAGGTGGAGAATGCTTTGTGAGCAGGCTTAATTTTCTTACAGGTTGGGTCAAGCAGCCATCCACAGGTGTCCTGTATCTCTCTCCATTCCTTAGGATAAGCTGGATCTTGAGAAATATCTTCCACAGTTTCCACATGGAGAACCTGGTATTGATTGGAAAATTCTAGTTGTGTGGAAATCCTCCTGATCCTCTTCTCTCTATGCACTATGGCCTGCCCATCCTCCTCTGTATCCAGGCACATAGAATGCTGCCTTAACCTTTTGTCTCTTCTGGTTACAAACAGCCACGCCTCTTCTGATTTCCTCTTTCTGACTCCTGCAGTGATCAGTTCCTTTCTCTGAACAGGGGACTGCTGTTTCCTGAACCTGACTGTGTAGGAGCTCCATTGCATCTCTACTTACCCTTCCAATCCAAGAATCTTTTCTTCCAGCACAGCCACCAATTTGCATTTCATATTCAGGAAATCCTTTCTGGCAAGTCCACTACCACTACTTCTTGCTAAATGTACAGCACACTAACATGTCTTGTGTTAACTGCTCAGATGGACATCAATGGGCACTATGGAACTTTTAGCACATGGTAGCAGGGTCCACCCAGCCAGTTGGTGTGTGGCAGGCTAGTGTACTGTATGTTCACACCCTGGCTTGCTGTGCACTAACTGACTGGGAAGACAAACCCTTTGAGAAATCATTTATATGTTCATTGAACTTCCCATAGATAAACCTTAGGAGCAGCTTGATACTTGTTCAGAAAATTCCATGAGGAAGCCAGTGGGGAGCATAAAGCCGCCTGTGTAGATGACATAGTTGCATTTTAGAAACCAAAGTAAGTATCATCAGGATGCCACACTGCTTTTAGCAGTGGACTCTCATACCTTGAGGATTTGCTTAAAGGAGTCCCTTCTTCAGGTGAAGGAATTCTTATATCTGAGGTCATATGTAAAAAGTATGGACACCTCCTCTCCTACCTTCCCTAGATATTTGCTGTAGTGAGTAACCAAGTATTCTAGTGTAGATCCAGCTGTAGAATACAAGTAAATCAAGAATATATTACTACCAACCACCCAAGTAGCCCTTTGTCATAAACAGATAGCTAAGGGTTAATGTTCTTTTACCTGTAAAGGGTTAACAAAGGGAACCAAACACCTGACCAGAGGACCAATCAGGAAACAAGACTTTTTCAAATCTGGGTGGAGGGAAGTTTGGATGTGAGTTCTTTGTTCTTTGTCTTGGTTCAGTGACCCTCTCGGCTCTGAGAGTGATCTTTCTATCTCCAGGCTTTCTAATCTTCTGTTTCCAAGTTGTAAGTACAAGGATAGTAAGACAATAGGTTTATATTGTTTTTTTGTATTTACATGTGTGTAGTTGCTGGAATGTGTTAAATTGTATTCTTTTTGGATAAGGCTGTTTATTCATTTTTTTTCTTTTAAGCAGTTGACCCTGTATATTGTCACCTTGATACAGAGATCAGTTTGTCTTTTTCTTCCTTTTTATATAAAGCTTTCTTTTTAAGACCTGTTGGATTTTTTTTTAGTGGGGGCTCAAGGGGATTGAGTCTGCAGCTCACCAGGGAATTGGTGGGAGGAAGAAGACAGAGGGGAAGAGAGAATCTCTTTGTGTTAGATTTACTAAGCCTGACTTTGCATACCCTCTGGGTGAGGGGAGAGAGAGATTGATCTCTCGGTACTTGTGTTTCAAGGACTTGAAACAGGGAATCTCCTAGAGTATCCAGGGCAGGGAAATCTGGGAGGAGGTAAAGAGAGTGGAATCCCTTTGTTTAGATTCACGGAGCTTGAATCTGTATATCTCTTCAGGAACCCAGGGAGGGAACACCTGGAGGGGAAGAGGGAGAAAGGAAATGGTTTATTCCCCTTTGTTGTGAGACTCAAAGACTCAGTCTTGGGGTCCCCCAGGGAAGGTTTTGGGGAGACCAGAGTGAGCCAGACACTGGAATTCTGGCTGGTGGCAGCGATATCAGATCCAAGCTGGTAATTAAGTTTGGAGGTTTCAGGCTAGCTTCTCATGTTCTGAACTCTAAGGTTCAGATCTGAGTAGGAAAGTTATGACACCCTTATTACACATTTTTCAAGGTACCTGAACTACCAAAAAAAGGGAAATATATACACTGTACTATGCACATAATGAATACTAACTTTATTTATTATGTTGTGAATTATGCAGAGGCAGAAAAGCTATCATTTTAAAAAAGAAAAATGGAAAGCTTTTTTGTAGACTTTGTGTAGCATAAGCCTGACCTTTTAAATACATATCTGGAGATTACTTGGGTTATGTTTGACAGGAGTCTGTCATCCAGCTAAAGTTGAGGACGACTAAGGGTTCAACAGAGTAGATCAGACTCTAAATTCAAGTATTAACCTCAGAGAGCAATGCATTTAAGTATCCTACCATAGTAGATTTAAAAAAAATTAGTTTAGTATGTTGTCCAATAGCTGCAAAAACGTCTATCATCTAAATTTCTTAACAAATAAAACATTCATCACAATTGTATACCCAGCTATTCTGCACTGTACATGGTGTGTAGTCAACTGCTAATACCACAATAAATGAGGACTTTTTTTAAATCAAAGATTATGTTGTCCATCAGTGACTTGAGCGGAGGGCCTTATTAACAACAATTAGTTTTAAGAAAAAATATACAGGTATATACATTTATAGTTTAAACTTATCTGTAACTGCATGGTTCATCTATTACTCAATAGACTAGCCAAAATAGGAACTTTTTTAACATTTAATACTATTTTAAAATGAATTTATAAAGTAGCATGATATTTAAAATTAAAATATTAGTCACTAAAAGGAATAATTAATTCCTGCTGAATAGTATGGCTGTTTTTAGACTGAGTGGGCTTGTTTCTGGGTTGAGATGCACACAAATCAGCAGAAATTCCATTGACATTAGAGTTACACCAGTGTAAAACTACTAAGTGAAGTCACCATCAAGCTTTTATGCTATAAAATGTAAACACAAAAATATAAACATACTTATTCAGAAATGCAAGCAATTTTTCACAATAATACCGTGTTTCAAAGTAACACTTTGTGAATGGTGACACTACAGTTAGTATTCCCCATATTGCAATGAATCTGTTAAAATCTAACAGATATTACATAGCAGATTATTTAAGAAATGTAGCCAAAGATATAATCGTTTGCTGCGACGTTACTCCCAGATTCAGTACTGTGTAAAAATCTAACTGCACTATATTTGCCATCTTTAATTCTAAAACAGAAAAGGCAAAGAACTTCAGTAACAAATCCACATAACCTCTTTAGCCCGATGTGCACAGTGAATAAATAATACTGTTTCATAAAGGGCCTGGGAAATCCTTCTCTGTGAATAGCACCTTGGCAGTGTATAGTAGTTACTTGGAAAGAAAGTTGGATACTTCAAAATTTGGATTTTAACCAATGTGGGCCTGATTCTCTTATCTCTGATGCTGGAATAATGCCACTAACTTAAATGAAGTTATTCCTGATTTACACTAGTGTGGTTTAGGAGAATCAGGTCATATGACTGAAGTGTTTTTGTATCAAGGTTCCTCAGAGCAAATGAAACACCGCTCTGATTCTGAGCTGCAGTAAACTGATAGAATTCCACTAAAGTATAAATCAGCTTAGTTTTATCATCTCAGGATCTGGCCTGCTGTCCCTATTCAATGTTAGATGTAGCACGTTTTCTAAATCAAGGGAAAACAAATCTTCAGCAATTAAAGATTTGATTTACATTCAGTGTTTCATGATTATAGCAAAAGAATATTTCAATCAAGGACTAGAATAAAAGAGATTAGTTACCTTTACTTGTTATATTTGCATCGCAACTCTGAGATGCTGACTTCCCCAGTTCCCGGGGGGTGCTCTACCCCTACTCTGCCCTATTTCACCTGCCTCTTCCTGCCCCCGCTGTTCCCTCACACCTCCACACTGCTGAACAGCTGATGGTGGCAGGTGGGAGGTGCTGGGAGGGTGGGGGAGGAGCTGATCCGTGGGGCTGCTGGTGGGTGCTGAGCACCCATTATTTTTTTTCCATGGGTGCTCCAGAGTCAGCGCCTATAGTAACACTACATTCTCCAGTGTCCCTCTGTGCCAGTCCAGACTGACTCCTAACAAAGGGAGTAGGAGAATGAAGCAATGCTTTGTGACTTCACAAAAGTGGGGAGACAAACCCTGTGTACTGCTATTTCTCTTCATAGCAGTTGGTACTGCATCATCTCTGTAGGTTTACACAGATGCCATTTCAAAGGGAACCACTTCACATCAAACTTTTTGCCAAACTACCCGATACCTCCCAGTCGCTCCTACCCCTCTGTTTTCTGCTCCTAGTCTCTTGCTGTGGGGGCTGGTGATCTTCCTTCCCCCAGCTATTCCTGCTCCCTCCTGGATCTAAGTGACTTCATGTAGAGATGCCCCATACCTCCTCTTCTGAGTATGCACTGACAGCAAAAGCAAGCCCTAAAATTAAAGATAATTTGAATTTTGAAGCTCCAGCATCAGTATCTAGCAATTCCATAGCTCAGGACTGTTAGGATCGGGTGTTCAGATTCAGTCAGATCTTTACATGCTATATCAACTGATGTAGGCATGAATCCATTTTGATTTTGTGAAATCAGCAGCTGTGTGACTAGCTTTTGGATGTCACTTTATTCAAAACATGTTCTACTTATTCATGATTAGCCAAACGCAGTTCAGTGTCCAATAATAAATAATATGCTTAACGAAACACATAATAGGCACATAAGAATATATAGAAAATGCACTGTGCTATTTAACAGATTAAGTATGACAAGTGGTTAGCTATAAAATAATAGTTGTACTCAGTCATTTACTTAAGGCCAAATGAATATTTACCCAAGAGATGGGAATTGTTCCATTATTTCAGTTAAAACATACTTTTAGAAGGATCTGAAATGAACACCATTTAAAAAAAAATTCAAAGTGAACATTATATTTAAATAAGCTTGACTGAGAGTTACTTTGACAAATGTCAACAAAATCCAAGTTAGCGGTGACAAACCAACCTTCACTTACATTTTGAAACTCCAGAGTATGGGCCAGACTATCCACCTTCCATGAGTGCCCAGAGGGGATACTGTGTGTGCATGTTCTCATTTCCATATTTGGAGGAGGATCATCTGCTTCTGCAGCAAGGTCCTACCAACCCTCAGATCTTGCAGAGGCCTTTCCTTGTTGCCTGGGGTCTGCACTTGTGGGAGGGGATAGAACCTGGCTGGGAAGGGAAAGGAAGGGGACAGGTCAAAGAGATGTAAACTGTTCCCCTTCCAGTTCCACAGAAATCAGTGAAGAAAGATAGTGCTATGTTATCTTCTCCACTTCCCTCTCCCTCCCCAGGAGCAGCCAGAACTGGAGGTACAAAGCTTTCACAGATATGGCCCTGCATTAACCAGCAGATCAAGGGAAGTGATTAATCCCCTCTATTCGACACTGGTGAGGCCACATCTGGAGTACTGCATCCAGTTTTGGGCCCTCCACTACAGAAAGGATGTGGACAAAATGGAGAGTCCAGTGGAGGGTAATGAAAATGATTTCAGGCCTGGGGCACATTACTTATGAGGAGAGGCTGAGGAAACTGGGATTATTTCGTCTGCAGAAGAGAAGAGTGAGGGGAGATTTGATAGCAGCCTTCAACTAGCTGAAGGGGGGTTCCAAAGAGGATGGATCTCAGCTATTCTCGGCTGTGGCAGATGACAGAACAAGGAGCAATGGTCTCAAGTTGCAGTGCTGGAGGCCTAGGCTGGATATTAGGAAACACTATTTCACTAGGAGCACTGGAATTGGTGAAGCACTGGAATGGATTACTTAGGGAGGTGGTGGAATCTCCATCCTCAGTTTTTAAGGCCTGGCTTGGCAAAGCCCTGGCTGGGATGATTTAGTTGGGGTTGGTCCTGTTTTCAGCAGGGGTCTGAACTAGATGTCTTCCTAATCTGCTGACTCTAAGAATTATGATGGCCAGAGGGAGTGAGGGTTGTTCCCCTGGTAGGTTGGGGATGGGGTGCTGCGCTGATACAAGAACAGGGGAAGGACTGACAGACTTTGGGCCTAGTCAAAGGCACTGGTGTGTGATTATGTAGGGCATTGTGGGATGGATGCTGACACTTTGCACTGGGATGAGAAATAAACTCTACCCCTATATAACACGACCCGATATAATACTAATTCAGATATAACGTGGTAAAGCAGTGCTCCAGGGGAGCAGGACTGCGCACTCTGGTGGATCAAAGCAAGTTCGATATAACGTGGTTTCACATATAATGTGGTAAGATTATTTTGGCTCTTGAGGACAGCGTTATATTGGGGTAGAGGTGTATATGGCTTTGAGGACTTATATTTTGGACCAAAGAGGGTACTATTGTCAGGAAAGCACGCATAGAGTTACTGGGGACTCCTAAGGGGAAACTGAGGCAGATGTGCCTATTGAGCTGTGGTCCACTCCAGACAGGGACCATCCTAAGACAAAGATGCTATATAAAATCCTGCTCAAGCCTAATTGCATATTAAATGTTTACAATATGGTGACTATGCTTTATATAGCTGGCTCAGTTCTGACATCTGGAAAATATAGTAATATGAGGTCCTGAAGAATTTCAAATTTTCATTGTTATTTTTGGCATCCCATACCAAATGCATATTCATGTTTTTGAAAACACTTCATATTTCTATAGATTTTTTCGTTGTATGCAGGTGCAATTGTAGATTCATGAATACAGCTAATCACTTCTAATACTTACAGGAATGCTGCCATTGCATTGAAATCATCTGTATTTTTTTCTGATGGGTCTGTGTAGGATGTTCAGTGAATGAATTATAGTCTAGAGTAGTCTCCAAGACCTGTGGAAAAATTTCTTGCTTAAGGCCAACTCATCAGAGGTTTAATTTCTTTTCTCTTTAGAGAAAGAAAAAGAAAAATTACTCTTGGCAATAAGGAATTCTCTTATCCTACTCATCCAGAAGGTCCAAATTGGCTTTCTTATTAAAGATGAATAAAAACATTCATGGCAGATAATTTATTCAACAAATTTTAACTTTTTTAAAACAATTTGTCCAAAAGAAGCTTTTGGTTTTTTTATATAGTTGCTATTTGACATTTATTCATCAGATTACGATGGGTTTGGAGCTGCCCTCTGATTTATAACCTCTGTATGTTGAACTAGTTATTAGGATGTTTACTATATGAATATAATGGTGTAGCTCAACAGGGCACTGTCTGGAAAAGCAAGTAGGAAAGAGAAGAATGGCTCAAGATGGCCCATCTCTCAGCAAACACTTGAGTTAAGGAACAATGCCAGAAGAATAAACTGTTAAAATAAACAATACTTTTTCTTTCTGAACACTATCTGATCAACATAGACCCATGGCCATTGGTCCTGGGAGAGTGGCAGGTGCTGAACTCGGCCAGACCTTCCAAATAAGAATAGTTGATACACAGGGTATTGTAGCCAAGGTCCCAGTCTACAAGTGGGAGAACTGTGAAATTCCACCCCAAGACAGGTGAAGGCATGACACCTCCGACCTGAGCGGATGAGCTCAAAAAGACCAGGAAGGGGCCATTGGTGCAGCTAGCCCTGTAACCGTGACAGGATTCTCTGACTGTCCAGGTACAGTTCCTTGAAAGTTTTTAATATTCAGGTTCAAGTTAATACAAGCCACTGCATTATCTTTATGTGGGGCTCAAGCACTAGAGAGAAGTCCTGCCGCCCTAGAAAGGGTCCTGCCATTCTATTACAACTCATCTCTGAGATTTCAGGTTTATTTTTGCATGTGTGGGTGGGTCAGTATAAAATACATAAGATGTCAGTCTGTTCACATTTCATTCATACACAATAAATCCTTAAACTCAAAATAAACTATGTAGAAACACCCAACAGTATTCAGAGATCAGTTTTTGTGTCTCCAGTTCCCTGTGCTAGATTTCCTCCTTCCCACAAAAAAAGCCTTACTAGGCTAAGCTTCACCTGCTTTTTTTTCTTTTTCAATTCAGGAAGGCACTCTGAAACTCTCTACAGGGATTCAACCCCAAAAACTTGACTCTATGCTCTGGTTCAGGATGTACTTCTCCAGAGGGGTACCAGAAGCCCTATGTCTCCCATCCCAAACCCCTCCTCCTGCTGATTTCGTTGCACACATCCAAGCAAGGAACAGAAAACATGCTAAGATCAGTGAGACCACGGGTAGAATTTAAAAAACCAGCAAACGAACTCACTACACTATTTGATCAATCCCCAGAGGAAAATCATTAGTGTTTTAATGGAGTTATTTCTAATAATGAGTATAATTGTGATCTGCTTGGAGGCATTCTGTGGGCAGAAAGATGCTGAATTCATGGAAGTCATAGTGCTGCATTTTCTCATGATCTGGCCTCTTTGGGGCACTCAAGGTGCAAAGGGGACAGAACCTGACTACAACTATGTAGCAGAGAATTTCCTTGGTGGCGGGGGGAACTCCCTGGTAGAGCTCATGTGCTGAATGCAGGCCTGTACGTCTAACACCTCTTCATGACCTAACAGGCTAGTTGGAGATGGAGTGCGGTGTCGCAGCTCCCCTCCACCATGGCCATCCTGCACTTTGCATCAGGGCTGGGACTGACCATGAGAACTGGGAAGCCCCAACCCAATCACATTAGTCACTGCAGCTGGCTTGCAAAGATCTAGTCACTTCCACCACCACCCCACGTTTACTGAGGCACCTACTTCATCTTGAGTTTTTTCTCCTGACAAAACCAGACATACTTCAGATTCCTCAAAGCTCCTATTGATCCGCTTAACTCTTTCAATATTTTATTGTTCTTACCTTTTCTCTCTCTGGCTTGTCTGATAATCTCCTCCTGGCCTCCTCTACCCTACCCCTCTTTGTAGTATAGGCTCCTCTTTTACCATCAGATATTTGAGCAGTCCGTCACAAAGCCACAATGCCTGCTGCTTCTTTTTATTTTTATTGCAGCTTAATTAAGATGTCACTGAAAATATTCCAGGCTCCTTTCATATCAGTGCAGCTAGATTCATGCCTTATCAGTGAATGGTGTTTTCATCCCCTAGAACTTATGGGGATAGCTACATCAGAAGTTAATCTTGGGGAAGGGAGATGGTGGTGCTATAGCTGCTTTTCCCCCGAAGTGCAGTCAGAGGAGAGGCAGCTTTACAATTTGTCCAGGCTTCCATATAAGTTCCACTGGTGGAAGCTGACAGGGAGATGTGTTGAATCTACTTCCCGCTCTTGGACAGCCCGACCTACTTTGGGGACTATGCCAAATGATTCTTAACACAATTATGGAGTGGAGTTGCAGGCAACTTGCATTGTTGTTCTGTCTGAGGCTAATGTAAGGGACCCACAGTCTTCCAGGGGACTGTTTCTGCCAGTGTACAACCCAGGGAGTGCATCTTGCCCATAGAGTTTATACTTCCTCCAACTGCATCATGCTCACTAGATTTCTTAAAATCTAATCCCCTAGCGCCCCTGTTCTTGCAACCCTTCCCTTAGTATTGCTATGCCAAATGTCAACAAGTAGCATTGTTACATCTAGTCATCTAGGTTCCTTTTCTTTTAATTGTGTGAGCAAGATTTTAGTCTTGAATAAATACTTGTTGATAGTTTGGTAAACCAAAGGCCTTTGGCAGAAGTCATGATGAGCAGTAGAAGAGTTTGCTCTCTGTCTTAATCTCTCTGCTCAGATAAAATCAATTCTTGTAACAACATTGCTTCCTAAGAGACAGGTATTGGTATATGGACTGCGATTTGTGGAAGAAGGGATTGCCTGTGTGTTCTTGGAGTGCCTCTGTTCCAAGACTGCTGCATATATGTAAATAAAGCAAGTTGTTTTGTAGAACATATCGTGAGCCTAAATCACTGATTTCTTGTCCATTGCAAGGCCCCATACTTCAGCTACTATTCAGCAGACTGGCCATGCAGATGGTCAAAATGGGGACACTGGTGTCAGAAGGCAGAGCAACACTATATTGAATTCAAGTAGCTCATGAGCCTATCACCAACCTTCCCTACCACTTTTACATTCTCAGTCAAGCCTTTTCCTTTCTTGTCAGAATATATCTAACTCCCTTATCCTTTGCTGTCTAGTCTAACATGTCCAGTCTAAAATGTACCGTACTCATTACCATAGTATTAAAACTGGATCCTTCAGACCTCGTATCATATTTGATGCCTTAAATTGTGCCCTTGGAAAGCAAAGGTGTCCTTCAGGAGGACAATACAGAGCCACTATGCCACACAACATTCCAGATGGAGTCTGTCATGCCTGTTGCAATGATTTATTCACAGAAGCAAGAGATCCAAATAGGGACCTCAATCTGGATTCTTTGTGCCAAATTCTGTCATGGAGTATGCAGGTGCACGTCCCTTGAGCTGAATTTGGCCCCTTTGATTCATTACATTGTTTAGATTTAAAATATTTTGTGTTGCTCATTAAAAGGAGAAATGGAGCAGACCATTAAAATGCTTCCAAAAATAAATATCAATTTAGTGTGCAGACTGCCTCATCTGTTGTGATCATTTAACTGCATTTCCCCCCATCATTATGTGTAAAAGTAAGAAGACTCAAATTCTGACACTACAGTACCACCACAAGTTTGATCTAGTTCCTTATTTCTTTTGGAGTATTTTTGTTTGGTTCCTTGGCATTCTTTTTACATGTTGTACAACATTTGTGTGTTTCTCCTTCAGATCTGTTTCTGGAAGTGGGCAGATAAGATCAGTTTTAGAAGGAAAAGATCCTTAAGTATTACAAACATTAGTTAGCACTTCAGAGCATGTTAAAATGCATACAGTGAACCAATTAAAAGTTTTACATTTATATTGTTAGAGATAAAATAAGTGCATTTGGGAAAACAACTTAGCCATCTTACCCTTTGCTGTGGATCAGTGTTTCTTAAAGAGAGATGTGGCAGTTGCATGGTTTTTTAAAGTGTTTTCTCTGACTTAAAATTCTAGATGGTGCTAAGATTTCACTGAAGGTGTTTATAACGCAAACTTTTTGGATTCTGGTTTGCTGTAATGCATCTACTCAATATGCCTTATGCAACTTGAAAATGCAAGTTAATCTTGCTAACCAGGAAAAATAAGAAAGGAAGTGTGTGGTTTTTTTTCTTTTGAAATTTAGTTTATACTGAAATATATCCAGTCTGAAAATGGAGTATGAAAAATATTGGTGACATTTTTTAAAAAGATGCAAGAGAACTAGACACCCAAATCTATTGGGCACCCTCCTCCCTTAGGCTTCTTTGAAAATCCCAGCCTATTCCTTGTCTTACTCCCCCATCACCTCACTTCTTCTTAAAATGTGTATTCTAGTAGTTAGAATAGGGAATTAGGATTCAGAATTCCCAGGTTCTATGCAACTGATATGCTGTTTGATCTTGGCAAATCACTTAACTTCTCTGTCTGAAGTTACGCAGTTGGAAAACATGTTTTCCTCACAGAGATATTATGATGCTTGCTTAACCTAAAACCAGTTTGTATATATTTATCAGATAAAAGGCAAAATATGCTTTATTTCTTTATTTTTCTTTCATTCTTGCTGTGGTAGAGAAAGTGTTGAAACTATTGCAGACAATTAAACCAGGATCCAGACTCAATCCACTCTGTGTTCATGGTTTGATTAGGTCAAAGCCTCTATCACTTATTGTCTCAGCTATGGAGAGCAGCCTGTTTCTTGCAGTAGAAGAGAGCAGTAAATCCAGTAGGGCTGTCACAACACTGTATCTAGTCTGCAGCTGACAAAATAGATCAGACTCCTCATCCTCGCTTTCAAGGTTCTGTACAGCATTGCTCACCCTACAACTTAGTATTTGTCTCTGCTGCGCCCCACCCTTCCCACATACCATATGCTCTACCAACTCCTGTCTTAACATGCCCTTCACCACCTTGTCCCACTCGCAATTCTGTGCTGTTTTCATGCTGCCCTTATGTCTAGGGCAGCTTCCCCCTTCCAGAGTACAAAGCATGAAAGTGTACTGTTTTTCCTGCATTTTGCTGCATTAAACAGAGTGTATGTATAGAAAGAGACATTACTGAACCACAGCTTGTAATGATGTAGCTTGTTCAGAGAACTCATGATGATGTTTAACTGGAAGGCCTTTTTTTTGCCAGCATGTACTTCTGTTCATCATCACTCCATTTTATAGTACTTGTGCAACCCAGTAAGCTGCCTAAGTAGGTTTTACCACTTACTCCCACTATCAATGACTTTCATGTTTTCCGCAGAACCAATTAACTTAATCAGTTTTTTTCCATTGGGGAAAGGCTGGCTGCATATTTATTTGCCCCATGTATTTGCATGTGGCAGCCAACTTTTTGTGCCAGCAGAAATCAACACAACATAAAATTAGCTAGCAGAAGGAGAGAATGAAGAGTAGGTGGAGTGCTGCCACTATTGTTTAGTATGACAGCAGCATAAGAACATGCATATTAGGCAAGAGGAGAGAAGGCAGGGCAGGGAACTGAAGGGAAGAGTTTGGAGAAGAGCAGGTGAAGCAGGCAGATGAGCCAAGGATGGCCTGGGCCTGAGCAGAGGAGGAGGTGAGAGGTATAGGTCTGCTGCTATGTCTGGTGGGAGGGGTTGCAGAGGTAGACTTGACTGGCACAGGCAGTGGTGATGCAAGAGGCTGAGATAGAGATGATAGTGTGAGAGTAGCAAAGGAGAGGCAAATCAGTAAGGAAGTGCAGGAAACAGAGTAGGATTTTCTAAAAGCATTCTAAGGTTCTGGCCTAACTGTTCCCATCACACTCAGTGGGAGTTTTACCATTGATGTTAATGGGAGCAGAATAGGTCAAGGCTGAGCTCTTTTGAAAATGCAACCCTTAACCTTATTCCTGGCTGTAAAAGAAACAAAGATTTTCACTGTAAATTCATTTTCTTAAAATCAACTGTCCCTTCTCAGCCTGTTATCATGGAACGATCACACCCAAAAAACCACCGCAGCAGCTAAATTCTGATTGTATCCCTGTTCAGTTGCAAGTGGGGAAAGGGAGAGGGTCATTGATCTGCCAAGAATCACTTAAAAGCCAAGTTTATCTAGGCAGAAGAGGCCCCTTTATACTTCCTGCAATAAGCCAAGAGACTGCACATCTCTCCCTGTTGAAATAAAACCATGACAACAACATATGCTGATAACTGAAAGGGCTGCTGTTATTAGTGGTAGTAATAATAGTACAGTGGTAGCTTAGGCATTGTACAAACACTCTACAAGGAGTAAGTGTTAGGCACAAGCAGGCAAGCCAAGATTTCTCAAGAGATGCAGAAATGGTCCAGTTCTTTAAGAATATAATGTACAAGAGGAGGGGGAATCTCTTAACAAGAGAATCTCACTAAGACCACCTTTGAGTAGGCTTGGAAGGATTAAATTTGTATTGGTAAATGTCAGTAAATGTTGATGTCACTGTACCACACAGGCAAATTAAAAAAAAATACTTCCATTGATTAATAATCAAAATATACAGGTAGGCAAAGTAAGAAGTGTTGCTTGAGCATTTAGTGGGGTTTGATTTAAGGATATTTACTTTCTATATTTTCACATGTGATGTTGATAGTTTGTGTTTTAAAGGTTATAAGTCTTTGTCTTTGAATTTCAATGTCTGCAGGCATTCAATAATTACTGTCTGAGCTCCCTAATTTCTCGCAACTGTGAAAATTTAAATTGATAAAAATGAAAAAAATGCTTAAATTTTGATATCTATTGAAATTATATAAAAAAAATCTAATTCTGCCAAGCCTAATTATGAGAGAGTGATGTAATCGTGTGGTCCAGTTCCAAACACATGTAAAGTCTGTAGAATGGCAAGCAATCTTCTGGCAAGCTATAGGTGTCATTTTTCATGGTTTCTATCTAAAACATGACCAGTTGTGAAATTTTAGTTTCCTCTTAGCTATGACTTTGAGAATATGATTATCCTAAGTTAAAGCTTGACCAAGAGTAAGAATGTTTTTATCATTGAAAATAGTTAACATTAATAATGTGTCCTTCCACACACAATACCAGCTCCTGAACGATCTTCTGTAAAGAAAAAGTTGTCTCTTTAGTGAAAGGGAGAATAGAAAAGCCACTCCTATATTGAATCTACAGATCAAAATTGCTGCCGCTTAACCAATTACATAGATTTCAGAATCTGCACTTCTTGCAAGAAAGCATTACTGGCCCACTTTTGTTTTTAAAATTCATATTGCTGTGCCCTCCCTATGCCCACCTCTGCATCCGTTGATTAAGTAGCCAACATGAAGAGCGAACAGGGGAAGGCAAGAGTTAGAAACATCAAATGAAGGATTGAGGGAAAGCAGGAGAGCTCAAAGGGAGGCAATCCAGTAGAGTGCCTATGTGTTTTTAACATTGTTTAACCTTGCAAACCAGCTGCTTGAAAAGAAAATGCTTTCTGGGATCAAAACTGTCAAATGAGCCTCCATCTCAAAATGAAAACCGAATTTTTAAACCTCTGTAAATCTGGAAAATAAGCTCAACCTCCTGCATCACTTTAGTGTTATTCAAACAGTTGCTAATCTCTACAGTACTTTGACCCCTCCTTTTGCAGCATCCAGCTGAGGACTCAGAAGCAAGTCAGAGTAGCTGCCTTCATCCTCTGTCACCTTCAAAATCCAAAGGCTCAAACTGATACCAGAATTCTTCTGCAACATGATCATACCTTCCTGGGGAGACAGGTGCCAAAGGAAATTCCATAGTGCCAGTGGTATCCTTGGTCTTAGGGTATGTCTACACTATTAAATTAGATTGAATTTATAAAGTCAATTTTTTCAGAAATCGATTTTATACAGTCAATTGTGTGTGTCCCCACTTAAGACCATTAAGTAGGCGGAGTGTGTCCACAGTACCAAGACTAGCATAGACTTTTGGAGCATTTCACTGTGGGTAGCTGTCCCACAGTTCCCACAGTCTCCGCTGCCCATTGGAATTCTGGGCTGAGTTCCTAATGCCTGATGGGGCAAAAACATTGTCGCGAGTGGTTCTGGGTAAATGCTGTCAGCCCCTTCCCCCATCCATGAAAGCAATGGCAATAAATCACTACTTGCCTTTTTTCCTGGGTTACCAGTGCAGATGCGATACCATGGCAAGCATGGAGCCCACTCAGCTCACTGTCACCGTACGTCTCCTGGGTGCTGCCAGACATGGTATTGCATTGCTACACAGCAGCAGCTCATTGCCTTTTGTCAGCTGACAGGGCATTACGACTGGTAGCCATTGTTCTTGTCTCCTGGGTGCTCTTATAGCCAACCTCGATGAGGTCATTCGGGGGCACATGGGCAGACACGTGTGCTCCTGGCTAGCCTCAGTGAGGTTGCTCAGGGGCACCTGGACATAAATGAGAGACGACGATGTCTAGCAGTTGTACTGCACCGTCTTCTGGCGAGCAGCCAGGAGATGATGATGATGATGTCTAGCAGTTAGGCTGGCAGCAGATGGTGCAGTACAAGATGTATAAGAGAGATGGAGTGGATCAAAACAATAAAGAGACCAGATTTGTTTTGTATTCATTTGCTCCCCAACACCATGAATAGTGGGGGAGGGATAGTTTAATGGTTTGAGCATTGGCCTGCTAAACCCAAGACTTTGAGTTCAGCCCTTGAGGGGGCCATTCTGTGTAAAATCCCTGTAAGCCATGTCATCAGTAGCCCCTTCCTCCATCAGAGCTATAGCAAACAATCATTTTGCACCTTTTTTTTAGTGCAGACACCATTACACAGCAAGCATAGAGCCCACTCAGATCACCTCCACAATTATGAGCACTTTAAATACTACGCGCATTATCCTGCAGTATATGCAGAACCAGAACCTGCAAAAGCAAAACCAGATGAGGAGGCAATGGCAGCACAATGATGAGAGTGATGAGGACATGGACACAGACTTCTCTCAAAGTACGGGCCCTGGCAATGTGGACATCATGGTGTTAATGGGGCAGGTTCATGCCATGGAACGCCGATTCTGGGCCCAGGAAACAAGCACAGACTGGTGGGACCGCATAGTGTTGCATGTTTGGGACAATTCCCAGTGGCTGCGAAACTTTCACATGTGTAAGGGCACTTTCATGGAGCTTTGACTTGCTTTCCCCTGCCCTGAAGCTCAAGAATATGAAGATGAGAGCAGCCCTCACAGTTCACAAGCGAGTGGCAACGGCCCTGTGGAAGCTTGCAATGCCAGAAAGCTATGTCTGTTGGGCATCAATTTGGAGTGGGCAAATCTACTGTGGGGGCTGCTGTGATCCAAGTAGCCAATGCAATCAAAGAGCTGCTGATATCAAGGGTAGTGACTCTGGGAAATGGGCAGGCCATAGTAGATGGCTTTGCTGCAATGAGATTCCCTAACCGGGGTGGGGCAATAGACAGAACTCATATCCCTATCTTGGAACCAGAGCACCAAGCCAGCGAGTTCATAAACCGAAATGGGTTCTTTTCAATGGTGCTGCAAGCACTGGTGGATCACAAGGGACATTTCACCAACATCAATGTGGGATGGCTGGGAAAGGTACATGACACTCGCATCTTCAGGAACTCTGGTCTGTTTCAAAAGCTTCAGCAAGGGACTTTCTTCCAAGACCAGAAAATAACAGTTGGGGATATTGAAATGCCTATAGTTATCCTGGGGGACCCAACCTACCCCTTAATGCCATGGCTAATGAAGCTGTACACAGTCAGCCTGGATAGTAGTCATGAGCTGTTCAGCTATAGGCTGGGCAAGTGCAGAATGGTGGTGGAATGTGCATTTGGACTTTTAAAAGTGCACTGGTGCTGTTTACTGACTCAGATAGACCTCAGCAAAACCAATATTCCCATTGTTATTACCGCTTGCTGTGTGCTCCACAATATCTGTGAGAGTAAGGGGGAGACATTTATGGTGGGGTGGGAGGTTGAGGCAAATCACCTGGCCTCTGATTACATGCAGCCAGACACCAGGGTGTTTAGCAGAGTACAGGAGGGTTTGGTGCACATCAGAGAAGCTTTGAAAACCAGTTTCATGACTGGCCAGGCTACAGTGTGAAAGTTTTGTTTGTTTGTTTCTCCTTGATGGAACCCCCTCCTCCTCCTTGGTTCACTCTACTTCTCTGTAAGCTAACCACCCTCCCCTCCCACCTTCAGAGGCAATAAAGTCCTTGTTGCTTCACATTCATGCATTCTTTATTAATTCATCACACAAATAGGAGGATAACTGCCAAGGTAGCCTGGGAGGGGTGGGTCAGGAAGGAAGCACAGGTGAGGGTGAGGGAGGAAGGAAGGACAAGGCCACACTGCACTTTAAAACTTCTTGAATGCCAGCTTTCTGTTGCTTGGGCAGTCCTCTGGGTGAGGAGGTTATGGAACTTGGGGAGGAGGGTGGTTGGTTATACAGGGGCTCTAGCAGTGATCTGTGCTCAAGCTGCCTATCCTGAACCTCAACCATACACTGGAGCATATCAGTTTGTTCCTCCAGGAGCCTCAGCATTGCCCCTTGCCTTCTGTCACCAAGCTGACACCACCTATCATCTTCAGCCTGCCACCTGTCCTCGCATTCATATTGTGCTTTCCTGGACTCTGACATTGTCTGCCTCCATTCATTCTGCTTGGCTCTTTCAGTGTGGGAGGACTGCATGAGCTCAGAGAACATTTAATCGTGAGTGCGGTTTTTTTGGCCTTCTAATCTTCGCTAGCCTCTGGGAAGGAGGAGATAGTGTGAGCTTTGAAACATTTGCAGCTGGTGGAGGAAAAAAGAGGGAGAGTGGTAGTTAAAAAGACACATTTTAGAGGACAATGGGTAGACTCTTTCATGGTAAACCTTGCTGATAACATTACATAGCACATGTGCTTTCAGTACAAGGTCACATTTTGCCTCTTATTGAGGGTATGCTGGTTTGGTGTAAGATCTTTCATGCAGGGCTGGGCAACAGAATTTGGCTTGCAGGCAGCCATGGTAAGACAGTCTTTTGGCTTCTTTAACCTTCATAATGTGGGAATGGTTTTAAACAGCAGCGCCCTAATTTCCCATACCAAGCAGCCATTGGGTTGGCCATTTTAAAGGAGGAGGGGCTGCAGTTTTTGGGTTAATGTGCAGCACAAACCCAACTAAAGCCCCCCACTCCTACACACCCCCAATTTTCTGGGATGATTGCTTCACCCCTCCCCACACCACATGGCTAACAGCAGGAAACATTTCTGTTCAGCCAAAGGCAAACAGCCCAGTGGGAAGAGACACCTTTGAATGTCCCCTTAATAAAATCACCCTATTTTGACCAGGAATGATATCAGTCTCCTGAGGATAACACAGAGAGATAAAGAATGGATGATGTTTGAATGCCAGCAAACACCGGGACCATTCACTGCCATGCTTTGTTATGCAATGATTCCAGACTACATGCTACTGGCCTGGCATGGTAAATACAGAAAAAAAGCATATCTACTAAACACAAATCCCCATTCCTTCCAGCAATCATTGCTATCCCAATCCCAGGAGAGACTCTAGAAACTGGAAGATATTAATGATTTCTACGTCTTAGAAGGCAGAAATAGTGTACTTAGGAAGATGTCTTTCTTTCCTCTACATGCTTTGTGCAGGCTCTGCTCTAATAAAAATAACAATCCTGCTTTGCTCTCCTGAAACTGTGTAACATTCACTTCATATAGATTGCTCTGATTATTTTTCCTCACCCATTTTGTAGAGATGTGCCTTCCATTCCTCACCTTTATCACTCCTGTCTCACCTCCTTTTCCATATATTGTTTCTTGGGGCAACGAATAATCCTGGCTCACGAATATCAGATGTATGTAAGTTAGATGGCAGAATCATGTTCCAGCAGGGTTATTTTATATAAATTATAGAAAAGCAGACTTTCTGCCTTTCAGATCTTTAATATTTAGATGTTTGGATTTTGTACAGCACTTTCATTTTCACAGCAGCTGTAGGCATGTTGTTTCCAAGTGAGTCTGTGTGCAGACCATTTTCTGAGCCACCTTGTCTGATGAAACACTTTCAGCTTACATCAGTGGAGTCAGTTGGCTTGACTTTTTTTTTTTAAATTCTTGTAAAATATGTATTTTGATATTCCACATCCACATCTGCCATAAGTCAATGAGAGCCCTTGTGATTATTTGTTGTGCTACCATAAATTTAACAAAAACTATGCCAAGCAAAGCTGTGCAGAGCAACCTCAGAATTCTGAAGGCTAGTGGTGATCAGAGAACAATAATATTAGCATTGCATGGCTAGCTTAATCTCTTTTCTCCTGTAACCTTAACACTGTTTCAGACATTGATCAAAAATAAGACAATTCACTAATTTCCTTCCAATGAAGTTTAGTATCTAATTATAATTAAGTGGCATTTAATTAAAACACTTTTCCTAAGTGGGTCTTTGCTGAATCATGTTAACGGGCTCATTTGGGTTATCACATATGGTTTCTGTTTATCATGTGTAGTGGGAGTAGACTTGGTTGGTGAATCTTAATATGCTTTATACAGCTGTTCACCACACACTAAGGAGCTGATAAGCAAACATTAGCTAGCTGCTGAATGCAATAATAAACTGAGATATGTACCTATTGTGTAATCCGGCACACATGTGCCAGTTACTTTTTGTACCTTCCATTTTACTTTAACCATGAATAGCTTTAATATATTCTACAACCCTCCTTATGTTTTAAAACTTTTGAATTCAATTCCCACTTAAATGTTTACCTTTACACCTTTTTAATTTCTTTACATATTGTGACTGGACTTTTCTCCAGTGTTGTAAGAGCTATCATAATGTTTCTTCCCAGACAACTTAGTGAATTAACATGCTTGCCAGTTTCAAGGCTGCAGAAATGTTCCATGCTCACTGCTGTGAGCCTTACACTTGGCAAGTGCCAACAGGTCTGCAGTGATGTTTAAAAGAATTTTATTCATTGGCAACTCCACCATCATTCCTTAGTGTCACCTCTCTCACTGTTCTGGCCATGATCTTCTCCTCCCCACCCTCCTAGCAGGCATCCTGTCTTTTGCTGCATCATATTCAAGCTCTTCACTAGACCACGTCAAAATCTTTCAAACAAACCCTTTTTTTCCAATGAAAAAGGACAAATTTTCAAATTGGAAAAAATTCACAGACTTTTAGTTCTGCTGAAATACTTGGTGTTTGTGGTTTTTTGTTTGTTTTTGTTTTAATGAATTGTTTCTGCTGTTCTGAATTAATTTTAATTTTTGGTGTCTCACTGGGAAATGTTAGGTTGAATACAGGCTCTCATGTTATGTGGTATCGTTCTGGCTTGGTTGGCTGAGTGTGCAGATAAATTCTTGGAGACTGTGTGATACACTGACTCCAGCAGCGTCTCACTCTGGCATTCCTTTGTGCTTGGGGAAGCAGGCTGATAGTGTGTGGACACACTGGGGGTCACTGAAGCAGGCCAGCTACTTTGATTTCATAAGCAGTACTACTGTCTCCCTCTTGGTGTGAGGTTTTCATCAGTGTTTGCCTCTCAGCTCTGCTTGTTCACCTGTTGGGTGGAGAGGAAATATTTCCCTACTTCTGAGAGGTTCAAAAGTGATTGGCAATGTGGGAAAGACTTCTCAAAAAGGCCTATGGCTTGTTCTTAATTTTTGAAAGGAGAAGACTGGTGACAGCCTTTGGGATAGACCAGTGTCACATCCTATGTGTTCCTCTGAGCATGGCAGACCACAAACAGAGGCTGCAAAGAAGCAGCAGTCCTTTCAGATACAATTAAAGGAATATTTTTCAACTCCAACTTGAGATTGCTCCCTGGGAAGGGCATTGCCTGATTCCTTAAACAGTCCTGGGAAGGGAAGGGGACTCACTCGTGACCTGGAAGCTTCAAGAGATGAATGTTCCCCTGACAAACATTGATGTTGAAGGTTGTGATAACTCATAATGACATCAGTGATGCTGAGGAGTCTTTCCTTCAGAGTGCAGCTCCAGTTAGTCCATCCTTTGTATACTCAGACCAGCATGAGGGTGAAGCTGTGCTGGAGATTACTCCAGGGCGTGCTAGTGGCCAGGGAACTATCCCTCTCTAATAAATGCTGAAGGCCTTTTTCAGTCCTGGCATGGACATTTTTCTTAGCTCTCAATTGGGATGAAATGTGACTGCAGCCCCTAGCAGTGCAAAGAGGCTCTGTGTGCATTGGTAGGAGGGCATTGCTCTTGCAATATGTCACTTTCAGCAGCAAACAGCAATTTAGATCCCAGGTGGCAGGCCCAGTAAATCAACAAAACCATCCTCCTGGCTTTGGAGGTATTGTTGGATTGTACAAGGGCAGTGCATCAACAACAGGCTCACAAGGTCAGTCTAGGCAACAAGAAAGTGAACATCAGGAATGATTACACAAATAGGAACACTGGAACTGTTAGTGGCTGAGTGCCAGAGCAGTCACACCCACTGAGTTCACAAAACCACACATAGCAATGGCAGTACCACTGCTCACAAGTGTGGCAGCAGCATTGTCAGTTCCAACCTCAATTGACCGCATGCCGCCATCTGTGTGCAGCTTTGAGAAGCAGCATACTGTGCACCACATTTTGTAGAAAACTGACAGCTGTCACTTTGGTGTGGTTAAAGCCCCTGAGCTATCACTTGGCTTTGAGGTTACAGATGACTGGGTCAATGTATTGAAGGCAGTGCATGGTGGTGGACTCTCACACATTCCTTGCCTTGCCCATTACCTGAATCTTGCTGCCTGAGAATTCCTGCAAAAAGAGAGGAGTGCCTGTAATTGTCCTCCTATGGCCTGAAAGATCTGTGTGCAAAGTGGCTCTAGAGAGCACTGGCCTGCCACCACCTCCCTATATGTATCTCTTGTGGAGAAGACAGGTTGCCTGTGAAGGTTTCCCTGACACCTCTCTGCCAGGGAGCAGAATCTGCCATCCTGTGCTCCTTTACTGTGACTAACAGAAGCTTCTCCATTGCCTTTCCTCTTCTCCCATAGATATTACTCCTTCATATTACCCTCCCCTGGAGCCCCATTCCCTCTCCAGGAGTGCAGGCATGATGGCTGACAAAGGACATCCTTTCCCAGATTAGTTCAATAACCAAAACATTTTTGGTTTAATTTTCCCTCCCAGAACCCTAAAATTGGAAACATCACGATTTATATTTTCAAAATATTTTGCAATACTCTCCCCCTTCAGAATATTTGGATCAGCCTTCACCTGCAATATTTTACATAATCATACTCCTGACTACACTTTCTTCCTTTCATGTACCTACCTACCTTGTTCGCTCTGTTATCTTTGGGCTTGACCTTTAATCAAGCAAAACTTCATTTGAAATCACACCTGAATCAGAACTGGCCCTATGAAGTTCTTTCTAACTGTCCTCTTATAGAATAATCCTATGGAACTGAGATAAATGCAATGCAAGAACTGGATCAAAATACCCTTTTATCTTAAACAAATGAAAAACGTCATCACTCTAATTTCTGGAGACCTAATCCAGAGTCCATTGACATCAATGGAAAGAATCTCACTAACTACAATTCTACAGAACGGCTCAAAAAGCTTGCAAAACTAACATCATTCTTAAATACATTCTACAGGTTTATAGAGCAATTTGAATAGCACCTTCTGGGTTTCATGCACATTAAATTTTATAGGAGTTTTGCATAAGAATCACAGGACTGATTTTTTTTTTAATGTTTTATGCTGTTTGCTAAGCTGGAATAGTGTCTTGCCTTTTTTTACCTTCCATCCTCCATCTTTCTACTCAAATCCTAACTTAAAAAACAGTTCATTTGATAAAGACTGGTGAATTTTCTACACCGGAACTCTGCGTTTTGTTTTGTCTCTCAGATCATTGTTTTATGAAAAGCCCAAATTGGCTCATCACTTCCAAAATAGGCTTCCCAGGACTAACAAGATTGTAATGGCTCTTTACAGTGCAGGTCAAAAAGGTTCTTTCAAATGTGTTTTTCTACAGAAAATAGGAGTTTTGACACAGCAAAATTTTTCATGAAAACTCTCTGCTTTTTATAGAAATGAGTTTTTGTTGAAATCTTTTTAGATGAAAACTGAAATATAAGTTTTGTTTGAAAACCAAAAAATTCTGAGTTGTATCCAAAAGCTTGTAGTTTTGCGTTCTTCAACTAAAGTCTAATTTTTTTCTCTTTTGACGCAGGGGAAAAGATACATTTTCCAGTCTGCTCTAGTCATTTAATCTGCAAAAGCTCAGGAGCCCCTATTCTGTTGGTGGTTCTAGTGCTATCATCACCAGTTGTGCTTTAAGTACTGTGACTAATACCTGCCATGGGTGGTTCATTCTCTCTCATATTCTCCCCAAGAAGAGAATTGTGTGCGCACAATGTAATGTTTTGATTTGGTAGGGTTTTGTGTTTGGGGTTTATTTTATACATGCACTGGTACAGAGTTGTTGGAGAAGGCAAGACTGAAGAAGTGCACCTTGTGCTTGGCTGTGGCTCATGAGAAATTATGGATCTTTTAAAAAGCCTCCTTAGGCTCAGGGCATATGAAGGGAAGTCAAACATTCTCCTAAGGTTCTAGGGAGATTAGGGACCTTGGGAGAGGTGTAATGTAGCAACAGAAGGTATCACTCTTTTCTCCCCTAACCCCAGTGCCCTCCTGCCTGGCTGGCTGCTCCTGCTTCCCAGCACCATCACATGAGCTGCCAATGAGCTGAAATTGCTGTAGCTTATCAGTTTCCCATGTCCCATGCTTACTACTTAAAATATTCATAACTTTTAAAATAAGAGTCTAAATTAGACTGTTTAATTACCTAATCTTTATTTATGTGCACTACAGCTCTATCCTTTATCTTTACTTCTTGGGGTGTCTCTTGCAACAAAGTGAATAAAAACACTGACATTTGTGAACTCTGGACACCTCTTGAGAGGGAAGCGATGTCCTATTTAATTAATGAATCCTTCATCCACTAGGCATAAAATCGAGTAGGAAAACTCCTACCTCTGCCACAGACCATTACCAACTGTAAGGCCGATATTTCTGTGTGAATTTTATGGGCAGGCAGTGCAAAATCAAGCTTACAATAGCAACTCTGTGGCAGTAGAAACTATGGAGCAGCTGTAACAGATCCACAATAATGGCCTGATGATGGGCTGTCATTTAAATCAGGACCAATCATAGTTCCTCCAACTTTCACAGAGTTAACCAGGCAGTCAAATAGAGTAGAATGCAATAGGATGTGCCTTTAAATCTGACTCTTTTATCCATGGCGATCAATAATGATTAACACATCACTCTCCCTCTTTGACTCTTCAGGGATATGTCTTTTCAAGTGATGATGATGCTGCGTACTTTCCCTTTCGAGTCTGAATGTCTTCATGATGAGTGATAAATCTATAAACATTTGACCTTAATGAGGAGCATGGTATACATTTTCTTTTAGTTTTGTATGAGCTGTATGGGAGCCAAATTAGGCCTGTCACATGTTGTTGACCTGAATTTGAGTGGGAAGGGTGCATGAGGACACATTCTCCAGCATGTGTCCAACTGAAAATAAGTCATTTACTTTCTGGCCTGTCCATTATGATTAGCAGAACACTAACTCTACTTTACACACCCTTTATTCTTCTTTCAAAGTGGACTATCTCTTGTTCCTGATCTGGTGACTTCCATTTTAGATAAGGGTTTTTGGAGGCAAAATGCCCTATTTGGGCTGAATCACAGCCTTTCAAAGAGCTTTTGTCCCTGATTTAGATTGAGTATGCAGCCAATCTAAATACAAATTCAATGTGTTGATGTAAGACTGAAACAGAGTCATTTGTTTCTGCGGTGGGTCTGAGTCAGATCTATCCTGTGGCTCTACTGATGTCATTCTCATTTGGGTAAATAGAGAGGGTATCTGTTTTTTGTATACCTGAGTTGTATAAGGCTTGAAGTATCATATTCTGAAGTGTCCTCCAATGAGAAGCAGCTTTGTTCTTATTGTGTTTCATGACATTCACTATACGTAAGTTCTCTCACAAACAGTACAGTGAGAGGCTATTTTTTATCTTACTCCCATGTTGGAAGCACACTGATGTAAAATAATGCTAAGATACAGAGTGTCTTCTGATTAGATAGGCTTCATTATTACATTGATAAAGTCAAAGAAGACACAGGTCACTATACAAGTATTACAGATAGATCAAATTCACAAGAGTTCCTGTTGGCTAGAGCTGACCTGACTTGGGAGTTAGTGTGAAAATACAGACCTTTTTACTCAGTTTTGTTTAGAAATTGAAAAACAGATTACATTTTTGTTTAAAGAATATTATGGAACACAACATCCCTTTGTTGTCCTATGCATTGTGTGTTGGGAGAAGGGGGGGTTGTTTTTTATTTTTCTGGTTTCCTTTTTAACAAAACAAAAAACAACTGGATAAGCCATATTGTGGACTACTATTTTATCTGGGTAATGGTTATCAACATTTATCATAACATTGATGTTTGTTTCCAAGTGGTCTACAAACTGTCTCTAATCTCTGAAATTATATACACTTCACTTATGATTCAGCAGAGGAAGAATCCTCTCCTATAATACACATTCTATAGACAATTTCTCCTGTGTCCTAACTTGAAATGATTTAGCAAAAAAAATAAAAAATAGCTGGCTGTCCCTGATTAGCTGTTTATAAAAATGTACATTAGTAGTATAATCTTCTCCTAGAAAGAGTGCTCTGAAATCCTCTTTCAAAATTTTACATTAAAGGAGGCTTGACTATATATAATAGTAGTCAAAGTCTGAAAATCCTTGGTCTTTTACTTAACAAATGAATACTGGCAAAATATCTGGATGTTTTTATTTATTTATTTTTTGTAATGATCTCTAGCTTCATCAGAGTTTTTTTTGTTTGTTTGTTTTACACACAAAGCTGTTGAGGAGAGAGTTGAATGACATACGAAAGTATAGAAATTCAGATTTTAAAAATGATCCAATTAACATATTGGGGGGAAAAAGTGTTTGTCAAAATTTGACACTGTGTTTGTGCCCACTAATTCAGAACATTTTTCTCCCTGTCAATCTTGCTCCAAAAAATATTTTGTATCACTGTACATTGATGATATGAACAAAATCATCAAGCTTGCTTTCGGCATGATTTATTAGCAGAATCTAGAAGGTTCAAATACTACAGTTTGATTTTTTTTCTTGTTCCTAAAAGATGACACATTTTTTAGCTGTCTACATTTGTTGCTTCTTATTATTGAAGGCAGCATGAGATCTGCACATGTCAAATTGCCTCTGGCTAGCAAATATATTTCTGGGATACATAACGTTTTAAACAGGAAACACAGGAACAAGTCTACAAGCCAATCTGTCTACAACTAATAAAGTATTCATAACATACTTCTAGAGTAAGAAGCTGAAAAGGAAGCACCTGTCGGTCACAAGCTATATGTTACATTTCCTTTTGTTACAAAAGTGAGACATTGACAGCATGATTGCGCATAGCAAATCAAAATGAGTTTATTAAACTCTGGACCACATCCCTTTTGTATTAAAAAGCTATCAGTTAGGTAGGATTTACATGTGGCCATAGACTGAGTATGGGTTAGGCCATACAATTTAGATTTATGGAACTGTTTCTAATCCCACTTGAGCTACAGACTCCTCATATGATTTTTGACAAGTTAAACCCTATGCTTCAGTTTACCCATCCATGAAATGGGTTTAGTGATAAGTACTCACCCTTGTGAAGAGCTTTGAGGTCTTCAAATGAAAAGTGCTAAAGAATACTTCATATTTATAGTGTGCAAGGACTTGTGTTCTGACTCTTCCTGCCAACCAAAAACCAACAGGCATACCTTGTTGTGGCATCATATAATTTACTAGGAGCTGCAGAATGAGGTTTCATCAATTGTCACTAATCACTGCCTCTCAGTGAATCATCTGGCAACACTCTGTAACAGCAGTGCAAAAACCCCATCATTCCAGAATGCACCTTCTGCCTTTACTGCCTGTGATCTAAAAGTGATTAAACATCCTAGTACTAAGCAGGAACCCAGAGAAGTATGAGGTGATCCTGTAGGTTCGAGGATGCAACCAGGAGAAATGGTGGGAATTATTATTTTCACTGGAAGGATCCTCTCTCCCTGTTGTTCCGTCTTGAGGAGCATGTTGGATGCTTTGATCCTAGATGTTCATGTAGCAGCAGTGACCAAGACTGTGTTTTTTTCCTTAAGTGCTTGACAGATAAGGATGTTACTTTTTTTTTTTTCTGGACTTCCAATGCCTCTGCCTTTACTGATGTCTCCAGACTAGATTACTACAGAGTACGTGGGGCTTGAAAATTCATTTGGTGCAACTGAATTGGGAGTGAGGGTTGAGCCATCCTGATTTAAATAGGAAGGGGCTAGTTGCAAAGCATTTTCAGTCTTCATCTCTGGAACTTACATTCATCTCTCACTTGATCTGGCAGTGTGTGCTTTTGATCTTCAGGGTATGTAGTAGTATTAGATGATTCATACTAGATGATTTGTCCTTACCCACTTCCTACAGGGAAAGGTTATATGGGATGATATACTGGATGTGATTTTGATTAGCTTATTTTCATACTGCTGCTGACCAGGTTTGCATCCATATGTCTGTGATACATATGCTCTCATAGCATCAGCGAGAGAAGTCATGTGAGTACATCTCTCTGCACAGGTCATGTATTTGGGAATACCTGATCAAATCTCTTTAAGTAGCAGAAGAATGGGGACTCTGCATCGCTAAGCAAAGTGGCCTAGTTACAGCCTGGGGCAAATATTCAATATTAAGAGGGACATCTTGTGCCAAAGATATGGAATGGGTTGATCTGACACCTTCTGCTCTCAATTTTTATTTCCACCTTTTATCATTTTATTTCACTAATTTTATTCCTTAAATTTCCTCCCCTCCTCTTTTCTTGTAGTGTCATACCTTCCTTATCGGTCTTCTCTACCTGCTTTCAGTCTGGGGTGGGTGGGGGGGTTCATCTCAAGTATTCAAAAACAGGTCTACCTTTGTGATTCTCATTCTCTTGGAACAAGACAATAGTTGAACAGTGCATTGCTCAATGCATAGTAAGCAAGTATAGACAGATCACTTCAAAGCTATGCCAAAGGTTTTCCACTTCCTGTATCTGTCTTCTTTTTGACTGCTGTATTTCTTTTGCGTATGCTTGTGCTTAAAAATAATAAAGCTAATAAGCACAATAAAGGTCACCATATCATTCATAGTAATGAATGTATTTTAAAAGACACTCAGACAGAACAGTCCTGGCTACATCTTTGATTCCGATAAGGAGAAGAAAGGAGGTCATTGTTGACACACTCAGTGATCCAATTGCATTAATGCAAATGAAAAATGTCTGTACCAGTCCATTTTAATATATATTAGAATACTCAGAACAGATACTGCATGTTAGATTAAGCTGTAACTTATTGTATTGTATATTGAAGCCATGCCTATAACTTTCATTTTTAATTGATGTGGCTTCAGTTTTTGGGTGGTGGATGTTAAAAGTACCTTTATTTCTTGTAAGTATAAGGGCTTTCTTACTTTTGCCCTCACTAACACCCTATATATATGTAATTAATCTATTTCATAATGCTCTGTCTGCTTTACTTGCTGGCACTCTGTTTAAATACTGGCACTGTCAAAGCTAGCAATGAATTCCGCTTGCAAGAGAGAGTCTTGTTTATCTTATTGGTAAAATGCAAAGACTTCTTAATGGGCTTTGTATTACAGCACAACAGTGAAGTCATCTTGCAGAAGTTCTTCCCTGGGATTTATATCTGGCATCGAAAAGGGAAAACTGTTAGGGTGACTGGGATGGCAGACTTATGACTCTTTCGTAAAACACAGAAATGAAACAAAGTAGAAATGTGGAGGCATGCTCAATCTGTTTCAAATTACATTTTACTACTTTGACTATCACTGGCATGTACCTTAATTGAAAAAACCTGGACTCTCAAAGTTAGTACAATGGCTCTCACTCATATACAGGAGAGGTCCAAGGCTCTGTGTGTTTCTTCTGAATGATAAATGGCCCTATGCAGGGCCAGATACGCTGATCTTGCCAAGCTGTGTACAGTGCAATGATAGTGGGAGGAGTGACAACGATCGTTTTATGCTTTGCTTTGCATTTCTTCGATCCTTGTGCTGGTTGAGGTGCAGTCTATTCTTTGACATAGAGCAGAGCTGCCAAAAAGCTATAAGGGACTGTTCTGGCACCCAGGTATGGCAAGACTGCAACACAGGCTCCCCGGGGCATACTTTCTTACCCCTAGGAAAGCCCCCTGTGCCACAAGCCAGAAGGAAGTGTGGCATAAAGCTGCGCACGATGCAAGGGTAACTTTTTAAGACTGCTTTCCATATGTCTTGTGATGCTAGAGTGTGGGGGCATAGATTTTTAGGGTGGATGTTCCCAGCACACAGATCGAAATATGTTTAGTTAGCATTACATGCCCAACTATCCTGATGTGCCCTACTGATTGAATGTAATATGATTTACAGATTAAATGCACAGTACTATAAAACATCCACGTAATTGAGAGGTGAAATGAGTCTGTCTTTCTGCCAAAAAACACTTTCAATCAGGATGTCTCTGGATGTTTAAGTGATGTTGGAAATATGTGCCATTGTCAAATATTTCACTAATCATTTTGTCCTTGCCTCTCTGACATCAGCTCTATTTAGTGTAAGCTATATCATTAAATTATCGGTCATTACTATTTAGAGATACTATTGGGCAATATAAATTTAAGCCTTTTTTATTATGTGGAGAGCAACGCACAGAGCTTTTTCTGTTCATTTAGAATTGATAAGGCAATCTGTTTGTTCTCTGGTTACCAGCCTGAAAGAGAATGTTGGTAGCAAACAGTTAGTTTTGCCACACTTCACCTAAAACTGAATTGTTGATCAATTAAAAGACAATACATCAGATGTTTTCAATTGTGTTGTGGTGGAATTAATTGCTAAACTGCTAATATTAAGTGTGTGGTCAGCTCAGATTCCAAATTTCTTGGTCTAACTGCATTGAAATTACTTCAGTCTTGGTCAGTGGGTTCTCTCCACCTTGATTTCTCCATTCCAGGAGGATTTATCCAGAAGATGTTTCATTTCTATGACTGATGCAAAGACTTCTCTTCTTACTTTTGACCAAAAATTACTTGGTTATTGCAGTGTTCCTTAGAGGGCCTTCCTTGTTACTGCAATAAGTCTTATCAATAAATTCAAAATGCAGCAAGCTAGAATGTTCAAAAAAGCTAAAATTGTTAACTGTACAGTGTGACTGAGACAGCTCCACTCAGCATAAAAAAATCCAGGGCACTAGAACACCTTTCTTCCCCACACAGAATAATTGTATGTTATCGCAGCCACTGTGGATATCAGAATCCCTAAGAAGTATAGCCTGGAGACAGATGAATGTTTAAGTGCCCTGTACTAGGTATTGTACTACCTTATACTTAAAGTATTGGATTAATGTTTTCCTTTCTTGACAGACAAACCAGAGAAATGCATAGCAATTAAAATGATGTAGGACCTAATCCATTCTAATTTGAGATTATCCATGTTTACCGCTCCACAACTGTCCACTAATTCTTTTACAGAAGAAAGTTTTAAAGAAACTTTGATCCAGTGTGTTGTCATCAGGCAGGCATGTGATGTAGCATGCATCCAAATATCTGTCTAGCTCCAACACGAAGCAGAGGGTATCTCCATATTCAGAGGTATTAAACAAAAAATGAAAAAATAAAAACCCACCTAATTGTAATGTTTTATATTGATTTGTTTGGCCTTATTTATTGGATGTCACTGCAATGAAAATATCATCAATCACAAGTGCTTTTATTGAATATATTATTGGGCCGAAGTCTGACACCCTTAGTCTTCCCTTGAGTGTACTTGCAGAATAAGGTAATAATCAGCATTACTAAAGATGGCTCCAAGCCCTTTCTTAGCATTTTTACTATACCTATTGTGACAGACCCAGACCAGTGGGGTACAGGAGTCTGGTAGAGGGCAAATATACTGGCCACTGGGTGAGTAGTTTTCTGTTCCCTGAGTGACCAGAGCAGGGGCTGCACTAGAGTAATCAGAAACCTGCTAGAACCAATTAAGGCAGACAGGCTGATTAGATCACCTGCAGCCAATCAAGGCAGGCTAATCAGGGCACCTGGGTTTAAAAAGGAGCTCACTCCAGTCAGGCGGGAAGGAGCCAGAGGAGGGGAAGTGTGTGTGAGGAGCTGGGAGCAAGAGGCACAAGGAGCTGAGAGAGAGGCTGTGCTGCTGGAGGACTAAGGAGTACAAGCGTTATCAGACACCAGGAAGAAGGTCCTGTGGTAAGGATAAAGAAGGTGTTTGGAGGAGGCCATGGGGAGGTAGCCCAGGGAGTTGTAGCTGTCATGCAGCTGTTACAAGAGGCACTATAGACAGCTGCAATCTACAGGGCACTGGGCTGGAACTCGGAGTAGAGGGTTCCGGGTTTCCCTCAAACCTCCCAACTCCTGATCAGACACAGGAGGAGTTGATCCAGACTGTGGGGAAGATCACTGAGGTGAGCAAATCTGCCAATAAGTGCAGGACCCACCAAGGTAGAGGAGGAACTTTGTCACAATATATAATATTCGTAGGATCTGATTCATACTCTATTTAGGCCAATAGAATTAGAATAGTTACTTCTAAGTTATAGTGGTGTGAGTGAATAACCTGGTCCATGGCTAAATAGATAAGCCTTTGGAGGTCCTGTAAAGAAATTGCATCATTTTATCCTTAATATTCATTCGTGTTAGAGATGTCCAAATAGGTATTGCTCAAATTTTAAGATGCATGGCATTGGGTGTTGGGGTATATATTTTTAAGAAGTGATTGATACTTTTTGGAAAGATGAACATTAAAATTTAGCTCCAAAAAGGTTTATAGCTTATGGAATTCTGAAGATTTTTGTATTTGTGTTTGCACCACCAACAAGCTTCAGCTGCCATGTCATCTTTTATTGATAATATAGGCTGTCTAGAGGAGTTGGGTGCTCAACTTCCACTGAATTCTAATAGGATTTGTGCACTTAATTCAGTCAGGCCCATCTGAGAAACCCAGATGTAATTCTTAGCATATACACCATGATTTTGATGTTCAGAGTGGTTTAAAAAGAATTTATAAGCCACATGCTGCACAATCAAATAATCACATATCTCAAAAGGTTCTCAAACTGGGGGTGCAGAATTCATTCTGGGAGGGCATGAGAAGCTTTAGGGAAAAAACACTGCACATATTTTACCCACAGCAATGAATAGCAAAGCTGTTTCCTCCAGACATATCGGGTCCTCAGATGGTGCTGTGCATTTTGACATATGTCTGTTAATCTTGCATAAAATTATACAAAGTCGTTGCCATTTATACATTAATCTGTTTGCTACAATGTGGTGTGCGCATTTAATTGTAAGCATCGACCACAATTGCCATTTTGTTTTTGCTCTTATTACAATGGATCATTGTCTCTGCTTGAATCAATACCTTACTCTTTTTAATGTTTAGTGAGACTTACATGTTTGTATCTGTATATGTACTTCTGGGGGGTGTAAACTGAAACAACACCAAGAGTTGGGGAACATGATCAAATACTGTTGAGAACCACTCTTGTATCTGCTGTGGCATCATAAACTTTTTTTTTTCCCCAGTGGCAATCCTCGATTAATGGAAGTGGGGCAGATAATTACCATAGTGGTTCCTCACTTGCACATTTTTCTATTTAGACATCTATGGCAAGGACCTCGAGGGAGGTGAGAAAGCAGGTTGGTTGGATGGTCAAGGCCCACAAAATAGATATATAGATATAGATATAGATATAAGATGTGGAAATGGGAGGCCTGTTCACAGGCTAATGTGTTTTAGGCAATTAAATCACAGTTATGGTGTATCAATTAGGATCTGAATTAAAAGCTGTAAATAAATCAAGCATTATTCATCATGCAAGCCATTAACATACAGGACAACCCAGATCATATTACAAAGAATCATAGGACTGGAAGGGACCTCGAGAGGTCATCTAGTCCTGTCCCCTGAACTTTGGCAGGACTAAGTATTATCTAGACTATTCCTGACAGGTTTTTGTTTAACCTGCTCTTAAAAATATCCAATGATGGAGATTCCACAACCTCCCTAGGCAATTTATTCCAGTGCTTAACCACCCTAAAACCACCACATACAATAGGTTGTTGAAACTCTACCAGTAACTGGGGATGTGACCTTTTGTGTCCAAAACAAGTGGTCTTATATGGATTGTAATGAATATAAACTATAGTATCCAGCCTTTGGAGCATCTAGATTTGAGTTCAAACAATTTTTTCCTTAGAATTCTTTTGTGATTTTTAATGAGAACACCCGTATATTTGACACAACCAGATTTGTCTTCCACAAAACTTTCCATTTAATTAAAAAGCCATTTTACACTTGCGGGGGGAGGGGGAGGTAGAACGTTTTGACAGAATATTCAACCATCTTTATATATGATACATTATGTATCTACTTGTCTTTCTTTAGCTTGGTTAACTTCTGTTGATTTAACTGGTAAGTTTTTCAGAGCAGGGACTTGCTATTTTATCTGTCTAATGCTGATTTCATGGTTGGAACTGAATCCCAATCATCATAATAGAAGACAGCATAAAAATATAGCATAGACTAATGGTGTTAAAGGTCAACTTCCTATTTACAAGCACAGGTATTCTCTAAATCAGTTTTCAGGTAGGTGTAAATATCAAACATCCAGTCTCTCATTCTCCTGTGATTATTTCAGCTGAAATGCTAGACAATTAAATTTGCATTTTTTAGAAAAAGATAAATAACTTTAAGTTTAAAGAAACGCACCTGGAATGAGGAGAAAAGTAGCAAACTCAGGTTTTCTCCAAATATGGGAATGGATGACAGCTGCACAGCTTTTTCTATGTCACACTATTTTTGATATTTATTTGCTTTTTTATAGTGCAATATTCTTCCTAATTTAAGAGCTGACAGCTTAATTATATGTGATTGATATGCTTATTTTGGGTTAGCCACTACCAGACTGCAAAATATAAACATTATTCTTATTAGTATTTACTTAGCTTTACAAGTATAGAATTTTAAATTTCTGAGGAAATGGCAGTGGGATTCCAGGAGCAGTAACAAAAGGCAGAACTAGAACTGAGTGATTTTTTTTTTCAGTGAATAGTAAATTCATCAAAAAATATATTAACAAATTTGGATAGCTATTAGCCAATAGTTTCAGCAAAAAAAGCTAGGACTTTTTTTATGTGAAATCTATTTTGACATTTTCAGAATGAACCATTTTAACATATAGATTTTAAATCAACATTTCATTTAGAAAAGGCAATTTGTTTAATCTGAACAAAAATTTTTGTTTGGATTCAGCAAGAATAAAAATGTTTTTGGTTCAAAAAGGGGGGAGGGATAGCTCAGTGGTTTGAGCATTGGCCTGCTAAACACCAGGATATGAGTTCAATCCCTGAGCAGCCCACTTAGGGATCTGGGGCAAAATCAGTACTTGGTCCTGCTAGTGAAGGCAGGGGGCTGGACTCAATGACCTTTCAGGGTCCCTTCCAGCTCTATGAGATACATATATCTCCAAAATAAACCACACTTTTTTTTATTTTGGCTTCTAAATTGAAAAATCAATTATTCATTCAGTTCTAGTCAGAACCTCCTTGTAAATGAGTCAGAAAAGTCATTTAGAAAGTGGCCTACTTGGAAGCTTTATCACTCGACGCAGAGCCCCCAAGCTTGTACAAGTCCCTGTTTAATACTTCTGTCAAAAGACAGCAAATCACTGCTATTTCCCCCTCCTTCCTCCCACAGATGTAGACAAGATGGGGATGTGCAAATCAATGCCACTTTCCTCATAACTCCATGGAATTAAGCTTGGGAGGAAAGAGAAGGCAAAATTCTGCTTGTGGGTGCTGGAAGCTACTTCCGCACACACAGACAGCTATTTCCTGCTGCTTCAGACCTACTCATCATGAGTGGGTTTAGTATTTTAACAAACCCCTGAAAGGAGTGAATCTGACAGGTATGTCAAACTGAAAAATCTGAAAAATGCCCCCAATTCAACATGTTCAGTCCTGTTAAACACATTCTGATCCTACCTCCCATAAATAAATTCTGTCCACCAAACGTCCCTCACAGGTGCATGACTTGATATAAGCAAGGACTCAGTTACACCCATCCTATACTGCTTACTGAAGAGTGCAGTCTGAGGTCTTAATTTTTCCAGAGCTGGCCAAGACAACATGTAAACCATGCAGTTGCACATGTTCCCTCTAGAATTTGTCAACTGTCATAAGCTAGACAGCACTGTACTGTAGCAGTTGGCGGGTTCAGGCAGTAAAACCTGTTAGCTTCTCAAGTTGTTGCTATTGCTTACAATATCTCCTATAGCAGTAAGGTGGTATCAGCATCAACTACCTCCTCCTATTCACCCAACCATCACTATCTGTCACAGCACGTAGACTTTCTCCTTGCTGTCTTTATAGAAGTGACACACACTATACACTACTGAAGTGCCCAACTCACCAGTCACCAGGATCTTTGATCTGGTCCATGGAGAAGTCAAGGAGGAATGAAATCAGCAGGCGGGCAGCATTGGGCTGTGTGCATGCATATGTGTGTGCTGTTAAAGCTTAATGGATGTGTAATGGGGTGGGGGTAGTGAAAGAGAAGGTTGGGTGTGTGCAAACATTGAGTGAAAGAGGGGGAAACATAGCAGTGGTGTTAAGATTAAGATCATATTAGCTCATACATAGTGCTATTATTTACTGTCCATCCCGTCCTCATTTTCTGTACTTCATTCTTTCAGTCTCCCCTTCTTCCTCTGTTTCCCCTTCCCTCTCTCCAGTATTCCCACTCAACTCATTCCTGTAGTCTCACTCCTTGTCTGCTTCTAACTCGGGTCCCTACTCTCCTTTGTATTTCCAATTGACTTTAATTATGTTTTGATTGGGCCTATAAAGGGAGAATGTGGCTTACATATTCATAGATGCCCATAATCAGAAAAATAATTATGCTTACAATGTAACAAGCAAAAGTGAAGGGATTTCAAATTGTTGCTCAGTCTGTGACGACTTCCCAGAATGGACATTACCATTTCGGGGACACTGAGAAGCATGATTCATCTGAAGTGGATTCAGACAGGATTAATGATGTGATCTGGTTTCAGGTGCATGACTTAATGCCTAATGATCATTTAGATTTAAGATTGAGCCAAGTGGAAGACTGCAAAACAGAGCTCATGGTTCAGAGACACTTATCTTTGGGACCTAGGATACGGCAACCAGATAGCAAGTGTGAAAAATTGGGATGGGGGGCAGGTAATAGGGTCCTATATAACACAAAGCCCCTCGTATCAGGACAACTGATCACCCTAAGAGGGAACCTTGTGTGTTTAAACATCACCGTTCAGTCATTTGCAGTTTGTTTGCACCCAACATAAACTTGCAGGCCTTAGGAGAAAGGTTCAGGAAGAAATGTGTTCATTTGATATCATTAATGGTAGATGCACTTATGTAATAGTAAAATATTTCTCTTGCTTCATTCAATGCATAAACTTTGTTTAGACTAAGTTCACAGATGGAGATCTTCCCATTATGTTGCCTGTCAAGCATTTGACATAATTTTGGTGCTACATAAATAATAATTAAAGGCATTCTTTAAGTCTCTAACATGCAGTTCTAAGATGTGACTGGAAAAGAGTTGTAGATAATATTTGTTAATTTTGTAACATGTTTGTATTGTATTGAAGTTCTTCTGGATATGTCTTTAAAGGTCTAACATGCTCTTGGAGACTGGACAATAAGATTTGTGATTTTTTTCTTATAATACTCAACTTAAATGCATTTAATATCAGTTACCTCTAATTTAAAATTAATGGATGATATGTCTAAATGCCCTAGGTCTAGATTTTTAGAAATATCAGGCATTGCAACATAAAACTGATCTAGACACCTCAGTCATTTTCAGAAGTGACTTGGACACTTGGGTTACTAAGTTCCATTGACTTTCAATGAGGAGCAAAGATCCCTCAGTCCTTTATTCACCTAATGTCACAAGTTTGTATTCATTGAAAAATAGGTTTAATTTTTGTATTCTCCAGGTAGCTAGGCAGCTAGCTACTAAAAACACCATTCATAGCTGTAAGTGCAAAAAAAAAAAGATAACCAGCTATAAAAATTAATTGGATGTTCATAATTTTGGAGGACTTTAACATTTTACATGTCTGGTACATATAAATGTCAGGTAAAAGGCACAGTAATGCTTGATATTTCCAGATGAGCATCCTTCTAGCTACTACCTGCTGAAGGCTGAAATACATACCTTTCTGTGTAACAAGTGCAGCACAATCATATGCCAGTAACATAACCTAGAAACACTTTCTGGCTGTTGATGTACATGAGCATTCAATGAATTTCACTCTGCTTTGAAGATGACCATTTCTAACACTGCTACTGTATAACAGCCTTTGAGACTATCCATTATGTACAAGTGGATGAAGCGAATGTATTAAAGTAGTCTATTACTACAAAGGCAACAAGGCTAACAAATAAGGCCGGTTGAAAATGTACCATTAAAGTTGTTTTTTAAGAGAACTGGGTTTTCAACTAAACATTTTTTGCAGAAAGTAGCTGCTTTCCTCAGAAAAATTCAACTTTTGGTCTCATGGTTTAAACCTTGGTCAAACATTTTCAGTTTTCAATTGAAATCATTTTGTGTTTATGATGGAAAGTTGAAATTTTCCATGTAAAAAAACATTTCTGACCAGCTCTACTGATAACCATGTGTGCAACATTAGAACATGTTACACAAGGACTTCAGCCTGAAGTCAATGACAAAACTCATACTTGCAGGTCTTAGGAGAAAGGTTCAGGAAGAAATGTGTTCATTTGATATCATTAATAGTAGCTTCATTTAGGTAATAGTAAAATATTTTCTCTTGCTTCATTCAGTGCATAAACGTTTTCTCACTTAGTTTAATTAACACTTTTCTGGCCCATGGATCCTTCCATCCCACCCCTTTTTCTTCTCACACTCTTGCAACAAAAATAGAACTATTTTAAACTTCTCCAGATATAAGAATTACATGTTAAATAGTTTTCACTTACCAGTACATATAGTGCTAAAGTTGAATGCTAGTGCTTGCTGATATCGTAAATCAACCATTATGTTTATGGAGTTCCAAATTTACTTTGTCTTCAGTCAGAGTGAATTCATTCATTAAGGGTTTCAGAATAGGCTGGGACTGAATTCCAGAGGAGAAAAGCTGGCTGTGTTTCTAAGCCACAAAAATTCAGATTAACCAAAGTGAGTGCTGAGAATTCAGGTTTTCAATACAGTGCTCTTGTCCTAACAATTGCTCTGAAAAAGTAATATTTCAGTGTTTATCAGAAAGGCATTTCTTGAAGATAACTTGACTATTAACTTATTTTGTTACTGTCTAATTTCCAAAAATAAATATTGCAACTATTTCCCTATCAATTGTATTATATTTAATATTGGTCATATCACTAAACAGTGGTATTTTAGCATTTTCAAAAATATGCTGATCTTTTGTGTTCATTGTACAAAAACAAAGGACAAAAAGATGGGTGGGGGAGGAAGTTAAAGCACAAAAGAATTGTTCTTTCTTCATAGAAAAAAGATACTCCGTATCAACTTGTGGTGATATTCCAAACTAATTCTTCAGTTTTTAATAAAATATAACCAAAAACTGATTAAATCAATTCTTCAGCTTCTTACATGATTGTCTCACTTTATTAAAAATTAGATTATGCTGATACAAAATGGCATAATAGTGTTACCATAATTAAACAAAATTTGCTCTATACTACTAGTAAGAAAATACAGACTATAAGAATTTTTTCTTTTATTTCCTAAGTGACTGAATTGCTTTGCTTGGAGTTTATACATAGGGGAGTGATTCCACATTGTTTTCCAAATATGGTCATCCGCTTGCCCTTTACGATAATATCGGGTGATGTCTGACATGACATTCTGTACTCTACTTTTCATTCATGTAGAATATATCCACCTGATGCCTTTCAATGTTTGGCTATAAGGAGGAAGTCAACAGTTTGGGCATGAAGTACCTTACTGAGGCACAAACCATCTCAGCACCAAATAGAACTCAGTCCATCAACTCTTCTCTTGAGTGCCCCTGTCCAGTTCCAGGCCATCGAGGAGATTACATCAGATGGGTAGGCAGTAACCTAGTCCCAGATTTGGACCTTAGCGTCCAAAATATGGGGGTTAGCATGAAAACCTCCAAGCTTAGTTACCAGCTTGGACCTGGTAAAGCTGCCACCACCCAAAAAATTAGAGTGTTTTGAGGCACTCTGGTCCCCCCAAAAACCTTCCCTGGGGACCCCAAGACCCAAATTCCTTGAGTCTCACAACAAAGGGGAATAAACCATTTCCCTTCCCTTCTCCCTTCCAGGTATTCCCTCCCTGGGTTCCTGGAGAGAAAAACAGAAGAAAACTCCGTGAATCTAAACAGAGGGATTCCACCCTCCCCGTTTCCAGCCTTGGAAAACAGAAGTACCGAGAGCTAATCTCTCTTCCCCCCTCACCCAGAGGGAATGCAAAGTCAGGCTAGTAAATCTAACACACACAGATTTCCCCCTGACTTCTTCCTCCCACCAATTCCCTGGTGAGCACAGACTCAATTCCCTGGAGTTCCCCACTACAGAAAAACTCCAACAGGTCTTAAAAAGAAAGCTTTATGTAAAAAGAAAGAAAAATACATAAAAATGGTCTCTCTGTATTAAGGTGACAAATACAGGATCAATTGCTTAAAAGAAATATGAATAAACAGCCTTATTCAAAAAGAATACAATTCAAAACACTCCAGCAACTACACACATGTAAAATACAAAAAAACATATAAATCACTATCTGATCTTTTGTACTTACAACTTGGAAACAGAAGATTAGAAAGCAGGAAATAGAGAAATCCTTCCCATAGCCGAGAGGGAGATAGGCACAAGACAAAGAACTCAGACACAAACTTCCCTCTACCCAGACCTGAAAAAGTCTGGTTCCTGATTGGTCCTCTGGTCAGGTGCTTCAGGTTACCTCTTTCCAGGTGTAAGAGACATTAACCCTTAGCTATCTGTTTATGACAAGTACTATATTAGCTGTCTCCCCAAATGGTATCTTCCCTTTGTGGGAAGATTTCCTCACCTAGTACAAAGGCCTTTGGGAGTGAATCTGACAAATTGTGAGTCTCCATTTTCCCACCTTCCTAAGCTGTTAGGCCTGAGGAAGGATCTGGTCCACACTTTCTCTCCTAGGCTTTCTCCCATCAATCCTGAGTTGATTCCAGTCTCTACTACTATCAGAAGTCTGAGTATACAAGACCAAGCCCTCTAGCACAGAGATATGGAATGTCATAGCTGGATCACTAGTACTTGGAGGGCAACTTCTAGGCACTACTACAGCAGAGAGGAGCCACTGAATGAAGACTTTCAGCTGCCATTTTTCACAACTTTCACAACTCATTTTTCACTTTGACAAGTGACTGAGGATCTTTATGGCCAGCAGAGAGACAAATACCCCGTGCACCTAATTGGGAAGAGGCATTTGTTTTTCTGGATATTAGAACACGAACAGTACCTAACAGAAAGACAGGAAACTCCAAGACCATGAGGAGCAGAACTCTGTACTGCTTGTAGTCCAGGGGAAGGTAGCAAGCAGTGGGCCCCTTTCTGGGCATGTTGATTATATTGGACTTGAAAAGAAAAACAAATGAATGGGTTAGACTTTCTAAATCCCTGTGCAGGGGGAAAAATTTATTTGGGCAAAGTAGGCAAGAATGTCAAACCTTTTGCTGGATTACCATTGCCTGAGCAGATCAGATAACTCAGATTGGTAGGATTTATAAAGCTACCTCCACACCACTACATTGCTTCTCTTCAGATTGTTCAGCTCTGCCTCCTTGGCCAAAGTTACACTGAGGAGATTAAGAAATTAAATAGCATCTCAACATTTGATGGCAGGGAATGGTAAACCCCAAGACAAAAAGGAAAGAGTGAAAGATCAGTTTCTGGATCCAAAGAGACCTCTGTCCTCCATTTCACATGCTGTATCTTAAAGGGGGACACTGCTACCAGAGTGTGCTGCTAGGGTAAGTATTTTGTTACTGGCTTACAAAGTAAAATATTAACGTTTTCTCACTTTTCCAAGGCAGAAAATACTAATAATATAGGCTTAGAAGAATAGTGTATACATATAGTAGCCATGGGAAAACATTAAAAGCTTATGGGCTAGTTCCTCGTCTGGTGTAAATTGGCATAGCTCCATTGAAATTAATGGAACTTCACTGAAATCAATCAGCAATACCAATTCATACCAGTTTAGAATTAAACCTTATAGTACCATATAATTAGTATTCTAACAGAGAAGTTGTTCATCATACAATATTCATATAATATTCATCATACAATAACCTGTTTTCTAATAAAATATTTCCTTAGGAAAAATTATCATTTGCTACATTACTGAATATATAATCAGAAGGGGAAAGTTTTTTATGTAGTATGAAGTTACTGAATAAGCATCCGAAGAGGAGTAGTCTATTCCCAGCCCAGCAGAAGCATGGTGATGGGGATCATGTATTGGACTTTTTTGCACAGAAATGGAGGAGTCCATTCCTCAGCTGTCAGTCTAGAGTGTTTCATAACACTACATTCATTTTTTAATGTTTTTTAAATAACCCCCCCCCAAGAATATATGTCTAGCCATTTTTTCTTAATACAGGTACTGGAAATGCAAAATCGGAGCATGCTTTAATTAAAACTGCAGTATGAAAAGAAATCCCAGTCATGAGTCCTTCACTATATAAATGTACCACTGATAGATCTGTCAGATATTATAATAAACAAACTTTCTTTCCCTTGGGAGTTCAGGTTAGATTACTAAATTCTCTTAGCAGGGGAGAAGATTATTGTGGCTTTTTATTTCAACTACTCTGAGGTTATTGTATTTATTCTTTTCCTTAGCCTTCGTACCACAGATTTATAGTTAACACTACCTTTGGATACTGCGTATGTTGTCAAAACCTTTGGCTGATTCTTTGGTTTAATCAGTTAAGCAGTCTTTATAGTAACAATATTCAGTAGCTTGGATGTTGGTACTTGTTGCTACTTGTAGATATGGTTGCATCTAACATCCTGTGTCCCAAAAGTCTTGTATCCTGTTTTACTACTTCTCCTGTTTTATCAGCTGATTATTGCAGCTGAATATTTTACCTTTGGGTGTTTCAATTATGCATTAATGCAGAATGTTTTCTGTGATTAAGAGTAATAGATTTCTTTTTGCCAACTGACTGGCTTGGTTCATGAACAGACTCAGCTATATATAACTTCTGCAGATTTGCTACAATGCTGTATTTGGTTTTGTTTTCTCAATTTCATTTGATCTGATTTTTAAGTGGAAGGTGGTCTTCTGGCATCTGCTTAGAGAGAGTTGGTTTAGATTTAAATTGCTTGTTTATCTGCACATAATGTGGTAAATGCAGATGCCTATAGGAATTATTTTATAGTCTAAGAGACTAGGTAGGAATCATCACCTCCTTTGGCTCTTGCCTTTTTCAGTAGACTTTGATTTATTTGAACTGTATTCTCAGCCAGCCTATTTGCTTGTGGATTTCTCAGCAATACACTGCTTCACATCTGAATTTCAACTTACAAGCATCTTTAGAGTCCCTCACTAATATATTGTGATCCATTGACTGATTTAATTATTTCAGGTACACCATGGCTACTGGGAATGTCCTCTTCTGTGTGTGAACGATCACAGTATTTTTGGTGTAGAGGTGTTATTTCAAACTACTATGAATAAAGGCTCACAAATGAAAATGAGCAAGTCTGTCCCCAAATTTTGCCATGGGCAATGTGGAATTTCATAAGTTATGAATGTCTGGTTCTGTTGAAGACTTCAATGCAGCTGACACTTGTAAAATTTTAATATAATTATTTCTACCTCTACAGATTCTGTGCATGTGACCATAACATCATCTCTTATTCCAAAGTGTTTTAATTTCTCTTTTCTAAAATTGATACTGGTTAAATGGCACACAATTTTTCATCCTTTATTATCATTCTTTCAGTCTCAAACATTCAATCTATCCAACTCATGCTTATTCCTGTAGTAAGTAGAATACCTTTTTGCCTGCAGGCCAAACATTTTACATTACCATGTCAGGCTTTAAATGTTTCATCTTTGTCTTTGATTTGATTTTGGCCAGCTTTTATTCACTCATTCTCAGATTACCAAAAATGTGTGCTAATGCATTCAATTTATCATGATTTGGGACACTTTTTTCTATGCAGACTAAACTGCTGGTAAATTCTGCAGGTGACACAAATTGGTGGAGTGGTAAATAATGATGGAAACAGGTCATTTCTACAGATTGATGCGGATTGCTTGGTAAAGTGGGTACATCAGTACAAGATGCATTTTAATACAGTCAAAGTTCATAAATCTAGGATCAATGAATGTTGATCACACAAGTTGGAGGAAATACAGTGACACTGAGAAGGATTTAGGGATCATGGAAGATAACCAACTGAAAATGTGCCCCCATGTGATGCTGCAGCTCTACGAGGGTTAATCCAATCCTTGAATGTATTAGCAGGTGAAGATGAAGTAAGAGAAGAGAAGTTTGTATTACCTCTACATATGGGATTAGTGAGACTATTACTGAAATACTGTGTTCAGTTCTGGTGTTCCCACTTCTTTTTTTAAAGATGTAGAAACATTGGAAAGGGTCTAGAAGAGAACTACAAGAATGACTGAAGTCTTAAACATGCTTTATAATTAGATATTTACAAAAGAGCAGGTTAATAGGTGACTTCATCATGGTCTATGAGCACCTACTTGGGGAAAGAGATTCTGATAATCAAGAGCTCTTTAATCTAGCAGACAAAGACATAACAAAATCTAGTGGTTGAAAGCTGCCGCTAGAGGAATTCAGACTAAAAAAATTGCCAATTTTAGACAGCAAATAATTTTCATATTGAAACAATTTACCTTGGGATGTAATGGATTCTCCATCACTTAAACCCAAGACTGGGCATTTTTAAAAATGCCATAACTCAAACAGAAGTTTCACAGATTCCAAGACCAGAAGGGACTATTGTAATTAGCTAGCCTGACCTCCTTTATAACACAGGCCATAGAACTAATGTGCTTGATGCAGAAATTGTTGGGTCAGATTCTCTGGATTATCATAATGACTTTCTGACCTTAATGTAGGAATCTATAAATTCCCATTGAACCGATGGGGATTTGCACTATGTAGAATTACAGGATTTTGCTCCAAACTTTTTAATCTTTGTTCTGATTTCCCATTTATATAAATCTGGTGTTTCTTACTCTTGCATATGAAGAAGTTTCATTGGTTGGCTTTATCATAGTGATCTGTGCATTTTGTTGAATTACTTATAAATTTGTAGATAATCATTTCTGTGGAAGTGTATCTGTATAAAATTCAACCCTTCTGCTAAATTGGTGCAACTACATTAACTTCATGGTGTTACTCTTTTATACTAGAACAGAGTGTCTGACCATATCTGTTTGAACCATTATGAATGTGGATATCAAATTTATGTACTGGAAATTATAGTAAACATATATGATGAATTAAACTTATTTTACTTGACTAATATCCATACACAGATTGCAGTTGCCTCCTCCTTTATTCATTATTTGAATTTTGATGAAGTGTTTTTTTTTAAATTGTTACACTATAGATGGAGTATGAATATTCAAAATGAGCTATGTTGCTTAGTTGTGATTGGTTAAATACATTTACTACTTTCCCTAGTGCAGTGGTTCCCAAACTTGTTCTGCCACTTGTGCAGGGAAAGCCCCTGGCGGGCTGGGCCGGACTGGTTTGTGTACCTGCTGCATCCACAGATTTGGCCGATCGCGGCTCCCAGTGACCGCAGCTCACTGCTCCAGGCCAATGGGAGCTGCTGGAAGTGGTGTGGGCCGAGGGACATACTGGCCACTGCCTCCAGCAGCTCCCATTGACCTGGAGCAGCGAGCCACGATTGGCCTGACCTGCGGACGTGGCAGGTACATAAACCGGCCTGGCCCGCCAGGAGTTTTCCCTGCAGAAGCAGCGGAACAAGTTTGGGAACCACTTCCCTACTGAATTATAATGTTCAAGCATTTCTAATGCAAATACTTCAATATCCAGATTAATATATGGTTTATGCACATGGAACATCTAGCTTTTTTTAATTCACTTTCCACCCAGGAATGTATATCTTGTAAAACTCAATTGCTCAAATGCCTGTGGTACACAACCACAAAATGGAATTGAGCACATCCAAAGTGAGTTCTTTTCCACAGCAACTCGTCCATGTGATTTTTTTTTCTTGTAATACTTACATTTGAATCCAAGAAGAGCACATGCATTTTTATTTGAGACATATAATGGGGAGCTGGTCAGCCTTTAGGTTGACCAACTCTATATTACTTATCAAAAGAAATAATCATTACATAAAAGTCAACTTCCCCTCAAAAACCAACAGTGTTCCAGTTCAGGCACCAGTTACAGGAAGACTATAGTGAAGGTCTATATATCATCACCTCATGGGTTACAGAGCTGACCCTCACTTACTCTGGTGACTCTCATATTTGAGACTTGAACATCTGGAGAGGAAATGCACAGGCCATAAGTTTCCAATTTTGTATATTTTTATTAACTTCATAACTAAGCAAAAGCTTAACATTAAAACAAAGTGGGTTACTATTAAATCATAAAACAAGGTACAGCTGATTGTCATCTCAAATAAACCAACAATTCCTTAAATCCTGTGTAGTAATTTCGAAAGGCAGCAGTCTATTTAGATATCAGTCCAGAAAATAGTAGGGTATATACCAATCAATATATTTCAGTTCCAGCTAAACAGTTGATACAAGAAAAGTCAAATCACTCCGAGATTGAAGCTACTGTTGAGACTGAAGCTCTGATGCCATTTAAAACATAATTTGGGCAGGCTGCCTATCACCCAATCCCTTCTCCCTCAACACAGGATTACTATGAAATATTATGATACAATTCAGGAGGATGCAGTTTGTTACATTTAACATTCAAATGACAAATGTAGGTGAAAATAACTTGATTTCTCAAGATTAATTAGGCAACTCCTAATCTAGGAAATACATTAATCTTTTCTTTTAAACATCAAGGTACTAGAGAAACTATTCTATAGGGGCTGTTCTCAAATAGATTCTATGGGTTCTAACAACACACTCTTAATGCCAGCCCTCTTCTGAAGTTAAAAACGAATGCAGGAATGCTCAGGCAGAGGCATCCCATTAATAATAAAAATTGGAAAACAAAATTCAAAAGGTTGATACTTAAGCAGGATGTTTGTCACAGCTCTTGTGGTTTCATTTGGCTTCAGGAAGTTTGCAGGTGGCTGTAAAGATCAGCGAGTGCTCTTATCGGTGTTGATATTTAACAATGATGCACTTGCTGGCAAATATTAAACCTTAGATGGGCATGATACTGGATTCTACCCCTCAAGTAGGAGGGCAGAGGAAACATAGGCCTCTTTATCAGCCATGGTGATATTGCTCATGCAGAGGCCAATAACCACAGCAGCAGTTACTGCAGGAAAGCAAACCTGAAGTGAGCAGCAAGGCTTCTTCCTTTTACTTCAGGTTTTGAAGATAGTGGCCTAACTTGTTCTTCCCCTTCAGAGCTGCTCCTAAGGAGCTTTTTAATTAATCAAAATGGAGTACTCTCCTTCAGAGGTCACTGGCATCACCCAGTAGGGTCTTGATAAGTCACCTTCATGCAAACAAAGAACCTCCTTATTCCACTATCTTTGGGCTTAGAAAATCTATTTATTCAAAAATATATCAGGTCAGTGAGCAGCTCAATGGGTATTTTTAGACAGTTGAGGTCAAGAGTCAGGCCATAGACATCTCAACCATGGTAAAGGCCTGACTCAAACATAATTTGCAATAAAATGCAATGCTAGTAAGAAATTGGAACTAGAAAAATCCCACATCATATATTCACTCAGCCATGTATATAGAGAAGCAGTTCATATTTTAGAGACAGTAGCTTTAATTTTTGCTTTATATTTTGGTATTCAGCAGTTCAACATTGATCAGCATATTTTTTAAACACACACAATTTTGGGGGTTTATAGTAAGATCAGTCACCTCCTGTGCACCCACTTGTGGCCAGGAATGCCTCTGCAGTGCCTTGCTAATAAGTTTTCCACTCTTCAGGGCTCTCCCATTAAATTCCCACCAAAAAGTCTCTAAGGCTTCCTGACCAGGCTTTTCTCTTTCATTTTCCAAGTACAGCAAAGCAAAACTGAAAACAACATCATAACAATTCCCCTGCTGATCTTAGGCACTGTCCTCAGGGGTCTCCCACATCTCACTGCCAGGCCTTGTGTCTCTGGAAGTCTCGGCAACTCTCTCAACCCTTCTTCACTGCAGCTTCCTGCTGCTCTTTTAGTGAACCATCTGATCCAATCTGGCTGTCTCCTTTCTACTCAGGGCTGACCAGCCCTTGGCCCTTAAGGACAAGCATCCCTATTACAGGATTCAAATTTTATATGCAGGCCTATCTATCTCACAACCTGTAGTCAAAGACTTGTTTATGTGGTCAGAAATGGAATTCTCTTTAACACAGCACGCAGTTTAATCTTTGACCGTGCACAGTGTACTTGATGATCTTTCTTTCCATTTAAACTCTTCTGTTGAATTAGACTGCAGGTGTCTTGTCTTTTTTTTATCATCACAGAATTATACTCTCCACGAGGTTTGCATATTAGTTTTTTGGGAAGGTATCTGATCTCTTTTATAAATTTGTCAAATGCTTTATGTGCTTTTGTGGTCATATAGTACCTTGGATAAATGGAACAACTCCTGTTTATGTCAATGGGAGTTATGGGTGCAGATCAAGGACCGTACATGACCTTTTGTAAATGTTAAACGTGTGGCACTGAACCATGATATTTTTCTGCAGAGTACAAGACTACTCAAACATTTTGATCACAACATCAACATTGTCTCCTTCTGTCTCCCTATCCGCCTGCTGTAAATCTTCTGTGCTTGTATTCTTATGGAATGCAGCAGATCTTAGTATTTCAGCTTTTCTGATTTCTTGTCTCTTACTGACTTCATAAGTCTGCATATAATTAAGTGTTTTCTCCTCCTTCTCCAATTTTCTGATACATTCCCTCTAAAGTTTTAATTGCTGCGGTTGGTTAACTGCATCCAATTTTGTATGTGAAGTGAAGTTAAATAATTTTTTAAACACACGATGTGATATTTACAATAAGAATACAGCTTCTGTTATTTCAGCAATTTTTATTTCCCCCTGGATTTTGTTTTGTTTTTGATTTTACTTTCACTACTGGGTGGCAATAGCGCAATCATAATATATTTTAAAATGACTGGAGTTTTAACTCAAGTTCTGTTGAATTAAACTACTTAAATTTAAATTAAAATTTAAAATGTTATTCACCTGAACATGTCAAAGGAAAGAAAGTTAGACTCAAAATGTCCACCATTCAACAAAAATGGAGTGCCAACTTGAATGTTGCCCCGCTTCCTCAGGACCAAATTACGACTAAATTTCCTTCTTTCTGGGTTTAAACACACTTATTGCTTTAATGTAGTTTGTTTATTTATTACAGATGAAGTGGCATAGTTGTGTATGGCAATTTACTGCTATGAATTAAACTAAGGTTTCTGCCTTGGGGATTTATCATCTATTATGTAGCTTCTATTACCTGAATAGACTATATATTGTGGCCTCACTGCTGAGTGGTACTAGCTTTTTCATGGCCTTGCATGTTGGTTTCTCATTACGGAAAATAACAGTAGAGCTGGGTGAAAGATGGATTTCCCATTCCACAAGAGCTTTTAGAGTTCAGATTTCTTTTTCCATTCTGAACTGGGATTAAAATCAAAATTTTAATTTTTTGCAAACCAACAATCTGAACATTTTGTTTAGATCAGGTCAGTCAAAATGTTTTGTGTCAGTAATTTCCTAATGTTTTGTTTTGATTTTTGACTTATTTTAAATTTTTTAGTACTAAAACTTCAAAACAAAAACCTGTTTTGAATTGGGGAAAAAAAGTCAAATGTCAAAACAAGATGTTTAGACAATTCTCAATTTTTTTCAAAATTTTAACTTTGAGAGAGAAGGGTCAGTTTTGTAATTTTATCAGCTGAATCTATTTGCAAGAATCTATATTTTCTGACAAAAAATGTTTAAGAAACTTCCTAATCAGCACTAGAAATCAGTAATACAGAATCCTGGCATCCTTGTAATCACTTTTTAAATTTACATTATATACAACAGTTCTTGAGAAGAAGTGCTCTAACAGGGACATTGACAGTCCCCCTTTTCAGGAATCTCAGCCAAAATACCAGTGTCTGGTTCCCAGGGAGCAACTCTGCTGTTTGCCTTACTCTCTCTAATTAGCATAAATTCTCAAAACAAACTTCTCCTTTTTTTCCAGTGTTACCTCAGAAAGAACAAGCATTGCAAAAGTAACAACAATAGAAGTATTTTTCCAAGTCCTTACACTGCTCGCATGTGAAGAATAATAATTGTAAGACTATGTATGACAGCACCATCTGGTGACTCCCACCTTAATATTTTGATATATAGGTCACGTATTACTGATGTTGTATTGCCTTTATTTAAAATGAGTACACAGTGTGAATGTTGTAGGTAAATAATGTGAAATACTAATTTCCTTCTGATGCTTAAAACAGGAAATAATAACTGTTAGCACAGTGTTTTTCACCTTTCAATACTGTGACTCCCTATTACAACAGAAAATAGTTTTGGAACTTCCTGTCCAGCTAGTCATAAAGAACTAGATGGTTGTTCTGACACCCTGAAGCCTGCTTGCAGCCCCATTATGGGTCAGAAACCCCATGTTGAGGACCCACGCATTGGCAGATATTGATGTTATAATGGCAACTGCTCTGTATGGAAGTGAGCTGTGAGGTAGGAAAAGGAAGATATTCAGTTTTTATGATGGACTATTTATTTTTATGAACAGGAACATGAATGTTTCTTTAAACTGTCTGCAATAATTTTGAATGTGATTTTTTTTTAAAGAATACTCAGCAGGAAGTCAATTATTTTAGACAAGAAACCTGCAAGAAGTTGAATAAAACAGGAAAAAATAACTAGTATGAACAAAGTTAAAGCACAATATACAAAAATCAATGTACATAAATGGCAGGAGCCCTTTGTATATCTAAATTTATTTAGAAAAAGAAATATATCTATATCTTTTTATGGAGTGAACAAAATGTTTTAAGCTATCCTACTCATTCCAAGGCAACAAAAGGACAATGTTTCTACTGATTGTATGTACTTTTCACAAAGTAAATAATCTAAGTTCCCTAATTCTAAGCTAGCTCACTCTCTTACGTTGAGGCTACAAATCAATAAGATTACTCATGGTTTTAAGTGGTACAATGGGTGACACATCTTTCAATTTGGGCCCTTAGTAATCATTAGAGATGAACTTAGTTCAGATCTGGGGTTCTTATTCATCTTGAACATTCAAATCCTATGATTTGGTCCCATCTCTAATATTACATTTCTAGGCACCCAAATACCCAGAATATGTAATTATCCACATATCCTCTCTGATTTAAATTTGGGAGACTTGGGTCTCAAGTACAGGTTGTTTTCCCTAATTTAATTAATGGAACTCCACTATTAGCTCGAATAAATAAAACAGTGCCACACCACCAAGTTCTCCTCTGTGGGGCAGTGGTTCTTCCTCTCCTAGAAAATAGACTGCAGGGACCATTCCCAAACAGGGTTTGTGGGAGACCAGAACAATTGCCTTGACACTAGCTCCTTGACATGGGCTTTTATTATCAGGCCTGGAGTGGGGACAATATATACCCTCTCCTCTCTGGTTCTGTTTTCCCCCTGCTTAGCTCACCCAGTCTTCATTTCATCACCCCAAGGGGCCTCTCTCCACAAGGTCTCAGTGAGGTTGGGATGATGCTGTATAGGCACCTGTGCATGTGTGGGAAGATCCTTACATAGAGGGAGCCCTTCCATTCAAGGATCTAGAAGGGATGAGCTCTCATGAGGTGTTTGGGAAATAATAGGTCCTATCTTGCCCAAGTTACTCTCATAAAACCTTCTGCAGTAAAATAATATGGTGTTGGGTTCAGATTCAAATAATTGTAAAGTATGAATGTATCAAACACCAAATGTGAGTTTAAATTCTAATCTGTTTAGTAATCATAATTGTGCATCTACTGATTGAAAAACATCAAGGAAGCAACTAGTTGTTGTTTGTTATACTTAACATAGTGCTTGAGCATAATCCATAGCTTCTCAAAGTACATGAAAGTTACAGGTATAAAATCTGGTTAATGGCATTCTAAAGTACCATAATCATTTTCAGAATTCATTCTTAAACGAGCATCACTTCAGATGTAACTTTTGATAGCTACCTTCTACCAATCAGCAAGAAAATTTGAAAGACAAAATATTCTTGCACTTAAAAGGTTTTTTTAGTGTTTGTCTATTTCTAAAAGATATTTTATCCTCACTAAGAGAGGTGGCTTAACTTTTTAGTCTTCAAGCTTGAAGAATTATAGTACTCATTAGAATTGCTTCTCCACAAAGGCAAAATTCCATTTCTGCTCTGGATACTGAAGATGTCAGTTCCCACGGAAATAGCAGCCCCAAGAAGAGACATTTCAAACTGGTAACTGAAAACTCCTGTATGTGATCGTTTAACTTTAAATAGATAAATGATGGGTTTATTCAGGAATGAACCTGTGCGCTTTGCCTGTCTTCAGTGTGATCCAAATCACTACTGGTTGTGATACAAAATAATAATAATTTATCCTTGTATTTGGAATATATTTCTTCTTAAAAGCCTCAAATATGAGGCTTGTTCTAGATGTTTTCAAACTATATTCATTTGTGCATCTTAAAAATAGGAAAATGTAGGCTGTTAACAAGTTGACGGTATTATATATGTATTTGGCATCAATATTAGTGAGCTTCTGCCATCTGACAATTATTTCCTTAGTATACCATATGGTAAAGAAAATGTTTTCATGCACCCACACATGACTAACCTTTTATTGATAACAGCACCTTGTGCACACCTACCCCATAATTGTTGTAGATAGTAAGATTGAAAATCAAGAACCTAAATGTACCTGTGCTCTTCTAAATGACAAGAAGCAGAGCCCAGATTTCAAAAGAATATCTTGGATGAGGCGCTGCATAGCAGCTCTGCACGTCTCCTGGTTTAAGATAACTGATTTAAGAGGCTACTCTGCAGCACTGCTGCTCCAATTGCCTTTGCAGAGGCTGAAAAAGAGGCAACAACATCTCTCTGCTGCCTGTGTTCCAGCATTGTTACTACTACAGGATTTAATTGGTAGACGAGAGTTTCAAACAGTCTTAATAGTAAAACATATTTTCATTAAAATAACGTGACTGGTAACTTTCAGTTTGCTTTTCTATAAATGTCATTTGTCTGTCTTTCCAATATAAGTTTTTTGTGGGTTTTTTTGTGGCTTTTTGTAGTTTATCAGAGCTAGTCCCTGTAAGTTATATCAAGGTTCCTTGTGTTTTTACAATGAGGGCTGCAACTTAAGACTGTGTCTCAGAGCACTTTCCTTGCTTATTCATGATCACATAGTAGACCTGTGTGGTGAACAGAAACTCTATTTTGCACAGAATTTTGAGAATTCAAATTATGTTTTACTATTATGAATAGGGCCCTATCAAATTCACAGTACATTTTGTTCAATGTTGTATTCATAGGATTTTTATAATAAATTCCATGATTTCAGATATTTAAATGTGAAATTTCACGATGTTATAACTTTAGGGAATCCTGACACAAAAAGGAAGTTACAGGGGGTTGCAAGGTTATTGTAGAGGGGTCATGTGTATTGCCAACCTTACTTCTGCACTGCTGTTGGCAGTGGCACTGCCTTCAGAACTGGGCGGCTGTAGGGCGTCAAGTGCTGGCCAGGAGCCCAGCTCAGAAGGCAGTGCCACTGCCCACAGCAGCACAGAAGTAAGGGTAGTATGGTATGGTATGGTATTGCTACCATTACTTCTGTGCTACTGGTTTGAGAGATGGGCCCTCGGCCAGCAGGCACCACTCTCCAGCCACCGACTCTCCAGCCACCCAGATCTGAAGGTGGTGCAGAAGTAAAGGTGGCAATCATACAACTCCCTCTACAATAACCTTGCAACCCCATTGCAATCCCTTTTTAGGTTGGGACCCCCCAGTTTGAGAAATGCTGGTTTCCCCTGTGAAATCTGTATAGTATAGGGAAAAAGTACACACAAGAGCAGATTTCATGGTCCGTGACGTGTTTCTCACAGCCCTGAATTTGGTAGGGCCCTAATTATGAACAAAATCTGAACATTTTTGAAATTCTCTGCAAAATAAAATCCCCTCCCTGCAAAAAAATTTGTTTTGTATACATCACTTTTTTTAATTAAAGTAGACAATATGATTAACACAGGCTTTTGTTCTAATTGACAATCGACACAAGAGCTGTCCTCCAGTGGTGCCTTTCATGGTCATCACCACAAACCATAGGGCTGGGGATGGTTCTCAAGATGCTCCTGCTACTGCAGTTTGACAAAAACATATTTTGTTTGGTTTGCAATTTTATTTTATTATAATACATAGTACAAAATTAAAAATGGAAATGAACAGGTTTTTTCAAAAAGAAAAATCAAAACAGTCTTTGTTCAGAAAATGTCAAAATGATTGGACCTTTTTTCTCCAAAATGAGATTACATAAAGTTGATGTGATTTCACAGCACATTGAGATTGTGACAGAACTACATTCTCTAATGGAAAATGGTTCTGAGAGCTGGTTGGGAAAACTTCTTATGTAGCAATTTGATGGGGGGGAGATAAAACTGGGAAAGTATTTAGGATCAAATTTTCAAATCTCTCCCAATTTTGAGAGCCCACCTTGTTTGAAGTGCTGAGCACAGGATGGGCACTCTTGAGAATTTGGATCTTCATACCCAGAATTGAGCTGAACAACAGCCTAATAGCAATCTACACAGTGTTGCCTGGAATCTTATGCAAGATGTGGATGGTAGCACTGATTCACCTCAGAGAGATAAGACTGTTAACCTTAGTTTAAGTTCTCTTTATGCTGAGCTGGATAACATCTACCAGAATCCTGTGCTCAGAGGTAGAGAGAGACTTGCAGCTCTTAAGGTTATTGCAAGAGGGAATATTCCCTCTACAGAATGAGATGAACTACTACTTAAACAGTTCTGCAGAATGCACTGGGATCAGGATCTGATTCTTACCCTACAACTGGAACAAAAGAAAGCTAACATGACCATTCTCCAGTTTGCTATGTTGCTCAGAATGGAGGATGAGAAGCATGAGGCTGAATTAAACTCAACAAAGACACTTCTGAGAATATATCTGAGGCAAACACGGGTGTGAGATTTCTTCCTTGGACTGTCATATGGACACAAGTTGTGCTGTGACAAGGAGCCATTGTAAAGGAATTGAGAAAATAGTTGAACAAATATCTGAATTACAGCAACAACTGACTTCCTTCTCTAAAAAGTTTTTAAAAACAAAACTATGGGCTGTAAACCCAAACAATTGGTTGAATCTGCTACTGAAACCAGAAGTGCTGGGAGCCTGAAATCTAATATCCTTTTCCCAAAAGTGCCCAGGCCATGTTTCAAGTGTCCAGAAACGGGGCATATAGCAGCTCCAACTGAAGGGCATCTGGGGCTGATACCACTGATATTCTTCTTCCTATGCACTAGGGAAAATGATTATTAATAAAAATCAACACAAGCATTTAAGTAGATCCAAAGAGCCTGTTACAATACACTCTGTGTATATTTGAAAAGGACATATTAGGAGGGATTGCTGGACCCAGCTTCATTGCTACAGTTACCCATGTCACTATGTACTGCACATTGGATCTCAAGTGGCCACCATTTTGGAGACATCCTACTTGAATCACTTGTCATCCTTTCCTGTGTGGTACATTAATCTACCAGAGATCAAAAGTGCCAGTTTCCTACTCACCATATGTTATCACTTCATTCCCACATTCTTTTACTAGGGCTTCTAGATGAGTTAAACACACAACACAAAAGATGAGTGAAGAGCTTGTCAGTCTGAACACTTTGTCCAGACTATTAAATGAATACTTACAAATAACAAATACATTCCAAGATAATAGTCCCTGAATGGTTACTGATTTGCTAACCAAAAAAGAAGTTACATTCAGCACAAATAGTCTATCATCATATGGCTTGACCATTCTTATTTATAAATGATCTAATTTTTGAGAGGAACCCACTACAGAGATCTGTAAGTGAACATTTTCCCCATGCCATTAAAGACATTCCAAGTGAGTTGTTTTCCTGGAAAACCAGCTAATGTAAAAGGTTTCTGTTTTTCTCCCATGGAAGTGCACTGTGCATGTGTACACATTTGGTGGCAGGTGCTGCACAGTCTCAAAACAGATCCAGATGAAAGAATTTAGTCTCCAGAACAACAAAACTCTATTGAACCCTTACCTGCTTTTTCATTGATCTGCAAATGGCCTGAAACCAGGGGATTTAAATTGAAAATGAAAATAGAATAAAAACTTTCATATTGACCTCAATACTATCATTAACTGAGATCTTAAATGATCTTACGTTTAACAGCATGTTATTGTGGAAATGTCTCTCTATTCAAGGAGCAAAAAATATTTAGAATAGTTGAGGTCAAGTAAAAACAGTATAATGTGACTTAATAAATGTTAAATGGCTCTTCCTAAAATTAGATCTACCTGTGTTCTTATATCATGCTCATCACCACAATTTGAGTGTGTAATATTGACTATTTTGCATAAGAGCTCAAAACATTTAAATGGCTTCTCACATAACACAACTGCCTCTCTCCCAATTAAAATAGATGATTCCCAGCTGTTCACTAGTCTTCCTCTTGATGCTAACAGGAGGCTATGAAATGCCTTTATTTACCACTATGAATGACAACTTGTCTAACAATTAGTGCTGGATGACTTAGTTTCATGCCATTAAGAGATTACATGCTTATGGTAGCTCAGTTATTGCTTCCCTTAATGAAGCTTGCATTCCATATGATAAATTTTGTTCATTTACATTTCCTAATATTTTGGAATTCAATAGATATTATCTGACCTGCTCTAATAACAGTATTGCACAAACCCATGACAACAACAGCTAAATTCCACTCTATTACACTTGGAGACTGATTAAAGTAACTAACTGAAAACAGATCTTTGGTTCAATATCATGTGACAGGCTATGCAATCAGTGGGAAATAAAGAGAGGACTCAGGGAGGAACAAGCAACACCTGTTTTCTCCATTTGTGTGTTACTGTGATCCCAAGACTAGCCCTTTGAGATAAAGATGGGTCAGAGCACCCCTTATCTCCTGTGATAGAATGAATGAGAGTACTCAGTTTGGGGAAGGGATGAAGGTGGAGATGGAGGACCATTTTATATAAAGGATGAATTCAGGGAAAAGTGGAAAGTAGGCTATTTCTTCAGCTGAGAGGAAGGATTGAACTACTTCTGAAGCTGGTTGAGCTGTGGTCCTACGATAAATGGCCACGCATGCTGGGAAAAGAGGAGCCTGAGGCCCTTCAGATACAGACTCTTCTCCCTCTGAAGAGGGGCAGGGGGAAGACTCATGGGAAGAGTGGGTAGAGGCAGAAAGGATCACCTTCCATGATAGCTCTTTGATGTCAAGCAACTGCTAAGATGTAGATACTCCATGGAATCTGACATTCTTGAGCACTGATGTGTTTGCTTGTCATTTTTGTGTGGTAAACATATGGGCTTTAATGACTCCTGTCCTACACTTCTCAAGTGGACGGGACATCCTCATGCTCCATTGGGGCCATGTCACAAGTGATTGTCAGAGTGGGATGTCTCTGGGGGGGACTTGGATACAAGACAACATAAATGACTGAGGGTGCAAGAGATTAGGGAGGTGCTGGATTCTGTCTGGAAGAACTATTTTTAGAGGAGGAAAGGAAACTCTAAACATCAGTGTAGAGGTGGATGCTCAAATTCACCCCACTCCTGGGTCTGGAATTTAATGGTGACTGATCAGAAAAATAATTCCCTGGCAGAACAGAACACTTCTGTTCTAAGTATCCTCTTCCAGCATTTCTTGAATTGGTAGCAGAAAGGGAGCTAAAAATATTCCTGGGTTTGGCTAGATTCTCTAGAGTCCTGAGGAAAAGAACTATGGTATACTAGACACCCTCCTCCCCTCCAGGCCCAGGGATATAGCAGCATCAGGCTCCAGACAAAGCCTCCAGATAGGAGAACAGCTTGAAAGGCAAAGGGAGCCCACTGGGAGGATGGTAGGAAGAAAGTTAAAGAAAGTTACTTCAGTAAGTAGAAAGGAAGAACAGTGAACAAATCTTCGCCAGGTTTGAGTGTAGCGCAGAAGACCCCTCTTGCCCAACCCTTGAGCTCCCAGCCAGGGAGCTCCTAGTCCCTGGCCCCTCCCTTGCTGTCCCCCTCCCCCACAGCCTCAGCTTGCCATGCTGCCAGCGCTCTGGGTGTCGGGGCTGCAAGCTCCTGTCAGGCAGCATGGCTGTGAGAGCTGCCAGCCTACCCTGATGCACTAGACTGTGTGGCGGCATGGCTGGCTCTGTCTGGGCAGCACAGCTGCCAGTTCTGGTGCTTTGAGCGGCATGATAAGGGGGCAGGGAGTGGGTGGGGGGATTAGATGAGGGGCATAGGGTCCCTGGGGACAGGGAGCAGGAGGCGGCTGAATAGGTGTGGGAGTCCTGGGGGGCCTATCAGAGGGTGGGGGTGTGAATAGGAGTCAGGGCAGTCAGGGAGCAGGGGGGATGGATAGGAGGTGGGGTCCCGGGCAGCTGGTTAGGGGCAAGTACAGAATGTTCTCACATTCTCTTGTGTATAGTTGGTGGATCTCCATAAAGGATCTAAACCATCTAAAATTGTGTATTATGGGGACTGGAGAATTACCGCTACTATAAGGTGATACTTAATATACAAAGGTGAGCATTCTATATTATGCAGTATTTATAGCCTGGTGCCCAGCCTCTGTATGACTTAGTATGAAGCTTGTGTGACAAAAAGGGAGGAAAGATGCCTTTCAATTGAAATAGACCAGGATCTTTTGTGGTAACTGGAAAAGACCTACAAAAGTGGAATGCAATAGAAGAGGGTGAAGCATAAAGGAGAAGGAAATTAAGACTGTCAAGAGAAAGGGAGTTGGAAGTCACAGGTTTATGAACTGTTTGGCTATGGCAAACCAGGTGCCAGCTCATGCCAAGGCCTCCATATCTCATTTGAACGCTGAGAAATACATAGTTGGAATTAGTCTGGCGCACCTGTTAGTATTGTTAAAATGGGTATTAGTTATAAAAAATGTGCTTAGTGTTTGGATGTTTATAAAGTGCTCCAGGTATTAATCTCACTTACAACATCTGTGCTCTATATTGTAAGATATTTGAGTGTTTACATTGTAAGCTACCCTAACTGTATAAATCACCAGACAGGAAAGAGACATAAATTAATTTGAAATGCCGGCTTCTAACAGAAGGTGTTAGGTCCTCCTGCCTAACAGAGAAGGCCCATCAATACTAGACAAATTACTGTGGCTCATCGGAGGCCAAAAGACTTAATTGATTGCTCTTCTCTTTCCCTCTCCCCACACCCACATGAAGAGGAGACACACAAGTAAATTCCTCCAATCAGATAAGTATCAGGCTGTATTAGTCTGTATCCACAAAAACAGGAGTCCGGTGGCACCTTACAGACTGACAGATTTATTTGGCTTTAAGGTGCCACCGGACTGCTTGTTGTCCCATCAGATAAGTTTACAGCTGGAAGCAGAATGAAGGTGTCATAAACAGATAAGTAAGAGTTAATAGAACAAAAGTGCTTCATATCTCTTTTGCCTGGAAAGGGTTAACAAGAACAGTGAGCCTGGCTGTCACCTGACCAGAGGACCAATCAGAGGACAGGATACTTTCAAATCTTGAGGGAGGGAAGTTTGTGTGTGTGCTGTTAGCTTTTGGTGGTTGTTCACTCTGGGGGCTCAGAGGGACCAGACATGCAACCAGGTTTCTCTCCAATCTCTCTGATACAGGCTCTTATAAGTTGAGAATAGTAAGTACTAGGTAGATAAAGTGAGTTAGGCTTATGGTTGTTTTCTTTATTTGCAAATGTGTATTTGGTTGGAAGGAGTTCAAATTGGTATTTTGCTGGAAGGATTTTAATTTGTACTGGTATACTTAGGCTGGGAGGGTATTCCCAGTGTCTGTAGCTGAAAGACCCTTTACTTATTCTATTTTAAATTTACAAAGATAACTTTTACTGTTTTTCTCTCTTTAATTAAAAGCTTTTCTTGTTTAAGAACCTGATTTTTTTTTTTATTCTGGTGAGACCCCAGGGGACTGGGTCTGGATCCACCAGGGAATTGGTGGGGAGAAAGGAGGGAAGAGGGAGAGAGAGGTTAATTTCCCTCTGTGTTAGGATTACTTTCTCTCTCAGGGAGAATCTGGGAGGGGGAGAGAGAAGGAGGGGGGGAAGGTAAATTTTCCTCTCTGTTTTAAGATTCAAGGAGTTTGAATCACAGTGATCTTCCAGGGTAACCCAGGGAGGGGAAGTCTGGGAGAGGCAATGGTGAGGGAAAGGGTTTACTTTCCTTGTGTTAAGATCCAGAGGGACTGGGTCTAGGGGTCCCCGGGCCAGGTTTTGGGGGGACCAGAGTGTACCAGGCACTGGAATTCCTGGTTGGTGGCAGCGCTACAGGTTCTAAGCTGGTAATTAAGCTTAGAGGAATTCATGCTGGTACCCCATCTTTTGGACGCTAAGGTTTAGAGTGGGGAATTATACTACGACAAGGGAAAGGGAATAAAAATTCCTAACAAGGAGAAACTAGCTGTATGCTGCTTGGACACTCAAGGGAAAAGTTTTTGAGGCATAGGCAGGAGATCCCGAGTGTTTCACCTGGGTTAGCCCTAAGGGGGACACAGAGCTTGCCTACTGTACAAGCTTCTATTCCCTTTTGCAACTTAAAAGGGACTATGAAAAGGCACCATACACCTCTTATGCTGTTAATGGTAACTGAGATACCATTCCTCTCAAATAGTCAAAAATATGCTGGATCACTTTTCTGGTGAGATTATCACTGATCAGAAATTCAATTTTATTTCATTGGTTATGCAACAACTACACTGGAAAATACATGTCAGCAGGACAAAACCAGCCAGTCATCCACAACCTAATGATCTTAAAGAAAGAGGTGAGCAGGTGTTGAGGTGGATTTTATAAAAGTTTATTAATACCACAGGGCCAAACTAGTATTAGAGGTTGCTATTTTCATTTGCCTATAGGAGTACATGGTTTTGTTTTTCCACTGAGCTCCTTTCTCACCATAAGTGAAGATCCCCTAGGTATCCTGGTAAAAAGCTGGGAAACTGAAGCCAAAACATTGAAGGGCATGGCTAATTATACAGTCTAAATTAGGCCAGTTGGCAGAAATGAGAGATTTACTGCTTGGGACATCTCAAAGCCTTTCAGGGAAAGCAGAAGGCCCAATATATAAATGTTAAGGCAGAAGTGTGAGAATTTATATTAAAGCAAAATTTTGCTTGTAAGCTTTTGGCAAAATGACAAAGCTCCTATGAAATCTTAAGGGAAGCTGGATCCGTGATGATATGAGGTTGTGAGATACTATTAGGAATTGCTCATGCATATGTTCAGAGATACTATAGAAAGTTCTTGGGAGACAGGATATAGAAATGGATTTTAGTTTACAGATGGACAAGGAGTCCTCTTGTTTCCTGAATGTGCATCTTAACAGAATTTCAGGAAGACCTAGAAGGAAAAGTCTTGAAGGTTTGTATTGACATTTGTGGTGAGACTAGGGAGAACTACCTTGATGCATCATACTATCACCTTCAAAGATCCAATTAGGATATATCTGTGCCACAACCATTTATCAAGGAGAATGACAGCAGGAAGTGTGGTTATGCTAGATGTGGATTAGTCAAGTAGGTTTCAGGCTAAAATTGTACAATTCTGCATAGATTTATGAAAGCATAATCTGGTATCAAAGTTTGACTTGAATCTAATACTTCCTATTGAAAATCAAGCATATATTTTTGGCTAAATATATGTGCACCTTGATTTAAAGAAGAGTTAGTGGCCAGTAAGTTTCTCCCAGGAGACAATGAAATAAATTGCATTTCAAATTCCTAGACCTGTGTACCGCTTTACTGCCTTTCCTTTTGGAATAGAGTTGTTAGGTTTCACAATTTAATGGACACTTTTCTGAAGGGCTGAGAGGTCTATGATGCAGTCTGGTTGGGTCACAGAATTGTTTGATACCAGTGGTACATAGCTGCTCCTTCCCTAAGAATGGGAACCCTCACTGGAGGATTTCTCCCATACTACGATAGGGTGACCAGCTGTCCCAATTTTATAGGGACAGTCCTGATTTTTGGGTCTTTTTCTAATATAGGCTCCTATTACCTCTGCCTCCCTCCATCCTGATTTTTCACACTTGTCTGGTCACCCTATATTCCGAGGATGGGATATTCCACTAAGGTGACAATTTGACCTATTCTTAAGGACTCTCTTTTCTTCTCTGTGTGTCCCTGGGGGAGATGGGAGTCGCTGGTTCCTCAGGGATGCGATGTGTTTCCGTGGGCGTTGATTTCTTTTTCTCCCTAGCTCTGAGGAGAGATGCGGGTTTGCATTCTCCCCAGCCTAGGGCAATGCAAGCCCCTTAGCTAGCCATTTACAGGAGCCTCCTCACTCTTCTCCTCTGCCTAGGTAGATGCAGACTAAGGTGCGGGTTCCCCAGCCCCGCATCCACTTCACCCCTTTCCCGCCCACAAGCTGGGCTCACGATGGGGTCGGGAGGGGGTTCTCCTGACCCAGTTGGCCCGGGGGCGCCGGAGCAGAGTCCTCCCCGCTGAAGCTTGCTCCTCGGCCCCCGCCTGCTCGCGCGGATCGGCTGCTAGCCCGGGCCCGGCGGCGCGTGAGCAGCGCTGGGTCGGAACCGTCCTGGCCAGCAGTGTCGGGCGTGGCTACGAGCCGCCGTGCAGGGCACTGCAGCTTGAACGAGTTAGTTGTGTGTTACAAAGCCGCTGACTAGCAAACTCAGCTATCTCCCTCCTGCAAACGGGGTCACTCTGCAATCAGTGCCTTTAATTGCATACCATTTATTTCCGTATTGCCATGTCGGTGGCTGTAGCACACCTCCTCCTACTGCTGCTGCTTTGCTTTTAGCTATTTCTCCTCCGCCCCCCCCCCCCCCGCTTTTTTCTCCTCTGCTCCACCACCAGCCATCGGGACAAGTTGCTAAGGAAACGGCTGCATGGCAACCGGCTCGGAGCCTGGGGGCCGTCTGCTGCTGCTGAGCCTGACGCTGTTGCTGCTGCTTCTCCTGCTCTCAGTCTCCTGCGCGCTTCCCTCCTCGCTAGATGGTGTGCGAGCCACCCGAGAATAGACGCGTTCCGGACTCGGCCAAAAGAAACCAGGCGAGGCAGAACTCTGCCAGTGCCTTGGCTGCCTGGCTGAAGGGAAGGCTCGTCACGAGTACCAGGGGCTGGGAGCTGAGAGAGAGCAGCCCCGAGCAGGGATGGACATGATGCTGTTGGTGCAGGGTGCTTGTTGCTCAAACCAGTGGCTGGCTGCTGTGCTCCTCAGCCTGTGCTGCTTGTTGCCCTCCTGCCTCCCAGCCGGACAGAGTATGGACTTCCCTGGGGCAGCTGTGGACAACCTGGTGGTCAGAAAAGGGGACACGGCTGTGCTTAGGTAGGAAACCGAGCCTCTTCTTTACTTCTCTGTGCAAGTGAATGAGAGCGTTGTGCAAAGCCATTTCCAAGCGACTGCAGGCATTTCTAATACGCGTGTTGGTTTAGCTGCCTTAGAAGAGGAGGTTTTATTTTCACTCTGAGCATTAGAAAGATGGACATTTTGTAACACACTCCAGCTGCTGCTGCTTTTTTTAATCTCCAAGTCCAAGCAGCCTTGGTAAGAGTAGGTCCGGGAGAGGCGGTCCCACTTTGAAACTAGTGCTCAGTCATTCATGCCAACGCTTCCTATTCAGGAGGGCCAGTCCCTCTGCTTCTGTTTCTCACTTGTCCCTTTCCAGAGCCATCCCAGTATTTCAGTGGAATTAAAAGGCGTGTCCCTATTATTCTTCCCCAATATCTCCATTTCTAGATATAGTAGCAGTTCTCAGGTGGTCTCCCTTTGCTACGCGGTGCACTCTTCTACTCTGTTAAGTTTGGGAAGTTTTTTTAATCCCCCCCCCCCACCTCCCGGAATAAGTTTGCAACTTTCTTCGTAAGGCTTGTTTCTCTCACTCCACTGCCTCTGAAAGATGTAATGGCTCATCAGAGATCAGCTATAGCCCAGTTACCTCCCAAAACCGAAGCAATTGCAGAAGGAGATACTCACAGAAGCTCATTCTGTTTTTTTTTAATGTAAATTGATACTCAACAGTGTACAGATCTCAGCAATTCTTCATAACTGCCCTCCTCCGATGTTTGAACACACATTATTCGGACAATGGCTGTATTCTCATTCACTGTGCAAGTCTGTATGTCTGAGTTGTATGGTCTCAAAATACATCTTCAGATGTATATCTTTAAATATTAACATTGGGTGTCTTTGTTTAATAACCAGTGACCAGTGCCTCTGTAATTTAATTCTATGGGTGTGGTATGTAATTCTATTAGGAGACTCTTAAATCCTGATCGGTGGTGGAAATCATGTGCTACTTTAAATATTTAGATTTTAACCAAACCTAGTTTAAGAACACAGATTAGCCCTTGGATTATACATTCAGAACCCCTGCTCAGTTAATGTATGTTTTGAGACAACTATTGACAGCAAATACCTTATTACAGAAGAATGTCTAAGACTTTTCACTAAACATTAGATGGATGCAAATAATACATACCTGCTTTTTGAATAGTAAGTTTGTCTATGGAAGTTTGGAAATCCCTAGTGCTGGATGAAAATTCTACATGATGGTTTTTAATGTCTGTTATAGAATCTGCTATTCAAACATTCCTTGCCAGTATATTGCACAGTTGTAAAGGGGCATTAAAGATTGCACAGTATTAGAAGTGTATATACTATAATTTTAGCTTTTTTGTTTCCTAATGATTAACATGAAAGGAACCATCCTGCAATGACAACTACCAGTTCTAGTTTTACACCATTAAGAGACTACATGCTTATGGTAACTCAGTTATTGAATCACTTAATAAAGCTTGCATTCCATATGGTGGTAATATTTTTTCCAGTCCAGTTGGCTGGTGCAAAATTTGTTTACCAGTAGTAGTGCAATATACTTAATATAGCTGAATTCTTCTATTTGACTCAAATTTATTAATCTTCAGTTTAAAACTGCAAAAAATTCAAATTTAGCTTTTTGATACATTTTACTTTGTCAAGATACTTTGTAGTAATTAAAAAAATCATTTTCTTAGTACTTCAGATTTGATAAGAATAGACTGAATCTTCTTGTGTCTTGTAAGTCTAGACTTTAATCTGCAGTAGTTTTAAACCACAAACTATTTGGCTATAGGCTATTTTCTTTTCCCTTTGGAAGTAGCTGATTTCGACTTCCAGATTAAAAAGTGACCTAGCCCGATACAGTTTTCGTGGATTTGACAATTTGCTTGGAAAATATTGCATAAGATTTCCTTGAGTGTTCCTGATGTAGTATCTGTTGAGAATACAACCAGTGTCTATGCAGTGCAATTTTGTATTATTTATAGGAATATACTGTAGTTAGTCTCCTAGGGCACTCTAAAACCATGAATCCACTTGCTTTGGTTTCTCTGTTTTTGTGGACAGACATATTTTGCTGTTACATTTCCTATCTTTATTTTCAGAGCTTCAGATTTAAAGGTTGCAGAGAACAAGAGTTGAGGAGTTGCAGTTCTTAGTTCAGGACAGAACTCAAACAAATACTGTACTGAGTGTCATTGGTGGTTCTGGAAAATTAAAAAGAAATCCTACATTAAAAAATTAAAGTAATACAAATATTTGTGTGACTCTAAGGGTTATCTATTGGTGTCTTAGAGCTAGAGTGTAGCACTACAGTATATTAAACTCTGTGAGGCCTAAAATTGTTAGTTCGCAACTCAGTACCCATGCAGCTAGATGGATTACATAAATGAAATTGGAGTTTTAAAGTCAAACAATCATTTTTATTTCGTAGGTGAGAGAATATCTGTTTTGGAAGAGAATACTATTAAGGATGGAGTATACATCACTACTTACCTGTAGAACTCAGAAGCCAAAAGCATATTTGTGCTGAAATAATATATGGGGTATTCATAGTCCCTCCATCTCAATATAAAGCATTCTTCCCTCCCTTTAAAGACATAGATGACTTATTAATGAAATCCATATTTTTAGCTCTTTCATATCTTTAGTAGGTTTTCTTGCTGCTTGACGTTTACTGTATTACAAGGTAATGAGATAATTTTAGAGGAACAATGCACCATCACTAAGAGAATGCATTTTCTAAAGGAGGTACAGGAGAAGCATAGAGCATTTAATGAGACTTTTCATGTAGACCCTTCTCTGCTCTTCTTGAAATTTTCCCCAGAGGATATTCATATCGTGAATACACATGAAACTTTTTTAATTAATGAAACTAAGGAATTTGTTTTTTATTAGGTCTTGGCACTGGAAACAGAGTATTGCTCTGTAAATGCAGTGTCCAGTGAGTTCAATGAAGCGATTAATTTGCGTTCAGAAAAATGAGCTTCTTTCACCTCCCCCAGACCACTGTATTTAGATTTTCTGGATAAATGTACATTGCAGTACTCAAAGGTAGCTGTATAAGTGTGATTCTGAGTTGGTACTGTGCATCTTTTTTCTGTAATAGAGCTCTGTTAGTGCTGACCATTAATTGTGTGTGTGTGTATGTGTGTTGGCTCCTCACTTAGTGTCAGATTGCAGATTGTATCTGCATTAGTTATTCCCTCCTTTGCAGGAATGGGATCTCTAGGGAGTTACCTTTGTACTTTGCATGTTAAAATCAGAAAGCCTCTAATGAATGTGTTGAGCATAAAACACCTTTTAAAGGAGTTAGACTCTACAAGTCATTCTCCTCACTTCTTGAGTCAGCATTTTACTAGGTGATGAGAGAGATTATGCTAATTCGTTTGATTTACAGGTGTCTTGATTATCAGAGAGTCAACGCATTTTTAATACTCTTGCTCTGAATACGTTCCTGTTCAAGTTTTCAAGATTATAACATTTTTAAGTGATTTTGCCTGTGCCATTTAACTTAATTGCACATGACAGCTAGGAATAGATTCTGTATTCAGTTGACGTGTGTGTATTCCCACTGAAGCAAATGGAGTTGCACATGTGTATCCGAGGGCAGAATTTTGCCCCTCAGTGTTGTAACAAAGCTATCCTTAGGAGCTGAAAATACTACTTAGGGTGTCCTATTGTAGTAAGCAGGTGATATATTTCAGTAGGTAGGTACCAGATTCTATGAACTGCTATGAATTTGTTCTGGACCTCTCTGATTCTAAGTTTTCTATCTGAAAAATATAAAATAAATGTTTTAAGTGCTTGGAGATTTACAGATGAAGAGTACCACTAAATATCATAAGTAAAATAACTAGTTTGTCCTTTCATTTTGCAAGTGTGGAGATGTATTTAAGAAAAACAAGCACAGGTCTGTAATGTTTTTCTAATGCTCATGCAATGCCATGAAATGAAGCATTAGACAGACATACCATGGGGAACAATCCTGAACTCACAGGGGGGTGAGTTACATGCCCCCACAGGCAGGCCTCTTCCATTTTGTAATTGCATTGATTTTAAGATGTTTGAGGTAGGGGTTATATATATCCCTCTGTTCCTACAGCACCTAGAACAATATGGCTAGGCCCAGTCCTGACTGGATCTAGAGCTTGGTGAAATTTTTCACATAAATAGCTTTATTTATATGTGGATGGCTTTTGCTAGAAAAAGGGAGAAGAGGGACTATTACTATTAATTGGGGGAGGGACTTGAACTTGGGTCTTCTCTCCACCTCCTGGCAGTTGAGTGCTGGGCAGAGTGTCTCTCAGTCTCTCTCTTGTTGAACCTGTTCTATTTTGTATAAATAACTAAATAGTCAAAGGAACAGGGACTTGGATGTCAGACTCTGCCATCGCAGGCGGGTGCTCCTACTACCAGATTATGGAGTTTTTCCTCTCTGACCTAATACTTATTCAAGATATTAGGCAGAGGTGAGAATTGAACCTGGGTCTTCCACACTGGGCTAAAAGTTGTAAGGAAGGCACTGCTTTCTACTCTGTGAATGTAGCCCTTTAAAAATACCCAGAAACAAAGTATCTGCGGTCAAACAACCTGAATTATTATAATGTAAGGCTAGAAGGGACCTCGAGAGATCATTTAGTTCAACCCCCTGCTCTGAGGTAGAACTAAGAATACCTAGACCATCCCTGACAGGTGTTTGTCTAACCTGTTCTTGAAAATCTCCAGGGATGGTCCTTCCACAACCTTCCTTGGAAGCCTATTCTAGTGCTTAACTCTTCTTATAGCTAGAAAGCTTATCGTAATATCTAATCTAAACTGCCTTTGCTGCAGATTAAGCGGATTGCTTCTTAACAGTGGTATGGAGAACAACCGATTGCTGTCCTCTTTTTAACAGTCCTTAACATATTTGAAGACTTATCTGCTCTCCTCTCAGTCATCTTTTCTCAGGACTAAAAATACCCAGATTTTTAACCTCTCCTCATAGGTCAGGTTTTCTGAAGCTTTTATCATTTCTGTTACTCTCCTTTGGACTCTCTCCAATTTGTCCACATCTCTCCGAAAGTATGGTGCCCAGAATTAAAGAGTGGTACTCCAACTGAAGCCTAACCAGCGTTGAATACAGCAGGGCAATTACTTTCCACATCTGAAATATGACACCGCTGTTAAAAAAAAAAACAACAACAAACACCAGAATATTAGCGGTGATTAGATAGGTGATTAAGAAAAAGCAGAAAACCTACAAGAAGTGGAAAATGGGAGGGATTAGCAAGGAAAGCTACCTTACTGAGGTCAGAACATATAGGGATTAAGGGCTTGTCTACATCAGAAAGTTGCAGCGCTGGTGAGGGAGTTACAGCGCTGCAACTTAGGAGGTGTACACATCTGCAGGGCACCACCAGCGCTGCAACTCCCTGTTTGCAGCGCTGGCCGTACTCCCGTTTTGTCTCGGGTGTAGAGGATCCAGCGCTGGTGATCCAGCGCTGGTAATCAAGTATAGACACTTACCAGCGCTTTTCTTGACCTCCGTGGAATAAGCAGGTATCCCAGCATACCTGAGGAAGCCTCTGGTAATCAAGCTGGTCTCCTTTCCCGGTTTGCTCTCTCGTTCCCCGAACCCCCGAGCAAGCAGGTCTCCTTCCCTGCGGTTTGCAGGGTGGTTCGGGGAACACGAGAGCAAACCGCGGCGAAGCTGGTCTCCTTTCCCGGTTTGCTCTCGCGTTCCCCGAACCCCCGAGCAAGCAGGTCTCCTTCCCTGCGGTTTGCAGGGTGGTTCGGGGAACGCGAGAGCAAACCACGGCGAAGCTGGTCTCCTTTCCCGGTTTGCTCTCCTCGTTCCCCGAACCCCCGAGCAAGCAGGTCTCCTTCCCTGCGGTTTGCAGGGTGGTTCGGGGAACGCGAGAGCAAACCGCGGCGAAGCTGGTCTCCTTTCCCGGTTTGCTCTCTCGTTCCCCGAACCCCCGAGCAAGCAGGTCTCCTTCCCTGCGGTTTGCAGGGTGGTTCGGGGAACGCGAGAGCAAACCGCGGCGAAGCTGGTCTCCTTTCCCGGTTTGCTCTCTCGTTCCCCGAACTCCCGAGCAAGCAGGTCTCCTTCCCTACGGTTTGCAGGGTGGTTCGGGGAACGCGAGAGCAAACCGCGGCGAAGCTGGTCTCCTTTCCCGGTTTGCTCTCTCGTTCCCCGAACAAGCAGGTCTCCTTCCCTGCGGTTTTGCTGGGTGGTTCGGGGAACGCGAGAGCAAACCGCGGCGAAGCTGGTCTCCTTTCCCGGTTTGCTCTCTCGTTCCCCGAACCCCCATTGAAGCCGCCCAACAGCGCTGCAGTGTGGCCACATCTAACACCACTTGCAGCGCTGGTTGCTGTAAGTGTGGCCACTCTGCAGCGCTGGCCCTATACAGCTGTACTAATACAGCTGTAACAACCAGCGCTGCAAAATTTTAGATGTAGACATGGCCTAAGTGAGAGAGGCCAAAAGTCATGCAGAGTTGGCTGAGGCCCTGAAGGTTTCTCGCCTTCCTCTGCAGCATGTGGCACGGGTCACTTGCTGGAGAATTCTCTACACCTTGAGGTCTTTAAATCATGATTTGAGGAATTCAGTAACTCAGACATAGGTTAGGGGTTTGTTACAGGAGTGGCTGGGTGATATTCTGTGGCCTACGTTGTGCAGGAGGTCAGACTAGATGATCATAATGGTCCCTTCTGACCTTAAAGTCTATGAGTCTATTAGCCTTTTTGCAACTGCATCACATTGTTGATTCATTCAATCTGTTATCCAATATAACTCACAGATCCTTTCGAGCAGTACTACTTCCTAGTCAGTTGTTCCCCATTTTGTAATTGTGCATTCAATTTTTTTTCTTCCTAAGTGTAGTACCTTCACTTGTCTTTATTGAATTTCTTCTTGTCGATTTCAGATCAATTCTCCAACCTGTTAAGAGCTTTTGTTTGTTGGCTAATATGACTTTTTGGTTCAAAAATCTTAAGAATTCCTTACTCAGAGCAAGCCCCCTTTAACTTCAGTAGGTATCATGTCTGAGCAGTGGGGAGTGATGCCTAATATCTACATACTTCAAATTTGGCTCTGTCTTTTTCCCCAAAAAAATTGTCTGTAATCCTGCAGCACACAGGCAGAACGTTGCACCCAAGAAAAGACTCAGTGGACCACTATTTATCCAAGTCTAATTGAAAAGGAAATGATTTTTAAAAAAGATTAAAATAGTATTGCCATTCTAATGATTTAGTATGATGTCATTTACAAAGAAAAGCCACCTCATTCCCGAGGGCCGAATTCTACCTGCAATGTGTGTGCACTGCTCCCATTGATGAAGTCAGCAAGACTTTGATACAAGCACCGCAGGACTGAGCATTGCATGAGAGAAGAGCGTTATCAAAAATTTTTTAACTGCTAAAATACTGCATAAAATCATGATTCGTTTAGAAATATATGCAACTTGTAGTTATCTAATGACTCATTTAAAGCCATCGTACAAAAGAATCGTGCAGCAAAGTTGTGGAACATGTCTGCAACATCTTAACAACAGAAACTGCAATTTTAGAAAACACTTTGGGAGGGGACAAATTAAAGCTAAATTGAGATTACAATGAGGATGGAGAACTGTCTTGAATATGTTTTTGCCTCTGTTTCTCCAACGATCAAATGACTCTTGCTTATGTATTTGTTACTGTCAGAGCCTCCCTCTACCAGTCTCCTTGTTGCTGAATCTGCTTCCTGCCAATAAAACTGCTGGGTGCAGCTCTAGGAACTACTGGAGGGTGAATGTTGTGTATTGCTGCCAAAGACCATTCTACTGGACTTACTGCCCTGCTGATAACACTTCAGGGAAAAACTCAGAGAGGAGTTTACTCTTATATGCACCTGACTACAATAGCCTAGTATGCAGGTGGATTATGTATGTGGCCCTCTAGATTTTACACATTGCAGAAAGTCTTATACATTTTTGAAAGAGGAGTCCTTAAATTGCCCATTGCTGGGCATTGCAAACATAATCCCTTTAAAATATCTGCATATATGAGTTTGATCACCTACAGATATGTAACTCAAAGTCTAGTTTGACTATCCTTATCAAGATGACAATATAATTTCTTCAGACCTGATCTTTCTTATGAGTTCACAAACAGAAACAGCAAAAGGGCTCAGTTATACTGTTTTGCTGATGTAAATTTAAACCCAGATTTGTACATCAGGGCACCTATTCTGGGTTTACACCACTGTGAGTTAGGGTAAAATTTGCTCCAAATAACTTATTTACTTTCAAACAAGTTTAAAGTGCAATTCACTTTTTCTTTTCTTCTTATCTGAAATCTAAAACCGTAATAGCCAAAAATATTAGACCTACTTTTTGTACACTTATGTCAGGGATTAGAAAAAGTAAAGATAATTTGCTCTTCATTTCTTTTTCAAATCTAAGTATCTAAGTGGATCCTTTTCAATGATTCATCTGATATTTTTATGTAATGAGAGAATGAAATTTACAAGTCACCCTATTTTAGAAAGTAGGTAGAAGTGTTTTGTTTTCCTTTATACAAATGTGGGAAAACTGGTAATGAAATTCATGTTTTAAATTGTTGGAGTACTATACAATAACTTGATGCTTTCCATCCAGAGAGTTAAATATAGAGTTATTGTCTAAACTAAGAATTTTTAGATCCATGGTTCTAGCTTCATTGGAAGGAGCATTGGTAGGAGCTGTAACACAGATGTTTAAGTGGACTTTGGTGTATGTTTTACCATGGTTTTACAGGAAAATGGTTAAAAATGCGTTAACCTTGTCTATATTGCAATCTCTACCAGTCTAACACTGGAGGAGTCGTACTCCCCTTGGAATTATGAGTCTGAAAAATCTTGATGTAGATTTAGCTGGTGAGCTTTGCCCAATAGACTTAAAAACAGCTGGCTGCAGCTACCACACATAGGCGGTTGTTAAAGACTCGTGTGGGTTAGGCATTCTTTTGTCTGGATGGAGATTGTAGAGAAACTAACTCAAGGAGATGTCAGTTATGGTCTAACCTGGCTGAGGAGTTCAGAATTCATACCCAGCCCAAATCTGTATTAGCTCATCTCAGTGTTTGCAATAATAGTCTCCATGTTGTTGTGCCTTGTGACTTTGGGCTAAAATGGTAGTGCAGAGGACAGTCATGTCACATGACAGACCCCAAGGATTATTCAAGAGGGACTTGTTTTTCTGGTTACAGAAAAGTATGGGGGGCACATTAATATATGTAGTCTCGCTGCTGTTCTCACCATCTTTTCTGAAGGTACTGTGCACATAATGTAAATTTTTCACTAGGAAACATCCTAAGATTTTTGGTAAAAATATAAGAAGTGTGTAATCTTCATCGGGCTCTAAATCCTATTGATAGTCAATGAGACTAGATTCCAAGTCACTTAGTCACTTTCAAAGTTTTGATCTCTGGCAGCAACTTTGTTTCCCAAAAAGAAATTGGCCTGTTAATCTGGTAGTGTTCAGCAAAGAAACACTAATACACCTACAGGTGGAAAGCCTCTGACACGTCCACCAATGTCATTACTCCACCATCATTCCAAGTGCTGAATTTCTAGTGAAGTGAATGAGAGTTCTGATAGCAGAATATGCCTTTAAGTAACTGGCCCAGCATATTTTAGATGAGATTACATGTATTATCACTAGAGTCCCCTTGATGCATGTCCACACAGCTGTTGTATATGTTTAATTCTTTGCTATTTTATCTTTCCTAGTTGCTTCACATTTATTAATAGGGAATTTGCTTGACTTCTATGCCCCTTCTACATTTTAGGCTCATACATTAATCTGCTGCTTGAATCTTTTCTTGGATCTTTCAGAAAATATAAATACACTTTGCCATAGTTAGATCTGTAAAACTAAGAGGTCGCTTAAACAAGTTTTAACATTCCAAATCTCTGCCAATTATGAGAAGAGCACCTTATGGCACTTGAAAATTGTACAAGTAGTTAAACTATTCTTAATTTGCTCCACAATTATTTATTGCATGTATCATAAATGTTTCATATAGTTCCTCTAAATTTTATCACAGATTAAGGAATCAGTAAGACGTGAGAGGTGGAATTTGATCCATTCAAGACATGCTGTTTTATATAAAAAAGAAAAAGAGGACTTTAACATGATTAATTCCTTTCTTCTTGTCATTATGCACAAGAGTGGACTATAACCCAAACCTTGGAGAATAGGAGATGGAAGAATCAATTCCAGGGATTCAGGCTCTTTGTCCATCTGGGCCCTGGCCTCCATTACTGGCTATGAAGAGGAGTATTGGATTGGCCTGCTGCTTCCACTCCCAACAGGGATGTGATTCAGTGGATTCATACATTGTATGGATACCTTGGCCACACCTCTAGCACATAATCAATGAGCTGTGAAAATCTGCCACTAGGCAGAATATGCAAAATCTCCCTACACAGGGACTCCTGGAGCTCCATGATTCTGACTCTTGAATGGAGTACAAGGAACGTCCCAGGGTTAGACTCTATATCAGGGATCAGCAACCTTTGGCACATGGCCCACCAGGGTGCTTACCAGGGGGACCGGGCCAGTTTGTTTACCTGCCGCGTCCACAGATTTGGCTAATTGCGGTTCCCACTCTCGGCCAATGGGGTGGCGGGAAGTGGTGGCCAGCACATCCCTCGGCGCATGCCGCTTCCCGCAGCCCCCATTCACCTGGAGCGGTGAACTGCGGCCAGTGGGAGCCACAATCTGCTGAACCTGTGGACGCGGTAGGTAAACAAACTGGCCCGGCCCGCCAGGGTGCTTAGCCTGGCGGGCCGCATGCCAAAGGTTGCCGATCCCTGCTCTACATGGCCAAATAGTTTACAGTACATCCTAGGGGTAGACTTAAGATGTAACTGTGTGGAGTGGATTACAATATTTTAATCTTGAGTTGACCATTTCCTTTCAAGATGGCATTCTGCCCTCCTGAATAGATGCACTGACCATTTTCACCAATAATTAAAGCCACTGATTGTCAGCAGCCAAGAAGGGCATGTCCTCCTTCCACCCTCCAGTAACTCAGGGAGTAATACATGCATAACTCAAGTGAAGACCTTGAATTTGTCCCCTTGAGAGCTTATCTTCTCTTTCAGCTGTTGAAGAGCAGTTTGGCCTGAATCTGAATGATTTTTCAGAAAAATACTTCAGTGTACACACAACTAGTGGGATTTAAATCTGCAATCTAGTGAAGACAGCCTGGATTAATCTAGATGTCCAGAACTGGAGACACATCCAGTGACTGAGATTTTGCTGATAACCTTCACATTTATCTCCTGCATAGCCAGCACATAAAGCTTAGAAAAAAAAATCTATGATGCAATTGACTAGATTCACATAGACACTTCCACCAATGGCTCTCTAGTCATCTTTCCTCTTACTTCATCTGTAAACCAAGATGACCTGAAAAAATGAAGTTGGCAAACAGAATGCTCTTGGCTCTGGAAGAGAACAGAGAGCAAAATATTGTTACACCGTCCTATACTAAGCCATTAATGGTAGCCTGTTGAAAATATAGAGAAGTTCTTCATAGTTCTCTTAAAAACTCTGATTCTGTTAGCCTTTGAGAATAGACCCTCAAAACAAGTTCCTTGTCCTGATTGGAAAGGCAAACCCTCCTTTAAACCACAGGAGATAACTCATCACAGAGGCAAAATTTTCATTCCTCCAATCCGAATCCAAACACCAAATCAAGGATGTGGCCAGCTGCATGAGTTGATCTTATAAACACTTGAGACAATCACACACAAACTCTCTACCTGTTAATCTAACAGTGCAGAACCCTGGGTAGCTGCCACTTTTTAAGAATCAACCAAGAAGAAAAATGTTACCTCATCCTCTTGGCAAAAGTTTAATTTCCTACTAAAATTTACAACTGAGTCCTCAAAACAGGCAAGATTAATTCAGGCACCTGGATTTACATGAGGAGGTATATGTAAATAGTCCAAGTAAAATGTTTAAACATCTCTTTAAATTCTTAAAATGGTCTTGCCTTAGCATGTGTCTCATTTTACCGCATATGGAGAAAAAGTACATGTGTGGCAGACAGCTGTATTGACATGACCTATACTCCTGATTGGGGTGGTAGGCTATTTTCAGTTGTTCAACTGGTAGAGATAGAAATTTCTGTGACAGTGAGCACTGCCCATTAACAAGTTCTGTGTATACACCACAACAAGTAAGATCTGCAGTTATGCTGGGTTTAATTGTTAATGAAGCGATTGCATTTTCATCTCCTATATATTTAGCTTGGAGAGGTAAATTTTGGGAATATGTGGCCAATGTTTCAGATGTATGACATCATGACTGGATGAAGTTTTTTTTTTTGATGCTGAAAAGCTGAGTTAGAAATAAAAAGATAAAAACATGTTTTCCTTTATAAGAGGAAAAACAGTCAATCTCTCTTTAAAAATCTCTCTTGGCAACAGCATATGATCTGATGGTCAAACAGGCAAACAGCTATCATTAGTCATGCATAATTAAAACAAAGAGTATTTAACTGTTAGATTTTTCCTAGACAAAACTGTTACTACTAACATGCATATCTCTTGCAGAAATTGCCAATAGTTTTGCAGTTATGCAAATACAAAGTAAATATATAAGGTATTTGTGTACAGTATTCTGGGATTTTTTCAATCTTTGAATAAATGTTATACTAAATCAGACAGTTTTTTTTTCCTGTACGTCTACGATGTAGTAGTTAAATTTACCTAAAAGTAATCTCATTTTATATAGTCAACAATATGCAAAATAAGTTATTCCCTTGAGCGAACATCCAAGTCATACTAATCTATTTTACCATTGTGTCTTTACTGATCTTTCATTATGTACATGGGAAATGCATATTTATTGTTTAAACTATTGTCAAAGAAGGATGTTCTTTATATTCGTAACAGTCTTCATTCTCAGTATCTTTCTTCTTAATTGGGCTACTGTACTGGGGACTCATTTTCCTCTCAAATGAATGTAACTCCATTCATGTAAGTGGAGTTACTTTGGTATAAAAGAGAACAAGGCCTCTGGTCTTTAACTTCTTGGGAAAGATTAATAATTTTGTCAGGTCACATGTTTTGCAGACCAGTTTGGACATCAGCCGTGATTTGGATGTTCATTATCAGGGGATACATTTCTTAGAAGACAGTCCCACTCTCCTGAAAAAGCTAGTTTCTGACCTGTGTGGTGTCTGTGTGTGCAGAACTGGAAGGGGCTTTTGCTATAGAGTGCTGAAGAAAGCTCGTGGGAGGCAGGAACAGGAAAGAGCTGTAAGAGAGACTGGCCAACCAAGGGAGTCGTTCTTTCAGAAGAGCTGCAGAAAGTTCCAGTTTCTTATTTGTAGGGGATGGGGTGTCTGCAGGCTTGCAGTACTATGGCCCAGGAAATCTACCTGACACCTTTTCTGCCAGTGTAGACTTAATGTGGTTAGCTGGAACTTGCACACTGAAAACAGTTTTCACCATTCTGGGAAGAAAGAGGCAGTCAGTATAGGAATGAAAAAGTAAGAACTAAAAGTTCAGACATAAGCTCACTAAAGTTAATAGCAAAGCTCCCTTTGACCTTAATGGTGCAGGGCCAGGGCCTCACGAATAAACAGAGGAGGAGGTGATGGCTAGATTCCAGGGGGAAAAAAGTGTATGTGGCGGCTACCCCAGCAGTTGTTTCAGTGGCCAGTTTAAAGTACTTCAGCATACATGGTCTTATCATAAACTATTCCTACAGCCATATGAATATAGCATTATGGTAGCTATGTTCAGGGCCGTCCCTAGACATTTTGGTGCCCTACGCACCAGGTGCATTTTGTGCAGGAGCAGGCTTGGGGAATGGGGGGAAACTGCGCCCCAGCATGAGCTGGCAAAGCAGAGCGGGTTGGGGCCGGATGGTGATTGCAGGGCAGGCCCGACCCTGCACTCACGGGTTGGTGGGAAGCAGAGTGACCCAGCCACAGCCTGCTCTGCTCTGCTCCCTGGCTCCCAGCCTATGAATTTGTGGGGAAGAGAGGACACTGCCCCCCAGCACTCACTGGTGGAGTGGGCTGGGGCCAGGGTCGCTACACTTCCTGCTGCTCCGTGAGTGCAGGGCACTCCTGACCCCTGCTGCAGTCCCCGTACCTAGCTCAGGGGAAGTGGGGGAGGGGCAGGGCAGAGCAGGGTGTGGGGCTTTGGGGATGGGGTGGACGCAGGGGCAGGGGCAGCTTTCCTGGCTGGCTCAGCTGGCAGGGGTTTGGGGCTGGCCACTGGAGCCAGCACGCAGCTGTGTAGGCGCACCAGGAAAATTGGGGCACTTTGGTGCCCCAATTTCTTGGTGTCCTATGCAGCTGTGTAGTTGTGTATGGATAAGGAGAGCCTGGCTGTGTTTGTCCCAGGAGTATGAGAACGATAAGAGGTAATATCTTTTATTGGACCAACTTCTGTTGGTGAAAGACGAGCTTTTGCACTACACAGTGTGTCTTGTTGAATAAAAGATATTACCTCATACACCCTCTCTCTCTCTCTCTCCTCTCTCTCTCTCTCCTCCACCCCTTCATCTAGTCACATGTTCAAGGCATATATGAAATGTATCTTTATCCTTTTCAACTTCCTTTGTTTTTTCTATCACTCATTGAACAAGTGGCCTGACTTCCCTCTGGGCTCTAAATTGTCTACCTGATACTTGATTGACAGGGAAATCCCTCCTTGTTTGTTGTTCACTATAATATTTGATGTTTGAAGTAATAATTCAAGGGAGAACATCCTTTGTCCACAATGAATTTAAACTTTTAAAGAATATCAATTGGTGCTATTCGTCAGTTTCTGTCATTTGAATTATCTAAATGTTTCAAATATAGCTGTAGTTATGGATGAGTGCGCTGTAGTTTATGGATGAGTGCATTGACTACTGATTAATCTTAAACTGCACTGGTAATTATTCAGTCTCCTGAAGGCTAGAGCATCAGGAATATTAGTAGTAATAAGAGACCCTAGGAGCACACGAGAAACAATTCCAGTTTATTACAAGTTCCTTTATTAACATGTTCAGTAAATAGAGAAACGATCTCTCAAATAGTAAAATATAATAACAGCTAGCTAGGACTAAACACTTTACTATTACGAGCATCACTCACGTCTCCTGCAGTGGGACTCTGGAGTGTCCGTCAGTCATTCTGCTAATCATTGTTATAAACGTCATCCTGGCATTTCCCTGTGGGTTTCTTCCCTACATGCACAGGCATGCCAATACCTTTTATTCTGGGTCACATTTATACCCATTAAGTATCATACATATGCATAAGGTTCCAACCCCTTTTTCCTTATCATACTTCCCTCCCTCACTGATTTATGGGTGCCCCATTTCTCATTGGCTATCCCCTTAGTTCCCTTTATTCTCTCTGTGCATCTATGATAATGCAGTCAGGGGTCATGTGGTCTAGATGGATACGTTGTGGTATATTTTCCCAAACAACATCCATTGGCACATTCTTTAGAGTAATCTTGTAATTTACTGATACAGGGTTATTCCTAGGTCACATATTTATGTCAACTCTCCTTAGGCCTGAGGTCTAGTATGTCTAAGTTAAAATTTTACAGACCTCAGCCTATAGGCCTTGCATTACAGTCTTACTTTGCTTATGTGTATATACCTAACACACACTCATCATTCATAAATGCTTATCAACTCTTTATACTAGTATGATCTGATCCTACTTAAACCTATCCATCATGCATTGATTATGCTTAACCACAAACATAAATCTATTAAATTATTATCGAACAACTGGCTACACAAATATTTGGTCTCCTACTGGACTTCTGCTTTTACTTCCTTGAATAATGAAAACCAAGTTAGGGCTGTGAAAATCAGATAATGTAATGTAAAAAAACTTTAGACAATCACTGTTAAGTTGATGGTTCTTCATCTAGTGGTCTGACATGACTTTAGTTACTTTTACAGTATTCCTCAGTGGACAGTGGTCGATATTATTAAAATGCGTACACACAAGCACTACTAGGAATAATTTGGAGACATTTAGGAAATATTACATCACTCAGGTGCTGTTATAACTCAGAGCTCTTTTCATACTTACTTTTTTTTCATATTTCTTTGTTAAATTGGGTGAAATACAAAAGCTGTGTCAGGTTTGGAAGTCCAAAATAATTATTTTTAGAATTAAAGTGCTGGCTTTTATGCCAAAGCTGTTAATTTTATGTAGAAGTTGATAATTTTCTGCAAAGAGGTAAATTAAAACATTTTTCTAACTTGAATCAATTGACACTCATCATCAGTTGCATCTTCAGTGCATGGTCTGGAAAGTTGCTAGTAATTTTTAAGTAGTGTTTGCACGTTACATGGGGGAAAGTAATTCTGGTGACAGTAGCTTCTTTGTGATGGTGACGGCTTGCTTGTGGCAATGGGAAAGAATCACAGAAGATGTCACTTTCTATTAATACTAAACAGGGAACATCATTAGGATAAGTGAAACAGTAATCTCCCTATTCCTATTCTCTCCCTCTCTTTCTGTTTTACTGTAATGATTTCCCTAAAATCTTCCTTCCCACTTGTCCAGCTTCCTATCCTGTTCTAAAGAAGTGGTACACGTTTCCTTAGGCCTTGTCTATACAAGAAAAGTTTCACTGGTTTAGCTAAATCTATTTTAAAATCAGCCTAATTAAACCTGTGCAAACCACACTTACATTGGAGTAACATGCATGGCTGGGAAGGGTTAAACATCCTGCAGAATAAATAACCCTCAAAAGACATGTAGGGAGATAATGTTTGTGTTTTTCTGTATTTACATATATATGAGTAGGATGGACAATGTAATCAATAGTCTCTGTCTATGCTGTATTCTGATAATTCAGAGGCCAAAAGAACATCCTGTCATGTAAATGAATTGTAAACATGGGATATCTCAGTATTCATCTCTAAATGTACTGAGAATGGTGGAGGAACAAGCAAATGGCCTTATTAGTATAGCTAAGTACCGGTGATGGGCCTCCTTCAAAGTCATCCTAATTACCTCGTGTTCTCTGAGGAATTCCAACTTGTCAAAAGACATGAAATTGTATAAAAGATCTTTGGGTCCTGATTCTGTCATCTCAGATCTGCTTAGACTTCATCAGGGGAAGTTTGAGTCGCAAGACTGAGGTCCCAGTTATGCTGGTACACCTTGAATCTGAGATTTGGACACTGGACTATGATCTGAATTCTAAAGGAACTCTTTGCTGCTACGAAGCTCACCATCTCTGCTATGAATCTGCACCTCAATGAATTGAACTCATATCTGTATGTATATTGATATTTTAACCATTCTCTCTCTTGTTTTTTTTAATAAATGTTAGTTTAGTTAATAAGAATTGGCTGTAGCGTGTATTTGGGTAAGATATGAAACATTCATTAACCTGGGAGGTAATGTGTCTGATCCTTTGGGATTGATAGAACCTTTTCTTTTATATGATGAAATAAGATTTACAGAAATTTTCATCATATTTGACGTGGGTACCTAGATGGAGGCCTGAGGCTGGATCACTTTAAGGGAACTGTGTTGTTGGACTTCTGAGTAACCAGTAAGGTAATAAAGAAGCTGTTTTATGCTGGTTTGGTGAATCTAAGTATTGGAATATCCAGCAGCTTTTGTCTGCCCCATTCTTTGCAGTTCACCTTCATTGAGTGACCACAGCTGGCTTCTCACTAGGACCCCGGTCACACACTTGATTAACTTACTTTAGCTTCTGTCAGTAAATTGGCCAAGTAAAGATTAAACCATCCTAGACTGAGGAGCCAATGGGATGGTGTCCTTAGCCTCTGTTTGCCAAAAGCTGGGAATGGGAATCACTTGATGATTACCTGTTCTGTTCATTCTCTCTGTGGCATTGACCACTGTCAGAAGACAGGACACTGGGCTAGATGGACCTTTGGTCTGACCCAGTATCGCTGTTCTTATGCCAATAGAGGAGGTTTCAAAACAAATTGATAAAATTAACAGGAATAAGTCACCATGACCAGATGTCATTCACCCATTCTGAAGAAACTCAAATATGAAATTGCAGAACTACTAACTGTGGTATGTAACCTATCACTTAAATTAGTCTTGGTACCAGATGACTGGAGGACAGCTAATGTAACACTGATTTAATTTAAAAAAAAAAAAAAGCTCCAGAGGCAATCCTGGCAATTACAGACCAGTAAACCTAACTTCAGTACTGGGTAAATGGATTGAAACTATAGTAAAGAACAGAATTATCAGACACATAGATTAGCATGATATGTTGGGGAAGGGTCAACACTGCTTTGGTAAAGGGAAATCATGCTTCACCAATCTATTAGAATTCTTTGAGGGTGTCAACAAGCATGTGGACAAATCTGATCCAGTTGATATAGTGTACTTGGATTTTCAGAAAACGTTTGACAAGGTCTCATGTCAAAGGGCTCTTAAGCAAAATAAGAAGTTGTGGGAGAAGAGGGATGGTCCTCTTGTGGATCATTAACTGGTTAAAAGATAGGAAATGAAGGGTAGGAATAAATGGTCAGTTTTAACAATAGAGAGCGGTAAAGAGCAGGATCCCCCAAGGATCTGTACTGGGACCAGTGCTGTTCAACATATTCATAAATGATCTGGAAAAGAGAGTGAACGCAGCTATGATGCAGAATTACTCAGGATAATTAAGTTCAAAGCTGATTGTGAAGTGTTACAAATGGATCTCACAAAACTGGATGACTGGGCAACACAATGGCAGATGAAATTCAATGTTGATAAATAGAAAGTAATGCACATTGGAAAACATCTCAACTATATATTCAAAATGATGGGGTCTGAATTAGCTGTTACCACTCAAGAAAGAGATGTTGGAGTCATTGTGGATAGCTCTCTAAAAATATCTGCTCAGTGTGTAGCAGCAGTCAAAAAATCTAACAATGTGAAGTGTAGTCGGACGCGTCCTCCCTTCCCCCATTTGCCCTTTCGAGTGCAGTCTGCGCAGTTTCCACTGTTTGTGGCTTTGTAACGGCATAACAGGAAATGATGTTAGATGCTTGATTAAAGCTGCATTGCTCTATATAATCGTATTCATGCTTATGAATATGTAATCAATTAATGTAAGGAATGAGTGAGATAGTGTGAGTGACAGCCAATGGCAAAACAAAGGGGCATATATCACCTTTTATGGAACCATAGTATTATTTTCATGAAAGTATAAATCTCAAGATGTGCAGCCAGGTCAGGGGTGCTAACAAGGAAATGTAACAGCACGCTAAACTCAGGACCAGGCCAGAAGCAGTAGGGCACTCCCGTGGATCCGAAGTGACTTCGGGGACTCTTGTCGCCTTGCGGCTGATCTCTGGGCAGTTGTTACCTGGTCAGCCTCAGCCACCTGCAAAATTAAAATCAATCCATGCCTGCACCTGCAGCTGGCCAACATGAATGTGATGTGTGTGTGAGTATAGCTGTATTAGACAAGCTCAGCTCACACCAATAAACAAACCTCAGTGCTGCTCAAGTTCACCCTTTGTTTGGGCTCATTCCTTGACTAGTCTCAAGGACAGGAAACATTGAAAACCATTAGGAAAGAGATAGATAAGACAGAAATTATCGTCACTATATAAATCCATGGTACGCCAACACCTTAAATACTATATGCAGTTTGGATTGCCCCATCTAAAAAATGATGTATTAAATGGAAAAAAATACAGAGAAGGGCAACAAAAATGATTATGGCAAGGAACGTCTCCTATATAAGGAGAGATTAAAAAGACTGAGACTGTTCATCTTAGAAAAGAAACAACTAGGGGATATGATGGAGGTCTATAAAATCATGATTTGTGTGGAGAAAGTGAATAAGAAAGTGCTATTTTCCTCTTCACATAACACTAGAACCAGGGGTCACCCAATGAAATGAACAGGCAGCAGTTTTAAAACAAACATATGGAAGTACTTTTTCACACAAAGTACAGTCAATCTCTGGAACTCATTGCCAGCAGATGTTGTGAAAGAAAAAATTGCAATTAAGTTAAAAAAAAATTGGATAAGTTCATGGAGGATAGTCCATCAGTGGCTATTAGCCAATGTGGCCAGGGACACAACCACATGCTCTGGCTGTCCCTAAAACTCTGACTGCCAGAAGCTGGGGCTGGATGACACAGGATGGATCACTTGATAACTGCCCAGTTCTTTTCATTCCCTTTGAAACATCAGGCGCTGGCCACTGTTGGAACACAGAATACTGGGCTAGATGGATCATTGGGCTGACCCATGGTCTGGTGGCCTTTTTATATTCTGATCTATAGAGTGGGTTGGAATCAATTTAACTAGAAATATTTAAAAACAGTGACGTTAAACTGTGCAGTATTTCTCAGTGACAAAACCATAGAGTAACCTTTGATAATGCCTATTTTGAAGGTCTTTAATCTGTCAGAAGGCTGGGAGATGGCACTAAAAATATGAGCTAGTCAGTGGAATAAGATCGTCAAAGTGCCCAGGTAAAATAGTTCTGATAATATGTGGATTTTGTTCACTATAGATTTAGTCTTAGTGTTGAAGTTTGGATTGGATGTAGGGAAAATGAAAATTGGGGGTTTCATGTTTAATGTGGGGAGTGGGAAAGCCTTTACTTCTAACAGTTAATGTCCGGAATGGTAAGTGATTAATCCAAATGTGCATCAGTCTTATGTATTTACTGATGAAGTTGTCTATATTACAGTAATTCATAAGGCTTTAATTTTACTACTGTTTTTTCCTTTGACTCTTTTCCCTGCCTCCCCTTCTGTATCAAACAAAGAAATAATAAAACAAGCCAACTTCTGTTTGCAAAAGAAGAGACATGCTGGCCAGCTGGCACTGTAGTACATTGGCTTTAAATGAGGATTGAGGGGAAATGCAGTCTTGAGACATTCAGATGGATGACTGTTGTATCAACACTTTGTGGTATTTCTTGATGATATCACGCTAGCCTGAAAGGTCCTTAACAGTTATTGATTATCAACTGGTGGGGACTCCTCTGCCTGAAAGGTGAAAATCTTCTTAAAATGTGTAGAGTATACTCAGTGTAATTATTAAATGCAGTTACGAGCTACTGAGATGTACTGTTGGGAGTCTAGGTGTGAGCAAATAGTTATAATGTGTACTGAGAAAATATGGCTTCAGTGATTTGATATTCAAACTGCAAAATGTCAATTTACTATTTTTTAATTATCTAAAAGAAGTTTGACAGGGAGCTTAACACTCAGTGTTTGTTCTCTGTGGCTCTGATGCTACCCATTAAAATGTTCAGCTTGACACAGGAATTCCCAGCATAACCTTAGCTTTGGATAATTACAGTGTCATTTGTTTTTTTAAAAGAAACCATAGCTGTGAATGCCTGTCATATTTAAATGAAAATGTTAACAATTGAAGTCTATATTCCTCATGAGTTGTACATTATATTCTTGAAATAACAACATCTTATGTTGAATGTGACATGGTTCACACTAAAATATAGGCTATTACCATACATAAATTACATCATTTATCAAATCGGATATTTCACATAAGAAGTCAGTCCCTGTACAACTGAAATCAAATCTAATATTGCAAATCACCTCTCTATCAAAGAACTTGTCCTACATGATAATAGAAATATACTGTAATACAGTGGTGTCCATTTAGTGGCTTGAAGGCCATTTGCATATTCTGAAGCTCTGAACAGCAGCTGTTGAGACCAGTTAAGAAGTAATGCGCATGTGATTATGAATTGAATATGTGCTCTCTGAGCTGTGCCCTGCAATTTTAGACTAAAGTGTTTGAATCAGCCTCGTCTCTATGGAGAGGTGGTAGGAGATGCTCTTTGTCCAAAGGCTTTCCACCATTTCTCCTGCAGCCCATGTAGTAGAGTTACTGTGTGCTGGGAACACTTTGAGAGGCTGAACCATGCTACAGCTGCTGTTCAGCAGGTCCCCTGCTGGCTGCCTGCCACATAAGGGAAGGAGGAGAGAGTAGCTCTGTCTGATCAATTTCTTTCTTCCATACTGGGCTGTGAGAGCCCCATGTAGAACAGGATGGAAGATCAATAGGTTCTGCCTGAGTCTAGGGAAGCACCTGTTGAAGTCCCCCTGGGTAGTCCAAAACAGATAACAAGCAGAAGCTGAGAAACATCAGCACGACACAGCCAGCTATATGTCACTGGATCTGTGCTCCAGCAAAGGCTGGAGGAACCTGGGTAGCTCTGGTTTTCTACAGCTCCCAACAGACCTCTAGGAACTATGTGCTAGCTAAGGATATGGAATGCAGTGCACTCCTGCCACTCACCTTCCTGTTTCCAGCTAAGGAGTGTAGGAGAGAAGAGGATTGTAGGAGAGAAGAGTAGGAATTAGCTAGCCTGGGGTGGGCAAACTTTTTGGCCTGAGGGCCGCATCAGGTTTTGTAAATTGTATGGAGGGCAGGTTAGGGGAGGGGGTCGTGGCCTGGACCCCACCTCCTATCTGCCACCTATCCCCTGGGACTCATGCCCCATCGAACCCTCCCCCATTCCCTGATGGCCCCTCTGGGACCCCTGCCCCATCCAATCACCCCTTCTCCCTGTCCCCTGACTGCCCCTGGAACCCCTGCTCCTGACTTCCCCCTGCCACCCCATCAACCCCCTCCTCCTTCCTGACTTCGCCCCCAGGACCTGGCTGGAGTTGGGCCACGCTGCTGCTGCTGTCACCACCACGCAGTACAGAGCATAGGATCAGGCCGGGCTCTGCAGCTGCGCTATCCTCCCCAGGAGCTCACAGCCCCACCACCCAGAGCATTGCGCCAGTGGCGGAGCGAGTGAGCTGAGGCTGCAGGTGAGGGGGTACAGCGGGGGAGGGGCATAGGGTGAGCCTCCTGGGCCAGGAGCTCAGGGGCCAGGCAGGATGGTCCTGCAGGCCGGATGTGGCCCATGGGCCGTAGTTTGCCTTCCCCTGGGCTAGCCTGTCTCTAAATATGTGGGGATTCCCACAGTCTAGGGGAATCCCCCAGTGTGTAAAGGCAGCAGAACAGGGCATAGAATCTGCGCTCTCCCCTCCGCCCCAAGTACTGATTGTGGTCTCCTGACCATTTTGAAATAATATGGCTGAGAAAATTGGATCCCACCACTGTAATAAACACAAAATTGTAGTATGGTTGGTACATGGAGCAGTTATTAAGGTTATGAGAGAGAGAGCTATCACGTGACCAAAGATAAGTCACTAGGAAATATAACTTTTTGGTGAAGCTAAATTTCAGAATACAGCATCCCTTCCCCCCCTTTACTTATTGATTTGGGTAGTCCTCTCCCATAAGTAAAGATTACTTATGTAAGCAAAAGTTACAAGATCAGAATTTAATTTTAACAAATTTAAACATTTTAAAAAATTGGGCCCAACCCAAAAGGTGATGAACACCTCAATTCTCCCTTTCAAGTCAATTGCAGTTCAGGGAGAGCTCCAGACAAGACATTATCAAGCTCTTAAAGTCTTTAAGGGATTGGATACTTTTCTGACTAAAACCCCCAAATAATTTGATTTCTCAGATTGATTTAGTGAGAAACCAGTTTTCAGTGCAGGCAAAAAGGACAGATGTGGAAAATAACCTTTGTTAACCAACAGAAATCAATATTGCCATTTACTTTCAATAAATTGCTCCTCCCTGTTAATTGGAGAAAAATTGTGACCCACTATCTTAACCTGTGCAGATTAGTAGATTAATTTTAAATATTTGATTAATTTAGAACAAAGGCCTCATCAAGTTATTTTATTTTGTAAATAAATACAGATAAACACTGTTTCTCCAGTGCCATATCACTGTAGCAGCAGTGGCTAAGATCTTTTCTAGATACAGAAAAATTGTACCCGTTTAATTTAAGGTATGATTTTAAACTGATTTAGTTAAGTCACTCCAAGAGACCGTAATGGACACTTCAGTTTAAACCAAAGTTTCTTTCAGTTTAGCTTAAATCAGTTAGAAACAGGTTTAAACTAAATTGAAATAAGCGACTTGTAAACTGAAATAAAAGTGTCCACACAGGGGTTTTCAGTTAACTAAATCAGTTTAAAAAGCAGTACAATTTCTGTGCATAGACAAGGCCCAGTGCAAGTTAATTACCTACTTTGTTTCATGATCATAAAGATTTGTGTGCATTTGTAGGTACTAAATAGCATTAATTATGTATTTACTTGATTTTTTTCAACTTTCTAAAATGCTGCATAAACAAATGATGAAAATATAGATATGTAATTTAAGAAAATGTTATCTTTACCACCAAGATCCACCACATCCAAGAGAGCAATTTTGGAGTTTGCATTTCACATGGCTTTGTTTCAACTTCTGTATTTTATATTTAACTTTGCTGTAGATTATGTTAAAGTATAATATTTTTTATTAACATATTGTTCCTAAGTCTCATTTAAGGGCCTGATCCTGTAAAGTTGATACTTAGCTCCTCTAAGGAGATGATCAGCAACTCATAGGATTGATCTTTTATGCTATCATAAACCAGGAATAAATCCACTGGAGTCCATGGCAAAATATATTGGTGCAAAATTTGGTATAAATGAGAGAAGGAAGGGCCAAAGATTAACAGCTCTCATGCCCTTTGTAGTAAGAAATACAAATGAAATTTTATTAGAAGTCTTTACAAGAAGTGTGTACACATCTGTACATCCATCTGATATGAATTTTCATCCATCCAGTAACATCTATTTTGAATATTATGTGACTGATAAATGATTCAGGATGCCAAAATTACTTATTTATTTGATTTATGGAAATGCCACAAAGGTCTCCAAACCATGTTTTCTACGTGCCATTGATATAACTTAAAAATACACCCTAAATACATTAGTACAATTTAAGATTGAACTCACTGGGCAATTAAAAAAACTCTAATCCCACTCCCACTTCAAAAATTCCCTATCCTTATAATTCCTTCTCAAGATGTTAATCAAGTAAAACCATGGTAACACGTTCCAATATCATTGAAATTCTGAGATTGTCAAGGTTTTTTCCCCACTTTGAAGTTTAGGGTACAAAAAGTGGGGACCTGTATGAACACTTCTAAGCTTAATTACTATCTTAAATCTGGTACGCTGCCACCAGCCAGAATTTAGTGTCTGGCACACTTTCCGTTCCCCCAAAACCTTCCCTGGGGAACCCAGACCCAAACCCCTTGGATCTTAAAACAAGGAGGAATTAACTATCCCCTCTCCTTTCCCCCCACCAATTCCTGGTGTGTTCAGACTCAATCCCTTGGATTTTAAAACAAGGAAAAATCAATCAGGTTCTTAAAAAGAAAGCTTTTAATTAAAGAAAGGAAAAAAAGTAAAAATTATCTCTGTAAAATCAGGATGGAAAATGCTTTACAGGGTACTCAGATTCATATAGACTAGAGAGACCCCTCTGCAGCCTTAGATTCAAAGTTACAGCAAACAGGTAAAAATCCTTCCAGCAAAAAGACACATTTACAAGTTAAGAAAACAAACATAAAACTAATCTGCCTTGCCTGGCTATTACTTATAATTTTGAAACATGAAAGACTGATTCAGAAAGATTGGGAAAGCCTGGGTGTACATCTGGTCCCTCTTAGCCCCAAGAGCGAACAACGAACCAAACAAAAAGCACAAACAAAGACTTCCCTCCACCAAGATTTGAAAGTATCTTGTCCCCTATTGGTCCTCTGGTCAAGTGTCAGCGAGGTTTACTGAGCTTCTTAACCTTTACAGGTAAAAGAGACATTAACCCTTAACCATCTGTTTATGACAGAGATAAACAAGAAAAATACCAAAACCAACCAGATAAAAATAACCCAGAAAATGGAGAATTAAGATTATCACTCTTTTTACGCTTTGTTCCAGGTATTAAGGAGGACTCATGTTATAGAACAGGGGTTGGCAATCTTTCAGAAGTGGTGGGCCGAGTCTTCATTATTCACTCTATTTTAAGGTTTTGCGTGCCAGTAATACGTTAACCTTTTTAGAAGGTCTCTTTATATTATATAAATACAACTAAACTATTGTTGTATGTAAAGTAAAAAAGGTTTTTAAAATGTTGAAGAAGCTTCATTTAAAATTAAATTAAAATGCAGAGCCCCTAGACTGGCAGCCAGGACCTGGGCAGTGTGAGGGCCACTGAAAATCAGCTCGCGTGCTGCCTTCGGCACGCATGCCATAGGTTGCCTATCCCATTATAGAATATTGTTTTCTATCAAGTCATTGCATGTCAAGCATGATGGAGTGAGTTACTGTAGGCAGACACCCTTAATTCCAAATTTCCTTAAGATGGTCTGCAGTATTATTGCAAAGTAGACTTTTGTATTTTACATCCTCCACTGCAAATCCCTTCAAAGCCTCCTGCTCATATCCATTCATTACTGTACTATCCTGTATGCTTTTATGCAGTTAGATTTGAATTTCTTTTGAGACTTTTCAGTGCTCTAGCAGCCTATATTTTGAGAAATTCCTTAATTCAGGTCCCAGCAGTGCATAGTTTTCTTAGGCTTTGTCTACACTATGCTGCTAAATTGGAACCACTGCTATTGATGCAGCGACATTGGGTCTGCTGAAGATGAGAGAGCATCTCCCGTTGACATAGCATGGTGTAGGCCAGGGGTAGGCAACCTATGGCACAGGTGCTGAAGGTGGCATGCAAGCTGGTTTTCAGTGGCACTCACAGTGCCCATGTCCTGGCCACCAGTCCAGGGGACTCTGCATTTTAATTTAATTTTAAATGAGCTTCTTAAACATTTTAAAAGCCTTATTTGCTTTAAATACAAAAATAGTTTAGTTATATTATAGACGATTATAGAGAGACCTTCTAAAAATGTTAAAATGCATTACTGGCAGTGAAACCCTTTAAATAAGATTTTTTTTTTTTTTTTTTTGTGATATGTACCTTTAATTTGAAGATTCAGACACCACTTCTGAAAGGTTGCTGACCCTTGGTGTAAGCAGTGCTTTAAGTTGATGTAAGTTACGTCGACTTAAGTTACGTAACTTAAATAACATAATTTAGATCTACTTACCCCGTTAATGTAGAAAGCCTTAGTGGTTTTAAGGGTGTCCGAGGTGTTAGTGCAGGGCTTGGCAACCTTTGGGGTGGCTGGTGGGCCGTGAGAGATTTTGTTTACGTTGACTGTCTGCAGGCACGGCCCCTACAGCTCCTAGAGGCTGCAGTTTGCCATTCCGGCAAATGGGAGCTAAGGGAAGTGGCAGCCAGCATGTCCCTGCTATATAGAGAAACATCTTAAAACAATAAAGAAACCTATACACATGCTAATAAACTTACTAGCATCATCCAACCCCTATATGGATTCTGGCAGGAACAGACCTTCATCACCCCACCCACAAGGTTTCTTGTGGTTAAGTTCATCACAGCTTCAGCTCAGAACGGGCATTCAGTTATGGGACCTCAGTAGGCCCAGTCCTTCCAGCTCTTCCTAAGGATGGGGCCCTCAGTGAATCAGGAGTCCTGTCCATTTGCTGGAACAGGAGAAAGGCCCTGAGCCAGTTTAAACCAGGTTATTATCAAAAAACCTTTTCTTTGTCTGTTGGTCCCTAGAGAATACAGTCGGAACTAGATATATGCAGACCTTTCCAGGGATTTGGCTTTAAAGAGCTGATAATGATGAGTACATTACCATCACTCTCCTATTGAGAATAATATGCAGTGTCACAGTAACACATACACAGTTGCATTTTTAATAGCATGTACCGAAAGGTACTAACCCAATTCAATAAGATTTAACTTAAACTTTATTGAATTATGGCAATTCCATAAGGTTTGTTTGGGATGTCGTAGAAACTTGTCTGTCACACTAAGAAACTGAAGTTATAGAAAAACACTAATACATTCAATTAGCTATGCACATGGAGGGACAGTTCATTCTTCAACTGTTTGGTGGGGCAATTTCAGAGAGTAATATATTCTAAAACTCTCTTGCCCAACCTTGATGATCATGGTAATTGTGGCTTCGTGAAACAGGGACAAGACCTAAAACTATAATATGTTCCATCTCAGATCCTGTATCCGTGTATTAGTTTTCCTGATCCCTTTCTGGACCTAGGAGACTTCACCTTCCAATTGCCACTTTGGATGTTGGGTACCAATTCCTGACTCTCATACACTTGCTCACTTAGGATAATTCCTGGGTGGAGGCAGGTGTTCCTCACTTAAGCGATCAGGCCCCATGTCTAGAGTAAAACTATCTATGAATTGCACAATTCACACTTTCTGTAGCGATAAGCCATACTCCCTGAAACAAGGTTTGTTGCCTGATCTATTGATTGTAGTTACATTGATTACTTAAGAATTCCCAGTTAATACTCTGAAGTTTAGTGCATTCTTGTCCCAGATCAGACCCAGTATTAAATTAGTGTTCAGTTGGGAACCCTGATGTGAACAGTTGCAACACTCATACTTAGAAAAACCTTTGCATTTAACTGCATTTATAACTATTAGCACAGTTGGCAAAGTTACAAACACGCCAACCAGCCAAATAGATAGAGATAATACAGAACTACGTCTGATATTCATATACTCTCATCATCCCTTGCAAAAAGACCTGAAGTGTAAATTAGCCTCCTCATTGGTGGTTGTCATCCTGTCATCTCCCAAGAGTTACATCTCCCAAGGCAGTCAGGCTGGGATACAACTGGTATAATGTGTTATGCTGAGGCCACTATGCCTTATGCCTATTCGCAGGGGTTTCATCCCCTTATTGTGTTTCCTCACCTACAAATGTTGGGGTGCTCATAGTTTAGTCTGTTAGCCTCAAGCTTATTAGCATGTATGTCAGTTAGCTAGTTACCATGGCACTCTTGTGATCCGATATCTGCTGATGCTCCTAATTTAAAATATCCCAGTCTGGTATAAACGACTGTTCTGTGGTTTCCTGTCAACGGTTTAGTCACTACAGCATTCTATCAGAAGTAAGGACAGCAGTACCGCAACCTCCCTTACAATAACCTTGCGACCCTCCACAATCCCTACAATCACAACACTGTGCATTGAGATTTAAATAGGTGAAATCATGAAATTTACAATTTTTATGACATGAAATTGACCAAAATGGACCCTGAATTTGGTAGGGCCCTAGATTTTTACAAAACTTCACCTTATGTATACAAACTGTAATTAACTGCATTTTATAAAATAGTTAACAAGATCCCTCCAAGTCTCTTCTTGTTTCAGGGGAATTAATCTATCCAACCAGTTACCCTCTGGTTTTAAAACTGATGTTCTACCTTGTCTGTTGTAAACAATCTCCCTAATTCTTATCTCAAAGTTCTTGTTTAATCCGAGAACTGAATTTTCTGTTTCTCTTCTGGTTGCCAATTAAATGTGTGCTGCTTTCATATAATTCAATCTGGCTTTAACTGCTTAGCCATCATAGTTATCCTTTCACTAATTGTCTGAACAATGGCTTTCTGAATATAATCTAAATTCTAGATATTCAAGTTTGTCAAACCAAATGGAACTCCATTTTATGAAAAATATGACCACATCCTCAAATTTATACAGCAGACTGACTCAGAACTAAAAGATGCCAGCTACTAAAATAGAATCAGAACAGTAGGGCCAAATTTAAGGCAAATTATTTCATTTGTTTGTTTTTGATGTGAGATGTGTTACTTATTTTGGAGAAGGGGTGAAAGCATTGTCTTGCAATCAGCAGCTTCTTTAAGTGAATGTTGGCAATTCCTTGTGAAGGCTCCTGGAGGATGACTTCTTTTTCTAATTGATATGACAATCCAGTGCTGCCCTCATCTTCAGGGGGATTCTCTTGGTAATTCCATGCTGTTGCCTCTCCAAGATGAAAATACATGTGTGACTCTATTCCATATCTTTAAATTAAAGCACTGTTTAAGTTTAGCTCAGTTCAGAGAAAGTGATTCTAAAATAAGTCAAATTATGGACCTTAAAATACCAATTTTTATCTGCTTTGGGCTAGGGACTCCTTCAGCAAATCCTCCATGTGACTCAAAATGTTCACATTCTTTCAAATGCTAATCTGTCAGAATTGCTCCCCTAAACCAACTTAGATTTATTTTGAAGCAGTTAAATTAAAAACAAGAAGCTGCCTAACTTTCAAACCTATTCAGTGGTTCAAACAAACATTTCCTTCCAGAAACCAACATGGATCGTGTTCTGGCACCAGTTAGGTGTGGAGTAGATTTATTACAGGGCATTGGTTAGCATTTTGGTTCATAGGTGCTTATCCACCACAGCAGACCCTCAAATGTTCTGGAACCCATGTTGCTTATTGAGAGAAATGACCAATACATAAGTTAACTTTCAAAAGCTAATAGTGTTCTTATCTGAGCACCCGTTATGGGAAGATTGTAGGGCAGTTCTACAAACAAAGAGAGTGGGTTAATATCAAATCATATTAATTAGCAGGTTGATTAAAATATTAAGTAAATTAACAATTCTTAAAAGCTCTAAGTAACAATTCAAGAAGATACCAGTCTAGTTTAGCTGCCAGCCTTCAAAGTAATGAGGCTTTATCAGTTTCAGTGTTAATCGATATATTTATGTCCCAGCTAAAAACTGACATATGGAGGGTTAAGAGTAGCAGCCATGTTAGTCTGTATCCGCAAAAAGAACAGGAGTACTTGTGGCACCTTAGAGACTAAAAATTTGTTAATCTCTAAGGAGCCACAAGTACTTCTGTTCTTTTTGCAGAGGGTTAAGTCTCTCTCATGTCGAAGCTATTGTTGAGACTACAGTTTGCATGTAGTTAAGGCAGCCTACTCAAACGATGGGTGGCTAAGCCAATTTCTTTCCCCCCACAACAAGGGGTTACATGAAATAGTCCAATAAAATTCAAGATTCCACAGCTTGTTACACTTAAAATTTAGATGAACATTTAGGAGAAAATAGCATAATGTATCAGGATCAAACAAATAAATCCCAATTCATGAAATATCTGTATGTGTGATCTTTCAGACTTTGAGGTTATTTAAGTATTTCAGAAACTATCGTATAGATGCTGTTCTCAAATTCTGTGGATTCTGTACACACATGCATGCCTAGGTATATGCTCATTACCCACCTTTTGGAACTAAATAAAAACAAAAAAACCCACCAACTGCAAGAAAGTCTAGATAGAGAAGTCCCTTTACTAATTAAAATTGGAAAAACAAAACTGATACTTGTGCGGGATGGTTGTTGCAGTTCCTCTTTCACTCAGCTTCAGAAAGCTGGTGTTTGTTTGTAACTTATTAGTACTAGTGGTCTTACTGGATCTGATGTTTAAAAGGACTGACTTGCTCGATGTTACTTGCTTGTAGATGTCAAATCTTTGATGTTACATATTGCTGGAGTCCTCATACCTTTTCATTACCAGCCAGGAGTGTGGAGGAAGCACAGGCCTTTTTGTCAGGAATGGTATCACTGCGTGGTCAGAGATTAGCCGCCATTGTGGCTGCAGGCAGGCAGACAAGCCACACGTTGGCTTTTTCTTTTCCTTCTCTTTTTGAAGGCTGAGGCCAATCTGGTTCCTCTTCCTAGAAATCCTCGTGAGGACTCATTTAGTGAATCAGAAGGGAGCACTGTCCTTCTGAAATCACTGGCATCACCAATGATGATGAGAACCTGCACCCCAGCAGGAGCCCTCACCTCCCCAGACCCCAATCCTCTGCCCAGCCCAGAGACCCCTCCTGCACCCTGAACCCCTCATTTCTGGCCTCACCCCAGAGACAGCACCCCAGATGGTGCCCTCACCACCACCCCTGCACCCCAACCCCCTGAGCCAGTCCAGTGAAAATGAGTGAGGATGGGAGGGAAGCAGGGATGGAATGAGGTGGCAGGCCCTCAGAGGAGGGGCAGGACAGGGGGGGGACAAGGATGTTTGGTTTTGTGTGAGTAGAAAGTTGTCAACCCTACATGTGATAAGACTACCATACGCATGCAAAGAACTTCCCCATTTAATTAATTCTGGGTTGGAAAGCCCGTAGATCCAAAAGTATATCCCATCAGCAGGTCTGTAGGTATTTTGAGACAGTACGAGTGCATAGCCATCACTTCCAGTCAATCTTGGAGGGAGGCCACACCCCCTCATTCTCAGGTCCCTTAGTGGTAGCTAAGACCCTAGCCCTGTAGGCAGGGCTCAGCAGCAAGTAGTTCAGGGCTCTGGCCCTTGGGCAGGGTGGAACACCCAATAGTGTATCTGGTTTCCGCCTTCAGGCAGGCAGAGCAACACATAAACAATCTAGGGTCTGATACCCTAGCTCTGACAGATGGCAGACAAACACAGGCTTCTTGGCTTAAAGGGAGGAGGCTGCCACTCCAGGGATGGGGTCAGCAGCAAGGGGTTGGGGAACCCGGGACTACCCTACTCCACTGCCCTAACAATGGCAGACAGTGCTACTAGAGAGTCAGTGAAGATCCAGCCAAAACACACTGACCTGGATTCAGGCAACAACCCAAACTTACTATGGTCTTGTGTCTCTGGGCTACTTTCTATGAGCCCTTCATTTGGTACCTCGATTCTGTGGATGTCCTCCATCTCCCCAGGGTAGATAGCCAGCAGCAGTCCCAGCAGTTCCTTGGTACCCTGGTTGGCCGGCAGCTCTGTCAAGTCCTCAACATGGCTCCAGCCCCAGCAGTGGGCAAAAGATGTCCATCCTCTCTTACGGCTCCCACCCAATAAAATTGCAGGGCCTCCCTTTTAAACTTCCTGTCCCACCCCTCTCCATCTGGGTGTCCATTGAGTGAGCAAGGGTTCCTCCCGTTAATCTCTCGTTATAGAGACAATTTGGTTGATGGATCAATCATTCTACAAAAGTCCCCAATCAAAAACAATTTAAAAAATGCAGAGCTTGCAAAATGTTGAAATTGAAATACTAGGAAAAATAATCAAATATTTTCTTATCTATGCTCACATACACAGTTCCTTATTCTTGAACTCTTCCTTTTATATGGACAGGTGAATAACTTCCCTTTTTTAGTTTGGTATTCAGTAACTTATCTTTCAACAGCATTTTTGATGCACAAATTTGTGAGAAAGGTTAGGTTTTAACTCACTTAGAGAGAAAAACTGGCTTTTCCTCTTAAATATCACTATGTGGGGGTTCAGTTTTTATAGGCTTATCCTCACAGCACGTCACTTCTTTGCTGTGTGTCTGTTTAGATTGCAAGCTCTTCAAGGAGGGAACTGTGTCTCTTTCTATATCTTATAATCTATAAAATATCTCCCATGTATATATATTTGTATGTATAAAAATATACACAAATTGTATTATATTGTTGTGTGTGTACTTTTATACACACGCACAAATATATACACACAACGCATAACAGAATGGTGGGTCCCAGATCTGGGTTAGGGCCTCTAGTCCCTATTGTATCTCAAATAACAATAAATACCAAAACTATTAATTACACTGAGCAATTACATCATAGTCATAGAGCTTCAGGCCAGGAAGGACCACCAGATCATTTAGTCTGATCTTCTGTATATCACAGGCCACCAGTACCACTCAGTACCAACATATTAAGCCCAACACCTGAAATTAGACCAAAGTATTACAGCCCAAAGAAGATGAGTCTATTGTATGTGCCACTGGCAGACAATAGGCCGGATCGAGGTGCATCAGTGCCCAAGCCCCCCACAATGGCAGGGAATATTTTTTTCTCTTTTGAGCAAATGCTCAGTGCCACCTTAGCGCCCTGGCCATCCTGTCCAATATGCTGTCTCCATCTGTGACAGTTCCTGATGCTTCAGAGGAAGGAAATTTTAAAAAAAAAAAGCCCACAGAAGACTTGGTGGGGAGAAGAGAGTGGTATCCCTTTCTTACTCCAAACCTTGATGGCTGCTTTCGTTGTGAGAAATATAAAGGAATCATGTCAGAGACAGATTAAACCTTTTGTTGCCCTGTGCTCAGACTAAAAATGTTGCCCATAGGTTTGGACTGTCTAAGAAAAGGAAGTAAAAACAAAACTTTTCCCCACCTTTTTGGGTTCAGGAAATCAGAGAGACAACCAGTGGACTTTAATAAAACACTCAGCTAGGGGAAATCAATATGGAAATGACAAGATTTTATTTCTAAAAATATCCTGTGTATTATTGCTGAATATTGCTCTTGTTTGTTTTTGCTCTGGGCCATGATCCATTACTGAGTCAGGTCAGACTTGACTGCATGAAGAAGAGATCATGGAATGATAGTCAATCATAGTGAATATTAAGATACACTTCATCAATTCATAGGTGCAGAGCTCTAGTCACACCAAAGTAGATTTGATGATGAATAAATAAATTATGAAAATATCCCAATTATGATAAACATTTTTCCCTTGGGTGGAAAAACTGAGCTAGAAAATTATCCTTGACTCTTCATTCTGAAGACTAGTAATGGGCAGAAGGTTGAAGAAAGAGATACATCATTTGCCTCAATTTTGTAATATAGTCTTACACATTACCACAATTTTATTTTAAATTAACCTATTTACATTTAATTTTGTGACCTTTTTGCACTTGTATAAATTCTATGTATGTTACATTCATAGTCATACAGAGGTGTTGATGTTTAAAGTTTAAAAAAAAAGTCTGCCAATTAAATTAACAGAGCATAGTCAATTACAAACTGTGGGTGTGCTCCCAAGGGAGCAAGGAGGAACATTCAGGTGGATGTAGTGAGGATTTGGCCAGCCCTCCCTCCCCCCAGAAGGCAGCAACACCCAGTCTTGCTCTGGCCCTGCCCCTAGCTGCAGCCCCACCCCTGGCCGCAGCCCACCCACGGCTTCCACTCCCATCCACATCTCCTCCTTCTGTAGCTGCGGCCCCGCTCCTGCCCCCATCTCCCTGGGGGGAGGGTGCAGACTGGGTTGAGGGGGTGATGTGACCATGAAAAGTTTGGGAATGACTTGTCTATTACAACTCATTCCAGTTGTTCACCTTAGTTCTACCCCATGGTTTGAAATATGATTCATTAAGCTAAACCTTTTGACCTTCTTTGTAATAAGTTGTATTTAAATCTTTAGTTTAAATATGTAGTGGGCCAAATTTTGTTCTGTTTTAAATGGAGGCAGCTCTATTGTAATCCATGGAAATGCACTGTTTTGCACCAGTAGAAAATTAGGCCCTTGCTGAGGTGTGTATGTACATATATGCAGCTATCTACAAAATAAAACTTGCATAGGTCTAAGTTTATCCTCAGAAACAATAAAGATACATACGTACTGTATATGATTTTAGATACTGCAGCTTTCGCTGAAAGACTGATTTTCGCTGAAAGACTGGTCTCTCTTTATAGTGAAGCAGAAGTTATTGATAGGGTGCCAAACAGCAGCATGATTTCAAATGTGAGCAAATGTATCCCCTCAGGTCCTTGGAGCAGTGCTATGTCAATGAGTTAAATGGATGCTTTGTCAAATTCGGGTACATTTTTGCTGTGTATTAGCTCCCATGCATTATGTTTTTTAATTGTAGTTTGCTTATAATTGAGGGGTACAAAGAAAACAATAAGACATTATTTGTCAGTCTGATAGGTAGTGATCTTGGCAAACCAATGGCCATCATTGTCTAGATATTTTAGAAAACTACAAAGGAGAGTTTTAAGGAGGGTTTTGAAAGGGGATAATGAGGTAGTTTGTGGTTGATTATTGAGGAGTGCCTCCCAAAAGCATGAGGGACAGCATGAGAGAAAGCACAAAGATGCTTGTTTGAAAATTTAACAAGGGGTGATGGAGGTTGGCATCATGGACAGTTTGGAGATGGGAGCTGACAGCTCAATAGCGAATGGGGTTGGGTGGGGATAGGCCATGAAGGGCCTTGAAAGTGGAAACAAACAGCTTATGTTTGATGTGTTAGAGAAGGGGGAGCCAGTGGAGAAATGCAAAGAGAGGGGTGACATGGTTAAAGCAACAGGTTTGGAAAATTATCTTTATAGCAATGTTCCCAATGGATACACCCTTGTACGTGTGTAAAATTCGCTGACTTCAATGGGCCTCCTTTTGGGTTAGTTGGCCTACCCAGGCAGATCAAATCGCAGGAATGGGGCCTTAGTCTATATATTTATTTTGTGTTAAATCTAAATATTCAATCAGGATTTAGTCGCTGCCTGAATATATCACGCAGGTGGCTAAAAAAGAATAAATATGACTAAAGAATGGATGATTGATTTAAAATGAATCTTGGTTGTAGAAGTGTAAAGAGCACTCTCTGTGATAAACTGCTTGTGACTCATCTGAGTGCAATAGTTGTGTTAAATATTTCAAGTGAACAAGCATTCCATGACAATTACTAATAAGATTTTTAGTAGTGTGTAAATAATTAATAGTATGAATGCTTGATTTTTCAAATTGTAGATAATGGCACAATTGCCTAGTTTCCATATCCGAACAGTGTAAGATTTTATTTTATTTTAATATATTTTATTCGGTCCCCCCCCAATTCTTAATTTGGCCTAAATAGTTACCATGAACAAACTATTAATGCCCCAGGAAACATTCATCAGGATATGAAAACAACATTTATAACTGAGTGTTACATACATAGTAAACTCTTCAAGAAGTACCGTATCTGCAACCCATAAAGCTGAGGTCTGTTTTTAATAGCGGTTAGGCAAAGTGAGCTTTGCAAAGAAGTGTAGTCTATTGTGAGGCTTATTTCTTTTTAATCTCATCAGAATTGTTGTATAGCAATGCACATTTTTAAAGCACTACACCTGAGAGAATAAATGCTACTTTGTTAATTAGAAAATCATCAGTAAATACAAAATATTCAGTCCTCCTTGAGACCTTTCTCAGTAAGTAATCAAATAAAGTAGTATTGGGAACATTGTTTTACATTATTAGCAAAACATTGCTTTTTTAAAAAAGCACAATGTGATAGTTAAGGGTGTACAATATATTTATTTCAGGGGATTCAGGAAATCATAACTTGTGTAGAAGTCATGTTAAAACAGAATCAATTATTGACTAAGCAATAAAAGCCTCACATACTCACTCGATCTCTAAATGGTATTTTAATGTTCATTAAATTTACAGATATTTAACCTGCTTGTTATAATTACTTAAATAATAAATTGTAGAGAGAGTTCCATTGTCTCACTAAGATTTGGATGCATGGTGAAGTAATTTTGGGACACAGTAATCGTAAGTACATAAAACAAAAATAACCACCAAGCAAGACATGAATATCCAACACTACAGATTGCTGAAAAGCTAAAATATCTTTCCTGAGATCCCTATGATTATTTGTTGCAGGGATGGGAGGCATTGCATTGCTGTCTCTGAAGAATTGGAGTTTTTTTATCATTTAAATTTTTAAAGATTTTATAAAGCATCCCAGATGAAAGGCAATGTGCTGTGTTAGTGCAAAGTGCAGTAAAAGCTGTGTTTTCCAGCCCTGTACCAACTGGAAAGCTCTATAAACTGGCATTTCTAATCTTCATAGAGAGTCTGGTTTATAGTCTGGTTCCATGTGGTTCCCCAGAAGCGTCTCTTAGGCGGAGGGGTGGCAGGTGGTTCTGCGCACTGCCTCCACCCGCAGGCACCACCCTACTGCTCCCATTGGCTGTGGGTCCCAGCCAATGGGAGCTGTGGAGCTAATGCTTGGGATGGGAGTCGCTGCCGCGCCTCTGCCTAGGAGCAGGTGGGACAGGTCACTGCTTGCGGGGAGCTGCTCAAGGTGAGTACCTCCCTGGATCCAGCACCCCAAAATTTCCCATGCACCTGTCCCCTGCCCCGAGCCCGCTCCTGCACCCAAACTCCCCTCCTCTCAGTTAACTAGCATTTGTCACTTACTAGCACCCACTATTCCCCCAACATGCCGGATAAAAAGGCTTTTACTGGACTATTATTTTATAAGTTCATACTATTTTGTACATAGTAGCAAATGGTGCATCTCCTTTACCAGTGGATCAGTACCCGGTCTGCCTATCATAATTTTGATTTTTTTCTCTCACTCTTATACGCACATGCTCCGCGCACACACATGCATGTGTAAGCAGAGTTAGGATGAGCTCTACCCTGACATCTGGTGATGAATTATGGAGAGTGTGGAAAAGAATTTCAGAGGCTGATCGTGTTTGCATAGGCACACCCACTCCGCCTAGCATAGCCCACGGCAGCCTAAAATGGTTACTTTCACAGCTGTGGGATCCCCAATTTCTTTGTTATTGGGGTAGGAGAAATAAAGTGTTGTCACCCTGATTAAGTAAATGAGGAACTATGAAACTGTTTTATGATAAAGGGTTTCACTATCAACTAAATAGCACTTGCTAGATAAGGGACATGAGTTCCAAAACCCAGTGAATTGAGAGAGGCTGGGGAACCTGGTGGTGTAGGCTCCTTGTGTGACTCCTCTCTCCACTGTGGAACATCAAAGTTGATTTTTGATTCCCTTAAGAATCTAGATACAGATTACTGAGCTGAACTCTCTATGGGTTAATGGTGCACTAGCACTGGGGCTCCTCTACTGTGAGCTGAAATCACTAAGAGCTGGAATTGCTGAGCTGAGAGCACTGAGTACTGTGCTAACTAGTGGGGGAGCCTGAAGCTATACTGTGGAGCAGAGCAGCTGGCAGAGCGGAGTGGAGCAGTTTGTGGAGCCACGGAGTGAGTGGAGCCGAGCAGTTTGTGGGGATGGCTGGAGCGGATCATGGGAGAGCTGGTGGAGCAGAGCAGCTGGCAGAGCGAAGCAGCTGTGGGATGGGTGGAGCGGCCCACGGAATGAGCGGAGCCAAGCAGTTTGCGGGGACGGCTGGAGCGGATCACGGGATGGCTGGTGGAGCAGAGCAGCTGGCAGAGCGGAGCGGAGCAGTTTGTGAGGACGGCTTGTCATAAACAGATAGCTAAGGGTTAATGTTCTTTTACCTGTAAAGGGGTAACAACAGTAACCTGAAACACCTGACCAGAGGACCAATCAGGAAACAAGACTTTTTCAAATCTGGGTGGAGGGAAGTTTTGGGTGTGAGTCCTTTGTTCTTGGTCTGTTCTTTTTTTCTCGTCTCTGAGAGTGAGGGTGGAATCCCTCTATTTAGATTCACGGAGCTTGCTTCTGTATATCTCGGTGGAATCCCTCTGTTTAGATTCACGGAGCTTGCTTCTGTATATCTCTCCAGGAACCCAGGGAGGGAACACCTGGAGGGATATACAGAAGCAAGCTCCGTGAATCTAAACAGAGGGATTCCACCCTCACTCTCAGAGACGAGAAAAAAAAAGAACAGACCAAGAACAAAGGACTCACACCCAAAACTTCCCTCCACTCAGATTTGAAAAAGTCTTGTTTCCTGATTGGTCCTCTGGTCAGGTGTTTCAGGTTACTGTTGTTACCCCTTTACAGGTAAAAGAACATTAACTCTTAGCTATCTGTTTATGACATGGCTGGAGGAGCAGAGTGGAGTGGTTGGTAGAGCAGAGCAGTTCGTGGAGAAGGCAGAAGCAGAACCCCATGGAGAGGCAGGGCAGTTGGCCCTGGACCATGTAAGGTGCCCCTTTCTACCCAGGCTGGGTGAGCGGGGGGGCCCTCTGCAGATAGACTCTCGAACTCCGGGGCTGCACTGACCCGGGACAGAGACTTTTGGACTGTGGGACTTTTGGGACTGTGGGTGATCTTTGGGTTGCTGAACTGTAGGGACATTTGGGGTATTGGATTTTGGAGTCTTGGGGTGATTTGGGGGTTGCTGGACTCAAGAGCCCAGGGGAAAGGACATGGCCCAATTTCCTGGGGTGCGTCTTTGCTCATGGTTTGGTCTATGAACTCTAGTTGAGGTGTGTTCCCAATTTAATGCTTGTTGTTTATCTCATGTAATTAAACCTTTCTGCTACACCGAGACTCTGTGCTTGTGAGAGGGGAAGTATTGCCTCTTCGAGGCACCCAGGGGTGTGT